>NW_026912778.1:6242500-7470625 GCF_034315485.1 Pezoporus occidentalis | reverse complement strand
AAAACTAAATTTCATCAAAAGGTGAATTTGCTGTACATTTGACATATAAGCTTTGCAGGCAGGTGCTACTAAAAATAAAGTTCAAGTAAAATATAGTATTTGGAGTTCCAGTGAGCATTCCTTGCTTGTCAGTATCTTGCCATTTGTACCCTAAGTGTGTGTTTTAAAAAATGTAGCTCATTGTGACTTCTCTCCTGCTTTTCAGTTTTCTGTGGAAGCACTTTTTTTGGCACTGTCGTGGTTTAAACCCAGTCAGGTAACTTGTTCGCTCACTCCCCCCCTTCCTGCCCTCCCCCTACTCCCGGAGGGACTGAGAGGAGAATCGAAAAGAATGCAACTCCCACGGGTTGAGATAAGAACGATTTAGTAACTAAGGTATAACACAAATCACTACTGCTACCACCAATGATAATAATGATAAAGGAAATAACAAGGGAAGAGAATACAACACCTCACCACCAGCCGACCGATAACTCGCCCCCCGCCCCCAGCCTGGCCAAGCACCGACCCATACCTTCTCCAACCCTGCAGTCCCCCAGCCCTTCCGGCTCACTCCCAGTTACCTCCTGGGCATGACGTGCTGTGGTATGGAATACCTCTTTGGTCAGTTTGGGTCAGGTGTCCTGTCTCTGCTTCCTCCCGGCTTCCCCTCCTCCCTGGCAGAGCATGAGGCTCACAAAGTCCTTGGCCAAACCAAAACATCCTTGTTGTCAGCTCTGTTCCCGAGCTGAAAGTCAAAACACTGCACTGCACCAGCTACCAAGAAAGAGAAAAATGACTGCTACTGCTGAACCCAGGACAGGCACCTGGAAGACATGGAAATGAAATTCTGCAACATTTTTAAATTTCTTCTGTAATATAAGATGACGAGTGCTGCATATTTATTAATTAAGTCATACATGATCATATTCTGCTTCTCAAACTGCAGTAGGATTGTTTCGTATAGGTAAAAGTGGACATTGAGGAGGAATTTGAAGAGAGCTTTGAAGCATACTGAAGTGCTTAAGCATGGATTGCTTTGCATTAAGACACAGTGGGGAAAAAAGTAGAGATGATTGTGTTGATAGAGGTTGAAGAAAAGCAATATGATAAAAAGAAGAAAAGAACAAGAGCTATAATTTGAAATACATTTGGCAGTGTTCAGAAGTTTGAAATTGATATGGAAATAGAGGAAGACAATATTAGAGTTAAAAGACTGAGAGGTACTAAAGGCCTATAGAGTGCCTTGATGAAAATTTTAGGAGTTTCTTAAAATATAAAGTGTGTTTTAAGGTGGAATGTGTTTAAATTGCTTCCAAATCTTTACATTTTAGTCTTTCAAGAAAAAACAAAAGAAACAACAGCAGCCCCCTCCCCCCCGCAAAAAAACAAAAAAAACACAAAAAAACAAAAAGCTCTTATGGTATTGATATAATGATACAAATTTCAATAACTTTAAACTTAAAATAAAACCCAAAAAAGCACATGTAATCTGAACAGAATAGTACTGAATTGATATTTGGAGATTAATGTTAGTAAATAAACATTTGAAAATCTTTACAGGAGGAGCATAACTTCAGATTATTTTTTCAAAGTAGTGAGCATGGAAGTTAAACATGTTCTTCCCCCCCCAAATAAAACAGCAGCCATTCTATGTTTGTGGCTACTGTGGTACTATCGTAATATTAGCATGGGAATATTGTAACTGTGGGCAGTTTCTAACTATTTTGAAGTTATGCATAGATGCTAGAAAGAAGGAGAGCAAGTCTGGTTTTATCTTAAAGTAATGAGAGATAGAAAAGATTCTCTTGGAAAAGGAAAGTGTATCACATGGAAAAGAATTATCATGGTTGACCTATTGGCCTACTTTCTCTGGTGAAGGAAGCTGGTACTGCGTACCTTTGCTTAGCAAGGTGATGTAGCCAGCGTGGGAGGCTCCACAGTGTAGTGGCACCCTCTACTATTGCTGAATCAGCTTAGCTTTCTTTATGTAAGTCATCAAAGCCTGCCACCCCCCGATTTCCCACCAAATCTTGTCTATTAAACTGTATGCAACAGTGAGCAGCTGGCATAATTTTGAATCAGTTTAAAAGCCTTCAGAAAACAACCACAGGAAAATCTTGGGGTGTCTCTTTGCAGCTCTCAAGTGAGGACACATTCATCCATAGTAAGTGTTTAGATTGTATATTTTTATACAGAAGTAGGTCCTGAGCTTCTGGTGTCATGGTTTTGATCGGTATCTCAGGGGTAGGTGAGGAAACCTATCTAAGCCAGGTACTCATCTCTACACTTGGATATCACAGAAGGTCTGACACTTACCTCTTCAGAAGAAAGCCGGGACATACATCTCATCGTGCTTTGCTTCTATCTTCCAAACTGTTTGTTCCCCATCTTTTACTCTCCTATTACATGTCTCACCCCAAACAACTCTCAACCTTTCAAAACCTTCTGCTCTGACAAAGTGCAAGTTACTAGTAGTAGTATCTTGAATACTTTGGGACTTACAAGTTAGAACCTGTATGCAGAAGTTGATGCTGTGCTAAGTTTTTCTAGTATGACAAGAAGAATATGGACTGTGATGCACAAAATACTGTACAGGTGCCAAGAGTGAACTCTCCAAGTCTGCACTAGAGGTAGAAGGCATGTCAAAGTTAGCACTGCTGCTAGTTCTTTTTTTCCTGTTGTATCAGTAAATAAATCCAGCATCTTAAGACTATTCTTTAACCTTTCACATTAGTAAACAGTTGCAGTTTGAGTGGCTTTCTTTCTGATATGTTTTGAGGGGGAAAAAAAAAAGAAAAAAGTCCGGATTCTAGATATTGTGGTGGTTTATATAAAGCCCCAAAGGAACTTGAAGACAGTCTCTTTGTTGCTCTTATATTTTGGGTTTTACCTAGTCATGTTCTTGGACTTTTAGGAAAAACAAAGGTGTACATTTTGACCCATAAGGCCAAAAAGGCTGGACTTGCTCCATGTCTCTCTTGTACTGGGGAGGCCAGAATGGACACAGCCCATCAAATGAGGCCTCACCAGGGCTAAGTAGAGAGGGGGCATTGCCTCCCTTGACTTGCTGGCAATATTCTACCTAAAACAGCCCAGGATACCATTTGACTTCTTGGCCAGAAGGGTACACTGTTAGTTCTTGGACAACTTTTATTGTTCACCAGGACCTCCAGGTCCTTCCCTGCAGAGCTATTTTCCAGCAGGTCAGTCCTTAGCCTGTACTGGTGCCTGGGGTTGTTCCTCTCCAGGTGTAGGACCCTACACTTGCCTTTGTTGAACTTCAAAAGGTTCCTCTCTGTCCATCTATCTCTCCAGCCTCTCAAGATCCTTCTTTCCAACTATGTTTTTCTGCATCATTTATTTACCATGCTCATGGCACAATTTGGAGGCTGGATCTGGTCTCTGGGAAGCTTACATTTGAAATATTCCCTTTTCAATGGAGGAGGAGGAAGGTAACAACTGAGCAGAAGGTGCTGCTGCCACTTGAAGCAGACAAATGTTTCTGTGCCCTATCTGAGTACAACGTTAAACAGGTCAGGTAGCTGCATTAGAAGAAAGGAGATGTAGTAGCTTCTACTGGGTGCAGTGAGCCCGGATTCAACCTCTCTGGCTGTTGGATTAGTCCATTCTGAAAAACCCTAATTGAGCAGATGTCTATGATGAGATTTTTATTTTTACTGAGAATAATAATGGTAAACACAATAAAATTTTGAATTCTGCATATGGCACAAAAGAACTTATAAACTTTCAAAAGATACTGTTTTTCATAGAGGTTGTATATCAATACATGAACTTATGGGGGTTGTAGGTTGCTAAGTCATTGTAAATAGTAACTCAATATGCATAAATGAGTGTGAAAGTAAACATCTGAAATTGCCTTGAGAAAGGGACCATTGACTACTGGCCACTGTGTTGTTCATAAACATATTCAATTATATTATTGAATGTTGTATTATTGACTTTTGAACTGAGTAACTTTAGCATGAAATGCTTCCCACTTAACATGGTTTGCCTTTGTTCATAACTTGTTGTTAAACCACTCCTTTCTAGAAAAGCAACCTACATTTGCAGCTGAAAGACAAATACAGTGATTTACTTTCTCATGAAATAGTCTGTTAGCTGTATAAAATGCTTTTACTATTTTTTGTGATCCTTTAATTAGCAGTACAGTTGTCTTCAGAGACTTTCTCAGCCTTCTAATTTCTTACTGAGAAGCTGAGCACTCCTTCTGATCAACATACACTTTTAACATTATAAATAAGCATAACCGTGCTTTCCCCCTTGCCTTTCCTCTTAGTACTAGGTTGCAGTTCTTTATGAACATCCGTAAATTCTCTTTGTGGTTCTCATGCTATTCAAAAGCATCTGATTACCATGTTGGTTAACTAGATGGCTGAACAAGATCAAAACTAAACAGTACCTTGTTTTCCAAGGTTTCATAATTAACTTGAGATCTACTTCTCTGAGCCATAAAACTTCTTCTGTTTAGTTTTAACTGTGCTAGCTACATAATACTTCCCTTTTGCTGGAAAATTCACAGTCCTAGTAAAGTAAGGACCACTCTTATTCACACCAATGCTGTAGAAATGAGCAGGATTTGCTTGTAAATGCATAGGTTGCCCTTGATTTTAGGGGAATGTAATGCTTCAAAACTGTACATGTAAGTAACTTCAGAATCTGAAAAAAAAACAGTGGCCAAGGCTCTCATCCTGCAAAGACTTATAACACCTTTGATGTTATACACTGTGAGCAATCCCACTGGTTTTACACCAGGTATTCACATAAGCAAAAAGTAAGCACATGCATATTTTTTTAGATTAAGACCTAACAATGCCATAGAGTGATTTGCATGTAGCTGTCAGGTTTTGGCAGGAAATCTGTGAGGGGATATGACAATGCAATTCAATAGGAACTGAGAGGAGACTGGAAGGAAAGTTGAATGGAGGTTTTTTTTAATCAGCTGTTTGTTTTGGTGATTTTGTTGTTTGGGGTTTTATTTTGTTTCTTCTTTGGTTGGTTTTGTTTTGTTTTGCATGGTATTACGGTATATTAATATGCTTTCAGGTATCTTGTGGCTGTTAACAGGTTCCAAGAAATTATTATTCTTTTCTAGGTGTTTTACTTTTTAAGGGTTTTTGTTTGTATTGTTCCTTTGAATTACTAGAATTTGGATTCACTCTTGGGCAGGTTATACTGGACCTTCTAGGGGTATTGAAATATTTTGTTAGTGTGTCTTTTTCAAACTCTTTAGCCAAGCTGACCATCAAATTTGCTGTGCAGATGGAATTTTCCCCAAGGTGGGCTACTAGTGACCTTGTTACCTTTTCTCTGCAACATGGTCATGGTCTGCTTTCTAAGGTTCTCTGAGAGTCTGATTTTGTTAAATTTGTGCTGCAAGTGCAAGGGCTAACACTGGACTTATCCTTCTCCTTGTCCTTTTGTAATGAACTATATTTGAGACTTTTGGTCTTTTAATGCAGGTCTGAAGCAGTGTGTTAGTTGCCTGTGCTTTGTGGGACGGAGTGGAGTAGATATTTGATAAATCTTCCGGAACTGGGGTTCTATTACAAGACTTTCTGTTATTACAAGGTTCTGGACTCTGACAGTATCTAGTGTGAACATAGAAAATGGGTGTTTCTTTCTGAGATTTTTGCCCTATAAATGGCGCTGTTTAAAATCCTAAAGGGGAAAAAAGATAGTGTTGTCAGCTATCTGTAGAGTTGGCAGGACTATCTTCTAGTTTTATAATGCCATTCTATCATGCAGACAAAATTAATCAAAAAAGGTGATTATCACTGTGACTATCCTGAGTTTACTAAGAAATGAATACTACAAAACATCCAAAGCATGTGGCACAAAGGCCATAAAATATAAATTTATTTCAGCTGTTCAACAGCTTATGGAGTCTACTATTTTCCAAATATGTCATCTTTCAAAATTATTCTAGATTTATGAGCACTGTTCACTAGTGAAAACATAGGAGTAATTATTACCTAGTGGTCAGTAAGTCTTTTACGTCAGCTGTGTTTATCATAATGGGTCACACAAGGCTTTTTTTTTTTACCCCTCTCCATCTGGCACAGTCATCAAATATTTAAGATGCAAGGGAACCTGTTATGGGTATCTGGGGTCTTTTTCTGCTTTATGGATGTGTTTGCACATGGGGGACTTTTAATGTTAACAATTTCTTCATTGTGATCTGTTGCGCATGTCCATACCATCTGTATTGTCTGTGCTTCCATCAGATACTCTCTGTTATTACCTATCTCATCCCCTTCTGGAAGATGAAAACATGGACTTTATTACAAATTTATTGACAGCATTAACTTCTAAAACCTAGTTCACGCTCCTCTGCCTTTCTTAAATGTCATTGGAATGTGCAGATTTCAAGTCTTTAAAATGCCTATAGCTAGGGTGGGTGTGTTTTGTGAATGTTATACTCAACCAGAGCTGAGATACACTTTTGTTTGCTGATTGAACAGTACAGTTATGTCCATGCCAGAGGAATTACCTTCTAAAGAACAGTTATTCCTACTTGTCTGTCTTGATTTATTTCTCATATTGTTTTATTTTTATTATTATCTTTTAATGGAGACTCAACCAGATTTTATGCAGCTGCTGCAGTTGCTAAATCTTGTGACATCCTCTGGGATCTCGCTTTTCTCCTTTGGTGGTTCATCCTCTCATAATTCCTGATCTTTTTTTGAGTGCATACAAGCTCTGTACCTCAAGCTGGAAACATGAACTGTCTGTTACTAGAAGTCTGAAAGTACCACTACTCAGGAATCACTGGTCTGTAAGCATTCCTCTAACATCCTGACAAGTCAGTAGACTTCAATGTTACGGAATGTGGTTGTTTTATTTCTAAAGGGATGATTTTGCTAAGATTTTCATAGTCCTTCAGGGACAATGAATTACACAATGGCCCAGATGTAACAAGCAATATAAGAGTATCAGTCATTAAACTAAATTACTGCAGTCATACTTACTGTCCTTAATCTGTAGTGTTTTTATCCCATAACAATCTCAGTGTGATAAACTGTATAAATGAAAAGCTTCCCCACAGAAATGTGATTAGGGGTAATTTGACTGGGGTAGTACTGGGTAATAGCACTGCAGAATTTTTTCAGGTAAGCAAGATCATAAATTCTGTAAGAAATCAAGCTGCTAATATGGAATGATTGCATGGAATAAATGCAATGAAACAAATTTGCTCTTTGTGAGTGGGTACACATGGTAGAAACTTCCACAATTTGTTCACTATTGTCAGAATATGAAAAAACTTCCGATGTTTTTCATTTTAATCATGCTATGAAAAAAGAGGGCAATTATTTGTGTTTGCTTTATGCAATTGCTTTGACTGTTTTTATTCTTTGTCCATTATGACTCATTTTATGAAATTGTTTGTTTTTCCTTTGTTAAGAAATATTAAGGAAACACTATCCTCTTTTCTAAGTGTCTTTATGGTTGCTGGGATAGAACAGGAGTTGCTCTGTCATTGTCACAGTGTTTATTTTAAACTCTGAATTAATTTTCTTGGTTGCTAGGCAATTCTGCTTCATAGTTTTAATGGAAATGACTAATTCATGCTGCTCTTATTGCAGAATATGCAATCGTTTGCTTTAAAACTGAAACTAGGTTTCTCTATGACATAATACTTGACAAATATATCGGTGTACAATTTTATGCCTATAGCTAATAAAGTACCCACATTTTTGTTATTCAGTCCCATGTTTCTTGTACATTCCAACAAAGCTATTGTAAATCTGAGGTATCCAAAGTAGAATTGGGCTTTTATGTGTATGTAGGGGATAAATATCTGCTCTATCTCTGATGTTTTAGAAATTTTTTAAAGACATCTCATCAAGCTGTTTATCTAATATGTATGTGGAGCTGGCATTAGTTAAGTCTTTACATCCTCAATGGCAATGTTGTAATAAGTGCTACGTATCTCAGTTACACAGTTTCCATCTGCATTCAGCAGGTCTTCTTTATTAGCAGTGCAGAGAATTTAAAAAATAAATATGAATATTCAAAGTAGTAATAACCATAACTCTTAACGGTCTGTAGCTCTGGAGCGGTTTTTCATACTGGAAAAATATAACAACTTGGCACAGTTTCTTTAAATTTGAAAATATTATTTATTCTCTTTCTATTCTTATTTAAGGACAAATATAAAAGAAAAAGAACTTTAAATGCAACGGCATCAGTTTCTCAGTATCAGGGTGGTGCAGAGGCGGAGCCCTTGTTTATTTTGTTGCTCTCAGCTCTGCTTTCATTTCTTCTGAGCTATCAGCTAGTGAAATACTGCCTTTTGGCTTATTAGTTCCCTTCCACTCTTGTATTTCCATGTTGGTGAACTGCACAGCTTGAAAATGAATGAAATCCACCCTGTTTCTCTGCAGAAACAGAAAGCATCCTGTGGGCCGGAATACCGACATACCCTAGTAGGCTCTCTGCTCCTGACATTGGTTCAAAGTTTATCAGCTTAGTTTTACCCCAGAGCATCATTCTGCTTAATTGCTCTTTATTTTCCTTCTCCCTAGTTTATAGTAAACTTTTCTTCCTGATGGGACCACCTTTTTCATAGTTAGTGCACTGAGGATCACAGCAGAT
Source organism: Pezoporus occidentalis (assembly GCF_034315485.1). Classification (NCBI taxonomy): domain Eukaryota; kingdom Metazoa; phylum Chordata; class Aves; order Psittaciformes; family Psittacidae; genus Pezoporus; species Pezoporus occidentalis. The sequence continues at coordinate 7,462,027 of NW_026912778.1, read as the reverse complement.
TTAGTTTATCTGAATATTTCTTTGCAATCAGAAAGCTAAACGATGAGTCTAATTTTGTCCAATTCAAAGACATAATATGTTATCAAGACAGAGAAGATTTGGAGTGCTGTATATTTTAATGATTTTGTATTAAGTTTACAATCTTTGTAGTATCTTTTATACAGCTAGGCTCTGGCAAAGTTTTCCAATTGCTGTCTTACAACTTTACATCTGATGTTGGTGTTAGGTAAGCAACAATACTGTGATATTTCAGAGGTTTCTATTTAGATATGAGAGAAAACAAACTTCAAAAATCATACAATTATAGGGATTTTCAAGAAAATATCAAAAGGATATGGAAAAAAAAAGAAGAAAAGTAAACATTCTGCTGCATTCCTGAGAGAACAATGTGCTTTTTACTTGTTTGTTATATATGAGGTAATAAGGTGGATAGATAGCAAGAATATTTGCAGCTGTAACTGTAATGTGTAATGAAAGTAAGCAGTTGGATCATTAGTGTCCAGTATATACTTGGGAGACCTTCTCACTTCTTGTAAATGAGAGCTGGAATAAGCAGCCAACATTCATGAGATTATATTCATTTTAGTGAGCTCTCCCAGCTCATCTTAATCTGTTTTACCAGTTAAAGAAAGCAATACAGTTTTTAGTTTGTGAAACTCATGAAACTCATGAAACAGAAGCATAAAAATGTTCATTTGAGTGAAGCAAACCTGTGGGAGATATGGAATAATTTTATTAATGAACATATACCATTCCCTGGCTTCATGAGGCAGTACACTTTCTTGGATAAACCGATGATTATAAATGCAACTGCTTTACTGTAATAACTTTACCAAATATCAAGAATTGCCTTTCAACAAATAAAACCAACAAATCAAAGATCCCATCAAAGACCTTCCCAAGTAGTTCCAGAAACAAGAAGCTTCAGTAGGTACAAATGTTGGACCTTTGTCTAATATATGTATTTTCTGTAAGAGTACACAGCTAAAAAAGGAAATGTGTCATAGCAATAATTTACATCATGCTTGGTAATTCTAAGGAATGAAATTATTATGAAATAATGAAGGTTCAGAAGTTGTATTATTGGATTTAAAAAAAAAAGCTTTTCTTTTAACCAGTAATTTATAAGACACTGGCTTAGAAATAATGTTTTGTGAAAATTATTAGGACATCATTTAAGATTCTGGGCTGAGATACCAAAGATTTGAAATTGATTATCTGTATCATTTAGTCACTGTGTCTTTATTTCCCATCTGTGAAAATCCATACAGGACATGCATAAGCTTTCATATCTTCCACCCATGTTTATTGCTTTAGTAAGTTTCTAGTCTTTACATTTCTCCAGTGGAAATCTCATCATAATTGAGGCCTCTATATACTAAAGAAAGAGGGATACTAAGGGAATGCTTACTGGTTTGGGAATAAGTAAATAAATAGAAAAATTAATTGCAGCCAGTAAGTGTTTTTTGCTATTAAAGATGGAATACAAGGTGATTGAAGTATCTTGTCTGTCCCATTTTAGTTTCTAACCAAATATTTTATTTAAATGAGCAAAACTAAAGGAGTTGAAATCATTATGCATACAGCATATGTGTTGTTAAAATGAAGAGTGACAGACCTTTGATTTTTAGCAGTGACATAATCTAAGGCGGAATGCTGTGATATACATATGGTGGATGTCTGTGCAGTATGCCAAAGGAAGGAACAGTTCAGACAGTTGTTAAATTCAGCCCCTTCAAAAGAACTGGATTTCTTAGTAATAATAGAACTGTGACATGCGAAGTTCAGGACAGATATGATTCTACTAGGGATCACTGTCTCATTTTACTCATTTTACAGAAGTGATACACAACAGTGATAAATCGGCCTGCGTTTGCTTGCTTGTTTGTTTTTTTTTAAAAAAAAGCATTTTCTTCAGATGATTGGACATTTTATTTTGGGAAGGTGACTGTAATGAAATGATGAAAAAATTTGTTCTGTCTTTGGTAGCAGAAAACATGGACTTTCTACTAACAACACATGATGGAATGGAACCCAAATACAAAGAAAATTTAAAGTTGAATAGAATAAGATTAGAAAACCTAACTCTTAATAGAAATATATTCATAAGACTGTTTCTTAGACGTATCTGCCCTCCTTGAATACATTTGGTGTACTGCCCACCCAAAAAGAGGCCTCTCAGTGTCTTCCCCAGTGGTGCATGGGAAGTAGTCCCATCATGTCACACTGTACCCAGCCTCTACCCAGAACTGTAAGGACCACTGCAAACTAATTTGTCTTAGTGGAAAGAGTATACTGTGTTGAGTTCTGCACACACAGGTAGATTTATTTTTGCTACTTAAGCTATCTTGTTTGAATGTTGTTTATAGATCTTTCTTTCACACTCTTTGCTAACAAGATGAATGCTTAGATTAATTGTTGAAATAGGCAGCCTTCTGAATACCCCTCATTTCCTTGCAAGTTTGAAGTCCTCTAAGATAGCAGCTCCTGAAATAACGTGATAGGAACAAAATCTCAGTAGCTGAATTACAAAAGCAAATTTCTGGTCTTCATGAATTCAGTGATAAAGTTATTCTTCAAATTACATATATAATGTGTTCTATCAGTAGGATATGGGTTATGTGAAGGCTCTGGCAGTGCAGGTGAGACTTTCAGCATGCATATGCCCTATCCTCATATTCCCTTGCATGCTTCCAAATAACTTGAAATGCTGAGGGGTTTTTGTTTTTGTTTTGTTTTGTGTTTGGTGGTTGTGATTTGGTTTTGTTTTTTTCCTTTTTCTGTGGTAAAAAGAGTAGCCCTAAGCTTTTGATATTTTAGGTTTTGTGTCAAAGAACATGATGTACTGAGCTTTTGCCACTAATGTGAAAATAACAATGAAGAGTAGTTCTGCCTTCCTTGGGGTCTGACTGCAGACAACAAATGTCAAGATTAGAATGACCGAAAGCAATGTCAACTATTAAAAACTTCCCTAAATATAAAAGTAAAAAAGGATTTATTACAAATGAGACAGACAAAGTGTAAGACATGAAGGTACCTGAAGTTAGGCTGTCTAGTACATTGGTCGAGGAAATGTGGGTGGAACTTTGTCTTCAGCTTCAAGTCAAGAATTATAATAGCGGGGTAAGCTTGCTGGGGATTAATGAAAATGCTAAGAAGTCAGTCCATCGAAGCACTGACCCATGTGTTACATCGCTGAAGAAATGTGGTTTTCATATTGTATATGTGAGTCCTGTCACAACTCTTATTATTCCACCATGCTTTGGAGAAAAAAAATACTTTTAAAAGGTGCATCTCAGGGGGGATGTATAGCTGTACACAGGCAGCTGTATAGCTTTGTTTCTGAGGCTGTTATTTGTCTCAAAGAGTATCTGTGGGAAGTGAATTCTCCAGACCTTCAGCAAAGGAATTGGAATTTCTCTCCTACTGCAGTGTTAAGAGTGCAAATTTTCTTTGCTTTTTAATTTTTATTTTATTTTTTTTTATTTAGACCATAATCATTTGTTTCCTTGCATGACAAGCAGAAAAAAAAACAAAAACATCACCCCAAAACCCTGAATGGCTCAGTTTTTATTACAATCTAATATCAAATGTAGAGTATTTATACTATATTATACTACACTGCATACTATGTCAGTGCATTAGTCACTGCTTGGGCTGATTATCTGACATTTGATCCAATCACTTTTTGATGAACTCTTTGAATTAGTACCATGGTGACTGCAGAAGGATCAGGCTTGTTTACATCCTGTATGTACTCAGAAAAAGCTAAGAAGTTCCTGTGACTCAAAGATAGGTTACCGACAGCAAGCAAAAAGGTGTCATTGCTTTGGTTCATTTAAGTGGAACTTGGAATGGTTCATTGCTCACAAACAGTGGAACCACATGTTAAGTTATCAGGTCACGCTAGATGACTTTCAGGAATGACATGTTATTCAGCAACCAGTTATATTTCATATGTTGCATTCAACATTCAAAAAGGAATATTTTACTGGTATTTGGGGTGATTTTTTTCTTTATTGCGACTGTTTTCCTGTAAAACAAGTTTTAGCTCTACGAAGTCAGCAATCTTTAAAAAAGAACCCTCAAACCAATACAATTTATGGCTATATATTTAACATCTTAAGAAGATAGAGACAATGTAAAAGTTTCTTTAAAGCAGCCAAAAGAGTTTTCATACCACAGATTACAATGGCTTTTTTAGGTCAGTATTCTGATATGTTGTACAACTGAGTACTTGATTCTGCTAGGAATGGGGTGAGTGTTTGTGAAGGGTGTGGGACAAGAAGGAAAGTGAAAGTCACATATTTGAAATTATTTCAACTTTTTCAAGCAAGTAGTAATCAAAAGAAAACTTTGAATTAATTTTTTCAAATTTGATACAAGCCTGGGAAATTGCATTTATTAATTAAAAAAAAATGGAAAAGTTTATTCTTTTCAAAATTCTATCTCCTGACATTTTCTTGGGAAGGTTTGTCCTGGGTTTATTTATTTATTTTTTTAAATACATAAGTGTAGTGCTTTCTTTATATTTTCACATGCATAGAAAACTGTTTGGCTATGACTGCTATTCCTGGGAGACAGATATATTTCTGGAAGTGGCAGTGTATAATGCACAGATTGGTTTAGTCATGAAAAATGCTTTTCTGAGTCTTGAGTAGAGGCAGGTGAAGTAGTAGTAAAAGGTACTCAGAAGATGAATGTAACATGTGAGCTTGCACTCTTGGGGTACTGCATGTGGCAGGTTGTACTAGCTGTGCAATAACTATTGTACTTTCTGAATATAACTGTATTGTAGTGGCCATAAAAGCAGTGTGTATACCATTTCACAGAACAGTTTTCTCAGTACTGTGGAAAAACTGAGTGCTATAAATGATGGAGAATAGAGCTTCAAGAAAATAATTTGAGGAAAAAATGCATTTTGTTGAATATCTGCCTTTGTTTTGGAGCAAGCATTCGGCTATAGCATTTCGGAGTCATGATATAAAACAGACCAATAAGGCTTCCTGTGCTAGCAGCATGGGTAGAGTGCAGTTGTATGTTGGTATTCCTTGCCAAGTGAAATTAGGAGAGAAGAAAATGGAAAGTGATTGCAGCTTTCTCATGCTTCACTGTTCAGGAAAGCCAAGTATATCTGGGGGTGAACTAGTCTGGAAGAAATAAGTGATTACCGTTATTCATTACCACTGGAGAACAAAAGAACAACAGAAGAGTGAAGAGGATTTTAACCATGAGGGAATTTAGAGCAGCTATGCAGTATATAGGGTGTCTGCTGCCTGGAAATGTATATCAAGTCTGCTCACATTTTCAAAATTTCTGAGGACTGAGTAATAGGGATTAAATGAAAATATCAGTCTTAATGTCAGAAATGAATGAAACGTTGAAAATGTGAAGTGGATGTATTCTATAGGTTCAGGAATCAAAAAACAGGTGAAAGAATAGAAAAACCTTTAACACCACCTTGCTTTCTTCCCCCCCCCCCCCAATCCCCCTCCCCCCCCCCCCACCCCAACAACCAAACAAAAAGACCCCAGACTATTCTAAGAGGCATATGGGCTTGTTTTTCCTGTTTTATAGCTCATAGCAATTAATGTAGTCTTATAGAGTTAATTATTTTGCTATAACAGGCTTGTGACCCCACTGCAGCTGCTGCTTGGGTGAGAACTGTCCTTTAGCTGTTCCTTTCACATGAATCCTGTGTTTTCTGGCTTCTACAGCAGGTAATAACTGGTCTGTTCAGAATATGTAGTTGGAGGCTTTGTGTCTAGAGGTGATGTAAAATGCAGTGGGTTGGTAGAGGCAAAGTGTATAATGTCAGGTCACTATATCTGCTCAGTGAAGACCTGCATTTGCAGCAGCTGGATAGTGAGGTACGTCTGATGTGTCAGAGACTGTCAGGGCTGTATGGATTTACATGGAGTGGGAGGGTGAATAGCTGTTGGAATTGCCAGTGGCTGGCAAATGAGGTAAATAGGTGGATTGGGAGTGTTTAGTGTAGAAAGAGAGTTGTTAAGACAGGATGGTCTCCATCTTAGCAGGGATGTGGTATGGTATCTGCATGATACTTCTACTATTTGCTATCAAAGCAAGAGGCTGAGCAAAGAAAAAAGAGAAGCACTTTTCAGCTAGAAGGAGTTTCTGTAACAGTCACGCTGGATCTGCAAAGCTGTTGGGGGCGGCCTTGGCACTGACTTTATAGCCAGAGTGGAAGCCTTGAGGACTTCAGCATTTCCCCAGGGCAACAACAGAAGAGAGACAGAAAATGCTGTGTCTGCTTCTAGGAGAAAAGTTCCCATGAACTCTTAGCCCTCTATCACTAGCTGCCTGACAGTTCTGCGTAGGATGGTCACATTAATTTTTATAAAAGCATTGCTTTGCTTTGAGCAGTAACTTAAGCATAGTCCAGTGCTAAAGCTGCCCTTTGGTGATACTTGCCAAAAGCTGAGTGCAGCATGTGCAATCAATCCTAAAATGTTCCTTTTTTGTACTACAGTGAATTCTTTCATATTTACTGCCCTCAGTCTTTGGCGTTGAGAAATGCAGCACAGTGTTAGAAAGCATTTGTACTGTTGAAAGTATTTTGCCACTATTTCTCATGGAAATAACAGGCACTGGACTGGGATCTGCTGCGAGTTTTCCTGGTAACTATGAAGAGAGTTCAGGCTTGTGTAGGGGAGGCAAGGGATACCTGACTGCCTAACAGTGAGAGCATACAGTAAAGTTTGATTTTTCCCTTTCAGATGTAGTTTGAGAAGTGGAGCGAAAGCTGAAATAGTGCTTTTTTCCCTTCTAAAGTGCTCCTGTGGACATAGATGCTAAATTTTATTTGGAAAACTTCCATGGAGACAAAAATTGTGAAATCATTATCTCCCGCTGATTTGTATTTAAGGATGTGTTGAGAATCATAGAATCACAGAAAGGTTTGGGTTGGAAGGGACCTTAAAGATCATTTAATTCTGGTCCCCCTTCCATGGGCAGAGACACCCTCCACTAGAACAGGTTGTTCAAGGCCCCATCCACCCTGACAGTGAACACTTCCAGGGATGGGTCATTCACATTTTCTCTAGGCAACCTTTTCCAATGTTTCGCCATTCTTAGTAAAGAATTTCTTTCTCATGTCTAATCTAAATCTACGCTCTTTCAGTTTAAAGCCCTTTTCCCCCTTGTCATATCCCTGCATGCCCTTGTAAAAAGTCTCTCTCCAGCTTTCCTGCAGTCCCCGTTTAGGTACTGGAAGACTGCATCCTGTAGTCAGTGGCAGATGCAAAACAGATGATCCTGGGGAGGGAAAACTGGAAGCTTTTTGTGTCCTGCAGTCAAGGACAGCAGACAGAGCTGTGCAAATTCTTAGAGAATTACCAAGAATTTGAAATCATGGTGAGGATTTGGTAAACCAGCAGATACTCCCTCCTCAACAGAGCACCATAGGCTTTCACATGACGCAGTGAGTACAGGATAATTCTTCTGATATCCCATTTTGCATGAAGTGCAGGAGAAGCTGTCCTGTGCTCCAACTGACAGGACTGAACTCCTGGCATTTGTTTCACAGACACAACAAATCTCCACAGTGTGTGTGTGTGTGTGCGTGTGCCACAGATTTGCTGGACCAAATCTGAGGGAATTTTGGGAAATACTTCAGGTAACACGTCTCTGAGACTACACACATCTAGTCGCCATTTTCAAGTCCCTCCTGTGAAGCCTAAGACATCCTAAAGTGGTTCAAAGAAAAGCTTGCTAGGTTTCCCAACCCTGAGGGCAAACTAATGTATCTTACTTTGACTTCGCTCTTTGCAATAGTGGGAGAGTTTTTGGCTGTAACTTTTAAGATTACAGCCTAGAGGGAAACCATGCATAGCCAATTTCATGCTTAATAATTGATTTTGAAAAAACAGAAAATAAACCCAGTGTTTTATGTTGGAAAATATTGACATAACGATGGGAACCCCTACCTCTGAAGGAAGCTGATTGTAAGGAAGAGGGGAAAAGAGTGAAAACAGCAAATTAGCACAGGTATATAATTGTATTACTCGTGTGTAGTATCTGTGAAGAATGAGTGATTATGGCTTTGATAAAAAGTGTGTTATGTGAAGTATTAATAATGTATTTAGTTTTATAATATTCTTGTATTTTTAATGGCAAATATAAAGATGAATTTGATGTGTAGGGAACATGGCAAGAGAATAAGTAAATATAATCCTCTTGGGAGATAGAAAGGAGAGCCCCTATGTTACTTCTGTGTGGCATAGTAGCACAGTGGCCTAGGGAGCACTTCAAAGATATGACAGATTCAGGATTTAATTTTGGGGAAAAAAAAAGCTAGAAGTGCCCATGGGAAGGACTGAGGGCTCATTAGCATGGATATAAAGAATGTGCATGGGAAAGGGCTGTTTGTCATTCACCGTCTCTGTAAGCTATCTGAACTATTAGACAATACTGCAGAGATATTATCTATAATATAGAATTGCAGTTTTTACCACTTACTGATGCTGAATTTCCTACATTAATGTTCTCCTCTTTTAAGTTTGAGTGGTATCCATGATCTCAGGCAAGCATAAGGAACATTTTCATTTCCCCTCACACCACTTCCCGTAATTTTTTAAAAAGTAAAAAAATTATGTTATATGGACACTATGGGTGTCTGTAAGCCATGTCAGGTTTGGAAACATCAGTTTTAAGCTGTGAAGTGATACCTGGTCTTAGGTATTAATCAGAAAGGTATTTCTGATGGAGGCAGGAAGTGGAGAAGCAGTCCCAGGATTTTCAGAATATCAGCTAGCTGCAGTATGGATTCTTATAGCCCAGTAACTAATAAACATATAGAAAATATTAGGAGTAAACAGATAAATAAACCCTCCATGGTTTAAAAACTAGCCTGTTCTACAGATACTGCAGAAGGCTGCAGCTATTTTTTGCTCTCTGCATGGCTCCTCAGATAATGCCATTTGGTAACTGGTGACACATGCCTTTAAAAAAATTGTTGACTTTCATTTAAAGTGACAGGGTAATATTGCTAAGAAACTACAGGATGTACATTAAATATATATTTTTGCATTTGGCAATATGCCATAATATATATTTAGTTCTCCTGATAGTTGCTATTCTCTTCTGGCAAATTATTTACATTGGAATAACCTATTTGCAGGGAACAGAAGGGGGAGAAGCTTTTTGAGCATGGCTGTGATATTATGTGAAGTGGCAGAACGGCATGGGAAACTTGTAACTAACCTGCATATAGTTCATTTTAAAATACAAATCCATGATGTAGCTATCTTTCAGAAATCACTGTGGGTTGTTTTTTTGTTATTATTATTTGCTCCTATGGTATCCACATGTACAAATACATTTTAGATTACTTTTTTCATAGATTGGAAGAACATATTTAGGTTTTAATTCTGACCAGTTCTTGTCAAGGATGCAATATACGAAAGATATTTAATTCCCATTGCTCTTACAGCAGTATTGGCATAGGTTTGTGAGCATAGCTAAAAAAAACAAATGCACAAATAATGGATGCAGATTATTATGGTAGAAATGTCTCCTTTAAAGCAACAAATACATTGGAGGATTAAAACATATCACAGCTAACTCTGTTTATGGTGTTCTGGCCTTTCAAACTAAGATTTTGTTCCAGACATCTTTGTAGTTCAGTCTCTGGGATTTAATCTCTCTAATGTGTTACACTTGCTATTGTCCCAGTGAATTTGTTGACAGACAGTAATTGGGTCACTGCATTGAGATGCCCGTTGTAAGCTCTGAGTTCTCTCTGCTCGTTGGCAAGGCAACCACAGTGGTCCAGGAAACATGCGCAGAGTAGGCTCTCGGCCTGCCTCTCAGAAGGTGTCACTGGAGGGCAGGGAAGAAAAACCTCTTGGATGCTGGAACAGGCAGTGAATTCTTCCCAATTTTTTTAATTCGTGCATTGTCTTTCCTTGGTGGGAGCATGGGGACAGACATTCAGACTTACGAATAAAATGAAGCCGTGTGCAGAAACTGAACCTATGGATTATGGCTTTGTTCTTAAGTCTTTGGATATTATTTTAGTGTGCAGGGATTGAATACATTATACGTCAGTCTGATCTAGTTGTTCTAATGTATGACAGAAGAAAGATAAATATTTCATAACTCCTTTAGATCTTGCTCTGGTTTTCCTTTCCCCCCAACTCCTTACAGAGAAGCAACTGATATAGATATATGCAACACTGATAAAGTGCTGTATTCCGTGAATCTATAACTATAATTCCACACATGTTGGAATTCTTATTTATGGTACTAGTTGACACTCTTCACTGACAGTTTTTTTTGGGGGGAGGGCGTATTTGGGAGGGGCACAAAAAAGGAGATAAAATCCATAGAGACTCAGTTTCACTGTCCATTGTGTATTCTCTTTTTGTTCTGTTTCCTTGGGCTGTTTGAAAGAAGCAGTTTGGAGATAGTTTTATCTAGAAGCACGCCAAGCTAAAAAACCTCTACAAATTCTTCTGCTTTTTGTTCAGTCTGATCTAGACTGTGACAAATCACACGATGGCATAAGAAAATGCACACAAACTCTTGTGCAAGCACATATTTTTTAATTTCCAGGGGTGCCATTCTCATAGACGTTGGTTTTCATAGATTATATCACCTCCTCATTGGCTTAAAAGTCTTTTCAAACCTAGAGTTTGTAAGTGATGAGAAAATAAGAAACTGAAAATAAATTAGTCTAATAGTTTAATTTTTTTTGTTTGTGTCTGGATGAAGGTGTTAGCATAGGATACTAGTCTGTACTGGAGTATGGTAATAGTAATTAGTGCAAGTAATAATATAGCAGTCGCACTATTAGTAATATCACAGTAATAAGTAGTAGATATAGTAGGATATAGTAACGTGAAAGTATCTTCTCAAGAAGGCATGATGTAGATGTGTCTCCTGTAGGTATTTTGAAAATTTTGCTTGCTTCAATATATGCAGATATTATAATAGTATTTTAAAGTGAAGCTGAAATGAGTCATACAGCTAGGATTAAAGTCTCTTCTTCAGTGGCATATTCTTGCTACCCTTACAGACAGCAGTTAAAACTCCAGTTAAGTAAAAACCACCTGTGCAAAACCATCTTGATTTACAGTTCCCACAAAATGGCTTCTACATGTCTGTATAATTAATAACAATGAAACTTAAAAGCAAGAGGAGCTATGTGATTTTTTACTCAAATGAAATAAACTTGGATTTTGTGCCTACACAAAAATTTCAAACAAGGAGAGAGAAAATCCGTTCTGTCTTCTTGAAAAGGAATTCTGCTCTGTCCAATCAAGATATTTGAAAGTGTGGGGGGAAAAGTTATGTGAAATTAGTTGAAGGCTTCAGACATATAGTTGGTAAAATAGATTCCATTCTTTTAAAGTACAGAATTTTCATTATTGTCAGAATCTCTTGAAGCAATATTGTTCTGATCTAAATAAGTAGAAATTTAAGGGAAATGCTGCATACTACAGATGCTTATGGAGAGATAAGTTAGGAAACTTCATTTGCAAGTAAAGGAGATGGAAGTTAGCAGAGTTCTTCATGGTTGTTTTAGTAAGTTTTTCAAATGGCTAGAATTTTCCAAACTTCCAAAAAAAGGTAAAATAAACTGCTATCACTTTCTATTTACTTGCTTTAGTTCAATAGTTATTAGCATTTATATTGTTACTAGAAGTTAAATATTTTGGTTTAGACAGAAAAATCTGGAGTAGAAAGAACTGCCATTTTATCTTGATTTTTACCATAGGTTACTTTAAACTGGACACCCAACATTCAAAAGACGTCAGTGATAGTTAACATTCTCACCAGTTTCTGAAAAGTAGTCCATGCACAGGGGAAACTTGAATTTGAACATCCACAAGTTCATAGTAAAATAATTCCTTGGTAAAACCCTCTCTTTTTTTGTGAAATAAAAGTACTCTACAGAGTTGAGGGTCATACTGTGTTCTGCAGCTAAAAAATGTATTCAGGTAGGAATTCCCACAATTATTTTCTCAAGGCAGCTGCCATGGAGCTGGTTAAGTAGCAGCAGCCAGTTCTGTTTTACCATCCATGCTAACCTAGGGGGGTAGCCAGATTTCCTTGTATCTTTCACATAGGTCTCAGTTATTAAAAAACCAAACAAACTAGGAATGCCAGTGTCTTAGTGTTGGACACCTGAACCTCATACAGCATGTAACTCTTGTCTCCTTCACAACTTCTATGCTTCCCATCCTCATCAGCTGATCAACAGCAATTGCTTCTGCTGAAGGGTAAACTGACACTGCGTGGTAAACACTTCACAGTTTGTTTTGGGCCCGCAGATGTTTCAAAAGTAGCACAAAAAATACAGTTTGGAAGTGGCTAGACATACTGCTGTTCAGTTTGACTCACATAGCCCTGTGATTCTAACTCTTTTGTCCTTGTGGCTAAGGGCTCAGTGCTCCTTTTATGGAAATTAATGATAAAACTGCACAGATTTCACTGCTGTATAGTCAGATCTTAAATTTTCTGATTCTGAAGTGCTTTAAATTTCTTCAGGTCCAGGAATAAATACATCCTATTTCATGGGAACATGTTAAAGGACGTGAGCGACAAAGCTATAGAAAAGCCAGGAACAGTAAATAAAATCTTCTACAACTTCAGTCATTTGCAGGAGTGATTAGAAGCTGTGTTTAAGGAGTTTATTTTCAAGTGGATGCACAAGACAATGGAGGACATATGGCACAGTCTTAAATCTCTCAGCATCCCTTGCTTTTATTTCCTGTTTGTAGCACTTTAATTTTCACTGTGTGATGCACATTTTCCAAAATGAACTTTTGATTGTCAGAAGAATTGGGAATTTGATTTTATTCAGCTACTTTTTCTCCTTTAGACAGTACATTTGGAGATAGCTAGTACCTGTAGAAAGCATATCTTAAATACTCACTGGATATCTGTTTTAACAGATGGACTGCAGTGAGCATACATGAAACTGGTGCCAACTCACAGTCAGCAAAGTGTGTCACGCCTAAGGATATCTTTAAGAGGTTAAAGAAAAATAACTTTCTCCAACACCAAAAATGCCAAGGTCGCCCAAACCAAATAAGCCTAAAAATCCTACCACTTTCATTTTTTACAAGTAATTTACTGCATAATGAAACAAAATTACATAGGGTTGTTCGTTTTGGTTTTGTTGTTTTTTTTTTTTTTTCCCAGAAAGAGCAGAAGTGCATTTTCACATTGAAATGAATTCAATTAAATATTTTACTGATAAGTCAAGATGACTGGTACACCTTTTTCTTGGTCTGGTTGTCATGTCATTTTGAATAGCCTACTAGATGTGAAAGGTAAACCAGAGATATTTAAAATACTGCAGAGAGATGTGGGAAAAATCTTTCTTTTGCCTGAGATGTGGCAAGGCTAGACTTCCTGCAGAGTCTTTTCCAATTATGTTTCTTTGGTGGTTTTGAAATTGCCGGATATAACTTCAGCTGCATTCTTGGGGAAATAGCGCATAGCCTAAAAGATTGAACCATCACAGAGGCCATTTACATTTTTCTGTATTTTAAGATCTTGCAGAGTTAATGGAATGCCACTAAAGCATCTCTCTCCACATTTCTTATTTGCATAGTCAGGAGTGCTATTGTAATGCAACACGTGGTTGTCTTTTATTTGAGTTTTGTTACGTGTACCGGGAAAGAATAAAAGCCGCAGCTGAAAAATATGAAGGGAATGGGAGGAAAAGCAGTTTTTCTTATTGTGATATCCTTCTGCAGTAGAAATGTTGGGACCTGACCATAATTTTTTTAGAGTGTGTTACATTTACTCTATTTCAGCATGTATGGAACCTTAAATCACAGTTATGTTAGCTATGCATTTTGATGTTTCTGCCAGAAGAGTCAACAATCCTTATCAGAGTTTTGCATCAAGTGTTACATCATGAATTTCCAAAGAGGCTTATTGTAAAGCATATCTGTGTTTTAAAATAAAGAAAAGCTAGCTCTACTTCTCAGAAAAGCAAGTGTGGGAATATGTAATACCAACAGGATCTAAAAGAATCTCATCATACTGTTTGGTTCTGTAGTTTCCTTCCTACCCTCCCCTAGAGATGTCTAGGTGCTTGTCCCCACAGAGCAGCTTTTGGTCTAAACTGATAGGAGGGCTTCCTGAAGTCCATGGCAGTAGTTCCATGTGGGCTGTGATGGGCCGTAGCACTGTATTTTCAGGTTACCAGCCTGAATCCCTTGCAGTTGTCCATATGAAAGGTGTGGAAGACTTAGGACCCATCCAAAAGGGAGTTAGAGGTTAGGTATGCACATTTTAATCTGATCCTCACTAAACCTCATAAGGTTATGCGTAATCCTGGTGGCTTCTAAGATGTGTATGTATAATAATATGTAAGTTATATTAGAGGCATCCTGGAAGTGGAGCTGCCGATGACTGGCTTACTGGCATTCACATCTTTGCGCAGTTCAAATACGTGCAGAGTGTTGCCTCTCCTGTGTTCACTTGCAGGTTTCATCTTGTCAAGTGTGATCTAAAAATACATCAGAGATGGACAGTGCTAAGTTAATTGTTACAGAACATGCTTGGGATTGATTCCTTCCTCACGTTTCATGTGTCTCTGAGTATATTCTAACAACCAAGCTCTAGGTCAGGTTGAAATGGAGGCCATTCCCTCTCTGCTGAAACTGTTGGATTTTACTGAAAATATTTATGTATTGAGTAGAATACAGAGAGGAAGGAAGGGAAAAAAAATGGGAACAGTAAAGAGACCATGATGACAAAGCCTAGTGTTTGCATGCATATTTTAAATAAGCTGTTACTAATGAAATTATTGAAATGAGAATTTGAAAGTTTACTTATCATGCTCAGCTATCCCAATTTCATTTCTGATACATGTAGTTATTGTCCTTGTGCTGGGTAGGGAAACTTCGCATCTTACAAAGAATTTTTGTACACTGCAATACCAGTGTGATACCAAGGTTGTAGGAATAGCAACTAGTATGTATCATAAGAAACGTGTCCTGATTATTGGCTGTTTTTGCAAATGGAATATAATAAATGCAAAGTCCTCTAAAAGTACAGCTAATACTTTGATGCCCAACTTCTGTGGCTGTTGGTCCTTTAAAATCTTCAAAGAGTGTTTCAATTTAGCCCTCACACTTTTTTTCAGTCTTTTCTATACCCTTATTATACGTTGGACACTGAATTCTGTATCTCAATGGGTATATTTTTCAGATATTATTAAAGCACAGTTATTATTGTAAATGAAATATGAAGATAAAATACACAGCTGACACTTTCACGTGCAAATATTAGGCAGTTTAAAAGGCCATTACTCTCCTTTTCAGCCAATGCCAATATAATTTGCTGAATTCAGTGGAAATTCAAAACTCATGTAACTCTGTAAAAATAGTTTTAAATGCATCAGTAATATGTAAAAAGAAGTTTTTCTGGTGTATCTTTAAGGTGTATATGCAGTAATTGCATGATGTGGTTAATGACTCTTCTCTCTCTTCTCTCGTGATGGCTAGGGAAGACTCCAGTGCTCTCAGTCAGTGAATGCAGTCATCTGAGACTCCTGCACATGCTTCTAGGCATCCCTTCTACTTGCACAGTTACAGTCTGCCATAGTTTTAAATGTGAAAAATAAGGTAATCAGTCTGGGCAAGTAAGACTTGAAAAATCTCTCAGCCTTGTTTTTGTTTAGCAATTTGCATATATTGAGGAAGAATATAGGTCTCTGAGCCTTGAGGTGCTAGCAAGCTGTCTAACCAGACACAGAGTTGTATGTCAGACTGTGGTAGCCTTGGCTGTTCCACGGTCTGGTGTGCATAGCTGGTCATCTGTTTCCTAAGATAGGTGGTACTCCTCTGCTTAGCAGGAGTATCAAGCGTTACGATCACAGAAAAAGATGCATGTATGTCCTACAAATCAGTCAGAGGAAATAATCTGATGATGAAGGCAAAGAATACACACATGCTGGATATGAGGCAGAAGAGAAGGTGCAAAATAGTGTGTATGAAAACATACACACTAATGTTACAGGTACCTAATACTTTCACGATTGCCTTCTGTTTATACACTGACTTCCTCCTAGGTATCTTCTAGGTAGCAGAGTGTTGTGAAACATTAAGTGATGAGCCTATCAGCCTGCCCTGTTAATCGCTATTAAACAGACATTCAATGTATACATTCTATTGTTAAATATGTATTGCAGCTTCTGACTGGGAGACAGCCAGTCATTCATTCTATTGATCAAGTACTGCTGTTTTGTGGACATTGATCAATCTCATAATCAAATCTTGTATTTACATGAATTGTGGTTTAGTATATATTTAAGTTTTTTAGAGTACACAGTAATGTACTTAACCCTTTCAAAATGCTTCATATTGAATTTGTAGGTATGTGGCTTTGCTCTTATTAAAAACTTCAGAAGTAACACAAAGCTGCTCAATGCATGCATGCTAAATTTGTTGATATTTGACATGCCTGGCATATTTATCTGTATCAACTTTTCAGGGCTTACTAGTAAAATGGAGTATTTCTTACATGAAAGTGGCTCCACACTATGAAGGTTTTGAAGGCATTCTATATGTGCAAACTACTTGTGATCTAATTATCTTAAATCCTGTCTATTTAATTTGAACTGTAAAGTTAAGTACTAGTCTGGTCTTCTCCAGCGTTAGTATGTCAGATATTCTACCTGTATTAGCATATGGTAAAGCTACTGTTTTGCATATATTTCAGCTTCATATGGACAGCATCTCATTCAAGAGAAAACCAATTTGCATTTATGGCTTCTTCTTTAAAAGCTACCTTCTCACATTCTCTTCATGTCAATAATCCTTGCAGCGATACTTCTGAGACCCATAAAGATTACTTGTCTCTGGCAATACTACCATTTGGTGCTATATAAATCCAGTCTTGGCTATTTAAGTTTGTGTGCATAAAGTTTTAGCTTTTTAAAAATACTGTACTCGCTGCCAGTTATGTACTAGATTCAGCTTTTATTGATTCATGATTTTATAAATATTATGTTAACAAAGCACAGTTCTGTTCTGATGGGATAGTGTGGCACTGGTAACTGAGTGACCATAATAAAGAGTATGGTAAAGTCCCTCAACATTAATTATCAGTATGTGCAAAACATGGGTCTAAATATATTGTGATGGGGATAAAAGCCTACATATAACTTCCCAGATGAGAGCTGTGTATTTCAGCAACTAACTCAGCTGCCATACTAAAGCTTCAGATGTTAAATGATGTATATAGCTCTTATCTACATAGGAAAACACCAAATTTCATGTGAATATCTGAATAGTAGTACTAATCTTCTAGCAGTATCTTATAGTAATAATACTCTAATGTCCATTTTGCAGATTTTAGGGTGAAAAGCAACAGGAAGAATAGTTAGCTTATTCATCCTTCACCCTTGGAGGAGTCTCTGTCTGTAGTATAATAGAGTGGGTAATTTATCAAAGGACACGGATGTTTTTGGTTTTGTTTTTGTTTGTTTGTTTGTTGGTTGGTTGGCAGTTTTTTTGTTTGTGTTGTTTTCTTGTTTGGGTTTTTTTTTGGAGGGGGGGAGGACTGTTTGATTTGTTAGTTGATTGTTTGTTTGTTTTTTTATTGGTTTGTGTTTTGTTTGTTTTTTTTAAAAGCTTATTCTTGTAATGTTTCCAGCATCAGTATCTGAATAAGTTACACACAGACTAAAACAAATCGCTGCATAAATATTTTGCACATCTGACTTTTTTTGGAACCAGTCCATATTTTAATTTTCTGAACTCTGATTAGTTCAATCATGGTATTTTCTGCCCCATCTGGATTCACCCCCTTTGTGTTCCTAACTATCTGAGTCAGTTTGTGTGCCAAGTGTCATGATAAATACCTAGTTTTTATGAGTTGCATGGAAAAGGTGTGACATGATTTTATCACTTCTTTTCTGTATTAACTTGCAGAGTATGGTGTAGCATGAATGCATCAAAATACACAAAGGATAGCCAGATTTATGTTTTTTGTTGCTTCAAGGTTAGTTTTGTTTTTTTTTTTAATTTTTCAAGTAAATCTATTCAGTGTTTTATTGTAACTTAAGTACCCTCTCTTAAATGAGAAAATATTTGGTTTTATGTTTTATGAGGATGTAAGATTTTCCTAAAATAAACAGCAATAGGTGATATGGAATTTCACTGCTTGGTGAGGCACCAGGAGACAACACATCTGTACCTCTTTCTGGATTCTTTTTAGGGAGTACAAATAGAAAAACTTGCTCGTATTTTGTCCATCTTCAAAGAGGCCAGAGATAACCAGCTTCATGATATCAACGTCAAAATTTATTTTGACTGAAAACTATAATTCCTTCTGTGTTTCTGCTTAACTGAATTTGAAATGAAATTTTTTCTGAATGATTAAATAATCTAGACACACAAATCTAAGCTATGTGTATCTAAGCATTCATGTACAAAGATACAATGCACCATGCTCCTCTGACTACTTCATATGGTCAACCCCAATTCATTACCATATATGCAAATACCTTGGCAAATAAATCCAACTTTTGGAAATGCTTCAGAACCATCTGATAGTTATTAATGTGTACTTTGATTATGATTTATTTTTTTAATTGACTCTTGTAAGTTTTAGTGTGCCTTTGTTCATGGTCTCTATGTAGTTTTGGTTTAGGTTTTGTTTGAGGGTTTTTTTTCTTGCGTATCCTCGTTTATTTATCTTTAAATTTTGAATGTGTTATGGTGTTGTCCATACTTAATTTTTGCTTTGGTAGATGTTTTGTACCCTGTGGTTATGGTGAAAAAATGCTGTTGAACAGGTTTGCCAGTTTTTTTTTTTTCCATTTTGAAATTTTCTTTTTAATTTGAAGATTATTTTTGGAGTATTTTCTTTAGTTGTCTCTTCCTCCTGCAAGTAATACTGATCAGTGGGTATAACTTCAAAAAAGATTTCTAAGCCTTTAAAGCAACCAAGGTAAAATGTCTTTAAAAGTGTCAAGCAAGATTTCTTGGTAAACTGAGCTCCTGCGCACAATGTTCCTGTAATAGTTATTTTGACAATGCTGTTGAGACTACATGACATACATGTTCTCTGAGAAATGTTCACCTTTCCATTATGGTCTTACCTTATCGAACACTTGTAATTCTTTGTGGTTTTTTCTTTCCTTGTGACTTGGGTAACAATATAATTCAATTTCATCTTGCCTACTTCATGGTTTCGTTACTGCTGCAGTTTCTTTTTTTTTGGATGTATGTCTGTATCTGTTAGAAAACCATCACCTTCTAAGGTAAAAAAAAAAAAAAGGCCATTGCTAGACAATACGTAAAGAGCCCAAGGCTGTGAGAATGGCCTAATGAATTTTAAAATCAGCTATAATTGAGATACAATTCATATTTATAATAAAAAATATATAAAAAGACCAAACTGCATATAAACAAAATTTTATTACTAAATGATTTAATGAAAGGCTTTTGCCCTTTGAAAGATAATCTTTGTGTTTTCCTTTAAGGAAATTATCTTGATTTCCTTCAAATAATTTTTAAAGTACGTGATTATCACTCAAAAAATAAATAGGGTATGCCTTACTATTCATGTATGTAACAGAATTAAGATTCAGGGAAAAATGCCTATTCTATATTTACTTAAGTTGTCATATACCTAATTGTCAAATGATCTTGATCTTCATATTATCACAGAATGGTTTGTGTTGGAAGGGACCTTAAAGACCATCTAGTTCCAACCCCCCTGCCATGGGCAGGGA
This sequence comes from Pezoporus occidentalis, assembly GCF_034315485.1. Taxonomy (NCBI): domain Eukaryota; kingdom Metazoa; phylum Chordata; class Aves; order Psittaciformes; family Psittacidae; genus Pezoporus; species Pezoporus occidentalis. The sequence continues at coordinate 7,442,295 of NW_026912778.1, read as the reverse complement.
CACCTTCCACTAGACCAGGTTTCTCAAAACCCCATCCAGCCTGGTCTTGGACACTTCCAGGGATGGGGTATCCAGAAGTTCTCTGGCAACTTGTGCCAATGCCTCACCACCCTCATAGTGAAGATTTTCTTCCTAATAACTAATCTAAATCTACTTTTTTTTTTTTTTTTTGTTTAAAGCCTTTTATCCTTGTCTTATCCCTATGTTCACATTTTATGATTTGTTATGTTCTCTTGGTTTTTTTTTTGCTGATAATTCTTTTTCCTGATGTATCTCAACATAAAATTAATTTCTGAAAAAAAATGCTTATTCTGAATTAGGGGAATTTTTCTAAGAATGATTCCATTTATTATTGCAACAATAATATTTACTTTGTGATCTGTGAAAAATAATCTAAGACATCACCTAAAACTTGAATAATTAATTTTCAATTTGTACAGTAAGGACCCTCCCCCATGAGATTTCTTTCCTTACATTAACTTCACAGAACCTCAAGGGCAGTTTTAGTGACAGGTACCCTTTATTAAATTTTCTGCTCTCTTCACATTTGTAGGAGATACAGTGTATGCATGAATCATGTCAGTTTATCAGTATTTTATATTATTTGTAATCTAAAAGTTCTGAATACATTCTTTTAGATGAATGATTGATTGTGAAAGCTGCTTTTGTTGCCTGTTTCCCATTCTGTAAAGCAGTGATATGCAAAGAAGACACTGAGCCTGTTTGCCTTAATTAGTTTCTGTATTTCTCTGGAAATTAGTTCATGGGACCTTGGTTGTTGTATAAAAACTCTCTTTTGTATGGTTTGATTCTGTGTTGTAAGTCATCTTGCTAAGAAAGAATAGTATGGTATAAGCATCACTTAATAGCCTGAGGGAGGTGTCAGTGTTTAGTCTTCCTGAGGGATATCAGCCATTTCATCAAGGCCATTTTTATGGTGGGGTTTTCTTTGTTGAATGTTAATCATAGAATCATAGAATGCTTTTAGTGTTTCAAGCTGCTTGCCAATCTTATGTCGGGCTCTGAAGGACAGGGAAAGACTTGATGACTGTACTGAAAGAGGTTATAGAACATAAGTTTTATAACCTCTAATAGTTCTTAGGTGGCCATCTAGGGACTAATAATAATTCCTTGTAAGCACTGAGATCCCTATTTGCCATAGGCGTCCTATTTCTCCCCTATTCAGTAGGAGCATTCATTGGCTTCTAAGGAAAACCACTATTATTCATAATCTCTGAAAAAGACTTATGCACTATGCCACTGCATCCTGGTATAGAGGTTTGAACTAACAAGTGAAGAGGGAACTTTACATGTATCATCATCAACAAGTGGGACAACTGAATGAATCTGAAACCTTTTTTTGTCCCATTGGGAGCTCTGTGTTCCTTTGCCATGGAAAAGTCCCGCAGGAAATGACAAATTCATTTTCTTTCTGTATTTTTTTGCATATTTAGGACACAGGTCTATAGATCTTTTTAGAGCATTGCAGATATCTAAATCAATAAATCTTTGAAGTGAAGCTTAAATAAACCTACTGCCACTGTTTAAACAGAATTGACTTTTGTCCTAGCTCATTATTTAGTTTTGTCTGGTTATTTTAATTTTTGTTTAGAATTCTACCCTCAGGCTGAAAATACCAGTTGGATTGTTGCGTATAATGCTAGCACGCTTAGCTTCAGGGTTGGTTCCTCCCCCCCAACCCCCCACCCCCAATAAAGCATGCTGTTGGAAGTGTATTTTTTAAAGAGAATTACATAAATATAGCATTTAAAAAGGACCACATTTTTTCCCAATGGTGTATACCCTTGAGAGCATGTTTAATTCATCCCCTAAAGAACATGACAGTTCACTTTTAAGATTTCCTTCAGCTTTTGCACTGAAAAACAGGGGTTAGAAATTTTGATAAGTATCTTTATACAATAGGTGCATATTCTTCTCAGCCTTATGACAGTTGGTGAATGTGCATTAAGAGATCATCTTCCTGTCCCCCACAGGAGATCACCTCCACACAACATATGCAGCATTTATCTGCCAAAATTCAGAAGTCTTTTGAATCAAGCTTTTAAAAAAATTCTTCCATCTGGAGCTCATAGTGTTTTCCAGAGATTCCGTAAATTCTACTGAAAGAAATTTCAGAATGTTCCAGAAGCTATAGTTAAGCTTAAATATTTTCTAAAGGAAAGGTTCCTTTGAGTATTGTGAAATAAGCAGCACATAATTTTTATGATGTGTGTGTGTATTTTTGTGGTCTAACATTTTTATATATATATATATATATATATGCATGTGAAGTGAATATATATTACTTTCCTCCTCCCCCTCCCCCTCCCCTGAGTCATAAAGTGGTCAGATTCAGGACTAGTGTCACAAAAGTGGTATATGCTCCCTGGGAAATTGTTTGTCCTGCACATAATTCATTTTATAGTAATAGCAATAGCAAGTTCGTAGTATTGGTAACTGAAAACTTTATGCTGATTTTAGACATGAGAATTTGAAAAAGAGAAGCAAAGATGGAGTGGTAAAAATGGAAATTTCAAACCCTTTATTCTCACATTATTCTCTTTGGTTTATATACACAGGATCTAACTCCCTAGTTGCCTAGGCAGAGCAAAGAAGAAGTGATATTATGAATACTAAACAATCTCTTCAGTTCAGCTTTCTTGCTGGGAAAATTTTAACCTCTCTTTTTGCTAGCTCTACGAAAGCATTTTTTCACTTGTGGTGATCAGCGCAATAAAAATGAGTATTGAACAACAGCGAAAGGGAAAGGCACAGTGGAACTGCTTTGGTTTCCTAGACTTTATTTATTTTCAGTGCTAATAATTTGGGGAATGATAATTGTGGACTGTGATAATGGTCAACATTCACAGATCAGATGGGTGCAACTTACTTTAATTGAAATTCTGAGGTAATTTTATCAACTGACTTCATTTAGCAAAAAGCTCATTTTATAGACTACTTGTTTCCTAACAGGTTTTGACAATCTGATTTTATGAAATGGTTGTCTTGGTAACCCATTCACTTTGCTTATATCTATGAAAAAGCAGATGAGAAAACAGTAATCTGGCTAGAATTGTTTCTTCAATCTTCCACCATTACTTGTTTTCATTTTCATGTCAGATAACATACAAACTGGAATACAAAGTAATCTAAATATGTAATATGTAACACTGAATAATGTTGTCTGTATGGCTCACAGGCAGATAGATGTACTATCCTCACTTTGTATATAATTCACAGGGTTTTAATTATACGCTCTTCAAGGCAGTGACCTCATTTTCAAAGACATCTGTGGAGTGCCAAGCATAACAATGGTACTATCTGTATAATAACTCTGTAACTATGTAAACTCTGTAAAAATATCTTGTGAAACAATAGAAATCTAATTCCTTCTTTGTTTATATTTTTAAAAGTGTGTATACATAAGTTATACTTTCCTTTATTTGCATACTTTCTTAATGGTTATTTTTGTTAAAACATATTTACATTGAAGTATTAGTTTATATCATGTTTTCAAGATATGCAGTATAATTGAGTATCTGTAGTATAACAGAGCATTTGTTTTTCCTAAGGTACAATACTTTGGGGGATTTAAATGCCACAGAAAAATTTGATTAAGATAAAACTGTAAATAATAGGAAGGTTATTATTGAAAATTATCAGAAACACCACCCTGTTATGAGTTACTTGAAATTGTATGAAATTAGGACGTCTAATATCTGTGTTTGCAGCCTCACTGAATTTAACGTAGAAGCAATAGTTCTGATAGCATATAGCCACACAGGAATTTTAGAATGTGGAAAAGCAAATTTGCAAGGCGTTGAGAAATGTAGTTAGGAAAGTGAAAAATGAGAAAGAAAATTATGCCAAAATGAAACACAGTCGAGCAGTCTTAAAAAGCACGCTGGTTAAGGCATGACTGATCACATTTCCAAGTGAACAGAATGAAAGAAACAGGAAAAAAGCCATGTGCCTTCATGACACAGTTAAAGATGTAAGGCTGAGAAAAAAAGAATAACTCCCAAAAGAAAAGGGAAACAACCAAGTAACAATAAAAATAATGTCAGCATTAGTTAAACTGCAAATGAAAAAAAGAATAAGGAGAACACAAAAGGAAAATCTATTCATTTTAGTAAAAAGGTAAGGGGGCATATGAAACGCTTTTGGAAAAGTAGGAAGGAATAAAGAAAAAGTAGAACCAATATTAAGAAAGGTAAGAGGGTTTTCTTTTTCCTTTTTTTTTTTTTTTTTAAGAAAGGCCAAATGCCAAATCCTAAGGTTTAAATAATTTTTTTTAATTATTTCTTTCTTTTTGAAAATTGAAACAAAATTGAGTCTTGATTTTCAAGTTTCCCTTTTCTCCACTAACTCCCACAGGGATGATATCTCATAAAAGTTTAAAAAAGTGAAAAAAACTGGGGTGTGTGGGCTTTATGGAAACAATGGGGTTTCATTTACCAGAGCTTGTTTCCTGAGATGTTGTTTGGGCAAATGGCTCTAAAAGTTTGTTACCATGCATGTTTGGGATCAGCTTTTCTTAACACTTACCTCAGCTTTATATGGTAGGTTTACTTACTTACTTATTTATTTCTCTATTTATTTATTTATTTTCCAAGAGTGGATGTGGGAAATTGCCATGATTTCTCTTTTGTTATGCTAGTATTCACCTTTCCAGTTCCAAACCACTGGAAAACACTAGAAACAGAAGAGAGGAAAGTGTTGCAGAAACAACTTGCAAAAAGTTTGTTTGTTGGTGGTGGGTTCATAATTATTTTACAGTGTGCTTTCTCTTGAACTGAATAAGGCATACAGGCTTTCTGAAGGCTAAGCATATGTTCTCTAAATTCCCTGCTGAATGATCTGTCATAGTCACCTTATGGGTTCAACTCACCGTGGTGATTCGTGGTGTGGAGCCCTTACTCTTCCATTACCTGCATTGTCTCTATGGCACTTGGACTGAAGGAAATATCCCAATATTTTACTGAATGTCAGAGAGTATCTCAAGCCTTACTCAAATCACTTCAGCTTCTCTTGCCTCCTGCTTTCATCTGGCCTGTGCTGTGCCAGGTGGAAGGCTGTGCCAGTAGAGGATGTGCTGGTGATATTGTTAAGGCTTCCCAAGGACTTAAAAATTATAAATTCTCCATGCTTTTCTTGTGAGGATTTCCTTGTTATTATCTATTCCCTGAAGTCATATTTAACTTGAACCAAACTAATGAATAATGCAAGCATAAGCATTTTTTTATATTACTTAAATCAGTCAGTATAGTTATAAATTATTATAAAATACTTAGAATTTTAACAAGAATGGCTCTTAGTATATTAATATAGCTGTAGTATGATAAGACTTCTCTGCTTCTTTCTTCATCTTACTCTTTCATTTTCATGGTAGCAATCATCTCAGCATTTTTTTTTCATGACTTTTTATTTTGTATTTATATTTTATTGTCAATCTGCTGTTTCAAGTCTTCTCAGGGATCTTGACTAATTTAATCTTTTTCCTGAAATTCCTTCATTTGTTTCCTTCAGCAGGAGACAGTTGTCGTTTGGCATGACAGCAAGTTTGAATGGTGAAAACCACCCACCTTTAGTGAAAACCTTACTGCCAGTAGTATTGTCATAGTAGAAGATTTTCAAAGTCCCTCATACTCATTTCTGTATGCTGTATACCCTCCCTGTTTTGGTATGTCCCCACAAAGCACCAGCAGTCTTTAGACTGCTATGGGCATACAAGTCATGTGTGAATGTTGTGCATAGCTGGCTGGATGCCCAGTCATTGGTCTGTGGCCTTGCTGACTAAGAGAAATTCCTGGTGCCTAAACATATGGCTGTGCATTGCATTATGTGGTAGGTAAGACTTTACACACAGATGGATAGTATGAACACATGCATTTTATATTTTAATATTAATAATAATTTTTAAATGTGTGAATTAAAATAAAACATGATATGCAGTGAGTTAAACATACTAAAGAAAGGTTATTAGTACTTGCTAAGACATTGTTCTGACAGACTTTACACCGCTGCCTCATGTACGTGTTTTCTCTTTCCTTCCCTTAACGGGCCAGATTTTCTAGTAGTACACAACAGCCTCATCCTTCTGGTTAACCAGTAATATATAATAGTTACCATGTATACTATTATATTTTATATATAATCTAATGTATAAATATATATTCTTTTATATATTTTTCTATATATAATAGTAATCAATGTATATAATAAATTTATATTTCTTAATTATATAATGTATTATAAACTATAAATATATTATAAATTATATATGATATAAAATAATATATACTATATAATACTAGATATTTGTATAATATATATTATATATAATACAAATATATTTTAATATATTTATATATTATATATAATTATATAAAATATATATAATATATATAATATATAATAGTAATATACAATAGTTACAAAAACATAGTTTTTGTAAATTCCTCTCTGGTATGTCTTTTAGTTTCTGGAAGCATTTTTTGGCATAGGTCTTTGGAAGCATGCACATCTGTAGGTAGTGCTACTCAGGTAAAAAATATAGTCATAATAATCATGTTGCTTTCACAAGACTAACTATTGCCCCCCAGATATGTAAAGAAGTAGTCATTTTGTTTACATGATAGATTGCTAAGTGTGTTGATTAGAAGTGTCAGCAGAAGAATTTTGGGTAATAGAACTAAAAATGTCACAAATCCCTGCTGTTATTTTCTGGGTTGCTCACTAGTCAGAGATACTTGGCCTAAAAAATGTTTATAATTGATGCACATTATTTTTGTTTTAGAATTATTAAAAGATATCTCAGGAAAGGGTCTTGACCTGACTTTCTTGTTTGCCTTGTAACTCTACAAGGATCATGAGATACTGTATGAGTATTTGTTCCTTTTTTCCATCTGTTGTAAATTTACTTGGCCGTTTATAGAAAACAATTTGAGAGAGATCAGTCACTGTACGGGAGAGTCAAAGATACCTATATATTCCTGACACTCCACTAATGTTTTGTGTGTTACATATTGCAGGCCTTAAAGATGAGCTGAATTTCCACCAGATTCCAATGACTTCTCATGGAGTAACTTGATAGGAACAAACCCAGGCCTAAGATAGCTATATATGGATGATGCAGGAAACCTTAGGTGGGTTTTGTCATGTGTATGCCTGATAGCTTAAAGTTCCAACATGGCGAAGTGCTACTTCAGACTACTAATGGTTGCAGGTGGTCTTCTGGAAAAAAAAATTAAATCTTGCAACTTACATTTATATAAGATTAATGTAAGGCAGAATGAATTTCCAGTTTATTTCAACCACATGATGCATCATTATTGACTCTTAATTACATGGCTGCCATCTTTCAAGAACATGGAGTCACAGCATAGTGTGATTTCTTCTGAATGCATTGACACTCTCCCTTGGCTGGCATACACTGCTGCTATGCAGGGAAGCCATCAGGAAAGCCTCAAGGACAAAATAGTTGTCTTTCTGTGATGTCTGTCCTTAAAAGTTCATGCTGAATTGGCTCTCTGCTAAGTTGATTGAAGCTTCTCTCCAAAACAGGTCTCATTTTAATGGACTGGATACATTCTCCACCATGCAGATACATCTGGGAAATCTATGCCACCAGCCTCACAAGGTTGACATTGATAAAGGGGTGCCCTGGACCCTTCCCAAAATGTTTGGGATGTCTGCCAGCAGATTTGTAGGCAGTCAGGGCTTACTCAGAATGAGATGGAAACCAAGTGCCAGGCCCAGGGGTGCACACAGAACAAAACTGGATTCCTGAAAAATTCTGCAAGATATGATTTCCTATATCACCTTATTGATTAGACAGAACCTCAGTGTGAGTCCCAGAAATAAAACCTTTGTCTCTGAAAATTTGTCTCTCCGTTTTCTGAGGTGAATTCATTCCAAATGAGCAAAGGAACTAGTTTGTATATTTTGGTAGAGGCTCACAGCATGGAAGAGTTTACCAAAAGCTTTGGGTTTTGTGTATGCAGGCAAATCTAAGCAATTTTAATGTTGGCCCAGGATTTAAGGTCAGAGTTTATAAACTGGATATTTACCTACACCCTGTGTGCATGTTTAGATGATGTTCATAGTCTTTTGTAATCTTAAATGGGATGTTTGCCCCATCTAAATCTAAATTTAAAAGATAATTCAGCTAATCTCTAAAAGCTATGAGAAAATTCTTTCAATTGCAGCAGAGCAAGCATCACCCAAATTATATTAAAAACCTAGTATATCCTGGATTTCACAAATTGTGATATGTATTTGTTGTGGTTTAAACCCTAGCCAGACAGCTTGTTCACTCACTCTCAGTGAGTGGTGTCTGGCTGGAAGCAATCGAGGCCCACCCCCCCCCCCCCCTTCCCCCTCAGGGCTCTCTCCTTCCCCACTCCCAAAGGGATGGGGAGGAGAATCAAGAGAATGCAACTCCCATGGGTTGAGACAAGAACAGTCCAGCAACCAATTGTCGTGGTTTAAACCCAGTCAGGTAATTCGTTCGCTCACTTCCCCCCCTTTTTCTTGCCCTCCCCCTGCTCTCGGAGGGACGGAGAGGAGAATCGAAAAGAATGCAACTCCCACGGGTTGAGATAAGAACAGTTTAGTAACTAAGGTATAACACAAATCACTACTGCTACCACCAATGATAATAATGATAAAGGAAATAACAAGGAAAGAGAATACATCATCTCACCACCAGCTGACCGATAACTCGCCCCCCCAGCCCGACCAAGCTCTGACCGATACCTCTTCCAACCCCACAGACTCCCAGCCCTTCCGGCTAACTCTCAGTCACATCCTGGGCATGACGTGCTGTGGTATGGAATACCTCTTTGGTCAGTTTGGGTCAGGTGTCCTGTCTCTGCTTCCTCCCGGCTTCCCCTCCTCCCTGGCAGAGCATGAGGCTCACAAAGTCCTTGGCCAAACCTAAACATCACTATCAGCTCTGCTCCCAAGCTGAAAGTCAAAACACTGCACTGCACCAGCTACCAAGGAGGAGAAAAATGACTGCTACTGCTGAACCCAGGACATTATCCACCCCTTATTCCATACCATTCACGTCATGCTCAGATCCCACATTTTCAGTATACCATCACTCTTATCTCAGTGCATGGACCAGTCCCTATAAAGCTGCTGAGTCCATCTGGTCCATGATGTCAGGCTCCATCTCTTGTAACAGTCTTCCAGAGCAGGAGAGACTGTGTGCAGTGTTCACACTCGTGAATAACCTGGGCAATAGTGTCCATTGCTAAGTCCACCCCTCGATCATGAGTCCATCTCTGTGTTGCATCTCTGCTCTGATGGCCTGAAGTGCATTGGGCCCACCAGGCTCAAAATAATTCACTGTCCCCTTCAGCAGTTTCTGCAGCTTGTTGCTGGGGACTCCATACAGCTGCCTTCCATCTCCGATGCTTCCAAAGCACTGGAGGGGCCCAGTGGACTAGATACTTGCCCATACTGTCCCACACACCCTGCCACTCATGACTGTCCAGCCTTGGGGAAAACCTCTTGGTCCCCCTATATCCTCGTCTAACCCCAGACAAGACCCAAACCTGACTCTGCTTAACTTTTAAGATCAGACAAAATGGTGGTGGGTAGAACACAGTCTGTGTGAGTGCCAACATGCTGATCCCCATCACAATCAGCAGGCAGGTCCCAAGGATACCCAAAGGCCATTCAAAACCTTCAGAACTCTCAAACGATGCTGCTGTACTTGTCACTGGGGCTGGTGTAGCTGCTGTACTTGTCACTGGGGCTGGTGTAGCTGCTGTGCTTGCCAGCTCTCCCACCGCCAGCTTCTCTTTTCCTGAGTCCAGCTCTTCCCCCTCTGCCTTGCTGGGAAATGCTGCGTGGTCTCCTGCATCCTCCTGGGGCTCGGCGGGCGGCTTCCGGGAAACGCTCTCGGCCGTCGCGGGGCTCGGCTCGGCCGCGGGGCTCGGCTCGGCCGCGGGGCTCGGCTCCTCCGCGGGGCTCGGCTCTTCCGCGGGGCTCGGCTCCTCCGCGGGGCTCGGCTCTTCCGCGGGGCTCGGCTCCTCCGCCGCCTTCTCCCGCAGCTCGGCAGCCGCCTCCTTCTGCTCCTCGACCGCCCCGACCTCCTCCACCGGCAGCCGTCCCCTCGCGGCCTCCGGCCCCGCTCCCGCCGCCGCTTGGTCCCCGGGGCCGCTTTCCCGGGCCGGTTCGGCTGCCGCCGGCTCCCGGGGCCGCTCCCCCTCAGCTCCCCACAGCCTCACGAAGATGGAGAGTAGGGTGAGGGCCAGGACGGTGAAGAGCAGCCGGACGGCCAGGTACAAGTCCACGGCCACGTCCGTCCCGCCCTGCTGCTGGAGCCCGCCCGTATTACAAGCCATTGCCATAAAGCACAGTGAGACAAGAACCTTAGCCCAGGCCCCATACTTGATAAACACTAACACAGCAAATACCGGCTCTACATAAGTTACAACATTCTGAAGCTGTGAGATCAAGCAAAACAACTCTGAGAGCCAATAAATCAGCATTGTGACGAGTGACTATTAATCCGGTCAGATCTGTCGTTATCTCAACCCTTCGTGCCCCACGTTGGGCGCCAAAAAAAGAACTGTCGTGGTTTAAACCCAGTCAGGTAATTCGTTCGCTCACTTCCCCCCTTTTTCTTGCCCTCCCCCTGCTCTCGGAGGGACGGAGAGGAGAATCGAAGAGAATGCAACTCCCACGGGTTGAGATAAGAACAGTTTAGTAACTAAGGTATAACACAAATCACTACTGCTACCACCAATGATAATAATGATAAAGGAAATAACAAGGAAAGAGAATACATCATCTCACCACCAGCTGACCGATAACTCGCCCCCCCAGCCCGACCAAGCTCTGACCGATACCTCTTCCAACCCCACAGACTCCCAGCCCTTCCGGCTAACTCTCAGTCACATCCTGGGCATGACGTGCTGTGGTATGGAATACCTCTTTGGTCAGTTTGGGTCAGGTGTCCTGTCTCTGCTTCCTCCCGGCTTCCCCTCCTCCCTGGCAGAGCATGAGGCTCACAAAGTCCTTGGCCAAACCTAAACATCACTATCAGCTCTGCTCCCAAGCTGAAAGTCAAAACACTGCACTGCACCAGCTACCAAGGAGGAGAAAAATGACTGCTACTGCTGAACCCAGGACACCAATGTACAACACAAATCACCACCGGTACCACCAACGACAACAATGATAAGAGAAAATAACAAGGGAACAGAATACAGTACCACCTGCCGGGAAACGAGTCTGACCCAGAAGCCCGTGTCCTTCCGGGTAACTCCCAGTTACATCCTGGGCATGACATGCTGTTGTATGGAATACCTCTTTGGTCAGTTTGGGTCAGGCGTCCTGTCTTTGCTTCCTCCCGGCTTCCCCTCCTCCCTGGCAGAGCATGAGCCTCACAAAGTCCTTGGTCAGGGTAAACATCACTCAGCAATAACTGAAAACATCGGTGTTATCAGCACTGTTCCCAGGCTGGAAGCCAAAACACAGCACTGCACCAGCTACCAAGAAGGAGAAAAATTGACTGCTACTGCTGAACCCAGGACAGTATTGAAATTGAAGTCCTTTTTAAGGACTGAAATGAGATTCTTGTCTCTAAAAGTTTATATAGTATTATCCATGATGCAACTTCAGAACTTTATGTAAATCTTGCATCTTTGCTCTTTAAGTTCTGTATTTGAGCAATACCTGTCTCTCTCTCTGAGGTTTTGGATGCGTATTTGTTATGGTTTTCAAGAAACAATTTAAAAGGTCAGTTATGCAAGCATCTACAGGTGGACAGAGAGTATTTTGCATATGGGTCTGAACAAAACCTATTGGTTTTGTCAGCCACCTATAATCTGTGGTCATAGCTCTGCATTAAATTTGCTGCTGGTGACTGATCAGAATAAAAGTTGAAATGAACAGACTGATATCTACCAGATCTCTTAGCTGGCTTTAATTTTTATCCCCTGGCTTATACATTAATAGTATTCCCCAAAGGAAATAGTATGAGTTTCTGTGTTACTCCTGCTTAGAAAGTTTTTGGAGCACCTACAGGGATGCAGTAGCAAGAGAAATGGCCATCTGAGATGTACATTTTACTGTCTGAAGATTTTGCAGAAGCCATTCAGGCAGGGATTTTTGAATGCCCACAATCAGCAGCCTTGAAAGTGATGACTATTGATTGTTGTAGCAGAAAGTGGACAGTCCTACACTTCCAGTTGCCAGAATCAGTGGAAACAAAAGCATCTTACTTGACCATGATCTCAGGAAGCCCATACCAGTTCTTTTCAGAAGGCTCAATATATTCTGGCAGTACATTGCAGATTGCTCTGCTCTTCTAAGCTCCTACACCTGGGAAAATCTGAAAATCAGGAGCAGGAGGTCAGAGCAACATTCATTGTACTTCAGCAGAACCCTAATGAGAATTTTTCCCCAAAGTCTTGCTGTTGCTTTCTTGTTTCATGTTGAAATGTGTACATAAAGGTAAAACTGGTAAGGAGAAATTTAGTAGTGCACCATAGGACTAAAATACAGCTCAATATTTACTTCAGGAGAATTCTCTTGTTTTTAAGGCAGAAGAACCACGGGACTTTTTTTCAGGGATTTAAAAATCCTAGTTGTGTACATTTGTAATTCACATCAAAATATATGCTTTGTGTGGTTAAAATCACTCGCATTTTTAAAAACCACATTCATTTTACTTGAAAGTGATATACAGATATACTATGATATGATAATTAGAATATATATGGTGCCTAATTTTTCAGCTGTTCTCGCAAGTGAGACACTGTAAACAACCCATAGTTGACTTTAGACCAGGGTTTGTTTAAGAGACAGCTCTACTAGAGCTTTTCCCTTATTATCTCACATTTCACTCACATTGTTCCATTTGTGTCTCTGTCTTCTACTCAGTGTGCAGTAGTTCACAATTTCCCTGCACAGAGATTCCTGCTGGCCCAGGATAGTTGGGCAGAAAGTTGTACTAGTCCTTGCGCTGCTTGTACTTGCCCATATTGGACATTGTTAGCTGAGGACACTGGGCGACCGTAACATTTGTCTCCATCCAGTTGGCTGATCTGTTGCATCTTCTCCCACTTCCAGGATCTTTTGTCCAGCCAAGATCTTCACCACCTTTGCTCCAGGCTCCCTTCTTTTTGTCCTTTTTCACAATCCCAAGGTCCCAGACTTCCTAATTTAAGCAGCCAGTGTACAGAATCATGGTGTGTGATCAGCATCTTAATTTGTAGTTCTATGTCTCTAAAAATTGGGAGATTTGGGATGTGCCCTTTTTAAGGCAGCTGTTACAAAAATTTACAAGGAGACAGTACTTATTGCAGCTGGCAAATAGAAAACTTCTGCTTGATTATTCAACAATTCAGTTACTGATATTCCACCTTCCTACACACATACACCCAATTATCTGCCACCTGTTAGTGATCTCAGTTTAAGTTGGAAGGGTTTTCTTGCCTATCACAGGTGCTGATACTTAAAATAATCTGCAGTTGTACCGCCTGCAGACTGACCCAGTCCTGAACTGTTTGCTGCAGCTCTGCCCTTCCCTAGAGCTGGATGGTGTGCGTGGGGTCAGTAGAGAGGAAAAGACCTCTTTAAGCTCCTTTGAGCTTTGCCCTAAAGGTGAAATGTGTTTTAAAAGCAGGTGATGATATCAAACTTTCAATAACTGCATGTGAAAGATGAAGAAAATTTTTGGTCCTTGCTAGAGGACTGTTCAGAAATTGATTCCCGTCAGAAATCTCATTGGTAACATGTCACGTAATTTCTCTTATCTTGAGGCTCTGAAGAACTTCAGTGAAGAAATGCAAGCATTCACATTTGGCCTAGAAAGTACAAATAAGATAGCTCACAGTATTATCAAACTATAATTTTCTTTTTTTTCCTTCTTTCACCATGTTAAGCCATAGTTGATGAAGCAAGGAAACTTACATATTTTGTAAGCATAATCAAACCCAAACCTCTTTTCTTCTGGTTTGTTTTAGATGTAAAAATATTCTTGTAAGTAAAATATTGGGATTTCTTTTTTTCATATTATGTGAGAAATATTTAATAAAAGGCTGAGTTTATGTTAATGGTTTTTGTTGACTTAGAGCAAGCAATCTTCATTTATTTCAGATGAAGTCTTTATATGGGTACAGACATCCTTTGTGACTTTTATAACTGCACATGCTTGTGTGTTTGACAATGAGCGTTTATAATGTGCATTTATAGATGCTTTGGTGCATTACAAAGATAGCTTATGTCCAAAGAATTATACAGAAGAGCCCACTGACATCAAGTGTGTAAGATCTTTGCCAGTATTTTTGGCAGTCAGTATTTCATTAGGAATTTCCTGTTTATTCATAAGCAGATTTTGGTTGCTTGTTTTGTTTGTTTTCTTTTTGGTTGGTTGGTTGGGTTTTTTTGCTACTGTACTATCACACACTCCTGAATTCTAAATTTCAAGAGAAGATACTCTCGCAGGAAGAGCTAGTACAAGTAGGTTGTGTTAAAGAGAAATAGTATTCTGGTCATATCCCCAGTAACAGCTGAAGTGAACCCAGGCAAATGATTTCAGGCACAAAGCTGTGGTAGTTGCAGGTTGTCTATGAATTTAGTCATTAAGAAATTGTACATAAAGGGTAGTAACTACTGCTTCTGAATTTTTATATATCAAGCAGTCAAACATTGGAGGATGTATTTGAATAAATGAGCATCAAAAATGAATAAAAATTTACACATTTTAACAATGATCCAGAATTTGTTCTATGTTAGGTTGGTGTTCACTGACTGAAAGACTGCTGTTCAACTTGCACTGTTTTCTATCTTTATTAATATGAGTAAAAGAACTTAAATGTTTTTCAATTGAATTTCTATTTCATAAATCAATTACTATTTCGATATAGTACAGAAATATGTTTCTAATGTTTCTTTTAATGCTAGATATAAAAGGCATTCTATATTTTCAGTTTCCATCATAACTTGGTGTTCCAAAGGTAGTTAAATGAATATGATTTTGAGTAATTTCTGTAAAAATCATGACTGTTCATATCTATTTATGTGCTGTAATAAACCATTACTAGGCAAATTCCTGAATCCAAAATAAACCCCAAAATAATCCCCAAGTTTACTGATGGCAGTTTTGTTCTTCCTCAGTGCCACTGTTTGTGGTAGTCCCTGGTGAACAGAAATATTTACAAACTCTTTGGAAGGTTTGTTTTGGTGTGAGAGATTTTGTTTCATTTTGCTTTCCTACAGATTTCATTGCATGATATGCCACGTCAGTAAGACATAAGCAGGAAACAAGCATATTCAGGAGAAATTGTGTTGACGGTACAGAATCATAGAATAGTTAGGGTTGGAAAGGACCTTAAGATCATCTAGTTCCAATCTCCCTGCCATGGGCAGGGACAACTCAGACTAAACCATCTCACCCAAGGCTCTGTCCGACCTGGCCTTGAACACCACCAGGGATGGAGCATTCGCAGCTTCCCTGTGCAACTCATTCCAGTGCCTCACCTCCATCACAGGAAAGAACTTCTTCCTTATAGTCAATCTAAACTTCCCCTGTTTAAGTTTTAACCTGTTACCCCTTGTCCTATCACTACAGTCCCTAATGAAGAGTCCCTCCCCAGCATCCCTATAGCCCCCCCTTCAGATACTGGAAGGCTGGTATGAGGTCTCCATGCAGCCTTCTCTTCCCCAGGCTGAACAGCCACAACTTTCTCAGCCTGTCTTCATACAGGAGGTGCTCCAGTCCCCTGATCATCCTCGTGGCCCTTCTCTGGACTTGTTCCAACAGTTCCATGTCCTTTTTATGTTGCGGACACCAGAACTGCACACAATACTCCAGGTGAGGTCTCACAAGAGTAGAGTAGAGGGGCAGGATCACCTCCTTCGACCTACTGGTCTCTCTTCTTTTGATCTGGAATTATTACCTGATATTCTCTGAAGCTCCTTTAACGCTCTATTTCCATTAAAAACATTTGTTACAGAAGTGCAATGAAGCCAAATACATGTTGAATTGAAATAGCAAATTTTTCTGGTTTCACTGGACTCTGTTTCTCAATATTTAGAGAGAGCTTAATCCCATTGTTGCCCTGAGGTTTCTTTTCAACATTTCTGAAAGAAAATGGAACTGAGTTATGAGTGTGCAATATGGGGTTCTTTCCCATAGCTACGATTTTCAGTAAAGGGAAAGAGCATTTCATCGTTCACCAGGCATTTTATAGTAAAACTATTCATGTAAAATTGGCTGTTGTAACTCCAGTCTACATCATGTGAATTTATGTAGATATGAATGGGGAAGTAAATGAAGGGGTTTGATGTTAACTAGATGGCTTTTGGAGCAAAAGAAGTGTCCCAAAATCCTCAGGCTAAAATGCTCCAAAGTATTACTTTATTTCTCCAGATGATGAAATACACAGAGATTTTTTTTCTGACTATTCAGGAGCTGTTATCTTAAGTCCCGCTGTGTATTTGCTATAAGGAAGGTAGTATGGTTTATTATATTTTACAGATTGAAGCCTGAAGTCTTCAGCCTCAAGGAATATACATATGCTAACTTTCTTCTAGCATGTATTTGTCTTGTTGAAGAACTTTGTTTAATACCCTGGAGTATAAATCAGCCTGTACAAATCCATACTGGTTACATACTATCATGGTTTTGACAGAGTTCTAAACCTCATAGAAAGATCAGTTCATTCCTGAGTTGTTTATTACCAACGTACAAAAACCCCGCCCATGTTTTTCCTTCCTCTTGAAGGACTGTGGTTTTTCCTCTTCTATTAAAACAATAGATGCTTAGGTTTTCTCCTCATTCAGCATTTTTCAACACTTTTTTTGCACTTTTCTGCCAGCAGATTTCCCAGTAAAAATGAGATTACAGCTGGAAAAGAATTCTCCTTTGTATTGAAGCCTTTTTCTAGGTTGCAGCTGTAGAGAGAGCTTAATAAAGAAGCTCTTCCATTGGACCATTTCCTTGGACTGTGCAACTGAAATTTTCTGCAACCTGTGACCTGAAAAATTCCTCTGGAAATGATTATAGGTTTCAGATCTTGCCTTGCATTTAATTTGTATTTTTTGCAAAACAAAATTGTTGCTAAAGTTTCAGTTGGCACATCATGGGTCTTTCAGGGAACGTTAGAGGCTTATACCACGTTTGATCTTCTCTATTAAAATATGCTTACCTTGCGACAATAAAGTCATGTTTATCTTTTTTTAATCTATTTTTTCTTAATTATTTTCTTTACACCAGGTCTGTACACTTAGCAGGTCATTGTGAGGACCTCTTTCAGTTCTGATAGCCAGGATATTGCTAAGATTTGGATATCAGAGTAAACTAAGTTTACCAATAAGATCAGAAAAATATCTTGCTTTTATCTGTGTTACATCACTGAATGCAATAGATTACTGCTGGTATTAATGACTACAGAAATTAGTGGCAGATCATTTGGAAGTGAAGATGGATGCTTTCTTTTGTCTTTCAGTTTACACCTTTAATCCTGTTTTATGGGGCAGCTGATTCAGAAAGAGAGCTTTGACACATCAAGAATCGGGTGTCAGGAAGTTGTTTATTTATGACACTTCAGCTATGGAAAACTCAAGAGCTTTCCACTTTCCAGTCCTTTTCAAAGGACTTTCAAGGCTTTCAGATATTTGCACCATCCATGTGGAGGAATATCTGATACCTCAAATGGCATTCTGTTGTAATTGTAAGAAAAATTATGAGGAATAGAATTTTTCTGGTTTTGTTTCTTTTCTTTTTTCCTTGTTTTATTGCAGAAATGTCTTAAAATTAAAGAATGACAGAAGAACAAAGACCTCTCAAGCATTATAATTCTTGCTTAACTGAGAAGAAATTTTATTCCTGCAGAACATTATTTAGCATTTTAATATCAGGGAAGGTCTATTACTATATTATTCTACAGCACAGCTGTTATGTTCATGTTATGTTCAACTGTGCTGTAGAATCAGCTACTTAACTGCTTTGTCTGTGTGTCTATACTTGTCCATCAAAATATAAAATCATAGAATCATAGAATAGTTAGGGTTGGAAAGGACCTTAAGATCATCCAGTTCAACCCCCCCCTTGCAATAGGCAGGGACACCTCACACTAAACCATGTCACCCAAGGCTCTGTCCCACCCGGCCTTGAACACTGCCAGGGATGGAGCATTCACAACTTCCCTGTGCAACCCATTCCAGTGCCTCACCACCCTTACAGTAAAGAACTTCTTCCTTATATCTAACTTAAATTTCTCTTGTTTAAGTTTGAATCCATGATGAAATCATTAATATGATTTTTTTTCTAGAATTTCAAGGAGTATGGTTTTGATTAGATTAGTTACCCTGAACATTGTGGTTTATTGTTGATTTGTAAGACCTTGGACACGCAATTTTTCATGCCAGTAACACCCTCAACCAGTGGATATAGAAATGCTGGTAACTGTAAATATTTACTTATTTACAGAAATGTTTTAAACCTAAAACCCTTAGTGACTCATTTACTCTTAGTAAATAGCTAGTTATGAAATGATGGTGTATGAAGTGGGAGAACAAACTGTACGTTGTCTCCCTAGCTTTGCTTTTATCTTTCTGATGAGTTTTTCATGCTACAAAAGTATTTCATATTTAAATTTGTTACTACATAGTATGTTGGATATGTCTTAAATTTCATATAACTCATGACATTATATCACTTCTGATTTTTTCGGCAGTAAAGAGGTAGGACAGAGAACTTAACCAGGGCTTTAAAGTAGTTTTCCTATTTAACAGGAAATGAAGAATTATAATAAGTAAGCATTCCTGGTTTATTTCCAGAAGCTTCTCCATCTTTCGAGACTTTTCTCTTCTTTTATTGTCTTGAATTGGAAATAAGAAGAGAGGATATACCTTTGTTGGCTGTTAGGTATACTGAAAAGCTAATCCAAATCAATTGTTTTTAAAAGAAGTAGCAGAACATCCATTAGAAAGTGGTTTCAAGGTCAACTTACCAGAAAGTTGATATAAGTGCATTGGGTATGACTGGTTTCTCTGTGACGGGAGGAAATGGCCTAGATGGCTCTTGAAGGCCTTTTCTTTCTCATATTACATCAAATGATAGAAATTAAAATCTTCACATCTCAAATATGCTATACTCAGTATAGGTGTTCCAGACAGCTTTGCTGTTCTCTTCTGGGTTAAAAAACAAGCAAAAGAATAAAGAGAGAGAGGGGGAAAATTCAGTATCCA
Organism: Pezoporus occidentalis; assembly: GCF_034315485.1. NCBI lineage: Eukaryota > Metazoa > Chordata > Aves > Psittaciformes > Psittacidae > Pezoporus > Pezoporus occidentalis. The sequence goes on along the minus strand of NW_026912778.1, from coordinate 7,423,074 downwards.
TTACCTCTTCTATACTTGGCTCATGACATCTAGTAGAACATTACAACTCAGTGTCATTGGTAGGTTTGTGCTGGAAATAACCCATATGCTGTGCTAGCTTGGTAGGTCACTGTGATTCTTTTATTTGCATGAAAAGAAGGAGGAATTTACCACAAAGTCTGCTCTTCAGTTTGTGAAGTGCCAGAAGCCTCTTTGCTTTTTACAGTTGCTATGCCTGGGAAAGCAAAAAAATATATGTCTACAGCTGTGTAGGCCATGTTATGACCAATAGAACTGGTTTGAGCAGTAGGCTGTTAAGTCCATTGGAAAAAAAACACAAAACAATTCTTCAAATGTACAGTTTGATAAAATGGTACCGTAACAGCTACAAGGCAGGGGCAAGGTTGCTATAATTAGAAATCCATACAAGCTGAAATTTGAGCTAATTGACTAGTAATAAACCCTGCAATGTCTTTAGGCCATTATCTTTGAAATTGACATCTATCCTATTGACCTCTCGTGGTTACTGAGAAATTTAGTGTTCTATTTTCTGTAGTGGAGGACATGTGTAATTAATTGGCCAAAAGCAAATAGTATGTTAACAAGACTAGGGGAAGCCTTTACTTAAAAACAACAAACCCTCTGGCATTTCCTTCCCAAAGTTATCAAGAATATAATTAAATCTCTCTCAAGCCCTGTGCTTTTATCTAAGAGCACTATATATTTTGAAGTTGGAGCAGGATAGTCTGTAAAGCACCCCAGTTGTTTCCTAGAATTTTCTTCTTGGCTGGATAGTCAGTCCCACAATCTTACTTTTAGCTTCACCTTAGCACTTGGACACTTGACATGCAAAAAAGCAAATAAAATAAGTCAGTCAATAAGGCAAACAAATCTTATGAAGAATAACAATTTAGTAAATGTCGTTATATTTAGGAGGACAAAAAACTTCACCAAACTAAAATTATGTAGATAGCCTCTCATTCACATTCTTTTACTAACTTGTACAAAACTTTGTGGTCCCTTTAAAATCTGCAATGATCCGACTTTGCAGTCATCAAACATACACTTATTTAGGATTATTCAAGTCTTTGTGTGCTGAAATTCAGATTAAACAAAAATGTTTAACTTCCTTTATATTATTTATAACTTACAGCTCCTCAAAAGGATGAAATACAGCTATGTGGATGTATTTATAATGATTTTATAATGGTCTATGTGTGAGTTATATGTGTGTCATCATAAGTAAATTACTCCCGAGGAAGTTGGGGTATTTTTAAATCATTTGGAGAATCGAAATGTAATTGTAGGTTACTGCTTCTGAAGTTCATCTCTATTTTTTTCTGATGCAGAGTTTCACTTTTTTTTTTTATCTCCTTCCTCTCTAGGATTTTTTGTCCTACTGGGTCAGATCACTAATTCCTTATTAAAGGGGGAACGCCAGGCTTGTGTAGGGGCATAAGCAAATGAGAGTATATGTAAGAATGAATAGTAAATTCTCGTACGATTTCTGGACATTTTTATTCAGTTTTCAAATCCTTGGTATTTATGGATCATCTAGAACTTGTGGAAGGTTAGCACACATCAAAACAGGTATCATCACATTCTGCTGTTGATTCTCAAAATACTTTCTTGCCTAAAGAATGATTTTGGATTTTTTGAGAATTTCACAGCTTAAAATATATGATTATCTAGTGATTTTTTTTCTGAATTAAGATTTTCAAAGCTTCCTTAGAACTTATCTTATTAATTTCCAGTCCTGTGCTACTTGATTGATTGGTGGCTTAACATACAGTAAATCTATCAGAATAGACAAGGAATCCTGTATATCTTATGATCAGAACACAGTAAATTAGTCAAAACTTCTTTGGGTACATATATGAATATTTTCAACTTCACTACGAAATACAGGAATTTAAGGGAAGTTTTGTACCAGATTATTGCCATCGAAATCAGTTTGCTACAAGTATGTTGACCAATTTTTCCTCCGCAAGGGGAATAATGAACTGATGACTCAGTTATAACTGAATCATTATTCAATGAATCAATGAATGTGAGCTATTTCTAGCTGTTTAGAAGTAGTAGGAATGAAGGACCTCAAACCTTTTTCTTTGCAAAATTTTTTCAAATGTATGGTTTATGAATGTTGAGGGGTGGAAGTTGTCCTACTTTGTCTGGATTCTACTTGTTTCTTTGTCTTCTAATGCAATATTATTGACAGCAATTTTAACCTGTGCTTCACTAGGAACAAATGCCTTGGCAAATGTCCATTGTAACAGATTTTCTGGGTGACATGCATATTCTATATTGATCTTGCCAAAGCCTGGCATTTCAGATAGCTTCCTTTTCAAGAGCAGGTGTTCATTTATTCCACATCATTCTGCAACCTTGGCAGATGAGATAAAATTCAGAGCTAGTGAAAAAAAGAGCTTGTTGATCAAGCTCCATAGAAAATAAATTCTAAAGCTTGGAGCCTGAAGTAGAAAATCCAGAAAGAGGAAGAAGTGTATGAAATTGCCATGTAGCTGGTTGGAAATAGGGAAGGGTGGTGAAATATACCTGAACATGTCACTAACTTGTCTGGATCCTGCTCTTTTTCAAGGAGTATGATAATACTTTGCCCACACAATTATTTATTTTCTAAGTAATTCACATACTGGTTGGATTTATCTGGACAGGAATCTTAAAGTATTAACAAATATCACTTTACAACCATTCTTCTATCCTTAGGAATACTGAGGATTTATAGTTGCCATTTGATTACAATAGTTTTCTTATTTTTTAAAATAAATCTTATTGTGTCTCTACTTTGAATATCTTGACTTTATCAACATTGTTTTAATTACATATAATGTAAACCATCAACATTTGTTATTAGTGCAAAGCACAGCTTACATGCATGAAATCTGATAGTAAAAGCCAGCTTGAGAACCTAATGTGTACAAAAATCCTACGTCCAGAAGGAAAAATACTGTCAGCCTGTGCATTTGCATGGATATTGTGCACTTGAGGGAGGTAAACATTTGGTGACTTTCACACTGTAGTAAGCTCTACTTTCTGTATACTTTTCCATCATCACTGTTCCCTTGCTTTCAAAATAGTAGATGTATTTAATCTTTAAAGTATTCGTTCACATTTGCATAGGCCATCACATATTAAACCAACTGCAGCAAACATTTTTTCTTATGTATTGCTTAATTTATCCCTTGGCCAGTATAAATATTTAAAAACTGTTTATCAAGCTTATGTGAGAAAAATAAATAATTGCAAATTATTAAGACTGCTGAGAGAGAAAATAAGCTTACTGTAAAAGCTAAAGTGTACATGTATAACATAAAATTTAAACCGTCTATCTTATCCACCTGCTCTGTGGACTGAAGACTCTCTACAATGATTCAGAATCTTCTTGTCACAATGACACCAGAGCTAACTAGATGTGGCCAGAGGACCCATTATAAACTGATGGTACTTTTAAAGACAGGAAGAACTAAGAAGTTAAAATATGACTGTAACTCCTGGAGACATCTCTGATCTTGTTTCATGCATAAAAAAATCCTTAGGTATTCTCATCAGTGTACACCTAAAATAATGTAGGCCAGCAATCTTCAGGTGGATTATGGAGCTGGTGTTGCCATGTAATGCCACAACTGCTTTGCTGACCATACCTGAACTTGCTGCAGTGTATACCTGTATGATTTAGGATTCCAGGAATTACTCTATTACAGTAATTTCCAACTATGAACTTGAGCTGCAAATACTTCATTAGTCTTACTATTTGGCACATATTGAATAGTCACTTTTTTAGAATATCTGAGCAGAAAACAGGCTTTCTACTTGTTAGGATTTGCGTCTCCAGAATTCTTTTTAGTCAAAGTCAGGTTCACAAAACCAGGAAAAATTAGTATAGTTCGTGAGAAGTAAACATGTATCTTCTGGAACAGATTTATATCTCTAATTTGAATGTAACCACACCAGTTCTCTGCATTTCTGCCATATTTTTGAGTAGACATTCATTCATCTAGAAATGACAGAATAAAAATTTATAAAGAAAATTTAATCAAAACAGATAAATTCCTAAAAATTTTTTATTCCCATTGAACTAGCCCCTTTGAATAATTTTTTTGAAGCAAAGTATTACTGATCAGCCTAACATTTACTGAAGAAAAAAAACCCAATTATTTTTAGATTTTCAGCAATCCTGTAAGCTTCTCTTTAATGCTTCAGGAAAAGAATGTGTAGTTATATTTGTCAGCACCACACTAACACTGACATGACAGTGCCATACTTTTTCTCCTACATCCTGGACTCTTTTTTCTGCTTGATCTGCAAAGCAGTAGGAAAAGATGCTAGGTTATTACATATTTTGGATTGACTTAATTTGCCTTATCATGCTGTAGGTTAAAATGGCATAATTAAAAAAATAATTTCTAAAACACCTTTGTATCACAATGTAAAGGTGTGTGCAATGCAGGGAATGGAATATTATGGAAACAAAAAACATGTTAAGTACTCAAAATATGAAAATTATATTTTGCAATAAAAGAGGACTAAAGAATCTCAATTGGATCTTTAACCCATCTGAATTTAGTTAGTGGCCTTGGCACAAAACTTTTTCAGGGAAGAATTTGGAATTATGTTTGAGATACTCTACCCAAGTTTTGTGCAATGCATATTAAAAGCATATGCATTCTTTGGTATTGCAAATATCTTCTGAGTCTTCCTTTCCATGATTTTTCCTGTGTTTTGTTTTCTTGTTAAATCTTTTTTTCTTCCTCAGTTTAAAGCAAGATATACAACCTTATGAGGTCTTAAGCACAGAGTTTAATTAAACAGAAGTGGCCTAAGGAGTTTAACTTATATTGTCTTGGTTTTGTCCATTACACATCCCTCTCATGTAAGTGCAGTCGGTTTTCCCTGCATCCCTGGCTACCTCTTACTTTCTTCACAGCCCTTTTACTTTCCTTCCATAGGATGTTGTTTCCAGATATGCATAATCCATAGAAAACTCTTGTATATCTAGGGACAATAACAAGGGATACTGGAGAAGCTGGACACTGCAAATTTAGTTATGAGGGATCTCAAGAGGAAAGCAGGGGATCCTGACTGAAAAACATCTGGGGTTAGGAGGAGGTAAAGAGAAGAGTATCTGACAGCTCTCTGTGATCAAAGTGCGCTATTACTATCTTTATCCTACCACAGATAGATAGAAGAACTAACAAGTAATCCTGCTTTTGGTGATAATTTTTTCTTTTTTTTTCATAGCATAAGTCAGTAAAACATGTATTTGCATTTTAATAGTGAAAGTGATTGTGACCTATCTAGCTTGTGTTTCTCTTTTAGGATCTTTTTTAAGGTAATCTTATCTGCAAATGTGTTCCTACAGCTGTATGAAGTACTAGAGTTTCACAATAAGACTGAGTATTACTGGAGACAAAACCTATTTAGATTATGAGTCTTCTTGAGACTTTCAGTACTGTACATCTCTTTTTTTTACCTAAAGTTGTCACACAAATGCCTACGGCTAAAACACAGCACAGTGAAAAACAAAAGTATAGATTTGGAAATGCAAACTGCAGAATAGAAATAGGTTCTAACATTTTAAATTATTTTGACAAGTGGTAAGTTCAAATTTTGTGGCCAACACTGCTGAAAATTTGGTTTTCATGTACCGAGACAATGACGTTGTGTGTCTTCATTTGCTAGAAGAATCTCTAAACTTTTTATATTCTACCCAACAGTGGTCACAGCACATTAGCTTTTCTTAATTGCTTTGATTAATATTTGGAAACGCATAAAAACATAATTTATTTTTAAACATCATTTTAAATATCAATAATAATAATGGTTCTGTAATTTCATCACTGTTCTACTCCTAACTATGACTTAAGACAAGTTAGTTTTGTGCTTGTTCCAGCTGGTGTCATTGTTTTACTGATCTTTTTATGTAACTTCTGAATTTGCATTTGGCTTGTCCTTGTAACACTAATGCACTGATGACTGCAGAAATAGTAGTCTTCTCATAAGGACCTGTAATGTGTTGTTGATGACCTTTAAAATATACAGTCTCTGATGGATAGTAGTCAGCTGAAGATTTTCTTTACCTCTCACAAAACATACCTAGGTGTCTCCAGAACAGAACCCAGAAATATTTATTAGCCTTTTTTTTGTGTGACCAGAAGAATAAAACCTATATATATATATTTTTTATGAGGAACTATAATCCTCCTCTTATTTGCAAAAAAAAATATGTGAATAAATTTTTATTTCAGAAATATTTAACTGGGACACATTTATTGGTTTTTGAGGCCCATCTGTCATTGAACATCAGTATAATGGCTATGAGAAGCCTTTCAGGCTGAGAGTCCATATGTGTGACAGCACACCTTGATGCTGTCATACACACATAAATATTGTACCAGACTCCAGGCTTACTCTGTTTACTCTGACAAAAACTGCATATATGAGCAGAATGTGAACAAATGTTTTGGTGATACTTAACTATTCTAACTTTAGGTGTGTGGGAGTTGGCGTCATCTAGAAAATGAGCTGTCTTCTTTTTTTAGCGTAATTTTCAAGCCCACTGAGCCAGCACAGTTCTTCAGAGGCCTGTTGGTAGGAGTCTGTGAAGCTGTAGTAAGGTTTAAAATAAAAAAGCCCACCAAAACAACAAAAAAACCCACAAAACCCTTCCATCAGCAAAGCTGCAAATTGTTCCATACTGAAATACCATCTGCTCTCCAAAAAAACGGATTTTTACTAGAATGCAGCATGTTTGGCTGAAGATGCACCCTGCTGCATGTTTTACAGTTTTCCTCTGTTGTACTTGCACTACCACATTAAACACTATCTGAAGTCTCTAACTTACTCTTACATGTTTGAGTGGATCTGAAAGGTATACTAGCTATCTGAAGGTATGCCTAAGATCTAGAAGGACCCGTAAGTTCCTTGTTATCATCATCTGAAATTTGTGTGATTTTTCTCAAAAGATGCTATTCAAGAAAACAGAAGAAAGTCTTTTAAGGTCATTCGGATGAGCTCATATAAATGTTATTGTCATTTGTGCTTGCGAACATGACCAGTTTTCTCTTTAGAGGAGGTATGGTTGCAGATTCATTAGGATTTTTTTTTTTTTTGCCTAGCTTACTACAGCTTGCTGGCAAAATGTTTTTGTGTTTTCCTAAGCTGCAGAAAAGTTTCTTTGGTTTGAGGATCTGATGAAAATCATGCTGATTTGATCCTGTTTTGCTGGCCTTCTCTTGTCAGCATTTCAGGCATATGAAATTTATTTTTTTTTTTTTGTGGATGTAAGCAGAGCAACCTGTCTGTTATATTAGAACTAAGCGTTTGGAAAAAAATTGGAAATCTTCTGTACTGTATAAGTTTTTGTACATTATTTTTGGCAATTCCTGGAAACTGGAACCTTTTTTTCTTTGCTTATCTCTCCAAGAACTGCTCTTTAATTCGTTCTCGTGAAGCTATACAATTACTCATATCATGCAAATTGCTTTTTACTACATATATGCCATTCTTCCAGGGCTCAGAATCCAAATATAGGTCAGCTTCCAAAAAATCCAGTTGTGAGTCTACTGATTCTAATACTGAGCTTCTAGAGGCCACTTTGTATGACTGTAGGTAATGTCTGCTTTAGTTTATTCAGAAGTCCATTGGCTACTTTCCTTCAGTATCTCATTGGACTGTGGGAATGTAATTCTCTGATTTCTGGAAAGTGTTTTTTTCTCCTTTTGCACACATCATCCTTCTTCTGAATCTCTTTTTACAAACAATAATCAACAAAGTTATTTTTATATTCTGATTTTATATCTTTAAAGTGTTTATCAAGTTAGTCTATTATGTTGCAGGAGAAATATTTGTAGTCTCAAAAATAAATAGCAGATGATGCCTTAAGAGGAAAAAAGTAATGTCCATTAGTGTTTCCTATACAGAAAAGCAAATAAGAATAGTTCCTTCCTTTTTTATTTATTTTCTTAATATGTATTTTTGGTTACATAAATTTTTGGTGTATGATGTTGAAATAAGGATAAACAAAGGTATGTGAGAATCTAAACTGTAAAAGAGCATGAAAGAAAGACTATGAAAGAAAGATTATGAAAGAAAGATCATAAAAGAAAGATGTTGCCTCTAGTTCTATCTGTTTTTGTGTGCTTAATATGGGAGTTAGTTGGTAATGTCTGTTTGGAGTCTTTGGGTGTTATATCTAAGGTAATCTTGTAGCTTTGCTGGTACGCTAAATATTTACCCCTTAATACACTCAATAAGTGCACAGCATATTGACACAGACCATGTGTGCTTGCAGCCAGACTGAGATTTCCCCATCATAAACTGGTAAGCTACTCTACTTATTTGTGGTCAGTGAGTTTTGTGAGATGGACAAGGGAATCATTGCAAACTGGTTTCCCCCCCCCCCCCCATCATCTCTTTCGATGAATTCTGCAATGCCAAGAAGATGAAACCCCTGGAGGCAGCTGAATTTTTGTTCCCTGTACTAGTGGCTGTAACCTAGCCTGGTTACAATTAATACATGATTGAAAAGCAACTGGAAAAAATCTTTCTGAGATTGCAGGTAACATACTGATATGTTTCCTGAATTAAAATGAAATAGAATATCAGCTTCAATATTTTTATAAGAATGCACTGGAATGATTAACAGTGATCTGAGCATAATTTTGGAAATATCCCATGATATTTATCTACAGCATGTGGAAGTAGACTAAATTGTAGTTGTTACAATAACAGTTGTTACAATAGAGTGTTTTTCGTAGTGCTCCCTGATTATGTTTGCAGCAGCATACACAGCTCTGATATCTTCACATAGGGAGGAGATCAGTGGCTTTGGAAAGAACTTTCATGCATTCTTCTTCATCAAGCACTGTTAGATTTGGCTATGTGTAATTAATAAGACTAAAATATTTGTAAACTAGGGAAACAGCATTATAAATCCGTACCAACACTGCTGCAATGTGACCAGCAATGGATGTATAATCCAAATATTTTTAGCATAATGTTTTATACATGTGTTGTTTACAATTTACTCAATGTCTTACCAAACAGAGAAATTTGTAACTTCCATGTTGGATAATATCATGGAAATTCTCAAATCAGCATCATTTCAAAAAATTAAATGGAAGATTTGTGTTCTGGTTTCTGTTGCCTTCTATGACATCTGGTTGCAAACTGCCATCAAAATGTGAATCCCATTAGCTTGCATTTTTTGTTGCACACAGTTAATCAGTTAATCTTCAGCTTGTTGGTATGCTTTCAGTATTGTTGACATAAATTAAAATAGCTAGAATTCACTGAAAATTCAGTATTTTAGTCTATTTAATTTCAAATACACTGAGTATTTGGTCAGCAAAACAGCTGTCTTCCAAATCCTTGAGTACCTCCCTATATGATGTTTTGGATTCTCAGTTTCTTCTCTGTGTTGCACATTTAGAGAAGAGGTAGTCCACATACTTGTCAAGTGAATCAGAATAAGCTTGTCTGGGATCCAGCTAATACAAGTAATTATAAATGAAAAGGTTAGTGCTCTTTGAGTATGCCCAGGACATAAAGTAGCAAGGGTATCTTAATCTTGATACTTTATTTAGAAGTTCTTAGAGAAAACAAGCAATAGATAGTTACATAATGAACCAAAGTATGTCCCTATCTTCTTTTCTCAGTGTCTTAAAGTATAAAGAGCATAAGTCTGACATTCTGTATTCAACTCTTCTATCCTGAAAGAGCTGAAGTACTGAAATATCAGTCTCATTTGTGGATTGTTAATTCATAAAAATCACTTGGCTTTATCAAAAACTTCTCTGTGTTTATTTTATTTTAATTTTATTTTTTATTTAAACCTCCTATGAGAATATTTTTTAAAGAAAAGTACTGAAATTCAGGCAACATGAAAAATAAACAAATCTGTTGAAATTGTTTCCTTTCCAATAGATTGTTTTTAATGAGCAACACTTTCTGAAATGATTGGGGCAGGCGGGGTGAAAGCATTGCTTAGAATACCTCTGAAGATAGTCATAATTCCTTCTTGCCAGACTGTGTAGCTCTGTGTAGCGCTACCACTATCTCGAAAAGTAGCCTAGTGATAGTAAAAATAAATGGTTTCTCTATTTGCAGTTCATATGGATGACACTAGGTCACAAGAGTGGTTGATTCTTCAATTTTCAAAATTTTATCTATATTGCAATTGTGAGTATCCTGACCACAGCCTCTTATCACACTACAGCAGCTGTTGAGTGCAACACAGCTTTCTTCTCATATGTAAGTAAGAGAGGAGTTTCCCATGTAAATGTGGGTGATGGTGTGTGCTGGGAGTAATGATATTGTAAAGGCATACATGAGATCCCAGATAGAAAGACTCATCTTTGCATTCCCAAACCTAGACATAACTGCCCTAGACATAAAAATCGATAAAGTAAAAAAATAATAATAAAAAAAACCTAACCAGAGTTTAACCTAAATTAATTTATATAAATACTTATGAATAAGTATGGTACAGATACTTACAGACATATACCTTTTAATTTTTTTTTCTTCTACTAATGTGTTTGTCTTTGTTTTGATATTTTGTCTCAAAACTTTTGTCTGTTGACCTTTTCACTTTTGTATTTTTTTTTTATTTCCCAGGCATAAAAGGTATCATTCTTAGCTCAGTGGTACAATGAGGAGACTATACAGGAGCTCAGTAAGACTTCCAGACTATGATATTTTCTAAATATGAATAGGTACCTTCTGCAGATAACGGTGCTAACCTATTTAAATTAGTGCACAGTCGCTGCAATGGGTTAATTCTGACAGCTTCAAATTTTAAAAAATAGTAGTTTGCAGCTGTTGTTACTTTAATTTCAGTGAAAAAAAATCACATATTTTCATTTTCTTAAAAAAAAAAGAAAAGGTCTTTTTTAATATAATTATACATAATGTTAACTGCTTTATCAAATAGGAGTTATTGCTGTTTAGTTCATGTTTACTATTTAGCAATAACTAAAACATTGGTGTGTTATCAGCATTATTCACAGACTAAAGCCAAACACAATACTGCAGTGGCTACTAGGAAGAAAATTACCCCAGCTGAAACCAGAACCAGAGTTATAAACTGAGATATTAACATGAAAACAAATTTAACATTCACTAAGTAGTATTTGGCCATAGTCATCAAGGGACTTATAACAGCAATGTTAGGTAAAAATCATTGCTGTAAAAAAAAAATATGGCTATTATTTAATGGTAATAACATCATGTGTTCCTAAAGCAGCTGCTGTACACTTTCTGTAGTGACCTTGCTTTAAATCACCGGTATATTTGATAATATATTACATTAGAATGTTTTTATGCTTAAACCTTTTGAGAATATGAGAAATCATCTGTGTCTCAAAGTCAGACTTCAGCACTACCTGGAAATTTTCTTTGTTTAACCATAATAAAGTAACTACAAATATTTTAAATACAGGAAATCCAATAGAAGTTTTACATATTAAAAATGAATTTTAAAGACTATTATTACTGAAGAGGTCCTTATACTTTTGTGAAAGTTTCTTTTGAACTGTTTCTATTGTATCTATGGTTTCTTTCTAAATATGATATATTGGCTTCTTGATATTTGGTATGTTTGTTTTCTTTTTCTGGAACTGCTTCAGTGAAATAATTTACAGGAAGGTGGATATTTCTGTCTGTGAAATGTGAGATTAGAGAGCATCCCATCACAGTGGTGTGGCTGTGGAGAACTAGAGAGCTCTCCTGCCATAGAAGAAGCACAACTCTCTCACAGCCTGTCTTCCTAAGAGAGTTGCTCCAGCCTTCTGATTGTCTTTGTGGCCCTCCTCTGGACTCACTCCAAGAGATCAGTGTACTCCATGTTTCATTCCGTGTCATTTGAAATCCATAAGTTAATACTTTATTTCTTTATAAAAAGCAATTCAGTTGTAAGCTACAGTCTTGGTGTACTTTTAGGTAAAGGTTAGATTGTATGGGAAGTATATTGGCTTGCAGCTTGGCGTCATAATAAATGATTTAAAAAAATATTATTTGTAAGTTTCTGTCACTATTTGGATAAAAGTGTTAAATTGCAGCTTTATTTTTACTTCTCAGCAAGTTTCTCACCTTTTATTGCCTTGGCTCTTTCAGAGATGTTTTCTTGCTTTTCCATGTGCCTGTTTTAAAAATAGTTCCCTAACCTTGGATTTCTAGGATTAAGAAAAGGATGTGATGCATTTTAATCGTGTTTCATGTTCTGTGTTCTTGAAGAACTCTTTGCAGTGTTATCTATTACCTTCCTGACCTTCAATTAACCTTAGCTAAGAAAACATGCTTTGCTTTTAGCTCAAAAAGTTCAAGAAAGCACAGAATTAGTAGAACATTCTAATTTTGTGCAGCCATCATCTTTCCAAAATTATTTCTTTTTCCATTGAATAAAGCACCTACAAAAGGGAAGGGGGCAGAGTATCATAGAATCATAGAACAGTTAGGGTTGGAAAGGACCTTAAAAGATCATCTAGTTCCAAACCCCCTGCCATGGGCAGGGACACCTCACACTAAACCATCTCAACCAAGGCTTCGTCCAACCTGGCCTTGAACACTGCCAGGGATGGAGCATTCACAGCCTCTCTGGGCAACCCATTCCAGTGCCTCACCACCCTCACAGGAAAGAACTTCTTCCTTATGTCCAATCTAAACAGCCTCTGTTTAAGTTTCAAACCGTTACCCCTTGTCCTATCACTACAGTCCTTAATGAAGAGTCCCTCCCCAGCATCCCTATAGGCCCCCTTCAGATACTGGAAGGCTGCTATGAGGTCTCCAAGCAGCCTTCTCCAGGCAGAACAGCCCCAACTTTCTCAGCCTATCTTCATATGGGAGGTGCTCCAGTCCCCTGATCATCCTCGTGTCCCTTCTCTGGACTTGTTCCAACAGTTCCATGTCCTTTTTCTGTTGAGGACACCAGAACTGCACACAATACTCCAGGTGAGGTCTCACGAGAGCAGAGTAGAGGGGCAGGATCACCTCCTTCGACCTGCTGGTCACACTCCTTTTGTTGCAGCCCAGGATATGGTTGGCTTCCTCGGCTGCAAGCACACATTGAAGCTGGCTCATGTTCATTTTCTCCTTGACCAACACCCCCAGGTCCTTCTCTGCAGGGCTGCTCTGAATCTCTTCTCTGCCTGACCTGTAGCTGTGCCTGGGATTGCTCTGACCCAGGTGTAGGACCTTGCACTTGGCATGGTTAAACTTCATGAGGTTGGCATCAGCCCACACAGCTTGGTGCCATCAGCAAACTTGCTGAGGGCACACTCAATCCCACTGTCCATGTCAGTGACAAAAATGTTGAACAAGACCAGTCCCAACACCCATCCCTGAGGGACACCACTCATTACTGGTCTCCAGATGGACATTGAGCCATTGACCAAAACTCTTTGTGTGAGGCCATCCAGCCAGTTCTTTAACCACCGAGTGGTCCACCCAGAAATTGATGTTGCTCCAATTTAGAGACAAGGATGCCGTATGGGACAGTGTCAAACACTTTGCACCAGTCCAGGTGGATGACATCAACTGCTCTACCCCTGTCCACCAGTTCTGTAGCCCCATCATAGGAGGCCACCAAAGTGGTCAGGCAGGATTTCCCCTTAGTGAAGCCATGCTGGCTGTCACCAAGCACCTTGTTGTTTTTCATGTGCCTTAGCATGCCTTCCAGGAGAATCTGCTCCAAGATTTTGCCAGGCACAGAGGTGAGACTGACTGGTCTGTGATTCCCTGGGTCATCCATTTTCCCCTTCTTGAAAATGGGGGTTATATTTTCCTTTTCCCAATCATCGGGAACTTCACCTGACTGCCATGATTTCTCAAATATGATGGCCAGTGGCTTAGCAACTTCATTTGCCAGCTCCTTCAGGACCCGCAGATGGATCTCATCAGGACCCATGGGCTTGTGCACATTCAGATTTTTAAGATGGTCTCGAACCAGTTCCTCTCCCACAGTGGGCGCAAGGTCTTCATTTTCACAGTCCCTGCATCTGCCTTCCAGGACTTGGGTGGTGTGGTCAGAGCCTTTGCCAGTGAAGACCGAGGCAAACAAGTCATTCAGAACCCCAGCCTTCTCCAAATCCTGTGTAGCCAGTTCTCCTGATAGATTCCAGAGGGGGCCTATGTTGTCCCTCATCTGTTTTCTTATTTGCTATGTACCTACAGAATCCCTTCCTATTATCCTTAACATCCCTAGCCAAGTTTAATTCTAACTGGGCCTTAGCTTTCCTAACCTGGTCCCTAGCTTCCCGGACAACATCCCTCTATGCTTCCCAGGCTGCCTCACCCTGCTTCCACATTTTATAAGCCTGTTTTTTCCCTCGAATTTTCCTCAGGAGCTCCTTATCCATCCAAGGAGGTCTCCTGCCCCTCCTGCTGCACTTCTTTCTAGTTCGATGCAACACTCCTGAGCCTGTAGTAGATGATCCTTGAATATCATCCAACAGTCTTGGGCCCCCTGCCCTCTAGGGCTGTATCCCATGGAACCTTACTAAGCAGGTTCCTGAAGAGGCCAAAGTCTGCTCTCTTGAAATCCAGGGCAGTGAGCTTGCTGCACGCTCTTCTCATTGTCCTGAGGATCTCAAATTCGCCCATCTTGTGATCGCTGCATCCAAGGCTGCCCGGGAGCGTCACATTTCCAACGAGCCCTTCCCTGTTGGCGAGCACGAGGTCAAGCATGGCACCTCTCCTTGTTGGCTCCTCTATTACTTGCAGAAGGAAGTTGTCTCCCACACAATCGAGGAACCTCCTATATTGTTTGTGCCAGGCCGCACAGTCCTTCCCAACAGATGTCAGGGTGATTGAAGTCTCCCAAGAGAACAATGGCCTGCAAGTGTGACGCTGCTCCTATCTGTCCATAGAGTGCTTCATCCACAGGTTTCTCTTAATCAGGCAGTATGTAACAGATCTGCACAGTAATGTCTCCCATTGCTGTTCTCCCTTTAACCCTGACACACAAACTCTTTGTCAGCTGCTCACCTGTCCCCCGAGTTCCATATTCTCCAGCCTGTCTCTAAGATAAATAGCAACTCCTCCTCCCGGCCTGCCAGGCCTGTCTTTTCTAAAGAGCCTAAATATGATATTGTTTTGAACTACATTTGTCAGCTGTGGCCATATTTAAACTAAAGACATTTCCTCATATGCCCTTATCTCATCTATTCAATGACATACTAAGAGCATCTTTGGTATCAGGCACTCTCAGTTCTGTGATCCAGGTAACGCTTGCCTATGGCTTCATCACAGACACTGATGTAAGGCAGGCAAAATTAATGAGTACAGGTATCCACTCAGACCAAATTAAAGAAATCAAGTTTGTCGTTCCAACATCAAACCTGAGAACAGCAGAAATTTCACTCTCACACCATCAAGATGAAGACAACAGCCAGCCTCTGCGTTGTCCAGAAACACCTTTTACAAGCACAACAGAAGGCTTATTTCATTCTCTCTTTCCCACCCCACTAAAAAATACCTTTTTCTTTTTTTTTAAAGAATGTTCTCTGATCTTAGTTTTTTATTTCATTGCATAGTTATTTGATACCTAGAAGAGTACCTAAATAGAAAAGATATTAAGATTTCTTAGTGACTTTCAGCATTCTATCTAGATTGAGTTTTGACTAAACTATCAAATTTAATGGATATAATTATATCTAATTATCTTGCAGATGAACCTTTCTGAAACTAGACAGAAAAGAGTCTCATGGCAAAGAAGCAGTTGAATAAAAGTAATATGAAACATGACTTCAGAGTGTTCTTGAAATGGAATTTTTTGTCTGCCTTTCATATATTAGTTGTGAGTGGTTTTTAGTTGTTTAATATACAAGAATAAATGTTTTTTCCAGTTTATGTAGAGAGTGAAAATTAAATGCATGCTTAATGCAGATTGATCTTTCACTAGATTCTAATCTGTCTAGTTGAGAGCTGTTTTCCTTGATGCAGTTATTCATTCCTTTACTTTAAAAATTGTCACTTCACTGAATACTTGCTGATATTTCTGTTCCTGCTGGAGTCAGTAAGAAATGCTGTTTAGTGGGAGATGGCTTAGGTTTTAAATACATGGTGTTTTTGAAGCCCATAGAAGTTGGCTACTGCAGATGTTTCGGTTCAAAAGGAGTACATAACTTAACTTGAGATCTTGGTAGAATGAAAGTCAGTGACTCAGTTCCAGTGGAAAATTTTCAGTATGATATCATTATTAGTTGTAGGCTTAACAGAGTATGTTTAGCAAAGAGACTTAGCTTATGACCTGTGTCTTTAAAGCTGTTACTAAAGAAAAAAAGTGGATGTGTAAATTTACAGTGACTGAGTAAATGATACCTTTAAATTGTTTATTCTAAGTTCAGTAACAGTTTTATTTATGTCTGCAAAGCTGCTTATTGATAATTCCATCACTTTGTGTTTTTAAATAGGATTAAGGGGTTAATTACTATATATAGGAGTCTAAACAGTGCATTTTAAAGTGTTGTACATATTCACATATATGTGTTTTGAAAAATGTACAAGATGACATTAGTTAGTTTCATGGAACAGTCTTCCTCATAAGTAGTCAAATTGTGACTGTTTTTTTCAGATCATTCAGAAGGATGACAAATATCTGCCCCATCATCATCTGTTGCTTCATCTATTCTTCTCTCTGAGGTGTTGAAGTGACAGTCCTATGTACAGTGTTATCTAAAAGATTATGGTTTTATTTCCAGACAAAAATATTCATGATATTTAAAGCTTCAGACTGAAGTTTTCTATAATTGGTTTTGGAGTTTTTTTCTGCTTTAGTTGTAGTTATTCTGCCCATTTGTGTGATAAATACATATGACAACTTGTTTCATTAAGGAGTATTTTCAGTGCCTTGGAGAGGGTTGGTGGACTTAGATGCCTAGAACAAGGATGGGGAGAAGACGGAGACAAAGCTGTGTTCCTACTGCTTATCCCCCAAAGCACATGAGCTTGATCTCTCCCAGCTTTGAAGAGAGAGAATGAGCAAGATTACCTGCTTTGGTTGTTTCTCAGGAAAGTAGGTGTTCAAAGGAGTAAGAATGGCCAGGATGAAAAGAGCCTGAGGGTAAAGGGAGGAGATGAAGCCAAAGAAAGGCTTTTGAGATAAAAGGATCAGAAGTCGCATATGATACGGAATAAAGTGCGAGGTCTATGTAATGCCAAGTAAAAGAAAGTTTTAATTGGTACGGGATCCAAGAGCCCAGGATATTTGAGTTCTAAAATTGCACTTCCACCAGCTAACAGCTGTACAACTTACACACCTTATCTGCTTCAGTAGTGGAAAGATTTGTAAAGCAAAAGAGATCATTTAAGACAGCTGCATATTTGTCATTTTATTCATATACTTCTTGCCTCTATGTCCTGCACAGCTGCTGGAAAATTTCCTGAGAACCAAGTATTCACAACTTACCTCTAACTGTATTTTTTTATTTCTGACTGTTAAGCACACACAACTGGAAATTACCACAGTAAGTATTTTGAGTATATAAAGAGCTATATAAATGTAAGTATTCTGAGAAAGCATATTAATGTTGTTCTGAGTACCAAACTGAAGGCACTTGCCAAATACCCTGTATGTTCCTCTATTCCACCACAAAAAAAAAAAAAAAAAAAGGAGGATGCTACCTTCCCTAAAATCAATTTTTGATTGATTTAATTATCAATCAAAATGTTTGATTGGTAAACAATATAGCATTTTTGGATATTTAAAACAAAAAATACCTTTTAAACATGTAAAAGGATTGTAGAACATTGCAATTAAACAAGTAAGTACACAGAAAAATCATGGAGGAATGTCCTCTGAGGTTGTAAGGTTTGGATAATGCACTATATAAAGAAAAAAGATGCATCTTAAAGCCCAGTGTAACTCAGTCTACTTGTGAATGAGGAAAAATTACTGCTGAATTATGCTTCAATACATGCTTCATAGTAGTTTTCCATTTGGGAGAAATAGTTCAAGTCTGAAGAGAAGGATTGAGTGACTGACACTATGAACTCTTGGTGAATGGGATGAAAAGGATACTTATTTTCTAGTTTTATGATCCTTGGCATTGTAATTTGCTTTATAATGAGAGTACTAAATATTGCATAGAATTAGTGTTCTTATAAACTGTTATTCCTTCCAGCAGATCAAAAACATTATTATAAAAATCTATAATAGTTTCAATCATTATTGATATGAATATAATAGTTCCACGCATTATCGATAAATATCACATTTTTATAACCTATTTATTAGCAATAATGAATTGCTAGTTTATTTTATGAACAAATCTTAGCTACATGTACATAAAATGCATGTAATGGGCAAACCATTGACCAAATTCTTTTATTTCTATCACATTTCTGTAGCTAGTTTGTTTCATTCCTGTCCCTTTAGTTGTCTGTGTTAAATCAGCCATCAGGTATTTTAAGATTACAAGATTGACTGTGTTATGCCTGACTGATTAGTATTTCAGGAGCTGACTGCTCTGTGTCAGTAACTTTAATACTTATTAGCTGCTAGATTAAGATTTGTCTCATTAAACGGCAATAAACCCAATGTTCTGAAGAGTCTATAACAGCTAGCAAGAACACAGTTTTGTGTACATTGTCATAATCAACAGTGTCTTACAAATAGGAGTATTCGTTTGTGTTCATATGTCTTTCAAAGGTGTTACTGTATAAGTTTTTGCACATATATATGTAAAATATTTTAATTACTACTTTCTCTGGAAAAGTTGCAGTAGTTTACATTGCAAGCTACGACGGTACCTATAAAAAGAGAGACTCTTCTCAAACGTGTACAGATCCCCCTTCCAATGTTTTCATTTAATAATTGGTCCATCTCTCTCTGGCAGCATTACCTATTTGAACACAAATAAACAAAACCAGCATGGACATTTATAAATATCACATATGTAAAGTTTGTTATACAGATGTGCAACAGTGTCATGTACTGTGTCTCAAATTTGGTAAGAAAAGTCTAAGCCATATTGTGTTAATTTTTATAATTGTTTTAGCCATCTACAGTCTGATCTTACTAGATTTTCCATCTACTTCTAAAATACAACTGTCAAACTATGAGCAGGCCTCAGGAACAGCAGCAAGCATGGTGGCTGTTAGAGACAAAAGGGCAAGAGGATGAAAAGTGTTTTATAACATGCTTGCTAGACCTAGTTAAAAAAAAAAAAAAAGAAGATATTGACCTAAACCCATCCCTAAACTGCTAAAGCTTCCTCTCATTTTCATTAGTGAAAATTAAAAGTTTTCATACATGTTTACCTAAGAAAATAATGAATTCAGGTGTAAGGTGAGGCTGCACTCTTAGGAAATAATTGTGGTGTGATGTCACCTATTTCTGGCTATCCGCCTCATATTCTGTATATATTATTGAAGTTACAATTTTAATTTGATTTAAAATGATGAGACAAGCACATGCTCAATACCTTACTAAATGAAGACTTGTGTAGTAACTAACCCAATTTCTTTGACAAGCTGTGATATGTGTAGCCAAGAGTTTCTGCTTAAATTAGTTCTTAGAATTGCAATTGGCAGGCCTGGGAAAGGTGACAGTGATACCTCAAAGGAAGCATGTAGCATGTATGATGATCATCTGCCTGTCTGTCAAGGAAGAAGGAAAAAAACCCTAAAATAATGAAAACGCTAGCTTCCTGTCTGATTGGCAAAGAGAATGAGACATTTTTTCCTAAAATAAGGTAGGTTTGATCAATCAGTTATCTCTCCTGGGCTGTTCAGAGTTCTGGAGTAGAAAGGGGATACAGAGTAACTATTTGGGATGATGTGCAGCCTCTGCCAAAGCTTGGAATGTGCCTTCATTGCATGAAATTTAGACCTTTGATCATGATTTGTGATGAACCTTCAATGCCAAGCCACTGATTCTCTGCTGCCACAATAGCTTAGATTTGCATTCTGCCAAAGGGTACTATTCAGGTGGATTGCTTCATGCTGCCCTCTTACTAATATACGATATCTAGCAAGTCTTCTAATACTTTTGCACTTCTTTAGTGCAACAGAGGAAGTCAGTAAACTATTTGATCATTGATCCAGTATGATAGAAGTTTAATTTTTGCACTCCCACCATTGAGTATTGCTGAAGTATGACAAATGAAAGACAGGAGGAAATTATTGTATGTGTTAATTAATTCAGATTTGCCTTTTTACATACACTCAACACATATATTTTTTTATTTCATTCTGTACCATGCTGGATGTTATAACAGAAATGCTTGTATACACACATTTTTAGTATATTTCCAGTACAGATAAATATGTGTATTTGTCTATATCCAGCTGTGTTTCAGTTACCCAGGAATAGAAGCAGTAGGTAGCCCTTTTTTTAATCCTCTAGATTTCAGTGCAGTTAAGAAGGATGGAACAAAACAGAAGCATCTTTGTTATCTGTGGGATAAGTAAGCATATACTTGCGACTCCAAATCTAGCAGAAAGAGAGGACCTCCTCACTTGCTGTTTAAGTTGCCATTCTGTGTCTTTTGATGATAATTAAAACCATGTTTATTTATTTTAGACGTATCTTTAAGCTTAGTTGAAAACTGAGTTTATAATTTTAAATTATAAATATTGTTATAAAGTTTTATAATAATAAATATATAAATAAATAGAATTAAAAAGTTTTAATATAATTTAGCTCAGATATAAAAATTTTGTTATACTAGGTGATGGTAACATAGAAATTGTAGATATCTCTGCCAGGTGAATTTCCTAAATAGTTTTTTTAATAGCTCAGTGTTATTCTGTTGCAGGTTTCTTGAAATCTATTTCTTCTTATTGACTGACTAGCATATTTCATATTACTACCTCTGTGCACTAAACCTGTTAATTATTTGAAACATATTTGGGCATTTCAATTGAGATTTAATTGCCTTGAATATAACTGAAAAAGTCTATTCAATGCATATGATGAAAATGTATATCTAAATTATATTTCTGATATAGAAAGTACCATGATGGATTATTAGTGAACCTGCTGAATTAAGTTTTATTTCTGTAAATGTAATTCTTTTAAACATTACAATCTGAACTGGAGTTTTAAGTGCTTAGTAAAAACCAGGGACAGCTCTGGATGAAATTATACACAATTTTAAGCAGTGTTCAAAACCTAAAAATTCTGTTGCCCTTGTCCAGGTTTAAATATTACTGTTATCCATTATTCAGAAGAGGAGAGTATCAATATAAGAAAGAGGAAGGGATATTGTGTCATGTATTGTATTTGCATACGTGCCATATATTACAGTGCCATATAATAAGTGTACCTGTATTTTGAATTATAATTATCATGGAGAGAAAGAACTTTACAATTTATTTATTCACTAAGAATAAATAGGTATTTGAAAGCAGGTCTTTAAGGGTCATAATAGTTTTCCCATTCCGATTCACTGCATGATTTTCTATTGTAAGGAATATTAGTGTTGTTCCAAGGAGCATTTGATGACTTAAAAAAAACCAACCAACCCACCTTGAATTACATGCAACATTTGAATTCATATTTGACTACCCTAAGCTAAACTTCACTTTCAAAGACATATGTGGCAAGAGATGTAGATTCATTTTTTCTAAATGCACTGACCTGAAATGGATGGGGTGTTTTATTTGTCATTTATATGTCTTGATCTGCACTGAGGAGAAAGTGCTCACATAACTGTGGTGGTGCAATTTGTGTGCATAATTAGCATGTAAATCACAAGGACAATTTCTGCCTCTTCTCAAAGTATAAGTCTTTTGGCTTCTTGATGCAGAGGAGAAATCACATGAAAAGAAAAGGTTAAGTTATGTTTGGCTGGTGCACTTGGAGATATATTAGCAATCTCGCACCAAAATAGCAGCATGAACTAGGAGAGGTGTGTGCAGGTAGCCTGTATAAGGAACACTTCATATGTCTTTCAAAACAGAAAGTTCATATATCTATATCAAGACTATTTCTAATAAAAACAGTAATAATTATACTAGAGGAGCAGAGATATTTCTGTGTCTATCAGATCTTTGCTGACTGAAAGTGAACATGTGTAGTGCATCATTCATATGCACTATTTAGATAATTGAATATAGTCAGTATTTTGAGTTATATTTTATCCATGTAAAAGAACATTCCTTGTCTTGTCATCTTCTATGTATTTCATTATTACGTTTTCTCTGTGAAATGATTTATGATAAAATAGAAAATGATAATAGAATTCTTTATGTTGAAAGCTACAAAAAAGTATAATGGTTTGGATTACTTCCTATGGTTTATACAAAAATACACCTTCCCAGCAGATCTAGATTTTTATCTAAGGGAAAATATTGGTAAACCTAAGCAAAATAAGAACAATAAATGCTGAATTCTATTGCATATGGTTATTATGCAGGCTTATTGTGCAGAGTGAACTGTTTGAGAAGTAATGAAACCTGTATTTGCAGATGAAAACAAACATCAAAGGAGCATGCAATCTTTTTTATCTTTCCTAGTAATTATTTCTGTGGCTGTGTATTTAACTGTCTTGTGAAGATGGTGCCCAGAGTTGTGAATGACTGCTTGTCTCTCACAGATTGCACAGCTGAGTCAAATTCTGCACTGGTAGTTCAATGTCATTGTGCAAGTTAAAATTGAACTTCTATTGTTCTGTTATTACACAGCTATTTTCACATTATAAACAGCTGAAAGAAAAGAATTGGAGTAAATGCTATGTGCGCTGCATTATCTTCTGTGGTGTATGAATGATGTGTGTTACCAGTTTAAAATCTTAGCCCTGATTCACTGATTTTCTTTAGTTTTGAGTTGATTTGACAGTACTGATAACTCTAGAGTTACTCATGAAGTAAGTAGTGAGAAAGGCAGTAAGCCTACGGAAAAGCTGAATAAATGAGCAAGACCTTCCTCAAGAATACCTGATTATTTGAAAATTTTGTGTGGTTGGAGAAATTTTTTCAGTAACTTTTTGTACTAGTGAAAGTGTTCAACTGCTAAAATATACTACTATTGAAATTTTCCCTCAAAGCCTTGTAAGCCTGAACATTTTTATTGTGAGAGGGGAATAGAAGCACTTTTTCTTCACAAATTATAAATATGTTTCAGTTATTTTTCAAATTTGGAAATAATTGGGGAAAAAAAGGGATTTGTTCCTGGTGAAATGTTCCAGTAGTTGCTTCTAATTTTATCTGTTATCACTTTATCGTACTGTTTTTACTGTTACGCTGTTTTACTGTATTACACTATTTCACTATAATAAAGCTAAAGTAATATTACTGACCCTGGATGTTTATTTAGGTTGGTAATGTCTGAATGCGTGCTCATCTCTCATTGTAGAGGAGCTTCAGGAGGTAGTGCACAGCCAGATGTTTCCAGATACTGATACTCAGACTATTAAATACAGCAGTTGTACGTGAGTTTGACCTTAATGAAATTTATTCTAGTTCAGACTAGTAGTTATTTTTGTTCCTATGTTATTATTTCTTTAACTCTCTTCCCCTTTACCTGTCTCAGAAAGTGAAAAAGATGTCTTTAGAAAAGTCTCTCTTTCACCTCCCTGCCCCAAGCTATTGCAATATCAAGAAACACTCTCCTACAGTCCATGTGTCCCTGTAAATATTTAGGTCTACCTTATTTTTTTGTCTTTGACTTTACAGGCCCTCATACATCAATCCTTCATCACTCTCCTGTCATCTCTTCCTCTCTTTTTACTTTTCTATATAATGCTGACAGGTCAAGAGTGTTACTAGTTTCCTGAGGCTTTCTGCTGTTATGCTGTACTGAAAAATGGTGATGGGCATTTTGTGATGAACTCTGATATCACACAACTATGTATTTCCCTGCAGTCTTTGTTCAATGTATTATTTTCAATGCATATTTCTAGGTTTTATGCCTTTAGACAGTAGAATATCCAGTGAAG
The DNA here is from genome assembly GCF_034315485.1 of Pezoporus occidentalis. NCBI lineage: Eukaryota > Metazoa > Chordata > Aves > Psittaciformes > Psittacidae > Pezoporus > Pezoporus occidentalis. The sequence goes on along the minus strand of NW_026912778.1, from coordinate 7,399,195 downwards.
GATCCTTTTCTAGTATTTGTGTAGGCTTTTAAACACTGGGGAATTAACTATAGTTATTGTTAACAAAAATCTTAGAAAACAGGGCTGAAGGAATTTTAGGAAATTTCCTGTATTTATTTGCATGAAGAATTAGTTACTCCAAAAGCATCTATTACAACCATGCAGGCATGTGATTTGTACAATTTGTTCCTTAGTAAGACTTTCAAAGCGATTTAAATACCTGAATTAGTACATTTTGCATTTGGGTATTTTACAGTTGGCTGTGAAATAGTGATTTGTCCTTAAGCAGAAGTAGTCTCAAGATACATCCTTTTATTTTTATACAGCGAGAACACATAGTTGGGAATTACCCCAACTTCTGAAGTCTCTTTTCTTGTACATACTTAGTATATTCATTTCAATTTTTCTTACAGGAATTATCCAGCAATTTTAATAATGCCTTTTGTAGTACCTATATTTACAAAATATCAATACAGGTTTCTACACTGCATGTATATTTGAAAATTGCTTAAATTGCTCTGTCCAGGGAATCTTGTGTATAAGTAGCTGCTAAACATGTGCCCACACACACATATATATATGAGATAGACTGTTATTTGTTCATTAAAAGCAGAAAATGAATGTCCGAACAGATAGAGGAAATTACTTCTTTGGTTGTCCAAGCTAGAGGAAATAAGAACTTATTAACTTAAAGGACAAAATACAAAATTACATGTAGAGGCTACATCTACTTTGAGAAAAGTTTATATTTTTTGTGTTGTTTTAGGGGTTTTGTTTGTTTTTTTTTTTGGGGGGGGGCGGTTATTGTTGTCTTTTTTGCTTTTAATATGTCTCTTGTATGCCTGTGATTTTGCACAGTGTAAAGTTTTTGGAGCACATTGAAATATAGTGACTCACCTGTTGAATGTTTTATAAGTAACTTTTAACTGGCTATTGTGTGTATAAGCATTATGGGCATCACCTTGATTTCTATCTCAAATCCTTTTTGGCATTAGCTGGTAATGCTTAGTCAAAAATAAAACTTCTGGCACGTGGATGTTTGCCTTCCCTCAGTCAGTGTTTCATGCCTTCCCTGTCCTTCCACAAGGCAATAGGAAGGGCTCTACACGACATTAAAATCCATATGGGAATGATGAGATTTGGAAGAATCAGAGATGTTGCATTCATGAAACTACTTGACAAACTAGGCAAGGTAGTTTTTGAAAGTTAAGCACCCTTGCTAGGGAAAGGGTTTGCTGTGGTACAGAGCACTGTTTAGACACTGATGGCTGGACAAAATGTTGGCCTTGTATAACACAGGATCAATTGTCCTCACTTAAGAAACATTACAAAGAGTAAAATATATTGAGAGAAAATTCAACTTCTATAACTGTTTCTAATTCTGTATCTTTTAGTGGATGTCTTCATTTATGCTTGCGAGGTATTTGAGTGATGTGCAAAGAAATGATGCTGTAGGCAGGAACAATTCTTTTGTCAGCGCTGTATAGATGAGAAAAATGAATAAAGCTATGATGATGGAAGGAATTGAACTGGATATGCTCTGTCTGTGTTTTTCCTGTTGTTGAGGATTCTCCTCAGTAATCCAGTAGGTTAGCAACAGGAATTCTGAATAGAGGTATAACCTAGGATTGACATTGTAACCGGCTCTGAATAAAACCAGGAAGATGCATGAGGAATTAACTGCTTAATGTTTCATGATAATCAGATGGCATGTCTACATTTAATAGGTCAAGTAGTAACTGAGAAGACTCTGAAGTTGAATTAACCTGTGCTGTTTCACAGATTTTCTGACATTATGGGTTCTTATACTTGACGTCATCTCTCTTTGGCCTGAAGTCTTTAATTTTCAAAAGCATTTCTCTAGAGTAAAAAGCTTCTTTCTGCTTTCTTCATATAGTACAGTAACAGACAATTTTATTTTCTTGTAGGGTGCTTTGAGTGCTGCATCAAATGCCTGGGAGGTATTCCCTATGCATCTCTGATTGCTACTATCCTGCTCTATGCTGGAGTTGCACTATTCTGTGGTTGTGGACATGAAGCACTTTCAGGAACCGTCAACATTCTGCAAACCTACTTTGAGATGACAAGAGCTGCAGGAGATGTTATTGATGTCTTTACCATGTAAGTTACTAGTTTCTTCTAATTATTTCTTTTTAAAGCTACTGCAGTTTTCCACAGGGGATATAAATTTGACTCAAGAAAACGTATTGCAGTGAAAATCATAGAAAGAATGATTTGAATGAGCTCAGGTGATGGATTTCTGACAGAGCTGATATTTTTGCTATTTAAAAGAAATTTGCAACACTATTTAAGTTCCCATAGCTATAATTTAATTTATTACTAAACATTACTTCATGTAATACTGATGAATCCGTTCCATTCATTCTTGCTTTTAACCTTTTTATCCTGGACTATTCTTTGCTGAAAAGTGTAAAAAATTAAAACATCTACATAGATAAAGCAGGAGTTTGTAACAAATAACAGATTAGTTCCAGGAAAAATACAATAAATGAGTTCTATTACCTCTGGTTTTCCTAGATTTCATCTGTTTTGAAGGTTTCATGTTTTGCTACTCCTGAAACCTATATATTTTGTTGAGTATCTCCTTCATTTTGGCAAATTAATTTCATTTAATAAAGTAATTTACTGTAATCTGAAATTAAATTATGTATTTGCTAATCTCTTAAATACTGTCTCTTTAAAACCTGATCTTCTTAGATATTTGAAATTCAAATCCTTATTTGGCTGCTAATGATTGCAACTAAAGCTGAATGTTATCCCCAATTTCTTAAACCTTTTCTTTCATTAATATTTTTTTGAGAAGTTATTTGATCATCCATCAAAACAACTACCTGTTATGTTGTCTAGTTCCATGATAATGGCAGCTCAGTGCTTGGCAGTGGTCAAAAAACAATCCAAGTACCAGGAACTAATAGGAAAATCTTAGAGAAACAGATAACATACTTTTGACATTGTATAAATTCATCTTTCATCCATATCATTAACATTGTGTACAACATTGGTGCCCCAAATAAACTAAAATAAAAGGATGATTAGAAGCTATGTGTTAAAAATTGAATATAGTAGAACTGTTTAAGCTAGAAAGAGGATGATTAAGAGATGTTGGGCTAGAGGTCTGTAAATGCACAACTTTATGATTAAGGTGTGCAAGGTTAGATTGTCTTTCTCTTCCAGTACAAGAAATTTGAGGTTTTGGAGGAAAATAGTAGTCATGAAGCTCAGAAGGTACAAGTGATGGTTCTTCAGTTGTTGTGTTGCAGACCTGTGAAGCTATTTGCATACTATAGATGCTAAAATATTCTGGGTAAAACCTCAGATAATCTTGGAAACCACGTGATGGTTTCTAATGATATACGGATTCACCCAGCTCAGGAAGTTTCAAAGGCTATAATATCACTGGGTGCTATTCTGTCAACTTGCCTGATTTTACTTTTTTATATTCATTGCTTGAGATAGGAAAATGGACAAGATATGTATTTGATCTGACTTGGTATCATGTTTTCATGATAGCTGGAGACTGAATCTTAAATCTCAGCTTGCTTAGAGCTATATTATCAACATGCGTCCCAAAGTTTCTGTTGCGGTTTAAGCCCAGCGGGTAACACAGAACCATGCAGCCACTTGCTCGTTCGTCCTCCTTTTTCCATCCCCCCCCACTTCTGGAGGGATGGGGAGGAGAACTGGAAGAGTGTAACTAAAATGGGTTGAGATAAGAACAGTCCAGTAACTAAGGTGTAATACAAAACTACTACTGCTACCACTAATAATGATAATGATAAGGGAAATAACAAGGGGAGAGAATACAACCACTCACTGCCCTCTGACCCAAGCAGTGATGTAGCCCTTCTGGATACCTCCCCCCAGTTTATATACTGGGCATGATGTGCTGTGGTATGGAATACCTCTTTGGCTAGTTTGGGTCAGGTGTCCTGTCTCTGCTTCTTACCAGCTTCCCCTCCTCCCTGGAAGAGCATGAGACTGAAAAGTAGTTGATCGGAGTAAGCATTGCTTAGCAACAACTGAAAACACTGATGTTATCAGCACTGTTGTCAAGCTAAAGTCAAAAACACAGCACTGTACCAGCTACTAAGAAGGAGAAAAATGACTGCTACTGCTGAACCCAGGACAGCTCCTCTGTGAATGTTTAGCTGTGTTGTCTGAGGAATCAGTAGAGGGGACAATGTACCAAGTAAGGATGTCACTGCCATGTCATATCCAGATTTCTTCTTAGGACTGAGGAATTTAGATGTTCTTGTATAATAATATATGGGGTAGATAGGAAGTATGTGACTTCTGAATCTTTTTGGCGTGGCATTTGGAATAATGGGTCTGACTTGACTTGGCGGCTAAGGTTCATTGTTAACCTGAGTGAAAGATCCATCATTTTATTAGCTCTAACTTATTTTATTGGTCCCTGGGAAGCCATTAGTGCAGAACAGCCGCAAATCGATGCTTTCTCTTCATAGCAAGTTTTCCAGCTTCCCTCTGTCAAATGTTTAAATGAAAATATCAATCTGGAGACATAGGTCAAATGCATATAAAACTGGGTGTGAAATCAAATGCTTCCAATTCATTGGAAATAATTAAGGAACTGTAAAAAACTGTGCTTTTTTGGTCTTTTTTTTTTTTTTTGGCATTTAATTGTAAAGCTTAACTGGTAGCTTTATGACACATTTGGGGTTTCTGATTACTTGTTATACTAAACCCAGTTCTTTACTTGGCAGACGTAATAGAATAAAAATTTTAGTTTATTCAGTTGTGAAATATGTCTCTAAAGTTATGTCTTAAAGGAAAGAGGAGGAGGAAGTATTTTGACTAGAAGGAGATGAGCCATTGCTTTTAACTGGGTAAACTGTATAATTCTCGAGAAACTTGCACAGTTAATTTTCTACCTGTTTAAGTATATGTTACTCTGCTTTTAAAAATAATTTTGTAGGACAAGAAATATTTCATATTTTGTCACAACTAGTAATTAACAGTTAGTGGTACAAAAGCTTTGTGGTAATTATATTGCTTTGAAAGGTTAAAAAAGCAGAATGAAAAAATAAGTAGAAACAAACAGTGCAGTCCCTACTTAAAACTATACATATTGAAATGGAAATTGCTGTCATAAGCTGTTGTTTGGGATGTGGATTACTTCAGTATGTGTAGAGTACTTATTTTAGTTCCTTGTGATTCAAAGAGATCCTAAGAAAATAAATATGGTGGTTTAAATTATTCTAAAAACTGCCTTTATGATATTTTAAATGTAAGAGGTAAAAGGTTTATGTTGCCTGCTTTGTCAGTTTAACAGCTCTGTAGACCACTGAAACTGAGTAATATGCTTAAGGAGGATGTGATATACAGTCATTCTTCTAATAACTTAATAAATTGTAATGTATAGCTGCAAAGTACTGGGTATAGCTATATTCCCTTAATCACTGATTTTGACAAGATTCCGAAGTCAGCAGGAATAGATGTATGATTATCAAATGTGTATTTTGCAATCTGGATTTTTATATTTTTCTGGTGTTTTGAACAAATTCCAGAAGATATCTTGTAAGAAATCAGCAGCACAAGGTATGTTTGGTGTTATTTCCCAACAGCATCTTTTCACAGTTCTTTCTTTTTAGTATGCAAGGCCAGATAGTGCCATCTGTCACGTTTGTGATATATAGGCCATGAAACAAGGGAATCACGCTCTTAGAGTGCAAAATAAAGAAATCTTCCTGATAGAAACATTAACATTTTCCTTCTACAGAGATAATTCAGGTTTAAATGTGTGAAATCAAATAGTAAACAAAATGAAGTTACAGTCTATAAACCTGTTGTTACTATCTTCTCTACTGGAAGTGCCACAGACACTAATGAAAGCATGCTCTTACAGATTAAAGTTTCTTTCCTTTCAAAATATGAAAGCCTCTGTTTCAGGTGCTGTTGTGTCCAAGTTTGATGCTTGCTGGTAACCGTTCTATCAGTGGATAGTCATTGCTTATGAAAAGGATATTATTTGGTAATATACATATGTATGTGAAACTGTTTTCATTTGAAGGAAAAACAAAAGAGCATACGTAGAAGCTTTTATATGCCCCCTCTTAGTTTTTGAAACCAGTGTTTTGAGAGGTAGATAGACAGATGGATGATATTCTGATCTTCTGCTGTTCTTTCATTTCATTGTCTTTGCAATCATCACAAGTTAAATATTGGTACCACTGAAAATATTGTTGTTATCAACATTATTATACTAATATTAATGGAATACTGTGAAAGATATTACAATGAGACCTGTAATAAAGGTTAGCTGATATGAAGTATGAGATTTATAATGCATTTGCATTAGACCATGTGGTGGTCCTGATTTAGTCATCTACTTAGTACACAATAGTAGTAATCTGTTTTTCCCTATACATGTCATTCTATTACAAAAGTTAAGTGTTCTGCACTTGAACATAAATAATGTTTTAAACACTATTTGTATTATGGGAAGGAAAACATCTAAGGATCTGTATCAGGACAAGCAATCACTGGTTTACGCATGGCTGTGTCATAGTATGTTTGGAAACAGCAACCACCCAAAAGAGTCCCTATAGATGACCTTTCTGGTTCTGTAAGAGTATCCATCTAGGCACCAATTCATTCATCTGAGCCTATGAAGAGGAAGAGACAGGAAAGAAGTGGATATGTATTGGAGCATTGCCAAACTAGTAGGATGAATGTACCGTTATTTATCTGAGATGCATATTGGGTTTTTTTTGGACGTGTATACTCCCTTTTGGTAGGGATTATTTTCACATTTCTGAATATGCAATAGTATCCAAGCAGTTTTTTAAACAGTAGCTTACTTTTCCTGTATATAATAATATATTATGTAGGGAGTATGATCTGAAGTTTCTAGCTTCACATGTGTAAAATTAGCATTAAAAGGTTCTTATAAAATTAGTTTTATATAAAAAATAGGTATGCCTTCTTAGAAGTATGTTTGGTTTTAGATAATAGATTTTATTGTTCCATTAGGTCAACTCAATATCTCTAAATTATCTGAAAAAAGTTGCAAATATCAGCAAAGATTCTTTATTACAAAATATTTTGCAAATGCAATACTTGGAAACTATTCTTAAAATCCCTGAATATTACTTTATTAATGCATGTGAAGTGTAGTTTCTTCTGTGACAGCAAATAATTTTTAATTAATCTCATTTCACTGAAGTATTGTAGAAATCCTACTCGATATGTAATACTGTGTGCCTACTGTATTTGCTGCACAGGCAGACAATCTTGCACTATGAAAAATGGACAACAGTGGGCTGAGAATTGTGTTACTCAAACCCTCTTTTGATGACTATGCAGCATCTCGCTTTTTGGTATTTTGAAGATCTAATCTCTAAAGATGTGGTGCAGAGTTAAGTGGAGAAGTCATATGGCTACATACATATTAGAAAGCAGAGTTAACACGATAGAAACTATTGGTAGACCTAAATACTTGGTTCTAATAACTTGCTGTTCATACAGTATGTATTTCAGGGGCTTATTCTGGGCTCAGTCTTGGCTGATAAAATAGACTGAATATTCATGAGTGGCCTGAGTGCAGTAGGAGCACTCCTGAAGCATACTTACCATTTAGCTTTACATGGAAAGGAATCCATGTTGTGCTCTCTGAAAAACATGATGCAAACCATATTTCAATAATCAGGGACAGCTGCAAGACTTGCTTAACCCCCTCCCCCATAGTATATTCTTGAGCCAAAATGCTAATGGTGATTCACCCACAATCTCTACTGCTGTGAAGTTAAAGGTTTATTCACTGAGCTTAATGACAAAAAGACTTGTAACTTGACTAATGAGAGTTCCCACTAGTAGCACTCTGAGTTCTTGTACCTGGATTCTGATTATGTGTAGAAAAATGAAGTTATCTCTTCAAGGAAGGCCTAACTTTGGCCCATATGTCTTGTTCATGTATAATAATTTGACAGGAACAACCAGAGAGAGTACAATGTCATCAAAGGATGCATTTTTTAGATACAAAAAAATGGAGTTTACTTAAGGAGAATAGTTTCTAGTTCATGGGAATGGTTCAGTCACACACAAAAATATCAACGGACAAATACAGCATATTAAAGATTCAATTCAGAACATGGCATTTTAGATCTTGTATCAGTTGTTAGATGCATTAAATCTGGAAAAACATGCCAGTACCTGAGAATATGACCTTTTCAAGATGATACAGTGCTGAAAAGTCACATTTACTGCCTACTCAGCTGTAGTATGTAGCCTGGTGTTCTGTATTCTGTTAAAAGTAAAACCAGCAAGAAATTATGTAAGTAAAATTTAGGATGTGGGACATACCTGCAAAAGTGTGATCCTAATTTTATGAAATGATTGAAGAAGGAAATTCATAGGAGAGCATTTCAATAACAGCAGAATAATATTACATAAAGAAGTATTTGGCCTTCTTCCCTTCATCTGTGAAAATACAATCCACTACTTTTAGCCAAACAGCTGTATAATTTAATACTGTCTTAAGCAGCTCTCTTTCTTGGTTGGCTGGAATTTTAGATTGGCTATAACCACTGTGTGCCTGTGACTCAAAGCATTTGCAATAGATCTTTCTCAGCAGGTGGGTCATCTTCACAGGAAATATCTGCTCTTTTAGATGCCTTCATTTCCTTTTAGACTTAGTTTACTTTATAAACATGTAAAATATCATAAATTCCTATGAATTATACATTTTGCTAAGTCTTGCTTCATGAGCCATGCAAAACTAAAATAACTGGCCTTTCCACAGGAGATCTGAAATTGGTAAAATTAAGTATTACCATCACAATCTGGAGTTTTAACATAAAGTTGTTAATCTGAAGCTATCAGTACGTACCGGGTATAACTTCAAGTTTACATTAGTTATAACAAAATACTCAGAAAACTTGTGATATGCTTTTGCCACATCTTTTTACACTGCTGCTGCAGGAAGGTGCCTGGGAATTGAGTACCTATAGTGTACAACATCATGTAATTCTGCCATAAATCTGCATATTACTGTGCACTAATTTCAATCTTTTTTGTCCTTCTTCAGGCAAAGAGGGCTCCATATTTCTTCTGTAATTAACATCTTTAAAAATGTTTCTAAGAAAGCCTTGCTAGAGGTGAACAGACAGAACAAACCTGGGTTTTCAGAAATAACTTTGAGAAGAGCCTCGTCCATATGTCATAGTCAGAATTTAGTGGTTTGGACTAAAATTTTTCATGATTATTTAAATTCTTAAACTGGATCCTTTCCTGTTCCAAGAAAGTAACAAGATTCATCAGGCAAAAATGTCATTTACACTGGTATTGCTCCTTTTCCTTTAGCTTGTTAATTCTTTACTGCTTTTAGAGCTGGTCCACGGCATCTTGGCTCAACCATCCCATTCCTAGGAAGGAAGCAACCATCAAACTTTTACAGAATGATGATTTAGGGTTGTATTCTGCTTGCCTGTAGAAAGTTGTACATCACAAATCAGTGTTAAAATCAATGATGTCATATTCTGTTTTGAATAGAATAGCTAAATCTGGCCCTTGCAGAATGTGAGTGTATTTTCCATATTTTAGTATGATTATCTTTTATTTATACTATCCTAATCTGGATTTAATTTTGAATGAATTATACATACCATTACATACAAAATTTCTTTCAGAAATACAGAATGAGAAGTTTCTGTTTCCTTTTTATAATGTTTTATTTCTACTTTTAGGTCTTTGTTGCTCTTATCCTTTGTCTACTGTTAGTTGTTTCTCCTGTTAGCATTTCCTGACAAACTTTAATTGAGCATTCTGTACTTCAGTTTTGTTTTTCTCTCCACCTGAAATTCAGAAGTTTAGACTCTGTATTAACTTAATCTCAGAGAAATCCCTCATGGACTTAATGCTTACATTTTTTTATTGGTTTCATTTCCCCTTTCTCCATAGTGAGGATATTTCAGTTTGTTTTACCTCCTTTATGTTGTTACCTAGAGTTTTTTTGGACTTACTTTGCAAGTAGCAGGCAATTATTAATAAATCCTTTTTTCTCCTTGCTGGCTGTGTGTTTGCCTTCTAAGGTTTGTCCTTGCCTGTCTCCTCCCTTTGTTAACAATTCCTCTATGCTTCATGGTACCAACTACCATCTTTGCTCAAGCTGTTTAAGTGGATGTGCCATGAACTTACACCAAGAAATTGTTCCTACATGGTTTGTAGGAGACCCTAAACACTGTTGCTAAATACTTCCATGGGGCATGGGTTCTGCGTATCCTAAACAAACCTTCTTATTTGCAAACGTCCCCTTATATCCTGTCTCTCTTCAAAAAACATACTTGCAGAACTGCTTCTACAAGGTTGAGATAGCTTGAGGGAGCAGGCTGCTATCTCAGCCTCTTAGCAGCCTCTCAGGATCAGTCCTTCAGGGGGCAAGAGGATCAGCATGAAGGCCAGCATTGCTGTTTTACAGAGTAACAGAGATTATTGTGCACTCTAGATGTGAACAGCAACTATTTAAAGAAATAAAAAAAACCAACAAAAACAAACCTCCCAAACTGGAAAAACTGATCTACCCCAATGGTAGTAATTATGTGAATTTGTCATGTTTCTAAATTGCCTATGCCAGCTGTAAAAAAAGGCAATTCTTAATTACAAATTGTACTATGATAATATCACAAACTTTTTTTAGCACTTTGATAGCTTAGTATTTTATTTCCCTTATTTTATGTGTGATTTTTTGTTTGGGTTTTTTGTTTTTTTTTGTTTGAAAATATATATAATTGCCTTAATCTACTTGCGTTCAGAGAGTGTAGGTACACTTACTGGCAATTATCTGCTATTCAGCAACTGTAGTTTCTGAATGTCTATGTCTATATTGGAGAAGTTATAAATTTAGGAAAATAAATGTGAGGCAGAATTATAAATGCTGGAAAACTAGTTCCACAGTAATAAGTATTACTCTGGCTAGGCCAAACAAAATCTCTGTAAGATTAGGATTATATTACTTGTTCAGGCTGAAGCCTATGCGTACTCTAATTGTATTAAAAGGTTTTCTGGACAGCATGGGAATCACCTGCCACAAGGCAAACTAATGTGGTGGGTTTTGCTGCTGTTAACTGCCAACAAAGGTCTGCAATGCATTCTTATGTTAACCAAATTAAAAATATCCCTAGCTAGTATGTAGGTTGCTCCAGAGAAATATCAAGTAGTTTTGATCAAAAAATATGTCATTGTATATTAGCTGAGTACCAACCTTCAAACTTGAGGGTAGAAAGTGTACCATGATTAGAGTGATTAGTGTAATGCTTCAAGGTTCTTACAGTTTGCATGTCGTTTTAGGACACAGTAGAATATAATGGGCCAATGTTAACAGTTCTTCTTGGCTTCTATGTTGGGGTAGTAGATCCATTTATTATGCTGGAACAGTAAAGATTTATTCCAGTGAAGTTATTTTTTCCACAAGACTAAAACATTATTACTTCTAGATGCAGTTAACAGGAACTAATTATGAATATTGAAATAATTTCAAAACAGGCTGTAATAATTATTATCTCAGATGGTTGAAGGAGTCTCAATAACAGCAAAATAACTTAATTTGTTATAACACATTTTTGACGAAAGCCTGCTACATATCGACCTGATCATTCTGCAATTAATCTTATTGCGTGCTGATTTATTTTACTTTTTAATCCTTGCATTTGCCAAAGCACAGTGAAAATCATAGAATCATAGAACCATAGAATAGTTAGGGTTGGAAAGGACCTTAAGATCATCTAGTTCCACCCCCCTGCCATGGGAAGGGACACCTCACACTAAACCATTTAACCTAATAAAATACACGGTAGGAAGTCTGCAACATTGACCTGACTCACTGAGAATGTTTTTATTCACCTCTAAGTTGTCTCTGCTGGAATAGTCTACTCATTGCTCAACTACAACCTGTTCATTGAGATGCTAGCATTGACAGCTTCCATCAGTAACTTCTGCCAGTAGAAGTGTTTTCTTTAGGGCTATTTTAATATTCATCTTGTTGGATAGAATCCAGATTCTGATGAATGAATTAGGAAGTCTGCTTAATATGGAATAATTAAAGACGCAGCAGCAGAAAAAGACTAAAAATTGAAAGATCAGCTTGATTTAAGTCGCAAATTGAAAACAGTGATGTTTATTTTTCTAACATTTCTGAATACAGTGTAGTGAGGAAAAAGTAAATCTGGAACCCAGGGAGCATCTACAAGATTAAGACAGCATGGAAATTATGTCTGAGATTATTCTATTAAAAAAAAAAGAAAAAAGTGTTTTACTAATTTCAAGATGTGATTTTCCCAATTAAATTGGGAATTAGATAATCATTCAGCTTATGCTACTCAGCAATTTATGTGAAAATTGCATGATCAATGCAAATTTGTTGAGATCTTCACAATCTTCATTGATTGCCTTTTAATAGAAATGTTCCATGGCTTTAATTATATCATTGTATGTATCATATAATATTAATAGGAGTACTACATTTACTGAATAAGCATTCAAGATTTCTTTTTGTTCTTCTCATTTAGTGTAACTTTAATCTTCATCTACTAGATCTCTTTCCAATCCTGTCAACAGTACAAAATTTATCTTTATAATTTTGTCTCTTTTTCCTTTGCTTCTTGCCCACCCTTTTCCTTCCATTCCAGCCTACACATGTGTAAGCCTTGCTTGTCCTTTTTCTTTGTCCTTACCCATCTCATCTATTGGCACATGTTCATCATCCCTTCTGTCTTTCCCTTCAGTCTCATGTTCTCATACATTGTCTGCAGCATTTGAGAATTTGCGGAAACACAGATGGCAATTAATTGCCCTGGGTTCATCCAGGAGGAATCAAACCTTATTTTAAAGAAAGACAATTTCCAATTTACAAGACCTAAAATTTATTAGAATTTTATTGGAAAGTCAAAGGTTATGTGAAATTTATGAGATGCTGCAGAATAATTTTATACCACCACTATCTTCAAAACTATACATATATAAAAATATTACTGTTGTAGTACTGTTATTGTAGTAGTAATGTTGTTTAGCACACTCTAAAAGTAGTTATATTTCAATAAAATTCTATCTGACTTGTAAAGAGGCAGTTGAATGATTGTTTCACAATTTTTATTTTTACTCTTTGCATTATACAATATCATTTCTCCTTGGAGTAAGTCTGACTATTTCATCTCATGTAGTCTGATCAGCAGAGATTTTAACACTTTTCTCTGTAGAGTGTGTATGAAGAAGAAAATGTTTTCTATATTTGACGAGTGTGTAGCTATATATATTTTTCTTTTAGAAAGGAAGGTTTAAGGAAAAGGTATGCCTTTGGTTACACATAAGGTGGAAGAAAAAGCAGAGATCTTTCAGTACACTTTTTGATACAAGCAGCTCAGTGGGAGGCTCAGGACAGATGGTTTAAAGGGCTGTTGCAAGGGCTGAAATAGTCTCTGGATTTTCCCAAAGTCTTAATCTCTTTAGGGCAATGATAGCTTGTAATTTCTACAGCACTTAGCCCACAGAGGTCTGTGAGAAGCTGCTGCTGGCAGAACCCCCACCCTTCAGTGCTGGTGGAGGTCACAATTTTATAAGATATATAATGTAAGAATTGGAAGAGATCTTATGGAATAGTCACAAAGTTGCTGACTGTTTATTGTAAATTTATTTTTTCTTCAGTAACTACAAGATAGGCTCAGACCACCATTTTCATATTAAAACAGTGTTACACTGGCTGAATTACTATAAAATTAGAGAAATAGGATTTTTAAAACGTAATCAGCAGTCTTATGCATTAAAATAAATATCATCTTTGCATCATCTAGTATTGCTACAGTGTTAAATTTGCTTCATCACTTTGAATATCCACGCATCTATTCTACACAGATACCAACTTACCCTCATTTTCACTTGAATATGAAATAAAAAGTGATGTAGAGAAAAGCTGAGAGGACTTTGTCAATGGAATGCTGTGAAAAATCATATCCTGTCTCATTCCCAGAACCCTTCAGTTACACCCTTGTGAAAAAAATAATGATACAATAGGTGCCCAAAGCATTACTTTATAATGATTCTTCCACTCCCAATCAGGTCATAAGTTTAACTGTGTTTTTAAGAGACTAAAGGAATCTTAAAATACATTCAGTTAAGATGTAGACACTGTCATACATCTGAAATATCAGCTGTAAATTCTAATCTGAAATGCTTGAAAACCATCCAAACTCAAAGATATTTTAGTGGGGTTTTGAGCTTTGTTACTGGATTGTATATATAAAATGTATTGAGAGCTGCCTTTTGGGTGGTGATGAAAAAGGTAATGCTAAATAAATATTATCATTAGATATTTCTTTTCATAACAATTTTGTTTTTCTTGAATAATATGCAGTTTGGGTAGTTGTTTGGTGCATGTCAAAATTCTTCTTGTAGATACTAATGGGTCTCTGGCTTATGTTTTTGTCCTATGTTGTTAGGAGCTGTCGCTGTCTTGACCTGAACAGTGTGACTGGAACTTACTAATATCTTAGACCTGCAAATTATTTACCATTTTCTAAGGAGCTGCATGACTTCTGCAGTGCCATATTGATAAACTCGAAGTTTATTGTGGCTAGTTTTTAAGGGAAATCCAAGAAAGAAACATTGAAACCTGCTGACCCCAGGCAATGTTCACTAGGAATGTTTCTATGTTTAGACAAAACATTTAGAGCAGAGAGGTTCTTTCGAATGTCTTTTCATAAACCCTGGTTATGAGATAACATCTGGGGGGCAGACACTCCTTACGCCACTATTGGACTTCTGGACAGTGGACATAGCCCACATAGCCACACAGGACAGCCACATAATCCAGTTAATCTTCTATGTAATAAGTGGAGCCTTGTAGGGCTCAACATGTTGCACTGTAAGTCATCCTTCTATTTCTTGAGCTTTGGGTCTGTGAAATGATGCTTTTGAAGTTTGATTATAAAATAATGCCACATGATCTGACCTTATGACTTTTGGAATAACATGTTTCTGGTTTAAAGCTAGGGATATCTCTTGATGACTATTATCCTGCGTCAGACACTTTTTTTCATTGGAATATAAGTGGAAAAATATTGATGAGGAGAAGACTGGCATTACAGCTTGATAACTACTTGTGTATGTAGAAAGGTGTATTGAATTTTGTGACAAAATATCTTTTCTATAACAGGAAACGATGTGCTGGATGCAGTGCTGCCTACATCGTGTTACTCAGGAGATGTATCGGATGATTGTTTCCCTTTTTTTTTCTTTGCAACTTTAGAGAGCAAATAAAATAAAAATTAACTGAATTCTACTTATTCTGAAAAATTATGCTGTCTTACCTACACAGATCCATTTTTACATATTATTAAATTAAATGACCCATTGTTTCCTGTATCAATGCTATTTTATTCCAGAGTTCACTCTTGTCCTCAGCTTCAGCTATCATTATAGCACATCAGCACTTCAGATGTCTCCAGCATAGAAACTTTGAGGCTCAGTTGGTCCTATTATCTCACCCTGAAATTTCAGTCGTTTTTAAATATTTATGCAGCTCAATAATTTTTCCTGTTTCTATACAGGATTGACATCTTCAAGTATGTGATATACGGTGTAGCAGCTGCATTCTTTGTATATGGTATTTTGCTGATGGTGGAGGGATTCTTTACAACTGGTGCCATCAAGGATCTCTATGGGGATTTCAAAATCACCACTTGCGGCAGATGTGTCAGTGCCTGGGTAAGTGGCTATGAAAAACTTTTGTACTTATGATAATTTCAATGTTTTGCGTGCCTTGTGATATTTATTTTTTGGTTGTGTTTTTTTTTTTTCATTTCTTTAATTTTTCTTGTTTAGGAAAAAAATCATAACAAAGGAAAATAGAGTGTTAGAAATGTTCCCTATATTGGTTAGTCATTAAGTAACTCTTGCTACTTAGGAACAGTTAATTCCACTAGTCGAATCATAGAATCATAGAATCATAGAATAGTTAGGGTTGGAAAGGACCTTAAGAAACGTCTAGTTTCAACCCCCCTGCCATGGGCAGGGACACCTCACACTAAACCATGATGCTCAAGGCTCTGTCCAACCTGGCCTTGAACACTGCCAGGGATGGAGCATTCACAACCTCCCTGGGCAACCCATTCCAGTGCCTCACCACCCTAACAGGAAAGAATTTCTTCCTAATATCCAATCTAAACTTCCCCTGTTTAAGTTTTAATCCATTACCACTTGTTCTATCACTGCAGTCCCTAATGAAGAGTCCCTCCCCAGCATCCCTATAGGCCCCCTTCAGATACTGGAAGGCTGTTATGAGGTCTCCATGCAGCCTTCTTTTCTCCAAGCTGAGCAGCCCCAACTTTCTCAGCCTATCTTCATATGGGAGGTGCTCCAGTCCCCTGATCATCCTCATGGCCCTTCTCTGGACTTGTTCCAACAGTTCCATGTCCTTTTCATGTTGAGGACACCAGAACTGCACACAATACTCCAGGTGAGGTCTCACAAGAGCAGAATAGAAGGGCGGGATCACTTCCTTCGACCTGCTGGTCATGCTCCTTTTGATGCAGCCCAGGATACAGTTGGCTTTCTGAGCTGCAAGCGCTGCAAGCCGGCTCATATTCATTTTCTCATTGACCAACACCCCCAAGTCCGTCTCTGCAGGGCTGCTCTGAATCACTTCTCTGCCCAACCTGTAGCTGTGCCTGGGATTGCTCTGACCCGGGTGTAGGACCTTGCACTTGGCAAAGTTAAACTTCATGAGGTTGGCATCAACCCACCTCAGAAGCGTGTCGAGGTCCCTCTGGATGTCATTCCTTCCCTCCAGCATATCAACCGAACCACACAGCTTGGTGTCATCGGCAAACTTGCTGAGGGCTCACTCAATCCCACTGTCCATGTCAGCGACGAAGATGTTAAACAAGACCAGTCCCAACACAGATCCCTGAGGGACACCACTCATTACTGGTCTCCAGCTGGACATTGAGCCATTGACCATAACTCTTTGTGTGCAACCATCCAGCCAGTTCATTATCCACCGAGTGGTCCATCCATCAAATTGATGTCTCTCCAATTTAGAGACAAGGATGTCGTGTGGGACTGGGTCAAACACTTTACCCAAGTCCAGGTAGAGGACATGGGAAACCTTGTTCTCTTGGAGACATAAGCCATTTGGGACAGGACTAAAAGCATGTTATACCTTCAGGTCTACTAGCCAAGAAATATTTCTCTTACTTATATTTTCACTGTTTTTTAAGAAATCTTGCCTGTTCTGATTTGGGACAAGTTGAGACCTGTCATCAGGTTTTGTTTTGATTTTAAATGGGAAACAGTCCATTATTTGCTCCTATTTTATCACTGGTTTGGAGAGACCATTCACTTATGACCCTGGAAAACCTAGATTCAAAAAATTCTGGTTTGTTCTGGGACTTTAATGGAGGTTTGTCATACTGAAATTGCTGTTTGAACTAGGATTATTTTAAGATCTCCGTTCAATATCAGGTAACCAACCAACGTTGCTGGTATTTGACTCTTCTGCATCTAAGGTAAGAGGCCTGGACACTTGGTAACTGTTGGAGTTGGATAAATCTACAGACACCATCAGTGTCAATAAATCATATTTAAATCATATTTTCTGATGAAAAATAAATGATTAAATATTGACAAGTATATCTGGGTGTTAAGGTACACTTAATGTTGTACTGTATTTACAACTGATATATAAAATAATAGCCAGAAGAGTTTGGGGTTCAAATCTCAAAGCTTATTAAATTGGAATACACACTAAGATCTAATATAGGCAATAGAGAATATCTTACAGCCACATTAAAGACTATCAAAACTGTTATTTTGGATATCCTGACATTTTAAGTTAAGGTGAACACAGGTAATCTAGACATTGGAAATTGGAAAATAGGGCATGTATGGCATGCCTACATAGATGTAACATGCTCCACAGTAAAGCTGCCATTTCATCTTTTTTTTTTAATTTTTTACCTGCCTAATGTCATGGTATGATTTTAACACTGAATAAGAAAAACCTTTAAATAAATATACAAAGACTGGGACCATTTTAAATAAAGAGCAATCATTGCTTATACCAACACTGCTTTTATCTCCTGGAAAGAAGTCTAATTTATATTCAGTGAGAACCTACTAAGCTAGCTCAAATTCTGTGCAGAGTAGCAAATTTTTCAGAGCATTATTTTTTCTTCACAGCTCCCAAAATGACTGTCCTCAGTATTGCAGCAGAACAATGATGCTCTCACAGGTTTTTTTTTCCCTCACAGTATAAGCTGTAATTCTGTAGCGCATGTCTAAAGGAATTAACGGTTAAACATCTATTCTATAGTTAATATCACTGTTATCATTAATGATTCATTAAATTGGTTCCCTCAGAATTTTACTTGCCTCATCAGTAATTTGTAATGTTTTTGTTTTACTTTCAGAAACCTTGGGTTGATATATATTAGGTAGTTAAGGCTAAAGCTGTATGCTATTTACGACTGCAATTAAAATAAGACATCAATTATTTTGAGTTAAATACCCTGTTGTTATTATTCCTGCAGTGGTTGGAAGTTCTTTTTTTTCCCTGGAAAAGAAAAAAAAAAAAATCTGCAGTTTGATTGCTTGTCTTACTCTGATGATGCTATCAGTAAGATTGCTATGCAAATGCTGGAGCTATTTTAGGTTATTATTCTGGCTTTTGCTTCTGTGCTCTAGAGGTTAGGGAGTAAAACTATGTACAGCATTTTTGTCAATTAAAACTTGATACTGTTTTTTACTAGGTCTATTTTGATTATCTCGTATTTAAAATTCTAAAGGGGCAAATAACAGATTACATTTTAAAAAACACTTGGAATTAGAAAATACTTCAGTCTGGCAGTGATATGCTTGTAATTTATTCAGTTCCTTAAATCATTCAATGATATGAAGAGATAAGTTCTAAAAACAACAAAACGATGACTGGAGATGTAAATCGAACCTAATCAGTACTCTTGTGTGTCAAGCATAGACTGGTGTATTGCTATGCAAATTTGCTGTAATAAATTTTATTACGTACAGTTGCCAGAATGAGCTAATGTTATTGAAGAGGATTGGCAGATACTGCATGTTGCAAGAAAGCTTCCTTGGATAAAATATTGATATAGTAATTTTATAAATATAAAAATATAAACTGCCAAAGACTAAACAGTTTGTCAATACCCTAATGCTCAGAGGAATGTGCACACAGAATACTTGTTGTTTTCAAGAATTAAAATGATAAAATGGCTCCACATCAAAACCACCTTTTTAAAAATCCAGTTGTGACTATGGTTCTATGATTTCCCATCAAATTTGTTGATGTATTTCTAAATAATAAATTAACTTTTTAAAGTCTGAAAATTATGTCCTTTCGCTTTACCATTGTCACCAATCACTTCTCATTAATATTTTGCAATCTATTATGCAAAATATTAATGACCATGTTTCTTATGCTTGTGACCAAATCTACTAGGAAAATGGAGGACAAAAATAAACAAATTCCAAGGAGGTAAAGCTTGTTTTAACTTTGTATGGAAAAGCTATATTTCTCACAGGAAATCTGAAGGGTAACATCCTTTTTCTTCTTTACCAAATTAGTTTTTGAACAGCAGGCTTTTAAGAAAACTGAAAGCCAACATCTACAAAACTTTTCATGTGCCCTTTCTGACTCTCCTTCACTGTGAATATCTCACTTTCAAGTTCTGCATAGCAAAAGGATTTTTTTTTGCCTGAAGTAATGGAAAAAGAAATAGCTCAACCTAACATTTCCAGGGATTATATAGTTGATTAATAAGAGTATTCAGAGTGTTAGCATCCAAGTCATGCCAGTGCTGCTGTGGAGTGTGTCGTCTCAGATCTGAGAGAGGGCCTGTAAATGTGACAGTGAAGAGCCTCATTGGCAGCGTTTTCAGAATTCATTTACTATGACAAGTAAAATAAAAGTAGTGTAACAATGCCAGTCACATTTGAGAAGGGAAAGCTGTGGTTTAGTCTTCATTTTTCTATGTCTGAGCATGCTTTTAGAGAATTAAATAAACAGCTATATATAATTGTGCTGCAGCATGATTTGTGAAGAATGGGAGACGGGCCTGAAGCCAACTGTGTCACTGTATATTTGTGATTTAATACCCTTCCTATTTATATTAAGCTAGCGTGATCATGGAAAGACTCATTTACACCTTATTTTAGAATGCCTGCTTACAGAGTCAATTAAAAAGTGAAGAAAGCAACACAGATTAGGCTTTTTTCTTCATTCTATGCTAAGAAATGGGGAAGCAGATCTTTTTATCTGATCAGAAAACAGTGGATAAAGATTTCATCCTGGCAATTGTATTTCTATTTCTTTGTATATCACCTTTTAAAAGAAACTTGTTAAGGCTCTAGAGAAGTCTGTTTTATATTTGAAGTTGCACTGACTGATATATCTTCATTATATTTAGTATTTAGGAACATTTTATTTCAATGAATGTAAGGGATTTTTCTGCCTTTGAAAATTATTTTGGCTATCTCAATACTATATACTATTTGACCCATGCTGCTTGAGTGCTTAAAATAAAACTTGAACTTTCCAAAACATTTCCAGAATTTATCTTTCAAGAAAAGTTATAGAAGCTTCACAAATGTTTTGAAAAAAAACCTGTGTAAGTGATGGAAATTGTCATTTCATTTTGCCGTTACCAGACCAGTTATTCTAGAAGCAGTGAAACTTCATCATGTTGACATTTGATTCTCTGAGTAACAGAAGGAGCAGAGTTCAATGCAGGCTCAGCTGTCTTTCCCACCCAGAACAGATGCATCAGTTCTGAATGCTAGAAATGAAGCTCTCATTTCTGAAAATCAGATACTGTATCTGCATATCCTGGTGGCAAAATGCTGAGCTGACAGACAGAGAGGCCTTCCTTCTGATTGAATACTGCTTTATCTGAAGAATGCAGAATGCTTCATACCACTGCTTCTTCATATATGAGAAGTACCTTCTCTCTGAGACATCAGATGTACTTATGAGTCTAGAATCCTTTAATACAATCTGAAATATGGAAAGTCTAACAAAACTTTTGTCCCCATACGTGGTAAGCGACAAATGCCATGAGTAGTTTCAGGCACTGACATGGGAAATGGGGCAGTTGAGATTCATATGGTGGTCTGACCTTTCACACTGCATAGTTAAAAACCAGAATTGTGTATTATTGCCACAATAACCCAGAAGCTAATGGAGAAGTTAGTTTCAGAGGGAATGTGTTGTGACACAGATGTATCTCACCTAACTAGTAATGTTGCTAAGGTTGCCAAAAGAAGGGCCTACGCTCCTTCAGTAGTTAAAGGAGAGATAAGAGGGTTAGAGAGACTTCTCAGATGAGATGAATTTTTCTAAGACTGTCCTATTTTCTGCAAAAAAAATAACCCTCAAGTCTTTCAAGTTGATCTTTTTCATTAAGCATTTCAGACATCTAAGTTTGGTAGGATGCTTTCCCCCTTTAACTGGAGTTTAGGTGAATAACATTTGCTATATAAACACTGCTGGAATTAGAAAATAAAATAAAACTTATTAACAATTTTATAGGTTTCTGAGATTCATCAGACCTCTGGATACTAGACCAGTGTTGGAATTTCTTTAGAGCGCTAGATTCCTTGTAATCTGTTCTTGTTCTTGAAGTAGGAATGATAAGCCCCAGCAATACTTCAGAACTCAGATGAGTGGTTAAAAGAATCTCATCTTTATGCCAATACTCCCAAATACACTATTAATATACATACAGTTTCTTAAAGAATAATGCAAGTTATTACTTTTTCTTAATTTCTCTACTTGTTATACTTTAAGAAGTCTTCTGCGCTGAGCTCAGAGATTTTTTTATATATATATATTTTTAGATGCTGACTGTATTTTCAGTCTGTCTTATTTCTGTAATTGGCCAGGT
Source organism: Pezoporus occidentalis (assembly GCF_034315485.1). Lineage (NCBI taxonomy): Eukaryota > Metazoa > Chordata > Aves > Psittaciformes > Psittacidae > Pezoporus > Pezoporus occidentalis. Next base: position 7,377,266 of record NW_026912778.1, on the reverse strand, counting down.
TGCTTTGTTAGGTTATTTTTATTTTATACTGAGATTTTTCTCACTCAGGGATATCACACTTATGAAGTAACTCTTTCATCTAATCATTCCTGTTCTCACATAACTTAGTTTGTGTTTTATACACAGCCTTTTTGTTGACTACAGGGATCTTTGCTTCCCTTAATAGAGTGTGCCAGACATTGTGATATGCCTTGCCAGTAGCTTCTCTTGGTCTGGCTGCCCACTGACAGAAATTTTGTTCTTGACAAACCGGACAAAACATTTTTTGCTTCAGATTGTGCTGTAAGTGTGTCTTTCACATCGAGGACAGAATTTTTCTTTGCCATGTAAGCTCAGTCAACAAGTAGTTTCTTTAGTTGAACAGTTTTCTGAGAAAGTCCTGTTATACATTCCCAAGGTGTGCTCGACTGTGGGAGCTGTTACGCTTCCTCCATGGGCTTTACTTTTCTGTTATGAACCATCATAAATTGTTCAAGATGATAGCTGTATTTCCCTTTGGTTTAGATACTCCTTCTCAGTTTTAACTGAAACACTTCATCAGATGATCAGTTTTTCCTGAACTCTGTTCTACCCTGGTTGTCTCGTTCTTTTTCACTGCTTCTAGATATCTTACCCTTTTTGTAGTTATTCAAATTTGTGAATGTCAGCTGTGTCATCACAAATTTATGGTCAAAGATGTGTTCCTTATATACTCCCAATGTTTTCTATCCTGCTTGTTTTTCAATTCTCCCACTCAAAGTTATTATCTCCAAAATCCACAGAAACCATATGCAGCTTTTTTCCTTCAGATCAACTGCATCTTCCTATTGATGTCTTATAAATTCATAGTAACCATTCTAAGTGGTTTTTTTTTTGGTATTGCTTGCCAAGGAAGAAGGAGGAGAACTTGTAAATTTATCCCCTTGTTGCTTGTATGCCTTTATTACATATGATGATTAGCATTTGCATTACCTGCTTAGTCTTAGCAAACCAGAGTATTTTGATCAATATTTCTTTTAGCTAAAGAGCTTTAAGGTTTAGGGTCACATTTTCAGAATCCCCTGTCTGATTAAAAGTCATGTTATTAACTTTCATTTCTTGGTAAAACAGCAAATGGGAAATTAAGATCTGTACCCCTTGATTCTCTCAGAGGCTCCTGAAGCCCCACTAAGAACAAATCAGGAAAGAATACATGTTCCTATTTTTGACAGCCAAGCATTCACTTTCAGTCACACATCTGTTTAAAGAAGTTGCAAGAGCGTAATTTTTACTTTCTAGTTTAAGCTTCACTGTCTTGTTCCCAAATATAGACCATGCAAATTTCCTGAACAAAAATTGCAGTCTTGGCAGTGTGAAAAAGGTAAACAATCTGTATAGTGCGATCTTTTCCCAGCTGCATGTTATCTTATTGTGTGTAAAGAAACTTGGCATCACTGAAAACCATTAGAGTATGTATCAGAGACTGATAAATAGGTTTATCAGCAACTTGGAAGAAAATACCTGGAAAATTTTCTACAAGCACCTGCCTGTATTGGTAGGGAGTGGGTCATGATGGAACAGATTTTTTTTTCTTATTCAATGTCTTTGAATTGGTTATGTGGTATGAACACAGCCTGAAGGACCCATGAAGAAGCAGAATTTAATAAGATCCTGTCCTGGGTTCAGCAGTAGCAGTCATTTTTCCCCTTCTTGGTAGCTGGTGCAGTGCAATGTTTTGACTTTCAGCTTGGGAACAGAGCTGATAACAAGCGATGTTTTGGTTTGGCCAAGGACTTTGTGAGCCTCATGCTCTGCCAGGGAGGAGGGGAAGCCAGGAGGAAGCAGGGACAGGACACCTGACCCAAACTGACCAAAGAGGTATTCCATACCACAGCACGTCATGCCCAGGAGGTAACTGGGAGGTAGCCGGAAGGGCTGGGAGTCTGCAGGGTTGGAGGAGGTATCGGTCAGAGCTTGGTCGGGCTGGGGGGGCAAGTTATCGGTCGGCTGGTGCTGAGGTGATGTATTCTCTTCCCTTGTTATTTCCTTTATCATTATTATCATTGGTGGTAGCAGTAGTGATCTGTGTTATACCTTAGTTAAAACTGTTCTTATCTTAACCCGTGGGAGTTGCTTTCTTTTCGAAGAGAGCAGGGGGAGGGCAAGAAAGGGGGGGAAGTGAGCGAACGAATTACCTGACTGGGTTTAAACCACGACAGATCCCTACTCCACTATTATTATTTTTCTAAAGTAGTTTTAAAACTGGTTTATTTATCTGTAACTACATTTAAACACAAAAGCAATAGTTTTCTTGAAGAGTGCCCAAAGTGTTAGAAACACCACCAAAAAAAAAACAAGAGGAAGAGGAAAGCTTTGAGAATGTGAAAATATAAGCATATACATTTTGAGAAAAAGTAATTCCTATCTGGAAGATTGCAAAATTAAATAGGAAATTCAGCAGCTGTTAAATAGATAAGATCCAATGTTCTCTGCAGGACATCAGAAGCCTGTTGGAATGAAAAAATTATTATCTTGCCTGAAGTACATATAAAATAAGTAATGCAAACAACTTTAAGCAGCACAATGCTACAAAACCATCAATATACTAAAGAAGATTCATAAATTAAAAAAAAAACCAATTAAAATTAGTATAATTGTTTTATAAGGAAGTACAGAAAAGATAAATCTCTTGCATCATAAGGATTTCTTCTTTATATGCTCTGTTAGTGGATTTATTTACAAAGCAAGGTTTCAAAAAATTAATCAGTTTGTTAAAGTATCTTCTTTTGGTATTACTGATGCAGCTGTGGAAATCTCCTCCCCCATTGCTACCAGTAAATAAATTGAGAGTAAATCAGAAAGTAAACCGGCTTTATATAAGCATCTTAATAGTTGCAAAGCAATAGACATCATGCAGAGAATATTTCAACCTTGAAATATACATTAAAAGGAAATTTTAGGAAAATGTGTGTGGAAACGAAAGACAGAAATTAACCAGAAAAATTGCTTTTAATTTTGTCAAAATCAGGTTTTCGTCCACAAAAAATGTCTGTAGAAGAAAAATGTTTAAAAAACCTTAAACAGAACACATCCATAAAATGGATGCTTAAAGTCTGTCCCACTGTGAAAATAAATTTGGACCAACATTGACTTTTTTTTTTTTTTTTCTTTTTGTGTTGAAGCAGTTGATTTGAATGTAAGCCAAGAAGAATCAACCACATGACAGTAATAGCATAGCATGAAATGTATCCATGTTTCAACAAGACTCTTGGATCTGTGCCTGGGAATATAACATGTCAGAGAGAGAGATAGAAGGAACATGTTTTGTACTGGAAATAATACGTGTCCAACAAGTGATTGTTAGTGATGAGAATGATAATTTAGACCAAGCAGAAAAGATTTTGTGTGCATTTTCTGTGATTTATAGCACATTTAGTGGTAAGATCACACCATTAGTATCTGTATTCCAGCAGCATTATATGTAAAATTATATAAGCTGAAATACTTTTGCTTCATCTTTTACTTCTTTTGAGAAATGAGGGATGAATTTAGGAGATACTAGCGAGTGCAAAAATGGGAATGTTAGAGGAGGCTGTTTGGTTATGAGATACTTAACAGTCCTTAAACATATTTAGATTTCATACTGTGTGTAAGAAGAGGGTGAATGAATGTCAAGAGATGATGTCTAGGGTGGCAAAGAATGATCTGTAATTTTATAAGCACTGATATATCAGTAAGTTTAAAGGCATCTGTATAATTTTTTAATTTGTGATTTATTTAGATTTAAATATATAAAAGCAGTATTGCTAGTTCTAGACAACCTGACACTCTTATTTAAGCAGCAAATGCTGTTTTAGCTTTGGCAATGCTAAAGTCCTTTCCAAAGGAACTAATCAAGATTTTCCCTTACTCTCTCTCGTATTTCCACATGGAGAACAATACATTTAAGATGCTGTTGTAAAAAACTTTGGGAAGAAGTTGAAGCATTTATGTAGAGATTCTTATTTAAAAGTGCAAAAATTGCAAAATTCTGTTTGAATGAATTCTGAACCTCACAAAATGAAAAAGAACTAAACACCTATAGGGTAAAAATACAGATTGTCAACAAGAACAAAACATCTAATATTTACAGTAATCTTTGATAAAAGTCTATTGATCAAAAGAGGTACTGATTTGGTACTGTAGATGTAAGGTAGTAGGCAGAACCCTGCATTATAGAAAATTGAATACAACAATAAATCTGAGGTAGGAACACATGTCGTACTTCAAATTCTGACTTATAAACTGTAGGAAGAATTGTGCACTCTAGCAGTACAACTTAAGATGAAGTTCAGCATTTGAGAAAATACTTGGCAACTGTAATAACTAATTTAAAAAAGAGTATGTAAATATATTTATGTAGAATGTGCATAGAGTAAGGAAACAGTAGTATCAACTAAGAGGAATTTCTCATAGGAAAAATGGACAAGACTGAAACAAAATACCTGCAAGCCAAAAATAGTTTATGAATTTAAGGCTGGGCAAAGTGCTAAAGCTAAGTAAGATTTTATTAGTATTGAAATGAAATCTATAGATGAATGAAAATGAATGTGGTTTTAGAGAGATGGTAGTTCAGGAAGAAATTGAAAAGATATTCCTGTTCATGCTTCTGAGTTGCCACCAAATGGCACAGAGGGCCTTGTTCTGATGTGCAATGTAGAACCTGTACCAGAACCAGGGCGACACAATGCACTGCAGAGGTCAGATGCCTCCCATTGTTCCAGTTAGAAACAGCCAGGGTCACCCTGGGCTTATCTTCAGGTGATGTCCTGCACAGACAGGGTTACATACCAAAGCATAATAGGCTTTTGGCAGGATGGAGGTGTATGATCTCTGTAGGTAGGGTTTTGATATCTGGCAAAAGCTGTTAAAGACAATTTCTGAGCCTGTGAAGGCTTGGAAAGAACTTCTTAGATCATAAAGCTGAAAGTAAATGAATTTTTGTGTGGGTGTCATAGGATAAAAAATCTAAATGGATATAGACACAGCAAGGTACTTGTGCAAAGTGTTCGCAACTGTCCCACACGACATCCTTGCCTCTAAATTGGAGAGAACAATTTGATGGATGGACCACTCGGTGGATAACGAACGGGCTGGATGGCCACACGCAAAAGAGTTATGGTCAATGGCTCAATGTCCAGCTGGAGACCAGTAACAAATAGTATCCCTCAGTGATCTGTGCTGGGACTGGTCTTGTTCATCGGTCTTGTTGCCGATGACACCAAGCTGTGTGGTTCGGTTGATACTCTGGAGGGAAGCAATGCCATCCAGAGGGACCTTGACACACTTGTGAGGTGGGCTGATGCCAACCTCATGAAGTTTAACCATGCCAAGTGCAAGGTCTTACACCTGGGTCAGAGCAATCCCAGGCACAGCTACAGGTTGGGAAGAGAAGAGATTCAGAGCAGCCCTGCGGAGAAGGACTCGGGGGTGCTGGTCAATGAGAAAATGAACATGAGCTGGATTCAGTGTGCGCTTGCAGCTCAGAAAGCCAATCGTATCCTGGGCTGTATCAAAAGGAGCGTGACCAGCAGGTCGAAGGAGGTGATCCTGCCTCTCTACTCTGCTGTTGTGAGACCTCACCTGGAGTATTGTGTACAGTTCTGGTGTCCTCAACATGAGGACATGGAAGTGTTGGAACAAGTCCAGAGGAGGGCCATGAGGATGATCAGGGGACTGGAGCACCTCTCATATGAAGACAGGCTGAGAAAGTTGGGGCTGTTCTGCCTGGAGAAAAGAAGGCTGCGTGGAGACCGCATAGCAGCCTTCCAGTTTCTGAAGGGGGGGGGCTATAAGGATCCTGGTGAGGGACTCTTCATTAGGGACTGTAGTGACAGGACAAGGGATAATGGGTTAAAACTTAAATAGAGGAAGTTTAGATTGGATATAAGCAGGAAATTCTTTCCTGTGAGGGTGGTGAGGCACTGGAATTGTTGCTCAGGGAAGTTGTGAATGCTCCATCCCTGGCAGTGTTCAAGGCCAGGTTGGACAGAGCCTTGGTTGAGATGGTTTAGTGTGAGGTGTCCCTGCCCATGGCAGGGGGTTGAAACTAGATGGTCTTAAGGTCCTTTCTAACCCTAACTATTCTATGATTCTAAGATGTGCATCTTACAGCTCTCTGTGTTGAAAGCTCATGTCAGAGAGTTCAGAAAAAGTATATGACTAAATTGGGAGGAAGTGAACATACACGTGCTGAGTGGGTTAGAAGTAAGAGAAAATTACATAGTGACATGAGGTTTCTGAAGTTAAATTTTATTCAGGCACTTCTGAATTTGTTGCTATGTTGTTATGTTGTTTTTGTATTTTATTTTTTATAATAAGCAGTAGTGTTCCCATGCAATAAAGTGACTGGAGTTTACTGTGTTTCCATTACAATTCATCTCTCTGTAGTGATAGTACCTTTTAGATATGATGTCACAGACTGTCCCTTGGGTCACTGAAGCAATCATCTAATATTTCTTCAGGTCTTAAAATATGTATAACACACTGAAAGAAGAACAGTATTTGAAATTCAATGAATGTACTTTTCAAGGGACAAGCAGCCATAAATTTTTAAAAGAAAGTGGTAACTGAAATCTAGATCTTATTAAAATAGACAAGATTTAGGTAATGTTTTCAGTGGAAACAAGATTTCAACCAGCTATGACCACCAGGAAAGCTGTCGTGCTGTATACATACCATTTCAGATCGTGCTCTGAAATTTCTACTTCCTGAAATTGATTTGTGCAACAGATTTTATAAGAAAAAAATCTTTCCAGAAGGGTTGATGATTTGCTGGCTTTGATAATCTGTGATTCAGGAAAGCCATTACTGCCAACAAAAATCTTATTAAATCCAACAAGAGGGTTTTACCAGCCATGGTGTTTGGTATGAAACATTAACCTCTAAAAAGGTTATAGAATTGTTTTGTTCAAATAATTATTTACTTTAGCTTTTCTTTCTTAGTGTGAACTGAGTATAGATTAGTGAACTTTTATCTTCATGATTTGGTAGATGAATTTTACTATCATTTATAGTTTGTTTTGCGTTTATGTGTTTGGCTTCTTACAGACCAGAGAAAACAATTTTCACTACCAATGCAGTACATAGCACACTAAAGAACCTCTGTGATACCTCTTTAAGATGCTGTACTGCTATTTCATAAATCTTTGGCTTGTCACATATTGTGAATGCTGCTTCAAAGGAGAAAGATCCCTTTGACTCTTAGGAGACAGTTCTGAATTTAGTACCTGGAGTGAACAGGCTCCTTAAGAATTTTTTGTAAAGTCTCAAGAGTGAAGAGGGAAGATTCTAATAACAGAGAAAATTACCTAAAAAAAACCTCTAATTTTTCACCTGTAGTTTAAGGAAAAAATAAAATTCACAATTTCACTCATTATAATGAAATTACAAACTAGCACCTTCAATTTCTAGAAACTGCTAACTTCTTGTACAAGGTTAACCTTTTGCTTCTTACTGCCCCTGAAGCACAAATTGTAGTATTACCCAGATCACATTTTTGTGTTTTGCTTCACTGACATCAGTTATGGCAGCTTCCAAGGATAACTCATAACTACCAAGTGATTTAATGTGAAATTTTAGTTATGCTTACGTGAAACAGAAGAAATTTCTCTAAATTTTTCCCTCTATTTGTTTTGGTGTTGTCGTGGTTTAAACCCAGTCAGGTAATTCATGGTTGAGATAAGAACAGTTTAGTAACTAAGGTATAACACAAATCACTACTGCTATGATAATAATGATAAAGGAAATAACAAGGGAAGAGAATACATCATCTCACCACCAGCCAACCGATAACTCGCCCCCCCAGCCCGACCAAGCTCTGACCGATACCTCCTCCAACCCTGCAGTCTCCCAGCCCTTCCGGCTAACTCCCAGTTACATCCTGGGCATGACGTGCTGTGGTATGGAATACTTCTTTGGTCAGTTTGGGTCAGGTGTCCTGTCTCTGCTTCCTCCCGGCTTCCCCTCCTCCCTGGCAGAGCATGAGGCTCACAAAGTCCTTGGCCAAACCAAAACATCGCTTGTTATCAGCTCTGTTCCCGAGCTGAAAGTCAAAACATTGCACTACACCAGCTACCAAGAAGGAGAAAAATGACTGCTACTGCTGAACCCAGGACAGGTGTTATGACATGAATTTGGGCATATTATTGGCCGTTGGCTATTCGGTTAAAAATGACTGACAGAGGAAAAATGAAGTTCTTCGTTTTCTAAAATATGCTTTTTAAAATTAAATCAGCATTTGATTCACTTTTCTAAGACACACAACTAAACAGGCTCATGTTTTTAAAAGAGAATCTCTTCCACAAACAAGAATGGAATTCTCTCTAAGAAAGCAGTTCATGTGATCCCAGCAGCTATCATCTGACAGATTTCTGCTGCTCTTATTCTATGCCCAAGGCAGATTTTGGTTTTTTAGGGGATAATAAGCTCTGTTTTTTCCCTCTTTGCTACACCAATGCTTTGTATTATCTCAGCACAAATATTTAAGCAAGCTTCTTAAGCAAGCAAGACTACAAAGAATTTCATCCATACTGCAGCTCAGGAAATAAAATGATATTAAGAGGGGATAGTAATGCTCATAATAAGGCTGACATTTTTTCTCCATTCTGTAGTAATCACAGAGGAGGAAGATTTCTGAATCTGTGTGGAACCTAATCTTAAAAATAGTTACCACAGCTCAGTAATGTAACTAATATCAAATATTTAGTTGTCCATTAAATTATTATACATGTACTACTTTGAAAGATGTACTAAATTTATGAACTATTACGTAGTTTAGAAATTCTAGAAGGTTCAAAAATAAGGTCTCAGATTTACCTAGTTTTACCTAAGTCATAGAATAGAAGGCTGATTTTACTTTTAAAATATTTCTAGAATATAGTAAACTGAGAATTTAAAGGCAATTCTGAGAAGGGAAAGCCTTCTTTGTTATGTCTCCCTCCCACTTTAGAAAAATTGAGTACAACTATTTAGCTTGATAATAAATTAAGATCAGACACAGCATTTTAGTTGGGAATTCATAGACCTGAAGTGAATCTACATTTCTAAGTAATTTTCCAAGTAATTATTTGTAAATGAGTGCCTGGGGTTGAACCAGATGTTGTCTCATTAGCCTTACCACAGTAGTATGGAGAGAAAAAAATAAAGGAGCAGTAATGAAAAATAAATAAATACAAGTGTGTACAGAACACTATTTACTTGCATTGATGATTTTCTCTTCAGTATTTAGAATAGTATTTCTATTATATAAAGCAACTGACAGGCAGAAAAGTCTTCTGTAACATTCAAGTAGTAGATTTATCATATACTTTTTTTTTATAGACTTCGCTTTCACTTTACCAATTGATTTTCTAGTAAGTATGGTTTTGGGAAAAGTTGGAAAGGAAAACCTCCATTATCTTTATGAACACATTTTAAAAATCTTTAAACTGCTTTGATGCTAAAGTTAAAATGGTTCCTTACTTACCAACTGGCAGGTAAAGCTAAAGTGTTGAGTCCTAAATAAAGGATAGAAAGAAGATACCAAGTATATGGAATACTTCTATTAGTTCTATTTTAACATTCCTGCACCCTTCTGCTAATTATTTTTAGTGCTGTAAATACTCTAGCTTTTCAAACTACTGGCAAAAGACTCATCTATCTAGGGACAATCAGGAAAATTAATCTGAATTGAATTTTAAACTGGATTAATTAAACTACATTAGATCCCTATGTAAATACACTTCCTCAGAATTTAAATAGCTTTTATTTAATAATCTTTGGAAACGAGTTAAATTAAATGAAATTAAGGCTTCTTTAATGTTGCTTGAGAATGTCCATCCCATAACTTCAAAGTAATAAAACTGCCATACCTAAAATTCAATCTGTTTGTTGTTTTGAATTGCTTTCCTGGTCAGGTCCACATGGACAAGCCACCCCTCTAACAATTCTTACTACTATTTACAACCTTTTTGAGTCTGGCCTTGTTTGATTTCCACAGATAAAATCTGTGTTTATAAATAAGCTTTTGCCTTTATCACCTGATGTGAGAGAACTTACATTAAAAAAGAATTAGAAGATATTGTCTATTTTCCCCTTACGTAGTTGTTAAGTTTTAATTTTAAGCAGATTATGGACCCTCTTAGTCAGTTTACAAAACCAGTTCTTATTCTCAGAGTCAGTGTTTTTCTATAGTAAGCAACTAAAGTACTAGTGTGCTGAAAGTTTTTTGATTCAGGAATGTGTTTATATTTGTCAGCATTTCTGAAGCCATCAAATCTTGGGGCTGATTTACTTCCACATTTAATTATGTAGCATCTTCATATCTTTTCCACAGCATAAAATCAAAAGGTAATCGTTATTGGTGAATGTGTCTACTAGTTGTCTCAGGTTAACAGAGAGTAGTAATGTAGCATGCTTAGCTACGTACAGAAGCTGGGTGTGTTAATGTAACTACTGGCCCTGAAGGCAAGTAGAGTTCAATGCCTCCTACAAGCAGATTGCTATAATCTTTGCTAAAAAAAGAAAATGTGTAGCCTTTGGAGAACACATGTTGCAAAGCACATAATTTAATATACTTCTTAACAGAAGTAAGCACCCTAATTTGTTCTGAATGATGAATTTCCTTTATGTAGACCCCAAATATGTTCAAGTGTGGTAATAAAATGACAAATATGTTGTCTCATTGGTTCAATACAGAATGGATTTGCCAATGAGATTCTGACACTGCCATGGATAATGTATTGGTTTTATTAAAAGTCAAATTTTAAAAGCAAAAGCAAGCAAAAGCTATGGTATTTCATTCTAATATTTTGCATCATGATTGATAGTGGAAAAAATCCAACCATGTGGCCTCTTGTCTTAACTATGGAGTACTGGTGATGAGAGAGAGGGAGAGACAAGCTTCACAAAGCATGCAGCTGTCTGTGCTTCAGATGTGGTGCTTTGCATCAATTGTAGGCCCAAGAGTGACAAGAATGCAGAATAAGCTTGTACTTCTGGAAGCATAACTGCTGTTTCTTCAGAAACATCATCTTAGTGCTCCATAAGTCATTTTGACCAGATTGTTAATTGATCATCAGACCAAAACCATCATTTAAATAAGGGCAGATACAGACAAATACAGTCAGAAATGCGTGTGTCACGTTTCTGTTCCCTTTTTTGCAATGGAGTATCAGTTAAATTCTGACATACCACCGGTTTTGTTTTTTTTCCTCTTTTGCTGCAGTTTATTATGCTGACATACATCTTTATGTTGGCCTGGCTTGGAGTTACAGCTTTTACATCTCTGCCTGTTTACATGTACTTCAATCTGTGGACCATTTGCCGAAATGCCACCATAGTGGATGGAGCTAATCTCTGCTTGGATCTTCGCCAGTATGGTATGTGAATGAACAGCACTAAATATAAACCAAGATTTCATAAAAGAAAACATCATATTGTATCTCAAATGAACTGCTTCAGTGTTTCTGAAACAATTGTTAAGCATCACTTTCTCTCCTTTTGCACACTAGTCAAGGCAGTATATTAAAAATGCACTGCATTTCTGGGCCTGACAAAATTTAATCAGCATTGTTGATCTTCCCAGAGTACTGAAAATTTGGCTTGGGGTTTCTGTTTAGTCTCTTCTTTTGAAATTGCTGGAACTTGTCTGAAATGCTTAATTAGTCATTTATCTGAAGAATGACTCTTTAATCTTGTGGTAGGACACTGATTTGCAGATGTGGATCCTAGGCGATCATTTCTATCTGCAGAGGTGAACTGGGACAGGACAAGATTGATTGCTTGCAAAAATGTTGATGAGGAGTGATAATATAAACAGTAACACTCGAAGAGGCTGGTGAAGAAAGAGTAGGGCTAAAGCCTAAACTGTGAAGGTTAAAATAAAGTTGGGATATGCACATACCTGTGTTCTGATGGGATGATAAATCTGGACAAAAGGGGATTTGGAACTCTAAAAAGTCTGAGAATTCTTGTGTTGGTGGTGATATTTCAATGAAATATTTCACATTAGTGTTTTCACATGGGGAAAAAAGACTTTTTTAATTTATTGATTCCCCCCCCAGCTTGAGAAGTGAGTTGAGAAAGCAATTATCCATAAAGATCTCAAGAGTATTAATTCTTTCTATGACTTTTTATTTTGCTAATGCTCATGGCTACTTTTTACCATTAATTCTATTTAAAATGTGTGTGTAACATTAACATACAAAATGTATATTCTGTGAACATACCTGGTTCCTGTAAATTCAGTGTAAAAAACACTGATTACTGATAGAAAGAACAGTACCATTTTTCATGATAACCAAGTTATAACAGTTCTCTTCAAGCTAGTCTTTTATTTACAATCTAGACATTATCTAAAGGAAACAATGTATCAGATTCTAGTTATTTTTGTTGATAGAGAAACTGTTATTACAATAAAGTGCATGTTTGGGTAATGCTTTTTTATAACTACTGAATGAAGCTTTGTAGCAGATCAACACATTTGAAAACAATATGCAGCACCTTTCTTCACATGAGTATAGAGAATGTTTGTGAACAACATGGTGAGTATATGTAGTAGTTGCAAATAAATTTCCATTGTTTTGATTAGTGTGTTGATCAAAACCAGGGATGAAGATGCTTTCAGAAATGGCTGAAAAATTATTATCTCCATGTTTCCTAATAGGGCTTTCACTAAATACATTCTGTGTTAGTTTTTTGATGGCTGAAATTAACTAGTATCATAGATCACAGTGTGGTTTGGGTTGGAAGGGGCCTTAAAAATCATTTAGCTCCATCCTACCCTATCATGGGCAGGGAGACCTTCCACTAGACAAGGTTGCCCAAGGCTCTATCCAACCTGGCTTTTAACACTGCCAGAGATGAGGCAGCCACAGCTTTTCTGGGCAACATGTTTCAGTGTCTCACCACCTTCACAGTAGAGAATTTCTTCCTTATATCTAATTTAAATCTCCTCTCTTCCAGTTTAAAGTCATTCCCCCTTTCCTGTCACTACATGCCCTTGTAAAAAGTCCCTCTCCAGATTTCTTGTAGGCCCTTTTAAGTATTGGAAGGCTTCACCTTCCAATATAAGGTCTCCCCTAAGTCTTCTCCATGCTGAACAACCCCAACTCTCTCAGCCTTTCGTAATAGAGGAGGTTTTTCAGCCCCTGATCATCAACAAAAAATTGACTTTTGTTAAAGTTCTACAAGGCAGTCAAGAATTTGTATATCTTAGCTCATATGAAGTAAGATTCTATATGATAAGAATATTAAATATTGTGAATATTTATTCTGCTTCCAGGTATTGTAACTATTGGAGAGGAAAAGAAGGTTTGCACCTCTTCAGAAAGTTTCATCAAGATGTGTGACTCTAATGAGGTGAATAATGTGATATTTTTGGCAAATCATAATATATGTTATAGTAGAAAATAACTGATGTGTGTTTTCTTGCTCTTAATGTTCTAATTCTAATAGCTATGGTGATGCAATAAAATCCCAGTGGAAAATACAGTCAGCAAGTACTTTCCCTAGTCATTTATCACATATCAGATTTAGACAGTACAATTTCTACAGCTTTTTGTTTTCTAAAATATGCTTGTATTTTTTTTATTTCTTTTTTATGAATCCCATTGTCATGTATATTTCTACTGAGATGTTTTTGAAAGCTAATGCATCTGCTGCACAATGAATAGGTCTATACAATGAGTCACTGTTTGAAGATCTTATGATTACTGTTGTGACAGGAAAGTAAAGATTTCAAATGGATTTGACCAAACCTTGTAGTGTGTTAGGATAATAACACCTAGTACATTTTTCCTTGCAGTTTTTCCCTTAGGCAAAGGCCACCTATTTCAGTCTGGCTGAGGTTTCTGCATTTTTAAATGATCAGGAATGAAGGATAAACAAAATTACATCTATTCACATAAAAAGACAGGCTAAAATCTTGATCCCTCTGAAGTCAGAGAATGCTTTGATAAATGCTTCACTGGGTCTTACTGTGTTTGAATAAATCTTCTTAGAATGAAGGTACACGATCTGCCTTTGTAACAAAACCATCTAAGAAAATGCAACCCTTGCTATGCAGTCAACACTCAGTGTGCTGGCAAACCAGAACACTAAAATTAAAACAAATGTAGTCATTTTGTTTGGAGTGGGGAAAGGAAGGTAGTTAACTTGGATTGTTTAAGAAACCTGTTTTATATTATATGACTTTGGTTAAACTTTATTGAGAAATTTGGAAGGGAAGTAAATCAGTATGTGAGGATGGAAAGCTACACCTAATGAAGGGAAATAGGGTTTCTTTAGGCTGTCTCTGCCACTATTGAAACCACCACAAACATTTATAGATCTCGTAAGGTATTATTGTAATTGGAAAAAAAAAAGTGCAGGGCTGTTTATTTTTAAATTATAAGTTTGCTTAATATTTTATGGTTTAAATATAATATTTTAAAATAGAATTATGCTTTATCCCTGCTATGAGTATTGTGACAAAACAAGTACAAGCATAATGTCATGTAGGGATCTCAGTCTTTTGGAAAAAGTATGAGTAATCATTACTTGGTAGAATGGTGTCACCAGGAAAGTGATTATTTGCTCTATGTTATTCTTACTTTTTGTTCAGTTTCTGTTTAGTGTGCTGCCATGAAAGTCACTTTCTTTGTCCCTCTTTGCAGCTAAACATGACATTCCACTTGTTCATTGTGGCTCTTGCTGGAGCTGGAGCAGCAGTCATTGCTATGGTAAGCTACCCAGCATTCTGTACTTCCTTCATCATCTGAATTGCTAATTCATTCTGGTTGTTACTTAGTATCAGTTATTCAATTTTCATACTATCACTCAATGCTGTTACTAAAGTATAAGTCTGTAATTCAGTACTCTCATCTCCATTTAAAATATGTTGGTGGATTCCTTTTAAAGTAGAACATCGTGATTGCTTTTTTTGAATAAAACCTCACCTTTAAGTACATGCTTAGAATTTTTACTGTTCACTTGCTCTCTTCAGGCAAGTGTGTGGACTCCCATGTCTGTTTCATGACCGTAGTAATATACTTTTATGATTTATGACTTTCTGGGTATTCACAGGTTTGCCATGCTGCTATTTTAGGAGCAGACTCTTTTTGTCAGTTCTGTGTATGTATGTGAATGCATCAGTTTTTCTGCCAGGACAAATTTTTGTTTTTTTTTTTTTAATAATGAAGATTATTTTGAATTTGATCCCATTTTGACAAAGGAAATGTTCCAATGAGAAAAAAGTGCATGAGCTAGTTCCTTGTTCTTTGGCTTTTGTGTGTTGTATCTGCTTAAACATAACAATAATGTTAGAATAGGGATTCTGTTCCAGTGTAGGCTTGCATAATACACCCTGAAATGAGAAATGAAAAATGACTGGTACTCAGTATTTACACATTCCATAAGAAAAGCGTTAGTGATGTTTATTACCATTATAACTGCTACTGGTAATTTTTGATTGAATCCTAAGGTCAATAAATATTTCATTCTCCTTAGAATTGCATTCATAAAAAAAGACAATCAGAGAACATTCAATTAACCTAGCGTTCCTGTTGCATTAGTGATTTATTTTTTTTTCTTCTGTGCCATTTTTTTTGGTATTATGTGACACCCTGCCAAGAGGGCATCACTTAGCAGAGATAGCCAAAGGGAAGAAATTTATTTTCAATGCAATTTTTGTTTCAAGACTACAAATAATAATAGTAGAATGTAACTAATATTAATAATTTATTTGGTTTTCCAAAATTAGATTTTTATGCTTCCAGTTGGAAAAATGGTGACCAAATAACAATAATATATTGGTATATTAGTGTCAGAAAACTATATCCAAGAAACCATTAGTTCACCAGTGCATTATTGTTTTAAAGTATATTCAGTAGTAGTTATCAAATGCTAATTTGTTCAGATAACAATTCTGCATTTCAAAGAAGAGTTTTGAATAGGAATAGCCATTGAAAGATTTTTAGTGAAAAGAAGCACATCTTCAGTGGAAGCCAATTACATAGGCACATTGAGCCACACAGCTTAAATACATGATACTTTCAACGAGGTTTAAAAAAAACCTTTATAGGTCACAGTACCATATCAAAGATGCCATAGATGTGTTACACCCGGCACTAATCCACTAGGAATTCACTTTGATGAATCACACCTATTTTTGAAGGGTTACCCACACACAAGTATGCTTTTTATTGGATTCTGTGACTGCATAGAGGAAGCATGACAGCACTGACTGTTTCAACAGAAATGTAAATTAAGGACTAAGTGCTAGTAATTTCTGCACCATCCAAATGCACAGAAAAAAATAGAATTTTGAATCATAATTCATTTGGACTATGTATGATTCTAAACATTGCTATTCTTTCTCATGTCTGTATAGGTAATAAACAAATACAGAAATTATTGTTGATGTAATATATATTTTACTGTTGTTGATGTTGTGTCAGATAGAAACAGAAGACATGAAGTTGTTTAAATGTAAATTCTACCATCCCAAAGGGTTGATTCTAAAGCTAGCAAGCATTCTGCCTGTGATGTTTTCCTAAAACCACTACAGCAAAACTGAATTATGAGACAGTTTCCCCTCTCAAAAGTTACCACGTAAGAAGTGCTCTTCAACTTCCCCAGAGGTTTTGTCTTGCAAGATGGAGGTGCAATCAATTCTCCTGAAACAAGAGAAATGTATAAGTGGTCTGGTCCCTGTCTCCCAGTATGACTGTGCTTTTCTGCAGAATATTGGATGCATATAACGGGAAGAAAAAGTTATTTAGTCTTCTGCCCTCCTGGTATAACATGTCCCAAAAGGAAAGGAAAGACAAAGTAAACCCAAACCCTCCCTAGACTAGATGCAATTCTACAGTTCTGAAAGGTTGAAACATACTTTCACCATATAAAGAAATATAAGCAGCAATGTGCCGCTGGCAACCACCCTGATAGGATGAGGAGGAGAATTGGAAAAAATTAAAAACAATGGGTTGAAATAAAACAGTTTAACAGAGTAAAGTATACTACTACTGCTAACATTAATGAAAAAGGAGATAACAGAGAGATCTAAAACTAAAAAAAAAAAAAGAAGAACAAATATAAGTGGTATACAGCACAATTCCTGACCAATGCTCAGCCTGTCCCAGGCAGCAATCAGACACTTTTGGCTAACTCCCACCACTTTGTATACCAAGCATGATGTTCTGTGATATGGAATACCCCCGTGGCTAGTTTGGGTAAGGTGTCCTGGCTGTGCTTCCTCCAGGCTTCTTATGCACCTCCTCACTGGCAGAGCATGGGAGATTGAAAAGTCCTTGATCAGGGTAAACACCACTTAGGAACAACTGAAACAGATGAATGCCAAATCACAGCACTGCACCATTTATTAGGAAGAAAATGAACTCTATCCCAATCAAAACCAGGACAGAATGTTTCAATATGCAAAAACCATGTGCTGTCTTGTATATGTCTGTAATTAAAACATCCTGAGGCAGACTGTAGAAGCTGCCCTGCTTCAAATTGAATAAGCCTTGACGGAGCCCCACTGGCTTCAGGCTATTCAGGTCATGGAAGTGTGAAATTCAATTAGACAGATAGTTAGAGATGACCTCCTTAGTGTGACAATGTTATCTAGGAACTTTGTGTTAAACAAAAAACGAAGGTGGTGGGACTATTAAACATATATGTCATTATATAACATGGATGTTTATTTGACATTATATAAACTAAAGTAGTTATTTCCAGGCAAGTCATCCTACCTATAGTGAGTGTGAACTCCAAGAGTTCCAGAAGTTTGGGTTTGTAAAATTTTAAGGAAGGGATGGGCAAAGAATGGGAGTTGAATGAAGGTAAGACTGTGGCCAATGTACCTTCAGAATAGTTTGTTGGTTTTTTTTTTAGTAGAAGAAAAATGCCAAGTGAAACTGCAATGCATTAGGTTTAAATTTGGCTTTTACTGGGTTGTTATCATAACTTTTGTGAGGATAAGAAATGTGCCTATGTGGTCCCGTTTTCATCATGTATTCTTCAGTTGAAAGGTTTTCTGGTACACGTGTTTTAAAAGGCCAGGAAGACATGAGTACACTGCTCAAAGGCTCCCCATTTCTAGGATTCTCACGTCTACAATCGGTTCAAGGTTCAAATTATATTCTTCTATTTGAAACTATTTTTTCCATGAAGATGTGTGGAGTAGTTGAAATAGTAAAGCAGGGATGCTTTGCTGTTTTTTTCAGTTCAGTTCAAGCTTGAACTTTGTGTCAGGTTGCTGTTCTACTTCTTGACTTAACCATGCTTAACTCCTTTTGATAAAAGAGCTATCATCAATCTCTATCATATAGTTTTCAAGTTTGAAGTTGCTCTATTATGATTAGTTCTCTTGCTTCCTAACTTTCTGTGACTTCTCTTATAGGTTCATTATCTCATGGTCTTGTCTGCCAACTGGGCCTATGTGAAAGATGCTTGCAGAATGCAAAAATATGAGGATATTAAATCAAAGGAGGAACAAGAGCTTCATGATATTCATTCTACTCGCTCTAAAGAGCGGCTTAATGCTTACACATAAAAGAAATCTTGTCTTACTTTTTACCATGAGAATGCTTTGCTGTTTAACTAAAGGCCATCCAACCATTTTAAAAACAATTGAAAGTGCTTCTCACAAAAGATTGTTTGGGTGACTTACATATCACCCATGTACAATTCTTGGTTGTCTAGCACTTGGTTTCTTAATTAGTTCTTACTTTGTGTGACCATTCTCTACCACAAAGCTCCTAAATAGCCTTTCCTGAATTCTCTTAAGCTAATTAGTTCTGCTAGATCAAGGATATTAAACTATTGTCAAATGCAAATATGTGTTTGATTTTTTTAATCACTTTGTATGTGTTATGCATAACACCTTTTGCATTATTATATGTTTTTGAAAAAAAAAAGTAGCTTTTTATACTTTTTAGTTTTGAGTTCAGTAACTACTTTAACTACAGGTATACTTCAAAGGGACCATTGTACCTGATGTACAATACAGTAAGAAAACATTCTGATGACTTTGCTTTATATTTGGAAAACTTGCTAGATGGACCCTGATCCAGTTGAATGAAGGTCCTACTAACGTTTTAAACAATCAAGGGTGCAATTTCTAAATTTGTAGTGGGTAAAGAAAAAAAGAAAAAAAAAGAGAAAAAAAGTTAAAAAAACTAAAAAAAGGAAAAAAAGTGCTTCTTATCTTTGTTAACATTGTATTATTATTGATGTTTTTAAAGAATATTCTCTTGTTCCAAGTTCCATGGGTGATAATTCCTGTTTGTATTGTGAGCATGCAGACCGTGGTGCTAACAATGCATGGCCACTTGCCTTTTGAAGGAATTCAATACCACGGCTACCTGTTAAAGAGTTATGGTATATAACGATTGTTAATTTAGTGATATAGTTATCCATAGTTTTTTACAGAATGATCTCTCTTTAATTCAATGATGGTTATGCTAAATTGGAGCTGTTCATGTGATGATGTAAGAAATTACTGCTTAGCTACATTTATGAAAGTAATATATCAAAAATACAGTGACAATAGGAGTCAGATGTCTTTTTACCTGCTTTCAATATTTAAACGGATTGCACCTGTCTGAACTGTAAAAGATATATTAAACGAGACTTCCATAAATGTTATAGCTTGGCTTCTAGCTTTCCTACACATATTGGTTTTCCTGTATTACCTTGAAGTAAGGTGAAAGACCACTAAAGATATTATTTGAAAGTATAGTAATATATTTGATCCTTTATTTTGATAGGAAATTGTTATCAGAAAGGTAAGTCATCTTAATTTGAAAGAATTACCTGTACCAAAAACAAAACAAAAAACCTTATGTAAGAAAAGTCAGTATTATTGGACCAAATTTGCTGGGATTCTTTTTTGTTTCTTTACTTTTTTCTTCTTTTCTTTTCTTTTCTTTTCTTTTCTTTTCTTTTCTTTTCTTTTCTTTTCTTTTCTTTTCTTTTCTTTTCTTTTTTTCTTTTCTTTTCTTTCTTTTCTTTTTTTTCTTTTCTTTCCTTTTCTTTCTTTTTTTTTTTTTTTGCCTATTTCTAATGCTACAAGAATGCTGTAAAGTGTCTTTTAAAGTGATGTAGCCTGACAAGACATTTTTGTCAGTGTTAAAAATCTTAGGTAGTTTTGTGCACTTATTGGACCATTGTGAATTCTCTCTCAGTGTAAGTGCATTTCTAATAAAACTTCTTGAGTAAAACTCTTCTTTGTACTATTACTAGTCATGCATCATCAGTAATTTTTAACAATTCTTGTAGTAAGTAGAGGGTGATACTATAGTTACTTGTGGCATGATAATGCATTAAGTAGTAGTATTAGTTGATTGAATTTTTTTTTTTGTTATCTTTTTTTTTGCTTGTTTGGGATTTATTTTTTTTTTTTATTTGGGGCTTTGTTTGGGGTTTTATTTTTTTTACACTTAGGCTTTCCTACAGGGTCGACAGTTTTCTGATAATGTGCAGTACCAGTATTACAGTTCTGCAAAAAGTATTAGAAACTTCTTTTTGGAATCTATATTGTAGTGTTTCAGTTGTGTCTTAAAATGTTTGTGCTGATTTTTAAAAATGTCTTTTAAACTCATGTAATGATGTTAATGCTTTTGGCTCTTCTCTGGTATTAGAGTTTGTATTTTCACAAAGAATGCTTTGTAGCAGGCATTACAATTAATCTGTTTTGTACATAAATGTGCCAACAGCTTGATGGTGGCGTTTTTGAAGTGTAGAACAAAGTGCTTGCAAAAATGTAATAAACACACTTGTGTACTTTGTGTACTTATTAATTGTTTGTGTCACATAGTTTTTCTTTGCCTATACTGGACAAATCATTATAACCTGAAATGGAAGAAGCTTGTTCCTTCGGTTGTCCTTGCTAGTGGTGGACTGTTCTCAGTATTACGCATTTTTTGTACAACCTACTTTTAAATGTTCAAGAAGATAGTTCTTTTAGCAGGAATAATGAGAACAAAGAGTAAGATTTAAAAACAAATAGTCTGGAGAGGTTATATTAATTAGAGAATCTGTCTTTGTCAAATCTTTGGCAAAAAAGAAAAGTCTGATTGACATGAATAATTTAAAAAAAAAAAAGTTATCCAAGCTCTAAAGAGTGATAATCTTATCCCTTTTCATGACACAATTCCCCCTGGCCTGTACCTTTACAAGTCAAACACAGGTAAAAGTACACTGTGCAGCCTTTCAATGGTTAGAAATTATGCCTCAGTTTTGGGTAGTTTTTTCCACTGTATTACAACTCCTGGTCATTGTTCATTTGCAGATCGCTTCAAATATGTCTCTTACTCAATATTTAGTGTCAGAAACAATATATCCTAATGATCTATAATTTATATATACATAAATAATTTTGATATATAGAAATAATTTTATATATATAAAAAATTTATATATAGAGAAATAATTATATATGTAATATATCCCAATATAATATAAAATTTACTCTTCAGAATAAGAGAGTAAAATAATGTCTAAGATCAGAATTTCATAGTTAAGAAAGAGCCAGGTAGCATGAGCCATACTTGTAATATTTTTAATATATCAGTCAAGAGAACAGCTGGGTGAATTCACATTACTGCAGTGTCACTTGGAACAGCTCAGCAGAAGCTGGTCTGATATCTGTTTGAAAGTTCTTAAGGATATTGATATCTAGATGCTACAGTAGCTAATGCTTTAAAACCTTGATAACAATATTACCTTACTTATGTGGATGCAAAGTAATTTAAGTGAAATTGATGGCAGTACAAATTGACATGATATCACTAAGGAAAATTAATCAAAACACAATTTCAGAATATGTTTGTTTCTCAGTTAACTACCTGTTACACAGTTCTTTGTGTGCTCTTGATGAGAATATGTGCCATTATGTCAGTTTTTCATCAGTAGCACGAGCCAAGGAGGTAGATGAGCTTCCCACAGCACATCAGTAGTAACCAATTCACTTCAGACTCTGTGCATATTTGTTTTATTCCATAGTCTTTGTTGACAGCCCATACTAATTCTTCCTAAGGTAGGTTTCAGGGATGTTAATTTCTACAGACTCTTCTGTGCCTAATCTAAACTGTGACTACCCTGTCTTCAGAAACAAGAAAACCAATTACAGATGAATCAATGCAGCACCTTTTTTCTTTTGCTGCACAAACGGGAGCATGTAGTTAAATGAAAATTCCAGTTTAAGAAATTTCCAGGCTTATATTCTCAGTTTTACATTTTCTTTACAGTTTACTGTAGCCCATCAATGGTACTAATAGCATGTTATGAAACATTTAAAAATTGCTTGGGTTACAAATCCTTCCCACCCGTTTTCCCTTACCCACATCTCCTCTTTTTTTTCTTATTTTGCACAATTTTATTTTATCCCTCAGAGAGATGGTATTGGTGTTTCTATTGTCAGCACAACCACATAAAACATTCAATCAATATAATTTAGGCAACAGTGAAGTTCACTGCAGTTGTGGGGATGAGTGGCTACAAACAAGGGTGAAGAGAGAGGAAAGGGAATTTTTAAGCCAGCCTCTCTCCTGAGGCAAATGTATCATATAGCGGTGTGTCATGTTAAAATCAGGAGGCACTGAAATTATTTGCTATTTTCATGATTCTAAATGTTAATGATTTTTTCCCCCACAGGAGCTAAAGTGAAGCAAGAGGATTTCTACTATAATTGGAAACATATTTACAAATTATATTTTAATAAAGTATGCAATCATTAATCTTGACTTAGTGCATTTATTTAAATTGCAACATATATGTGTTGGTCATAAGTATTTGTTGAAGATGACCATGACTGTAATTCACCTTCAGTTGGTATAGTAGATAGTAAGACCAAACATTCCTGTAGTGTATCACTTAATCAATGGCAAAAGTTTATAGAGTTTTTCTGTTGTGAAGATCCAATGCGTCTTTCAATTACTCAGTTCTGGGTTACCCCAAGTATGACTACAGCTGGTTTTCTGAAGAGCACAGCTCAATTCAGCTAAGCCATTAAAGACCAGACTATAATGCATTTCATCCCAGTAGGAAAAAGGTGGTGTTTATAAAAGCTGTCTCTTAAAAAAAACACCCAACATTTTACTTCCATTGAGTTGCACAGAAACCCTGCAAATAGATATTGTTAGGCAGGAAAACAATTTATGTCTCCAAGTGATATCACATTTCAGCACTGCCTCCACTTCGGGTTGATATCAATTAAAGAGAACAAGCTCAAAACGTTTAATGTATTTAAGAGCTCTTTCTCCTCCACGAGTTGTTCTGTCTTTTCAATGAGGAAGGAACTCCAGCAGTTTCTGAAGTTTGAGATTTTCAACTATAGTTTCTTGTTCCTTAAGATATCTGTGGAGGATTATGAGACTTCAGAGGGTTACGTCTCTATTTAACAGTTATTATCAATGGTGGTGACAGGTGAGTGATTCTGCTGGTACACTGAGAGAGCTAGTTAGTAGTAGAGGTGTGGATTACCTGTGGTTTACAGAAGTCTAAGCATCAGCCAGGAGACTTGCAGATATTCTGCAGGAACACAGTTGTCCTGAGAAAACAGTTCTGCCCCCCTTGCACAAGCTGTTGAGGACCTTTCCCCCATGACAAGTGGAGTCTGGCCAGATAAATACGAGCCCCAGAGAAGATCATTTTAGTTGCTCTTTGAATTAGCATTGACAAACTTCCCATAGCTAAAAGGGATGATTTGGGGGCAATGTATCTTCTCTAGAAGTGGTGAGGTAATGTCAAACAGAAGCTCATTTCAAAGCAGCTGCCACAGCTGTAGCAATAACGCAGCAACAACTGGCATTTTTCCACTAGATCCCAATCATACTAAAGAAAAAAGATTTGAAGAAACTAACAAGAGGCTTGCGTGAATAGTTGATGGTTCTGCACTTTGAGCTGCTCAAGCCAGAAATACTGCATAGGCTGGAAAAGTGATAAGAGAGAGGTTTTCCAGTTTCTAAATATTTTTTCTTCTCAGCTGTCCAGGAAAAAATATATTTAGGCATAAATCATTTTCATAGTTAATAGAGTATTTTGCTTTCTGAGACAGTAAGTCCTGCATTTTTAAAAAGTGGTTTACTCACCTGTATTTCTTCTTGAGGATAAATATTAATTTAAGACTGAATCTCATCAGGAACAAATTTATCCTCCACAGGTTCAAGTCCCAGTTAAAACATGCAAATAAATTCCTGGAATTTTATGATTCAGCCTGTTTAGTTTGCATGTACAATCACACTCTCACAAGTTCGGTCTTTTGGAATGATAAACTAAATCATACGGTTAGACACAGAGGCAAATGGTCGTGTTCATCAGCTGGCTGTTCTGAGCTGATTAAGCAGACTGAAACCTTTCTCAAGAAGGCAGTGTTGAACCCCTCATATCGATGCCACTGTTTGAAACATGAAAATGTTAGGCAGGAATATGTCAGTAAGATATTTCATTCATGTCTGTGTTCTCCTTTCATTATTTGCTTTTCCTTGTGCCGTGATTTTAAGTGAAACTGAAGGAACATAAAGCTTGCTGCTGCTGAGAAGGGGAGATCTCACCAGTACACTGAATAGTGTACCACATGGCTGGAAACAGGGGTGAGGACAGTGAAAAAAGAACAAGACAAGGAAAGGTAAGATTTTCTCTTCCTAGTAAACCCTATCTGCAATCTAACAAGTCGGGCTCAGGACCTGTACCTCAATTAAAGAATTATACACAGGTATGCCTCATAGGACTCAGGGGCTCAAGGAATAGTGAGAGTTTCTGACAAGGTACAAGGGGCGAATACTGCCTGGAACATAGCAATTTTGGGCAGTCCAAAGCCACGTTTCTCCTTGAAGGAACAGATGGGTGATGAAGAAGAGGATCACTGCTGCAAACACTATTCTGGCCCCACTGAAGCAAGACTGTATTTCACTAACAGAGGGGAACCAAGTCAGGATTTGAGGTTGAGGAGTGTGGAAGGTCTGCTATTTATATGTCTTGCTTAAAACCAAGTGATATGTGTTAGGATTTTTTGCAATATTTGATTGTATTTTGCATATCTTTTAAATACACACACACATAAAATGTATAGTCTGGTAAAACAGATTTTTATAAAATATACAGTTAATCAGTGCTCTGTTGTATGATATCATTCCAGACTTAGAAGAAGAGTCAACTGATATCCTGCAGACTTTTATAACTTGCCACCAGTTGCCGCAAGAGAAGTGCCCCAAAGAAGAGATCTAAGGACTCCCTGAAACAATACCTTAGTCTTCGCCATATTGACTATCATCAGTGGTCCACCCTGGCCTCCAATTGGGAGACTTGGAGACACACCACACATAATGCTGTTGACTCCTTTGAGAACTCACGCAGAACTAGTCTTGAGGAGAAAATAAAACGTAGAAAGAATTGCACCCCACCTATACCACCTAAGGAGACCTTTCACTGTGCTTTTTGCAGCTGGATTTGCCTATCTCACATTGGCCTTTTTTAGTAATCAGCGCGCTTGTAGTAAGGGTGGGTAAAGCCCTTCCCAAATCTTCATTCGCGAAGTGAAGCCATGAATGAATATTGGACTCCTCTGTATTTTGGGGCACACAGCTCTCTTTTCCTTGTTTGAATTCACCTTATCTTAGTCATTCTTGACCCAGGGGAAAATGTTTCTGTTGTAGGTGGTGACTAGCAGCCAGCTTTCTCACTGAAAGGGCTGCCACTTCTGTTGCCCCAATACTTCTTTTTAGCTACTCAGCATCCTCTATACCGAACACAACACATGTATCCCCTTCTCCTTAAAGGTCTGTGACAGTTGTATAGTCAGAGAATAGACCTCCATGCTACACTCGTACTAATGCCACCCTTAATGGAAAATAGGAAATTCAATTATTAGGGGAACTTTTTTTCTTACAAGAAAAGCAACTTATTTTACTTTACCATATTTATCAAATACTTGTCCAAATTATAAAATATTCTGTGAGAATCATAGCAGTTTTGACTTTTCTCCATGAGCCTATTCAGCTTGTTTTGATTTCTGCTTACACCAGGCCTCTGGACCTTCATGGTATTAGTTTTTTTCACTTCAGATCTTGCAACCATTCTGAACAGAAATGCTAAGCATAACAGTATTTAGGATTTTTCTCAGAATTTAACATGTTCAATTACATGTGATAGCAGATTTCCCCCCCCTTTTCTTTCTTTAACAAGGCAAATGCTATTCTTTTCCTCCCTGAACAGTCTCTGCAGTGTAACCTCAGGTGCTGTTACTTAATGGTTGCTTTTCCTGAACACTTTTCCTGGTAACCCCTTCATCAACACATAACTGCCCCGGGCAAAACTTTGCTGTGCCTGGCTTCCACCTCCATCTCTGCAAGTCAGGTCTGCTCCAGCTGCACACAGCTGAGAATGGCACTGGCATTAATCTGACCTGACTGAGCAAATTTGAAGTTGTACCCAGTTAAGTCTCTGCCACAGTTATTCATCATGTTTCTCTTGGAATGTTCTCAGCCTGATTATCCAAATTTAAGAAACAAACGGTAATGTGAGTACCCTGTGAAGACTATGAAGGTGTTAATGAAGGAGAAAAACCTGAGCTCCTTAAAGAAATTTCTAACATCCTTCAGTACTTTTAGTGTAGAAATAAGAGAAAAACAGGAATGGGAGAAACTTTATACATACAATCTCATCTTACCGTAAATCCTATGCAAATTTGTACTATGCAATACTTTCAACTGATACTCAAGATTTATTGCTTTTGCTCCTCAAAATCAAGCAAAATCATGATAATTATAGAAACAAAGAATATTTTCCTAAATCTGGGTAAGGTTGTTCATCTGGGGCAAAGCAGCTGATACTAAAAAATACCCAAATCCACTAAGTTCATGAAAAAAAATTGAAAGTGAACTTAAACGTGAGTTCATGCCATAAATTATATGATATAATTGAATTATAAAAGTCTTAATTTCTTTTCCCAAAGAAAGAAGTTTATTAACAGAGAAAATAAATAATCTCCTTATTTAAACTACATGACAGGCTAACAGTATTCAGGAATGACATGCATTTTAATGTTTTGGTAATTTGTGTACAGTGTGATATTTTTGCACTTTGACAATATACAGATTCGTATTCATTTGTTTTTAATTTCATTAAGATATAATAGAGTTCCACGTGCACTTGAAGGAGCTATCAAAATGTGAAATTTGTCTCCTCACACCAAAGCTTTCTTGGTGTGCCACAGGGATCAGTATGAGTTTGTTATCTGCAGTAATCTCTTTAACTGAATTAAATTCTTGAGAACAAAATACATTCAGTTCCAAATGAGTAGAGAGGCCAGATTTGTGGAACAGGTATTTATGAATACCCAGGCAGACATTTTGAGTAATGTATAATTTGCAGGTTTTTTTAGGGTCATAGTCCTTCTAGTAATTCTATTGTTTTGTTTTCTTTTATCTGACTAAAAAGGAACAAACCAAAAACCAAACCAAAACCAAAATTATAGAGAGCTTTCTGAGTGAAAATAAACCTATGTTTGATCCAGCATTTTTTTTGGCTACTGCTTGTGGGGTTTTTTTGTTCAATGGTAGACGGGGACAACAAATACATACACTTCAATTTGATGAATGCTGCAGAGATTGTTCTTCTCCATTATGAAACATAGTTTATGGTCAACCAGTATAACAGAATATATTGCCTTGAAAATGTGGTTTCAAAATTCTCACTTGTCTGCAGAAATGTACCCTTGTTTATAATTTTGCATCTACAGTCCTCACTTCATATACTTAAAGTTAATACAATTTAATTTCCTCTGTGTTTTAAGTAGAGAGAAGGTCAATTACATTCCATTTGTCTGATGGTGAAGTTTTTGGTAATATTAATTCTTTTAATTATTTTTATAATTTTTTATATGTGAATTTTTGAAAACAATAATCTCAGCTAAATTTCTTTCTAGGAATTTGTTCAGACTAAGAAATCTCAGTAAACTAACTAAACGTTCTCATCCATTCTTTTTAAGCATTATAATTTTATCATTTTCAAAAGGTCTCTGAAGTTCAAAGCGAATCTTTCTTCTACCCAAGTGCTTTGGGTCACACCCCTAAAAAAGTGATGGAATCAAGTAGAAGTGGTGTGGTGACACTGAAATTGTGTATTACAGACATTTTTCTGTCCTGAATTACATGTCAGCATTTGCTGCAAGATAGCCTGTGGAGTGCTGTGCTGGCTGAACTGTCTTTCTATGAAATTCAAGCAGTTTGTTTCTTGATGATCAGACCCATCAGACCTGTTTAATGTAAGTTAAACAGCAGTGAAAATCCTAACATCAGTAAAACTACTATGGAATTTGTATATTTTTTTTTTTGTTTCTGCCATATAAGAGAGCCTAGTTTTACAACTGTAGAAGTGTAAGACACTACTGTGGGTAAATGATGCATGTTGATCTTCATGATTATTCCTCATTACATTTAAATGACTTTACATACAAAAAACAAAAACAAAGAACCCACAGCACAAAAACAGTATCCATGTAAGGTATTCTTTTGAGGCTTTTAATGACACCGAGGAAAATGGTTGAAGGGGAAGACCGTGGTAAATCTCATACTGAAATTTGTACAATACCGACATCTGGTGCTAAAACTACTTAGAACAGAAAGCTGTGGCTAATTGCGTAGTCCCTTTAAAAGATTATGATTTTAAATAATCTCTTTCAGTAGATTACTCCAATCTGCTTCTTTTCTGTTCTGGGTATTTAGAAATTATTCTGTAACATACAATAAAAAAATCTAAATGCTCTGGTTTTATACAAAACTATACACAGAGTTATCCCTTAAGTCTTAGTTGAATTTGGTAAATAGTCAGCAAATGAATTATTAAGGAATTTCAGTGGTGAACCTGACTTCTTGGCCTATCTTATTATTCTAAAAGGTATTTATTTATTTATTTATTTATTTATTATGCTTACTTACTTGTTTTCCCTGGTGGTAAAATAAGGCTGCTACCCTTTTAGAAGCACTTTATCACTTTCTAGAATAAACATACCTTTAATTAAACTAATGAGTGACAGTAACAGCAGCTTCCAGCTGTATCTAAACTTTATTTGGCGTTGAAGAAACAGCACAGTTCTATATTGATGCGAATAGAGCTGTGCTTGTTTCAAAAGCACAGCTAAAGAGATCATGAGGCAACCACAAGACAACTCAACTTGGTAAGGATTGCAGTAAGTGGTGTTACCTCTGTAGACACGGAAGTTGCACAGTAAGCTGCCTTGATCTCTAGCTAGCCAAGCAGCTGTTCAAAAACAAGCTGTGTCATCACTAGAGCCTAAAACATAAGGGGGGGGATAGACTGGATGACGCTTATGGACATTTAAAATGCTTTAGGGCATCACTCCTGGTCTTCAGCTACTACTCCAGAAGGGGTGTTGAACATGACGTCTCACATCTGTTAGCCTTGTGAATGGTATCAAACACCCTTAAAACATGCACAATGACACTGAAGATATTAGAGTTAGGTGAGTGAATCTTACATCTGTCAATCTCCAATGTTTTGGCTGAGGTTTCTCAGTGCAGGAAAGTCAGGAGAGCCAGCCCTGCTGCTGTCTCTAGCTCAGCCTTCCAGTCTGGGTTCCTTGGTGAGAAGACAACACAGGCATATCCATCTGTGGCTTTTCTGTTTCTCAGAGGATCCCATCTGGAGGAACAACTTGTACATCACACATGTAGCCCTGTTATTGATATAGCATTTCCTCTTACCAGGTAATTAAAATATAGAACTCATTTAATAAGGAAAATAGGAAGGATTATGTCTCAAGACAGATAAGAACCTTCACCCTTCATGTTCCGGTGCCTTCATAGAGCAGACTTACTTTGAGAATGAAATGGAAAATAATAATTATTTTAATGTTAAGAAAAATATTTTTATTAATGCAGTAGTAAAATTCAGCTGTGTCTTTTTTTTTCAAATGAGGGAATCTTATCAGAAATGAAGTCATTATCAAAACAATAATTTAGCAAAACCCTTGGGGAAAAATAAAGAGTTTAATGCCTCCCCAAACATGTAATTTTATTAGTTCTTCCTTAGTTCAGTTTAATAATAAATAGTTCCTTTCCAAGAAGAAATATGCAGGCTAGCACAAAAATAGTGTTATAAATAAAACTGTGAAAATGTATCATGATATTTTCAGGTATAGTAAATATGCCCATACTACTTCTTAATTTTAAGCTTACTTGCATATAGGTCTTGTCTAAATGACGAAAGTTACCATAAGTACAGGTTGGTTTCTTGTTTGATTGATCCAATTGTTAAGCTGAATTGGAGACATTCCTTAGAAAAACTTGTTTTCTCCCCCAAACCAAGAAACATAAAAAACTTATTTGTTGGAGCCCAATGCATTCAGACGTTCCAGATATTCAGATTAATTTTAATTGCATTCAGTATGTTGTACTTTTGGCTTTACTGCAGTATTCTATAGAAGTTTTCAGCTAAACCCTGGCTTCTCTATGAATTTTACTGGACCTGTTGTTTCAAAAAGAAACATTCTTCACTTTAGTTGCTTGTTTGTTTGTTTAAGATTTGTTAAAAGAAGATGTGTACTGCATATGATTTATCAACATCCTGAAAGGAATGCCAGTAACTGAGAAAAACATCAATTACCTCTTACCAGAGGTTCCTGACTGGTAATGAGAATGGCATTCTCTTACTGTAAGGTCTTAATTTGTATAACATCAAAGAAAATGAAGAATTTGACATTTTAATAACTTTAAAAATTATATTTTCCAGAAAGAGTTAATATGGTAATACAAACTCTTGCAGTACAAAATGTAAAAGTCTAACAGATTAATTATTTGATGCCATTACCATATGAAAACATAGATGGATAATATAGCAAAATTATAGAGAATTACCTTATTATAACAGGTACACTAATGTAAAATTTAATTTGAATATAAAATATTGATTTTCATTAAAGGATTAATTACTTGTTAACAAATATTTTTTCCAAAATCAATAAAGGACAATTCTCTTAAATATTATTAGGAAGAAGAAGCAATGTCTTCCCTAAAGACTATTCACATTAAAATGATTATTTTGGGAATCATAGCGATTGTTACTGTTTAAGGGTCATATACATAACAGTAATTGTAAATGCAATCAAAAAATCATAAAGATGTATTCATTAAAGTTTTTTTAAACACACACAGAAAAATACTATCTAGAATATTAGTTATTTGGACCACTTCGGAATACAGTTTTATTTCAGAGAAGTGGCTTTAGTTATTTCACATCACAGTTTCCAAAATTGTATAGTTATTATTTTCAATTTTTCAATAGTGATGATTGAAAACAAATTGCAGTTCTCTTTTTTATCTATTAGCATGCTGAATGTATGATTTGACTAGTGTGTTCCTGAAAAAGATACAAGATCCTTCTCCTACCTATGTGGGGTCACAGATGAATATTGCCATTGAGTGAGACAACAGGGGGGAATTCAGCTCCACAATAAGATAACTAGAAGCATCCACATGCATGATGCATGTGTGTGATCTAGTCTAGTGTCTCAGATCCTCTTCCAGCACAGGGGATCTAGAAAGCAATTCAGACCAGCAAAAGATGATGCCCAGGAGCTTACCAGCAAACACTGCAAGCTCTGTTGGCTATGGATTCGATTGCCAGCCATAAGTGTTTACTGAGAAGTTGTAGGCTATCCCACTTGACCCCCAGTTGCCAGTACAGATAGGCATAAGTTTGCTGTAATTCTTATGTCAGATCCATCAAGACAAGAGCCAGTTCCATGCACATATCACAGTTATGCTAGGGAAGTGTCATCTCAGAAGGCACTGCATGCAACCAGGTGGCTGAGCTGAACCTGAGATCTAAATTGGCTATGATGATATCTTACACATTTTGCTTACATACAAACACCTAAACTTGGGTGTTTAAGCATCCTGATAGTTCAGAAATTTCCAGAAGTAGGAGTGTTATTTGGGAAATAAACATGTGACTAAAATGTACAGATGTCCATGACTAACAAATGGGTTCAGTAAGTATCATAGGGGGGTTTTGTGATAAACCTAATATAGGCCAAAAAGTACAACCTTATGAACTCTATTTTAATTAGTATACAAATTAGTTTAATTAGAATACAAATTTAATCACCAAGAAGACTTGGGGTACAGGTCTCCTTTCTCATTGCAGCTGGGGTTTGATATACAGTGAGACCCAGCTCTGATATCTAAGATACAGCTCTACCACTGGAGAATCCCACACTGTATATCGGAAAGGTAATGTAGATGTATATCTGAAATGCCCAGAGCAGTTTTCTCTCTTGGAAGTCCTGTTTTGCCTTACTACAGACTCAGACAGATCTTCATTCAGCAATTATGCCCAGATTATGTTTTTAAGGCTTCCAAATTAAGTGTAAGGGCTGGAGCTAAACTGAAAGGTGTGCTATGAAATATACAGAGCTCAAGATAAATGCCATCACAAACTTTTCAAGCATAGAACACAGGGAAGAATAGTAAATGACAAAGAAACAAGGGCTACAAGTGAAAAGGAAAGACAAAGAGCTGAAGATCTGTATTACGGGAAAGAGGTTCTGAGGTGTGAGCATTTGAAGCAGAGCAGGAGGGCTGCAATATAGGACATAAGTCTCTACAGTTAAAGGGAAAGAGTCTCTAGAGAGAGGTAACCAGTGAATCTGGGTTGAGAAGGCATTCTTACCAGATTCCTGAATCCTAGACTTCCTTTCTGAAGTTACT
Organism: Pezoporus occidentalis; assembly: GCF_034315485.1. NCBI lineage: Eukaryota > Metazoa > Chordata > Aves > Psittaciformes > Psittacidae > Pezoporus > Pezoporus occidentalis. Next base: position 7,344,576 of record NW_026912778.1, on the reverse strand, counting down.
GGGACATGGATTTCTTCACAAACCTTTTCTCCTCAAACTAATTCAAAACTGGCTTTACAGAAAGTCAGGCTCTAAGTCAAGAATGAGACACTAAAATAAGTGACTAAACAAATTCAGAGTCAGAATAACTGTAGTCATATTTCTAGTTTAAGAGGAAATGTTGGTGGAATTTAAAAGCACATTAGCTGCCAAAGCCTGACTTCACTGTCGTTCCCCCCTCCCAGCCCCTAAATGTGTGAAATATCTTCCTGTACTCCTCATCATTACTTCTGCAGCCTCTGCAGTTTGGAAAGAGTCCTGGAACTTGACTTCTGGCACCAAATGCAGGCAAAGGGACTATCAGCCTGTGGTTTTAAAATATGCTTATCCAATCATTTTATTTGGTGCACTACATTTTCCACATAGTAGTTAAGCTTATGACAACCACCACATAACAACATGTGTACACATTGCTACTGTTACACGTTTTGCTAATTTGTGCATGTCTATCTCGAAGCTGGAGTTGAGAGAGAAGAGCAAACTATTCCCATGAACTGGGGTGGACAATGAAATGGGTGGACATGCAAAGTAATTGATAGAAAACTGGGCAAATGGGTATAGTTAGTAAGGTAAAAATTATGTGATAAGAAAAAGAAGAGACAAGAAAAAATGATGACAGCATAACAGCAGCTAAGGGACTTCAGAGGATGGGAGTGAATCAGAGTTGAGCCCATTTAGCAGGGAGCCCTGAGAGTTGAAACAGCATGGACAAGTCAAGCTGAGAACAAGGGCCAGGGTGGGAAACCCACTGTAGGGGGAGTCAATCCTCAGTCTGATATGAGACTAGAGGGCAGATCTGAATGAGTGGGAAAGAACTAAAAATCCATACCCCAATAGTGGCGATAATAAATGTATGATAAATTATTAAAAAATGAAAAGATGAATACATAGATGTAAAACTATTTAGCAGTATTTGGAGACCCAAATTTGGAGACTACTTTCTCTCTGGAAATTAGTCCAGAGAGAAAGTAGTCATGGACAATTTAAAAACTCAGTGGGACCTTGAAATAACAGTAGAAAGAACTGCCAGGAGGCACTTATATTAAGTCCCTATTGACAGTAAGACAACTGGGAACACCTGTAATAAGGTTGAAATAAAAAGCAAAAAGAAAGATAAATCTTTGTAAGTCTGTAAGTCACTGCAGAATTATAGAAAGCAACAAAAAGTTTTTAAAAATCTGACAGGATATCTCTGATGTGTTTTAGAAGAAGTTGTCTCTAAATTGGAGAGACATCAATTTGATGGGTGGACCACTTGGTGGATAAAGAACTGGCTGGATGGCTGCACACAAAGAGTTGTGGTCAGTGGCTCAATGTCCGGCTGGAGACCAGTAACAAGTGGTGTCCCTCAGGGATCTGTGTTGGGACTGGCCTTGTTCAAAATCGGTGACATGGACAGTGGGATTGAGTGCCCCGTCAGCAAGTTTGCCAATGACACCAAGCTCTGTGGTTCGGTTGATACCCTGGAGGGAAGGAATGCCATCCAGAGGGACCTTGACACACTTGTGAGGTGGGCTGATGCCAACCTCATGAAGTTCAACCATGCCAAGTGCAAGGTCCTACACCTGGGTCAGAGCAATCCCAGGCACAGCTACAGGTTGGGCAGAGAAGAGATTCAGAGCAGCCCTGCAGAGAAGGACTTGGGGGTGTTGGTCAATGAGAAAATGAACATGAGCCGGCTTCAGTGTGTGCTTGCAGCTCAGAAAGCCGACTGTATCCTGGGCTGCATCAAAAGGAGTGTGACCAGCAGGTCGAAGGAGGTGATCCTGCCCCTCTACTCTGCTCTTGTGAGACCTCACCTGCAGTATTGTGTGCAGTTCTGGTGTCCTCAACATAAAAAGGACATGGAACTGTTGGAACAAGTCCAGAGAAGGGCCATGAGGATGATCAGGGGACTGGAGCACCTCCCAGATGAAGACAGGCTGAGGAAGTTGGGGCTGTTCAGCTTGGAGAAGAGAAGGCTGCATGGAGACCTCATAGCAGCCTTCCAGTATCTGAAGGGGGCCTATAGGGATGCTGGGGAGGGACTCTTCTTTAGAGACTGTAGTGATAGGACAAGGGGTAATGGGTTAAAACTTAAACAGGGGAAGTTTAGATTGGATATAAGGAGGAAATTCTTTCCTGTGAGGGTGGTGAGGCACTGGAATGGGTTGCCCAAGGAGGTTGTGAATGCTCCATCCCTGGCAGTGTTCAAGAGCAGTTTGGGCGAGGCCTTGGGTGATATGGTTTAGTGTGAGGTGTCCCTGGACATGGCAGGGTGGTTGGAACTTGATGATTTTAAGGTCCTTTCCAACCCTAACTATTCTATGATTCTACGAGTTATGTAGAGTATTAAGAATTTATACAACACATAACTACAAGGCGTAAAACAGGCATTCCCAAAGGTAATTCCTTTCCATAAAAATGTAAATGTAATTTGTACTGCTGTTTACCCTGTCTTCTGTAGTTTGCTTTTCTCCATGACTTTGGAAATGGAAAATGTCTTACTGTATTGGGACTGAATCTTCACATTTTGAAAGCCTGTCAATGTATCACTGAACACCACTAGCCTGTGTGTTTAGACTGGTGCCACTTGCTGGTAACTTTTATTTATTTATTTTTTAATTATATTAATAGTAATAGTAATGAAAAAGACATAACAAAATGAATTAAATTAACTATAGCACAAGTATTTGCTTTTAGGTTCAGAAAGTGTTACATTTTCATGTTTCTGGCAACTGCAATCCTCCCATTTGTCCTTACCAGCCTTTCTGTTTTATACTTTCGGTTTGGAATTGTCTGCTGAGTTACTTGTTTGTGGAGTGATTTGATCAAAAGAGAGCTGTTCTGATAGCTATATACCCTGATGACTTGCACACAGCTTTTCATGTTAGCTAGTGTTATCTGTTAGTTTCCTTTTGTCTGTTGCATCTTCTTTTCTATAGTTGTCCAGATCTCAGGATGCAAATATTACATACACAGCAAATGAAAGTTATGAAAGATTGCCTAGTTTCTGGTCCATTCTGGTAAGGGTTTGTTCATATTAGCTAGAGGATACAAAAATAGAGAGAGATGTGGTAGCTAGAAATTAGTGGTATTCAGAAATATTGCTGTTTCAGTGTGTGTAAATGTAGTAATTTAAATTTCAAAAATTTTCAAAAAAAAGATAAAACCCTAAAATATACAGAATTGTGCATTTTGCAAACATGTCCTGATGTATTTTTATTACATTTCATTCCAAAATTTCTTGAGATTGAGATATTGTATTTGGTCATTAAATTATTTTGCTTTTCCTCACATGAATGATAATTCAAGCCTCCACTATCTCCTTGCAGGACTGACATGGTGCAATGCAGACTTGGCTGTCAGAGCTGGTTGGCCCATAATGCAAATGTTCATCAGCTTGCAGAGCATTAGGAAGCTCATCTGAGGAGACTATGAAGCCTCACATCACCTCTTCCGTAAAGCACTGCTCTAAGGAAACAATTTATTGTTTTAGGATTTTTAACATCAGTTTGAAATGAAACAGGTCAGGTAGCTTTGAGTTAGATAGAACTAAACCAACCCAACAATTTTATTTCAGTTTCAACCACCAACATCGTGTAACACTTTCCCAAATAACAGTTTGAACTGGGGGAAACTCATGAGAGGAGACATTCCAGTAGAAAGTAACTCTCACCTGCATCAATGTTTCGTACCCAGTTTTTTTCTGATGGCTAAATCCACTTATATCTCTTGCTGCCACCTAGTGTTGTCACACAGAGTGGCTGGAAAAGTTACCCACAGGGCTGTATTAAGTTTGTAATGTTGTGCTTTCTAAACAGTCTTTAAACAAGAAGAAAGGGTTAAGTTTCTAAGCAAGTACTGGAGATTTTGTTTGTGAGATTGAAAGAGGAAGCTACACCCTGACCTTCTGACTAATTTAATAGTGACATAAAAATGAAAATTATGTGTGAATTGTATTGTCCTTTTACTTATCCAAAAGCTTGCATGGGAAAAAGAAAATTATGGGGTTAGATGTTGTGCTGGAATGTCAGCTGGAGTCTGTTTAGTTCTCTGCTCACAGACACTTACTTATCTGCCACTCCCAAAATATCTTGCTTACATACACACATAAAAGCATGTGCACAGCTGCTCTATTAAAGAAAATAGTGCAGCTTCCTAGCAGGATATCTAAAAGCTGCAAATTTCTCACAGGTGAACGAAAATTTAGTGAATGAAGAACAAAACCAAGAAGCTTCTGGCTAACTCTGTAAGACAGAAGAGTGCCAGCAACATTTGCCTGTCTGCCAAGAAACAATCACTCAATGACTGGAATGTGGATCCCTCCAGATCACTGGTCCTTGGGGTTGTATTTGGTTTCAGAAAGTCCTCTCAGAGCTCCTTTCAGATTTTCTGCAGATGTAGGCAGATTTGATTCTGATTCAGGTAAAAGGTGAATGTAAGCACTGTGTAGCTGGTTGTTCATTTTGCTTAATTGCTAATTCAGTATGTCAAATTGTGTATTTTCAGACAATGCCAATGCCAAGGTACAGTTTTTGCGGTGGTGTGCACTAGGGATATTGGATGAGATTGTGCCAGGTTTGGCCTGTCACCTTACAAAGTCCCTTACCAGTAATCCAGCAAGTTTTTTGCCATTATTTTTCCATGCTTGCATATAAAATTTATACACCCTTACTCAGTTTCCCATGTAAAAACATTCTGATGGATTATAATATGTCCTTCATTTTATATGTGTCACCCTGAACTTTAACTAATTAAAGAAAATAACATTTATGTTATAGAGCTGTAAAGACACCTTATGCAGGCTGGAAGAGAGACACAGTCAGGAGCTATGCAGTATGGATGTGGCCAGCATGTACTACTTAGGCTCAAGTCCGGCTATTGGTCCCTTGCCTTGTTCTCTGTGTTTATTTGTTTACAAAATCTTCCTTTTGTAGGCATCTATTAGTACATATATTGGATTTAAAGCTAAACAAAAATTAGGAAAAAATATTTTAAATGTGGTATTTTATTAGCTGAAAATTAATATGCAATCCCCTTCTCTCATTCTGCTGCTGGTGGTTTCTCTTCTATTGCACATCAAGAAAGAAGTTTAGCCCGTGGAGTAAAGGAAGACACAAGAATTCAAGGAAAAAAAAAAAAAATCAACTCTCTTCTGAACATACCAAACACAGGCAGAGTAGACTGAGTTTCTGCAGAGCTGTGATACTGTTGTCATGCTACCTGGGAATAAATGCTTTAATACGATATTAGAAGGAGCTTGTGCAAGGTCTTAGCTAAAACACTGCCTGTGTTTGGCTGTAGCAAAAATGCATGGAAATGTTTCAAAGATGACCAGGTAAATGAAAAGGACTGCCATATTCAGCTAAACAAAGCAAAACTCAGGGGATACGGTTGTTCACTAAAACAGAGAAGACTTATATAGCAGTGAACGTGAGAGAAGGAGTCAATCAATTCACTAACTAACATATATTCACTAACATATAAGAATAAATATGTAAAAGTTAAATGTCTTATTTTTAAGCTGGAAATTTACAAAATAGATTCCAGACCACTAATGTAAAGATTTTCTGCAGCAACTTTCTAATGGGAAATAGAAGGAAAAAAATATCTTTTTAGACAGAACTTAACAGTCATTTTGAAATAATCCTATGATATTTTTTATAACAGTAAAGAACCAAATGCAATGACATCAATCAACAAATTTATTTTTGAACTAAATAATAGTATATACAGAAAATTTCCACAAGGTGGGGATGAGTTGATGTTTCATATCACGAAGTTTGCTTTGTACAGGACTCAGTTTGTCATTTGTACTCCTTTACAAAGTTTAAGGAAGTGAAATTTCATTTTACAAGTCAGCGATTCAAATAAAATATTCATGAAAACACAAGAGCTTTTCACAGAGTGGTGTACAATACAATTTAAACTTGTTTTAATAACTTGAACAATATAATCCTAGGGCTACTAAGCGTTGGTCCTGAGAGAGTTCCATTCAATATTTTTCACTTTCTTTGATCTAAAATTGTTCCTATGCTTCATTTGCCCAATGTTTTATTACCCTGGATTTGAACTTCAACATTTTAGTTTTATAACTATGAAAAAATTTGCTGGTTTACAAACATAAAATTTCATCTTGTAATGCTGAATCCAAATAAGAATGGTCATTGCAGCATAATATAAGAGAAAAATAGATGCAAAAAAATCTAATATATATAAATCAGATCTAAGGAAATTATGAGCTAAGTGTAATAGAAATAAAAGGGTTTACATATTCATGGTATTAATGAATTCTTTTACAAGAATGTTTTGCCTAGTCTGGGTAGTTTGGGTAGTTCTCTTATTTCAGAAGAGACACAAATTATTTCAGAGCTCACTCGCTTGTTTGAAAGAGATTTGTCGTGGTTTAAACCCAGTCAGGTAACTTGTTCACTCACTCCCAGTGAGTGGTGCTGAGCTGACAACAATCGAGGTCCGTGTCCCGTCCCCCCCCCGGGGTTCTCCCCTTCCCCACTCCCAGAGGAACAGGGAGGAGGATCGAAAGAGTGCAACTCCCACGGGTTGAGACAAGAACAGTCCAGCAACCAATGTACAACACAAATCACCACCGCTACTATCAACTACAACAATGATAAGGGAAAATAACAAGGGAAGAGAATACGATACCACCGGCCAAGAAAACGAGTTCCACTCGGAAGCCCGTGTCCTTCCGGGTAACTCCCAGTCACCCCCCACCCCGGGCACGACGTGCTGTGGTATGGAATACCTCCCTGGCTAGCCTGGGTCAGGCGCCCCCAGTCTCTGCTTCCTCCCGGCCTCCCCTCCTCCTCGGCAGAGCATGAGCCTCACAAAGTCCTTGGTCAGGGTAAACATCACTTAACAACAATTGAAAACATTGGCTTCACCGACACTGTTCTCAGGCTGGAAGTCAAAACACAGCACTGCACCAGCTAACACAAAGGAAAAAAAAAAAAACATGACTGCTACTGCTGAACCCAGGACAAGATTTGAAAAGCTTTTGGTTATTAAGGAGGAAATTAAACATTGACTTGATGAAGAGTTACAGGAAACAGAAAACTCATGGTATTAGAACCAGACTGTTAATCAGCCATGTTGATTTAACCTTGTGTTGTGTTACACACCATATAGAAATGGAATAAATACTGCATGTAATAAATTAGGAAGAAGAGACACATGCCGCAATCAAATCAAGGAACAAATATTTACATGTTTGCAAACTATCACACAATATTCCAGTTTAGATAAAATTTGTGTGACAGGTTATATCAGGGTCCAATATTCTCTGAATAGATTTATTTAGATATTCCACATAGGAAAGGTTTAATGTTTTAATACCAAATTTACTTATTTGACAATGTTTGACTCTAGACATGCTTTTGATTCAGCAGCGTGATACAGCATTGTATCAAAATCACAGAATAAGCACAATATATCAATTGCAATTGCAACATACAGTTGGATCACAGTACTAATGTGATTCCCATTACTCATGTCTACATGCTCACTGTCACAATGCTGGGCCTCCCCAGTTTCTGGGAGGAATATGTTAGATGAAGCTTGCTCAAGTACTCTACCTTCTAATGTAATGTTGTTGGTTGTTCAGATTTTATAGTCTGTGTTGGGCTGAGCCATTGTATGCTTCCCCCTGGGGGTCTGGCTAGCTCAGGAAGACATTCACACCTCTTTTGGTGGGATCAGAGTGGATTATCAGCAAAACTCCGCTTGACACCAGAGTTCCTGTCAACTATTTTGCAGTAAGATAATTGAGTAGGTAGGAAGTGTACCAACTGGCATGTGTGTCAGTAACCTATAAAGTGACAATGAAGTACAGGCACGAGGTAGCTTGGATCTGAGCTGTGGATCCTAAATCAATGACATTTCATCTGTTTGTCTGGAATTTATTAATTATGAATTATGTCTTTATCATGCCAATTTTATTGGTTTTATTCTTTTATCTGATTGCTAGGGATGCACTCAAGTTTCAGTCGTAAGCAACACAATATCACAGAATCATAGAATCATAGAATCAATTAGGTTGGAAAAAAACCTTTAAGACCATCACGTCCAACCGTTACCCTATAACGTTTAATTGAGGCCATATTACATATGGCCTTGATTAAATGGCCTCATACATATTACATATACATACAGAATTACATATTGCATTTGGTTTTATATTTTTTTCCCTTGTAACACTGCAAATGTCCACTGAATATTTTTTGTTGTTTTTTAAGCCGATAAGCATTCTTTGCACTAGTCTATTCTGAAGCTATAAATTCCATGTTTAAGATTGAGTCCATAATATGGCTCTAGTGACCAGTATTCACATTCTTCAGGCCTGTGTATCACTGCTTTATCTTACATGTTTGATTTTAGAAGTATTGCTCTTGATCTTCAGAATCATGGTCTATACTGGACAATTCTATTACTAAAAAAATGTATTAGTATGATTTCTGCAATTCTTACTCATGATGAAAATTCATTGTAGATGACAGGGTACTTTTATTATCAGTAAAGCATAAATACATTCATTGATGCTATTTAATTGCATACATTACTTAATAACACTTTTATTAGATGTTAGCATTCCATTAACACTATTGGATCATTAACTTTGTTACAACAGACAAGTGCAATTTTTTTGTAATCAAGAAAGTAACTAGGGGATGGTTTGTGCACCACAGGATAATTTACAATAGCAATAAAGTCTAATGAATTCTATTATTCATTCTTTCCTTTTCAAGGCATTATGATATCAAGCATCTGGGGTGTGAAGCAAATGGGAGAGGTGGCATTCACAGTACCACAGTATCACAGTATGCTAGAGATTGGAAGGGACCTCGAAAGATCATCTAGTCCAATCCCCCTGCCAGAGCAGGAACACCTAGATAATGTTACACAGGAATGTGTCCAGGTGGGTTTTGAATGTCTCCAGGGAAGGAGACTCCACAACCTCCCTGGGCAGCCTGTTCCAGTGTTCCTTCACCCTCACTGAGAAGAAGTTTCTTCTCAAGTTTAAGTGGAACCTCTTGTGTTCCAGTTTGTACCCATTACCCCTTGTCCTATCATTGTTTGCCACTGAGTAGAGCCTGGCTCCATCCTCGTGACATTCCCCCTTTATATATTTATAGACACTTATAAGGTCACCCCTCAGTCTCCTCTTCTCCAAACTATAGAGACCCAGCTCCCTCAGTCTTTCCTCATAAGGGAGATGCTCCACTCCCTTAATCATCTTAGTTGCCCTGTGCTAGACTCTCTCTAGCAGGTCCCTGTCCTTCTTGAACTGAGGGGCCCAGAACTGGACACAATATTCCAGATGGGGTCTCACCAGGGCAGAGTAGAGGGGAAGGAGGATCTCTCTCGACCTACTAACCACCGCCCTTCTAATACACCCCAGGATGCCATTGGCCTTCTTAGCCACAAGGGCACATTGCTGGCTCATGGTCATCCTGTCATCCACTAGGACCCCCAGGTCCCTCTCCCCTACACTGCTCTCTAACAGGTCGCTTCCCAACCTATACTGGAACCTGGGGTTGTTCCTGCCCAGATTCAGGATTCTACACTTTCCCTTGTTATATTTTATCAAGTTATTCCCTGCCCAACTCTCCAGCCTGTCCAGGTCTCGCTGGATGGCAGCACAGCCTTCTGGCGTGTCAGCCACTCCTCCCAGCTTAGTGTCATCAGCAAACTTGCTGATAGTACCTCATCTAAATCGTTGATGAATATATTAAATAATACTGGTCCCAGTACTGACCCTTGAGGCACTCCACTAGTTACAGGCCTCCAACTAGATTCAGCCCCATACACTACAACTCTCTGGCTTCTCTCCTTCAGCCAGTTCGCAGTCCACCTCACTACCTGATCATCCAGTCCACACTTCCTCAATTTAGCCGTGAGGATGCTGTGGGAGACTGTGTCAAATGCTTTGCTGAAGTCAAGGTAGACCACATCCACCGCTCTGCCATCATCCATCCACCGTGTTATTTCCTCATAAAAGGCTAAGAGATTGGTCAAACATGATTTCCCCCTGGTGAAGCCATGCTGACTGCCCCTCATAACCCTCTTATCCTTGATATGCCTTAAGATGGCACCAAGGATAAGGTGTTCCATCACTTTCCCAGGGATGGAGGTGAGGCTGACCGGTCTATAGTTACCCGGGTCCTCCTTCTTGCCCTTTTTGAAGACTGGAGTGACATTTGCTTTCCTCCAGTCCTCAGGCACCTCTCCCGTTTCCCAAGACTTGGTAAAGATGATGGAGATGATGGAGAGTAGACTAGCATTCTGTCCTAATATGGCACTGTCAGTAATGCTTGAGTGCATTTAAAGTTTGCCTTCCAGGGATTAGAATGAAAGTATAGAAAATAAGCAGATTCATATGGATGATGTAGAAGTGATTCTATGATGATGGTATTTTGAGTCTCAGAGGAAACCTATTCTTCAGTGTGCTTGTGAGTCAGCAAGATAAACCTCAACTAGAATTTTCTTCGACTAGTGATACAGCATAAGATCCGACTGCTGGTTTATTAGGTTTATATGAAGAAGAGTCCAAAAAAGAAATTCTGGATTTATCCAAGATGGGCAGACAGTTTTGTTTTCCTTCTGCATATATTGGCATTAAGCTTGGCACAGGTTCCCTTGTCACAAGAAATGTTAGTGAGGATATGAAATTCCACTGCTTCCATCAGGTTCACACCCACTCATGTCTTGTCCTTTTGGAACACTGTGTGCTGAGTAAGATTTTGGTAGAAGACAGGAGTGACACAAAGTGATGGGACCTGATTAGGACCTGCATTACAGTGAATAGATAAAGGATTGTTTTCCAATGACTTCTCAGTTTCAGGTCAGAGAGAGACTTTGAATTCTAGAATACAGGGAAGTCTCCTGTGTAGGCTGCAATAATTCTGAAAATCTCGTAGAAATTTGTATGTTTTTTAGAAAATCTCCTCAAAGGTTGAGGAAGAATCTGAGGTGGTCTGAAACTGTGGTCTGCTTGTAATCTTGAGTTCCTATCTTTTTTTATTTAACTAGAAGAAAACAAAAAAAAAAGCAAAAATCCATTCACAACAGACAGAAGTCAGAAATGTCAGAAGTACAAGCTGTAGCTGCAAATAGCATCATGCCTACATCTACAGTGCTCATAGTATTGGCTATGCTCTTCACTAGATTCAACAGGAAGCGCAGGAAGAATGTGTCACATTGTAGAAAGCTGTATAAATGATCTGCTGGCTAGGATGATCCCATTCTCCTTTATTCCTTTCCCCCCTCTTTTATTTCTCTTCTTCCTTTTTCTTTTTCTTTTTCTTTTCCCCTCCTTACACTTTTAAGCATGGAAGTGAGCTTGAACCTTTCACTCACTCACTTGTTAGTGAGGAAATGTTTGGATGAGCAAATGCAATTTATCTCAGGGTGTGTGTATATGCTGCTTAGTCCTCTTCTTTCACAGTAACCGTAAACCACTTCCACAGCCTTTCCTGCCACCTCACTCTTGTAATTCTTGACTTTCTTGCAGTGGGACACCAAACAATGGCTTCATCTACATTTTCCTTCTAACTTTTTTCACTTCAACAATACCGTATTCACTTGGTCTTATTCTGGAATCCCGAGGATAAATGTAAACCCAGGATTGCCTGTGTTTCTTGACCAGACCTGATGAGTAGTTTGGATGAGAAAGCCAAGAGCTTCGCATCAGTTGATTGACATTGGCTGCCTGTCAGCAAGCCAAAACAACATATGTGCAATTACTGTCAAACAAGACCTCCCTATGCTTGTGCCTGTTCATGTATAAGGCTTACTGCACGCAGGTGGTTTGAGATCCCTGCATAAGGCTGTTCTGCAAAAGGTGTCCTTTTTCTGCCTAATCAGGCAATTCCAAGTGAATTTCTTTTTGTCTGTCAGTGCATATTGAATCAGTGTCCTTAGGGAACCAAGGTGCAACACTTATCATTTTTTGAATTTGAAGGTGCCTGAGGCAACTGGGTTTGTACCTTTGCCAGGATAGCGGCACCTTCTGGAACATGCCTTCGTGAAGATTGCCAGCAGATGTCTAAGAAATCTCCAAATGTAAGTTAGATTAATTTCTCTGCTACCTACATTCTGGTTTGGATGCCAGTTCAAGTAAATGAATACATGACACTGTAGCTGTAGCTTGATGAAACACACGTATGACTTTCCATTTATTAACTTGTAAACTACCAAATTTTAGCAGAGATAAAGTAAATTAAGAAATTTAAGTTAACTTCAAGGTCAGGGAAACATTTTTTTACTCTGAGGAAACACTTTTAAACACTGAAACAAATTGCCCAGAGAGGGTGTAGAATCTTCATCCCTGGAGATATTCTGATCAGCTTGCTTCAATTTGGCCTTCTTTGAGCAGCAGCTTGGACTAGAAGACATCTGGAGGTTCTTTCCAACACATTTAATTCAGTTTGTGTGATTTGCTGCTATTTGCTAGCATTGTTGCATATGTTACTGATCAGCTCAATTAAGCAGCTAATAGAAATGAGATTATTCATAGCAAATACAGGCAGTTCTTTTTTGCCAAAGGTTTCCAAGGCTGTACTTCACACTTTAAAACATACCACTAGGCAGTGTAATACTGTTGGCAGTAACAAGTAATTCTTAACATTGGCAATTGCCAGCACATCAACTCCACAAGAGCAGCAGTTGAAAACCTGCAGCTTCCTACCAAGAATGACATTCAATTCCATGTTAGAGCTAGAGCTTGAATCTCACAATAACTGGGGGGGGGGGGAGAGGGAGTGAAGCTTAGTTATTGAGAGTTCACCATTATTCCCACTCATTCCCACTCATTTGTATGTAACAGCTATATTGGGGACTTTCACTGGCAATCATGGAAGGAATTCTCAACACGCCTTCACTTCTTTTTTCTGTTTACTGGTGTACTGCAGCCTTTCAGCCTCTTTTTGCCAAAACCTTTTTTCTGCCTCAGAGTTCACTTCATGCTGCTGTTGATTCTTGATACAACTGATGATCATATCTTCAGTCTGGTGCTGACTTCCTCTTCAGTGAGAGTTTTCAGCCATCAGTAAATCTGAGCTCACCAGTTCATCTCCATCCTGCCAGCTCCTCCTCTGAAACTCCCATTGTACTGCTGGAAGGGGTATAATGCTGTTTCCTAGCCATCAGCCAACTGATGACTCCCCCTGTGTTCCCCCTGAGCCAAAATTCTGTGTTTTACATAACTCATGCTTCAGCCAAGACTTTGTATAATGCCATCTGTATTCAGTGAAGAGCAGTAATAAGCACTTTATGAGATTTAACACATGCAATATTCAGGAAAATCAAGCATAGCTACAAAAATTTTAGATTTAGTAAAGGATGGGCAATGATCTTGTCTTCAATAAATTCCCTCCAGAACATAGATTTCAATTGTATATATGGAGATATATACATATATGTGCATATATATGTGTCTATGGAGATACATATATATATGTGCATGTATATGTGTGTCTATATATATACATAAACACCCCCATATATAGGTCACTGTGACCTGGCTCAAAGGTAAAGGGCTTGCTCACTGGATTACTTTTATGAAATTGTAATGATCATTTGATGCAATGAGCTTCCAAACATTAAAAAAAAAATCAAAAATAGTTGAAATCTAATAACAGATGGAGTTAAGCTGCTGACAACTCCACAGTGAGCCATGGAGAAAATTACATTATTATTTTTATGAAGGCACATAGCTCCGCAAAATGTGAAATTAGAAAGCCAATGTTTTACCCAAAAGCAGACAATTGCCTTGCAAATATGTAAATATCTGTCTAAGATCTGAGGAATTCTTACAATTAACATTTGCAATGGATCCTCAACTTTTATCAAGCATTTTCAATTCAGAAGCTATGAACTAGCAAAGGAGAGGAGGAGACATGGGAAATATCTAAGGAAAAAAAACCAAAACTGTCACTGAAAGAGTTCACCTGAAATTAAGAAGCAACTGAAGAAACAGTCAGAGTCAAAAGTGTGTAAGAAGTCAGAGCTACAGATTTTGTAGACAGATAATGAAAGTCAGAATAACATTAATATTTACTCTATGGCTCTAGATATACATACATATTTTTAGAAGTTTATTGTAATTCATATTTGCAGAAAGGGAAGTGAATGAGAATGGATACTTGATCAAAATATTTCAGGACTGATGGAAAACAAAAAATGCAACTAGCTAACGAACCTAACAACCATTGATCCTAAACATCAGCAAGAACAAGAACTTTCTGAAGATTGCACAAAAGTGTTTATTTTGGACCCAACTTTGTAAATCACTCTCTTTGGTTTAGTTTCCATATTCCCAATGTTGCAGATTTAAACTCATCTATCAGCTTTTGAAAGTTTGAAGTCTTTGAGCTGTCACTTAGTGTGGTGTAGCCACTTTCACAGAAGAGGGTTTATATGTATAGTTGGTTAATCTCCAGCTGACTGAAAAGTGGAGCCACTGGAATGATTGTTCATGAGTTAGAAAGACCAGACACCACTGCCACAGGCAGCTGTCTTATACAGACTCTTCACCAAGGTTAACTTTTCTGTTCATGCAGGAAAGATTTCTAAGAAAGTCACTAGAAATTTTCATCATGCTAACCACTGAAAGATCGGCTCAGAATAGCCACAAGATGTCATTGTGGGCCTGCTAAGATAACCAGTTAAGTTTGTAAAAATATAAAAAAATAATATAAATTAGAAACCAGAACTGATTTTCTATTTTGCATATTAATTTACAAGGAAAATACAAAGAACTATTTTATATATTTGGAAAAATTTTTGCAATATTATCCATAGTTTTTATTTATTCACTTCGGAGAACAAAAAAATTAAAGACATGAGTTCTTTATATCAGCCCTTCAACACTGCTAGCATTTGAGAAGGCGTTTGCTGCTGGGGTAACAACTGTTTTAGATGAGATGAAACATGCATATGGGAGTTTAAAAACAACAAATAAATAAACAACTGGAAAAAAAAGAAAAAGAAAATCAAAGAAAGCCTGGGAATGCTTATGCTTTTTCAAATATTTTTTTTATGCAGTCTTGAATTTTAATTATTCCTTCTGGAAGGGTTCCCGCATAATGAAAATTAAGATATGTTTTATATTGTACACAGTTCTTGAAAGCAGAGATTTATACTCCTCATGAGTTCTTTATGAATAAGAGGATGTAATAAAGACAAAATTTTATGACCGATGTGTGATTTTCTCCCAAAATACGAACTTTAAGAAATATAATAAAGATTACTTTTGGCAGAATAAGATAAAATTTTCAGACCTGATTGCTTTTAGCTGAGATCCCAAAATCAATTTAATTATGAGCCAAAAGGTCTGAAGGGAAACTTGGACTCTTTGATGGATATTGAATAGGTGACAATACAATGTAGGTGTTACCATATTTAAATTTAACATTTAGATATCTCACCAGTTAGAAAATTTTCAAGAACCAAAAACAGTGATTGAGAGTGCAAGGTATGTAGGGAGTCAGGGTTTCACACTAAATGATGAACCACTGAAACACATATAAAATGTCAATGAGAAAGTCTGACTTAGTCCTGCACCTTGCAGAGAGCGAGGGGCCCAATCCCATGACTCTGGGAAATACCTTCACTCTTCTGAACCTGACAGCTATTAGCATGGGTTAGCATTCTCCAAAGTATTCTAATGAAGTTCGCTATTGAGAAATACAATCTAATTAATGATGGAGGGGAAAAAATAAGAAAAGAAAAGAAAACAGAAAACCAAAGCAATCTTACAGGGTCTACATTTACTGCATTTATTTAGAAAAGGAACCTGAGCAACACGTTGTCCTATAGTGATCTCTGCTCAAACTGCACAACTGAGATGCATGGGGGAACAGAAAATGAATTCTTTGGAGAATTCTGGTCTTCTAAGAATTTTGATTCTATGAAAAATTATGATATTTCGGAGTTTACTACTGAAAGATGAAAACTACATCCTTTCCTATTAATAAATGAATGCAATGTAAGGTTGCCTTTTTGTTCTGATATCACAGATATTTCTGATCTAATTAGTGTACATGACCAGGATAAATTTGGTGTTTATCCTAAATTAGCCTGTGTTCCATTAACTAATGACCTGGGCTTCCATTACAGCTTAAAGATATTTGCAGTAATTGAATGATCCTTAGTTTCTGTGATCTGACTCCCAGTACAATTAGCAAAAAATTCAAAGAGGACCCTTACTTTTAAAAGTAAGCCCTTTTTCCTGATTAAATAATTACACATTTGTTCAGCACATCTTAGACATTTTATGAACTTCAAACAGAATTATTTTGGCTATGTGAAAAAGAAATATTATTGTGAAAGGAAAAACACAATTTTGTTTCTTACTTGCAGTAACACAATTCCCTTGGCACTGATAGGATTAAGAGATGGTTATTGTTCGTTCCTGAATATAGAAATGCTATCCACAGAGCAACAAATGGTTTTAGCATTATAATAAGGAATATCTCTGCTTTCAGTATAAGGAGTTGTTTCCTGTTTTGTGGACAAATATTCTGCAAATGCTAATGATTCTCAGATATCAAAGGTATCACTTTCCTTGTTTAATGTGTAATAATCTGGTGATAAGACAAAGCAAAATAAATTAGAATGTATGTGGCTCAAAGCCGTAACCATAGGGAACTTAATATTTGCAGTTAGAATGCAAGATGCATACAAATTATTATGGTGATGTGTGGAACAGAAAGTAGTCATACATATTTTTATTCAATGTTACCTAGACATCTTTTAGACTTTAGAGGAAGAAATGGTTCTTACTTCCTTTATCCTTCTATTTTGTTTCTATGCTTATATCTAAATTTATCAACAGAAAGTTTGTACTTCAGTGGGAGCATAGCTGGCGACTTACAGCCAAATCCTTGTGGAGTTTGGGCGAGAGGATAAAGATTTGTAAACCTATGCAGGTTCAGAATGTAAGAAAAGAATAATGAAGTCATAAGCAGAGAGTAGTGATTTTATGTAAAGCTGTTTAGTAAAAATATCTGAGAAAACTGTAGGGGGAGGAATGCTCAAATAACAAACTCAAAGAGTCTATTGCTGTGGTATGAACTCCTGTTGCTCAGATGATGAGACATGGGATGGTGACAGACACATCGATATTGTGCCAGATGAGATGTTAAAAGCAGTGTTGAGAGAACTGTTATGATGACAGACTGTCTCAGCTAAATCCTCTCCAATAGGAAAACCTGTAGTGAATGAAAAAGGCAGATAGTGTCTTTGAAAGGACAACAAAGCTGGTGAAGGATCTGGAGAACAAGTCTTATGAGGAACAGCTGATGGAACAGGGGTTGTTTAGTCTGGAGAAGAGAAGGCTCCTGGGACACCTTATTGCTCTCTACAACTACCTGAAAGGAGGTTGTAATGAGGTGGGAGTTGGTCTCTTCTCCAAAGTAACAAATGATAGGACAAGAGGAGATGGCCTCAAGCTGCACCAGAGGAGGCTTACACTGAATATTAGGAAACATTTCTTCACTGAGAGGGTGATCCAGTTTTGGAACAGGCTGCCCAGGGAAGTGGTGGGATCACCATCCTTGGAAATGTTCAAAAACCATGTAGATGAGGCCCTCAGTGACATGGTTTAGTAGTGGCCTTCGCAGTCCTGGGGTAATGATTAGACTTGATGCTCTTAAAGGTCTTTTCTGAGGTAGCTGATTCTATGATTCTATGTTTCTATTAATGTTTCTATGTGAAGAAAAAATGTATAAAGCTAGTGATTAGTCAGTAGTAATTGCGATGAAGGAATTGGGAAAGTGAACTACCAGAAAAAGGCTTTCTGAGACCCTGAACCACTGGTAAGGTAAGGAAAGCAAGTAGTAAAGACGGCTTTTTTTCTGCTTGATGAGCTGATGCCAAGTGAAAATCCGTGCATCAGGTAACATGAAGACCAACACTGGAAGAAAGAGAACAAATTTCTGTGGGAAAAATATGTCGAGTGATTATGACTGGTCATCCATCACATAGGGATAGGAATATAAATTGTTCATGAGGTTTGCTAATGACCTTCTGCTACCAAAATGAGAATATTCTTTTGACTGCTGAAGAAGGTAAGATTGGTGGACCATGCAACAAATCATGTTTTGGGTTACTCCCATTGTGGGAAAGATGAGTTTTTCAATGAGGTGCCTAGATTATGGTAAACAATAGCTGGGCAAGGTTTCATGAAATATTAAATAAAAATAAGGGAAGCTAGAGGGTAGAAGAACATTAGCCTGATGTGACATGATGAAGCTGATGATAATATAAAAAACACTCAGTTCAGTTGTTGACTAACCTTCTGATGGAAGCGAGATGCTTTCTGTTCCTTAATGGGGATTTCCATGAGGTACACTTCCATCCACTGCCTGGATCACTCATCCTCCTTATATTCCCTTTGCAGAGCTGGAGATTTGGAAGCTCTGCTCTGAGTTCTAGCTCCTTAACAGAATATGTAAGAAACTAGGAGCCCAGGAATACTGAAGCCCAATTTTATTTGAAAACTTCAAATGAAGCTCAATTTTATAAAATTAAATTCCTGATTGTTAGAAAATTTCCAAATTCTTTTCTGCTACAAATTTCTCTCCACCTTTTCCCATCAGGTTTGTGCAGAATGGAAATTCTCATATTCTGTCAGCTCTAATCACAGATTGCTGCTAAAGCAAGGAAGACCAGTTTCTATATATTATGCTGCAGTAGATTTAAAAAACAATTTAAATCTATATCCCTGAATTGTTCATAGAATTAGAGGGAATTTTTTAAAATATTGTTTCAGTTTCCCCTCTCTCTGATTTGATTTGACGTAAAAACATGTATAGGGCAGGAAGTATAATGGGACCTCTATGTTGAATCAATGCATTATGGTTTGTCAATAAGTATTGCTTTGTCATAGGTACTGCTGACACCTAAATTATCATGTTTTGGTATTCCCTGTCATTAGTTAATGAGTATTACTTTTATCGAAAGCTAATGTAACTGATTTCAACTCAAATCTGAAAACTAATAACTTTATTTGGAATGCATATCAATAGTGATATAGTTCTATGTATATGCATTATACATCCTAACAGTGAAATAAATGTCAGTATTTTAACATATATGGCACTGTTCTCCATTCTGCCTCCACTGTCTTCAGCTAGGGGTACAGAGGTGTATTAAGACCATAGGTTTTTCTCTATATGATTCAATAAAAATAAAATTCAGTCAGGTAAAATTTAAATTATTTAAAAATATGCAAGCAATGCCAGGTCTTCCATGTGGAAAGTTATTTCCAAAGGAAACCCTATTGCATACAAATGAAAACTTGTCACTGTTCTTTGTACTTTCTATCAAAGTCACAGCATCTTCCCAAAAACTCTCTTCCAAGAGAACATCAGGGGGAGTCTCCTTATGTGGTTCATTGTGTAAACTTAATCTGTACTATTCATATAATATTCATATATTTATGTAAAAAGCAGGGACATCCTGTGTTAAATCCTTCTATATGGAGTAGAAAAATCATATTTATAACACCTGTGGAAAAGATGGACATGGAATGAATAATACAGCATTTAAGAAAGGAATTTCTCCCTAATTGATCAGTTGCAGTAGCAAAAACAAATAGTAATCGTAATAATAAAAAATACTGAATTTATTATTTGGGATTTACTTAGCACTGAAAAAGGTGTAACTGACATAAACAAGGTCTATTTCTACAATCAAATGTCAAGGCAATGATTTCAGTTTTCTTTGATTCCATGGTAGAATTTTGTTTCATACATTTCAGTTAGTGAAGAGTCTGGAGTGAGCAGCATGATGGAGCAAGAGAGAAATTACTGGAATATAGAAGAGAGGAAGGACAATCAATTATATAAGGACAGAGAATTTTTGTTGAAAATACAGTGGTTAAGGTTAAATAATTGCCTGTGGAAGTGATCACTCTCACTCTCTAACCCATTCTAGAAACACTTAAATCTAATTTTCACCATTCCAGTGCTTTGCTCTTGACTACACTGTGTTGCTCAGTTAGATAAGCTAGCATTACTAATAGAAATATTATGCTAATCCCTAGTGACATTCAGTATACATGACTGTCTGTATATTTAATGTGAAAATTTATCTTATGCAAAATATGAATGCTAATCATTTGTCTCAGTTCAAGAACTTGCCTTCCAGTTCCATACTCAAAGCTGTAGATAATCCTCCATCTCTCCGAAGCAAATATAGGTAAAAAGAAGGTCTTATATTCTGGTTTTACATCCTTATACTAGTTAGAATCTGAACTGTTGAAATTAAAAAAGTTCAAAACCAAGCAGTAAGCAATGCAAATAGAGCTAAAAATAATAACAATAATCATAGAATCATGGAATCATTGAATAGATAGGGTTGGAAAGGACCTTAAGATCATCAAGTTCCAACCACCCTGCTCTGGGCAGGGACACCTCACGCTAAATCATATCACCCAAGGCCTCATCCAACCTGGTCTTGAACACTGCCAGGGATGGAGCATTCACAACCTCCCTGGGCAACCTATTCCAGTGCCTCACTACCCTTACATGAAAGAATTTCTTCCTTATATCCAATCTAAACTTCCCCTGTTTAAGTTTTAACCTGTTACCCCTTGTCTTATCCCTACAGTCCCTAATGAAGAGTCCCTCCCCAGCATCCCGATAGGCCCCCTTCAGACACTGGAAGGCTGCTATGAGGTCTCCACGCAGCCTTCTCTTCTCCAGGCTCAACAGCCCCAACTTCCTCAGCCTGTCTTCATCTGGGAGGTGCTCCAGTCCCCTGATCATACTTGTGGCCCTCCTCCGGACTTGTTCCAACAGTTCCATGTCCTTTTTATGTTGAGGACGCCAGAACTGCACACAACACTCCAGGTGAGGTCTCACAAGAATATGTTAAAAGAGGAGATATTGTGAAAATCTGTGTCTCATAACTTAAGCAAAAACTAGTTCTGACAAAGAGGAACTTTCTCATTTGGGACATGTATGGTTGCATACTTGGTTTCAAAAGTGGAAGGAAGGATACACAGTACTCTAGCAGTAGTTACAGTAGCAAAGATATAGTCATTTGAAAGGCGGAAAAGGTACAAATCAGCAGATTATTGGGATGAAACAGAAAGAGTTTCTTCCTAATTAATTTGTAAAGCTCTACAATTAAGAAGACCTGAACTAAGAGTGGTCAGAAAATACACAGTGACAATAAACGTGAGAGAAGAACCAAAGTAGCTGAGCTGATATAAGGTGACAACATGAGGAAAAAATAGCAATTGACAAAACCCCTTACTTTTTTTAAAAATTGTTTTTATAGTCTCTGCATTTTCCAAGTTTGATGGGGATTTTACTAGTGTTTGAGTATGTATGTATCAGACGACAGCCCTTGTGTGCTTATCTATGTACTAAGCAGAAATGACATGGAAAAGCATGGGTGGAGGGAGAAACACAGCTCATGGAAGGTCAATGGCCAAGTCATGAACGGGGCTGAAGGTTCATGCCTCTGTGCAGTGGCCTTTCTGCTGAACTACAGTCTGCCTTGTCTTATATTACATTGCTTAGAAGGAATATGTAGAGGACAGAGAGAAAAAAACAGAAGACCCAATAAAACTAGTTGAATTGTTTTCTTAGTTAACTGCCCACACCATGTTCAATACAGCTTGTCAAATGGGCAACATCTGATACTTATGAAATAAGGACTGATTTTTTTTTCCCCAATAAAGTATAATTTATCTGGTGGCAGGAAACTGCTAGGGAAGCACGCAGTAATAGTCTTAATGAGTACAAAAACTACTAAGGTATAGGTAAGCCAGGTTCCTGGTAAAAAATAACTCTAAGAGGAAGCAAGGGAGAGCATCAATAAAATATTTAGACTTCCACTCCATATGGATGTATACAGCAGCCAAGGAAAAAAAAAGAGGAAACTGTTACAAAGTGAACTACAAGCATATGACAAATAAAAGTGAGGGTATTTTGTTCAGCAGTAACAAAATAAGAATACATATTTCCTTCAGCATTATAATATCTGAATTAGCCAGAGATATTGCATTATACATGGAGATTAGACCAAAACTAAATTCTGCAGAAATAGAGAAAAACCTCATAGAATTTTAAGTAGTTCTGTGATACTGGATACTGCAGCCTGTATGGCTGCTGTGAACAGTTGCTCTCCCTAATGAATAATGCACAGACTATGATTTCTTTCAAGGGAATAATAGGCTATCTAATGAAAACTTTGAAAGGGGTTACAATTTACCTGTCTGAAGTGAACAAAAAAAAAAAAAAAGCTAGATTACCTTATTATCAAACAAAATAGTATTAACCCTAGCAAAAATAAAAAGCAGCTTATTTGTTCTCTTACCTATTCCAGCTATTCTAGCACTTCTTTTTTGTTTGAATACTCTACATTAAAAACATGAGATTTTCCATGTTAAAAAACAAGTTGCACCTCTCTAGAACAATGTATATTTTTCTATCTATATTGCAGTAAAAAGATGAATGACAATGTCATAATATGTCACTGAAAGATAATTTCAACATCCTACTCACCAGCAATACAAGGGCATAGGATATTTACTTTATGCTTCTTTTTTTTTGTTTTGTTTTGTCTTTTTTTCTTTATTAACTTTCAGATATAGGGAGACTTTGCTTGAGTGTATCTATTGTTCCACATTACATTTGACACTTGTAATTTTGTCTGGAATGCATAAATTGCATGTGTTCCTAGCAAAAAAACAAAGTGTCAGGAAAGTCAAATGAAGAACAATCAACATGTCTGTAGAGTTTAATGTGAAGACTTTCACTCATCTGTAAAGAGCTGAAGGCTCTTCAGTGTCTTCATTGCATATGTGTGTCATACAGCAGTAGGGAAGGGAATGCAATCTGTAATATCAGTCATTGTGTAAAGATTCCTGTAAAGTTTAGCATAATTGTTGAATGATCTAGAAAGCTGGAAGATAATCTGCTTGCATGGGGTAGGCACAAATACTGACTATGAGTTAATTAGCATAAGGGCTTGTCAGGTACTTTAATATAAATAGGACTAGTTTTGGTTTTGTAACTATCACAGTAAGAAGCAAGCATGCAGAGCCTTAAATGACATCAAAAGCCTACACCAAATAAATGTTAAAACAGAACTGTTAAATGCTCAAAAGCCATATTTTATGTCCTCTTTTTCTTGTTCTAGGTGTACTGCATTGCAGTATAATATTTGAATGAAGAGACAGGAAAAAAAACCCAGACTGTTTCATTTAGAAGCAACTTTTCAACTTCATAGGGCTCAAAGGTAAACACTGCTTGGTAGCCCAGTCTCTACACTCCATCTCTGCATATTTTGAAAAGTTTCCTTTGTACTGCAATTGATTTGAAGATACTTGGTGATTGCTTGGTTTGTTGAGGCATGGAATGTTCTGCCTGCAATAATGACTTTGCTAAAGTACCTAGGAAGGAGTCCAGTTCTTACACAACTTCAGCCATTTTTGTTAACTTCATAGCGATTTAATTTGTGGGGTTATGATAGACATTGTTGCAGAACCTTGGGTACAGGAAGCTACTAAGTTTCTTACTTTACGAAGAAGCATTTCCTGGATCATCATTTTTACATGAAATTTAGTTAAACTAGCTGTGAAAAATCAACCCTGCCTTCCTTCTTTAACTGCATTTACTTATAGGAAAATAATAGTAAATGGTCAGAAGCCATTTTCAAAAAAATCACTAAAAAAAAAATGTACTATATTTAATGCAACACAGCCATTCAAATCAAGACTATAAAAGCATTACCTGCATAAGGTTAACAGAAGAATACAGAGTTATTGTAATTGATTGTAAGAAAGATTCTGTGGCAATGACATTAAAGGACTGTTCCAACAATTGTCTATGGTCTTCAGTAATAGCTTCAGGCAGAATCAGATTTTTCAATTGTAGAGCAGTTCAAATAAATTGTTGATTTTTTGTTTTTTTTTTTACTTTGAAAATGACCCTTTTGCACTTTATTAAAAAATTAACTATTCTACGACCAATTTTCTTTAGGTAATATATGCAGTACATTTCCCTACTCTGTGGGTAGCACAAGTTATTCAGAATTTAGAAAATGGTAATCAAAGGAAAAGTAGGACTTAGAAATTATAATTGTCTTCAGCTCTACACACATTTCTATGCTGGGGAGAAATGTGACTTCTATAGAGTAAGGGATAGAAGACACACTGAAATGAAGCACTCAAGTATGAATTCCCGTATATGCTGGAAATTATTCAGGTTGCTACATAACCATATGGGGCTTTGTAAATGACTTTCAAAAATGGATAGCTCAACTCAGTTTAACTTGCCTTTTATTAAGACAAGGTAAATGCAGTGTTCTTCACTAGGAGCTCTTCAGGCTGCAATTATCCTTTAGAAAATGCTAAAATAATAAGTTGGTATTTATATATATCCATGCAGATAATATAGAGATATGTAGAGAAATAGAGATATATCAACATAGAGATATCATATTTGTTATATATATGTATATATGGGAAAATAGGATTAAATTGAAATGTATTTTTTCTGCATTTAATAAAAAAATAAAAAAGCCAGAGGTAGAAAATTTCTGCTGGCAATGGGAAACATATATATTCTCTGTAGCTGAATAACCTATTTGTTACTTAGAATTCTGGGAGTACTGTGAGAACTGGGCTTGTTCAGCCTGGAGAACAGAAGGCTTAGAGGGGACCTTGTAACAGTCTTCCAGTACGTAAAGGGAGCCTACAAGAAATCGGGAGAGGGACTTTTTACAAGGGCATGTAGTGACAGGAGAAGGAGAAATGTCTTTAAACTAGAAGAGATTTAGATGATTAGACATTAGGAAGAAATTCTTCACTATGTGGGTGGTGAGACACTGGAACAGGTCGCACAGAGAAGTTGTGGATGCTTCATCCCTGGAAGGCTTCAAGGCCAGGTTGGATGCGACTTTGAGCAGCCTGGACTAGTGGAAGATGTCCCTGCCCATGACAGGGGGTTGGAACTCATTGACCTTTAAGGTTTCTTTCAACTCAAATCATTCTGTGACTCTATTCCACAAAAATAAGTTCTGCTCTATGAAAAGGAACATGCTGAGGCCAAATCACACTACTATATAATATGCTGACTTTATATATTTTCTCCTTGAATAACAAAATTTATTAAGCATGCTTTTCATAAATAATATTTAAACCACAGTTCCTCGAAGTATGTTGTGAGCTACTGTTCTTCATGAAAAGCTTAGCGGTTGTCTGGTAAGAGGTTAAGTATCAAGAGAAGACATGAGAAAATTTCATCAGCAGCTTAGAATTATGAATAATTAATCATATGTACTAGTGTAAATTTTTATATTATATTAGGTGACTATAATATATTTTAATAAATTTTGTATAACTTAATTATCATAAATTAAAGATATTGTGGATACATAAGTGGTTTATATGGACAGTGTATATAATATTTATATATAAATAATGGCATACATATACACATTTATATACATGCATGTCATTACACATGGATATGCATTTTATATGTATGCATATACATGCACTACTATTAACTAATTTTTTGCTTTCAACAGCATAAAGGGAAGCAGCACAATATAACATTATTAGGAAAAGTTTTACAACCTATGAGATAGATTTTTGTTCTTAAAAGTCTTGTTTTCACTAAATGAATACATTTAAAACCCTTATGTTAAGTGATGCTAATTCTAAAGATTTATTTAGTTAAAAACCATAATTAAATGTCATATTGCAATTCTGAAATCAACTGATAATGTAAATAGCCAAAGTCTATGATCTTACTTCTTTTTCCTTGATCTTATGGGATACTGGACAGTAGATCATTCCCCTGATTAAAGCTATGCAATTAGAATGATTTAGAAAAATGTAGCTGATAAAGAGTTGCCAATTTTTACCAGATAAATGTATTAATATTTGCTCTCAACTTGTACTTTTTAATTTGATTTCATATGTTTTCTTAAAAGACAGGCTATTGTAGAAATGTCAAAATTGTTCAGTGTCATGGTAACATGCTTTTATGCAGGGGTACTTTTAACAGTCCTGAAGTTACACTCTTCTCTCTGTTAATTACTGCACATAATGCTTTTCATGTAACTATAGCTCAGTCATCTCTAAAATGAGTATGTGAGCTGATCACCTCAGAGGTGCAGTTTCAAGTTGAATTACTGAATGTGGTAACGCAATATGTAATACAGGCCGACAACTATGAATTTACTGTTCTATTCATTGTCAAGTCATGCTAAACAAAAGGGCAGGAAAGGTGTTTTGAAAATGCTTAGCTGTCCCCAAGAGTGGTTGGCTTTCCAGAAGTGCTTAGTCTTTATCTCAATAGCTGATGAAAGGAATGGTAGAGTTCATAACTCCAAATTAATTCCCTCTAAAATCAGAGTAGTAAAACCACCAGTGTTATCAGTACTGTAATGTCAGACAACTTGGTGCTTGCCAGACTCAGGCAGTAATTGCATCTTATGAAGCATAATCACAGTGTTGGTACATAGCAAAGACTTGACAAGTTTTATGGCCTTCAAAGTTATATCTCCAAAAGGCTTCCTTTGATAAGGAGTTAAAGTATGTGCCCCTAACAAGACACTAGCGCAAAACCATGTCCCATAACAATATAAAACTCTCATGTTTTCTCTCTCAGCTTTTAAATAGGGACCAAAAATAATGATATAGTAAGTTACATTTGTATTGGTCTGAATATTTCCTCATAGGATGTGTAGGCTGTTATGCAATTATTTTGGTCCGAATATCATGTGTGGGAATATTACTGCTGGGAGTTACTGCAAAGAAGCCTGTTTATAACTGTTGAATCGTTTTATACAGTCAGTGATAATAAACTATAACTGATAGAAAGCAATTATAACCTTAGCTAAATATATTATTTTACCAGACACAAATACATATAAATAATTATGTATTTATAAAGAAAGTTAATAAAAACCCATTATAATAAACCCCACATCTTTAATGCTTTCCACCTTTTCTAGCAGTATCAACACTTTCCCAGAGTTTTTTCAGACTGTTTGGATTTGAAGTCCATTATAATGTTTTTATCTTTTAGCACTAAAGATTAAGTTACACTGTGGAGTAGGTTCCACACTATATGCTTCTTTGTGACTAAAGCAAATTTTTTTAATATTTACTTCTTTCAGGTTCCATATATTCTTATAAACTCAAACACAATACCTTGCAAGCAAACATACATTACATAAATTTTTATATGGGAATGAATGTATTTTGCCTACTTTCTAAACCAGTCAAAATAGTAAGTTCAAAATTTGCAGTGGGTAATGTGAAATTATTGCTGTCTTGAAGTAATATTTTACATTTATAACAATGTATGAATTTTCCTGTCTTAAAACTACTGCAGGATTTTCCTAGCTTTGTGTGTCCTTTCCATGACTTGTTAATTAATGCACAATAAGGAATTTCAGAATACGTAACAGTTTAATCCCGGCCTTGAATACAGCAGGGCTTCCTCTGCTAATTTTATTCAGCTAACAGAGCAGACACAGGCTGAGTATTAAGTTTCTTTACCTATGGGACACATTTTGCTCTCTGTAAAATGTAGCTATTGTATGGCTATTCTTATTTAATGATTCGTTGTGCTCCCTTTTACATTTACTTTTACAGTCTCTGTGTGCTGCACCCGACTTAACCAGGCTTCATTTTGTCATAGGTATCTATGTGCTACAGCAATAAGAAATGTAAACAATCTAAACTAAGAAAAGACTATTTGCTTATTTCAGGAAAATTACATCAGACTATTTAAAAGTTGATTAACTATGAAGATGATGCTCAGATCTTTGCTACAATGTCAGTTACATGATCAGTAAACATAGCCAAAGAATTTGCTATTGTGATGATACCCAACATAACATGAAATAGTTTTTGTTCTAAACACTAGCCCCAAAACTGTGCCCACATGTTGAGTAGGAGCATTTGTAAATTTGAGTTGAAATTGTTGAACTTTTTAGGTGACCTTTCCCTGCTTTTCTGCTCTAAGGCAACAATTTTATTGATATAGTATTCCATTTACATATTTACAAAATGCAAGATATTAATTTTCCATGATGTATTTTTTTAATAAAAATAAACCTCAATTTAATATAAAGACACTTTAAAAAATCAGAAAGGAAATGAAACATTGCTTTGGATGAGAGACAACTCCTCTCAAACCAAAATGATTTAAGTTTTGGTTTTTTTTTTGGTTTTGGGTTGGTTTGTTTTTTTTTTGAGACTATCATAGAAGCAATTCTCTTAATTTTGAGTCAATTTTCTACTTGATCAGTGATATGAACAGTCAGCTTTTTGCATAGCACCCTTCTATTCCAGGTGTCAATTTGCCAGGATGATACTAATGCTGTTTAAACAAAGCTGGTTTTGTTTCATTGCCAGCAGCTGAGCCAGTGAGTTGTAATGATGGGAACTGGAAAATGCATCAGAGTGACTGAACAGGGACTTAAATAAATACATAAATGTGCCATATTTGCATCATGAGTTTTTAATGTGCAACATTTCAGAGAAAAATCTGTTATTTCTGCGACTCATGAATAAAAATGTATGGCCAGTTTAACTGTGGCCAGCAAGGAACTCTTTTTCCCTCTATAACAAATGGTAAGAAGTGTGAATACATAATTAAAGCAGCTTAGAGTACTGTGATTTTCTAGAAAAGCAGCCACACTGGTATACCTACCAGTGGCAAACCCTTTTTATCTCATTTAATAAGCTTTTAATTGCTGGATCAGGCCCAGTCTTACAAAACATTGGACTTTGGCAGACATGCTTCTTAGTCATAAAATAAAGACAAACTCTGGGGCCTCCCTATCACTTGCAGTTTGCTAACTAGATGGTGAAGCAACCAACAGATGTGATCCACGCTGGTAGCAAAGCATTTTGTTTGCTGAATCAGGACAATTAAAATTCCATCAAGTTTTATACAAAACTACAGCAGTAATTTAGAAAAACATAAGCATGAGAGCAATTGCTCTATACAATTCGATGGTGGGAATAGCTAAGCATCATACTGTCTAAGATGTCTTCCTTTTCAAGCTTCAGATTTGGTATTACATTCAGCTACAGCCAGGTGGTAAATACTTGCTTCTGGCAGTTCTTCTTTGGGTTAAATGACTTCATAACTGACAACATCTAATTGAAAACAGCTTGGGATCCCCCAACACACTCTTAAGTAACTGTGAAAATCTATAATACTCTGCTGTCTGAAATACAGGTCAAGTGTAAAGCAAGTCAAGAAAGATTAACAGGTTGCTTAGAGATTGCTGCAGATAAGAAGAGTCTCAGAAGCTCATGTCTCAGAAGGTGAGCAGAGCAATCCTCCTCATGGATGGATTTCACTTGAGTACCCAGGGGAACCTTCCAGCCTTCAAGCTAGCATGAATGATAAGAGCTGTGAGAGACACTTTTGCAACCCACCTTTTTAACATGAGAGACAGAGTGCCCTTTCTATCTTGTTATGTAAAACACACAGCCTTCTTAAAGACATGTGTGTTAGTAGATGAATCTTCTTGTTGCTCGTATGAAAATCGGTTTATGCCTTTGATTATTCTCTTCTCTGTTTTAACTCCATGTAACACTACAGGCTTGGTGGAGAGTGGCTGCTTGGTGAAAAAGAATCTGGGAGTGTTGGTCAACAGCCAGGAGAACATCAGCCAGCAGTGTACCCAGGTGGCCAAGAATGCCAACAGCATCCTGGCTTGCATCAGAAATAGTGTAGCCAGCAGGACTAGCTCATCCCCCTTACTTGGCACTGGTGAGGTCACACCTCAAATACTGTGCTCAATTCTGGGGCCCTGTTACGGTTTAAGCCCAGCTGGTAACTCAGAAAAACCACATAAACATTTGCTCCCCCACCTCCCACCCCCACTTCCTTCCCCTGTTCCCAGAGGGATGGGGAGGAGAATCTAAAGAATGTAACTCCCACCGGTTGAGATAAGAACAGCCCAGTAACTAAGGTATAACACAAACCACTGCTGCTACCACCAATAACAATAATGATAAGGGAAATAACAAGGGAAGATAATACAACTGCTCACCGCCCACCAACCAATACCCAGCCCGACCCAAGCAGTGATCCAGCCCTTCCAGGTAACTGCCCCCAGTTTACATCCTGGGCATGACATGCTGTGGTATGGAATAGCTCTTTGGTCAGTTTGGGTCAGGTGTCCTGTCTCTGCTTCCTCCTCGCTTCCCCTCCTCCCTGGCAGAGCATGAGACTCAGAAAGTCCTTGGTCAGAGTAAACATTACTGAGCAGTAACTAAAAACATCGGTGTTATCAGCATTGTTCCTAGGCTGAAAGCCAAAAACACAGCATTGCGCCAGCTACTAAGAAGGAGAAAAATGACTGCTACTGCTGAATGCAGTATAGCCCCTCACTACAGGAAAGATATTGAGGTGCTGGAGCAGGTCCAGAAAAGGGCAATGAAGCTGGTGAAGTGTCTTGAGAACAAGTCTGATAAGAAGTGGCTGAAGAACTTGGGTCATGTAGTCTGGAGAAAAGGAGGCAAAGGGGACACTATTGGTCTCTGCAGCTACCAGAAAGGAGGTTGTTGTGAGGTGGATCTTGATCTCATCTCCAAAGCAACAAGTAATAGGACAAGAGGTAACAGCCCCAAATTGTGCTAACAGTTAGCAAGCATTGCAAGAAGCTTCCCAGGGAAGCAGTGGAGTCATCATCCCTAGAGGTATTTAAAAGATGTGTAGATATGGTGCTTAGGGATGTGATTTAGTGGTGGACTCAGCAGTGCTAGGTTAATGGTCAGACTTGATGATCTTACAGGTCTTTTCCAACCTAAATGATTCTATAATTCTTCTTCCAACCTAAATGATTCTATAATTCTTTTCTTGTAGAATCTCTTGAAATATGGGATCAAACCTTCATACTCAGCATACGATTGCACCATGGATTTGTTCTGTTTCTTTTGCTACGATTCCTAGGTTTTTCTTTTTTTTCTTGCTGTTTCAAAGCTGATGTGAAACAAACTTTTGTGTTTCTACTTCTAATATAAAAGGATGTCAAATTTACAGTCCGTTTGATTTTTGACTGCAATGCCCACACTAAAATTGTTCAGAGGCACCATATTCTCAAGTTATATAAAGAATTGACTACTGTAGTATTTTACCTTATACTGCAATAAATTAGTTCTGGATCATGTGGGAATATTCTGTTTTTGGAATGTCAGTGCTTTGATATCTTTCTTTTATTAAATTGTATGCTAATGTTGCTGCTGACATTGCTACTTTTAGCAAGTAATATAAATAATAGTAATATACTGTCTTTTAGTTGTATTACTTACATTATTTGTAAAATCCAAATAACATTGGAGCTTTTCAGTGGATGCTCATAGACCAGAAAGTGTGCTATTTTGGTATACAAAGAATATTGTATGAACATTTTGCTCATACAAGAAGAAACTATTATGTCACATTATTTTTTTCCCATAAGATTTGCTGCTGTTGCAGAATACAAATAGTTTGGACTACTGCAGTTATTAACAAGCCAAGATTTAAAATGCAATATATAGTGGTTTTATGGAGTTTATTGCTACAGATTTGCAAGGGAAATACTGTGACTTTTATTAGCAACTATTAAATACTGTGAAGACTTCTAGGATTTGGACTTACTATTAAAAGCAGATAAGTGACATGGGTAATTGTGACACAATTCTGCATCACAAAATCTTTTACGTGCACAGAGTATCACAGGAGAATTGAAGTCATAATATTGGGCTGTCAGATACTACTAAACACTAGACAACAAATTAGGTTTTGCCAGCAAAATTAAATCCATAGCACTGTTGTATGTGTTTCCTTGTGACTAATAGTATTCATGTGGCACTCATGCAGTATATTTGCCCAGCTTTGGATTTCAAATGCCTTTTCCTTTTAGTCACAAATACAGCTGAAGTCACTGTTTGTCTCAGAACAGCATAAAGTATAGCTTTATAAGCTTTATAAAGTATTAGCTTTATAAGAGCTTGGGACTGGTGTATCCTCCCAGAAAGTTGTAGATATGTTAAATGATCAAATTTAATTTAATATTTCCTGTTAAAAATCTAAAGAAGATCATGTTTTTCTGTCAGTGTCTCATAGTTGTGTAAGTACCTTTTCTTTCTTTTTTCCTCTTTTCTTTTCAGTGATCAATGGTATTTGTACCTTCTTTCCCAGAATCCTGTCAGGACACAGTGCATGTCTACATCAGTACTGATGAGTGTGATGCTTAATTTCACATCACATGAAAGTCAAAGCAAACAAAATTATTTCTCTAAGTTATAATTACACAGCTATAGTCCCAAAATAGATGATGGCTTAACACACTCTCTCAAGATTTTTTTTCTGAAGCAGTTTAACTATGGGAAGTACCAAGGCTGCTTTCTTATGTAGAGCTCTATCTATACTCCTTGATATTAAGACACTCTATTGATAAGATGATAGCTTATATTCCCTGGTGTTCTTTAAATGTATATTACTTAGAATTCCTGGCAACAAAAAGTGCTTAAAAACAGGTAAGCACTGTCCTCCTGTATCAAAATGTTCTTTTTTTTTTTTTTCCTTTAAACCAGGAGACCAATATCCAGCAGGTACACTGCATTATCCAGCCTCCTCCATCAGCTTCTGAAATTGCAGAAGGAATGACCTCTACCAGGTCATTCAGTTTCACATTTAGCCGTGGGTCTATGAAGGAGAACTAAAGCATTCAGGGTCTCAACCAGCACTCTATCTGGGTGAAACAGAGTACTTTCTCCAAAGGGAAACATCAGTATTTTATCTTTTTTTCTTTCTCTTTGAAAACATAAAATCAAGAAAAAAATCAATCCCCCTTCTAAGCAGTATTTCTATCCTTTTTTGATAGATTCACTTTTACTACTAAAGAACAATGTCTTTTTTATACATCTAGGCAGCTTTGAAGAAGGAAATTATAAACTGTCTTTTTCTCAGAATAGATATATCCTATAATGGGTTTTTTTCCCTTTTTTTTTTTTTTAACGGAGAAAGAATTCTGTATTTTTAGATCAAGCAAAATTCATGTCTGCTTGGAATGCTTTTATTGACATGTGCAAGGGTGCTTTGATATCAAGAGGACCCTTCCAAAACAAGCTGACTGGTAGATGTGGTCGTTTGAAGAAACATGAAATTTACAGGGAATCTCTCCTAAATAGATTAGTATCTTTAATTTCACAATAAAAGTATATTTGGCAACAAGCAGTATTTGTTCCTCGTTCCTACTCCTTTTGTAAGTGTGCTCTTGAGTTGCAGTGACCAAATCTATTTCACTGGACATCCCGCCCTCCACACTTCCCCAAAAACAGGAAGATGAAAAGCAAACCCTTTTCTGTACTTACAGTTAGATCAGTTCCCCAGCCGGGTTCCTAATGCAGTCAGGTGAACCTTTGTTCTAACATGAGTCAGAACAGCAGTGTGTGTGGGGAGGTTGAGGCAGATAGAAGGATATGGTTTCCTCATCTTCCTTATTCCCACTTTATTTGTTATTTAGTCCATGGACATCTTAATGCTCAACTATTTTAAGACTGATTTACATCAGCAGGAAGCATGCATCTGTTTTATTTTTCTTATCCCACATATTTGTTTACTTGTACAATTATTTTTTTCTGGTAATGCATTTTCTTACAGGTAGCCTTTCATCAGTTTGTACTTGTTTTTTTCACATAGAGCCAATAGAAATAGCATTAGCATAAATGGATTTATTTGCTTCCCCTCAATGAAAGTGAATTACTTGTTTACTTTATCTTGATGATCAAAAATCATAACCTAGACAAAGATGATCTTAAAACAGCAGGTGCACGTTTTGTTTTGTTATTCTTCTTGACTCCTTTGCAAACATTAAAAATCATTCTCAAAGTAATTTCAGAATAAAAAGAATATTTTTCCAAAATAATACAGTTATTCTTAGTCTGTGAGTTAGTTCCAATAAATAAAACCACAAATATTTTCATGCTGGAGCAAATTAATGATCACTATAGTTTGTTAAGCTGCTTAAATGATAGGTGTGCAACCAAATCCTGAAATGGCAATTTCTGAAATGTTCTTTGCAAATTCTGATAGAAAATTGCCTAGGACTATATCTCTGTTGCTTTGGTTAATATAACTCTGCATCTTATCCTCTTCATTTTATTTTGATACTACTACGCACATCATTTTGGTGTCATCTGCTCACAATTAATCCCTCAAGAGAGTACTACTATTTTCCAAATACAAGAATTATGTGTCCCTCAGATGTGCTTACATCTGCTGTATTCCGAAGGCCCTAAAGCATCTCAGACAGGTCAAATATTGGTATTTAATTAACTTCTCTGCCTTAATATATTATCAGCCATCAGACAGCCCAAGTCTGACAATCCCTACATTTTTTTTTCCAAATAATTTGAATTGTATTAGTTCATGGAATGTAGTTTCATATATTAAAATAATTAACTGTTCTGCAATTCAAGGTACTGCTAGGTTTGTGTTTTGAAATTGAGCTTGGTAGGTTTGCAGGAGGGATATCATACACTGTACCATTAAGTCAAATAAAGCTATTTGCCCCTGCTGAAGGTATGCTAGGTTTCTGTTGTTCAGTTTTGAAATTCTTTGCTTTTTTCAAGGAATATGAGCTCTTATAACAGCATGCTTTGCCACTTCTACATTACTGAAAAGCAATAAAGGCTTTTGCTTGTTTAAAGAAATCATACCAATATGACATGAGTACTTTTTTTTTTCAATATTAGTGAATGGGCATAGCCTTGGAAACACCAAGGAGAGATTCCTCAGAGCCCAATACTGCAACTCCTGTTGCTAGGAAACCATTTTTATTTGTTTTCTTTTAAAACAACTAAATCATTTTATGCCTGGCTTCAAAGGCAGCTAGGAGGATGGGGGCGGAAAGAAATGCATTTTAAAATCTCACCTTTTCTTCCTCTTGTTTCCAATATGAGAAAGGCAACAAGTTAATACAATGTGATGGGATTTGGATGAACCATAGAATAATAGAATAGTTAGGGTTGGAAAGGATATTAAGATCACCTAGTTCCAACCCCCCTGTGTCCTGGGTTCAGCAGTAGCAGTCATTTTTCTCCTTCTTAGTAGCTGGCGCAATGCTGTGTTTTTGGCTTTCAGCCTAGGAACAGCGTTGGTAACACCGACGTTTTTAGTTACTGCTCAGTAATGTTTACTCTGACCAAGGACTTTCTGAGTCTCATGCTCTGCCAGGGAGGAGGGGAAGCGAGGAGGAAGCAGAGACAGGACACCTGACCCAAACTAGCCAAAAAGGTATTCCATACCACAGCATGTCATGCCCAGGATGTAAACTGGGGGCAGTTACCTGGAAGGGCTGGATCACTGCTTGGGTCAGGCTGGGTATTGGTCGGTGGGCGGTGAGCAGTTGTATTGTCTTCCCTTGTTATTTCCCTTATCATTATTATTATTGGTGGTAGCAGCAGTGATTTGTGTTATACCTTAGTTACTGGGCTGTTCTTATCTCAACCGGTGGGAGTTACATTCTTTTGATTCTCCTCCCCATCCCTCCGGGAGAGGGGAGAAAGGGAGTTGGGGGGAAGGGGGGGTGACCAAGGAGCTGCGTGGTTTTGTGTTGACAGCTGGGCTTAAACAAAGACACCTTCCCATGGGCAGGGACACCTCACACTAAACCATGTCACCCAAGGCTCTGTCCAACCTGGCCTTGAGCACCATCAGGGATGGAGCATTCACAAATTCCCTGGGCAACCCATTCCAGTGCCTCACTGACCTTACAGTAAAGAATTTCTTCTTTTTATCTAACCTGAACTTGCCCTGTTTAAGTTTCAACCCATTAGCCCTTATCCTATCACTACAGTCCCTGATGAGGAGTCCCTCTTCAGCATCCCCATCAGACATTGGAAGGCTGCTATGAGGTCTCCATGCAGCCTTCTCTTCTCCAGGCTGAACACCCCCAACTTTCTCAGCCTGTCTTCATACGGGAGGTGCTCCAGTCCCCTGATCATACTCGTGGCCCTCCTCTGGACTTGTTCCAACAGTTCCATGTCCTTTTTATGTTGAGGACGCCAGAACTGCACACTGTGGGGAATGAAGGTGATAAGATTTGCATGAAAAAGTTTGGGAATGAGCTCTGAGGCCTTGGTGCTTGACAAACCCTAGGGCGATGAGTTGGAACCTTGAAGGACAGGGAAGGTAAACAAGCAAGCCTTGGGAGGATGGGCCAGGATGTAGCTGTGGTGGGAATCTCAGTTGGAGGGCAGAGGATGTGAGGGTTGTGAGAGGGTCTGCAGCACTGTTATTGGACTATTTACCTGGAGAGTTTCACAGTGGCCAAGGAGATTGAACACTCTTTGTATGTGCAGGCTGGGAAAGTACTGAACAAGGGGATAAAAAGGACTTGGTTGTAATAAATGAGGATTTGAGTCTCTGCATCAGCTTGAGTCCATGTCATGAAATGCCACAGCACACAATACTGCAAGTGAGATCTCATGAGAGCAGAGTAGAGGGGCAGGATCACCTCCTTCAACCTGCTGGTCACGCTCCTTTTGATGCAGCCCAGGATACGGTTGGCTTTCTGGGCTGCAAGCACACACACTGAAGCCGGCTCATGTTCAGTTTCTCATCAACCAAAACCCCCAAGTCCTTCTCCGCAGGGCTGCTCTGAATCTCTTCTCTGCCCAACCTGTAGCTGTGCCTGGGATTGCTCCGACCCAGGTGTAGGACCTTGCACTTGACATGTATGAATAAACGATCTAAAAGCAATAGGGTCTGTGTTGTGCGAAGAGGAGGTAGGCATTTGGGTGAGTATGCAGCAAAGCCATAGTACCCCCTGACTCCCATGGGGCTTCCTCTAACAGCTCTTCTTGTATTATCTACCTGCTGCCTGCTCCTTTCCCTTAGGTACTCCACGGTACTATTTCTGGAGACTCCTTTTCATTTGTGTTTTGGGGCTCTTTGGATCTTTCTTTTCCATTTCAGCTTGCTCCATTTCCTCAGGCCTGGTTCCTGTGGAGAGGACAGGCAGGCAGCAGCCATGGTAGCTGTGAGCCCTCAGAGCAATGGGGAGGGAAGGAGACAGAAAGGGCAGAACCCCTATGGCCACTTGCTTACTCCCTTATTCATCTGCCTTGTCCCCAGTGAGTTTCCATGTGCTTCTTCATGTCAAGAGTTTCCTTGTCCTGCTTCTAGCTTTCTTCTCTACTCCATTTCCCACCCTGTCTTGCCATACCCAATGTGTCTCCTGGTGTGCTCTGTCCAGAGCTGTACCTTGATTCACAGGTAGTGAAGGGGACTCTCTGGGTTGGATGGGGAGCATCTGAACTGGGAAAAAAAAGTGAGAACCCAAGTTACTTCTTAACTCTTAAAGTTATTGGATATGACTCCAACAGTTGCTCTTGTCCAAGAAGGGGAAACACCAGTATGAGCCTGAAGGGAAGTTTGTTGCCCCTGTGCAGCAGTATTTCACAAAGAAATGGCTGCTCTCCATGTTTTCCCATGGCAGGGACTGGTGGGCTTTTGATGGATGTTGAAGCTTTGTGTAAGCAGAAGCCTTTGACATTCTTCCTCCCGCTCACCCTGAAAAGGGACTCTTTCATGCAATGTTTAGGGTTTTGGGGGAGAGTTGAATTTTAAATTATGAGGAACTGTATTCTTGGGTTCTGAAGTGCTTAACAATCTGTGTGCATTTTTATACATAGAAATAACTAAAGTGGGGTATCTCTTTGTTCAAAGACCTGCAGAATGTGAAAAAGTGAATGTTTACTGGTGGATGCATTGAGCAATTGAGCAACTGAACTGCTATTGCTTATTGCTAAGATGTCAATGTAGCTTCAAAAAGTAAGGGAGAGGAAGGAGGGAAAACCCATTCCGAAAAACAACAAACATTTGAAATAAAGTCTAAGCAGACTATCTCTCATTTCCCTTAAAACCTTCTACCAAATGAGAAATCCTATAGCTGAAAATATCTACATCAGAAAATATGGCAATACATTGTTTATGTGGCTGTGATTAATATTTTCTGTATTTGTTTTATGACATTGAAGAAGTCAATCCTAACATGTATAACCTAGTTTCTCTGTCCCAACCTTCTGGTAAAATAAAATTCCTATAATGTAAATCATGGGAATCTTTAGGAGAAAGGTGGGATGTAGAAAAAAATATAAGACATGAGTGGAGATAAAATTTGTTCAGGAGTGATAAAAAGAAAACTGTGTTTACATGGTATGTTTGCAAATAGACTTGCAAATATTCCGCATAATTAAGATAGGTACATTTTTAACTCCACTGTTTTGTGAATACTTCTAGAAAATGAGCTCTTCTCCACAAATTCTTATTCTGCTACTGCTATTTGTGTTCTGACATCTGCCATCTCACTTCTCTGTTACTTGACACTGGGTGGCCAGCTTCATTTTTCTCTCAGATATGCAAAAATTTTCAAAAGAATAGTCAAAAAGCTAAAGGATTTATAGAGCTGTTTTCTGTACAAACAAGTGCTAGACCTATAAATTATCAAGTTAATTGTATTCTGTCATGTAACCAAGACATCTACTATACTGTCTTCTGTTTTCAGTTTCCCTGAAGGATTAAAAGCAGCAACACAACGCTTATCATGGCACTTTGTAGTCTTTTAAAACAAACAGCCTTCCTGAGTATATATACAGTGATTGTGGTGGCAGCTTTAGATTCGACAATGTCAAGGGATGCATTATGGTGAAGCTTTTCAAACTAATTGGGTCAATCTAGAGGCAGCAGGAGAATATGGATTCTGGCTTCAGGTTGATGTGTTTAAAATTTCACCGAGTCTGATACAGAATGACAGTAACTACAGAAATAGGCACCAAGCTTCAGAAAAGCTTAATAGTGTTCTTACATTCTCAGGTGCATTAGCTATTAAAAATGTTTCAGGCTGTCAGCAGAATGTCTTCCATGCAGCAGATTAATTATAATAGAACTGGTAATAGTCTGACTCTATTTTCTGTTTTACCTATTTCAGAGAAACCCCTTAATGATTAAAGGAGTTGCCTTTGCTTATTTCCCATGGAGAACAAATGGTCTGTGATGTGTTTATTCTATAAAATCAATTCAGTATGAAAAGCTTTTACCTTGGGATGTGTTTAAATGTTCTGAAGATGCCATGTGTCTCACAAACTAACCAGAATTGGTGAAAATATTTTCTTGAAAATTTCTTCCTAGAGGAGAAGGATTTTCATCAGCAACAAATTAGTCTGTGAATCAGAGTCAAGTACCAACTTTGGGCAAAGACTTCCAAAACTGAAACAAAATGAGTGAAAACATGCTGGGAGTTTATAAATAAATATTTTTTATTTTTGAAATAACTTGTCTATTAATATTATTTTTTATTAATTTATAGGGTAAAAATTCAACAGATATCTAAAATCTAGAAAATTTTGAATTTCTGAGAATCGTTGTTGAAATTTCAAAAAAAATCTCAGTTTTCTAGTCTGCTGCAATATAGTCATCCTCTTA
The DNA here is from genome assembly GCF_034315485.1 of Pezoporus occidentalis. Lineage (NCBI taxonomy): Eukaryota > Metazoa > Chordata > Aves > Psittaciformes > Psittacidae > Pezoporus > Pezoporus occidentalis. The sequence goes on along the minus strand of NW_026912778.1, from coordinate 7,305,061 downwards.
GACTTTTCCTACTTATTTCTTCTGTTTTTCTTTATTTTAATTATTCCCAATAATTTTAATTTTGACATGAAATCAACTTCCACTTTCTGTTCCAACCCAAATCTGTCAAATTGTGTAGGCACCCCCCCCCAGCCCTCTACTTTCCTTTCCTGTTGGTAGTTGAAAAGTAGAGATACAATTTCACACTTTGGAATAGATTGTCTGTTTAAAGCAATTCTTATCAAATTTTTGAGGTAAAAATGGAAGAAGCAATCTAGAATTCAGTTATAAACGCAAATTATGTAAAATAAATATTAAATAAAATTATCAGCAATATAGGGGACAGTTCTGTTGGAAAAATCTACTGATTCTGCACTTTGCCAGTAGAATTGAAAATGGCATTGTGAATTATTGAACTTCTGAAACAGTGATTAAATCAATTTGTTTCAGAGTTCACCAGATGCTAATTGAAACTGCTACTGATGTAAAAGGAAGTAAATAAAACTTTAATATTATCATTTATTCATTTATTGTCTTCCCAGCCTCTGTTTTTTTTTTAAACATTTTGAGAAATAGGAAGGTAATGATGAAATGCTTTTGAAAGGAGCAGTAAGATTGGTGCCCCAGTACCTGCTGAATTTCTATAATGCATGTTATAAATATGTATTTCTATAAATATTTATATCATGCCATGATATATGACATTTCTATAAAATATGATAGCCAAGTTGTTTAAAATGAACACAGGAAAATGAGAAAATCACACAGCTTCTTTGACATAGAATCGTCACCCAAGGCTCTGTCCAGCCTGGCCTTGAACATTGCCAGAGATGGAGCATTTACCACTTCTTTAGGCAACCTGTTCCATTGCCTTACCACCCTCGTGGTAAAGAACTTCTTTCTATCATATCATATGATAGCTATGAAGATTAATAAAAATATCCCTATGATATCTTTAATCTCTTAAGAGGTTGGAAAAAGTCCAACAAAAGTCAACCACAACATCCACAACTTCTTTCCATTTGAAAGTGTCTCTTAATGATTCCATTAGAGTGGTAATTTTACCTCAGAAATTGCAGAAATTTTTTGTTTCATTCATAATCTTCATATACACCTTTATTAAAAACCATCTTAGGCATTTTTATTCTATGACTGAATATTTTACTAACTAATGCTGAATTTTAAAATACTTATTGCAACTGAGGTGTTGTAAATGATATCCACATCTGTCTTTGTTACCCTGGAAAGCACACATTTTTAAAGTGCTTTAAGGTTGCTGAGTCCAGTCATGCAAAGTTCTGCAACCACAAAATTAGTCACTTTGCATGTTAATGATGGCTGTTATTCTTTGAAAATAATTCATAACTTTTGTAGCTGAAAATTTGGCTTTTATTGCATAAACACATTTAAAAACAAAACACTTGTTGGGAGGAATGTGAAAGAGGTAGTTTAAGCAGAAAACAGAATTTTAACTGCAGAAAACATACACCAGAACTCAGCTGCATGAAAACATGAGAAAGATAGCTATTAACAGGAAAAAGTAGGCTTTGAACTTCATAACTTTCTTTTAATTTCAAAATTGGTCTTTTTTACATACAAAGTAACCTTTTCTGCTTCAGGAAAATTCTGTGATATGAGAGGACCCTTCACTGGTACAAAATCAGTATAATGACCTCCCTGTCTGCTTTCAGTTATGCTCTAGAGAACAGGCATTTATTAAAAGCATCTAGTTTTTAAGCATTCATCAAAGCATGTTTGTAAGGAGAAGTGTTATCTCCACAGATCTGGGGAAGGGATATATAATCTGAGAATTTTCTGAAAACTGAGAGGTTTTAACCTCTACTCACTATCTGAGATGTATTGCCTATACTTATGAATACTGCATTTGTTTTATCTCCCAACCTCAACAATAATGCCAGCAGTATACAAGACTGTTTTCAGAACACTGAATTTCCAGGAACTGAAACTGGTTTTGTCACTCAAATGGCAATAAGCATTCTAGTGCTTCAAATAATGCACAGAACAGTTTGACTTTTATACATTTGAGGTCAAATGAAATTGTCATGAAATAAAATCTTCACTTGGGAGAAAGGAAGATTAGTTAGGCCCCAGTGTCTCATCTTTGAAAATATTTTCAGTTCTTCCTAATACTCCACCCTCACATTACAACAGAAGTGTTCTCTCTGCTTCCAAAATCATTCACCCTTCAGATACTTGTGCCAGAGACGATGCCTACACCATCCTGCTCTTTTTTTCTTTCCCACTCTCATTTTGGAGCACGTTCATGTATCTCCCTTCTAATCTGTAGAAGAGAATATAATCTCATCTGACATACTTCCCTGTAATCATTTCCAGTATTTATGAATCTCAGTATTTCCAGACTGAGATTCAAATTAAAAATTCAGTTTAGGGACTGACTATCTGCCAGATGATAGGTGAAGATTAAAGAGTCCTCTTCCCCTCTTAATATAATATTCTTTTCCAGTGTCAAAGGAAAATGCATTTTCTGATCATTAATTCATCAGTGAATGCTATCTGCTGGTTGGCATAGCACTGCTAAGAAAACTAAAGGTATGTGTTTACAAATAAGTTACTTAGGAACAGTATTTGAATTGATCGTTTTTATTATTTCGTTCATGAAACAGACAGCTGATAAAAACCTGAAGCTATGTTCATGATTTCCCCAGTGCTAACAGACACATGGATAATTTCTAGCACATATAGACCAGTCATGCATAAAGACCAGTGGTTAATTCTCTTTGTGATGGAAAGTTTTAGCAGAGATGATACTAACACTACACTGCAGCATGAGCCTAACTAATTAATAACAGCTTAAATTCACAGCAGTACAGACATTCGGTATAAAATTATGGAAAGACTTAAGAGAGTAATATTTTAAAAAAATGCAAAGAAACAAGTATTAAATGTTTTAGTTGGGAGATGGAAGTGTGAGGGCAAATTTAGCTTTTGAACAACTGGACTATATAAGTATGCATAAACACACATTTGTTTCTGCATTAATTATCATATACATGTCTGTGTGTAAGCAGTTTTCAAACTCTGGATGTCACAAGAAGAAAAAAAACTTGTTTCTTTCCAATTGTATCCAAAATGATTCCGAAAACTGCTTTAAAAGAAAAAAAAATATTATCTTTTGCCTGGAGACCAAGTAGTGAGAGAGAACAGGATGTCTCTCAAGTTGCTTCCTAATGCTCCTCCAGGGAAAAAAAAAAGATGCCTACAGACTGAATAATAACAAGATTTTGTTTTTTTGTCAGGGAACAAAGAAATATACTGACCTCTTATCAGAATACCTCAGCAGCTTTTCTTAATGTTAAGCTGCCAAGTATCATCTCCAAGGTCTGACATTAAGCTCTGTAGCTAGGCAGTGATGAAAAATTTGTTCAATAAATGTATTCCCCCTTTACCATCTAGAAATTGTCTGAAATACAATAACCTTAAATTTCTTCATTAATAAAAATTCATTGATTTCTCCAGCAAATAATTCTTACACTGTGGATCAATTATGTAAACTTATTAGGATTACAATTTGCAAGCCTCAGTTCACTGGTTAATTAAGCAAGTCTCTTGATGTTTCTGTTCTTGTCTAAAATAGGAATATGTACAGAGAGGGTCAAGCTCTACACCTTCTCTGCCTGGTTGTTGTAAGAGAGTAAATTTAGACCTTCCAAAACTTTCGCTAAATTTCTAGAACCAGGCTCATTCAAAACTCTAACACTGCCATTTTTAGATCAAAAGAAATGCTCCTAAAGATCTTGCCTTTATAGCCTATTTCGTCTCTTTCATTTATCTTGGAGTAATGGGAGAGAGAAAGAAGCTGAAAGACACCTGATTTACTTTTTCCCCATAAAAAGCTAATGCTGCTGCCAATGACCTACCTCTTAACCCCCATTCTTGTGCCATTATTAGATGTGACTATTCTTTGAATATTTCTGTGAGGATTTTCACTTGTGTTTGTGGTAGTTATTCATGTTTAGTGTGTCTTCCTTGGAAGTTACCATGCTACTGGAGAAAATGGTAAAGCATACTGTTAGCAATAACTCACTTCCTTTTTTGGCTATGCAAATGGTGATGTGGGCAAATCAACAAGTTTATTTAATTTTCTTAAATTTCATGAATAATGACCTTTCTTTTTAGCTACTTTAATTGATAAATTTCATTTTCTCTTTCATCTATGCTTATGCAATTAATATTTCTCTTGTGTATAATGTAACTCTGGATAAATACTACCTTTTAAAATGAAATTGCTTTTTTTCTCCCTTTTATTTATCCTGTTTTCCTCCTGCTCTTTGCAGTAAAATGAGAAATAGGTGTTTATTGATGCAAAATTAGTCTCTGGTGTAGAGAAGATTTCACAGAATATTTGAATGTTGAGCTATTGATATTCATGACAATCAAGGACTTCACAGAATGTTGCTTTTTAACCATCTTGTAGACTTTTGACAGAAAGCAACCTGTAAAGCTGTATCTCTCTAAAACTGCAGTGTGTTGATTTATCCACCGATAAAAAAGTATAGCATATAGGTAAATATACTGTTTCATTAACAAGCACCAATAAACTGACATTTTTCCATAAAATAGATAAGGTAAACAAACTGTCTAGGTGATTAATGTTATTGTAGCTGACACAAATTATCACAGGGCTGATGCAAGCTCAGTGAAAACAATGTAAATCACATTTGTTGTCTCTGACTTATATCTAAACATCTCATTGCATTCATCTTCCTTAAGGTCTCTATGCACCTACTTAAAATTACAGCAGCATTTGTATCAGCTCCCTATTACAGTAATGGCAATGAGGCTGAATATATCTTGCAAATTTTTTATGTGGGGAAAAACCAGTTAAAAACCACAAATTGTTTGCCTTGGGTATATGCTAGGAGCAAATTCTCAAAAGATTTTTCAAAGTTTTTTTGGAGGTCACCATTTAAATTGTAAACCTTTAGAAACCACAGCTCATGTGCAATTCTAAGTTCCAGATCACGCAACAGTAGCTTGGGGAAAGAGTCACATGTCACCAGACTAACCCGAGGTTTTAAATAATGATTGTTACTTGTAGCAAAAGTATTTTAAGCAAGAATATTTTAGTCAGGTTTATGCTTAGGCACAATATGAGTAATTTAATTTTAATAAAATGGATTATTATTTTTAGAGTTAAGGTGTTTATTAATTGGTAGTAATTCAACTTCCTTTTAATGGACCGCGTGTACTTTTTGTTACTACTTTTCTGATGGGTATGGAATAAGCTCTGCTTTCAGCCCTTTAGTATTCTGTAAATGTCAATTTTTGTAGCATAGTCTGATTCTATATATTTTACTCACAAGGTACTTTAATATTAGGAAATTTGTAGATAAATGATATGTCCCATAAGTGATCCTGTTGTTAGTAAATTCCTGAAGCCTCTTTCAGGCCAAGCTGTCATAAAGGCTCTGCAGAGCAAGAAACCGTGAGAACCTTCCCACTCAAGGTGATAAGTCAGAGTGGATTCCAGCTGGTTTTGGAAGAAATTTTATCAATGTTAGTTTTCATTTTAGCAGGACAAATTTTTTTTGAGAGAAACTCAAACAGCAGTGCTAATTATTTGAACACCATCTGGTCACTGCTATTCTTAATCAAACATTTTTATTGCCCACACAACACCTGCAGAACTGTTTAGGAACTTCTGAAGAGACAGGGGCTTTAAGGGACACTCATTTTGTAGATCTGGATATTGTGTTTCTCAGCCCTGAATCACAGAACTATGAGCTGAAGAGAGCTGAAGGAAGAAAGGATGCCCATATAAATCCCATATGATTATTCAGTGGTTATCGCACAAGATTGCAAAAGATTCTGGTTTGTTTCTTTACTTTGTCTGAGGATTATTTAAATGCAGCTTGCTCAAGCTGTTGTGCTGTCTTGTTGGATTCATGGAGGTTTAAGTCTCTCAGTCATTGTTGCTGAACATATTTTCCTTCATGTAACAAAACAAAGACAAATCCTCATCATCCTAGAGAATCATAGAATGGTTAGGGTTGGAAAGGACTTGAAGATCACCTAGTTTCAGCTTCCCAGTCCTTCCATGCATCACCCTAGACCATGTCACCCAAGGCTCTGTCCAACCTGGCCTTTTTCTCTCATCAAACGAAATCTCTTTTAAACTTGCTGCTCTTGAACTTGCAGCTCTGAGTGTTGCAATGTCTGGACAGACAAGCTGGCACAGCACCTATATGGTTGCATTAATGTAATACTAATTAATGCCCAAAAACAAGGTTAACTAGCCTAACTGAAATACTATGTAATTGCTACAACAGGGCTGATAATTAGTCTATGGGGAGTCTCGTTCTAAAATGCTTTCTGCTTATGAAATAAGAACTAGCTTGGGTATAATTGCAAGGCATTGTTTTATTCCCTGAAATATAACCTGAGCTTCGATCTTAAAAAAAAATGCGGAAAGGGAAAAATTATTAAGCAGCAAGAGTTAAACAACTCCTATTTTGTATGGAATCCAAGTATCTAATAGAAAAACATTTTAATTAAAAATTGGTATGTTTTTTAATCTTAGAATAATTGCACGGTTATAAATTCAATTTTTATTATAGCACTGTGTATTATTTATTACTATTTTACTCCTTTTTGAAATATGTTGCTTTCTTTCAAGTCTAAAGGAAGTAATTCCTTTTACTAAAGTATCTGTTTTACCAACTATGAAATTTCAAGACTATTATGAGTCTTTGTGTTTGACAAGGTTGCTTTAAGTACCCTGTTGTGACTGTTGTAGTCACTGTTTAAACTGTCAAGTATCCTGTAGTAAGGAAGACTTTGACTAAACAATTTCTTTCTCATTTTTAACTAAAATTGTTACTGTTAGCTTAATGTGTCAAAAGCAAAAAAAGAAAGCTTAATTTCATAGTTCTAATGTCTAACTAACTTAAATTTACCAAATAAAATCTCAGTTTACTGGTTTAAATTTCAGTGTCTAACTTCTCATATATTTCTCATATTTTGCACATCTTTATTTTCATGTATGTAGCACAGATTTGCCCACTTACCATTTTGTCAGCCTTGCTCCTCAGACTGGCATGCTTGCTAAAGATTTAGGTCTTCAGCAAAACATAAAATATTCTGGTTAAATAAAGTATTTAGAACACTGTAGTATGTGTAATAAAAAATAACACGCAATTATGAGTCCCCATCCATTTTACTTTGGAATCAGTGGTGTATTTTTGTTTGGTTTTTATTTTTTGTTTTTTTTTTTTCTTGAATAGGCTAATACATCAATTTCTGACTGAATGCATGCAAACTATTTGTTCAGCATCCAGGCCCCATGGTCATGTCTCATTACATCTATTTCACTTTTGGATAAAAATGAGTTTTATCCCTTGGATAGTGCAGTAATCTGATGATATAGTGTGTAGCTGAATTGACCTTTAAATAGATCCAAAGGGTTATGGGTCTGCCTGTAGCTTAAGGATATTTTGAAAATTTTACAGGAGAAGGTAGAGAAGAAAGATTCTAATTCATCAGTTGGACAACTTATTACTTTGATGCTAGGTTTGGTTCTTAAAACAATCATTTACCCTGACGTGAGTAAAAAAATGAGCTTATCAGAAGCTTAGAGACCCATTGTTTCTACTTCATATAATGTCAGTAGTGGCTCATATTTTTTTTTCTTTTTAATACAAGAAATGCCTTTTTTGCAAGGTCAAATTATGTCATTCTAATTTACTTCTAATATTTCTTTTCCCTTCTTGCTTCAAATAATTTTTTAAGAAAACAATGTTTTCTTTTTTTTTTTTTTCTGTTTCTACTGGAAGCTTGGTTGAGGTAATACTGCAGCATCATATCGAGACAGATTTTTATTTTTTATTTTCTATATAAATTACAAATAAATGTAGAAGGCTTTGAACAGTAATAAACCAAAGTTTGGAAACTATACAGTGAGACAAGATACTATTAGCTTGAGAAACTATGCAAATGAGGTTATATAATGCTAGCATGAAAATTACCAGGATTTGCAAATTAATAAAGCACAGAAATGGATTTTCAAACAAAAAGCTGATATCATCAGTAGTTTTGAAGGCAACAGTACTAATATCTGGTTTGGATACAGTATATTATAAAAGACTTACTCTAAATGTTCAATGAGCCTGGCTTTTGCTATCCATCACACACTTCAACCTTTGAGACTCACATTGTGTGAACAAGGATACAACAGGAAATAACTGTGCAAAATCTGCTCTGTGGCCTGAGGACACGACATCCAGGAAAAGGGTCCATGAGAATTGCGCTTGCTCTAGCCTTGTTCAGGGAAGCAAGGACATGTGGTGGAAGATTAGAGGAGGAGGAAATTTTCATTTCATATTTCTGATTGCCATAAATTTTTTTGGCCTAATGAAGTGTAGGTCCTCAATAGCTGAACTCTTATTTCTGTTTCTCTCTTCTTGCTTAGCTCCCAGGTGCTTTGCCTGATTTCTCTATGATGTGCAAAAGTGTAGGGGAGAGTAGGTGAATCTAATACTAATGCATTGATGCAAGCAATGCATTTATTTAAAAGAACCCCATGGATTTCATTTTTCTCTCACACAATGTACAAGTGAGCAAATTCAGATTAAACTGCCTATTTATGTGGCTTTTGCAGATTAGTTGTGTGATCAATGTTACAAATTTGAAAACTTTTATAGATTTACATACATGTTGCCCAGGGAGCCCTTGGGTACCTTCTAAGTGTTACCTCTAATAAGATTTAAAAGTTTTAATGAATAGTGAGTCTGGAGGCCGCAGGAAGAAAATAAATTTTCCAGAATAATAAAGCAGCTCTGTTACAGATGTTTTCTGGGGGAAGGTGGTGTGAGACGGGATTGTGTGGGAGGCATTTGACAGGAAGAACAGATTTCCCATGAGAGCAAGATCACCTTAACAGTAAAACAATGGGTTTGCGGAGAGAGAATTATGAGTTTAATACCATATCAATTAATTTAAAATTTATAATTTATACAGTCTAAATTAGTGTCTCCCTGTGATTCAGCCTACACTGTCTATATATGTTTCTAAAATGTAGGAGGGTTTTACTTGTTTTCTTTTTGTTGGTTTTTTTTTTTTATTTGGATTAAAGTCCAACTGAATTCACAAAATATATAGCAATGAAGCAAAATAATTTCTTTTGATTACAGCATTAACTTTGTGTAAAATTACATTCTTTAAACAAAAGAAAGTCAAATATTAATGATACCTATGGGGACTGAACTGAGAATTTTTTGTTATTTATGTAGGCATTATAGGGCTATTTCTTCTTGGGTATGTGCACATTGCAGGGCATCTGTGGGCATGTGTCCTACAAAAATATAGTTTTTGTATTCTCATGTTGTTCCACTGATTCCAGTTCCTCCCTGTGTCCTCCTCTTCCTCCTTATTCTCCCTTCCATTCCACACCATATGATGGAAAAGGCCTGATTTTCACCATCACCTACTGTATTCAGGAAAATGAAGCAGAGCTGGATCTAAGGGTTAGCATTCTTCCCCATCAGTCTCTCAGGTGCTGCTTATATTAACCAGAATACTTATCTGTAAAGCAAGTACTTGTCCACATAGACTCAGCACTTCTAAATGCCTTTACAGAGCATTTCTGTAGCATATTTGAATTATTTAAAATGTTGAAGACACCTCAAAAAAGTAATTGTACTTTATTATTGCTCGTAAATGGGATGCTCTTCAAAACAATGCATGATTAGGAACACAATCCAGGAGAAGGGGCATGTTGTCTTTCAGTGACAATGAGCTGAGAGAAAGGAAAACAGCTGCACTAGGTATTTGAATTTGTCTGCTAGAGCTGTTTATCATTGAAAGGGTGACACAGGTTCTGATTCTGGCAGCGTAGGCAGTCTAGACTTTTATTAAGTGATTGTACAGTCTAGAGCTCCTGTTACAGGATGAAAAAAGTATGTAATGGAGGACTGGTCCTGTGCATGCCCTAGCATTTCTGAAGATATTGATGCTGGCATTTGAGGTATTTTAGTGTTGTCTTTTATTATGCTGGTCATGGATGCATGTTACTGGAGGGAGTCAGCTCCAGGCACTAGTCAAAGGCTTTTAAACACTCGGATTTCAGGTTTTCTTTTCACAAGTTTGTCTTCCTGGGGCATATCCAGGAAGCCTCTAAAGGTTCTCTATGATTAAAAGAAGTTCAGTAGATAAACACTGTCTTAGATACCTGTGCAGGTCTTACAGTGATTTATAGGCAGTAGTTTTTCTATGCTTTGTGTGTAGCACAGCACATGTGAATGAGAAATTTTGCCTTCTGTAATGCCATAATGGCTGAATTAACATTCCTCATTAGTTTCCCAAGTGCTGACTGTATTGCTCTGTTTATTTAATATCCTGATTAATTACAATAGTGTTAAGATGTTAAGCTACCAGAAAAATTGGGAAAAAAAAAAACAAAAACCTATGGGTTGAATGAATATTTAAAACTCTTGGGGCAAGTACATTTTTCTAAAATTAGAGAAGTAAGCTTTATATAGTCCTCTTCAGCAGGGAATATAGCAATAGGACAAGGGGGAATGGGTTTAAACAGGGGAAGTTCAGCTTATATATAAGGAAGAAATTCTTTACTGTTAGGGTGGTGAGGCACTAGAATAGGCTGTCCAAAGAAGTGGTAAATGCTCCATCCCAGGCAGGTAGAACAGAGCCATGGGCAACACGGTCTAGTGTGAAGCATCCATGCCCATGGCAGGGGGGTTGGAACTAGATGATCTTAAGGTCCTTTCCAGCCCTAGCAATTCTATGGCATTTACTTTCTTAAAGCAAAATTCTATTCTTCAATATTTAAAATTGTTGAAAATTTAGCTTAAGGACTGGAAGCACATCCAGAGGTTTGAAGTGGTGTAAGTAAAAAAAGGACTCAACCTGTTGTAGATGAATGAGCTTTGCATTGTGTTACCAATAAGTTTAAGCAAGTTGGGGGTTTTGTTTGTTTGTTTTCTTTTTTTTTTTTCAGTGGATTTCACTGTTTATGATGGGAAATTCTGTGCAAATCAGGTTAAAGAAAGGTAAGTCTGCGTTATCTGCAAATCCCTGTGCATGAAACTGCAGACCTCTGCTACTCTAACTGCACTGGGAGGGCCCCTGTGTGAAGTCACTGTACTTGCTGAAGGAATTCTTTCTACTTGCATAACATTTTACCTCTTAAATTGCATAAAATAAGTAAGTAAAAAATAATTCTATTCACAGGATTTGTAAAAAACACATCACTGATGATTGTTACACTGATGAAAGCCTGTGTTGTTATCCTTGTGAACAGAGTTTTGTAGAGTAGACTAATGTTTTTGTTCAATCAAGAACATACTTTATTTTTGTTTGTAAATAGATACGTTGAAACATAACTGACAACTTATTTTTTATTCTCTCTTATTAAGGTTTAAAGGTGGGTTACTAGTTATTTTTTCTATATTTTTTCTTTCTAGAAAGAAATTTCCTGAATTTAGAACACAGAACTGCACTAGGATGATGAAATATTAAGATAGGTTTGTTTAGTAGGAAGTAAAAAGCAGCGTAAATAATCTCAAGGAGATAGATTTAAGAAACCCAAAAGCCTGAGGCAGTGCCTTAAGCTAAATGTCTTTATGGGCCAGAAACAAATGAAGTCTACTGATACTTTGCTGAAAGCTGTCGTTTCTCTGCCTCCATGAGTTCCTTGCTGTTCTTTAAAATAGTTTTATAGTTATTAAATACAATTAGGGATTCATGCAAGTTCCCTGTCATCCAAAGGATACAGTTAATGATTATAAATTTCTATTTTGAACTGTCTCCAGTACAGCAGTTCTCGAAAACAACACTTGCAGAATAGTGTGTAAAACAGAACAAAAAAATCCAGTCTTCAGTAGGGACATTATACGTTAAAAATGCAAACCAAGAAAGGCTCATACATGAGAAACACAAGTTTTCTGAGTTTTATGTGCATTCTGATGCCCATCTCTTCGTTACAAGTAATATGTCCTCTTACTTCATACTGTATACTAGCACAGTGGTTCATGCCATTTCCAAAATTGACTCATTCTTCTTTGATGGGTATTAAATTTGATGCAGCTAGGCACACATCTATATTTAGATGAAGCTGTAAAAAATTAACATCCCTTTTCCTCTGAATGTAAAAGACCATATATTTTCTAAAAATTAGTGCAAAATAGCGTTACTCACAAAGGATTCACAACGCAAACAATGTATAATTGTCATATAACCTAGGGGAATTTTTATCTACTGTACCAAACTGTGCAGTCCATATTTGCAGCATGTATTCAGGCTTCCAGTTTAAGCTCTTCAACAACTTAAACTCTGTTTTCAGCTGTGTTGTTCAGTATAGGATCTACCTAATTAGGAATTTTGGTGACTTTGACCATCGTCGCAGTGTGAGCGTACTTACCTGTTTTTTTCTGTACTCTAATCAGGTATTCTTTAGTACAAAACACACTGAACAAGCATATTTCTTGGTTCAGAATTTAAGAGTAATTCTTCTCAAGACAATCCTATTTTCTCTGATGCCTAAAACATTCTTATTCTTTGTAGATTTTTCTATTCATATGAACAACTACTTTTTATTAGAATATTCGTTCAGCTTCATCAGAAGAACTGGTGACTAGCACTGCCAAGAAAGTGAGGTTAGGCGTAACTGATGTGATAGAAAGTAGAAAAGAGAGGTTTTAACTTGCTTGGGCTGAAAAGATATAGAAATTAAGACTAGCACTTCCTTATGCAGCACCCTAACTAGCTGAATACTCTAGCTGTACAAGAATTTCTTTTTCTGTTTCTAAGTGTAGAAATAATTAAAATATATTTTTATATGCTCCCTAACTGTACTTGGGAATAAGAGTCTATATTAATCTCTACCTTACATGCCTGAAATCTAACTAACCTTAGTATAAAAGAATTCAAGAATATTTCTTCAGATGTTGAACTTCTGTCCAGAAAACAGGAAGTGTCCAGAATTATAAGTGTCATCTATTAATAGCACTCTAGAAGAGACAGAAACCTGCATCTCTCAGGGCTAAAAGAAGTTATATTTGGGAATTAATATCTGGCTTTAAATATGATGTGACAGTTTAATCCAACCCTAGATTTTGAGTGTGTGCTTCTGAAACATCTGGTAGCAGACACAGATGGGCACAAGGTTAAAGATATGTTATGCTGAGTTTCTGATTTGACCTTTATGTTTTGTGCTTTTGATGTGGCCTGATATTAATGTTTGGGCTTGGGATTTAAAAAGGTGTGAATGTCTGTGTATTGAATATCTGTCATAAAATCTAAAGTAACTATATGTTGGTAAACAATGTAGAAAGAGATTTATATCTCTAGATAATTTCAAGTGCCCCTGATCACTTACAACTGCATAAAGTCACCTACAGTGTTTCATCTCATACACAGCTTCTTTACTTGCAAGTGCACATGTAAGGCATAAGGAATGGGTCTCCATGCCTGAAGCAGTGAACTGCAGCAATCTTCATCTTCCATTTAAGGGTGAGAAGTAGGGAAGGAATAAGGGCTCCCACCTCACACAGGCTTCCATTCAACAGGAACAGAATTCAGAGATATTACTAACTGGCATATGTGTATGCATGTGTGTATGTGCGTGTGGAAGGTTGGCTCCTGATTTCCTGAAATTCTTCTTTTTCATAGAGAAACAGATAAAAACATAGAAAGAAACACCCTCCCCCCCCCCCCCAAAAAAAAATAAGAAAAAAACCAACCCACCACGTTTTCTACCTAGTTATATAATTAATTCTAAAATATAAGCAGCAGCATTGTGTGCAGATAAAACACATTCTGGAGAAGCACAATCGCATACCTTGTTCTGTAGAAGTGAGCTTTAGAATGAAGCTTTAAAGTGTAAAGGGACTAAAATTTCAGAATATTTTTATGTGACTATGAATATGTTATGAAAATCTTGAAAAAAATCCTTTGTGTTCCTCTTTACAGTTGTCCAGATATTACAGAGCTCAGTTCCATTACAAATTAACTGTGATCCTGTGACTCAAATTTTGTGCACTATGTTAAGGTGAGTACCAGCCAGAAAGAAGAAACATGTAGATGTTTGTTGAGATACTCAAGGCAATTATCAAGATATGCTCACTGAGAACTTAAGAGTTGGGGAAAAAAGTTAATGGAAATAAAATGTGTAACATGCTACACTACACTACATATCACATATAGTTCTTGCTGTGCTGCATAAAATATTTAAGTTTCAAGAGAGCCCCATTTATCCTGGACATCCTCTTCAGACATGTAATAAAATTTGGAATTACTTTGGACAGATATTAGGATCTGGTTGAAGCAGTAAGGGTTGAGGGCTGCCTTGGTTGCAGTGACCACGAGATGGTGAAGTTCAGGATCTTGTGTGGTAGGACTAGTAGAATAGCAAGTAGAATTGCAACCCTGGACTTTAGCAGGGCAAACTTTGGCCTTTTCAAGCAATTGCCAGGGGAAATCCCATGGACAAGGCTGCTTGAAGGGGCCCAAGATAGTTGGTTGACATTCAAGGACTGCTTTTTCCGTGCTCAAGATCGGAGCATCCCGACACGTAGGAAGTCAAGGAAGAGGGCCAAGAGACCTGTGTGGCTAAATAGGGAATTGCTGGGTTTGCTCAAGTGGAAGAGGAGAGTTTACAGGTCATGGAAGGAGGGGCTGGCCACTTGGGAGGAACATAAAGCTGCTGCTAGAGGATGTAGGAAGGCAGCTAGGATGACTAAGGCCTCCTTAGAATTAAACCTGGCAAGAAGGGTCAAGGACAGCAAAAAGAGCTTTTTCAAATACATGGCAGACAAAACTAACACCAGAGGCAATGTAGGCCCACTGATGAACGGGATGGGTGCCCTGGTGACAGAAGATGCAGAGATGGCAGAGTTACTGAATGCCTTCTTTGTCTCTGTCTACTCTGCTGCAGGCAGTCCTGAAGAGCCCTGTACCCCTGAGACCTTAGATGAAGTCAGGTCGACGGAGCGGTTTGCCTTAGTCGATGAGGAATGGGTTAGAGACCAGTTGAGCAATCTGGACATCCATAAATCCATGGGTCCAGATGGGATGCACCCGCAGGTGCTGAGGGAACTGGCGGAAGTCATCGCTAGACCACTCTCCATCATCTTTACCAAGTCTTGGGAAACAGGAGAGGTGCCTGAGGACTGGAGGAAAGCAAATGTCACTCCAGTCTTCAAAAAGGGCAAGAAGGAGGACCCGGGTAACTATAGACCGGTCAGCCTCACCTCCATCCCTGGGAAAGTGATGGAACACCTTGTCCTTGGTGCCATCTTAAAGCATATCAAGGATAAGAGGGTTATGAGGGGCAGTCAACATGGCTTCACCAAGGGGAAATCATGTTTGACCAATCTCTTAGCCTTTTATGAGGAAATAACACGGTGGATGGATGATGGCAGAGCGGTGGATGTGGTCTACCTTGACTTCAGCAAAGCATTTGACACAGTCTCCCACAGCATCCTCACGGCTAAATTGAGGAAGTGTGGACTGGATGATCAGGTAGTGAGGTGGACTGTGAACTGGCTGAAGGAGAGAAGCCAGAGAGGTGTAGTGTATGGGGCTGAGTCTAGTTGGAGGCCTGTATCTAGTGGAGTGCCTCAAGGGTCAGTACTGGGACCTGTATTATTTAATATATTCATCAACGATTTAGGTGAGGGAATTGAGTGTACTATCAGCAAGTTTGCTGATGACACTAAGCTGGGAGGAGTGGCTGACACGCCAGAAGACTGTGCTGCCATCCAGCGAGACCTGGACAGGCTGGAGAGTTGGGCAGGGAATAACTGGATGAAATATAACAACGGAAAGTGTAGAGTCCTGCACCTGGGCTGGAACAACCCCAGGTTCCAGTATAGGTTGGGAAACGACCTGTTAGAGAGCAGTGTAGGGGAGAGGGACCTGGGGGTCCTAGTGGACGACAGGATGACCACAAGCCAACACTGTGCCCTTGTGGCCAAGAAGGCCAATGGCATCCTGGGGTGTATTAGAAGGGGGGTGGTTAGTAGGTCGAGAGAGGTCCTCCTTCCCCTCTACTCTGCCCTGGTGAGACCCCATCTGGAATATTGTGTCCAGTTCTGGGCCCCTCAGTTCAAGAAGGACAGGGACCTGCTGGAGAGAATCCAGCGCAGGGCAACTAAGATGATGAAGGGAGTGAAGCATCTCCCTTATGAGGAAAGACTGAGGGAGCTGGGTCTCTATAGTTTGGAGAAGAGGAGACTGAGGGGTGACCTTATAAGTGTCTATAAATATATAAAGGGGGAGTGTCACGAGGATGGAGCCAGGCTCTACTCAGTGGCAAACAATGATAGGACAAGGGGTAATGGGTACAAACTGGAACCCATGAGGTTCCACTTAAACTTGAGAAGAAACTTCTTCTCAGTGAGGGTGAAGGAACACTGGAGCAGGCTGCCCAGGGAGGTTGTGGAGTCTCCTTCCCTGGAGACATTCAAAACCCACCTGGACACATTCCTGTGTAACCTTAGCTAGGTGTTCCTGCTCTGGCAGGGGGATTGGACTAGATGATCTTTCGAGGTCCCTTTCAATCTCTAGAATACTGTGATACTGTGATACTGTGATTATCTTTTTGGAAACTTGCATACTTATTTTTCTTAGGCTAATATACATCATTTTTCTTCATGGTTTGTGATTTACTGCTTGTAGCTGTACAGCTTTTGGACTGGAGCTGGCTTGTATCTGCCTGATATGGGCTATTGCACTTTAATCATAGCTGTTTCTAAATATACCAAAACTTGGATTTTAATACAAAATTTAGTTTATGAAAAGGATATTGTTTTGTGTTAATTTCTTTCTTTTTACCCTTTCTATACAAATATTGTGGAAGAACAAACATAGTGTCATCATATAGAAAATGCATATAAATTTGGTAATGCTTTTCAGGAAATGCCTTTATTGTCCTTAACAACCATACTGCTTGTGTGACAATGTTCTGTCTGCAGAAAAATGACAGCTGAAATTGAAATACTATTGAAACATTCATTTAACTTACCTTCAAACTCTCTGGTATGGTACAGTACACAGACTACTAAACCCAAAACCTTATCAGCTGGTGGTATTACCATAAATATTTTCCCTGCTATTTGCCATTATATTCATTAAAAATTAAAGTTAGCTAAATTTTTCATATTTGTCAAAAGGACCAACACTGATTAAGCATCCACTAAACATTCACAGCACCACTGAATATTCAGAATGAATTCTCATCATTCTTATTTCTGAAATGTGGAATAATCGTGTCTTTTATTGCAGGATCAGTCTATCTAAGTATTGATCTGATTCACTGGACTATTTTAAAAGCCTACATGTTATGAAAAATGGACAGTGCTGAAAAAAACTGTTTGCATGGACATCTAAAAAAAATCTCCCAAAACTTGAAAAAGAATCAAAAATTCTCCAGAACCTGGGTAACCTGTGTGCTTTAATGAGCTGTAATAAAGCATTAGGGGTTGCGCTGCAGAGGAATCTCAGTTCTTAACCAGTATTTTTCTTTGCCTATGTTGCCACTAATCACTTGCATCTTTTTGGCTATTCCATATTTATTAAGAGAATGACAGAAAAAGTAAGTCATCACGAGCATGTGTGGTAGCAAGCAAGCTGCCTGCACTTTGGAAAATGTGACTGTACTGCTCACAGTGGAAATCCTGAATTTCAGCAGCTGCTTATATCACCCCCTGACACAGTTCTTGGCAATGGGGAGCTGAGCAATACACATTGTGAAGAAAATTGCTCTGTTCTGCCACTTTACTTTTGCAACTTCATTTGTTAACTTCGAGTTTGCATTTGAGCTCCAACAGGGTATGGGAATGAGTATTGCGTTTTACGGTTGTCAGAAGCACAAAAACCTGAAAGTTCCATTAAAGGTTCTAGACTGTAAATCTTTCAGCTGAGTCAGCATTAACTCCAAGTGGAATTAGATCACCAAAACAAGTCTTTCATACTCTCTCACACAAATGTGGATGTGCTGTTCTTAACTAAGCAAACTATAGAAATGCTCTGTGGTTGAGGCATCACATATTCATGCTTCCTAAAACATACTGCTATCCTTGAGGACAGGGGTACCTTATTTCCATAAGGCCTTTAATCTGTGTTAGGAACTAATGTGACTAAAACCCAACCAATTTGCTTATTCTGTTTCACAATAAACCATAGTCAGAAGGAAGGTTTTAAATAAGAATGTTATGATAATATAACACGTAAAGAGCCTCCTAGAATCTAATTTTTGTAAATTAGTTTCTGTCTGAACACAGTTCAGGGAGAGGAGCACAAGTCAGCTGAGATGTTAAGTCAGTTGTGAAATTCACAGAATCACAGAATCCCAAGGGTTGGAAGGGACCTCAAAAGATCATCTAGTCCAACCCCCCTGCAAGAGCAGGATAACCTAGAGTACATCACACAGGAACTTGTCCAGGCAGCCCTTGAATATCTCCAACGTAGGAGACTTCACAACCCCCCTGGGCAACCCGTTCCAGTGATCTGTCACTCTCACAGTGAAGAAATTTTTCCTGATGTTCCCATGGAACCTCCTATGCTCCAGTTTACACCCATTGCCCCTTGTCCTATCACTGGACATCACTGAAAAAAACCTAGTTCCATCACCCCGACACTCACCCTTTACATATATGTAAACACTGATGAGGTCACCCCTCAGTCTCCTCCAAGCTAAAGAGACCCAGCTCCCTCAGCCTCTCCTGATAAGGGAGATGTTCTACTCCCTTAATCGTTGTGGCTCTGCGTTGGACTCTTTCAAGCGATTCCCTGTCCTTCAACTGAGGGGCCCAGAACTGGACACAATATTCCAGATGCGGCCTCACCAAGGCAGAGTAGAGGGGAAGGAGGACCTCTCTTGACCTACGAACCACATCCTTTCTAATGCACCCTAGGATGCCATTGGCCTTCTTGGCCACAAGGGCACATTGCTGGCTCATGGTCATCCTCCTATCCACCAGGACCCCCAGGTCCCTTTCCCCTTCGCTACTGTCCAGCAGGTCAGCCCCCAACTTGTACTGGTACATGGGGTTGTTCCTGCCCAGATGCAGGACTCTACATTTGCCCTTGTTGACTTTCATCAAGTTTCTCCCTGCCCAACTCTCCAGCCTGTCCAGGTCTCGCTGAATGGCAACACAGCCCTCTGGTGTGTCAGCCACTCCTCCCAGCTTAGTATCATCAGCAAACTTGCTGAGGGTACACTCAGTTCCCTCATCCAGGTCGTTGATGAAAATATTAAACAGCACTGGTCCCAGCACCGACCCCTAAGGGACTCCACTAGTCACAGACCTCCAGCTAGATTCTGCCCCATTAACCACAACTCTCTGCCTTCTTCCTTTCAACCAGTTCTTGATCCACCTCACTACCTGATCATCAAGCCCACATTTCCTTAGCTTATCTATGAGGATGCTGTGGGAGACAGTATCAAATGCCTTACTGAAATCAAGAAAAACCACATCTACCGCTCTACCATCACCCATCCACCTAGTTACTTCCTCATAGAAGGCTATAAGGTTGGTCAAACATGACTTCCCCTTGGTAAAGCCATGTTGGCTGCTCTTAATGACCCCCTCATCCTTGATATGCCTAGAGATGGTGTCAAGAATAAGTTGTTCCATCACCTTTCCAGGGATGGAGGTAAGGCTGACCGGTCTGTAATTACCCAGGTCCTCCTTCTTGCCCTTCTTATAGACCAGCGTGACATTTGCCATCCTCCAATCCTCAGGCACCTCTCCTGTTTCCCACAACTTACCAAAGATGATGGAGAGTGGCCCAGCAATGACCTCCACCAGCTCCCTCAGCACCCGCGGGTGTATTCCATCCGGACCCATCTATTTATAGATGTCCAGGTTGCTTAACTGATCCCTAACCCAATCCTCATCTACCAAAGCAAACTCCTCCTTTATCCTGACTCCTTCGGGGGATATAGGAATCTAGGTCCCCCGGGGAGAGTCTGCAGGAGTAAAGGCAGAGGCAGAGAAGGCATTCAGCACCTCTGCCTTCTTTAGATCCTCTGTCTCCAGGGCACCCACCTCATTCAGCAGTGGGCCTATATTGCCTCTTGTGCTAGTTTTACCCGCTATGTATTTGAAGAAGCCCTTTCTATTGTCCTTAACCCGACTTGCAAGATTAAGCTCCAAGGAGGCTTTAGCTGTCCTAATTGCCTCCCTATATCCTCTAAAAACTGTCCTATATTCCTCCCAAGTGGCCAGCCCCTCCTTCCATAATCCATAGATACTCTTTTTCCAGATGAGTTTGCCCAGCAGTTCCTTGTTTAACCATGCTGGTCTCCTGGCTCCCCTACTTGACTTCCTACCCATTGGGATACTCTGGTCCTGAGCTTTGAAGTGGTCCTTGAATGCTGACCAACTATCTTGAGCTCCTTTACCACCTAGTACCTTTTCCCATGATACTTCCCTTAGCAATTGATTGAAGAGGCCAAAGTTGGCCCTTCCGAAATCCAGAACTGTGGCCTGTGCTGATGATTTGGATGGAATATATTACTGCCTGATGCAAGCAGATAACTGCAAAATTGAGAATTCTCTGGTTCTGCTTTTGACTACATGATGCCTAAGGACAGTAGACAAAGATAAGACCAAGATCACTAAATTAATATTTACATTCAAAATAAGGAGTCCAATTTCAACAGTGGAATGGGGAATAAAAGATGGAAAACAAGGGTCTCATTATAAGGATTCATAAAAAACACAGAGAAACACAGGAAAGAAAACACAGAGGGGAATAACCTGTTAGAGGAGGAAAAAGAAAGGAAAAACCCAAACCAAAACCAATCTCTCTCCCATACAATTCCTATATAATTGACTTTGTTATGAAAATTGTTCAGGTGTGATATCTGTTAGTGTTAGTAGCAATATAGAAAAATTCTGGGTAACAGGATATTAACGTATTGCCAATCTCATATGCATGTGTCTTGTTACATCAAATACCATGAAAAATTTACTCATTAATTTCCCTGTTCCATTGGCAAAGTATTTACTGGTGGTGAGTAAAGGTCTCCAAGGACTGCCTTCAAATGGGTAATTTGGCTTCATAGTGTGTTACGTAGAATTACTGAATTAGCAGAAAATTAATTTTAATCTAGATCAGATATGAAGTACTGTATTTGATCATGACTGTAAGCAATGAGTACTAGGATTATATCCAAGAACTGAAAAAGAAATATGGAACAACCATGGTTGAATATTTTGAATGCTGCGGCAGGGAAGGACCAAGAATGGGAGTGGTGTAAATCACTGTTTTCTTGGGTTTTGTTTTTTGTTGAGTTTGTGTGTATTGTGTGTGTGATTATTTTGAGGTAAAATGTACTTAAGCAACCTTAAATCTAAAATTGTAGTGTCTTCTGCATAGAGTATAGCAGTAGTTGAACAGAAATGTGTAAAAGTTTTAGTTTGCTTATGAATTAATTTAAATAAAACCCCAAAGCTAATCCAATCAGAAACTTTCATTAGATTATTGAATCTCTTAGCTACTGGGACACTTATTATTTTAGCACTCAGTCTTTTGATTTACAGTTTTGGAAAGCTTTGTCTTTCTCAGGGCTTTTTTATTGTTGCAGTAAATGGAATTTTGAAGGAGTCTGCTAAAATCATTGATCTTTGCTGCCTGCTTCTCTTAAGCTTCCATTTATATTCATAATTATTTACAGGTAATTTACAAATAAAGTGGTAACTCTAGGCTAAGTTAATCTTCAGTTTGGAGAGCAGGATGTTGTGAAGGACCATGTCAAAGGCCTTACAGAAGTACAGACAGATGGCATCTGTAGCTCTTTTATAAAATAAGTCAGTGAAATAATGCATGGAATAAAGCTCAGTGTGATGGAATAAAAGCCAGTGCAATGCATGTAGCTATTCTCTTTTGAAGCTTCCCTTTGGATTCTCTTCTACTTCTTTGTATCCTCCTCCTTGGCACTCTAGATACACAGCAAGCTGTAGCAGGTGGAGAAAGCCATTCAGTAGGTTTCCCATACTAAAAAGCTAGATTCTTGTGGGCAGCAAAAAGGAGAATAAAGTGGTATGAGGCTCTTTCTTCAGGCAGAAATATGTATACAAACAGTGGAAGGCAAAAGAAATGCTCCCATCCAGGGGATTTACAAAGCACTCTGAAGAGACTTAATTTTTAAAGGTCATTGTGAACTGGTGAGGGATTAGTGATATTCTCTGGAAACACGAAATTTTCCTGTAAAACTTTTTGATCACCCTTAACTCTATTGCCTTTCAAAGGAGCTCAGTCACAGGTTTTGACCTTAGAAAATATTTTACCATGGCTAGGTGTTAGGGTATTTTTTTGTTTGTTTTTGACTATCTTTGTTAGTATTTCTTAACAAGAGATGAAACTTAACCCTTGAAGACCTATATCTGATTGTTTTATTAAAATAATCCTAAAAGATCACTTGATAATTAATAATTTTTACTAGGGCAAAATGCTCCATACTACAGAGGCAGTGTCCAAAATCTGAGGTATAAATTAGACATAAATTTCAACAGTGAGGGAGATTAGTCGCTGGAGAAACAACAAAAGGAAATGAAGATTTTTCCCTTTTTTTTTTGTTAACAAGAATAGATGACTCTCTGATTTTTTAAAAACGCATTTCAGCCAAACAAGAGTTATTTGGATCAATAATAATTATATAACTGGTGGAAAGTTCATACCCTGAGTCATGCCAAAAGCGAAGCTAGATTGAATGCTTCTATCAGTGTTATGAATAATGTATGTAAGTATCAGGAAGTTTTTGGTTATGGCTTGCATACATTTCCCCTTTCATAATCATCTTTCATTGTGCTCCAGCAGAACTACTTTTGTTATATTGAGAAGTATTTCTCTTACTCTAAGAAATACTAGAACTTTACTTTTCAGTCAGAATTATTTTTCATTGGAGAAATATTGTTTCAATATATGGGGACATTTTCAAGTTTAAAAAATTTCAAAATCTTCATTAAGTAAAGACTTGACATTTAAATACTTTTAATGAAATAAACGTGATTAAATTTTATTGGGTTTTTTCTTTTTTTTAATGTTGAAAAGATAAATTCTATTCTTATTTTACATAATGCTCAATTCTTAATACTGCTCATTATCATAACTGCTGCGTTCTTGGAATGTACAGGTTTGTTATTAATTAAATAAATATCAATATTGCAATTTGATCATATCTTGCAGTGAAACCCTAACTCCCTAGACTAAGAGAATATTTAGAACTGTAACATTCATTTCCTAAGGGACTCTTTCTATCCATCAGACCCCCCAAAAAATCGACTTGAAAATACAGACTGGGGTGGTAGATTCTGGACATTTCATTCTGTGAGACATTTTGAAATGTTATATTTTTTCTGACCCCTTTCACAGGGAATTAGAGATATATGAGTGTTCCCTCTGCTTAAGATGTGATCTTTTAGGGTTTTCAACTCTCTGTTCTGAAAAGAGAATTTAAGGATCTTAGTTCATAGCATGAATAATTATTTAGTTTATACAGGCCACAAGAGATCCATCTAAGTCTGAGAGAATAAAAATTTTCAGTTTTCTTGCTGCAGAGATGAAGACCAAGCCCTGACTGGAGACTGGACTTCCAGGACTGCCTGGCAATCTGTATATAGGCTCCATTTTCAAGGATAAATATGAGAACTGTAATTAGTCCATCGGGTACACTGACTGTAAGCAAAAGAATAGCTAAATGAAAATTCACCAAAAGTAATATTTGTGAAAACCAATCAGTATTTGTGTGCTTTCCCATATATCTGTATTTAATCAGAAAATTCTGACCTCCTAATGCTTTCAGATATTCAGAATCTTATATGGATATTCAGATATTTCAGATATTCAGAATCTTATATGGATGACTCATGTTCTATGTCATTGTTTAAACCCAGCCAGTAACTCAGCACCATGTAGCCTCTTGCTCACCCCACCCTTCCTCACTCCAGGCAGGATGGAGAGGAGAATCAAAGGAAAATAAAACCTGTGGGTTGAGGTAAGAACAGCTTAAGAACTGAAGTACAATATACTAATAGTAGTAATAATAATAATGAAAAGGGAATTAAAAAGGGGAGAGAATATAAAACTGAAAAGGAAAAGGAAAAAAAAAAAACCACAAATGATGGACAACAAAATTTCTCACCACCTGCTGACTGATAACCAGTCCACCTCTTGCTATTGTCAGTCCTAAGCTATTTTCAACATCTGAAATAGAGCAGGATATGTTTAAGAGCATATGTACGAGTAGGTACACACACATGATAACAAATGCATAAATGCAAGTATATAAACATATATACGTACACATTTACAAACATATGGAAAATGCTGGAGTGTAAATTTAAGTTACAGATAGTAACAGGTTCACAGGTTTGATCTGAATTTTATGTCTAAAAAGACTTTAAGCCAGTGAATGTACTTAAGGTGTATACATATTTTGCATATGCAGGATGATACCTTATTTCCAGCATATAGGCTGAGATAAAGAAATCCATATGGGTGAAAAATTTAACTTCTGGGCCATCAGATGGGATTTTGATATTGCACTATTTTTACAACCTCATTCTTTCTCGGAATGTGGTTTTTTTTCTGTTTGGTTTTGTTGGTTTCTGTTTTTTTGTTTAATAAAAGGATATGAAAACAAAAGATAAAAGTTGAGACAAGGTGAATAAGTCTTTCACGGTAGAGAATTAAATTGTCAGAGAGTATAGTACTCAAATCCAGAGAAGATATGCAATTCCAGTGATGTGGGTACAAATCAAATACAGCTTCTTATGTAATTACATTAACATTTGCTAACAATGTGTAAAATGGTGGCAATAAGAATAAATTACTTCATATCTCTTGTGATATAAAATCCAAGCAGTTGTCTTCATGATTGTGTGTTATGGTTTGAAAGAATGAGATTATAGTAACTGTAAATGTTACATATTTTCCATTATTTTTATAGACAAAAGACCTACTCACAGGTCAGAATCAAGAATTATATAATTCTTGAGTTTTCACAGAATATTAAATTGGTTCTGCTCTTTTTCTCACACAGATAACACAATAATTTAATAACAGATGTATGTTATCTACTTCTCTTGTTAAAAGAAATCACTCACCTATGGGCCTGGTCTGGTTGAGTTAGAGAGTGCGAATAAAGGAAATTAACAGCTCTTTGCCCTCCACTAAGAGAATATGAAACCAACGTTTTCTGCAGGTAAATGGAAGACATCTCCAAAATTGCACAGGAATTTTACACTGAGAAGAGAGAGTTTTCATTTCAATGACTGACAGAAATCCATGTTTGAAAGTCAATTTATCAATTTTATGATCTGCCATATGAAGATTAGAAATTGAAATTGTTAGTTGACTTAGATGTATTACTGTAGTACAGCAGTTTCAACTAAATCCCTCAGAATTACCAATTTTCAACAAGTATAAGGGGATTGCTTTCAAATGGTCATGTTAGAAATTGCTAGCTGATGCAGGGGCTGCTCCAGAATGAATGCAGATGTGAATCTTCCACACTAAAAGCATTCTTGAAAAAATACATTTAAGAGCATTCATCATGTGGGGGGATTTTCTTCCATATTTTTTAACCACTGTATCAGAAATTATTTTCCAACAGAGAAAGCTTTTTTTAAAATTTACCTATTCCCTGTTTCATTGTCCCTTTTTTTGAGAAGCACATTACAAAGTATTAGAATAACACTGGAGTGTAATGTAGTTTCTTTCAGAAGCCAGGTGATTCTGAATAAAGGTAGCTTTCTGAATGTATGTTATGTATTTTAGTTTTATTTAAATTATTAGAGTTCAGAAATGTAATTGATTGGAATGGTTAGACACATGAAAGTACTTTTAAACTTTATCTAAGCTACATGACCACAAAGTATTTCTATCTTTTATATATGCCACTCCCTTGTGGAAATTAGTCTTGATTCAAGATTTCTAGAAGCACAAGTTTTAGCTCCACTGTTACCACTGCTCTTGCAATTGGAAAAGCCAGTGAACTTCTCTGAGGTGTAAAATAAATAATAAATAAATAAAACACAGTACATGCTTCCCCTAGAAGCAGAGTTTGTCTGTGTTATAAAGGACCTTAGGCAACATGTGAACTAGCACTCACTGCTGGCAATGTGTGAACTAGAACTCACTGCTAGCAGGTCCTAATATAGCTGAAAAATGAAAACAAAATAATACACAGTAGCTCTGCTCTTCCATTTGTCTCTAGCAGTTCTTCAAACATTCAGTGTTTATCACCACTGAATGTCTTTTGTATAAATTGGTTAGGTTTCTTCCTTCTTATTGAAACATTTTTCTCCTACTTTCTTATATATACTATTTGTCATACATTATTTTCACTCTTCCTATTCCTAGGAATAAGGAATAATATTTCTGTGATAAGAAAGGGAAAGGAGTCTCACTGAATCCTTTTTACAGCAGTCTCTTAATTACAAACACAAGGCATTCAGACCCAGAGCAGCTGTAATCTACCTAGTTTAGATTAACTAGAAAAACAAAATTCTGTTACTGACTGATGCCTGGGGGAATTCCTTGCACAGAGATGGGTGATCTGTACTTTTGAATTTTTTGCTGCGATTCCTTCCTACATAAGTAAAATAAAAGTTATATTCTACTTTACTAGGCACAGTGATCATAGTTCTGATTGCCACGTTTTCGTACACATAAGCACCTGTGTATCAATTTTAAAGGTAATTTCTTTGTGTGACCATATGGTGTAGCATCTGCAGATTAATCTATGATATAAGCATCTTACAAGTGAGGACTTTCACACCTGCTCTAAAATGTTATTTTCTTCAGTATGCTAAGGACTTTTTACTGACAGCCTGTTCCACTTAATAACATGTTTTACTACAGTTTTTTTTTTTAAACAAATATTGGTAGGTAGAGTTTACTTTTGGTGTCCTCTCTGGAAATATTGATACTAAATGCAAGATACGGTGAAGCTGTAGCAACAGATAGAGTATAAAGCTCATGGGAATGAAAAACCAAGATACATCTATTTAATATTTTTGTAAAGTTTATTACTTTTTTAATTTTATTTTTGGTTGCAATCTTACTGGGATGAAAACTTTTTATACATTATATAACACAACCTTTAATAGTAGTTTTAAATACTAAAAATCTGGAGGGAATTGGATATAAGCAACAGAGATGTAGAGTTGTTTGTCTTCTGACATGTGTTGTCAGAAGGCAGAAGAAAGTACTTCTGCACATAGTTTGTGTGTTTATTCAGTAGTCCTATGCTGGAACGTTAATTAAACAGGAAAAAGCTTTAAGTTTTAGCAGGTATTATTATCAATGTAATATTGGAAAATAATATACCCTATATTATACAGAAAGAAATTATTGGTAAAGGAATTTAATTAAAGTTGTGGTAATGTGAACACTGAGTGGATTGATTCAAATCTATAAAGCTTCTGAATTTACGTTTAAATAAATAAAATCCACCAAACTAGAAATGTCGTACAACTTTTGAAATCTGTGTATTAGAGACGTAGAGTTTTGGGTTTTTTTTTGTTATTTAATTTTTTTTTTTTTTAGAAAAATGCTTTATTTTTAATAAAAAATTAAAATTTAAGTACCTTTCTACTTATTTAAAAAAAAAATCTGTATTCTATAACATTTTATTAGAAATTAATTTCCTCCCACTACAAAAGCATTCTCGGTTACAAGAAAATAAGAGGATAATAGACAGTTGTGAGGTTTCTTTTTCTATCTATCTGTAATACTGTGTGCCTCCTAATTCTATTCTTTCCTCCATTGTCCCATACACTTTTTGATACCATGGGTTCTTTGCTGTCTCTTAAACTCCTGCTTATTGAAATAAAGCTCTTCCTTTATAATGTCTTTGTAAAGGTTATAAAGAATCATGCACCTCGAGGGCCTGGTCGTAATACTGTAAGCCACTTTTTAGAGTTTTGGATTAGGTTCACAGTGAGCAAAATAAATGAAAATAGAGTTTTTGTAACACTTCTTTATTGCAGCTTTATTCATTATAAAACTTTTAGCTTTGGAACATCTGATCTAACAGAAAACATACTTCTTACCATGTTAGTAATCAGTTTGGTCATATTTTCTGTCTGCCCTTCCTCCTCTGAATATATTTTGTCAAAATATTCACACAAGATATTTCAGCAGTTTCTAACCTCATCACAGTTCTGATCAGAGCCCTTGTTTTTAACGTTAATGTACAGTGAAACAGATTTTGTGTGGTGAAATGCTAATATTTTTCCTACTTTAAGGTGAGATGAAGGTTCATCTTACTGCATACTTCGCATGAAAGTCAATGCCACACAGAACATTAGTTCCCATAGTTCTTCATGTGGAAAAGACATTGTTTGCTTCAGGAGCATCTTATTTAGACACTGACATCCCAAGTCGTTCAGAGGCTGGAGTGTGGTATTATGCTTTGAGACTCTAGTATCTGGGTTGACTTAAGAGACATAAAAATATGAAACTCAACAATACTGATTATGCCAATAGTGCAAATGCCTCTAATTTTACTCCTGTCTGCTAAAAAACATATCTAACAGTGGTATTTACGTCCTCTAGATCCTTCTGGATCCTTTATTTTGATTAATCTTACATTCTACAGGTAAGGTTAAACAAACCTGGAGCACTTACTGTTTGTAATTGCTCTTACATAAATTTCCAGTTGGAAAGATTTTCTATGAGACTTTTAAAAACTTTTTATGAGATTAGGTTTAACAGTATTATATCAGAGGATAACATGCTTTGATTCCTTAAGGAAGGGAAGGAGGTTAAAGAATATGTTATCCAGGATGTGGACCCTCCGTGATGTCAAGTTCACAAAAAAAGTAAGTTCTAAAGGACAGATATGCCAAATTTGAGGTCAGATACACTGATAAATTTAACTGTTAGATCCTCACTTTGCTGGCAGCTTATATATATGAAAATTTTTCCAGCCTTACAATTTACCTTTTTTACTAGAAAAAAAAAAACACTGATTTTTTTGGGAGTTTCTCTGTTCATTGTTGAAAACTGGATTTTCCCTGGTTTTGCTAATACCACGTTGGCAGATTGACCTTGACTCATGACGCTTTACAGTTTTCTAAGTCATGTTAAGTCACTCGTGGGAGGACATAATAATGTGGAAGTATTTTTTTTCTGAAAAATTATTTTTCAATAACAAACACTCTAATAATAAAAGGGAAGAAGATAAAATTACTATGGGAATAATTGTTTATGTCTTTAGTCAAAAGGAATAAAAATATTTCTATTACATACTGGGTTTTTAAAGTGGGTTATCATCTATTTACAGGAGTAAGCTGTAAAAAAAAAAAATCTGTTTACAGCATAACATGCTTCTAACACTTTCTGAAGATGTGCTGTTTTAAATTTTTACAGCTTCACTATTCCTCAACTAATACAGTGTAAAATCTTGTGCCAGGAAAGAGAATATGATTAGGATGTTTGATATCTCTGGGTCTTGCAGTAAGATTATGAAAGAATTACATTTTAGGTATAGCAGTTAACTGCTACTGACATATGCAACTTCCTGGCTCTTCACCAGAAGAAAATCGTTTCTAGTTGAAATGATCAACTGTACTGAATCTAATGTACCTTGAGAGTTAGTTATGAAAGTCAGTGATTTAAAGACCATTCAGCTGTAAGCTAATTGTTTCTACAGTGGAATGATAGAAACATTGATACAGAAATCACTGAGAAAGAGCAGAGGAAATATGTGCATACAGAGAAACATTTTAAAACCTGCTGGCCATCCATTTTTTTTTTTTCTCCTATTGATCAGCTGAGGTGCATTTGTTCTGAGCTCAACCATCATGCTTAAGGACATACAAGCATGTTCTGTACTTAAACTAGAAGATGTTCTGAAGAACTTTTAAAGGTTATATGATTAAAAATATTATTTATTTCTTTTTAGGTAGAAGAGGGGAAAAATAAGGAAATGCATATCTAAGGAGAGAAGAATATGCCTTCTGGATAGCAATAATCAGTTGGCTGATCTGTATTTTTCGAGGGACTCAGTTTTGCATGTAATCTCCTATCTTTTTTCCTATTCATTTTTAATGTGATCGCGAATGAAGAACATCCTTAGGATGCCACCTGTATAATTCCAAATAAAATAAAACTGGGATAAAACAGTTTGGCTTTTTGTTTGGTTTTGGTTTTGGTTTTTTTTTTTTTTTACTTTTTACCAGAGCAACATGTTAAAAAGGTGTATCTTTTCTTTGGAACTCTACTTAACCAGTTTCACTAACATAACCCTTTGAATTAAAATTGTTGCTTAGAGGTGCTTGATGGTAATTCAGAATATTTTGACATTCTTGGACATTAAAGATTTGTATTTTTAGCATAAAATTCCACTTCATGTAATTGGAATGCTCTTCATTATGATTAATTAATTGCAATTTCTTCCTGCAAATCTAC
Organism: Pezoporus occidentalis; assembly: GCF_034315485.1. Classification (NCBI taxonomy): domain Eukaryota; kingdom Metazoa; phylum Chordata; class Aves; order Psittaciformes; family Psittacidae; genus Pezoporus; species Pezoporus occidentalis. The sequence goes on along the minus strand of NW_026912778.1, from coordinate 7,274,656 downwards.
TGCAGCCTAACTAGGCTGAAAGAGTAACTGACATTTAAAAGTAGTTATAATTTGCTTTGCTTCAGTTTTGATACAAAAGATAATGGTACTTAAATTTCTTTTTTGTGCATCAGTCTCAGAATGCTCAATAATTCCTTAGCTCTGATGAATATAGAGATCTCATTTATTGTTTCAGTGCCATCTTTTCCTGTATCCTCTTTCTCTATTTTAAAGGTTAAGGACAAATAAAGAAGTAAATAAACCACTATGGTCTTGTTTTTGTGTTCATATTCATCACCAACATTATTTTCTTAGCTTTGCTATATGAGACATATCTTTTAATTTAACCTCATGTCTTGATATGAAGATCTGATTTATTTGAACAAGAAACATTACCATTACAATCTAAGCATTGTTCACCTCGTCATGCATGCTGTGATATATAGCACAAGTCATAATGGCGTATTGAAATGAGTCTCACGAGGGTAGGAAGGCAGGATTGCCATAAGAAAAGTAAAGGTTATATGTCAAAGCTAAATGCTAAATCAAGATCTTTGTGAATAGGGAAATTTCCCACCAAAATTGTCTTTTCTTTTGTGAATATGGCTAAACTGGAGGAACGTGGAATGAATTCTGACCACATCTGATTGTGTGTTGGGATGGGATCTGTACTGCAGCTATTGTGTCCTGGTGTAATAGCTGCACAAACAGAGAGCAGTGGGATAGTGGTGTGCTTCAGTAAATTCCTCAGTCTGTTTATCTGGGAACAAGAACAGAAGGTTGCACTCTTTTCTGAGTTTAGAAAGAAGTAGAGTGCTTGTCCTAGCAAAATAAAAGGATAATTTCTAAAGGATGACTTGAAGAGCAGTATATCCTCTCCACGGTCACCCCAAAGCAGTCAAAGGTATTCATATTCATAAATGGTAGCATATAGGTGTGACTAATTGCCTCAGAGTGGCACTGGATGAGTATAGATTTGCAATGATTCAAGACATTTTTTATTTCACAGTACAGTATCTAATACCAGCATGATGCTCTATTTCTGTTTATTAAACCTGTTCCAAACAGTGTGAAAATTACTCCTAATTGGGGCAAAACAAAATTTAATATAAGAAGGAAAAGAAAGCTAGATATTATTGTTGTAAGAAAACAAAAAATATCATATCTAATCTTCAATATATGTTTAAAGGATTAGATAACATCATAACATCTATGATAGAGTGAGCAAAGCCTACAGATGAAATGATAAGCTAATTCTAAAAGTCTAACATTACCTTTATTTTTCTATCATTTTAGTATCTCTATAAGTGAAGTCAACATAAAGTAATGTCTCATCAAATGGAGCAATTTAATCATTAAAAGAAAATGAAATCATATTGTTAGTATTTAAAAAAAGCTAGCACTCTTTTTTTTAATTTTCTTTTTTTTTCCCCCAGCACTTGATTTACAATAATTTGCCTGAAAGTGGTTTTTGCTGAATGCTCTAGATAATATCACACTGGATGCACAGATGGAGACATTTATTTTGGAGTATAAGACAATCAAGCATGGCGTCCAGCAGACCTCAGTGCTGAGGGATGAAAACAAAAACCTTTGAAGCTTATTTTAAAAGGCCTTCTTGTGGAAGAACTCTGTAGCCTCAGGGACCATAAACTATCCTTTGGACCTAAATAGATTTGAGGAAGATTTGGGGAAGTTTTAGGGGATTGCTAGGAGCAAACACTGGAGGGAGGCAACCTTAATCTCTAGCAATAAAGTTAATGGGTAGAAATCAGCAAGCATTTTTATACTAGGTAAAAGACCTGGAGGAGTGGGGCAACTTAAAGCCTTCTAGATACAATCTGGGGAGAAAATCCCAGTGCATGGATGGAATCAGCCAGGTAAATCCATTTGTTCTGGGAGATATGGGCATAGTGAGTGGACTGGATTTCTGTAGTTACTCAGCAAGAAAAAAGGAACAGATTTCAGCTAACATGCCTCTGGTTGTAGAGCTATACAAAGATTTTATTAACTTTAGAATGATTTCATAAAAGCCAGAAAAACTCCCTATACAATTTATGAAATATTTATAGTCTTTATGTAAAAGGTGCAGTGTGAACACACTTAAAAATTGCTGATTTTTTGGCTGATGCATTCCTATTCATACCACTAAGTATTCCTGCTGTACAAATTACAACTAACTACTCTGGAACAGTTTTTATTTAGTAAGTTAACAATGTGCTTAATGTACTGAATGTTAAATCAAAAGTGTTATGCTTCAGGCCAATGAGTACCTAAGCATACGTACACTGTATGTTTCTCTTAATATAAATACATGAAAATAATGAAAGCCAATAGGCCAACACTCTTTGCTGAAGACTTTTTTACTTAAAAAAAAAATAAAAATCAGTTTCTTTTTCTTTCTATCAAAGGGGGAAAATGTTCCAAGATCATGTGATACAGTGGCATTTTGAAATTAAAGAGAAACTCAATGTTTGCACATCCACATAGGAGGAACGCCTATGAGCTAGAATTATGTGCATGTCTTTTAGGACTTCCAAAGTAGTTTGAAGACATATATGGACTCTTTCATCTTCAAATAATAGATTTATTTTACCTGTTGCTTACTTTCTGCTTTTGTTACAAGCTAGTTCAGAAATAAATATGTTCTATTTTTCTTGAAGAAAATACTGCTAAAGTGATTTTGTCTTGAACCTAGGCTGTTAGCATTCATTACAAAATTTTCTTTGCTAAGCATACAAATTATCAGCAAATAAGTAGACTGGAGATCCTTTAAAATATTATTTGCATATGCTGAAATACAACTGATTGTAACCTTGATAGCAGGGTTTATACTAGGATTTTATATCTATATCCTGAATTGTTGCTTAGCATATTAGAATAATATTGGGAAAATGAGGTATATTCTCTTCAAATCACTAATGGGCTGAATTTTGAGGGAACAGCCTCCTTTCTTCTTGAAAAAATTTTACATGCAATTTCACCAATACACAGGTCAAAGCTATACAAAGAAAAGAAAAAAAAAAAGTCTCCACTGCTTTTAACTGTTTCAAATTAAAAAAAAATATCGTGAAGAGAGGCCAAAGGTTCTTTCTCAGGAATTTTCAAGGGACTGGATTCTCTCAAGTGGATTTGTGGCAAAGGGTCTCCTTTTCTGTCAGGAGATCTCTCCATCTGAACAGCTTCACCATTTGTTAAATCTCAGTTTAAACTGTTAGTGTTGCAACAACCTTGCAAGAGTGCTGCTAAACCAATTTATGAGTAAATCTCTAAAACAGATGAATGACTAAATACACAAAATACTAATCAAGACAAAAATTAGTGTAGCATTTTCCTAGAGGGAAGTAAATGTTTGAAGTGGGATGCATTTTTTCTGTTACGGCTCCTTGAATGAACAAACATTAATCACCTGCTTCTTTCAGAAAGATTCTTTTAATAGGATATCAAATTTTGACTCTGCTCCTGTGGTTTCTCTGTAATGCTCAGGAAATTAACTCTATCACTTTACAGAACAGCACTTTGCATTTCTCATTCAGAGAATGAATGAGGCTCATTCACTGTATTTATCTTATTGTATTGCTTAATAAATAGAAATGGACATGTTTATTGTAAACTAAACCCAGTAATTACTTCAAAATTTAGAAAGTAGATGTAATTTCTTTTAATGAAAGATATTTTAAAAAAAGTTTATTTTCCTTTCTTTGACTATTCTTATGCTCTTAGCAATGAATGTTAATATTAATATTGTCAGTGTGAGAAATACTGAACTAAATAATTAGCATACATGATGTACAAATTATTAAAGTGGCATGAAAAGAAAAACTCTGATTTGTGCAGGAGGGAAGGGTAGCTTTTTTCCCTTACACCCTATTGAATGACTTTTTATTGATATTTCACTGACAAGGGTTTTACTTTATTCTACAAGTCAAGCATCTGATATTTAGCCTGGTAACTAAATAGAGGTTATCAGAAATAACCTCATTACAAAACAGAATTCATATTTCTTTCCAGCTTTCTATATCTTGATGCAAAATTTCATTTGACTACAAAACCTATAGTGTTTATTGATATTATTTAATAGGAGATCTTTAGGTTTAAATTGTCCCAAATATTTTTTTGAAAGTGCTGTCTTAAATTACCCCTACAAGCTAACCTCTGTTAATAAGGACAGGAAAATATAATCAGAAGTGTTATGCTTTCTTTTTCCTTGGCACAATTCAAACAATAGATAACACTACTTAAGACACAAAAGAGACCTTTATAGGAAAAAAAAGTACATTCTGCCAAACAAATCATAGTGGGCACTTTAAGCAAACTTAACGAGTGAGTAGAATAAATATGGTACTACATGATACATATTTTATGAGACCACAGGCCCTTACATATTTTTTTCATAAATTTTTAAACGTGCAATTTTCCACTCCAATAATTTAAAATGAAAAATGTTTTTCCTTTAGAGAAAATTAGTTAAAGCACTGAAAAGCATTGTATGAAAAAAAAAAGGAACTTTGTTTAAGACAAAGAAAATATATTTTTTAATGAAAAGTCATTTTACATATTTTTGCTAATTGCTTGAAGTAGAAAAGTGCATAAGCAATTTTGGAGTGCAGATTGCCCTGGGTTGGTTAGAGCTTCTTGTAAATTACAGTGATGCTTTACAAAATGCTTCCCATTGGTTACAGAACATATTGAGGCAGGAGTCCCAAAATTACTGTTGCAGGTAAGACAGAGAACATCGAGGCTTTCACTGACCATAACAGAATTCCACTTTTCAGTGAAAAGCAGGCTGAATTGGTTGGCTGGTGTTCTCCAATAATGTGAAAGATTTTTATTTATTTATGACTTTCAGAACTCATTCAGGAAACTGTTTGTGATGGGACTATGTATGAAGAAGTGCATTCTATTTGTTCAGAATAAATTCTATGCTAACGTAGGAAGAAGAAGCTGACCAATGGCAATTATTTATTAATGTAAGAACTTTTTATAATAAATCTATACCCAATGACAGAGAGATAACATATTTCAGACTGATTATGATGATAAAAATCTCATGATCCTATTACCTATGAAATGGCAAATGAAGAGTAAACTTCTGTCTAACTTTTACTGAAGAATGTTAAACTCCTACAGTGAAGAAGATTTTTCAAAGTTTTTGATCCTGGTAGAAGAAACAAAGCTAATCATTTGTCTTCTCTAGAAGACAAACCTTATAGGTGCTGGCAACTACAGTGTGTCCTGTGTGAAACAAAATTACAAATGTTATTACTTGGTTTAAAGCATATGGCAAAAAAGAACTGTGATCTTACCTTTGACGAAAACTGTGATGAATTTTTTTTATATTTACATATATAATTCATTCCAGGGAGAATAAAAGGATCTTGGCAGGACATTGAGTCTTAAAACATCTTGTAGGATGGTGGCTTACAAACTCAGTCACTGAAGATGTCTGGGATGTTTTTGAAGGAATGTATGTATCGGAATTTTAATAGGTTGTGGACTCCTCCAAGGTCTAATATGATATTGCAGGCTGCACCAACTCATGAAACCTGATCTTTTCAGACATGCCCCGCATAATATGACAGGTCCCACATCAAATCTCCTTTCTACAATGTGGTTACAATAAGAAAACCTTGGAAACTATGTTTGAACACAAGTAATAAAGTATAAAAGTAATTTATGATGTTGCTGTGATAGAAAGAAATTCTATGTGCAGAGGGTTAGCTGTGAAAATTCATCTATAGTAGATTAATATGGTAACACATGATCTGGTACAGTGCTGAATGCACAGTAGATTGTTGATAGAGTGTTGTTTGCTTATATTTAAAAAAGAAACATTAATATAAAAATATACGTTTATAATAGAATAAAAACTCTAGTAGAATAGAAAAAAAAAGTCAAGAGAAAATAAAGCTTGTTTCAAGATAATGAGCATACTTAATCTGTAATTTTTTCTTTATTATTTACGTTGTCATATTAACTCCTGTCAGTGTTCAGGAGTTCTTGCTATTGCCTGGAGCCTTTTAAGCCTAACGGTATGGAAACAGAGCTTCAGGGAGTTTGCAATCTTAAGTATTTTTTAAGTGGTGATATGTGAAAATCAGGTACTCTAGAGGACATGGGAGCAGTCAGTGTTGGTTAGTTATGTAAATAATTGTGTCAGTACAATGCAGACTAAACATGCTGATTTTCTGTAGGTATACAAACCTGTGTTTAAGTAGAATTAAAGGGAGAACAATTGGTTAGTTGCAGCAGTAAGAAATAAAGCACAGAAGTGTTTATTAGAAAATTTAGAAACCTAAGAGAATTTAGGTTCAAGGGACTGCTATGGAGTCCTCTAGTCCAGCTCTCTGCTCAAAGTCAATTGCTAACAGATAGGTTGTACAATTAAGGGAATTCTGAAATAATTTTGGTACTGAATTAAAAGATGTCAGTTGTGCTTACAAAAGGTCCTGAAGTGTCTGTGTCTTCAGGGTGAAGACACATTATTTAACTCGAGTGAAAAAAAAAAATATGCAAGTTGATGAACAACTCTTAAGGAATATGTATAGGGCCAATCCAGGTTTGGAGTTTGGGCCTCTTCCTTGATTTCTTGCCTTGCTTTCCTGTCCTTCCTAGTGCTGCCCATTTTACCACCTCTTCTTTTTTCTTTTGTCCACCTCACATTAGCAGCATGCAAAAGCAGTTGTTTTGTTTAGTTTCTTTTTTATTAATTATCTTAATTCCTCAGTTTCATATTTCTTGATAGAGTTATGTTAGGTGCCTTAGAGGTTCTTAAGAGACAGAGCTATAAGAATTAGAAATATGCCTTAGGAAGTCCTTTTTTTTCACTTCTGCTTCTGAAGAAACAAATCTGTCAATTTTAGTATTTGTTGCTTCTCATTGCCAACTTTCAAACTAGGACCTGAAAAAGAAAAGTAATGAGGCAATTTTTGTTTACTCATCTGTCAGCTTAGACTATCCAGTTTTACTTTACAAGAAAGAATGAGAATTTTCTAACAGAAGATTTAAATCTTGACAGTTTTTTCTGATTTACTTCCATTCATAGTGTGCAATGGAATATTCTGATACCCATAATTAAAAATTTTATAAATAAATTAAACAAAAAACAAAACCAAAACCAAACAGTTCTGTGCCAAACACCCGTTTCCTTTACATCCTTCTTTAGGAATATATATGCTGCTCCATGCTGCTATAAAACTTGCTAGAAAATCTTAAATTTGCCTTTGGTCTTAATCTACAAGCAGTGAACATAATGCATGTGTGCAAAGATTTTAAAGCAGGCTCTTAAATCAGATTTTAACTCAGGCTCAAAATTGAAAATCTGCTGCACTACCTAGCAACTGATTGTAAGGCATTTGGGGAGCTTTCAACCCTTGGTTGACTTTTTGGTACTTTGAAAAGTACTGAAGCATTTTAAAGTCTTATTTTAGCCAATCATCATATATGACTCACAATATCGACAAAAATATGAACTTCTTAGTAAGAGGCTACTATTTTTAGATGAGCCTAGAATGCAGTTGTGATAATAAAAGGAGTTGAAAGAGTACGTTACAGCATATCAGCTGTAAATACATATTTTCTTGAAAAATGTTATCAGCTTCGTTGTGCCAGTATATAACATCTGGTAACCGTTGTGCATTTGAAAACACAAACAGAAATTATTTAGTGAGCTGCCTATGAAAGCAGCAAAACACCATCCACAGTGTTTGATCTTTTACCCATAGCGACAAGTTGCATCGGATATGGATTCTTTGCAGCCGTTAAAGTGATGAAAGGGGAAGTATTTGAGGAAGGGTTTATAAGCTTGGGAATTTGCTAAATTGAGATACGAAGTAATTGTTTCTAACTTTCAATAAGCAATTTTTTTTTGTTTGTTTGCTGTTTTGTTTGTTTACCTAATAAACCAGATGTAATCATATCCTGCTTTAAATTTATTTAATGTTTTTATTTTATTGGGGTTGTATTACTATAATTATTTGATTAAGTTCAAAAAATATAATTACTGATAAACAGATGCAATGAATGGTCACTCTTGGACTGTGATTCTGTTTGTACAGCCCATAGAAACACAAATATAAAAGGAAAGAATGCATTATAACTCATGTATTTGGCTGAAAAGTGCCAATGGTTACATATTTTCCACTGATGAAGTATAAGTTCTACAGTTTATAATTGGGAATAACTAACCTTTACAACAGAAATTATGACAACTGAATTTTGGAAAACATCGATGGTCAATTTATGGGAGAAAAATTCTGATCCTGCAGAGACAAACAGTTCTTGTGTATAAGGTCTTTTATGGGAGTTGTTTAGATCTGCTCCAGTGCCTTCTTGCTTGAAAACACAGCACTAAAAGAATGAATGGTAGAGACTGACTACTGATGAGTAATTGTTAGGGTATACTGTAACTTTTTTTTGTTATTTGTGCTAAAGGAATAATCAATATCATTAAGCTTAGAAGGTCTCCCTGAAACTGTGAGTTTTCTCTACATTTCAAAAAGTCCAAGCAAAAAAGCAATGCAGAAGGATGCCATCAGAATCTGCTGGATTCCATTCAAATAGTTTACTTGGAAGCCATTCAATTACAGCAAAGCCCAAATAAGCCAGACAAAATTTGTGCACATATTTTGGAAAAATGCCTTTATTTCTGTTTTCAGTCAGGAATTACTTCCTGATAGATATACCCTCAAGTCTAACACATGGATCCATCTGTAAAATAAACCATAAAGCAGGAAAAAAAATAATGTGCTTCCTCAGAGGACAAGAAGATGAAAATTTAATTTCTGAGGGTTTTTTTTAATATTGTCTTCAATTAAGTTATATGAATATAAATTCATGGCTCTGACATTAATATTTTTGAAATGAGAAAGTAGATAGACCTATGAATTCAAAAGACTAGATAAACTAGTCATGAGATTAAGAAAATTGATGCCCAGAATGACAGTTTGTCAATATAACGTTGGGATGGGTTTCACGTACCTGGAAAGACAAAGACAGATAAAAAGCAGCCTGAAACATAGTGCAAGAAAAAAGAGAAGAGCTTGAAAGGCAAGCGTAAGATGTTGCGAGCTTTCTTACTCTTGATACTGTGCAATGAATTCTATCATATTTGTTGCTACAAAGTGAAATGAAGGCTGATGCATTTTCCCACTCTCATTGTATTTCTGTATTAGGACAACAAATTCATGCTTTGAATGCAGTCTCATTCTATTAACTGTGTGTATATCTCAACAGTATCTGATCTAACAGGAAATTCACTTTAGCACCCTCTCAACATCTCCAAAGGCATCTTGTTTACAATGATTGCTCAGTAATATTTCCTTGAAAAGTGTGCTTAGCCGGAGCAAATAATGTGTCTGGTTAGAATCTCTGAGTGAATTTTCACACAGTGTGACTGCTATGTAGGTGCTTGTAAAAACCATGAAACCATCTCACGCAGTCTATTGCCTGACGTATTATTTTTTCTTATCTCTAAATATGCTGCATCACATACAGACACTTTGATTTATGTTATCTGATGTCATACATTTCCTTGCTTCAAGTCTTAGACTTTTAAATGAACCTTAACATCAGACGCATCTTTTAGCAAGCAGGAAAAATGATTCCTTTTTGACACTTGAAACTCCATTCTCCTATCTTCAGTGCAGACTTAAAACAGTATTCTCATCTTAAATAGCCTTGGTTATTATTACTGGAAACACAGAGGTCTTACCTGAAATATTACACTATATATATGGTGTAATATATGACACACTGTGTTTTGTGGGTTTGATTACATACACCAGGATAATTTTCTGGTAAAATTAAACAAACCCAAAGAGATAAGAATTTAATTGCAAATATATATATATATATATATACACAAACTATATATATACACATATATAAATTATTGCTCCTCTTTGCAAATCACTAGCATGGAATTAACATGCAAATTTTCCATCTAGTCAGAGAACCATTGCATTTTTATTAAATTACTGAGTTTAATATCTATAGTCAATGGTGTCTCCAAAGCAGTATTGCTCTTCAGTAAACATTTCCCATCATATGAAATGAAAGAGGCTGTTTCATAGTTATTTTGAAGCAGAGGGAATTAGATCTACCAATGGAAATGCTCACATCTGGATATTAAAAATAAAAGTGCTCTGATTTTGTTGTGCAAGTACCAATGACAGCTCTCCTTTCTGATCTTATATTTTGCAATAATACCACATTCCTATGAACTGTCTGTATTGCTTTGAGACTGCAAAACATAGAAATAACTAGAAATATGTATTTAAATTATGCTTTTGATTTCTCTTTATCATTTTCCTATGAGTAATTAAATCCTTAACTGGAGAAATTAAACAGTTGCCTATGATTTATTATGTTTCCTCTAATACATGAGGATTTCTAACTTTGTCATGTCGAAATCCAGCAGGTGTGCCATCTGCCTCCTAAGAGGCAGCAGTCTTGCTCAAGGAGCAGACAAAAAAGGGACTGAAAGTAGGGTTTTATTGAGGACCTAGTGTCAAACACTTGGCATTACTAATTGATGAGGGTCTTCACACAGTGGTGTCCTACTTAGGTGCCACAAGTTAACGGTGGCACTTACTAAAAGTCTTGTGAGGTGTTATGCTATTCCACTAAGATGCCCTGTTTACTCTTTTTCAGGAATCTGTGTAACATTTGCTGTGCTGCCTGCATCTACACATTCAAAGGCCTCTCTTCAATCTGAAAAGAAACTCAGTCCATCTGTGAAAAACTTCTCATATTACCCTGGAGGGAATCTCTCACACAGCATAATTCTCTCTTCTGTTGATCTATCTCGGGGTATTATGAGTATACTGTATAGGGGCATTTTGTCTCACTTGTTGCAGTTTTATATAACAAAGTCTAAGAAACTAAATATGTTAAGAAATACATGTTAAGAAATACATGTGTTAAGAAAAAGCTGGTAAGTCTTTTCTATGTGTCTATCTCCCCATGACCTCTCTGAAGCTTGCATATCGCAATCAGATCTTTACTGAAACATCTCTTGAAATCTTTTGAGTTTGAATTTATATTAAGTTAATCTCCATGATTTAAAACCAAAACAAACCCTCCTAATGAAAAGGTAGCTGCTCCAGTGTACTTGTTTCAGCTGGGGTAGAGATAAGTTTTCTTCACAATAGCCAGTATGGTGCTACGTTTTGGATTTGTGACCAAAATAGTGTTGATGGCACATCAGTGTTTTAGCTATTGCTGAGCAGTGCTTAACACTGCTGGGGGGGTAGGCTGAGTGAGTAGGCTGGGGAAGCTCAAGTGGGAGGGGACACAGCTGAGACAGCTGACTCCAAGTGACCAAAGGGATATCCTGCACCACAGGACACTGTGTTCAGCAATAAAAGCTGCAGAGAATGAGCTCAGTGTTATGGCATCTGTCTACCCAACTATCAGTTATGTGTAACAGGCCCCTGCTTTCCTGCAGATGGCTAAACATCTGCCTGCCAGTGGGAAAAAGTGACTGAGTTTCTGTTTTCCTTTGATTGTGTGCAGTTTTTCTTTACCTGTAAAATTATCTTTATCTCACCTCATGATTTTTTCACACTTTTATCCCTTCAATTCTCTCCTCATCCCACAGAGGGGAGAGAGCAAGCAGCTGTGTGGGGTTTGACTGGCTAGTGGGGTTAAATCGTAACATCCAGGTTACACACTTTCACCAACTACCTTTGACGGGCTCTGGGATTTGTCATAACTCTCCTCCAGTAGATTCAAATTGCTAATACAACATAAAGCTGCCATCCTTGTTCTCCTCCACCACTCTTGTTTGTTTGCAAAGATAGTTTTCTACCGTGTAATGGTCCCAACAATGATACCAAGTGTCACAGATTGTTCAAACGAGCAGGAAATAGTAAGGAGTCCTTCATGATTACCCTCATCTGGTGACAATGAGTTGATGGATTAGCAGTTGCTTCCTTAAATCTCGGAAACAAAGAAATTTAAGAAGCAAAGCAAGTAGCAGCTCATCCTTTTTTATGTTCTCCACATTACTTCTCTTGGTTTATCTCTGCTTCAGTCTCAGAAAAGGGAACAATGTTGCCATATATGAAACCACCAGGATTGTACCCAAAATTGTTTAACCTCTGTGTGTGATTGTGTATATGTATGTAATTCAAGCTTGAAAGTATTTCAGTAACAGTGGTGTAATTAAAATAGTAATTGCTGGGTTTACATATAAGAGAAATAGTAGTCTAACTATGTATTTATTTAAAAAGCAAACTGTGAAAAACTCATAAACTTGACTATGAATCTGCAACTATGTTCAATGCTGCTTTTAATGCAATTAAGGATTTGGTTTATTACCTGGGGAGTATATATTTCTTGTTCTTGGAAAAAGCTGCCTTTGGAAAGCTATAAACAGCTAGCCACTGAATATATATCTGATCCTTATCTTTATTTTAATTTGATTTTTGTCAGGGTCAGACTATGTGCCCTGAAATTTCTTTTTTAAACTCAGATTCTCATAGCTAGCTGAGTCTAAAAGACAAAATAATTGGGATTTCTGTGACTCAGTGCAGAAACAAAGATGCAGAGTTCACAAAGAGTTAGGAAATTAAAAAAAACAAACCAAACCAAACTGACTATTCTCAATCCCTCATAGGAGATGTCTAAAATAAAACAACTAGCTACTGGGAGTGCCTGATATGCAAACAGAACAAATCTTAGTCTTTTTCCTAAGCCATTTTCTTTATGTCTCCAGGAAGATGCTGCATCTGTCAATCTTCAACCTGCAACATTTTCTGGCAATAGAAGTTCTTTCTCTTTCTTGTAACAAAATAAGCAAAACTCACCTTACCTTATTCTTTCAGCACATTTAACAAGGTTCTTTATAACAGTTAAATTTCCTAAATCTAAATAAGCATCCCTTATTTGTAATCGAATCTCAGCCATAACCACATCTCATGACCATTCCTAGAAGAGGCTGTTGTCTAACCTGAGACTAGAGTTTCAACCAGGCTACTACAACAGTCCAGTTCCAATGGAGAGATGCTGAACCAAAAGTGATGTAGACAGATGTTGCTCTTTTTTGGAGTGCATGCATTGCTAGATCTAGCATTGCATCTACTGTGCATAAGCAGGATTGTAGCCATGTCTATTTTCCAGACACTGGCAAATCTTGTATGGCAAATGCTTATATGGAATTAACATTTGCCATCTGCATAGTTTTTAAATGGTAATTCTGAAAGAGAGGAGACAGCTTATTATTGGAAGAGGGCCTGTAGAAAATTCTGAACTGTTTACCAGCCAATGAAGGTTAGTTTGTTTAAATCTTGAAGTCATGCAAGAAGTTATAGTTAGGACTTTCTGCAGACTGTTCCATTCCTCCTAATGACTGTGACTTTTCTCTGTCATGCATTTAAAAATATATGACATATTATATTTATATATAATGTAGGCAGGATAAGCAAACTATCTATACTAAAGTGTGGACATGATAACTCAGACATTTTGTACATGCATTATAAGAAGTTTGGTGAACTACAACATTTTGCAGTGGGTGTTTTTTATTTCTCTTCAGCTTAAAAAAAAAACTACAGAAGGTAAAAGACCACAGGGAAAAAAATTACAGTTTTAAGAAAACTAACATAATATCATAATATTGAGTGCGCCCTCAGCAAGTTTGCCAATGACACCAAGCTGTGTGGTTCAGTTGATATGCTGGAGGGAAGGAATGCCATCCAGAGGGACCTCGACATGCTTGTGAGGTGGGCTGATGCCAACCTCATGAAGTTTAACCATGACAAGTGCAAGGTCCTACACCTGGGTCAGAGCACAGCTACAGGTTGGGCAGAGAAGAGATTCAGAGCAGCCCTGCGGAGAAGGTCTTGGGGCTGTTGGTTGATGAGAAAATGAACATGAGCTGGCAGTATGCACTTGCAGCCCAGAAAGCCAACTGTATCCTGGGCTGCATCAAAAGAAGCATGACCAGAAGGTCAAAGGAGATGATCCTGCCCTTCTACTCTGCTCTTGTAAGACCTCACAGTATCACACAGTATCACAGTATGCTAGAGATTGGAAGGGACCTTGAAAGATCATCTAGTCCAATCCCCCTGCCGGAGCAGGAACACCTAGATAAGGTTACACAGGAATGTGTCCAGGCGGGTTTTGAATGTCTCCAGGGAAGGAGACTCCACAACCTCCCTGGGCAGCCTGTTCCAGTGTTCCGTCACCCTCACTGAGAAGAAGTTTCTTCTCAAGTTTAAGTGGAACCTCTTGTGTTCCAGTTTGTACCCATTACCCCTTGTCCTATCATTGTTTGCCACTGAGTAGAGCCTGGCTCCATCCTCGTGACACTCCCCCTTTATATATTTATAGATACTTATAAGGTCACCCCTCAGTCTCCTCTTCTCTAAACTATAGAGACCCAGCTCCCTCAGTCTTTCCTCATAAGGGAGATGCTCCACTCCCTTAATCATCTTAGTTGCCCTGCGCTGGACTCTCTACAGCAGCTCCCTGCCCTTCTTGAACTGAGCGGCCCAGAACTGGACACAGTATTCCAGATGGGGTCTCACCAGGGCAGAGTAGAGGGGAAGGAGGACCTCTCTCGACCTAATAACCACCGCCCTTCTAATACACCCCAGGATGCCATTGGCCTTCTTAGCCACAAGGGCACAGTGTTGGCTCATGGTCATCCTGTCGTCCACTAGGACCCCCAGGTCCCTCTCCCCTACACTGCTCTCTAACAGGTCGTTTCCCAACCTATACTGGAACCTGGGGTTGTTCCTGCCCAGATGCAGGACTCTACACTTTCCCTTGTTATATTTCATCCAGTTATTCCCTGCCCAGCTCTCCAGCCTGTCCAGGTCTCGCTGGAGGGCAGCACAGCCTTCTGGCGTGTCAGCCACTCCTCCCAGCTTAGTGTCACCAGCAAACTTGCTGATAGTACACTCAATTCCCTCATCTAAATCGTTGATGAATATATTAAATAATACCGGTCCCAGTACTGACCCTTGAGGCACTCCACTAGTTACAGGCCTCCAACTAGACTCAGCCCCATAGACTACAACTCTCTGGCTTCTCTCCTTCAGCCAGTTCGCAGTCCACCTCACTACCTGATCATCCAGTTCACACTTCCTCAATTTAGCTGTGAGGATGCTGTGGGAGACTGTGTCAAATGCTTTGCTGAAGTCAAGGTAGACCACATCCACCGCTCTGCCATCATCCATCCACCGCGTTATTTCCTCAGATATTTCCTCACCTGGAGTATTGTGTGCAGTTCTGGTGTCCTCAACATAAAAAGGACATGGAACTGTTGGAACACATCCAGAGAAGGGCCATGAGGATGATCAGGGGACTGGAGCACCTCCCGGATGAAGATAGGCTGAGAAAGTTGGGGCTGTTCAGCCTGGAGAAGGCTGCTTGGAGACCTCATAGCAGCCTTCCAGTATCTGAAGGGGGCCTATAGGGATGCTGGGGATGGACTCTTCTTTAGAGACTGTAGTGATAGGACAAGGGTTAATGGGTTAAAACTTAAGCAGGGGAAGTTTAGATTGGATACAAGAAACAAGTTCTTTACTGCAAGGGTGGTGAGGCCCTGGAAGAGGTTGCCCAGTGCGGCTGTGAATGCTTCATCCCTGGCAGTGTTCAAGACCAGGTTGGACGAAGCCTGGGGTGATATGGCTTAGTGTGAGGTGTCTCTGCCCATGGCAGGGGGTTGGAACTTGATGATCTTAAGGTCCTTTCCAACCCTAACTATTCTATGATTCTATGAATATTATGATAAATTTATTTAAGATAAGAAATGAATGATATAAATTTTCTTCTTACAGGAGCAATATCTGAGTGCAAAACAGCTGATTGACTGTGGTCGCACTCAGCAATCTGAGCGCAACCTGAATGGAAATAAAACTGAATGGACAAAGAAATTCAAATAATAGTGTTAATAGTAGCTGCTTTAGAATTAACATATTTTAATTTCCTTGGATTGGCTGTAACTTTCAACCCCTGAAGCTGACTGTCCATAGAGCTTTTGACTATGAAATGCAGATGAAAACAAACCCATGATTTTTTTGAAGTGGAATCTGTTAGTTGGAGAATCGTAAATATTTATTGTAGGACCACCCAAATTAAAGGCAACTCTACATTTGAGCTGACTACTTCAGGGAAAATGCTGTCTTAAAATAGATGAGCTCCTTGGCTTTTCACTTGGTTTTATTTTTCTGAGTCACTCTCTCCAAATGTGCATGCAAGGGCTGTGAAAATAACTGACTGGAGAGGATATTAATCAGACACAAAATGGAAATCAAAGTAAAAATATATTGCTATTTACTAATTATCAGCATTTTAAAAAATGTGAGGCTTCCTTATTTGAAAATGAGAATTGACTTTCTGATATAAATCCAGGTTAAGTTACTGTAATGTTGCAGCTGGCAGCCCAAAGTCTCTGTCAACAAGAATCTTTTTGCCAGAAAACAAAGTGAAACTTCTGTGCATAAAGTAATCTTGTAGACTGATAACATTTCTACTCACTATACTCAAATATGTACAGGCCTTAAGTCCTAGTGAGGAGTCTAGAACTGCTTGATTGTCCAAGTCCCTGAGTTTAAAATCAAAGGAAAAACAATGTGTTCTGGTTCTTTTGTTAAAAAATTTGGGCTAAGCCATCTCTGAAGGAGCTGTCATATCTCCCTTAACTATTGCCGCTAGTTACATCTAGAGGAGGAGAACCTTTACACTGTGTTCAGATGTGGGTTGGCAAAACTCCCAGCGATTCCCCTTTATGCTGGAACAGGAATGTTTATACAACTATATTAAATAGAAATCTTACTCAAAAATGCATTCTGAGGTACAGCGATTCTATCAGAGAACAGCATGTTATAACAAACAAAATAATTTACTGGCTGAGATCTCTGTTTCTAGGGTTGCCATTTTAATACTTACTAGCCTTGTTAAAGCTCAGAAGTAAAGGCAATGAGAAATAAGGATTCACAAACTGCAAATTTAATTTATACTCCTCATATATACATATTTTCAATTTCTCTCATGCTATATTTAATATTTCTCTAAATTGTTGATTTGGTTTTTTTTATACACAGTATTGTCCTTTCACTGCTCTCCCAAGTCCTCAGATAATGGCTTTGGGCTGGCAGCAGGCAATAGTGTAGCAAGTCAGCAGCATCTCTCTTTGCCAGAAGTATGATGTTGATGTTTTTTTCGTCCACATGTAAGAACGTACTTGGTAGTGTTTCTACACATCGCTAATACACATTACACCTTACGCTTTCTTCCTTGGTTCAAACCTACATGGTGCATCAACGTTTGCTCTCTATGGTATGTGTTACATACTGTTTTTTGTTCTCTTTGTTAACCCCAACATTGTTTTATTCATCTCCCAGAGCTGCATTTCTTTGATAACCAGTAGCTGACTGCTGGTGATTATCATTGATGAGTTTAGAGTCAGAGGCAGTTCATTCTACTCACAATAACTAATTGCTATTACCAGCCATCTCCTTCAAACCCCATGCGCACGCTTCTATGGAGTCAGTAGTGTTAACAGTTCTCAATAACAAAATTCATAACAAAGTGGAAAAATGTCTTTCACATCAGAAAGTGACAGCACTTATTACTTGAATTTTGACCTTAGCAGAAATTTGATTGAAATGTTCCAGATATCTCAGTGATGATTTCATTTGTGTTGCTGTCTTCCTTTCTTTAAGCATGCTGTGTTTATTAAACCAGGGTCTTATTTAAACTTCCAAAATACAAAGGTGAACTTTTTATTTCCGTAGCTCTGCTGCATCATCCTTCATTTTCCACTGTAGTGTTTGAATATCTGAAGTGATATTTTTTTGGGCTTACCAATGTTATGTTACCTTGTTTTTCAGCTGTGCAAATTATCTGTTTTTACAGTTGCAGTAAACACTGAAAATGGCAAGTTAATAAATAATACACTGTTTTTCTAATTCTAATAGCGATAAAGGCTAGAAGAAGTCCTTTGCAACTTATGGTGTTGAGTTACTTTCTTGCTTTGGACTGTGTCTTATATGTTCTAAACAAATAGGGAATTTGAGACTTAAACAAAACTGCCTGGTTTAGATAAGCAAGCAAGAAAACCCTCCTACTCAAGGACCATTTTAGTCCCTTGTGATTCTTTTTCAGGGTCAGTGAAGTTTTTTTGGAACCTGAAAATGGGAGATCTTACTAGATGAGAGAGCCAAGTGAGCACAGACCTCAAACAGAATGAGTTGCAGTGTGCAATGCAGTCGGTTTAACAAAGCTAACATAAATAAAGTACAACCACTGAGGTGGACTAAGTCATGTGGAAAGCCAATATATATAATTCAGCCTATAAAATTATGCCATAGAATCAACATTTTTAAAACACTTAAAATGCAAAGGTTCATGAACTTCTAAATAGACCTGTGGGCATTTCAACTTATCATTGATCTTTATTAAATAAATAATGTACATAACAAAAGCAATAGTAAGCAATATCTCTTCTTATGCCTTTAGAAGGCTCAAGGTAAGATGTAACATTACCTAATGGTAAAGGTATGAGTTAGGCACTCATCAGAAATTGTTTAGGGCTTCTTTTAGCTTCTGTTCTTTTGTGCATAGTAACCAAATAAGATCTGACTTTGATCATCTCTCCTTAATTTTCTCTAAAGGGTCATGTCTCATAAAGCGTACTGTTAAATGCTACTCTGAAAAATACTGATATATTTAAGTGAAAGTCACAAAAGCTTTAGCTATAGCAATCATTCTGGTTTGGGATTTTTTTGACTGCTATATTAGCTGTTTAGTATAACCTTTGGACTCTTTTGTTTTTTTTACCCTTTTTTTTTTTTTTACATAATTTAAATTTAAATCACAGAATACCCATGCTAAGCAACATTTTAAAGATTCAAACGTCTCTGCCTTTATGCTTCCTGCCACGGAATCCAGTTGATAAAATAGCTTTTGTATCAAGTTACGGATTTTTTTTTGTTTTTATGTTCATTGCTTGTTTTAAAGAGACAAATTAATCACTTAGCATAACTATAAACAGAGGCAATAATGTGTATGTAGCTAGCATTCTTTAATCTCTTTTCAGTACCTCAAACCTTATTATTTCTCTTTAGTAACATAGATCACATTTGTTTTCCCTTAAATACTTCATAACCTGTTTCTCTTATTTGTCTGTTGAGAACTTCCTTTTTTCTTTTTTTTGTCTTTTTTTTAATGAAGTGACATTTTTTTTCTAACTTTTTATATAGGACAAAGTTTTTTCTCCTTTTATCTATTCCCTCATCTTGCTGAAAAAGCAGTGCTGTTTTCTCTTGTTGTATCAGGATTAAACTGAACTTCTCCCACTTTCTGCCATTTCTCATGACAAATTACATTTAATTCCACAGACTTGCTGGCAATATTTGCATAATATTTGCAAAAATTGTGTAATATTCTACAGAGTTGCAGGCAGTATATTGCAGGAGAAGAAAGTATTTTAGGCAAATTAAGCTATTCTCTTTAAGAATCAATACGGTTCTCTGAGAGAGCCTGCAAACCTCCCCCACCTCCCAGCAACAACATAGGCTATTTTCACTCCATCTATACCAAAATAATCATTTGTACAATTTCCATATATAATGGAAATTGTACACAGAGGAATTTTCTGTGAATAACATTTTCTCCTCTGGGTCTCAGACACTGTGTCACCTTTTGTTTATATAGCAGCAACTAATCTGCAGTGAAAGGGTTGTAAAGATGTAGAGAATAAGTGGGGGAATAAGTTGCATGGGAACTGGTTGCCTGGGAATAGAGAAGACAGTTACTAATGTGAAATTGTAAGACAAATCTTTCTTTTATATTTAATGCCTTACAAATTATGAAAACATTAATATATCTAAACTGCTTATATTACAATTGCATCCATCTTGTGTTTACAGGTAGCAAATAATTATTTTATGTGTGGGAAGTTACATGTTTTCTATCTTTCTTCTAAGTCAGAAGTATTACAGGCTGCTTATATTACAATTGCATCCATCTAGTATTTACAGGTAGCAAATAATTATTTATGTGTGGGAAGTTACATGGTTTCTATCTTCTAAGTCAGAAATATTACAGGCTGCTTATATTACAATTGCATCCATCTAGTGTTTACAGGTAGCAAATAATTATTTTATACGTGGGAAGTTACATGTTTTCTATCTTCTAAGTCAGAAATATTACAGGGAGCAGAAAACAGAGAATCTTTCATGTCTTCCTGTCTGCATTCAAATGCAGAAACAAACCAATGAGAAAATTTTGCTGAAGCAGTAGATTTTAAACCAGAATACATGCTCTACTATGCACCATTTTTTGTGGTATATGGAGGTGGTAATTTGTGAAGACATTGGGGTTAGGCATTGGTTAATATATTTTAATTCGTGGGTAAAACTGCATGAAACTTTACAGCTTTAAAGGCTTACTAAAAAATATAAAATGCATGATGTAGAATCAGACTCTTCTGGACTGCTTTCCCATTCTGAAAAGTTTCAGAGCAAGAAGATTCTGTTCTGTATAAAGGAAATCTAAACTGATGCTAGAAGGCAGAGAAACAAACCAGGAGGTTGCTGCTACTTGAGGTATGGGGCTGCTTCTATGCATCTAAACCAGTCTGTGTGGCTGAGTTTTCTCTCTCATATGGCTGTGTTCACACTGATCAGCTAAAAAAGCTTTACTGAAAGGAGGTTCAGATACTAAGCGAATGGTCATACGGGGATATTTGACTTTTGCTCTATTCAGGTGGTTCAGATAGCTCTACAGTGTAGGTCCACATTATACTGATCCTTTAGAGGAGCAGCATTTTAGTTTCAGGTCAAAATTAGGGTCTAGGGAAAGGATTTTTATTTTCCATTCATCCTGAAACATCAAATGACTATTTTTAGACTGCTGCTCTATTAAACCTATATTACTATGAAAGCACATAAGCTTGCAACTGCTCCCTCCAGAGATCACCCTTGATGTATGCTCATTTATATTTAACATTGTAAGGAGGCGCTTCTCAACTTGTCTCATCATTTGAATATTCAAATTTACATAATTTTTTTGAGATATTGTTGGGATTATTGATAATTATGTTAGGGAAAAATATGTGGGGACTTAAAAAAAAGATAATTGCAAACTTCTCATATATATACAAATTTTTTTCTAAGAGAAATTTAATGCTAGAAAGACATGCTGGTGTCTGTCACTGTCTGAATAAATTTATATTTCTTTAGCATGTTATTTTAATGCCAGTTATTTCACTGATTTTGAATGTGGAAGATAACAGAATTGTATCTCTGTCTCCATATTGGACTGTAATTTTGGGGAGTAAAAAATAGAAAAGGGAAGAAGAGGGTTCTTAACAGTGAAGAACAATCGAGACTTATTATTCTCTAACCATCTATTTGCAAAAAATTCTTTCTACCAAGCTGAATAAAAATGTTTTCTGTCCTAGAACCTAAAGGAGAAGAAAAGAAGCCCTGACATGTGATGGGTCTGAGCCGGGGTCACCTGGAATAGACACAGCCCCATCAGCTGACCACCTGCTCAAGCTATATAGCTTCTAAATAAGAAAATTATTTTAGGAGGAAACAGCCTATGAAGGACGGTAAGTTCCTGGAAGAGAATGCCAGAAGCATATGCTATTGTAGCCACTAAATTCCTCTGGTCTAAGTCAAAAACGGAGGTCAATAGTGGATGACATTGCTAACGCAGGGGTGCTGGATCCACATCTGGGACAAGTTAGTCCCTATACCCAGATAGTGTGCTGATGAAGTCAACCAAAATACTTCAGTTTACTGAAACCATCAGAAATTCATAAACAGAACGAAACTGGCAGACTCCAATGCAACACCCAGTCCTGTGTTTCGATAAGAAGTTTTTATTAGGACAGAAACTGTGACTTAGACAGGAAGAGTGTATGCAATGATTAAATCCGAACTGTTTTGGAGGGATTTTATATAGTAACTTGTGCACTATTTGACATTTAATACCCCTGCAGTCTAAATGTAACACAAAACATATGTATAAATAATTTATATACTTTTCTTGGAAGAAACATCATTCCATTAAGTTGTGTAGAGAAGAGTAAGGGAAAGATGTCCTGTTTCACTAGGCTGTAAAACGGATTGCTGGGACTTTCTTTGTTCAGAACAGGGAACTCCAATCTTCATACCTTTGCAGGAGCAATACTGTTGGTTTTTGCATAATTTGGAAAATACATGGTCCTTAGAAACAAGGATCATTTTAAGAAACCTTGCAACACATGGAACTAAAACATGAATTTCAGAAAGCTTACTTTGTATGAATATAGTGATTTTTCTTAACGTTTAAAAAAAACATTAAATATTTGAAGATGGTTGTAGGGAGTGGATTTTGGCTTTATTTTGGAGCATATTACAAATATTTGAATGTGGCTTTTTTTTTTCAACAGAACTGAAAATCAAGGTCTTTAATGGGCTTGATAGTGATCAAGAACCTGAAACTTAAGGACACTTTAATCCAATGTTTTAATTCTGTAATAATCGCTTAGGCACCATTAGATGCTTACAATTTAAATATTTTTCCACACTGCTACAAACTGAAAAGGAGACCAGCTATTACCAAATATGTATCTATCTGCTTTTGCTGTTTTGTGCTATATGTCTGTAAGATGTGAAACTTTTTCTTCTCTTGATGAAGCCTTACAAAGTTTTTTCCTACTCTTAAATGAAGGTTGAATATTGCACAGAGGCTGATGATGTCTTTTCCAGTTCAGTATGTGAATTATAGTGCACTGCCAGCTCAACTGTCATGAAGATGATTTTCTCTTTTAAACACTTCATGTTTCCTAAAACGTCATTCAAATTACCTAGACATTTGCTGCATTTTGATATAGGGTTCATGACTGAAGACTATTATTAGCTGACTAAGGTAGTTATTAAGATATGTGATGGTTGGCTTTTACGTCTTCCTCAGGAGCCAAGTACAAACACACCTTTCTTTATTTAGAATTTGCATACAGTATTTCAATTCTAACACCTGTAGCTGGAACTGTTTTACTATTCCAATTCTGAATGTTCTTTCACCATGGCATACTAGCTGAGATAAGATGTGCTGCTGGTTAGAGGAAGACGCAGGCACAGACACATTCACACCCCTGACTGACTAGGAGTTATATGAAAAGAGATTTCTATGAAGTAATGAGCTGAATGAATCAAAGTAATGCGCTGTGAATCCACCTCACCTGTTGTCAAGGTGAGGTAAGGTTAAAAAGTAACTTGATAGGGTGGCTGCTGTGGCCTTTTTATTATTGTTTTGAACAGATTTAATATTTTCTTTAAAGCAATTTTGAAGGTAGTTAACTATTTCCCAAAACAGACTTCATGAACAAAATGATATTGGTATAGAATGAGGCAATGAGGACCAAAGAAAGACTGGAGGAGAAAGAGGGTCTGTAAGAGATAAAAGAATTATGATGAACATTGTTGTGTGGGAGAGACAACTCAGGTCAGGAAAACTGGAGAGTGAGGGGAAACATAGGGAGATGCATAAAATTAGGTCTGAGCAGGAGCATACAGAGCATCCAGAAAAGTTTAAACATTGATTATCAAGCTGAATTGTCTCTATTTAGTGATACACAGTGAAAGACTTTAGCCTGTGGATTTGTAATGCTAATTCTATATACTCTGAATTTTCACAGAGAATCACATTGACCCTGGAACTGCTGAGAGAGGCAGTGAATGTGTAGCATAAAACAGCAATAAGTCAAAATGTAGTCAAGGCTCAGCCATTCACGATCCAAGAGGAAATTTAGAAGTCAGTTCACAAAATATTATCAAACTAAAGGAAGTCTGTATCCAGTCCAGAACAGGATGCCTCTGGGTTTGCCTAGTCATAACAACTGAGTTTTTGCTTCCCTTATAAACTCTACCATACCAATGGCTTTGCTGATCTTTATTTGAGGTGACAAGCATCAGTGTTACTTCAGGTCACTGTAGTTTAGATTTTGTGGATCTTTGAAAACCTAAGTCTCAACTCAGGCAACAATGTTTGATGTATGCTCACCCCTAGTGAAATCAAAACTGAGTTGACCTGATATGGACTGACTCTAAATGAATCACAGGCATAAATGTTTGGAGCAAGACATAATTATTGTCAAAAAAAATGGATATGAAATCTCACTTGTAATCCTATTTGTATACATTTTTATAGAGCTGAAACTTAATGAAAAGGCAAATATATTGATGTGGACTGTGTGCATTTTGAACAGTGGTTGTTCTCTTATTACATAGATAGCTCTTGAAACCAGCATTTCACAACTTGTTTAAATTACTCTGAGGTTTTCAAAGACACAGGATAACTGTTGGCAGCAATTCCAAAGAAACTGTTTACGTACATTAACAAATATCTCACCAATTTTAAAAGTGAGACTGTCATTAAACTGGCAAAATATTGATGTCTTCATTCGCCAGCAACTGCTTTAAACATCTAATCCTTAAGTACAAATAGTAAAAGAAGGGAAGTCTAATTTGTAACATGCGAGATGCGAGTAAATCCATGATTCCTGAATGAAAGAAAAAAGCCTTTTAGATAGCAGATATTTAAAAATAAATAAAAAGAGTAGTTTTGCACATTCGTACATAGTTTTTTACATTGTGTTGGTACTGAATTAGTTGTCTTTTTACACAGATAGATCAATAAAATTGATCTATCCAAAACTATATAGGAAATTCAATTATAATGAACCGTGATTTCTTAAAGACATGGTGAAATCATCCCCAATATAATATTCTATCTTTTAAAAACAGGAAAATTTCAGTGTAAAATTTTTAGAAGTTAAATTACTATTAATCATGTTGTGCAAATAAATAAAATTGTCTCATTTTCTTTCTCAAAAAGTAGTATCACTGAAAGATCAGACTAATTTACTCAGGTACCAAATCTAAACAAAGATAAGTGAAGAAGTTCAGATAACCAGCTCCACAGGTACTCACTTTTGGTTTGAATATTAACAGATTTTGACAGAGAGAAGCTTTGTCATATAAGGTGGGTTTATATAGATGCAAGTTCTGCATTGAACTCCTTCAAAATGCAGATGAATCCATAGTGTTTGTAGTAACTGTACGCTGAGCTACCAAGTGCAAATACAATGAGTGTTTGTTAAGCCAGACAATTTAGTGTGTTTCTATAAATAAGTTGGTAGGAAAATTACCTTTATGGCTGTTGTATTTGTCCAGCTTTCAATTTGTTAATACTTTCAAGTGGCTGTTGTTTTGAATTCTTTACAAAGTTTACTTGGATAGTTTCCTTCTCACCCTTTCCTTGTGTGTGTTGTTTAATTTCACATCTTTGGAGACTGTACATTATTGGAGACCTTGCTACTTTTTTCTGGCCTGCATACATGGGTGCTTCATCAGGACCCTGAACTCTGGCAAGGCTGAGCTGACGTATACCTTCATTGCAGTGGCTCTCTGTAATACTCATAACAAAGTGCAAAGAAAGCATGTGCATTTCTCTATCACATGAATAGTTTTCTTACAGACCGGGTACTAGAATATGTATCATAATGAGGAAATTATAGCTGGATCTTTGCCACTCTGGAGAGAGAGGGGTGCACAAATAAAACTTGAAAAAGAAAGGTGATTCACAGGAGACAGTTTCAGGAACATCTAAGCCCTTAGAAGCCCTTCTTAAGCTAGATGAAGGAGGAGAAACCTTTCCCAAAGAGACATATGAAGAAATAGCTGATTGTTCTAGGGAGGTAATTGTCAACTTAACTGAATAGCGTACTTAATTGTGTGGCTTTATACTTTGGGGTTTTTAACCTCTAGCCTGCTTAATGCTTATGCAAAGAGAGATGATGTGAAATTTGAATTATCACCTATGCAGAGCTGACTAGATTTTTTTTTCATTGATATATGTTTGGGGTACTGTTTGATTTCCTAAAGTCATCTCATTGTAGGGTGGCAGATTAGATTACATCCAGATGTCTCTTTGAGACTCAACTATACTGCAATAGAGAAATATTTATGTTTGCCATATTATATTTCCTCCTGAATAATCCATTTATTTACTTTGTTCTTCATGTTTGTAAAAAACTTGTTCAGGAATAAGGAAATGTGATATGACTGTGTCCTTAATGCTTTTTAAGGGTACTGGTAACTAGAAAAAAATGGATTCTAACAGTTTCACAATACCAAACATAGCATCTGTTTCAAAATTGAAACAATGTTAAAAATTTTTACTTTCCATTCAGAAGTATATTTCATTGTTTCATATATTCATTATTTCTGACAAAAGACAATGCAGACCATTAAATATTTTAAGTACAAGTATTTATTTTATCATTCAACTTGAACGGCTTTTTGTGATTCAGGTTTGTCACACAGAAGTCAGAGCTTAATTTAAAAAAAAATCGGATAAAATTGGAGTAATTTCTAAGAGTCTGTTTCTCTCTGGTAAAAGGGATCAGGTTCCTGTACTGAGGTGTATGGTAGTTAAAACAGACTTGAAAGAACTGTAGATTGTCTGGTTTTTTGCTTGGGGAGTTTTGTTTGTATATTCTTGGGTAAAGAACAATTATATTCATACAATTTAAAAAATTCTCTATTATGAATGGTGTAGAGCATTGAAGCATGCTAGCTTTCCAGAGAGCAGTCTAAGGAGGACTGCAGTGCAGGTTTTCACTGGTTTTGTAAATGTGGCCAACTGTGTGAAAACTCCATTGATCCCCTTTGTAATAATTTTCCATTATATTGCCCTGTTTCAAGTATAATCTGCCCTAAGTAGATTATATTTGGCTTTAAAATATTTTCAAAGGCGCCATCGCTGCAGGCAGAACTACTTTTGCAGTTGAAGTGGATACCATTGTAGAAGTTCAAAGACAGGATACGAAGACTTCAGATTTTGAATTGATGTGTCAATCCACTTTACATATATATGCTGTACAGATGTTTGGTTTCCAGAGTACTATTTCCACTTTCTTTTGTCAATCAGTGCTCCAATGGAGAAAATCAGCTGCTCTCTGTTTCACAAGTGAGTCATTTATTTGTTTCTCAAAGATACTATTTGCAGCTCTTGGCTCCCAAAATGAGTCACTTCTTTCTGTTTTTCCAAGGCTCAGTTTTCAACTTTCAGTTCATTCAACAAAATTCTTTACTGTATTTCAAAAGACCATTAAACAAAGTTCATATTTTCTTAAAATACTGCATTACTCCTGGGATCACAGCATATTAAAAATTTTGTGTTATCAGATGTATCGAGAGGAATTTTTTCAACTAACTAATTGCAATGGGTAACTTCAGCAAAGAAAATCTTTATAAAAAAATGAAGAGTTATTGTTTTAGTAAGGACTGTTAAATGGTGCCTTTGAGATTTAAAATCAAACCACTATAAAATATTCTAGTGTATAATGCTTCTATAGATAAATTTGTTACTTGCTGAAAATGTTAATTTCTCAGAGATCAAAGTATGTGCTCTGAATTGCAACCAGTTCTCCTTCAGGCTTTATAAACACCCAGAATTAACCCATAATCTCTTGCAGCAAGCACTCTCACATTTTAAATATATAGATGAGGAAGAATGCATTTTATTAGTCCTTTAAATCTGAAACATGGTCAACTAGTGTTTACTCTAGCTTCAGTATTAAAAAGAGTAAGTAGTTTTGCCTTAAAGGCAGACAGAAAAGATAAAACTCTACCTGAAATTAATGAATAATTGCAGCCTATATTCGTTTATTTCTGGTGATAGTACTATAATGGATTTTAAAACTCAAAATGCCAAGGAAATGCAACAGAATAAAAATTGCTGATTTCCAAAACAATTATTTTATCACAGAATAATTATATTTTGGTGGCATGAAAGTGTCACGGTACTCTGTATTTCTAGTGTAACATAACATCTGCATCTGTTGGTTGCAGAGAAAATCTTTTATCCTGGTGTTTCAGGTGTACAAAGCTAATAAACCCTAAGTCTGAGAAGGGTAGATCAGATATCATCAGAGGTAGTATAGAAATAGTAGGCTTTTAAACAGAAGCTCTATAATAAGCAATAGGTTACAGTATCACAGCATGCTAGAGATTGGAAGGGACCTCAAAATATCATCTAGTCCAATCCCCCTGCCAGAGCAGGAACACCTAGATAAGGTTACACAGGAATGTGTCCAGGCGGGTTTTGAATGTCTCCAGGGAAGGAGACTCCACAACCTCCCTGGGCAGCCTGTTCCAGTGTTCCGTCACCCTCGCTGAGAAGAAGTTTCTTCTCAAGTTTAAGTGGAACCTCTTGTGTTCCAGTTTGTACCCATTACCCCTTGTCCTATCATTGTTTGCCACTGAGTAGAGCCTTTATATATTTATAGACACTAATAAGGTCACCCCTCAGTCTCCTCTTCTCCAAACTATAGAGACCCAGCTCCCTCAGTCTTTCCTCATAAGGGAGATGCTCCACTCCCTTAATAATCTTGGTTGCCCTGCGCTCGACTCTCTCCAGCAGGTCCCTCTCCTTCTTGAACTGAGGGGCCCAGAACTGGACACAATATTCCAGATGCGGTCTCACCAGGGCAGAGTAGAGGGGAAGGAGGACCTCTCTCAACCTAATAACCACCGCCCTTCTAATACACCCCAGGATGCCACTGGCCTTCTTGGCCACAAGGGCACAGTGTTGGCTCACGGTCATCCTATCGTCCACTAGGACCCCCAGGTCCCTCTCCCCTACACTGCTCTCTAACAGGTCGTTTCCCAACCTATACTGGAACCTGGGGTTGTTCCTGCCCAGATGCAGGACTCTACACTTTCCCTTGTTATATTTCATCCAGTTATTCCCTGCCCAGCTCTCCAGCCTGTCCAGGTCTCGCTGGAGGGCAGCACAGCCTTCTGGCGTGTCAGCCACTCCTCCCAGCTTAGTGTCACCAGCAAACTTGCTGATAGTACACTCAATTCCCTCATCTAAATCGTTGATGAATATATTAAATAATACCGGTCCCAGTACTGACCCTTGAGGCACTCCACTAGATACAGGCCTCCAACAAGACTCAGCCCCATACACTACAACTCTCTGGCTTCTCTCCTTCAGCCAGTTCACAGTCCACCTCACTACCTGATCGTCCAGACCACACTTCCTCAATTTAGCTGTGAGTATGCTGTGGGAGACTGTGTCAAATGCTTTGCTGAAGTCAAGGTAGACCACATCCACCGCTCTGCCATCATCCATCCACTGTGTTATTTCCTCATAAAAGGCTAAGAGATTGGTCAAGCATGATTTCCCCTTGGTGAAGCCATGCTGACTGCCCCTCATAACCCTCTTATCCTTGATATGCTTTAAGATGGCACCAAGGATAAGGTGTTCCATCACTTTCCCAGGGATGGAGGTGAGGCTGACCGGTCTATAGTTACCCGGATCCTCCTTCTTGCCCTTTTTGAAGACGGGAGTGACATTTGCTTTCTTCCAGTCCTCAGGCACCTCTCCCCTTTCCCAAGACTTGGTAAAGATGATGGCGAGTGGTCTCTAACCCATTCCTCATCGACTAAGGCAAACCGCTCCGTTGACCTGACTTCATCTAAGATCTCAGGGGTACAGGGCTCTTCAGGACTGCCTGCAGCAGAGTAGACAGAGACAAAGAAGGCATTCAGTAACTCTGCCATCTCTGTATCTTCTGTCACCAGGGCACCCATCCCGTTCATCAGTGGGCCTACATTGCCTCTGGTGTTAGTTTTATCTGCCATGTATTTGAAAAAGCTCTTTTTGCTGTCCTTGACCCTTCTTGCCAGGTTTAATTCTAAGGAGGCCTTAGTCATCCTAGCTGCTTTCCTACATCCTCTAGCAGCAGCCTTATATTCCTCCCAAGTGGCCAGCCCCTCCTTCCATGACCTGTAAACTCTCCTCTTCCACTTGAGCATACCCAGCAATTCCCTATTTAGCCACGCAGGTCTCCTGGCCCTCTTCCTTGACTTCCTACGTGTCGGGATGCTCTGATCTTGAGCTCGGAAAAAGCAATCCTTGAATGCCAACCAACTATCTTGGGCCCCTTTACCTTCAAGCAGCCTTGTCCATGGGATTTCCCCTATCAATTGCTTGAAAAGGCCAAAGTTTGCCCTGCTAAAGTCCAGGGTTGCAATTCTACTTGCTATTCTACTAGTCCTACCACACGAGATCCTGAATTCCACCATCTCGTGGTCGCTGCAACCAAGGCAGCCCTCAACCCTTACTGCTTCGACCAGACCCTCCTTGTTAGTGAGGATGAGATCCAGCAGCGCTCCTCTCCTGGTTGGCTCATCCACCATTTGCATGAGGAAGTTATCATCCATACACTGGAGGAACCTCCTGGACTGTGGCTGGGTTGCTGAGTGGTCCTTCCAGCAAACATCAGGGAAGTTAAAATCCCCCACGATGACCACGGCCTGTGACCGTGAGGCTGCTCTCAGCTGCCTGTAGAAGGCCTCGTCAACTTCCTCACCCTGATCTGGTGGTCTGTAATAGACACCTACAACAGTACCGCCCCTGCCAGCCTGCCCCTTAATTCTCACCCACAGACTTTCAACTCGCTCGTCATCTGTCCCTGGACAGAACTCAGTGCATTGTAGTTGCTCCCGCACATAAAGAGCAACCCCACCACCCCTCCTGGCTGGCCTGTCTTTCCTGAAAAGGACATAGCCCTCCATGACTATATTCCAGTCATGTGAGCTGTCCCACCACGTCTCTGTAATTGCCACCAGATCATAGTCTCCTGACTTAACATAGGTTTCCAACTCCTCCTGCTTATTTCCCATGCTGCGTGCATTGGTGCACAGACATTCCAGGGAGCGAGCTGAGCACACCGATTTCACCCTAGGATTATAGGAGGCCTCCCAGTCTTCATCAATTCTGGAGTGCTGCCCCACTGGGGCAAGCCCAGCTACAACCCCATCCCCCTTCAAATCTAGTTTAAAGCTCTCCAAATGAGCCCTGCTAATTCGTGCCCCAGCATCCTTTTGCCTCTGTGAGATAAACCTTTCCCACTTGTCATTGTCCAGACTGGTGCCCTATAAAACCAGCTGTTATCAAAGAATCCAAAGCCCTGCCTGTAGCACCAGTCTCGAAGCCAATCGTTTATGAACTGAATCTTCCCATTCCGTCCCACATCATCAATGGAAGATGGAAGGAGTGAGGAGAAGATCACTTGAGCCTTTCACCACCCGCCCCAAGGCCCTGTAGTCTTTCTTCATCCCCCTCAGACTGTGGGAAGCAGCTTCCCCCCCACCTGTCTGGAAGACCAGCAGCAGGTAGTAGTCTGTCGGGTGCACCAGGCTGGGGAGCGCCCTGGTGATATCCCTGATCCGGGCTCCAGGCAGACTACACACTTCCCTATGATGAGGGTCAACTCTGCATATCAGGCCCTCTGTTCCTCTCAGAAGGGAATCCCCTACTACAATGACCCATCTTTCTTTCTTATCAGAGGCAGTCTTGAGGTCGACCGCCTTTTCCTATGTGGCCTTGTAGGCGGGTCTTGCACCACATTCTCACTTACCTCTCCTTCAAGATCCAGGGCCTCGAACCTATTACAGAGGGACACCTGGGGAAGCAGGGCAGGAAGGGGGGAGGGTTTCCCACGACGCCGAACTGGAACTCGCTTCCAACCCTCGTCGTCTTTTTGGTCCCCTACCTCTGTGCAACAGCTACAGGGCAGGGGCTGTCTCGGGCCATCCCCCTCTGTGTGAGAGGGCAGGGGGTCCTTCCCCTTTCGGGGGGTATCTCCCTGGAGCCATTCTGACTGGCACGCCAGGGAGTTACTCCACCATTCGATGTCCCTTTCACATTCCCTGATGGTCCTCAGCGTCTCAACCTCCTCCTTAAGTCTTGCCTCCAGGCTAAGCAGATCTTCTACCTGCTCACACCTCACACAGGTGGAATGCTGTCCTCCCTCCCCCGGCAGCAGCAGGCTCTGGCACTCCCTGCACCCAGAGACCTGAACAGCCACGGTTTGGGACGGGGTCTCTGTCTGAGTTGCTGCAGTCTTCTTACTGCAAGCTCTCTTTCTGGAGGCGACCATATTGGTCAACAGTCGGACACCAGCAACAGGGTCAGCAACACGACCGGCTTGCTCCTCCCTGCGCCCGGTGGGCAGTGACACCTCGCTGCCCTCTCAGAGGCTCTTTCAAGGCAAGGGGCAGGGGGGTGGTCACCGTCACCGTGGGAACGCCCCCCGCCACGTCAGCCGCTCTCTCGCAGGGGCTGCTGTGGCTTCGGGGATCGGGAGATGTCGGGAATCGGGGTGTGTCTGCGCTATTCCCTCTGATTTTCCTTATCTCCGTTGACTCTCGCGGTCGCTGAAGCGTGCCGGCTGTGGCTCTAGCTAGGCTAGCTCCGATCAGCTGACTGAATGCTAGTAGCGAGGTTGTAGAAATTGAGTTGTTTTCTGTATAGTAAATGTACCCCACAGAGCAATTTTCTCACTTCCTCAAACTGTTGCTAAAAACTGCATAGAAACATGCTAGTCCACACCTCTGTTTGTTTCAGATTACCTCTAATGCTTTAGTTGCTATTCCAAAGCGACAAAGCAAGCACTATTGGGAGGTATTACTAGATAGGAAAAATGGTAAACATTGCCTTAATACCAGATCTACAGAGCATGCTAACAGACTCATAATTGCTTTCTCTTTGTTTTCAGTCCCGGCTCTAAAAATACAGACTGGACCAAATCATCTTATTTTCTTTTTCAGTCTTCCCACCTCTTAACTGCCCTGTGACAGTCTTCCTATCTGTTTAGAATGAAAATTTAAGTAATGACCAGTCATTGCAATGCATTTGTGGATTTAGTGTGTTCAATACCCATTGCATTAATAACACCTAAGTTATTTGAAAATGAATGCTGGTGATCTATTAGACAAGCTTTCTTTAACATAATAGTATTGATGCCATGCTGATAGCTTAATGTTAATCCATTACCACTAAAGAAATGTAAAGCATTGTCAAAGAGTCTTTTTGCCTTAGCACTAAGGAACTTGTTTCATCTTCAGGATATCTTAAAAATTTTGGGTGTGGGTTGTTTTTTTGGTTTTGTAATTTTTGGTTTTTATGGTAGACAACAACTCCAGCCCATAAACCAGTATAATGTGCATAATTAATAGTAGTTAGTAAAGAGTATAAAAAATAAACTGATTTAGAAATTTTATTTGCTGACCTTCTGACAGACTTCTAAGTGTGTCGTCTACTTCACTACTTACTTATGTTAATTTTATCTCTACATAATCTTGATGTTTATAGTATAGGTAAGCTCCGTAGTGATGAAAGAAGCACAAAAAGACAAATCCTTCCCAAACAGCTAAGATATATGCCTTTCCTGAGTAACTAAAGCTGGAAGCTGAAAGATGTTTTCTTGGCAGTACATATAATTTCTTTATAGTTCTTTAAAATGAAGTGCTGGGAATGACAAAATGTGCATTTAAAGAAATAAAATGAATAGATAATTTATCTCGTAGTTCTCTGTTAAATAAGATTTACTTTTGAAAGATTGTTCTTTTATTTTTATAAGTTTATTAAAAAAACTTACTGAATTATAGTAAGCAATATATGAATGCTATGCAGTTAAGACATTAAAAGATCAGGCAATCAAGATATTTTTCAAGAAATCAGCTAAATTTTTCTTTTTATTGTTTTATCTGGGGTTATAGCACACTAAAAATATTTTTTTGTACAATGATGAAATACCATGGATTGTATCTAAGCAACAGCAATAATGAGACATGTTCAGATATCCACTGCATCAAAAGTTAGTTTTAGTTTTACTATATACTGAACGTAAAATAGGAATTACTATATTAGGTAGTTTCTGATACAACTGAGAATATTATGTTTTTAATAAGCTGAACTCATTTCCACCTCAGGCCATTTTCAGGAATGGAAAGGTCAAACAAAATAGGGTATGGTGCATAGATACATAAGTATTTCTTCCTACAGGACTATCTGGTCTCTGCTCCAAGGAGATAGAGTAGGGCAAACTTTTTATTAGTGCCACTGCATGTTTAGTTCATGCAGCACTCACATTGTGGTGCATGGGGGAAAAAAAATCCATCTTATTCTGTTTTAATTAATAGGGAACTCTGAATGCATTGAATTTAGAATTTTGTAACTCTACACCTCACTTAGAAGTTTTATGAATATGAATTAAATTTAGTGTGGCTCTGTTTAATTAATTTTTAAATCCATTTTGAGCTTCTGACAGTATAAGGAAAATTAAGTTTTCCTTTGGTGTTTGCTACAGAGTTCAAACATCCACAAAGCAACTAATAAATTCGTATCCTCATAATAACATCAGCTAATTTATTTATTCTGCTTACAAGGAGCTGATTTATATTTTCAATTCTATTCTATAATATCAATTCCATTTCAGAGTATTCTGCAGTTACAACTTTAATCAACCTTTACTTTAAAAGGTATTAGTCACATGAGCAAAGACATAAATTTGTTATTTTCCTTTAAACTGTTCAGGATTCATAGAAGTTTCCACTAAAGAACAGAACAAAGGATTGCCACTTAAACTCGACATCTTAGTTTTAAAAAGAAAATGTTTAAATCAGTATATATGTTGCAAGTTCTCCAAGGCAATATACATTTATAATGACTTGGATAAAGCTGAGTAATTTAGCCTATGATGTGGTATATCAGAGCATTTTGTGAATCTTTGGAAACGGAAGAAAGACGTGTCTTTTAAGAGGAGAGAAAGAAGTACTAGAGGAATGTGCCTGTGCAAAAGCAGAATGACATCAAAAGAGCATGTAAAGATAACAGCTTTTCCTCCACATTCTTACAACCTTTGTTGCTGAGTTGTGACATGAAAGAGCCTGAGGAAAATAAAGAAAAAGTTATATTCGAAGTTATTTCAGACCTTATTTTATTTCTTCTGCCTCCCACCCCTGCTTCGTTTTTCTCTCTCTCCTCCCCACCAGCTTCAAGCTGCTTTAAAATTTGAGCTGGAATCCATAATTAGTATTTAGAGTTAAGAACTCAGATATAATGCATTCGGTAAAACTGTACAGACTAATAGTCATCATAATACATTTTATTTTGAGAAATACTAGTTATTCAGTTAACAGCTTTAGATTGGAGCATTGGGCAACCATCAATGCCATGAAATATTACCGAAAAAAAAAAGGTTGGATTCTGCAGCTAGGATGGAGTAACTCCTAGTTACTAGTATGAACTGGGAGAGGAGTGGCTGGAGAGCAGCCCTGCAGAAAGGGATCTGAGGGTGCTGGTTGACAGCAGGCTCAATGTGAGTCAGCAGTGTACCGTGGCAGCCCAGAGGGCAAACTGCACCAAACACAGTATAACCAGCCTGTCAAAAGAGGTGATTATCCTGCTGTATTCAGCATTGGTGTGGCCTCACCCCGTGTGCATTTCTAGCAGCCACTATTCAAGAAATATGTGATGGTCCTTAAATGTACCCAGAGGTGGGCAGCAAAGCTGGTGAAAGGGCTGTGAGGAATGCCCTATGAGGAGCAGCTGAGGACTTTGGATTTGTCTAGTTTGGAGAAAAAAAGGGTGAGGGGCAACTTTGTTGCCCTCTACAGCTTTCTGAGAAGGGGAAGTGCAGAGTTAGGTGCTGATTTCCGTGGGATCCAGTGATAGGACACAGAAATGGTTCAAAACTCTGCCAGCTGAGGTTTAGACTGGACATTAGGAAGCATTTCTTTACTGAGAGGGTGGTCAAACACTGGAACAGGCTTCCCAGAGAGATGGTCAAGGCCCCAAGCCTGTTAGTGTTTAAGAGGAATTTAGACAATACTGTTTAACAGCATGTTTTAACTTCTGGTAAGCCCTGAAATGGTCAGGCAGCTGGACTAGATGATTGTTATAGGTCCCTTCTAACTGAAGTATTCTAGTCTATTTTCTAATTGCACTTTTGAAAAGATGCATCCTAATCCATGACAGTAGTAAAGGAAGGGGTAGATTTTAGGCCATGAACTCACAAACGTGTCTTCCAAAACATTTGAGTGATGGCAGATAAAATGGTTATAAAAGATGTAAGATATAGGAAATCAAACGTGTCTGCATAAAAAAATCAAGATAAATAACTCTAATGTAAAAATAAAACTTGGTATTTTGTGGGTTTGCATTGTTTGGTTTTTTCATTTTTTTTTTTTTTAAATTCAAATATCTTATTGCTGTAATTTATAGTTGTGAAGTGTTATCTGGAATGAAAGTATCTTGCATTTCATCTCATATGATCTTCACCGTTCAGTCTGTGGCAGTCCTTTTGACATCAATGCCTTCTGTCTGTCAGATATTACATGGTAGATAACCTTACAAAACCTCATTCATTCAAAAGTTATATTGATAAACTCTCTTCTACAAGTTACAGAGAGGATGCTGAGTAGAGCAAAGCTGGATATTTATCTATAGCTGGTCTTTAAGCCACAGGTGGTACAATTTCCTGAATTTAATGCTTGCAAATATCACATAAAAGCTGCTTTTTCATTCACTAACTTGCTAGTTTCCTCCCAGCTCATGTCCAAAACTGTTACACAAATATTTTGCCCAATCTGAATTCCTGTCGACCTGTCTCATTGACTAGCTCTCAACAAGATAAGAAAGGAAAAGACTGGATAGACTGTAAGCATTCATTCTGACATCCCATGACCCACCTCTTTCATGAGCAGCTTTCATCATTCAAATGCACTTTCTTCTGGAACAAAATAAATGTTCACCCCCATTAACCAACTCAAGCTGTGTCAAGTCATTTTAAATTTGATTAGTAACTGGCTTCTGAATTTAATTTCCTTTGTGTATACATTACTGCTGTTGTCCATAGGTTCAAAAACTACTGACCTTCAAAAAAAGCC
This sequence comes from Pezoporus occidentalis, assembly GCF_034315485.1. Taxonomy (NCBI): domain Eukaryota; kingdom Metazoa; phylum Chordata; class Aves; order Psittaciformes; family Psittacidae; genus Pezoporus; species Pezoporus occidentalis. The sequence continues at coordinate 7,237,916 of NW_026912778.1, read as the reverse complement.
ACAATCAGATCCTGTTAATCCAAAGCAGTAGATTCACTTCTTTCATATTTATTCCTCCAGTTTCAAGAATATTGACCAGAACTAAATCTTGCAGTATCAAGAAACGTTTGACCTCCAGGAAACAGTTTCTCATCTTTGTAAACCTTGGCTTTAAAGGAAAAGCTAAAACTTTATTAACAATATCGTTTACCATTAGCATTACCATTACCATTAACAATCAATGTGAAATAGCTTTATTTGTTAATTGTCTGCTGATTTAAATAAATGTAATTGTCCTGTAACTTATTATATATATGCTAGTGTTGAAAATTTCAGAAATATATGCATGGTTGTGAGAAGCCTAGAAAATCCAGTTTTCCAAAGCAGTTGCTTGGAATCACTAAGCTTTATTGATACAAAATAGATGTTACCTCATTTCTTTCTAGATCTTGCATAAGGACTAGGTCACATTATCTCTTCTGTTCTCATGTATCTGGCTTCAACAAACATGGGGTGTTCTCTCCTAAATCACTGAATGAAAAAAGGTTTATGTTAAATTACACTGTCATACAATCTAGATGACTCAGATTAAAACTTTAATTTATGGGACGTACAAGTGGATTTATATAATAATCATAATAAATATCAACATCAATTAATAATAACAGTAACAACAAATAATAATAGCAACAACAGAATTGGAAGGGAGAACGGAAAATTCCCCAGCTGTGAAGCAGAATGATGTCTCCATACACCATTTGTAACAGATTAAAGAACAAAATTTTACCTTTTCTTTTTAAGCACATTCAGCGAAGGGTTTTTACGTATTTAATTCTCTCTATTGATAGATTTATTTTTTTTTCAGTTTATAAAACTGCTTTTCATTTTAATTAGGAATTAAGCCTACTACATAGTCCCATTTTCCCCAGGAGGGAGCATCTGAGTCTTTCAATGTACCATATTTTCCAGATGTCTTTGATCCCACCTAGCTCTTCTTTGGACTTCCCCCAGCTTTTCAAGATTTTTTTTAGGATCATAGCGCTAGCAATAGTTGCATTATTGGACCAGCTGCCACTTAACAAGTGCCAAGCAGGCTGGCAGTTCTGTGAATATTCTTATTAACCAATCACTTGTTAGTTCATTCAGTTTTCTACAGGCAATCTTGCTGGGATGCGGTAGTAGTTTTAATCTCAGTTTTGTTTCCCCATCCTATGCTTCTGTATTCTAACCAAACTACTTTCTAGCAGAGAATCTTTTTTTTTTTTTTTTTTCTTCCTCAATTTAGTCTCTTTTTTTGTTTGAGTTTCACTTTTGGCTTGGCAGAGGGTCAGGGGAGTTATTGCTAATATGAAAAAAATAAAATTTTAATTTTAATCTACTTTTCAAAGCACTGATACCCCTTCTCCTTCCCAGCTTCCCAAGTCTGGATACTTAGGTAGGTAAAATTTATAAGCGTTTTTCTCACTTTCTAAAATTGGGGAAATTTAGTAACCCCCACAACTTTTGAAAAATAATTGGTAGAGAGGTAGAAGTACCTCAAGCTACTTTCTTCTGTTCTCTACTGTGAATTTTATTAAACTTGCTACCACTTATCCCTTACGTTCTTTCCTTTGTTATATTCCTAAAGTCTTTTGATTTTGTCTTGCTTTCTAAGTGCAATAACCTCTTTGAAGGAAGGCCTAAATGCAAAATTAATGATGTAATTATTTTTTTTCTATTTCATTCATGAATTGCATTTTAGATTAGCAAAGATCAATTCAACTACATTTTATAAGCACATATAAAAAATACTATGATCATTTAATCTAGCAGGAACCAATGATTTGAAAAATCGTTCCCAATAATGACTGTCTCCTTTTTTTTCCTATCTGTCTTTTTTCTGTCTTCAAATAGCTTCCAGACAGCTCGTCAAAATAAGGTATAAGCAAAATTTAAATTCTTTTATAAACCAAAGGAACACATACAATACAAAACCAGAATCTTTTATCTAAAATTGGAACTATTTCTTATCTCTCAGCTTTACACATCAACCTAGAGGGTTTCAGACATTCTCTCTGTATCTTCAGTTTCATAACACTGATGTCTTTGTGTGGGTAATGGTAACACAAATGCATCTGCCTTTAACTTTGCAATGGGAAAAATGATAAAGTTCAGATAACTTGTATCTGGAATTCCCTCTCTTTTGTGTTGGTCAATTGAAGGAAATGGACAGCTCTCCTCCATACAGCAGAAGAACTAAGAGAATAAATATTATGCTCAAAAATTCTACTGGATAGATATTATCTTTTTTTTTTTTTTTTTCCTGGGCTTAGCAAGCTTGCTGACAGCCCAAATACATTATTTGATTAGTCCCAAATATTTCAGAATAATATTACTTCTCTTCTTACTTCTTCATTTTTTTTTTTTTGTTGTTTTATTGTGTTTTCTTGGTATGACTTTATTTTTTAACAGAATCTACTTCTATATGTGAAATAATTTGATTTTTTTTTTCCCCACAGAAAGAATACATAAGCAGTTTATGAAGACTGGTACAAGTACAAAATATTTAGGAAAATATACTTTTCTTTGTAAATACAGGAGTTGTATTTTCTATGAAACATTCTCATTAAAAAAGTAACATTACTGTATTTCAGATCACCTAACCTTACTGTTAGAATGACTATAATTTCAAGTGGGGTATAAGTGATCTTAACTTCACGAGGAAGGCAACCTTTTAGCTGGAATGTCCTAGCTGTGAGAGCTATAGTCATATACAACAAGTTAAAATGACGTTACATGCACTGGTAATGTGGTATGGATCTTAGAAAACAGATTTCATGCTTTTAGCTTTTTGTCAGGCACTTTGGATTAGAACCCTACAGGGACTCTGGGGACACAAGCCAAGGATTGCCAAATTTAGCTTCAAAAGGCATGACTCTAGGGTAAAACCCAAACTCTGAGTGAAAAGCCTGTTTTTTTTTTTAGTGTATATCTGTACAAAGGATTAGGCACATCAGAACAAGAGAGAAAATGCATTAAAAATAAATAAACAAATAAATCACAAGTAGGATTAATTAAAAGCTTATTTCAACCAGTTAAGATGGGATCTGGTTTTCTTTCATTTTGTGGAAAGTGGAACGAATTCACTGGGAAGGTCATAAAATAACTGACTGTAAGGAATCCTATAGTCTGGATTCAGTCTGTACTACTGACTAGGGTTTCTCCTTGACTTCCTAGGAGATGTTACTGACTCCTTTCATGAAGGTAAAATGGTTCTACCCGGTGAGCACTCTGAGCTATTGAATGATTCTTCCCATTATTCTCACTGTGGGGTCAAGGTGGATGAATGTGCTCATGAACAGGTATGTTCGTAAGCATGCTACTTTGAAGAAGAAATTGAGACCTATACTGTGAATTGTTAGTGTGTAGACTCTGGTAAATTGGATGACAAGAAAATCTATAGGTATTATTGTTGACATTAAGAATAAACCAGAGGAGATATTGTGATTTCTGAACCAAAAGAGACTAAAGATAGAGAGGAAAAAAAACCCTGCTCATACACAATATCTGAGTGACCTTATTAGCAAATGTGTAGGTTGAAAGAGCTAATTCTCATGATTTGTGAATAAGTTAATGAATTTCAGAATTTTCTGGGTATAAAAGATATGCCAAAAATACTGATTTGGAACTCAACAAAGTACAGATGAACCACAAGGAACATGGAAAAAAGCTATTCAAAGAAATAATTTCTGAGATAGCAGTAATTGTATCCAGCATTAAATCAGCCTTTTGAATGTTGCATTGTGTGATACATTTTAGAATCACATAAATATCTACCCACCTGCAACAGCCTGCCAAATTGTAGTAACACTGTTTCACATCAAGAAAAAAAACAACGGAGAAATGTACCCCCTGCATAAAGAGCAAAATATTCTGCAGAGCTAGAACTGCTGCTGGGGCAAATCTCACTCTGATCTTGATGACATAACAGCACTCCTCTGCAGCATGACTTCAGCATAGAGTATTTGGAAATAAACAAATTTTGTATGAATATTTCATCCACTGTGAAACATGAAAAAAAAAACCCTTTAATAAACAGAGAATTGTTTGAGGTTTAGGCTATAAATACTTCATAAAACTAGAATCACTGCAAAGTTCCAATCTTCCAATCATTTTTAGTAGTAGTTTTATCTGATAGATCAGGTTGGTCTCTTAGGTTGACAGTTTGACTTGATGATTTTAAGGGTCTTTTAAAATTAAATGTTTCTATGACTCTATGATCATTTGGACAATGCCATAATGAGTAACTTAACAGTAGCATAAAATAGCTTCACTCTTAGGACTGAGTCATAATGAAGCTATTACAAAAAAAAATCTGTTTGAAAGCCTTGTGTAGCAGCATCAATTTCTAAGCTCAAAGTCAGTCAGCTTGCACTGTTCCAAGGATGCCATGAGTTTTCTTCCTTTTCTATAGAAAAGCCTTTCAGAGAAAGTGACCTCATTTGCATTTTCTAATTGACTTATTCTTAAAGTCCCCAGAGCACTGAAGAAAATAAGTTTCAACAATGTACACAGTAACTTGCATTAAAGAGAACATATTTGAGCAAACCAAACATTTTAATACATAATAAAATAAAAGCTGCATTTCTAAAGTGCTCTTGAAGGTAAAATACTAGAAGTTAAAAGAATGCATTCATGTTTATGTAATATCTGTGTAAGAAAGGAAGGAAAAGGTTTTCTTACAAAAAAAAATAATGCCATCAAACAAAGTCTGAATCATTTCTTTTCCTCTCTTAAAGATAGTACCCAATGTATAGCTGGAAAAGCTCTTTAGAATCAACATCAAAATGCTAGGGAGTCAGAACAGAGAAACACTAGGATCTTGTGAGATTAAAACCAAGTAAAATTCACAACTGCATTATTTGGATGATAATGTATCCCTTTTGACCAGACAAATTATACCTCCATTTGATTTTGTATGTTTTAAGAACTGCTGTATCTCTAGTTCCACGAGCTCAACAGCTTTTGCAGATTACCATTATTAAATAAGATTCCACCATTCATAATAGTATTTGTATGGTGCAATGGTACCTAAGTATTAAAATGTTTCCCAGTCCAGGAAAAAGACATGTTTCCTGTTTGGAAAGCTTAGAATCATAGAATCATAGAATAGTTAGTGTTGGAAAGGACCTTAAGATCACCTAGTTCTAACCCCCCTGCCATGGCCAGGGACACCTCACACTAAACCATCTCACCCAAGGCTCTGTCTAGCCTGGTCTTGAATGCTACCAGGGATGGAGCATGCAGAACCTCCCTGGGCAACCTATTCCAGTGCCTCACCACCCTTGCAGTTAAGAACTTGTTTCTTGCATCCAACCTAAACTTCCTCTGTCTAAGTTTTAACCCATTACCCCTTGTCCTATCACTACAGTCCCTAATGAACAGTCCCTCCCCAGCACCCCTATAGGCCCCCTTCAGATACTGGAAGGCTGCTATGAGGTCTCCACGCAGCCTTCTCATCTCCAGGCTGAACAGCCCCAATTTTCTCATCCTGTCTTCATACAGGAGGTGCTCCAGTCCGCTGATCATCCTCGTGGCCCTTCTCTGCACTTGCTCCAACAGTTCCAAGTCCTTTTTATGTTGAGGACACCAGAACTGCCACAATATTCCAGGTGAGGTCTCACGAGAGCAGAGTAGAGGGGCAGGATCACCTCCTTCGACCTGCTGGTCACGCTCCTTTTAATGCAGCCCAGGATACAGTTGGCTTTCTGGGCTGCAAGCGCACACTGAAGCCGGCTCATGTTTATTTTCTCATCAACCAACACCCCCAAGTCCTTCTCCACAGGGCTGCTCTGAATCTCTTCTCTGCCCAACCTGTAGCTGTGCCTGGGATTGCTCCAACCCAGGAGTAGGACCTTGCACTTGGCATGGTTAAACTTCATGAGGTTGGCATCAGCCCACCACACGAGCGTGTTGAGGTCCCTCTGGATGGCATTCCTTCCCTCCAGGGTATCAACAGCAGGCCATGGCTTGGTGTCATCAGCAAACTTGCTGAAGGCGCACTCAATCACATTCTCCATGTCAGCAACGAATGTTAAACAAGACCGGTCCCAACATCTATCCCTGAGGGACGCCACTCGTTACTGGTCTTCAGCAGGACATTGAGCCATTGACCACAACTCTTTGTGTGTGGCCATCCAGCCAGTTCTTTATCCACCAAGCAGTCCATCTATCAAACTGATGTCTCTCCAATTTAGAGACAAGGATGTTGTGTGGGACAGTGTCGAATGCTTTGCACAAGTCCAGGTAGAGACATCAGGACCCACGGACTTGTGCACATTCAGATTTTTAAGATGGTCTCGAACCAGATCCTCTCCTGCAGTGGGCGCAAGGTCTTCATTCTCACAGTCCCTGCGTCTGCCTTCCAATACTTGGGTGGTGCGGTCAGTCTTTGCCAGTGAAGACTGAGGCAAAGACGTCATTCAGAACCTCAGCCTTCTCCAAATCCTGTGTAGCCAGTTCTCCCGAGAGCTGAGGGGGCCTATGTTGTCCCTAGTCTGTTTTTTATGTGCTACGTACCTAAAGAACCCCTTCCTGTTATCCTTAACATTACTAGCCAAGTTTAATTCTAACCTGTCCTTAACTTTCCTAACCTGGTCCCTAGCTTCCCAGACATCCCTGTATTCTTCCCAGGCCGCCTGTCCTTGCTTCCACTTTTTATAAGTTTCTTTTTTCATTTCAGTTTTCCTCAGCAGCTCCTTATCCATCCAAGGAGGTCTCCTGGACCTCCTGCTGCACTTCCTTCTAGTTGGGATACTTCCTTCTAGTTGGCTTATTCAATAACAAAATAAACAGGCAGAAAAGTGTGAGAGAAACAGGACAGGAAAAAAGAGTAAGAAATGTGGTGATAATTGCTCCCACAGACCCTTCAAAGGGTTTGTCATACAGGATTCTATTTGGAAAGAAAAAAGGGAAAAAAATTCAAACAGCTTATTTTTTTATGTCTCTCTCTGCTTCCACACACCCCCCCCCCCCCCAAATTTAGCTGGGGTCACTGACATTGGATTGTACTAAAGAATCATTGCTGACAAGAACTATATTGTTGTGGATGATGTGCATTTTCAAGATTATTGATAAATATTCATAAGGCAAGAGCTGAACAGTAAGTTGCATTCTATTTCCCTTTCTTTCCTATTATGACACAGAAAAGATTCGATACATACTGCACGCTGCTTATTAAGGTAATGTCCTGGGTTCAGCAGTAGCAGTCATTTTTCTCCTTCTTGGTAGCTGGTGCAGTGCAGTGTTTTGACTTTCGGCTTGAGAACAGAGCTGATAACAATGATGTTTTGGTTTGGCCAAGGACTTTGTGAGCCTCATGCTCTGCCAGGGAGGAGGGGAAGCCGGGAGGAAGCAGAGACAGGACACCTGACCCAAACTGACCAAAGAGGTATTCCATACCACAGCACGTCATGCCCAGGAGGTAACTGGGAGTTACCCGGAAGGGCTGGGAGACTGCAGGGTTGGAGGAGGTATCGGTCGGTGCTTGGTCGGGCTTGGGCGGTGAGTTATCGGTTGGCTGGTGGTGAGGTGATATATTCTCTTCCCTTGTTATTTCCTTTATCATTGTTATTATTGGTGGTAGCAGTAGTGATCTGTGTTATACCTTAGTTACTAAACTGCTCTTATCTCAACCCATGGGAGTTGCATTCTTTTTGACTCTCTCTCCATCCCTCTGGGAGCAGGGGGAGGGCAAGAAGCGGGGGGGAAATGGGTGAATGAATTGCCTGACTGGGTTTAAACCATGACAGGTAAGTATGCAAAAACTGTGATAAGGTGATTCAGTTAATTGGTAGACACTGAATTACATCCTACTAGTTACATAGGAGAATAAACTAGTTTGCTTCTGTTAGACTGAGCTGTCACATCAGTTCTCTCTACTGTCTTATCAACAAGGAAGAGCTGTAAAATTCCCTGGTTTTCAAGGTGAGCTTTCTCTTCTATCACCCCAAATGGGGAAATTTGATTCCGCCAGATTAAAATAGTTGGTAATCTGATTGTAATTTTACTTGGTAATCTGATTATGTTTTTTTCCAAGGGGTTGCAATTCATTTTATAAAAACTTAAGTTTCAATCTTAATTTCTGCACATGGATCTTTTTGGAAGTGCATGAAGGTTTTTAAATGTTAGCTACAGTAATACTGCCATTTCTTGGCTATAAAGGCAGTCATGAATAAATCCCAACAGACTGAACAGCTATAAATATATATATTTAGATACTGAATTTTTCCTTAGAGTAACTTTTTCTGTAATGTTTAAATTTATGTTTCTGTTATGTTTTGGTTTTGTTTTGTTTTTTTATTTTCCCAAGTAGGAAGAAAACCAAATGGAGCAGAAAAGCCTTTAAAAAAATCCATCATAAAATAACTTGTAGCCCAAAGTCTTTGAGTGAGAAGCAGAAAAAAAACAGATTCTTAAGCCTATTTTCCTGGTTTGAAACAACACATTTTGACTTTGCTTTCCTGTGTTTCTCCATTGCACACAAGTTTCTTTGCACAAAATAATTAAACAGTTGTTGATCAAAACCAAGCTAAATCCAAAAGTGGAGTATGAAACTTAACTTGAGACATCTGACCCCTGACAAATACCAGTTTATTTTCTCCTGATGAAGTTTTCAGTTTAAAGTGGATATGTTAAACTTCATTAAACTTAATTTTCAAAGTAGATTCAAAATAGTTGCAAATGTCGTACTATGATTCTTCCTGTCTGGCACTGTTGGATCAGCACATACAATTGCTCTCTTAGTTGCTAAAGTGATTGAAGGCATGTAGTTACACAGTAAAACCAAGTACAGTACAACTAAGTCCAGCTCAAGAACTATGGTTATTTAGTTTGTTATGAGTACATCTAAATATTGATCTGATAAGAATTTATAGATAAATTGTTATTTGTTTAGGGTTTTTTTTCCATTTCTTTCTTGTTGTTTTTTTTGTTGTTGTTGGTTTAATTTTTATTTTTATTGAGGGGGTTGCACTTTTGTTGGGTTTTTCTATTCGGTTTAAGTCACCTGTGAATACAATCCCTTAGTATTTGTGGATAATGCTTTTTTTTGTTTTAATTGGTGTTGCAAATTTAATTTGCATAATACTGTTTCCTTGGGAGTATATGAATTACCAGATAAGATTTTTTCTACAAAGAAACCATGAGGAAAAGTACAAGAAACCTGTCATTTGTGTACCTATCGCTTGTAGACCTCTCCGTGAGTGCTGTATTGAACAACAAACATATTTCTGGCTAAATAGAAATGCAAGCTTTCATTACAATTCTCAGCAGACTACTTCACACCTAAAGGGTGTCAGTGCACACATTTAGCCAATCTGCACGATTATTTTGATACAAAAATATAGGTTTTTTTAAATGAAATATTTGAAAACCATGCTCCCTTTTAAATTTTACATAGTGATAAGATAGTCACTATGAAATCAGAGATTTCCTTAATTTTTTATTCTAGGCCCTAGTTAGGCATGGATCTGCCAATTTGCAAAGCTACCTTGTGTTACTATGTGTTCACAACAAGCGTATATATTTATATATGCATGGAGCACAGAAAAAAATTACTTCTTAACCTAAAAGGTGGGAAGTGAAAGGTACTAGAATAGAAAGAATATTCCAGACATTTTCATTGTTGAATCTAATTTAGTGTTGCATTATTGTATGATTTTATAACCTCACAAGTGCATATCATGTTTCAGAAGGGGGAAGGAAAATAATCACACTGTAATGGAGCTTTACAGGGGAACCATGACTGAACAGCAGAAGGCTGCTCCTGATGCTTGTGTATTCTGCAGCAGGACTGATCAGCTTTTATATGTAAATTGGAGTACTGATAGAGTAACTGTTCTTCAATCTTCTGAGAAATAGCGGTGAATAAACTGAAATGATTGAGAGCTGGTGCTAGGAGGTCTTTGTGTTGCTCTCTTTGAAAGATGTGTGTGCATGAAGCGCAAAATAATCTAGATAGACACAAACTGTAGCTGTACAATAAGACTACAGATGGGAGGAATTTATGCTCATATTTGGAAAAACACATGTAAACCAAGTCTCCCTAGAGAGCAGTACCATTTTATATTAGAAGATGGCAGGGAATGAGGTAGTGTGAGTAGCATAACACATAACATGTTGTGTTCCCCCCACACACACACCCTGCATTGAAAAGGAAAGAAAGGAAAAGAAAAATGGACTACACTATTTGGCTGTAGCCAGAACCTGTCAGAGGAAAGATCAAAGCCTGGTTAACCTAGCCAAAGGAAACGGCGTTTTATTTCTCCACCTGGGATTCACAACCTAGAACTCTATCATAAATGCAAGAACTTGTTGCAAAAGAAAGCAGGAGAAACTTGATGAAACAAAAACCATAAGAAACATGAAACTAAGTGCTCTCCAGATGTTAATGCTGTTAATTCTGAAAGTTTGTCATTGGGCTTTTGGGTTTGATATTGTGGTTTTTTTAGCACTCTAGACAGTGCTAGGTGGGAAAATATTAATGAAATATATTCTTAAGCAAGTGGTAGGCCTTGCTTCACTAAATAGATGTTTTACTGGATGAATTAGAAAGATGGGCTTTAAAAAATATTGTCTTTTACAAAACAATTTTATACTAGGTTTTCCCCTCTCTTCCACCTACTTCCTCCTCAACATTGCCTCATTCAGTCCAAAATACCTTTACACCAGACAATTCAAATTTATATGTGAATTAATCCATGGGGTTTATACATTATTTCTTTAAAGATATGATCTAAATGACACAGAAAACTGTTTGTTTAAAAATTAAGATTTTGTAATTAAGGCAGCATAATTTATGTTTCTTTAGAGAAAAAGACCCTGTCCATGCTTGTGACTCAGTTTAAAAAGGAGTCTTAGATGGTCACTTAAACAAGACTTTCAGGTCAGTACTTCTGTGCTAGGCACAGATAATGCAACCAGGCATCCAGAAAATATGATCCTGGGGGCCTGATGGGCAAAACTGAAGAATAGTTAGAGAGAAACTTTAGTTAAATGTACTCTGAGCATGTATCTGTGAGCTTTAACCCTGCTGAATTATTCTTACTGTATTTATCTGAAGCTATGCATCGGCTGAAATATGCCTTAATCAATGCAATTTAAGATGTACCTGAAGGTCTCCTTGGAAATTATTTTTAATTCTTAATTTATATTTTAATCCTTTTTCATTTATCATTTGGTGGCAGAGCACCTTTGCCTGAAAAATGAAAAGCCTTAGCAATCAAAAAGCAGTTCTTTCATTGGTTTAGTTTATATTCATATATGCATATACAATTTTAAGTGCATATAATGGAATTTGTATATTTACACTCTATAAGCCACCTATTAGTTGCTCTTGAAAGCATGCTGAATTATACAGAAACTTAAAAGACCTGAAAGTCAATTGCTGTTGTATTAATATACAAGTTTCCAAGAGCATGTCTAGTGCAGGAAGAAAAGAAATGGCAAAAAGAAAAAAGCCTAGGCCACTTATCTCTAGAGAACAGATTATGCTAAGACACTATTTTCCTGTAAAAAAGTGCTTCTCCAAGGGGAAAGAAAATGAATGCTTGCAACAACGGCATGGGGTAACACACAGAAAGAAAATAAATGGGGCCCATGGAATCTTCTCAGACTTTCTTGCTTGTGTTCCAAGGAAAATAAACAGTGCAATTATTTAGTTTTAAGATAAGTAAATTCTCTTTCTTAAATTATTTTCAAATCTTTATTTTTTTTTTTTCACTAGCTCAGAAAGAGAAGCACTAGCGAGGGCAATGACAACTTGCTAAAGTTGAGCTGAAGAAGGCAAGAAAGCACTAATTGTTAGAGTGAAGGTAAGAGAAAAATAGACCAGAAGTCTAAATGCAATCCTAGGAATGACAATTCAAAAGAAATTATGCAGCAAAACGAAATTTGAAATCAGGCAGTTTTGCACTCAGATTTATAAAGATTAAATCTCAGACGCCAGCAGGATTCAACAGACATTAGCTCAGATTCCCAAGAACTACAGTTCAAGCAAAGATTTGGATTTTTCAATTGAAATCCTAGAAATCTGGAAGGCCCAAAATGGAAAGTAGGATGATATGAAGAAGAAATGAAATCATAATAAACCAATGGGGGAGGAAATACCAACTATAGTAGGGAGGTGGAAAGACAAATACCTTTTTTTTTTTAATTCTAGTAATGAGACAAGTAAAAAGCCTTCAAGACTAATGTGGTAGCTCTTCAAAAAAAGACTAATTTAAGTTAATTCATTTATAGTTTTTGTTGCTTTTTTCTTATGGAAAACTTCATAGATTACTACTATTATTTTTTTGCCAGGAGGTTATAATCAAGGACAGAATAAACATATGGTAGATAACACAAGCAGTCAAATTAAAGACTGTCAAATTTATATATAACTTCACACAGCATTAATTCTCAGCATAAAACATCTGTAATGTAGTATGAACTAAATTATGAATATTCAATTCGATCTTGCTTTAACTTTCTTAATAGTACCAATATTTGCTATGCCATATGCAAAGATTATTAGAATAAGATTGCATTAATGTACATGAGCTGTCTTTATTTGCATGGATTGTAAATGCTTTCTATAGCTTAGAAGTGAGAATACATAGGTCAAATTCTGTTTCAATTATTCAAGTCCATTTTACACTGGTTGGACTTGCATGAGTTTCAAGGTATAACAGAGAATATGCCCTGTCATGATACACACAGGAATCACTTTGTTCACAGATGAAGTGCAACCATCCTTGGAGTGAACATCTGCTGTTTTTAATAGCATATTGCAGAATTATGTAAGGTAGGAATTAAACGGCACACTATTGAATGACCAAAGTGTTTCCAATACACAAAACTTATCCATCACATGATGCTTCTCCCAGTTTAATGCCTTCTTGATAACTAGTTGGTATCAACTGTAGTTGTTAAAACACTACAGGTTCCCCATTGTAAGTAGGGCTAAAGTATTGGGACACCCACTCAGAGATTGCATTTTAGATAACCTGTGTGACTTGAATTTCAGATTTTTCAAAATCACAGTTCTGGAGGGGATAAAAAGTATCTGTAAATAATGTTCCAGGAAGAAATAGCAAATAAGAAAAAAACAGTTTTGTGGGAAAAAAAAAGTTCCCTATGTGTAATTTTCCCATATTTTAAAACATGGGATGTGATGTGCCATTCAGTTAGACTTCAGAATAAGGAAAAACACAAATATAAAAATCTTACAAATATTTAAGAAACAACGTTGGTTTGTGTTTACTTGCCCATTGGTGTTACAGATTCTGAAAATAATGCAGAGGCTGCCACAGTCTACTTATCTCCATGCCAGCCTCCTTCACAAGGTAATTTCTTCAGACAGTGAAATCCTCTCAGCATTGGTGGGCAAGCTTTGCTGTGGCTGTGATTAATACAAAGGAAGAATGTCATTATCTTTTAAGTTTATGTGTTCACAGTTGAAAAGCCTGTAATACAAATTGATACCCTCACACATAGCAGACACAGCTTCTGCATTTTCTCACATCCAGAATCACATTTTGTTATTAGTTTACCTGTTCCTGTATGGCTGCCTTGTTCCATTCTTGGACTCAACATCAAATTTGAAGCAAATTATGTTGACTTATTTTTAAAAACTGGCACAAATTGAATTTCTCCATAGCTTAAAATTCTGCCTGGTCTTTTATGATTTTCAGCTGTTTAACCAGTCTCAGCTATGTAGAAAAAAACTTGATTATGGACCTTAAGGGAAACATATAGCTGTTCCACAATCTTCTATATAAATGGTGTAATATTGTTTTGACTATAATTTTTTTTTAATATTTAGTATCTAATGAATCAACAAGATAGTTGATTTCCAGAGGGAATAGCACAACTTCACAGCAAGTACTTAGCACCAGGTTCGGGGATTTTTTTTGATTTTTTTTTTTTAGCAAGGAAAGGTTTCAAATACAGTACTGAAGAATATTGGCAAAAAAAAAAATTCTCAGAAAAAAAAGGATTATAATGTGACAGCAACATTCATCACATAATGATGTGTGAAAAGTGAACAAAGTGATGCCTGTATTTACAGAGGAGCCCCCGCAGGAAGAACCTCTACTGTAATACTTTTGGGCCTGCTGCAGCAGCTTGTTCAGTATCTTTCACTTGATAGACTTCTGGATATAGTTCCAAGCCTTGTGCAGATGGTTACAGATGTCTTGCTACAGCTTCTAAAAGTTGAGTACCTGAGAATTTGGATACTGGCTAAGCATCAAATTTGAGTTTGTAGGAGTCAGAGATCCTGAACAGCCGTGCACACAGAGAACCTGTAGGTAGTGTGTGCTATTTGCAAGAATGTATGGCAGAGGTGAGGCAGATGATCTCATTACCTGCTGTATAGAAACAATTTTTAAAAAGGTTGAGGTTTACAAAGCTTCAAATTCTTTAAGGCTAATAAAAGCCACCAGAAATTAATGTACCACTGCTGACTGGGAAGTGTGTGTGTTTGTGTGTCTCTTCAGGGTGTCAGTGTGTCTGCAAGTACAAAAAGAATATTCCAGCATCCTCTGACATGATTGAATATTGACTTTTTGCTTGAAAATTAAATTGTGACCAAACAATATAACCCAAACCAAGATCAAAAAAGTGGCTTCAAGGCATATATAAGTTAACCAAAAGAACTGAATATGGCAATTCTTGGCATCAAGTTATTTCTGAAATGTTTTGAATTCTAAAAAAAAGTTGAACAAAACCTTGATCCTAGAACATGTAAGTGTCCCAGTGTGGAAATTTCAGTCCTCCCCGGCAGAGTTTTCTTTGCTAAAAGTGCAATCCACACTATCCTTCAGATACTCAAGAAGGGTGAGCAGTGAGGAAATAGCTGGAAAGGCAGCACAGTCAGTCCAGTATGATGGTGCATTCAGTGTCTGTACAGACTGCATAGGGAACAAGTCAACACAAAAGTTACCCAGATAAGTGTTTATCCTCCTACCTGGTTACATTATCATATTTCTACTAGCTACTATCATTCTTAAGAGAGGGTACATGCATCAGAGACCTTTCGAAGAGTTAACAAAAGGGAACTTACAGAATGTACAAAGTAAGGTATTACCTATGACACAGTATCCAGGCTGAGATTAGGGAGTCTCATGTAGTATTCTTTTCCACTCCAGACTGCTGAATTTTTTCTTTCTGGGTAAGCCCAAAGTAGCTGAACAAAGGCAAAATGAGAATATTTTCCTTTAATTAAAGGATGAATTTTCTTGGGAAAAGGTATCTGATTCCAAACAACTTTTTACGCTAGATGCTTTAGCACATAGACAGTACATTTAAGAAACACTGGAGTTGTTTAAACTATTTCTTAACATCTGAGCAAACACAGCATGTCTTATGGGAAAACAAAAAGAGTACTGAATTATGGATGAACATTTTCATTATAATGAAAACCTTTTAAGCTGTGGGTAGAAATAGCACTAATAGTAGAGAAAACAGCAAAAGTAATAAATGAGTAGAAATTACCTAAGGGTTGTTAAAAACATGCAGAACATAGTGTGATTGCAGTTGACATCATCATAACCGTACACCTCCTCCTAACAGTCCAGAATAGCACAGAGATGCTGCTTTGGGGAAAAACAAACAGCACTACTAACCTTATCTTTAACAGATCAATTTAAAAAAGTAATTTGAGAGTGACAATAATGAGAGATAGCCAAAGGGCAGAGGATGCAAACAGAGGAAGATACAATGCCCCTCCTCCTTCTAGGCTCTGAGGTATTGCATAGCAGCAGAAATAATTAAATTACACACAGACACTCATAAGGAGAGGACTGTCAAGTGTTCTCACAATAGTAGAGTCAAAATTAAAACCCTGTTTCTTTTCTGTTATGGGCATGAATGAAGACTAAGCATCTGTACACTCAAACTCAGAAAGCAACTTTCAGCTTGCAGGTTATAAACCATGCTGAGAGAGCCCCTTTCTAGCTTAAAACCTTTAGCCACTACTAACAAGGATTGTGACTGACAGTTTAGAAATCTGGTCTTTGTCAGCTCTCATCCCCTTGCCCATTATCTCTCCCCAGATCATGCACTCTGAACAATTACTTTGTTTCTTATTAATCTGTTCATTATCAGCATTCAGGAGGTCTGGAAAACAAGCTGCTTCTCTCTGAATAGATTCTGAAACAAAGGTCATTATGCTTGACACTTTTTTAAGTTGTTGGCAGAGGAGTGGGTGTTTGTGTGGATTTTTTTAGTTATTTGGGTATTAAAATCACATTTAACCCACTTCCCCAAATTTGCTTATGTTTCAAAAAAAGAACCAAATAAAAACACCAAAAAGGTATTTTTACCCAAAGGTAAAAGACACAAAGCACAAATGCACCCTAAGACACAAAAAAAATAACTTGTTTTTTAACCTGCTTCACTCATAACCAGCTGTGCCTTAGAAAACTCTATTTCTCCTTATTTCCAGTAATTGCCTGAGAACATCATAATACTGTGGCATGCATAAAGGTCTTTAACAGCCACTAGCCCATCTGTTTCTCCTGCATCTATGTGATAGAAATTACAAGAATCCCAAAATAACTTTTATCTTCTCAGGGCTAAAACTGCTGTCACAAAAGTTTCACATCTTAGAAGCATTTATGTGCATAATTTTAATGTTTCTTTGTTTCATGGCTCTGATGTAGGAATAGAGAAGCACAAATTTATTGTGTCAAAAGAAGCAACACCAAGATCCTGCTGTAGTATCCCATTATGAGGCAAAGCAGTGGAGGCCTATTGCCCATCTAATCTGCTGCCAAAGAGAAAATGAGACAAAACACTCAGTGCATTGAGTAATGTTCTGCAGGGCCACAGGGTGTAGCACGACTCCCTCATGGAAGTTTTGAAAGACTTAACAGTGAATGATAAACATGAAAAAATCTGTATTTCTAAATGAGAATGTGGTACTTGATACCCCAACATTATGTGGTTCATATTGTGTGTTAACAGAAATGTAAGGGTTTTCTTAACCGGATAGTGGCCTATCCTTTCATTTGGTTTGGCTTTTGTCACTGTGGTAATAGCCTTACTCTGTCCTAAATAAGGATCTTGGATTAGACTGCACATCCTTTTGGGCAGAGGTTCACCATCTTTCCTTCTTTCACTAGTGGTGTCCCTCCTTTCCCCTCAGACCTATTCCAGTTCTCTCCTAAATAATTTAGTTTCTATTCTGTACCTGTCAAAGGCATCTCAACTTCATACATCACAGCTGTAGTGGTCTCAGCCTCCATAGGATCAATAACTTATTACATCACCTGTTTTCCAGCAGCTGCCCTACATATATAAACCATCCAGTCATTTTAGTGTGAAAACTTTGCTTCTCTCAGCTCTTGGTAGCTGTTTCCTCTGCTTACAGCTGACCTAAGATGCACAGTTCCTTACATGCCCTGTCTTTCACAGCTGAGCTTCTCTTTCTTTCAGCATCTCTTCTCCTTTCCAAGGAATAAAAAGGGACTTTTGCCATTTCTTGGTAGAGGATTTCCAGGTGGTCAGCCCCCCAGCCAGACCAACAGCCATAAGTCCATGGATGCATGGGTTTTCAGTTTTTAACTGTCACCTGCGCATAGCTATCACAGTACTTTGTGTCTGGGACTCGCCATGGATGGCCACAGATCCATACCCAGTGCTCAGGTCTGCCTGAGGTCAGTATCAGGTACCTGAGGGAGGTAGGAGAGGAAGAAAAGCTTGTGTGCTATGGTTTCTGCCATAGTTTTTTTCAGAAAACTGCAGTTTGCGAAAATCCTTATTTTATTCCTTTAGTTTGGTTAATCACCTGGTGACCTAGGGATCTCTGTGGAATCTGGCAATTATAAGGGAATATCCATGTCAGGAAATAATTTACTCAGTTACCACTAAGCACAGCAAGTCGTGCTTTTTTCTCCACTCTCTCAGTTGTGAACACAGCCCATTTGCGAGTTACCTGAGGCTACGGCTGCCACATTTTGTCTTTGCTGATATGTTCAATAGCTTGTGATGTACTGTGCTAAACAGATAAAATGTTTTGAAGCAAGTGGTTTTAAAAAAAAAAGAATCCAACCGCAAAAGAACACAACATAGTTATATAACTGAGGGGGTGGGGAACTAAAATAAAATAAAAAGCAAAATTAAAAAATCCTGATAAAGTAGAGATTGTTTAGACCAGACACTTCCATACAAAACTATTAACATAGTAAAAATGTCTCAAACATCACGTAATGAAGAAATAAGGGTAAAGAGGTACATACATTAATTAAAAGGTCAGTGGCACTGAGTTCAAAAGTTTAAGAAGTTTGAGCCCAAGACCAGCTGAGAAAAGATCTACTTAATCTTTCAGAAAAATATGAAAAGTAGAGATTATTGGAAAAGATCCAAATTTCATAAGTCTCTCCAGTGGAGTTTTTCCTTTATGCCTGCAATACCTATGTTGTGGTAGATTAAACTTTGTACTAAAAGTCACATTGTATTGAATACATCTCAGCTTTAGGGCTTAAGAATGTTCCCACAGTATTCATTTTCATTCTGCCTATATTAATGGTTTGCTTCACTGGAAAACAAAGCCTAGAACTATGTATATGCAGTGAAAATTCATAAATGTCATAGGTTAAATATTTTTAAGGATCTGACACCGAGTACTTCAGCAAAGCTGAACACAGGCTACAATTCCTCATGTCATGGGTTTCTATCATGAATGTATTTTCTTGTCCAGTACCAATGTAAACTCATATAAACACCTAGCACCTGCAGCATCCTGTATGAAGGCCCAAAAGTCCTTGTACCTGCTGCCTTCTACCTTAACTTGATATCTTTGGGTTTTGTGTTGACAATAACTATTGATATGTATGCTCTTTCTGCATTACAGCCATGATTTCATAGGCCACTTTCATATCTACTGCTAGTTCTTCAGAAAAACTCCCAGCTTACTTGTTGTTCTTTGCATGAAAGATATTCCATAGCTTTGAACACTCTTTTTGTTCTTCTCTAAGCTGCTTCCTATCCTACAATATATTTTTTTTTAATTGGGAGGACTACATTTACAAACAGTATTTACTATTTTAAGACCAAGAATAAATCGCAGACATACACACTAGCATAATATTGTGGGTGGTTTTCTTTTCCTTAAATATTTATTTTTTTAACACAGTAGACTACATGTCCCTTCCTCCCCCACATGAAAGGTTTTTGTGATTAAAAGCTCTGTGATAGCTGCTTAGTGGTCTTATATTACTGTACTGTGAACATGTCCCATACGACATACCAAAAAATGCAATATAAAAACTTCAGCCAAAAAATACCGAAGTTTCATATAATGTGAAACAGCTTCCCTAGATTCTAGATTCTGGGATAAAAAATTTGGCCAAAAACGTTCTTGGTATGTACTGACGCACATATACATACACACTCACACACATATAAACATACATAGACATTATTGAAGAGCTCATGTTACACTTGCTCTGTATCAAAACCTCCGTTACTGTCAGTCTGATTCTTCACATACCTAACCTCTGGCAAAAATAAAATTTTAAAGAAGAGTACCCATCTGTTTATCTGCCTTGACTGATAATTGTGGGGGGCAAAATATCACCAGTATAATTCCACTGACGCTAATGGTTCTGCGCTATACACGCAATTTGACCTCATATATATTAAAAATATCTAAGTCCATTATTTCTGTAAGGTTATGAACATTTTTAATATTCTAAAAAACTCAGAAAGAAATAAAGGCAAATAACAAGACAGGCGAGAGAGCGAGGGAACATCCAATTAAGAATGTCAAAAGGATTTAAATGCTCTGCTTTCAACTGTTAGAACTACTTATGTATTCGGAAACTCTGTTTGAACACTTGTCTACCCTCCTTTAAAACCCATCATTAAATGTCACTGCTCTCTTTGACTTCACTCAGAATACATCATGTTTTCATTTCTGTTTAATGGAAATATACTCAAAGCTACTTTTAAAACATGTTTTCCAAAAGTGTCATAAGAAGCACAAATTGGCAATTAAAAACAACTCTAATTTCCCTCAATTTGCTATTTTTCAGCTTTTTAAAGTTTAGGTTTTAACGATAAACTGATTTTTAAAGCACAGCTGACACTGTCACAGGTTGAATAATGTGATACAGAATAATTTTAAACTGAATCTTAAAAGACTTTTTTTGATAAACAGTTATATGGACTTAATGTGTTCCGATGGACATCATGTGTTGAAATATATTGTCATGCTCTTTGGATTTACAAAACAGAACAAAATGAAATAGTCATGTCAGCCCAACAATCTACAGAGGGAATAAAAGAGTGTTTACACTAGTAATTCATTCAGATATGATAAGAATTTTGTGACTTAAACGGGATTTTCAGGTCACATATCTGGAGGACGTTCTTTACAGTGAGGGTGGTGAGCCACTGGAACATGTTGCCCAAAGAAGTTGTCAATGTTTCAAACCTGGCAGTGTTCAAGACCAGGTTGGACAGAGCCTTGGGTGACATGGTCTAGTGTGAGGCATCCCTGCCCATGGCAGGGTGGTTGGAAGTAGATGATCTTCAGGTCCTTTACAACCCTAACTATTCTATGATTTGATATTTCTTGCTTACCAGCAAGAGGACTGATCTACAAACTGATGCAAGGATAAAACCTTCAAACGAAAATCTGTAGCATCTAGGTAATTAAATATTATAATAGATATTGCTTACAGGAGAATATTTCCTGCGTATTAAAAATAATTCCCACTAAGAGTGAGGGGGGTTTTGTCTGTTTATTAGGTGGTTCCCTTTGAATTAGCCCTGTGCCCTTCTAGTGTAATGGCATATTTTAGACAAAAATGACCAGACTAGATCCTTGATATTCAATACATTATAATATTTTAGGCCTTCCAGTCTACAAACGATGAAAATCATGTAGCACATCTTTCGTAACCTAATAATACTAATAAATCTTAAGTATAAATGCATGTGTTCTGTAAAACAGTATTTTAAATAACTACAAAGATACAATTCTTAATTATATGTGTCTATTTACTAAGTTTGTGATTATGAGCAATGGACACTAACTTAGGCTAGCCTGAAGATGACAGTAACTTCATCAACTCAAAATAAGTAATTGGGAGTATTCATTGGATGATTACAATTTGTCTGCATTTTACATCTCTGCAACCACATTTTAACCTAACACCTGCTCATTCTAATGTCTTTGCTATATTCTAACTTTTGTTTACTATCTTTGCATTTTAGTTTCATTTATTTACAGTGTTGTTCCACATGTTTCTCTAATGTTTTAGGGGTTGAACAACTCACTGATTGATCAGTAAACAGAATCTCTTACTCCAGCAAAAAAAGTTTCACTTCATAGATAGTCATCAGACAGACTTCAAAGGCATACCTCCTTTTCTGGCATTTCTCCTTGGTGATCTCAAGCTTGCAATGCCTTCTGCTTTGTTCCTGTTTATAAAGTGTGGATAATGATTCTGTCCTATAATGTGAAGTGCTTTGAGGTCTGCATACAGTAATACATTTAAAGAGAGTTATCTCACTTTCAGATAATCCTGATGTTCAAAATAAATAACTGCTCTTTTATCTGTAAAGGAAGTTAGGATTCAGGGGTCAGCAGCAGTGAAATGAGATAGCTTCATTTTTCAGAATATAAAATTCCTCTGCTCAGTTAACAACAAACAAACAAACAAAGGTTTAGGAGAGCAGAATTTAATATCCATCCTGAACTGACACTGATATGTCTATGTCTAAATTCTTTTTTTCTAGCAGCAAAGAAGATGGATCTTTATGTTGAATGTCTTAACAAAAGACAGCAATTCTGAGAGTGACAATGATTCAGTGACAATGATTCAGTGACAATGATTCAGAGCTAAATGAGGAATAAGTGTTTATCTGTTGCTACTAGATAATCCTGTGAGATAGCAGATCTTTCATCCAACTGTTGACCTGTTTTTATCCTACTTTATTGCTTTATACAGAAAAGGTTACAAATCCAGAGCTTTGAGATAAAAATTGGATACCAAAGTAAGAATCTGCAGACTGTACAAGCATTAAGTCTGTCAAGACTCGAACAGACATATTTGTGACTGACATGATAGGCTTATGAAATTTGTAAATTTGGGGATGGTGAAGAATTAGTTAAGGAAAGGCCTTCTGATGAATGCTTTTAGAAGTTTTGTATAACTTATTATGACGGAAACAGTGAAACAGTGAGACTGACTTTTAGAAGAAAGGGTCACTTTTTCATTTTACCCTTTGATTTAACATCAGCAAAATAAAAAGAAGTAGGAATACTCTTTTCTTCTGAATTCATCTGTGTGTATGGTAACTGCTGACCTAAAAAAACCTACACTAACATATGCTGTAGAAAAACCTGCAAGCAACCTCAGCATCACTATGTAAATTTCAGTAAAACATCTGTTAAATAAGACTCAGTTATGGAATTGACATGATATTAATATTATTTTCACAACAACACATTTATTTCTCAACTTTTGTTAGAATGAAAGTCTGACAGCTTCTGTACTTTCATTGTCACATGACTGCTACTGACAGGTTTTTTAATTCATTTTATTTCTTTCCTAACCAACAACTGTGGTATGTGCTAACAATGCAGAATGGAAAGCGCTTCATTGCTGTTTCTGGAGATAGCAGAGCAGCACATTGATGAGAGGTTGTAGATATTTGAAGCATAGCTTTTTTAAGTGTTTTAAGTGTAGAGTGTTTTCCTCAGAGGCATAAAGAAAATAGAGCAATAAGAGGAAAATAATTTTTGTAAGCTATACTGGACTCTCATCTACCAGGTGCTCTAAAAACCCTGGGTTTGTTATTTTTGTTTTGTTTTTCTAAATAAAGTGTTAGAGACTTTGGGTTGGCTCAATATAGTTCATCAAGAAATTCAGAAGTTGTTCTGTTGTATATCTTTTTGTTGGTTTTACATAGTAGAAACACCATAATGAAGAATACATATTAACAGCTACTGTGCAACAGGGTGCTAGACTTGTCAGGCATAAAAAATGTCCACTTCCTTACTTCTATCTTGTGTTTTATTTGAGAGTATTGCTAATGGTAAAACATTTGAACACAAGCACATGGCTATACCAAAATGGTCTGATCCAACACCTTATCTGGTCTAAATAAAGCTAGTATTGTTACTAAGACACATTTCAGTTACATCATCAAGATGAAGAGGATGAAATATAGAGTATTCATATAATTATCCTCCTGTGAGAGGACCATTACACTTACGGAACACTCATGGGGTAAAATATGAATATCTGGAGGCCAGGTGAGGAAGTTGCATTTTGTGCTTCTTTCTTCCAGAAAAGTATGTACAAAGATGCTGAAAGACTAACAAGAAGTCTGGAGTAGCTATGGACTATTGTAAGACAGGAGGGGTGTTCCGAGCATAACTGCATGAAGAGGCTCAGGACAGATTGCAGTCTGTCCTTGTGTCTCTGCCAGAACTAATTCTGGAACTGGCAAAGCAGGAGGGAAGACTGACTGCAAAGTGCAGGAGACATCTGTCTCCCCTCCCCGTACCATAAGCTTTTCCCTTGCTCTTGTTAAGTACAAGAGTCCTTTCTGAAGTGCTGCTACATGTACTGCAAGCTCCAAATTCTAGTTCCCCATGAGGTCTTAGAGGAATACATTCAAATGATAACATATATCAATTAAAAAATCAAATTACTAAATTCCTTCAGCATATTTTTTTCATTAAGTTGCAAACAGATTGGCAACAGTCCACATTCTATACCTTAGAAAACACTTTTCTGTTCTCCCCGTCACAGATACTTTTCATCTTTCATTTGAGATCAAGTTAGCTCCTTGACCTTCCTGTAAGAACACACTTGAGGCTTTATGGTCCACTGCTGCTGTTACCTAGCCTAAGGTAATTTCCTGAGCCTTGGTTACACGATTTCATCTTTCACCAGTTGTCTTCTTTCATGCTTTACAATAACCTGGCCAACCAGAAGACCTCTCTTACCTATTGTTGCTTTCAACAAAGATGAGAGAAAAGCTCTGAGATGGGGGGATGCCAAGAGGTGGTGGTAGCTGTGGTAAATTGTTAGGACTCTCTTTGTAGGCATACTATTTAGATTTAAGTATCGTACATAGTCACAGTTAGATAGAGATACTTTATATGATTTAACTTCATCACTGACATGCATCATACCTTTCAAAAAATACTTTCTTGAAGTCCTCCAGACAAAGTCTTAACCTTAGTTTTCCATTAAATTCATTTCCATTCGTTCCATTACTTAAGTAAATTATTACAGACTACATTACTACCAGAAAATTAGTATTATTAGTCTCTGTTCATCTCCCCCAGCAGTTTTTATTGTGTCTATTCCTTTTGATACACTTTTTTGAAAAAAAATTAAGTGCTCCATTTTTAAAAAAACTAAGAATAATTTCCCTAAGAAACATAGATCTTTTGATCTTGCATAAATTCCACTTCATTTCAGTGTGTCCTACTGCCAGTATAGGGTCATGCCTTAGCAAAACAACTCAACATTTTGAAATTAAATCTTAGACACAGAAAAAGAAAGAATTCTAATAAAATTACAGACTGGCTGAATGTGGAGAAAAAAATAATGCCTCGAAAATTTTTATAAAATATTAGTGTTTTTAGCCACAAAAGATATTATTATAATTAAAACTTATTATTAATTTTGTTTATTACATATTGTCAATGAATAAACTCTGAATGCAGTCTTTTTTTTCAAAAATGCAATATATAATAATAGGTATCTCTTCCCTCAAAACATGATTTTACTATAAGCAAACAAAAATCTTTAACAGCCATTGTTCTGGTTTTTGAATAATTCTACAAAAAATGTCAAGAACAGAAGTATATGGATAAACGATCAGTTTCTCTACCAGAGAAATATTTGAAAAGAATGGATTATACTGATTAAATATTCAACTTTATGTAAATTAGTTTACAGAAAACATATGTATAGAAATTAATTTAGGCAAACGATATTTAAGAACAAATAAAATTATTTTTATGAAAGGCACAAATATGTGTATTAAAGTTTTATTTTAGATCTAGAAACATAATTCTTCAAAGCATGGACATACAAAAAAGTCATTTTTACTTCAATGACCTAAGAATAGGAAAGTACCCTCAGTTTTCAAGATACAGGAGACCCAGTTTCCTGGTCTCCCTGCAGTTTCCCAGAAATAAAGCCTTAAACCACTGGAGGTTATAGTCATCATAAATATTTGATCTTTTTAAATATAAAAATAATCTGTGATGATTAAAAATAATGACGACCCGGGGAATTACAGACCAGTCAGTCTCACCTCTGTGCCTGGCAAAATCTTGGAGCAGATTCTCCTGGAAGACATGCTAAGGCACATGAAAAACAAGGTGCTTGGTGACAGCCAGCATGGCTTCACTAAGGGGAAATCCTGCCTGACCAATTTGGTGGCCTTCTACGATGGGGCTACAGAACCGATGGACAGGGGGAGAACAGTTGATGTCATCTACCTGGACTTGTGCAAAGCATTCAACACTGTCCCACACAACATCCTTGTCTCTAAATTGGAGAGACAGCAATTTGATGGATGGACCACTCGGTGGATAAAGAACTGGCTGGATGGCCACACACAAAGAGTTGTGGTCAATGGCTCAATGTCCAGCTGGAGACCAGTAACGAGTGGCGTCCCTCAGGGATTGGTGTTGGGACCGGTCTTGTTTAACATCTTTGTTGGTGACATGGACAGTGGGGTTGAGTGTGCCCTCAGCAAGTTTACCGATGACACCAAGCCATGGCCTGCTGTTGATACACTGGAGGGAAAGAATGCCATCCAGAGGGACCTTGACACGCTTGTGTGGTGGGCTGATGCCAACCTCATGAAGTTTAACCATGCCAAGTGCAAGGTCCTACTCCTGGGTTGAAGCAATGCCAGGCACAGCTACAGGTTGGGCAGAGAAGAGATTCAGAGCAGCCCTGCGGAGAAGGACTTGGGGGTGCTGGTCGATATGAAACTGAACATGAGCTGGCTTCAGTGTGCGCTTGCAGCCCAGAAAGCCAACCATATCCTGGGCTGCATCAAAAGGAGCGTGACCAGCAGGTCGAAGGAGGTGATCCTGCCCCTCTACTCTGCTCTTGTGAGACCTCACCTGGAATATTGTGTGCAGTTCTGGTGTCCTCAACATAAGAAGGACATGGAACTGTTGGAACAAGTCCAGAGGAGGGCCACAAGGATGATCAGGGGACTGGAGCACTTCCCGCATGAAGACAGGCTGAGAAAGTTGGTGCTGTTCAGCTTGGAGAAGAGGAGACTGCATGGAGATCTCATAGCAGCCTTCCAGTATCTGAAGGGGGCTTATAATGATGCTGGGGAGGGACTCTTCATTAGAGATTGTAGTGATAGGACAAGGGGTAATGGGTTAAAACTTAAACAGGGGAAGTTCAGATTGGATACAAGGAAGAAGTTCTTTACTGTGATGGTAGTGAGGCACTGGAACAGGTTACCCAGGGAAGTTGTGAATGCTCCATCCCTGGCAGTGCTCAAGACCAGGCTGGACACAGCCTTGGGTGAGATGGTTTAGTGTGAGGTGTCCCTGGCCATGGCAGGGGGGTTAGAACTAGACGATCTTAAGGTCCTTTCCAACCCTAACTATTCTATGATTCTATGACAAAGCAGCTTCCTGGTGCCTCTTCCAGCTCTGAGAAGATTATAGTGATGTCTTAAATTTCCTTCCATATACTCCATCTCTCTTCAATAGAAAATTTCTCTTCTCCCTGCTGTCAGGGAAAAGAAAACCTAGGTCTTCAGTTATGTTCACATCACGATCTTTTATTATGTTCATCCATATGCAAAAGAAACAAAGCAAATTCACAGGAACTCAAATACTGGTGAGCTGTTTCTGTAGACCATTCTAAGCTGAATCCTTCTTTTTATGGCTGTGGCTAAAATTCAGTTGTAATAATTTCCTTTTTAAGTGAATCAAGTACAAATCAAGTAGGTAACATAACCCACTGTTGAAGCACATGAATAAATCAGGTGATGTCAGATCTCATGTTACAACACTTGCTCCTTGCTTCCATCAACCTCACCCCAAGAGGACTACATGCTAACTGTAAGGATTTCTAATGCCAAAAGCTGTAACCTTTAGTCAGTTTTCATGTTGGTTTTAATGCTACCTTCCAGTAATAACCACGTTTCCTGTAAAATGTTCAGTATGAAAGCACTCGCCTAACTAAGAGCCATTCTGTACTACAGCATGTAACTATTAGAGCTGGCACTTGTAACACAGCACGTATCTGTTCCCAGCAGCCCATCTGTGTTCACATAGTGCATAAGACCCAGGCATAGCGGCCGGCACACAGCAACAGTGGGTTAGATGGCCCACACCAAAAGATTAAACTAATGTTTAATTTTCCCTTGCCTTTTCTGAATCACAGTATAATACATAGGTAATATTTTAAACCCACTAGTGAATGTAATCAAACAAAAGGGACAGCACTTCTTGTTATTTTTCCTCTCGAAATTGTGGATAAAGAACTGACTTTTTTTTATTTTTTTTTTTTTTCCAGTGAACACAGGCTAATTCCAGTTTAATTCAGCATTTACTTGCCACAGCTATTTAGGATCTTAGCTGAAGTCTTTTTCATAGCAAACAGAGGCTGTGCACTGACACCTATTTGTTCTGTCTACATGATCACAGTCCTCCCTGGTTTGGACCTCTCTGAGATTAGACTTAGATGTCAAACCTGTGTGGAGGACTCTTATCTGCACTCTCTTAATTCCTAGAGAGAAGTATTGAGTCATCAAATCTAAAGCCCATAGCTAAAGTAATAAACCGCTCTGAAACTGCCTGTTTCTTCACTGATGAAAAAGGTTAACATATATATAGATGTTTACAGTGTAGACAGAGAAAAGATAAAAAATTGATCCCACAGCATAATTTCTGTGCAGTCCTTCTAAACATCAACAGCACCACAATAATGGCGAATTATTACTATTATTATTCAAATGTAAAAGTACACTCTAAGGTGCTAGTTTTCACACAGTTTTCTTTTTTTTTTTTGGCTTATATGCACCAAGTTAATGTAATTGGCAAAATGTTGTGCATGGGTATTACAAGTCTAAAAAAAAAATCATCATTTTTATATCTGTATCATCTTTTACTGCTGCAGGAAGTAGGAAAAGAAGGAAAGACTGTCACTGAGAAGATCTGAAACTGACCTTTATTTTACCATAACCAAATTAACCTGAATGGTTTATTGCTGTAGCAGAATATACCATGCTGCAAAATGCAAGTCCGATGTTGGCTATTTACATTTTCTTGGCAGAAATAAAAAAGAGTATTTCCAGGGTAAGTTTAGAAGTAAAGAACTGAATCAAGCATGCAGAGAAAAGTGGAAGTCAGCTCTCTCCCACTGGAGAATCCCAGAAGCCAGAGGAGGTCTGCAGAGAACAAAGGCAGCAAGGCCCTGCCAGACACAGAAGGACTCTCCATTACCTGTGGCTCAGCAGCACAGGCTGGCTCTCTCCTCTCTCCAAGTAAAACAAGTGATGACAAGAAAAGAGAGTTTCTTTTCTTTGCAAAGGAAGTGACAGGAACAGAAGTTCCTGCAGGGTGCTAGCAGCAGCAGTAACAGAGGGTAGGGGACCTGATGCTAAAGTAAAGAACTTACGTTAAATTTTAGACACATGGAAATTTTTTCATTATATCCTTTCTGAGCAGTCAGCATAATCTCTGGGTAGTGTCTCCCAGCAGGAGACAAAGCCTATATGTGTAAATAGCACACAAAGAGAGACTACTTGATGGAGTTACATCAACAGTGATGTGATTAATTTAGGACTCACCTGTAGAATTTTTCTCACTATATGACTCATATTTCATCCTCTCAACCAATCTGCTAGAACTACTGCAGTTTCTTTATCTAACAGAAAATTCCCTACTCTTTTTTCAGAGATGGAAGTTTGAACAATATTGAAAATCTCTATTAATGTTTTTAAACACCTGAGCTTATCTATTAGATTGTGTTTTCTTGATGTGATATATTTTTTGTCTCCGATATTTGTCTTGTAACATTGTTTCCAGTAATATTGTGATACTCTACAGATTGACAATTTTACAGATTGACATTTTCATTTGGAAAAAAACAATAGCCAAAAAACATCACATGTAAACACACTAAAATAAGCTTATGCATTAAGGAAAACTATTATTTCTTTCCTACTGATAATTAAAAGGGATGATTTAGCTACTAGAAAGGAAAATCCAATTCCATTCTGAGGAAATGAACTGACCTTTTCAATTCAGAAATGACAGACTTAATTATACTTACTGTTTCTCCTTTCAGATTGGAAGAAAATACCTATAGAACAGAGTGTAAATGTGATAATTCAATCCTTAATTGTGTGGAGAAGCTGAAATTGGATCATGTCCACAAAAACAACAGATTACACTAATGATAACATTTGATTGGTAAGATCAGCATGTTGGAAAAGAATATATTACAGAAGATGCCTGAATGACTTTATTACCTGGGTTTCTAGAAACATATGAGCTACTGCCATTAAATCATTCTGCTTCTGCTTTATGTTGGGAGCTCCCCCTTGCTGAAAACAATGCAGGAGACTAAAGTTCATTTCATATTAGCCAAACATGCAGTGATTATGAACAATGAATAAGTTGTGGAATTAATGTATTTTTCCAAATCTGGAAAAACCCTGTGAACAGTGGGAAAAAGAACCTCAGAGATTTTCAGCTGGTGTTTGGTCATGTCATGAAAGCTATCATTGAGTGCCCCAGGTCCTTAACACGGGACAGCTGCTTTCCAAGAATAGTGACCTGACTCTCCATTATCAACTTATTTGCATATATGACTTCTTTATAAAATTGTTTATATTTTTATTCATATCTTAAAATTGTTCTGTTATTGTCATTTGTATCTTACAACTGTTCATATCTTTAAAACATGAAAAAGCCTCTAATCATTCCTTTTGCCCATCATCAGGGTTAGAATGGGTCCTGGAGCCAGAAAAAGAAAGGGAAACCTCTGTCCTTAAAAGCAGTTATACATTGTACAAGCCTGAGTAGGGTGTGAAGGGTTATCCCACCAATGGGATGGGAAAGTGGGCTGTAAGTGTATTGTCTCTCCAACACCAAATGTGAGGTTTGCAATGTGTAAAAAAGCTATCTTTAGGTGTCATATTTCCTCCTTCTTGTGATGGCAAAAGAGATTGTAGGCTTCGCTGCAGGCATTATAATGATTCACTTGTAAAACTCAGAAGGATCTTCTCCCTTAATAGCAGGTTGGCTTTAGCAGGCCTTCTGTGTTTCAAAATCTCTCTGAGTCATTTAATGTCATGTATGAAATTTAAGCTGTTGTAACCAGGTGCATACCAGCTACAGACAATTCAATAGAAGACCATATTATCGAGAATTGCTCACAATAAAATCATTTTATTTTACTCTCTTAATTTACTTAAGAGTATAATGAGGTTGGAGCTCTTGATGCATGGTAAAATGAGAAGGTGCTCCCCATTCTTCAACTGCTCAACTCTCACATGAAGGTCACACCTGCAACTATAAGGGGATGAGAAATATTTTATGGAGGTTGAGATTAAAAGCAATTTGTCCTGGAAGATGACCAGGTGTCGTGGTTTAAACCCAGTCAGGTAACTTGTTCACTCACTCCCAGTGAGTGGTGCTGAGCTGACAACAATCGAGGTCCGTGTCCCCCCCCGCACCGGGGCTCTCCCCTTCCCCGCTCCTGGAGGAACGGGGAGGAGGATCGAGAGAGTGCAACTCCTACGGGTTGAGACAAGAACAGTCCAGCAACCAATGTACAACACAAATCACCACCGCTACTATCAACTGCAACAATGATAAGGGAAAATAACAAGGGAAGAGAATACGATACCACCGGCCAAGAAAGCGAGTTCCACCCGCAAGCCCCTGTCCTTCCGGGTAACTCCCAGTTACCCTGCACCCCGGCCATGACGTGCTGTGGTATGGAATACCTCCCCGGCTAGCCCGGGTCAGGTGCCCCATCCATGCTTCCTCACAGCTTCCCCTCCTCCCTGGCAGAGCATGAGCCTCACAAAGTCCTTGGTCAGGGTAAACATCACTTAGCAACAACCGAAAACATCGGCTTCACCAACACTGTTCTCAGGCTGGAAGTCAAAACACAGCACTGCACCAGCTAACACAAAGGAAAAAAAAAACATGACTGCTACTGCTGAACCCAGGACACCAGGGCTAAGTGAATAATCTTTGGATAGTTTAGATTCACTGATAAAGAGGCAGCCTGGTTAAATCCTTTTGTTACTGTCAAAATGATCTAGAGACAAGCAATCTTTTGGAGAATAAAAGAATGATTTTGACAAAATAATAATCCAGTTCTTGTATGGAAGAATAAAACATATTTTCTCCTGGAATCAAAAAGATTACTCTGCAAAAGAAAACTCTTGTATTATTAAAGACAAACTTTTCCTTATTTTTCATTCCTCCATCTTCATTATTCTACATGCTGAAGTTTCAATAACTTCTGAATTCTCTCATGCTTCATATGTGAAAGGTGGTATAAAATTGATTTGTCAGGGAAGTTTTCTAACCTTCAGCCCAAAAGAATTTTGACCAGTTTAAATTTTCTTTCCTTGTTGGAAACTTTTTCCTCCCATTTTCTAGTCAGATCTCAATATCGGCATCTAATGGTCTAAATCTAACAGTAATTTTCTTTACCTGCTATTTAAATTACTTTCTTGAATTCGTCTCGTACAGATCATGTCTGTCCTGCGAGAACACAAAGTTGCCCATCCAGACTTTGAGAAACTTCTCCTGGGTGACCAATGTGCCTTCAGGTTCACCAGGCATGGCGTGCTGTGCTGGAGTAAGGAAGACAAGGACTCTCCCCACCCCTTCTAGCTCTCTGCCTGTTTCACGCAGAAGTTGATGATGTCCATTTCCTTTTGATTCGAAAAGACAGCCGTCCAAGCCCTTGCATGCCTCTGGTGGGCACTGTATTTCCCTGAGCACACCATAGCGTGGCAGGCTGGAGCTGCTGTTGACTTCATCTCCTCTTACGGTGTGAAGGAGCACCAACTTTAGTCAGGTCCTGTCCTAACTTCATAGGAACAGCTTCAGTTTCTTCTTTGAGCCAAGCTACATACAAAAGGCTGTTGTGTGATATGTTGTGATAAAGGAAACTTTTACAGGAGAGCTAGCCATTTACTGTAATTATTAAATACATTATTATGCATCTCCAGGCCTCGATACCATCCAACCAATTTAACATATACGCAGACGATAGGTACTGAGAAGATGCACACAAAAACATGGAGTGTGCCAGTACAGAGCAGCCCAAAGTATTCATCAAGTTCTGTGTGTACTCCACCAGCTACAGAAAATGCTCCCTTTCTCACTGTCCACAGCGTATGAGACTCTGAGCAACTTTCAGGGGAGAAAATTACCAGCAGCAAATGGTGCCTAAAAGCTCACCTGGTATCAATAACATCAGGATTCAGACTAAATTATATTACTTTGAGAAGTTTGAGTTTGAGAAGATGATGGTAAGATTTCCAAATTGTAGGAGACCTCACCACAAAAGAATTCCTAAAAAGGCTACAACGACATGACAAAAACACCACGCTCATTTCTATACATTCATGTGATCTTCAAGAAAAGTCTAGGTTTAAGATCAAATAAAATGTAGTTTCAAAAATAGACATAAAAGTTGAAAATAGAAAGAAAGAAAAGGGATGTACAATGAATTGGAATCTACAAAATTTCAGTAAACCTCATATTTCTGTTTGGAACTGAAGAAGCATATTACCTTACATGAAGAAAATACTATATATTAAAATACTCTACTCTTACCCCTCTAAAGTACATAGCTTTGAAAGCCAGTAAAGGTCACAACTGTGAAGTGATTTTCACTCTGTAAAAAGAAAAAAAAACAGATTTTTAAGATAAAAATTATTTTCCTTTCTTAAATCAGCTCTAAGCATGTTATGCAATGACCTACTGCTATGGATCCTCGTAAAGTTATTTTTGTGTGTCAAATACCAATTGCTTTCTGCTCTCAGCGATTTTTGTTTTTTGAGGGAGATGGGAGCAGGAGAGGGAAGGTTATTCTTGGATTCTTGTATTAGTTCTTTCGGGAGAATTACTTTTTTTTTTCTTAAATGCTTTCATTGACATAACACATTATGAAGCATTGTGCTGTGAAGTGTAACATCAGCTTGTATCAGTCACACTGCATTACTTTACATGCCCAGACTAATGTATTACTGCACAGTAACAGCAGAAACATCCTATATAACTGTAAGCAGCAATTGCTTGCAGATAAAAATATCTCAAAATAATTTTTGTTCCCAGATACACTGCTTGTATAAACATGCTCCCAATTCTGAAATGTAACACCACTTCCATGCAATTTCCTTAGGACAGCAGGAGGTTATCTACAACACAAATACCATCAGAAAACAGACCATCAATAAAATTCTAGCAAAAGGAAACATCTCCTCTGGCTATTTCAGTGCATATATGTTGGAAAGCAGCTTTTTATAGTGCTCATACAACCCTCTGACTGTCAAATGTTTTGGAGAAAAATTGCTGCTGTTATGAATAACTGCATTTTGCTTTGAAAACCTTATTTTCATGTAAAAGAAAGCATGTCTTCTCTGTAAATTTGTAGATATAAGTAGACTGCTTTTGGATTGACTAACCTCTCCTGTCCTTACAAGCAGAAACAGAGTTTATTTTTAGTTAGATTTTTACAACCTAACTCTACAGTAAAGAATTTAATTTCATTTAATTTTGTAATTATGAATTTTCAGGTGATAAGAAATTATTGTCTAGGCAATCAAGCTCCAGTATCTTATCTAGGTAGTTATACAGATAGCCAAGTTCACAGCCAATGCTTTACTTCTGCATGAATGGATGAGGGTTAACAAAGAAAATTTTAAACCAAAGGTAAGTAAGTTACCTTTGGTAATTAACTGTCTTTTCTTTTAGGTGTGAGATGCTCTGATTTGAAGCTGGGTTACCAATCAAAAGATTTTATGGTAACCCATGCCATGAGCAATGAAAAGCTGACTTGAGTTTCAAGATAAAAATATGAGACTTTTAAGTAATAGATAATTTTTCAAAATGTTAATTACATTCTTCAATAAGAAAACTGTTCATCAGTTTTCAAGACTTATGTTTTATCGTAAGAACTAAACATTGTTTTATAGAACATGGTTTTCAATAGTCTGATTTAAGCATGGAGTCATAAAGCTCTTATCTCCGCTTTCAGTTCAAGCTATTGCTTGTATGTTTGTATATAATAGTAGCCTTATGTACATCATCTATTAATTTAAAACTGCAACGAGGGTTTAAAAATATCTGTATGCCCATTAAATATTGCTGGCACTTGCAGTAGGCTGAGCAGTGCGGTCCCATCTGCTCAGATGAGCAAGAGCACACCTTGTTTCACAGCTCACTACTAAAGAAAATGCTAAACATGCCTACTAAGTGCCATGTACACACAGTTAAATTGTCCTAACTCTCAGAGAGCCCTTATTTCTCACCCATTCCACACTATGTTCTAGGAAAGCTTTCAGCTTGGGTAACTGTGTATTCTTACCCTTTTTCTTCAGAACAACTGCTCTTAGTGTAAGAGAAACTACATCTTTCTTGCTTGGACTGGGCCAGAAGGAGCTGATCCTTTCTTCTCTATTTGTCCTCAAACCCCCATATGAAAACATGCACAAAGCTTACCATAAAGCTGGCTCAGTCCCCTCTCCATAAAGACAAAGTGATAATACAGGAATTGTGAAGTAAGTGCCTACCATCCTCAAATCATTCCCCTCTCCAGATTTAACTTCACCTATGACTAGCAAAAGCAATTTTGTATGTGATACCTAAATCTTCCAGTGCATTCAGCCTGACACAGGCAATTTGTCTTACACTCTTTCATTTCACCTCAATAAATGTACATACTTGCCTTCAAGGATCAGAGGACTGAGTAATTAGTGTCAAAACCCCAATGTTTTTCTATGCTTACCTTAGAGAAGCATAACCGTTAAATTACATTAATGTGTACTTTTGAAAACATGTCTTCTGTGACCTCCTCTGCGGGTACATTAGAGCTGATTTTCACCATGAGATGAGAACATAACATCTTCTGTCCATTTTAACTGGTTTGTCGGATAATTTTACTTTCCTATCATACACCAGCTTTTCCATCTGTGGATATCAAAACTATCTTCACAATAATTCCTAGCTTCCAAAATAAATTCAGTGGCAACTACTGAAAATTAACATAGTTTTCTTTTATATAATCTCACTTTATTATCTATCATAACTTTCAGTGTGAAACCAATGCTTACATTTTTAATCAGCTCTCCAACATCATTAAGGAAGCATAGAAATTTAAATTAGATTTAATTTATATAAAAGTCCCTTAGATTTTAATTCAATATGTTCACAGCATTACCTTATATGAATCTTTAGATCTTTATCATGAGTCCTATTAGGTGGCAGTTTATAAATGATCGACTAAAATCTGAAGAGCTTACATCTGCAATTTATGTACATGCATGTAATTTTGCAATACGATTTACAACATATTTCAGATAACTCTAAAAAGACGCATTATGTCAATGATCCTGCTATTATCAACATGTTCCTCCTAAAATCTTTTCTGCATACACTGATTGCCACAACTGTTTTATAATTTTTTTTATTGAAAGAATCAGTAACCACGTTGGGGGGTTTTGGTTTTTTTTTCATACTGCTGATTTTTAGAGAAGATAGCAACTAGAGGACACTTAAAAGAACCAAGGTACTGACAAAAGCTACAGCCCAGAGGAACAAGATTGACAACTGAAGTTTTTATGTGCTTCCCATAAACTTACCTTCATCAAATCTTCACTTGAAAGTCGCTGACCCTCCCCACCTCACAGTCCTCCTTATTGTACAGCCTAGATTAGACTGCTTTAAAATAATGCTTTTCTGTTGCTCTTCATAGCTTGAGGCATCATTTCACCATATAACTTATAAGTGAAAATACACTTCAGAGGCCTGGCAAACTCATGGTTCAGTAAATGAGCTTGCCTCCAAGGCAGTAAGTAATTAACAGCCAGACACAATACTCCAGTAGCCATCTTTCATTTTTTTCAAAATAAGTATACAATGCCCAAACTCTTAATGGCTAATCAATCTTCTGCACTTTAGGAGCTGACACTTAGGAGCTGACAGCTTTTACTCACTGCAGTGACATCAGCAGCAAAACCACTGGGGCTTTAGCCTGGTGGCAGCAGAAACACCCCTCCTGCCAGGGGTCTAACTACCAGCCAACTCAAGAATTGCAACATCAGGCAAAGTGAAAGCATTGTTAAACAAATTGTGAGGGCTGGTAACGCTGCAGTTAGCCAAATACTGTTTCTGTTCAAAACCAGATTCTGTTTTCAGTGTTCCCAGAAGATATTACAGGCCCACAAATGAAAGAAATATTTCACTGTTTCAATATGTCTTACACTAACTGTAACACTTAAGAGTTCTGAGCTGAGTTTTTTCTTTTCTTCTGTTGACTTACTAACAGAGTGAGATGATGTATAAATGCCATTATGACTAAATTTTTACCTATAAATGTTAACACCATCATTAGCAAATACATGTGGGAAGATACCTATTTACTATCCATATTACAATTCTATATATTGAAAGCTAACAACAGCCTAGTGAATGTAAAATTGGGAAATAGTAAATATCAACAACTCAGCTGTCAAATATTTATTTGGAACTACTACTTTGATTAAAAACAAGAAAATAAACCAACCCAAATGAAAACAACAACCTGGAAGATGTAATTAAAATCATATCCCCGTAAAGACAACTGATTTGTGTTTTATCTGGCAAAAAATGTAGGTCAATGTAGAAAAGAATGATTTTTAAAGTGTTCAGAGCAGTTGTCATTAAGATTCTATGAGGAAATTTTGGCTTTAGTGGGCATTCCTCCACAGCCTTCAGTGAAGCAAAGACTTTGCCCCTTATACAACATATAAAATAAATACCATCTCTTCTTCTAGATGTAACAAATAACATAGTTAAAACTTCTAAACTTTTTAGATATTTCTGGAAGTAGCAAGCCCAAACAAGGGTATGTGTTCTGTATGATTTCCTTCTGCATGCTTAACAAAGCATTAATAATCTGAAAAGAAAGCAACAGGAGTTGAAAGTACAAGTTCAAGGGCAATAAGGTCTTCTTTTCCAGTGCATGTGGCAAAGCACAGCATTTAAGGATTCATTCTTGCTCATAATACATTTAAACAGAATTAAAATAGACAGGTCCTGAAGAAGTGCTGTTATTGAGCAGTATGAAGGTGAATGCAACAAGATAAATGCAATTAATTTCTGTATTATTGGTGCCATGTATTTATGGAACAGGTGCTTATTACCTCTTTCTTTCAAAGCATATATATAGCATAACATATGTGATGTAATATTTCAGGAGGCAAACAAAATAACAGAGATTTGTTGTAATATGTAGTACATACAGTGCTCAAAATGTAGCCAGTTTTCACTGCTTTCTTTGGAGTGTTTTATTTCTCTCTGAAATAATGGAAGATATTCTCAGTGTTAAGAGTCAAAGTATAACCTGCATTGTTCCTGCAGTGCAAGGAGAGCACAGCAAGTCATTGGGAAGAAAGTAGGCTAAAGAAACCAGGGAACTGAGACATACCACTAGAATTCATTCAGTCTTTTGGCTTTTCATTAAGACAAAACACAGAATAAATTTGCCGATTTAGATAGGAGTATCCTATAATTCTGTAAACACTTGCATTGTAGGCACATGTTCTGAGAGCATGGGTGGTGTTATTGCTAGATATTTAGCCATTTATTCTTTCATTTTTCATGGAAATAAAATGATTGCAACAGCTGGAAACTTTAACTTAGGAATTCTTTGATTAAAACAAGAATTGAGGTTGTGGCTGGCTTAGAAATAGAGTTTATCATTTCTTCTAGTACTTCAGCAGTCTCTATTCAAGTCACTATTGCTCCTATGTAATTGGGTATTTCTATGTGCACTAATTAGCAAAAGAGCTGACTGCTGTTGCCAGCCCAAGCACACAGTGTAGCAGGCACGCCTAGCAAGTAGAAGAGATGTTAAGACTGTTAGTTCACCAGGGCATCCTTGGCATTACTGTTACACACTCCAGTGTTTGATTATATCCAAAAGCAAGTGTGTGTATGGGCGCATAGCAACATCTTACACTTCACCATACAGCTAAGTCATTAAAAAATAAAAATAATCTTTAAAATCTACAAATGCATTTTTCTTCTTTCTTTTTTTTTTTTTTTCTGTTAGATGCAGATAATAATCAATCCTGGCGGGCAGAACAGGTACACCTAGTGCTTTTGTTTTAGTTTGACGATTATTCCAGAGCTTATTTGAGATTAGTTCCACCACAGAGGCAAAACACCGCAAATGAAGTATTTTATTTGAAATTTCATTCAACCTCTTTGCTAATTAGTGCATATAAAAATGTCAGTTTACCCAGGGGCAGCAGTAACCCAACTAACAGTTGCTGGATTACCAGAAAACGTTACTGTATTTTTATATTTTTATAATGTAAAAACTTTGCTGTATTTTATTTGCAATAATTTGTGTTTCAGTACTTTTTTACTCCATTTTTATTCTTCCCTCATAAATTCATAATGAGTTGCCTGCCATACTTGTTTCATCAATAGTTCATTAAATTATTCCAACCAATGTGTCAATTGCTGTGATCATAAGGGATCTTGGATGGTCACTGAGAACAGGATGATTTCTTTTATGCAAACATACTCTACCATTCCCTGAAAATATGTCCTGGAAAAGTTTCACAGTAGTTTCACAGATATAGGAGAGATTTTTCCCATAAGAGTGCATAATGGAGAGATGATGTAGGCAGATGCTTAAAAATATCTACAGTTTAAATGCCTAGAAAAAATATATGGTACTGTAAGACCTCTCTCATTCGTATCACAACAACACTGCTCGAAAAAGTGAGACTTTTACAGCATAATCCAGAATAAATACAGGAGGGCTGCTGCTGCACACCCACAGACAGGATGTTCTATTCACTTCTTCTGGCATCAACGCAAAATGTAAATAACAATGAAAAGAAATATTGTTCTATAGCCTATTGTATCTGTATTTGTAGCTGTTATTTTAGTATAAACTTTACATTCAGGAAGTTTTATGTAGTAGGATGAAGAAAGGGAAATGCTGTGACAGCAACAGCTATTGAGGCAGATTTTTAACAGGTGATGATGAAGCTCTTCAATGACAGCCAAGCAACTATAGCACTACTGTTGTGCTTTTAGTCAAGGCTTAAGAGTGATGCCAGTAATAGCTAATTCTCACCTCAGGACAGAGAAATGCAGTGTGTGTCCTGGGTTCAGCAGTAGCAGTCATTTTTCTCCTTCTTGGTAGCTGGTGCAGTGCAGTGTTTTGACTTTCGGCCTGGGAACAGAGCTGATAACAAGGATGTTTTGGTTTGGCCAAGGACTTTGTGAGCCTCATGCTCTGCCAGGGAGGAGGGGAAGCCAGGAGGAAGCAGAGACAGGACACCTGACCCAAACTGACCAAAGAGGTATTCCATACCACAGCATGTCATGCCCAGGAGGTAACTGGGAGTTACGCAGAAGGGCTGGGACTGTGGGGTTGGAGGAGGTATCGGTGGGTGCTTGGTCGGGCTTGGGGGGTGGGTGAGTTATCGGTCAGCTGGTGGTGAGGTGATGTATTCTCTTCCCTTGTTATTTCCTTTATCATTGTTATTATTGGTGGTAGCAGTAGTGATCTGTGTTATACCTTAGTTACTAAACTGCTCTTATCTCAACCCGTGGGAGTTGCATTCTTTTTGATTCTCCTCTCTGTCCCTCCGGTAGTAGGGGGAGGGAAAGAAGGGGGGCAGTGAGTGAACGAGTTACCTGACTGGGTTTAAACCACGACAGTGTGATATGCAAAAGTAATTTTCATTTAT
Organism: Pezoporus occidentalis; assembly: GCF_034315485.1. Classification (NCBI taxonomy): domain Eukaryota; kingdom Metazoa; phylum Chordata; class Aves; order Psittaciformes; family Psittacidae; genus Pezoporus; species Pezoporus occidentalis. The sequence goes on along the minus strand of NW_026912778.1, from coordinate 7,197,941 downwards.
TTGCTATAAAGATGGAGAGAAATGCTTCTAAAAATAAAATGTTAGTTCATTTCCTTGCATAACACACACCTTAGAGCTATGTGGCTTTTTCAGATGTTCATTTTGCTCAGTTGTATGGCAATTCTCTGTTGCTGATTCTTTCCTCAAACAGCATCAATATTATTAAAGATTTAAGTATCTGAGTCATATTTAATTTTAACCTCACACATGAATGCTAGACATTTTACAATGAAATTCAAAGGTTTTTTTTGGTTTTGGGGGGAGATTTGGGGGGTTTTGGTGGGGGGGGTTGTTTTGTTTTTTTTTTTGTTTTTTTTTTAACAAAATGGTTTATCTACTTATACCTCTATATTCCCTAATAAGGTAATGTATTGCTTCATCTCTTTTCTGTTGTTTGGCCAATGGCAAACATTTTATCCACAATTACAGCACTTGAATGTGTAATTTTGAAAAAAGGGATTTTCAATGTCTTTAAAATATATTAACAGGAAAGTTAGGGGACGAAGTATTCAGAATTTATATCAGAAAATAGATTTATAAAATTTATTGTTATTCTAAATTTTTTCATGATTAAATATTTTAATTAAAACCGTAACAACCTCATATGAAATAAATTATTTATTAATTAATTTGCTTTTCCCCCCATTTTAATAACAATTCGGCTCAGAGTTGGCACACCACACACACTGTTAACTGTTTTATCCTCTTTCACAATCCATGTTTACATGGATTCTTTATTTTGAGGTTCTCAGCTAAATACATTCTCTGAAGTTTTTAATTAAACATGATTCTTGGGAGAAAAGTATTGGTTGAGTGCATTTTAGAAATAAGGCTTACTGGTGGTATTTCAAAAACAATTACTTCTTTTTGTCCCAAGCCACATACAAATACAGAAGACAATCACTTCTAACCTGAACAACTTTCAGAGTTAATTTGGTTAAAGAGAATGACATGCCTAAAATAATGCTATAAGGCAGACATTGAGTTAAGCACACCAGGTCTTCAACTGAATGCTTGAATCCCATGAATCTCTCATCTGCTTTTCCTTGCAAGAAAGTGAAACAATCCTTTTTCAGACATCAGAAATCATTTTGTAGAATCATCTGATGGTCTTTTTCAATGTGTTCTTCCCGCATATCTAACCATATTAGTGGAAAGAGAAATAAATATATATCAATCACAAGTGTGATGTGCTCATAAGCCTTATATGTTGTATATTTTCTTTTCCAGGTGTTGCACCAGCACTTCCCATAATATCAGATCTGTGATCTGCAATGGGTTAAACTTTAGGATGTTGTTAGAATAAATATAAAAGATCAGGCAATGCATAGACTAAAAGAGGAAAAGAAAACCCTCATTCCATTCCTAAGAACCTTAATGTGCAATTGGCATGGAAAATAAAACCATTACAGCACATATCAAAATACACTACTTTGACTGATGTGTATCGATTTCACATAGCCTCTTAAACGTGTTGGGTTTTTTTTTCCCTCATGAATAGTGCAGCTGCAGTCATGTAGGTATGATTCTTACCAAAAAAGAAAAAAAAAAAAAAATTTATGGCACATTTCTAATGCAAGCAACATCCATTACAGAATACAAGGTAAGTGGAAGACAACACAACAAACATAACTGCAGTCCAAGACCATTAGAGGAACATGCACTTGAATAGCTGGTAGTTGAAAGGCTTAGTGTCCTGTGCCAGGGGTAATATACCAAACTCAGTGGTAAAACAAGTGGCAAGGAGTTACAAAGAGAAAATTATTAATATCACTACATGATTAACCCTTGGATTTGTAATATAGGTGACAGCTAAGTATCTGTTATGGAATATACAGATGCACTGCTAGGGATAAATTGGCTACCAGCCCAGCCGCAGTAGATTTTTAGTATACCTCCCAATTATGACTGTTTTACTTTAAGACCATGACAAATACTGTCATGAAACGGCAACAGAATATTAACTCTCCCTGTGATGCAGATTGATACCCTCCTGATGCAAATGTATATATATTTATTATTTTAGACATAGCTCCAAAATGAAGTTGTCCTCAGTGAATTTTATATAAGACTACATCAAACTGTAAACAGATTTGAAAACAAGAAGGGAAAGGGTTTGTGATATCTATTCTGAGTCCCTCTGTAACAAGAATTCACCTAGTAGCTCTTGCATTGTGTGATTTCATATTTAAAATAAAGCAAAACAAAAAAAAACCTGACTGAAAGTAGAAAAATCTCAAGTCCTGAGTAGAAGCAGCCAAGAAGACCAACAGCATGCTGGGTTGTATCAGACGTATGGCCAGCAGGACTAGGGCACTGATTGTACCCCTGTACCCAACACTGGTGAAGTTGCACCTCAAATACTGTGTTCAGTTCTGTGCCCCTCACTACATGATACATACAAACAGATAATTACCATCATTAAAAACAGCTTGCATATTTGTAACAATGCTTGACATAAAATCTATCTTGTTTTAATTGATTGTTTCAAAATGTTGGAAATTGAATGACATGAACTTCTTAGAAAGAGAAGAAAGCCTTTCTGCCCCTAGAAACAACAAACAAGAAAATGTTCTGCAGAAAACTGAAATGCTTCCAAACAACTGAGGTAAGTAAGGCAATGCACAGCAATACTCTGTGGCTTCCATCTCAGCAGTGTGTTTAACTAGAGTGACCAGAGAAAGACAAGTCTGCTCACAAAAGAAAAAAAATGAAAAGGCAGACTAGGCTACTCTGAATCAATCTCTAATACTTCAGATACAGTTACTTTACCCAGTACATGAGAAGGGGAAGACAAGAGCATTTATTGCTTTGTGCTACAGTAACAGAAGCAAGGATGGGAACTAACAAAACTATGCTGAACCCAAAAAGAAACAGTAAGTTCTTATCAATCTTCTCCAAAACCTTCCCAGTTTTGTGATGAAGGTGTAGTTGAATAGTCTTGAAAATTGTGAGAATCCACATTCACAAGCAATTTATTTTCTCACAGAGCAGTAGGAGGATGTGCTACTCCTTTTCTTCCTTAAAACTGCAGTTTCATGTTAAGAAGGTTAAGGTACTGTTTTTACAGTTTTTCCTTCCATACAGAGAGTGGGTTTGATGGGAACCATAAGATTTCTCTGTGTAATAAACAACCCGAATAGATGATGCTCTAAATGAATCATATTGTAAGTCAGGAGTCAATTTACTTAGTAGTTGTATTTTCCAATATGCATAGTTAAGCTTTAAATTTAATGTAAGTTTATTTTTAACTCTTTTATCCTCTTTCACAAGGTAGCATGACTACAGCTAATTATTTCCATTTTTTTTTTTTTATTTTAAGATTTTTCTGTTAGTACTTTTTCTAAAATCATTACTGATCTCCTGGATGTGATCAAGACTATTAAGATCTTAATAAAAACTCTTTCATGGGGTGTGAAAATTTATCAATACAGGAGAAGACAGAAAGGATTTTAAAGATAAGAAAGGCAGTCCAAAGTTTACAGTTACTACATTTCAAAGTAAAGGCCTGAGGGCTAAAACATCTGAACATGCTAAAAAATGGGGAACATATGGGGAAGAAAACACAAAGTCAGCCTTGCAGCATGTAGGAATGCTTAAAGAAAAATGGGGAAAGAACAGTTACATGGGCAATGAAATCTGGTACAAAATTTCAGAAATAGAATTTCCCGCTGTGATTTTTTTGTTGTAGCTCTAGGAAACAGGATGCATATATAGCTAGTAAAATAGCATGAGAAGTGTTCTGTGAATCAAAGAACAAACATGAGAAGTTGAAGTACCACCAATCTTTAAACTAGTACGAAACTTTCTGCATACTCTGATGATTTAATTCTGATTAGCTGAAGGCCAGCAGAATGCTTTCTGTATCTAACATGTTCATACAATGCAAATAAGAACATTATTGCAAATAAAGATAGCTGAAACACAGCAAAACCATTTAACATCATAAAACTGATTCACTTATTAGGTATTTCACATTAACAATATAAACCAATTGTTTCCTGTATGCAAATATATATGCTCCTTTTTATCAGATATTCCATTCCATTTCTGGGTAAAAAGAGGAAAAAAATAATAAGGGGAGGGGGGAAGCTTTATATATTTCAGAATCTGTGCTAAATTCAGAAGAGCCTCACAAAGTCAATGTTTTTTTCTGGACTTTAGCTGAAGTGTATGAACATCTAGTGTCTGAAAATGCAAGCACAGGAGCTCTCATGAGGTCTCACGCTTGTGCTGCTCATTCGATCTGCAAACAGGCTTAAGTCATCACTGCTTTACACCCTCAACCACTTAGGCCTGTAAAGACAGTGCAAAGCAGTAGAGGACTACAACATTTCAGCACCTTCTTTGACATAGAAATGGATAATGAACTGTTCAGAGCTGCGCTGTCTGGTTCTCATCCCAGCAGCTTTACTGATGTCTAGAAAACACTTGCCTGCCTTGAGGGCAATATGGCTACCAAAAGCAGCAGATGAGCTGCCTTAGTCAATTTTCTTGTTTTAAAATCCAAAGTGTGTAGGATCAATGAGCCTTCTGGGACCTTCATTTCTCCCATCTGAAGACTGCATAGCTAACAGATCCACTGCCTGGAAAATTATAATCTGATAACTGTAAATTATCTACCCTTGTGGTGGTCTCCAAAGAAATGTCAGAGTTTGCATACAGAGAATGCTGTCCCTTACTGTTTGTCATGAGCCCACCAGCTGTCAAATCTTTAGTCATGGCATCATGCAAGCTGACTGTATCAGTCAGTTATTGGAACTTACCTAGGCTATGATGTATTTTGTTACACAAACAAACCCTGAAATACCACACCACTAATATCTTCCTAATATTTTCTTCAATATTTGTATAGTAGTGTTTTAAAATATTTATCTCATTGGAACTAGTAACATTAATAGATGACCAGTAAAGAGACTAATATGGGTTTGGCAAGCGCTGAACTGGATATTACAAGTACAGATGAAAGTCAGTATGATCATTTTGGGTGCTATATTAGTTCATTACTATATGCTGTCTGGTTTTCATTTAAAATGAAGAGAACTTTTTTTCCTGTTGGCATTCTTGTACTTTTCTATTTTTATTTGCTTAAGGACAGAAGTGCAAAATTCAGTTCTGCTACAGAAGAGTATGAATGAAAATGCCATTTCAACATGAAATTTTGATAGCATGTGAATCCTTCAGGAATTGCATGAGAGATCTGAATTCTGAATTTTTAAGTATCTGCTGGAGTTCAGTTACAGAATCAAGTTGTAATGCTGAAAAATAGTCCCCAGGCTGTCCTTGGTTTAATTTTTATATCACATTTTAAAGAATCTACCACTGTTAGATATTTTGGAGTAGCAGCTGTTTATATATTTTCTGGATTTATAATGAAGGGCTTTTACCCTGTCTGATCTAAAACTGTAAATAATGTGTATAGCTTAGATTTGTTATTAAGATAGAACTTCAAGTACAGTCTGCCTCAACAAATGCTTTAGCACTTCAGAATTGGGAGTCAACTGCACAACAACATCAGGAAAATCAATAGTACCAGCTTACAGTATTTTGCGGCCCGGAATTAAGGTCTGACATTTTCAGATTTCATATGCCATAGCCAAGTCTCCAAAAACAAAAGAAAAGTTTAGTTTCTTTTTTACCTGTGCTTCTCACATTCCAAGTGAGGACTTCCCTATTATATTCTGTAAGAAAGGGACAAATTATTTGCTTTAGAGATAATTTAAAAATGCAGATGCTTCTGCCTCTTTTTCATCAGCAAAACTTTAGTTAAATGAGATATGATTTTTCACTACATTCATTTGATTTCTTCCATTTACAGCTACTTGATTTGTCTCTAGAGGCTGGACAAGAAACTTGGGCAACTCACCAGGAAAAGGGTGGCAGCATCAAGAGAGAGAAAACCAGCTGAGAGGAAGAGGTCACCACTGCAACCTGTGTGGCAGCACCTGCCCCTGGAAGCAAAAATGTTGTGCCCCCACTACCACCCTGCAGTAGGCATCCAGACAGCTAGTGCCATGGGGTCTGAGCTAAACTGTTTTCCAAATTTGCCCCTGGAAACCTGATCTGGTAAATCAAGGAATAGTTTTTCTGTCAACTCAGTGGAGTCAGTTCAGAAACTAAGTCCACACATGATCTCATTTCTATTTGAAAAGTTCATTTTGCAGTCTTCAGCTAATCAAGACATCAAGTCAAGGGAAAACCTGAACAGATAAATATGCCCTGTAAAACAAGTAATTGACAGAAGTTGTTTAAACATTATAAACAAAAGAGGAAATGTCTGCAAAGCCAATATCCTACTTGTATTTCTTGTAGTACATATCCCTTGGGATATACAAATAGCGTAAAATAGATGAGGATAAAAATACTAGAATATGGTAGATCTCTTCTGACAAATGGTATATAGTAGTAGCTTTAAAATTTTAAAATACACAACATAAAAATAGTTCCTTTAATACCATATGGGAAAAAATATAGGCAGCAAGAAGAATTAAACTGATCAGATGCATGATTTTTAAATTTTGTTTTAAGTCAGTCCAGAGCTGAACATGAAAGCTGAGCACTGCTTTCCATTAACCTTAATAGGAATTTCACCCAGTCATTCATCACTAGATTTTAACTGATGCTGAGGTTATTCTAAAGCCAAAGTAGTGTCATATGTAATTCTTACAAGTGCATAAGTCATACACAAAAAGAAATCAACAACACAGTTCTGTAAATTCTTCTGAAGGCATTGCGGCATGTCTGTTTTATTTATACTATTTACAGGGATTGTCCTTCAAAGGAAGACAAAAATATCTTCCATCAATTAAACCAGTCTTTTTTGACAACAGTTCTTTTAAATACATTAGTAGTTAAATTATCATCACTTACAGAGATGTTTCAAAGGAAGATCCAGGGTTAAAGAAAATGAAACTTTCTATATATTTTCTAAACATGAGTTTCACACACGAGTGCTACATAATAATTGAACAATGGGCTCACTTGCATCAAAATCTTGAAAACCTCAAGTCCTAAAACCATATGTCATTAAATAAAGTTCATGAGATATTGGCCAAACCAGAAGATGCTTTCATAAGAAGGTGCTTAATTGCAGCCATATTTATTTGTAGCATCATAGAAAAATTCATTATTTGTTGTACCAAAATAGACGTCAGCATGTCTAAATTAATTACATCAACAGATTACAATCCATTTAAATTTCTAGCATTCTTCAGAAGTTTTTGTTGCTTTATAATACTGTTAAGCAGATATTCCACAGCTATTTAGGGTCAATAAAGAAAATCTGTTAAAGTATGTAAGTGTTGCATCTTCTCTGTGTCTTCCTTTCCTTCAAAAGACAAAATTTTTGTCACATCATGCATCAAAAGTTGTTTACTCACCATTGAACATCAACAAAAAAATCTGTACAGGCAGAAATTACTAAGTTTTATATAGCTTCATCATACTCGTCATCCTGGATAATTATGTCCTGAGAGTTTGCTACACTTTTCTTATAAACTGTTCATAGGTTTCTTCTAGAAAATATCTATAACCTTTTCCGCATTGTTGTACTAATTCCTGAAGAGACACTGACAAATCTGAAAATGCATTTTTGTTTTCCTTAACTTTTAAATGTTGATCTCTGGTATCTACAGATCAAGGTCTACAGTTAAGGTCAAGAGTTGCGCTTACAGAGGTGGTAAGTTCTCTCAGGAATGAGACTGAAATCATTGTCGCAGTCAACAGAGGTTGCCAAGTATGTAGTTTGTTATCTGACAGGTCCTATAATCTGAATCACTGAAATGAACTAAACGTACTGGAACAGGAATAGATTAAGCAAACAAAGAAATTGGCCTTACATCAGAAAAAAGGCCTTCAGAGGGAAATAAATGTTGTTTCTGATATGGCAAGAGCATGGGAAAGATTATGTAGGTCTGTAATACACATGAACACAATTCTGGGGAGCTAAAATACAGATACATCTGCAAATGAAGTAATTTTGTTAAACACAGATTTATTTCTTTCACTTTCCATTAGACACAGCCAAGTTTAAAACAATCACTGACACTATGCTTAATTTTAACAGTGATGATTACCTTATACTTTATCCACCAGCATATGCTATTTTCTTGCTACATACCACAGTTGTGATTTATCATGCATTGTGTCATCTGGAAAGTGGTTGCAGGCATAGTCTAATGAAATTATTTAATTTTTAAACAATGCTTCAATTTTGTCAGCCTTCTGCAACATGAGATAACTAGCTATATGCAGGTCCCTACTTCATATGAGGAGAAAGCAAAAGGTTGATTATCAGGTGGTAGTTCTAGGACAGCTAACAAAATGTTTCCACAGGTCAACTTCAGTAAATTACTTTCCTCATCCAGATGAGAAATAAAATGCACAAAGGTGTTAGTCTGAGTAAAAGCACACTAATAACAGTAAAACCTTGTTTCTTATCCGAGACTATTGGTCGCTTTGTGGCACACTTACAGAAACAGAGAAATCTATACTTTTAGGTAAACTGCGAAACCACAAGTTTCAGTTTTATGCTATTTACACACAATGTCTTTCAAGATTCAGCTGTGGCATTAGCAAGCTCAAAACTTCATATCTGTTCTAGCAACATACAGGAAAATTTAATGCAGCCACAAGTAAGATAATTTCTCTCACATCCTTATCCTTCCTTAGGGCCTACTGGTTGTGATTAGTAGCTGGAAAAACTGTGCATTTAAATTTATGGGTTTTTATATGTAATTTTATTTTGATCAACAGAAGTTGATTCCTAGTGCTCCACGCTATTAATGTTTTTATTATAGTTTATTTTGTAATATTCATTACCTAATTACCTATTACAGTGTGTGACATAATAACTCCAACAGTGATCATTTAAAATAATGTAAGTCTGCACAATTGTAACAATCGAATTTGTTTCCTTATTTCACTTAAAAAACCCTAAAAAATCTCAAATCATAAAACAATGGGGTTTTTTTAGTTTATTATGAAAATTTGAAATCATCATGAAAAAATTAGACATTTTTAAAAATGATATTAATCATATTCCAGCACCTTTTGTACTTCATATTTTTCACTGAATCTGTTAATTTATGGGTAAACCTTTTTTCTCTCAAGTAAATCCTCCAAAACCCAAACCAAAGTCCCACAAAGATACATTTACTTCACTAAACTTCTGTAACTTCTCACAAGAAAACAATCATTTACAAAACAGTTTATTGGAATTTTTTTTGAGTGATTATTGCATTTTTATTTTGTATCTCAGCATTATTCCTCTGTACAAATTATCAGTCAGTGAACAAACACCAGGTCCGTTCTCCTTCATTTTTAACTTCCCTGTCTACTTCACAACAGAATAAGCATGAATCACATGGGGCTTGGGAGTTACGGAAGGGCTGTCTGCACAGAAGAGAGTATAGTCTGGACACAGGTAACAGCAGCTAGATTTTCCAGGACTTAAATCCATGTCTGCAATAAACCAGTTTTATTTTCAGCTATTTTTCACAGAGCAGTGTTTCGCAGAACTTTATAAAAGTGCTCAGGCACTTTGTTTTGCTTAGGCATTCAGGCCAACATGTTAGGCAGTAGCTGTAAGGTATAGTTCAGTTCTCATGATAAACATAGTGAAAACAGACTGACCATAGCATTGCAATAATCAAATTTACATCTGCATTTAACCACTGGTGCATGTTCCACACCTGCAAGGTAGCAGAGCCTCTGCCCACACCGGTAGCCTGTGATATTTTTCCCACCTTGGACAAACTAGATCCTTAGCATGTCCTGCTTACTCTTGATACAATCTCTACTTTCTTGACCTTAGCCTTCATTAGACTTTATTTCCTTTTGGACATTTCTGTGGAGGATTACCTCAAGACTTTTTTGTTTGTCACTTAATTGTTTCGAAATTATGTAATAAAAAACCTGGTAAAGCAGACAACTGTATAACAATTGCCTAAATATATTTAAGAAGATGCCTTTGTTGCAAGAAGTTAGGAACTCACAAAATGGGATATGTACACCAGTGGATCTACTACCACAAATACTGAAAAGAAATTGCCATCTTTCACTTCTTTCACCTAGCCACCTGACACTTGAGTTTAAGAAGGTAATCCAAGCACTCTTCCATCCTGCCCCCAAACGTAAAAGCACAAGAATAAAAACCTGCATGTATGGTTCATTGCAAAGCTAAACCCCCAAATAACTTGAACATTTAATATTTCAAAAGACATTAAGACAGAAGAAGGTTTGTCATCTTGGATTCTGAACTGTGAGGTGCTTATCTACATCCAGACTTTTAATCATCTTCCACTCAGTACTTCAGTTACAAAGCAACTGTATATACATACAGGATAAAAAGCAGAACAAAACTTGTTTCTATAAATAACACTGACAAAGAAAACCACTAACAGATTAATGAAAGAATAGTTTTATAAGATTGAATTTGCTATGATTTCACATCATTTCACAGGATAATGTATGAAAAAGACCTGTTTCATAGCACTCATGAACTGCCTAAAGTATATCAACTTATGCATAAGATACTTCCTGGAAGGGGAGACAAAAAGCTAAATTTTGCTTCTCTGGTAATGAGCTAAGTCCATCCTGGCTTCTGAGTTTCTGTGAAAATTTCCTTACCCTTATCACCATTTCCCAACACTCCTTAGAGTGAACTTCGCATCCAATAAATGGACACCTGACAGTGTTGTGATTGCTCCTAACAGGCTGCTACCCTCAGCAACTAATTCACCACTGCTAATAACATCAAAGAGTATATATTTATGCTCTCTGGACAGGTTTTATCAATTTAAAGATCCCACATTCTGTTTTAATTGTATTTTGGTTTGTGTTGTGTTTATCTTGCATAATAAGCTATTACTGGTAAAACCATGGTTTATAACATGGCCGTCTTTTTAGGAATCCAGATCCCACTTTGTCTGTGCAGTGGCATAGAAAAACAAACATTCAAAAGGTGAAATTTGAAAAACATTCTTATTTGCTGTCTTGCAAAACTAATAAATATCCAATGGTTAATAGCAGTCATGAATTTCATGCACAAGTTAACAATTAATTTCAATATCCTCAGAGTCTTTGTTATTGCATAAAAATAAAAATTGAAGTTTTAAAGAATTTTCCTTTAAATATAAATAAACCTGCTGAAGTGAAGAAAATATTATCTAGCTGTAGTGCATCTGCTTTAAATACCTCACATACAGTTCTTTAGTGAAGTATTTAATTTATTCTAGCCTGCTTTCCACGTTACAAACAAGTTGGTAAGCGTTTATTAAAATGACTGTAGAAGCACAACAATAATGTGTAAGACCTAATAGATACATTTGCTTTTTAATTCATTAATTTAATGAATTCTTCATTTTTTTCTGGGCACCACAAAGAAAACATGAACTCTGGATTTGAACAGACGTGTCAGAAAACTCTGTACCAATGTAATTCTATTTGTAGAAATAGCTATAAGTTTGGACTCAACCTTTGCTAACATCTGAGGGGGTACAGATAGAGATAGAGACATTGTAAACTCTCCATTACAAATACCAAACTTAATACAAATCCAGACAAAAAATACAGCTAAAAAGACTGAAAATGGGTAAGGTTTTTTTTGTGTTTTTTTTTAAATCATCACGTGGGTTACCAAAGCAGAATAGGCTTTTATTTTGCCATCTGTGGGGGTGGCTATGACACAAAAAAGGGAAATGGTGTTTCATGCATAGTTACTTTCATTGAGAATCAAAGTTTAACTTATGACTATTACGTAATCAAAATTTATATTTCAAATCGGTTGCATCTTATGCTCATGAAAGACTTCAAACTTGTGATTTTATGTAGCTGAGAAATAATTTTGTCTGTTTCATACACAGAAGACAAGGCAGAACCAGCAATTAAACTTAGAACTGCGTATTTTCTGGTCCACTGCCCTAATCGCAAGATCATCTTTCTACATTCAATTTTGGATAATAAAGAAATGATACAATATGAATTTTTTAAGCTTCATTTTCAATGGCTTGTCTGTAACCAAGGTACAGTTTTATTGAGTTTGTCTTTTAGGCAACATTCTTTATCTCAATTTGTTTTGAAATCAATAGATCTTTGATGCAGTGTTTAATTTTTTTAACTGGTATAGATTATTTAGAATCTCATTAGCATGGATAGACCTATTCAGCTGTTCAGAGCTTATTTCTTTTTTTGGTTGGGTAAATGATCAAAATCAAACCATTTCCAAAGGGCATACCTGTCTTTACAGATTCAAAAATGACTTTGCAAAGTGAACAATAGCATTAGGTCCAAAATAACATTTGATAAACATTTTTGCCAATGGAATAATTAGATGGAGTACTTGTAGGAAGTGGGTCACAAATATTGGGTTTAATACTTTTAAGCATTCACCTTGCATACACATAATCATTAAGTTTCAGGGATGTAATGTCCTCCTAGATTTCTGCTTTCAAAAATCATCTGTCTGTAGTAGTTTGATCAGTGTGTAGTAATAGAAATATTTACTGCCAAAAGTCAATGAAGTAAATATTGCCTGCTGTTCGCAAGACATTATGGGAAGCTGCAAGATGATAACTCTGACTAATTCAGTTTTATTAGCATATTAGAAAAACCCATGCTATGCAGTGTGAACTGATATGCTCTTTTCCCCAAGTACCACAAACATTTGATGCAGAAAATTAATTTCTCCATCACTTAGCTGTTTATTCCAACTAGCAAACTGCTCAAAATGTATAACTCAGAGTCAGCAGTGATGTCTATCAGGTATCAGGAGAAGCGGTAGAATTACTGGTAGCAAGTGTCACAACTGATATTTCTCAGAGTGTTTCTGTCAGCTTTTGAAATTCCTTTTCACATTACAAATTAGAAAGTTTTCACATGCTGTGGACATAATATGAGATATAAACCCCGCTCTCAACCCCAAGTGCTTTCACAAAGAGTCTTATGTCTTACCAGCTGTAGAGGTCTAACATGATGCCTGAGTCAAAATCTTCAGACTCTTTGGGACGTAATTCAAGTAATCTTTCAATGCAAAATCCAAAAGTACATTGATTCATAAGTCTGTAGGCACTGCTTGTTTGTGCAAGTTTGGAGATTACTTTTCTATACCATTCTGTATTCAAATTACTGTAAATGGAAGTACTGCAAAATGATTACGTAGAAATAAATATGTAAAATGCCTACATCAATAACAGATTTCTTAAATGACAGTTATTATATATTAATAAACTCATTGATAGTGTCCTTTTGAAATACTCTGAGCAGTCACAACCCAAACTATAATGAATACTACCTTTTTGGCAAGTTTTTATAACATTCATATATTCAGTAGTAAAAAATATGGTATTTATTTTCCATCAAGAAATTATGGTTGGTGCTCTCCTTTTTTTCGCTACAGGGTAGCATTTTGTTCTTATTGGTCAAGATTTTTCTAAAGTCTTGAATAATGACAGCATGTTTAAATATAATTGTAGAATCATAGCAGATATGGTAAGCAGCATATACACTTATAGGGCAGAGTCTTTCTGTGCACTTCCTGAATCTAAGATAGCACTAATATAAACACATGGATACACGAACTGGATGCTCTCTTAACCAATGCCTGGAACTCATATTTTGATTTTAAGACTTTTGATTAAAAGAAATATGGCTGAATAAATAATATTGCTTAGACTGTCCTGAAATCATAAAACCTTGAGCTTAGTAAACAACAGATTTATTTTTTTTCACTATAATACAGAAGGAAGGAAAAAAAAAATAATTGCTCATAGGTCCATTTGTCCAACACATTAAGTTGACAGGAGACTTGATGAAGATGCATAATTTTCTCTGTAGTTTATATTCAGAACCTTACTAAGATAAACATTGTTGAGCAGTTTTATCTGATGAGTCCAATGTCCTATGTTCAAAGTTCCTACTTGTATAGGAGATAAGAGCTCTTCTGTATTTGACTAAATCAGCACCCTAGATGTATCCACCAAAAGCTTTCATCATGATTTAATAAAATCCTAAATAAATTTGATTATGATGTAGTTGCAAAAGAGAAAATTTATCTTAAATATCTGAAGTACCATGCCACTAATCTGAAGATACTTGCTTTCTCTAATGTCAAGGCAATACATAAAGACAAGTCATATAAGAAAAATAAGAATAACTGCTGTGTGTGATAGATTATTAATAGCCAATCCATTTGCACTCTTCCTACCTGTTCTGTGGAAAATGTATACAAATTTATCATCATATAGTTTTGTAGAAGCAGTTTTCCTTTTTTTCCCTGCCAATTCTCTCCAGTTAAAAGTTATCCCTTTTATATTACCTGCTGCATATTTTAGTATGAGTGTCCATTTTCCTTTCTACCTTTTTATTAAAATAGTTTCAATTTATAAATGATAATTTCTTATTCACTAAGGTTTGTCACTTTTCCTAGTAGAAATACAGAGCTAAAATTCAACCGTTTCAGTAGAAGCTTTCCAGATTTCTAACATTGAGTTTGTTGAAAATATTGGGGAAAAAGTGTCTGGAATGAAAATTATTTCACTTATGTCCGCAAGCATACTGGCACAAGCAGGTGAAATCTCAGAATAGTGTTGGAATTTTGCCAAATGCTACTGATATCAATGAAAATAGTAAAAGCTACATCCCAGTAGCAGCTTCCTTCTCTGCCTCTACTCTTCTCATTTTATCATAACTTCTGTGAATTCTTAAATTTTTATATGAACAGCAGGCTTAGAATTTTAAAACTTCATAAATAATTATCCAGAGAAAATAAGGAAATATTCTCACTATAATAGGAGTTGGGTTTTTAAAGAGTAATTACTGTGATGCTTTTTACTTTTCCAACATATGCCATATTTTTTTTAATCACAAAACAATCCATGGTGCACCTTCCTGTGAAACAGAAATGACAGTTCATTTGCTTGGGTCTAACAATGGTACTGCTGCTAACGAAGATGAGCATCCATAAGTATATTGTATCAAAGATTCATAGTAACTGCTGCCATCAGCATTCATGAAACAGAAATCACGTTTCAGCTGTCCTGTAATTCCTATTCTTTTTTCCAGGACTCATGATTTGGGATGCTTTTACCAGTAGCATAATTAATCAAAAGTCCATAGCTCTAAGTTGTTCTTTAACGACACATAAGTAGTGTCATGCAGTTTCTGTAAGTGACAAATCTAAATGCTACAAATGTACCAAGTCTGAAAAAAAAAGTTATCTGAAATGTCAGTTTACACACACAGGTGTTTGACTTCATTTATATTCTTCTTCCATCTAACAGAGATAAAGCACATCTGGCAGTTAATATTTGTGTATGAAAGTCTTGCTGAGCCTCATTATAACCAAGTGTGCCAAATTTTCTCTCCCTGCAAGAAGCATGTCTAACATTGTGCATCAAAACGTATCCTTGTCTCAGCTCATGAATGTTTATCCTCTCAACAACTACTGCTGTGTTTCAAATACAAATGCTTTGAACAGCAAAGCTGGACAGGTGTTTGAAAGTTATTGCCAGTACTGGACAGAAGAATTTATTCCTGTTCAAACTATAACTGTTTAGTTTTTTCTCATATGCAACCAGAGAAACCACCTCGAACAGGCAAATACCTTAACAGTAACACACATAGCCCCCGCGGAACATGGGAGTAACACCATCCCTGTCCCATTCCATCCAGCCTGCAAACACTTTCCAACCCATCTGGAAGCTAAAACAGGAATTCTCTGAGACAGAACAAGCATTTTGGTTTGTTGAGAAAAGCCTTTTAACACCTACCCTAGCAGGAACTACAGCTTCCAGAGCAAATACAACCTTCTTCCATATCAAATCCACCCTATGCTTATACAGCTCCCTGGACAACAGCAATGTTATCACGCAGATCTTTATTTAAGATGTTAGGAGTGTTTCTATTGTTCACTGGCATCTCTTTAAGCCTCAGTCTCCTACTGCTGCTTTCCTCCTTTTCCTTCATCTATTATTTCCCTGGATTACTACCGCCATTGTATACATAAATGTCTATTTTACAGAAAAATACAAACAAAGAAATCATAGGAAACAAAATTGCATTTGTATAGCTTTTTGTAACTTCAGTATCACTACCATTTTTTATGACTTTATTTAATAATTGCATTTGACCTGATCATTCCCGTATTTCTAACAGCAAATTAGAATATTTTTCTTTCCTTTTTTTTTAATCAAGTAGAAGACTCAGAATTGAAATAAAATACAATTATTTTAAAAGGTCTGGCCAGATATATAACTGAAGTGAAAATCAATTATATGCTCAAGACTTCATGCACAACAGCATTACCTCTGATGTTGTCAGAGCACAGGACAACAGAGGGATAATCCTTTTTGCCACAAAGCAGACTGCTGAAAAGTGAAAATCATTACAGTTCTGACAAACATTCAGTACAAAACCCCAATTATGTGGTTTCAGATTCCACTTCAAACTTAGCATTCCCTCCAGCTTTTTCTAGAGGCTAAAACCAAACATTCTCCATTTTCCCTTGGACTGTTTTGTGGTTTTACCAACTGCAATTATCTTTGCTTCCTGAGCATTAGTGATACTTCACCTAAAAATCCCATAGATCTTTCCTGATTTTATGCCTTTATGTTGTAAATTTGATCCAGTTGACACTTTAAGGAGGAATGCATTACACAGGTTGAGACAGACAATGTGTTTTGGAACATAATGAGAAATTTATGCCAAACAAAAAAGTTTGAAGTGTACTCGAAAATAATGCATTTCAATTCATGTTTGAAAGCACTGGGTGCTCTGCAATAAGGTTTTTCCTAAGCTTTTCTTCTATAAAAATATAAATAAATTCCAGGTTTTCTTACTATTTCAAAATCATTAACTACCACCTATTATTATGACATTCCAAAAGTTTTCACAATACATAAATTTTATACACAGTTACTGTGGTTTAACCCTGTTGGCAATTCAGCCCCACCAGCCACTCACTCACTTCCTTGCAGCAGGATGAAGGAGAGAATTTGAAGCATAAAAGTGAGAAAACTTGTGAGCTAAGAAAAAGAAAGTTTAATAGGGAAAGCAAAAGCTGCGCACACAAGCAAAAAGAGAATTTCATTCACTGCTTGTCATTAACAGGCAGACGTTTAGCCATTTCCAAGAAATCAGGGCCCCATCACACATCCTTTGGAAATAAATGTAGTATTATGGTATACAATGTGATTGAACCCAAAGTGAATCCTCAAAAAAGGACAAGGAGGAGAAATTCATAGAATTGTACCTGCTTCTTCAATTACATGTAGGAAAGAAAATAGAGATTCGAGTTTTATTTTCTACAACCTCACTTAGACTATACAACACTAGTCATTTTGTTTGCACTAAGGAGCAGAAGAGGATGTTTTTAATGTCAAAGTTGCTTGGATATATAGCCCTACTTAAATCAATATGAATTAAGCATCTGAAAACATTATTTGTAATCTGGGCCTATGGTACTTGCACATCAGAATAATCAGGAGAGATTTAGCATGCATGGTTTCTTTCCCTGAAGGTCGAGCAAGAATTGTGGTCACCCCAGCATCAGAAATTCCTCAAGATGAATGGGTAAATTTCACAGATTTGAGCTTCTGTTGTGGACTCAGGCATCTGCACATAGGGACAGCCCTTCTGTAGCAATCGCCATCTATTTCAATGGCAACAACCTTCCTATGGGATTTACCATTTTATTGCATTGCCATCTGTGCTAGAGTCATGTTGTGGAAAAGTCTGAAAGCATAGATAGGAATTACAGTGACACTAATTTTTACAAGAACTAGCGCCTGGCTAATAGCATTTGGATATGCTTTTGTTCTTCCGCACCTTTCATTGCTTGAAAAATCAAGGAATACACATCACACTAAGTGATTTCACAGTACTGTCATAGACAGTTCTTACCAAGATAGGAAAGGCAAGATCTGTCAATAAAAAAAAAAAAATAAGCTTTTCTTAATTGTGTGTTTGCTTCTTTTAAGTTATTTCATTAGCTATTGATTGGCTAATCAATTTGGGATTGGACTGGGGGAAACAATACAATTCAGTGATTTTGATATCTTAGTAGAAAGTACAATTTCAGGATTGTACTATTGCCCACTACACATAGTTTAAATATTTCTTTGATTAGTCTGTGCTCTTTATCATACAAGGCATAAGTAGCTCATCATTAATCAATCACTCCAAATTCCAGGAACATTACAATAAAAGGAATGATAAGGCATGTATTTTGTCATTGTATGTTTTGCATAAAATTAATTTTAATCATGATGGCATTTTCAAAGACACACAGCATTTCATTGCGATTCCAGTGAGGAATCCGCATGCTTTGTGGTATTTCCAATTTGATACATATGTGAAAAAGACAGGAAAAAGAGAAAGATAACGAAGACTGAGAAGAACAAGGTAGAATTCTCATGGCAGAAATTAAAACTGTAAGAAGTTAAGAGAATCAGAACTTGAAAAAAGATTCCTGGTGAGGAAGCAGGGGAGAAAAGGCAGCAAAAGGACATAAGATATTCTATAAAGGAAAATAGGTCTTAAAATAAGTGCATAAATAAATAAGTAGAAACTTATAAATAAATCCTAGAGAGGTTAAGAATGGAAAGAAAAAAACAGTGAAAACAACACCAGAGAAAACTATGGTCTGGGTAGCATTACAGACTCACCAGACAGCTCACAACAGCAGGAATGAGTAACAATTTTATATACTGTAAACAGTGTATCTACCCTTTAATATTACTTTTTAATCCACTCCCTCCTTAGAGTGTACCTTGCTATCTAATAATCTGAAGATGACGAAGCAGGATGAGAGTTTGGTAAAATATAGGTGTTCTAGGTTTCTTAACTACTCCAAATGACATTAAAATCATAGTCAGGGCTGTGCTGAAGGCAGAGATGAAGTTTTCTGTGCTTCTGCACAGCCATCTGCCATACCCTGGTCTGCAGAACCATTCCAGGTGGTGCACAACTTGGTTAATCCAGGCTCTGACATTTGGATACACAAATGAGATGTTTATGCTAGGAGGGATTTTCAAGTTTCTTAGCAGATAACCGTTCAGCTGGCACATTCTGCCTCACTGCTGTTGGAGCAGAGACCGATGCTGCAACAGTAAAGCCTGTCTCCCCAACCAGTGCTGCTGCTCAGGGTTGTATTCAGTGGTGCTTTAATGTGGATTCAGCTGCAGCTGGCAAGATAAACCTACATTTTATAATGAAGAAGGACAAAAATGACTGTACTCATCTTCCCTTAAGAGCTAGAAAAGCTGTACCAAGATTATCCTACTGGTTTGAAACTATTTCAAGTGCTCAAAAAATGAAGTGCTCAAAACAAAAAAGCCCCCAAGATAATCTATGCGAGACATTCAAAAAATCAGATTGCTGATTGAATGTTAAATAGGATAGAGGATGGAGAAAGGAGAGTCTTTCATAGAAAAGTAGTTGAAACATGGAATGTGACTCTTAATCCTATAACTCCTTGCTCAGCCAGTATGATCAATATTGTCTTCAGTGAAATATGTAGCCTACTAACACGGTGTGATTCATGGTAGCTATATAAGAGTTTGCTATGCCAGGAAGTTTCGTACTATGAATATATTAATGAGGATAAATTATGGAGTCATTATAGTGGCACAAAAGTTGAGCTATTGCTAAGATATTGCTACAATAACAGATAAAAAATGCCAAGCAACATTTAAAAATCAACAAAACACATAAAAAAAAAAGAGGGTGAGGAGTGGGGAAGAGGGGAAGAGAAACCCTAAGAAATCAGGAAGCAGAGAGAGGGAAAATAAGAGAAATCAGCTTTTCTCCAGGCAACGAGTCTTGTCTTAGATGTTGCTAAATAATCTTTAGAACAGTATTTTTTATCTTATTGCAAACTATGATAGTATGTGAAAGTAAAATTAAGTTGGAGTTTTAGTACTTAGAAACATAAAAGGAGAGTGAATAAAATCATCTTGAATAACAGTAGGCCTATAAGAATGATTATAATAGTAATGTTAATAAATTCAATAACAGATGAATTGTGCTGCAAAAAGTCAACAAAATGATTACACAGCTTTGTATCTGATACTTTGGTTAACTTTGAGAGGCAGAACTATATATGCATGATGTCAATTACTTTTTCAGAAATAACAAGCTGGGTTGGAGCTTCTGGGAAGCTAGCAATTGCTGGCTCACCTGTTGGATCGCAGAATACTGATAATCATAGAATCATAGAATCATAGAATCGTTAGGTTTGGAAAGGACCTTAAGATCATCTAGTTCCAACCCCCCTGCCATGGGCAGAGACACCTTACGCTAAATCATATCACCCAAGGCCTCGTCTAACCTGGTCTTGAACGCTGCCAGGGATGGAGCATTCACAACCTCCCTGGGCAACCTATTCCAGTGCCTCACCACCCTAACAGGAAAGAATTTCCTTCTTATATCCAATCTAAACTTCCCCTGTTTAAGTTTTAACCCATTACCCCTTGTCCTGTCACTAAAGTCTCTAATGAAGAGTCCCTCTCCAGCATCCCTATAGGCCCCCTTCAGATACTGGAAGGCTGCTATGAGGTCTCCACGCAGCCTTCTCTTCTCCTGGCTGAACAGCCCCAACTTCCTCAGCCTGTCTTCATCTGGGAGGTGCTCCAGTCCCCTGATCATCCTCATGGCCCTTCTCTGGACTTGTTCCAACAGTTCCAGGATATGGTTGGTTTTCTGGGCTGCAAGCGCACACTGCCAGCCCATGTTCATTTTCCCATCAACCACCACCCCCAAGTCCTTCTCTGCAGGGCTGCTCTGAATCTCTTCTCTGCCCAACCTGTAGCTGTGCCTGGGATTCCTCCCACCCAGGTGTAGGACCTTGCACTTGGCATGGTTAAACTTCATGAGGTTGGCATCAGCCCACCACACAAGCGTGTCAAGGGCCCTCTGGATGGCATTCCTTCCCTCCAGCCTATCAACCAAACCACACAGCTCGGTGTCATCAGCAAACTTGCTGAGGGCGCACTCAATGCCACTGTCCATGTCACCAACAAAGATGTTAAGCAAGACCGGTCCCAACACCGACCCCTCAGGGACACCACTCGTTACTGGTCTCCAGCCGGACATTGAGCCATTGACCACAACTCTCTGTGTGCGGCCATCCAGCCAGTTCTTTATCCACCGAGTGGTCCATTCATCAAACTGATGTCTCTCCAATTTAGAGACAAGGGTGTTGTGCGGGACAGTGTCGAACGCTTTGCACAAGTCCATGCAGATGACATCAACCTTGTTGTTTTCCATGTGCCTTAGCATGCCTTCCAGGAGAATCTGCTCCAAGATTTTGCCAGGCACAGAGGTGAGACTGACTGGTCTGTAATTCCCCGGGTCATCCATCTTCCCCTTCTTGAAAATGGGGGTTATATTTCCCTTTTTCCAGTCATCGGGAACTTCACCTGACTGCCATGATTTCTCAAATATGATGGACAGTGGCTTAGCAACTTCATTTGCCAGCTCCTTCAGGACCCACGGATGGATTTCATCAGGACCCATGGACTTGTGCACGTTCAGATTTTTAAGATGGTCACGAACCAGTTCCTCTCCTACAGTGGGCACAAGGTCTTCATTCTCACAGTCCCTGCATCTGCCTTCCAAGACTTGGGTGGTGTGGTCAGAGCATTTGCCAGTGAAGACCGTGGCGAAGACGTCATTCAGAACCTCAGCCTTCTCCAAATCCTGTGCAGCCAGTTCTCCTGAGAGCTTCCTGAGGGGGCCTACATTCTCCCTAGTCTGTTTTTTCTTTGCTATGTACCTATAGAATCCCTTCCTGTTATCTTTAATACCTCTAGCTAAGTTTAATTCTAATAATATCCTTATGGATAGTAGGGAACTGAACTGATTCTGATTTTAGGATTTCGGAGTTTGCTACCAAGTTAATATATTGAATACAAAATTTACAGCTATAGTTACTGTTTTCTTTCAAGTGATTTATATGACTTCTGGAGACTGAATCTGGTGCCAGTGGACTAATCTACTTTCTGATATCTAAAGGCTATATTGATCAGGAAGACTAACTGTAAATCCTCCCAAATAAAATCTTCAGAAAATGTGATACATACTATAAATTGAGACCTTTTAAGGCCACATCTTCAAATGAAAGTTTGCCTACAAGGATTTTATTGTCACTTTGTACTCCAACATTATTTCCAATTCTTTCTCATCTTTCATCTTTTATTTTTGGACACATCAGATACTAAAAACCTAAAGATATCTGCTAGCATGCAAATGTACCCTAACTTCTAAACACAAGTTTCCAAGCAAATAATGGCAAAGTCTGAAACACTAACTCGAGCATGCACTCTTCCCATTTATGGAAGGGAAGCACAATGAGCAAACTGTGATTTCTAGCATTATTGTGGCTTTTCTAAATGCCAAAAAAGTCTTTTGCAAAAAAAAACCTATAGCCAAACAATTCAGTCATACAACAGACTAAACTTAATTTCTGATTATTTTTTTTTTTTACTAAAATAGCGCCTTTCTAAATTGGGCTCAAGATAAATGAGCTCTTGCCATGAATTCTAAGATGCATTGGACATAACTGTCAAACACTGGCAGCTGTATCAAGCGAGCTAATTAAACATGCTTAGGTAGGCAGAAATTGTCTATTTTAGCCAGTACCAGTATAGATTTTTTCAATTTGAGGTACTGAAAGTAACAACAAAATCTATTTTTTCCCCATAGCAAATGCCCATGTAAAATATTTACATGAACAGAAGTCAAAGACATTATCATACAGCCAATAAAAATCTGAACAAAAGATTTGTTTAAAGATACACCTGAATTAGGTTGATGCAACTGCCACAATTTTACCATCAAATAAAAGGGGTTTGAGCACACCTTCAATATCCCCTGATTGGTGTATCCTTCCCTGCCTTCTTTTCCCTCCTTCTCTTCCTCCCCCTTCTTTACTTGCACATGCAAGCCAGCAGTTCATAACAAATTGCCTTCATATCCTGGGAAAATCAAAACAAAACATTGTAACCAACATTTGCTCCATTACAATTTTCCAACTCTGAAGTCACAAAGTGCGACCTCTAATTATTCATGAAAAAGATCTGCTAAGCCAGTAACTTTGCAAGAAGGCATTTATTAGTTTCCTTAAATGATTTTTTTTCAGCAATTACTTATTTTTCTTGCAATTACTGCCACTGCCTTTCCCATATCACACACAATTTAGATATCCTGGCATTCCTCTGTGTTGTTATTCTGCCAATTTTAGACTCTTCTAGAATCAAGTTACAGGGCTACAGATCTCATGGGTATGGTAGAGACATGCTGGGACAGCCCAACACCATAGAGCGCTACCATGGATATATACCAGTTCTTTGGAAAGGATGGTCTGGGAGACCAAGGATTGGGAGTCACCCTAAGCATGGAAAAACAGCAATGAAAGCCATGACCTCTGCCTCAGGACTTATGATGAGGCAGCCATGGCAGCAAAAAAGGACCTGGGGGTCCTTGGAGATGGCAAGCTTAACATAAACCAGCAATATGACTCTGTGGCAAACACAGCAGAATCCTGCACTCAGGGATGGATAAGGCAAAGCATCAGGAGTGGAGGGAGGTGATCCTTCCCCACTGCTCAGCCCTGGTGAGATGCATTTGCCATGCTGGGTCCAGTTCTGAGCCGCCCAGAGCAACCAGGGCACATGCTGCAACGAGCCAGAAGTTGATAAATGCCTGTTGAAGGCAGGTAAAGAAGAACCAGACTCTTCTTAATGCTTCCTATAGACAGGACAAGAGGCAACATGGACAAACTGGAATTCAGGAAATTCAATTCCAACATTATATTCCTTTGAGGGTGATAAAATATTAGCACAGGTTGCCCATAGAAAATCTGGGGGCTCCCTCCTTGGAGATATTCAAAGGCCAGCTGGCCGTAGCCTGGAACAAATTACTCTAAGTGCTCTTGCTTTGGGTACAGGAATTGGACTAGACAGCTTCCAGACATTGTTTCTTCCTTGAACTATTTTGAAATTCTGTGGTATTTACTTCAGACAGGTAACCACTGGACAAAACTTGAATACCTCTATCGTAAACAGTCTGAGACCTAAGTATCAAATTCATATATTTCCATGTTGTAGTACATCATCTGTATTCATTTTGAGTGTTTGTCAAATGAGAATTTATGTCAGTGCTCTTTAAACAATGTATGCAAGCAGCCCAGTCCTAAACATTGTATCAAGGACTCATTATAAAATCAAAGAACATGGTGTTACTGTGCTTTTCAACATCACAGAACAGCTATTTTTCAGGAAAGGGCATGAAACCTGAATGGCAGCTGCCTTCTTCACAGTTAGTTTTCATGAAAAGCCAGTTTTAATCTACTATCAGGTAAAAGGATTTTTACATTTAAATGAACATGCTTTTAAGGTCAACTCTTTCTGACTTTTTCCCCTTGTTCCAGTTTCTGGAGTGAGTGAAGCTCAAAAACAAAACCAAGAGTTTGAGTCTATAGGTTCAGGTACAGTTGTGCCTTGAGAGAAATAAATACAGCTAAATCACTGTACTGTATCTTCTGTTACTTCCCCCCTCTTTGCTGCTACACTTTCCTTTCCACCAGACTCATACAATTGTTTTTAACATGTAGCTGCAGCTGCTATAACACAGCAGCTATACTCAACTATGTAATTTTATCTATGATAGAGATAAATCATAAAATCAGTTAGGTTTGCAAAGACTTTAAGATCATTGAGTCCAACTGCAAACCCAGCACTGCTAAAACCACCACTAAACCATGTCCACAAACACCACATGTACACATCTTTTAAATACCTCCAGGGATGGTGGCTATATAAGTTTCAAACTGTACAGGTCACCCTTGCACCAATAATCATCATAAAGCCAGATTATTTGAGGCAATTAACCAGTCGTTTTAATCTCTAATTTAGATTAGAGCATTTAAAAAAAAAAAAAAAAAAAAAAAAAACAAACCAAAATTATTTCCAATTAAATATTACTCATTATTTCAAATTTTAACCTTTCAGGTGCAGTCACATATGAATCTTCACAGAAATAGGAAAATATATTTCAGAATTGTTGAGGTCAGCAAGTATTAGCCTATATCTGGCAATTTACATAAAGTGGAAAACAACTTTTGGCAAAGATTTAGTGAATACAGGTGCATGGGAAAAAGTGTCAGCTGAATGAGATGGATAGGTATTTTCTCAAAGTAATGGTGATGTGGATCTTAAGCACATTTGATATTGTTATTATGCCAGTTATGGGATCTTAACACGCCAGTACATGATGAGCTGCTCTGCTTTCCAAACACAAGTTGGCTTTCATTGTTTGCTAGTGTTTTCCTTTAAAATGCTTCATTCTCACAAAGGCTGCAACATGGACCTAAACAACTTTCCTGGTTGATACAGAAAACATGAGTGTGGAGTCATACTAAGTCTATAGGCTAACACCAGCAGAGAATCCAAAGAAACAGACCTAACTTATGCAATAAGATGTTAGTTAATTTATAGTACTCTGAGTCAGCATGAGCTGGTGCTACTTATTTTGTGCTCACATTTTATGAATGGTTGGCTAAGTATCAAATACTTTGCAGACGGAAATTTATAATCAGGCAAAATATTAATCTCTGTTTTACTGCTGGAGGATAATTCTTGTTTAAAAATGACCTACAGTAAAAAAAAAAAAAAAAATTAAAAAAAAAATCAATCCAGTTAGACAGACAGTTAGACAGATTATGGATGTTTTTATACATGCTTTTCTAAAAAATCCAGTAGTCATATCTGTAACACATGCTGGAAAAACACCACTTGGACTCTTTTTCCCTCTTAGATTTATTTTAGATAAAATAATTTGTGACACAGGATGTATCTCTTCTCTGCCTTTTAATAAATAGTGGACTATTTTCTGCAGAAAATAGAAGTACAGTGCATTACTGAGAACTAAAGGAGCACATTGGCATAGTTTAAATATCTGCCGTGCTTCCAGACATAAAAGTTTCCTGACATAGCCATGGAACTTCAGGATATTCCCAAAATTTTAAAATAAATAAATAATTAACAATATATATTTTATATATATATATCTATAATTAATTCTGAGGGTTTTAATGTGCTTCAATTACTTCTAAAGTGAATGCCAGTTTATCTTCGCTAACTAAATAATTAAGAAAAATTGTGTGTTTGTGAACCCTGCCCAAGCATATTCATTTATTATAGTCTCTGTGCAGATGGAAGAGTTAAATAGATTACATATATCACCATGACAAAGATCAGATATAGTAACCTGAAAATAACATTATCTTGCATCAATCAGTCACAAGAGAGATGCTCCCATGTGACTGAGTTCCCTGTGAAGTTATTAAGCTCTGTTGAAAAAAGTCAGTTCTTAGAACTGGTAATTCTGAGTTAAGTTTACAATAAGTTTTAAAAGAAAACAAACACACAAAAAAAACCCAACCCAACCACCACAAATAGAAGAAGGAAGCCCATCAATGGAGATTTCAGAAATGCTGACATTTACTTACACACACAAAAAAAAAAAAGAAATCAGGGCACTGCATAATACCAAGGTGAATTCACTTGCACCCCTCTGTGAATATTTTCCATAAACAGCGTAAAAGTCTACATTTGAACTTTTTGTATAAAGTAAAATGCTTTTTCTCAAATAGGTGAACATTTCTTATGAAATCTATACAGTGAAATATAATATTTCTAGACTATATCAAAATTTAAACAAGGGGTTCTAGTATAATTACTGAACTGTAAAGTCAAAACAAGAGTTTTAATATAACTTAGGAATGTGATTTTTTTCATGTCATAATAGATAGATGTTTATTTTAGGAATTATTAGATTTTGTGGAGGGAATTGTAACTCATGAAAAACAGATTATACTGCCTAGAGAATAATGAAAGCTGCATTTTTATTTTTTTTCGTCACTAGAATAAAACATTATACTAAGGATCTTCTATGGCAGCTAAAGAGATTTTTGAAGTACAGCCATAGAAGTTAGTATACTTTCTTTTGCAAAATCTTAATGATTTGTAAAAATATCAAGTCAAGTAATGGAACCATTTCTTTTTTTTTTTTTTTGCAGTGCTTTCAGAAGTTTATTTTGTCCATTACATTTTTTTTCTGCATGTCCATTAGTATAGAGGAATCTTAGTACCAAGCCAGCCTAAGAACCCATTCTGGAAAAATGTAAGAAGCTCTTTGACATTCAGTTTCAAGTTAGCTGCTAGCAATAACATGACACAGTTAAGTCTAAGTATTGACAGCTAAACACAGAACAGTAACACTTATGAAATATTAAAGATCATCACATACAAAGCAATAGCAAGCAAGACTATATTGTCTCTCCAAAGGATGCAACATTTTTGTTATATATATATTTCCTTAATGTGACCAACAAAACCTTTTAATTTTAAAACTAAAAAAAAAAAAGTCAGATATTTCCTTGCTACCCAAAAAGTAAGAAAAAGTATAAGAATTATGAAAATAATATAAACTAATCCATGAATACCTGAGATCTTACTAAAATAGGCTGCATCTTCACCAAAATGATGTCAAAGTTCCAAGAAGAATCTCTTTATTTGGTGCCATAACCCAGAGTTCTTTTCAATGTTCAAGGACTGAACTTCATATCACACTACTTCTTCAAATTGTGGTGGAGCAGAGAAACACATAACCTTTCAAAATATACAGTTTTTTGCTTAAGCATTTATAAAGAAATGGGTTATTTTTTTTCTAAAAAAAAAAGGAAAATTATATTAAACAAGAACTCATTTTCACATAATGGATGAAAAACAGCAGATGAAGTTCAGTTATTGGAATTCCTTATACAGTTACTTGAAACAATTTCTCTTGCAGGCAGCTGAAAAGTAGTGACTTATCATCCATGGTAAATCCAGCAAAATACATTCACCAACAAGAAGCTAGCTAACTAACACCATTGCAGGAAAATACAGTTCGAAGAAAACTGTCCAGAAGGCAATTTACAAAGCAATTCCCCTCAGCAAGGACCACTGTGAAAGCTATCCAGGGTGATTCAGAGCTTGAGCACTGGATGTTTCAAGGGGTCAGCTCATATACGTAAGTTTCTCTTTATACAATTAAATAACACAGTGACTGCAATAATTCTGTTATTAATTTATACCATGACTACATAATTGTTGCATAAATATGAAGCTGAACATACTGCATCTTCAGTATGTGACACAGACTTATTTTATAGAAATAAGTACTTTCTGAAGCTACTCTGACTCCTTTTTCAAAGGGTTATTTTAATGCTTGGTGATGAGGGCAATTCTGAAAAAAATACTGATTCCAACAGAGGTGTACATTAAAACAAAATTCTAATTAATGCAAAAGAAACAGCAGAGTAGAAAAGACTATGAAGTTTCAAGAGTCAATCTCAAAGTAATTTGTCTCCTATGTTACAATACCTCTGACAGTTTATTGCACTTTGAGAATAATTATTCATTTCAGATTTTATAAACCAAGAAATCTGTTCTTTTCAGCTGTTAGCAGCTGGATTGTACCTGATGCTTTGATAATGAAAACCATTAGAAAATTGCACACTCAAAGGCCAAATAATCCTCTCAAGAAGATGCTCTATGTACAAACTGAAGTTTTCCACAAATATAAAAATGCTAGGATAGAGAGCACTGCTTACCTCACCAATAGAGCATTTAATAATTTCCTTAATTATCTATGAATTTTTAATGTTCTCTGTTTGATAGCAGTTCACATTATGACCTAAAGTACACAATTATGTGACCATCTAGTTAATTACTGCTGGCTAAAGAATACACTCAAATTTTCCTTCTTACACTGATGTTTGGGACTGAAAAACACCACCACTATCTTCAGTTCTAAACGTATGTTGGGGACAAACATTTTTCTTGTTTCTGCAACAGGTGAAATGAGTCTTCCTTCTTTCCCAGCCCCTGCAGCTAGCAAGGTTTAGCCTAATTAGAGCTCTAATAAGAGCCTGCTAGACAGAGGGGAAATATCCTGCACTATCACTCTTAACTCTTCCTTCCCTCACCCCCACTTCTTTGCATCCTATTTTCAGCACTAGCACCCCTTAGCCTAACTTCTTCAGGCCCTCTTTTCTTCACACAGTGCTCAAACATCCACTGTTCTTTCCAGTTTCACATCTGGGAGAGACTTAACTGAAATCAGACTCCACCATCCATTGTCTCAAAGATTGGTGTGAGAAGCTGAACTCCACTATCTCAGATACAAGTGTGAGGAGCTGAGATGGGACTCCACTGTCTGAGAGATGGGTGGGAGGAGCTAAAACTCCACTGTCCATTACCTCAAGGATTGCTGACAGATGTGCAGTTAAAGAGCTGGCTTAAAGACTGAATGCAGGTAATCCACCAGGAACGTGCAGTACGTGACATTAAGAACACAGGCACTTCCCCCTAACATATTATAAAAGAGGAAAAACGTAATTGCCGCTGGGGACACCCACCACCAAAGATGACAACTACGGACCCTTGGGACACCACTGGATCCACATTGGTGACTATCTCTCTGTGCACTCTGAATTCTTGCTTATTTTCTATCCCTTCTTTATTATTTATTTATTTGTCCTATCAATATATTTTTTATAATAATAATCCTTTTATAATAAACAAACTGACCAAGTGTGGTACTCGACCTCACTTGCATCTTAATTTCACTCTGAGGATCACAAACAAAATATGCCCAACACTGGATTTTATCCAGTCGTACCTTTACAACATCTGACCTCATCACAGAGTCCCGGTAAAAACTTTTCCAAAGTTTATGACTGGCCTTGCAGGCACTTGTAGCCCATCACACTACTCTAGCCCTGTGATCCACTGCTCTGAGACATAGTGCTGATTGTCAGTACAACACTGTCCATCATGAGACTACAAGCACGCCTGCCAGGCCACTCATCTGAACACCCTGCCAAGCAGGAACACCCATCTATTCCATGCTGTGCAAAAACACGGTGACATTGGCAGAGGAATTTCATGATATATGTGGTTCAAAAGCACTGCCGAACAATTTGAATATCATTAGCAGTTTCAAGAAAAGTAATCAGTGATTTAAAGAGCAGTAAACATTCTTAATAGCCCTGTGCTGTCTCCCACCACAATCAAAGTCAGTGCTTCCAGAACAGATATCTATTAAAATCACTGAAAAATACCATTCTGTCTGAGCCAACCCTGCTTCTCTTTGTGAACAGCTAAGGTTAGTGGGGGTTGTTTTTGTAGTGTGTGTTTCGGTTTTGTTGTTTTTTTTTTGGAGTAGGTGTGGTGTTAATTTTTTGTGGGGTTTCGTTTGTTTGATTGTTTGTATTGGGGTTTGTTTTATTTCTTTTCCTTTTCTCTTTTTTTTCATGCAAAGATATTCACTTGAAGAAATAAGGGTAACTCTTTTGAGAATAATTTATTTTAGAAAAAATCTCCTACAAAATCATAATGAAAATTATGCAGTTTTTTTGCAAGATTTTAATACTGGCAATAATAGAAAGCAGACTAAATCTTGCATATGTAAGAAGTCACACTAACATCTTCTATGATATGACATTATCGTCTTCTGATCTATCCTTTATTATGATGATAGAATTCTTAAACACGCTATAAGCCTGTTTTCCTGCTTTGAAATGAAAAAAAAACACCCAACCAAAACCATACTAAACTAAGAAAAAAAAAGGCAAAAAAACAAACAGAAAACCACCAAACACACGCACACACAAAAACCCAGACAACCACCCCACCAAAAAATATCTACTATTTTTTCCCCCACACTTTTTAACATGAAAGTCTGAGACAACAAAAGCTGCCATAAGTTAGACTGAAAGTACAGTTATTTCAGTATTTTTCTTCTGACAGCCTCTGAAAAGTGGATGCTTAGAGTGAAGAATGGGATAGTGGTACTTTGAGTACTTTCATCCATTCTTAAAAACAAACTTGATTTGTGTGTAGCATGCTCAGTGAAACCATTTTCCTAGCAATTATCCAGCCTCTTGTTGAAGCTCATGCAAACCTCCCATCTACAACAAACTTTGACAAGGAATTTCACTATTGTGATCTGCTGCACAAAAAAAATGGCTTCATTACTTCTTTTGAACTTGTCTGTTATTACAGTAATTGATTCCTCAAAATCTATTTTGCTCAGAAGAGATGATGAATAATTTTTCTCTATCCTTCCTCTCCAGATTAATTTTATGTCTCTTTTCACCTTTGGTTTATTTTCCCCTGCTCTAATTCTGAAAGCTGTTATTTCCAGAGGGATTGTTCTAAGGCCTTTTATTCATTCTTGTGCTTCTCTAATCTTTTTCCCTTCCAGGGAAAGGGATGGAAGTTCTATAGAAATAAAAGTGACAACATTCTTCTCTTCCTTTCCCCTGCCACTGTAGAAACTTCTGTTTTCAGTTTTGTTCTCCAATAAATACTGAGCTTTGTAAATGAAACTATATCACCATCCTCAGAGCTTTATCTGGAGTGGTAATGGCCTACTGAGTACCCAAGGACAAACACATTTTCTAAGATCTGTTGTTTGCTTTTAAATCAGTGCAGGTGTAATGCACAGTCCCTGTCTTTCCTAAGGTTTTTCAGCTCTTCATGTTCTTTTTCTCTCATCTTTGCTATTTGTGTATTTTCTTGCCTTTTCTTAGGGTGTGCTGAAACACTACCAGCCAAGTACTATCTGGTAAACAAAAGTAATGCAATTAAACTTTTTACTCTGTTTCTGCTAAAATCTTAGACATATAAATCTAAGTTTTTGCTTTATTATCCTCCAAGATAAGCATCTCCTGATTTTCATTAGACTTGGAAAAAAGTGTTAGAGGAACTGCCTGGGTTTGTGCAAGTGTCATAGTAACAAACTGAACATACATCACCCAGTTATGAAACTAAATTAAGAGCTTATGATGGCAGCCAGAAGCAGGAGTAAAAACATGAAATCCTATGGCTAAGGAGAACTATTTCTGTCTGCACACACAAAAATAAGTCATTCATTTGACAACTGTATATGCTCCCATGGGCTGCAAAATACTACAAGTGTCTCCATGACTTTGTGGGAGAGATCTGAATGCACATTGGCAAATCTGCTGCACAAGGAACACAATATAAGTGAGATTATGTAGTATTCAATGTGCTGAAGAGAACTTCGTATGTGAGCAAGTCTGAATGAGCAGTCAAAACCCCACTATCCCATCAACAGAATTGAGCCAACAAGACCAGCAGAGCACAAAGTCTGCTTCTTAGACATCTTGTTGCAAGGAGATATCTGTCTTTAGATAATGTTTTCATAGGCATTTTATGCTAAAAACATCTTCTGTCAGTGTTTGGGCAGCAGCTAGATGACCTCAAGCCTTTCAAACATCTGGCATAAATACATGTTTTCATGCAAATACAAGCTATAACTGTCAGTAATACACCCTCGTGTAAGAAAAAAGTGAAAGAGTTCAGAACTGTTTTCTATGCCTAAGAGTCAGAAAAATGAGAAACTGTGGCTAAAGCCATTACGACATCAAAAAAGTACATGAAAAACATTACACTCTACTTGTGAAACAAAACCTGAAAAGTGGTAGGTGATCTGTACTGGGTTTGGCTGCGATAATTTTCTTCATAGTAGCTTGTATGGTGGTGTGTTTTGGATTTGTGACCAAACAATGATAATGATTTAGCTAATGGTTATGAGTGCTTTCCCAGCATCAAGGTTTTTTCTGTTCCTCACTCCACCCCACTAGCAAGGAGGCTGGGAGTGCACAAAAAGCTGGGAGAGGACACAGCCAGGACAGCTGGCCCTCACTTACCAAAGAGATATTCCATACCATATGATATTCGTGCTCAGCAACAAAAGCTGGGAGAAGGAGAAGGAAAGGGGGGATGTTCAGAGTTAAGGTGTTTGTCTTCCCAAGTAACCATTAAACATGATGGAGCCTTGCTTTCCGGGAGGTGGCCGAACACCTACCTGCTGATGGGAAGTTGTGAATGAATTCCTTGCTTTGCTTTGCTTGAGCGCACAGCTTTCGGTTTACTTACTAAGCTGTCTTCACCTCAGTGCACAAGTTTTTTCTTTTACCCTACAGATTCTCTCTCCCATTCCTCTGTGAGGAGTGAGCGAGTGGCTGGGTAGCCAAGGTGCTGGCTGGGGTTAAACCATGACAGAGATCTCAATTAGAGATCTCAATTTTTCAGTTATTTATATTACCTAAAATCATAAAAATATATAAATTAGCCAAAACCTCATTTTTTCAAGAATCCATACAAAATTATAAGTACTTTACAATATGCATAATAAAATAGAGAATGAAAAAAAATAAAATTAAGATCAGTAAAAGCTAGAAAAGTTCAGGCTGAAATTAAAATCAAAGTAAGAAGTTATTTTCACATGTGGTTTCAGGAAGACAGAACATTTTCCAAAATTCTTGAATCTTTAAATTTAATGTGTTTCATTTTTTCATCAAACCCTAAAGATTCCTACGGTTTTGTTTTGATTTAAAAAAATAATAGTAAGTATACCCACTCCACATGTTTTTGGAATAATTTATCATACCCATCATACTAAGCAGTTCTGAGAAAGCATTCCATTTTCTCTACATGCTAGATCTCCCCATGGACTTATAGAAACAACATGTCTACAGAAAGCATTTCTGTCGGCAAGTCTTCAATACCTGTTGAAGGATGTTAGCCTTGTTTTCTGTAACTATTCTTGTCCCACTAAAATCTATTATTGAATACACATTTTAGTTGAAATAGATCAGGACAAATGCACTGTCAGGGACCTCTCAGAATGTAGATTTATTTTCAACTTATTGATTTCAACTCTTATTTTGTATGTTTGAAACAGTTTCTTTTCCATAATACAGAAAGAATATATATTGGATATAATTTGAAATAAACCAATAGATATAAATTACTTTTTTTCAAATATTTTACATAAAATGGGTGCAATATTAAAGCATCACAGTATTAAATGTCGCAAACCATTATGAAGATTGGACATAATATCAAAGTTCCCCTAGTGACTCAAATCTTTCTGCATTTTTGAGAATCATCATGCTGCAAATGTTAACAAGAAACATCAACCCTCAAAAACGTCAGCTCTGAACAAGACTCCACTCTACTGGTGTAGTACAGAGATGGTCTGCACCACCAACAGTAGCAAATTAAGGCTGACAATGTTAGTTAGCTTAGGAAAGCACAGCAAGCTCCAATTGCCGTTATGATTTCCCTTTAACAATTCTTGCTGAAAAGACATTCAGGGCAAGAATGAGATTGAAAAAGAGAGAATGGTGTACAGATTAAGACCAAATTTAGGTTCCCATGTCTCCATTATTTCCTCTTGTTTTTTAATCATCACTTCTGCCTTGAGAAAAGTACATACCGTTCCTTCCCACTGAGGTCAATAACAGCTTTATATACATAGAATTTAGCCCCTGGAGATCATTACTTAATTAAGGTACAAAATAAAGTGCAGCAATGGTGTTCATTAATCTAAGGGATAAGAGTAGGTCAGCATTTAAACTAACACAGCAATAACAATAGATTTTGCATTCATGTCAGGACTATATATTTAATCCTCAGGGAAGAACTGTCAAGGGCTACTTGTCCAATTGCGAAAGCTGGCCTCCTCGAGCTATGTTTTGAATAACTGTCACAGAAGAGCGAAAGCTGCTTCTTCAGAGTCTCAAGGTCCCAGATTGTTTAGTCTATTGTGGTGAAAACTCTGAGGAAGTATCTTATGTGAAAAATTTTGCAAGTTGTGCCTACATGATTTTGCATAAATATAATTGCATTTTTGTCAGCCAAATCCATTGCTGAACCATGTATTTTAAACTTAACCTATCCAAAAAATAAAAAAATAAAAAAAAACCAAAGGTATGACCAACAAAAACCAATCAAGTTACAACAAAAATTAATGATATGTATATAATTTAAGTTATTAAGCAATATTTAATTTAAATATAGTGTTCTAATTTTAAAATAGTCCTTTCATATCAAGCCATCTCTAAAACATTTATCTTCAGTAAAGGAAAAATTGTTCAGAAAGATTCCACTAGCTAGCAAGATTCAGGTCACAGACTTATTTCAAGGCCAGTATTTTAGATCACAGGGTAAATTAAAATATATACATTTTTCATACTAAAAAGGGAAATTTACTACTCTCTACACAGAGACCCAGGAAACTAGATTCTTTCTAGAAATGCAGTAAGATCTTAGACTATGAAACCCATAAGCAAGATCTGAAGCTGTTGCTTCACCTCTGAATGGTTTGTTTTACAACCAGGATCAGAACTACCTTTTAATTTATGAAGCCAGTGGCTTCTCCTCTTAACCTACCCATGTTTTTGGTCTTTAGACAGCAATCAGGCAGAGATGGAAAGACAACTGAAAAAGTTAAGATTAAACGCTCAGTTGAGCATACATTTGAGGCTAGAACCAAAATTCGAGGGCTTCTGAAAGCTAAAAACTAAGATAAAAGAATGACAAGTACTCCAGCCAGAGCATATTACTATACTGTGAATCAATTCCTTTATGCTTCTCAAAGATCATTCAAGTACTCTTTCACTTAATTAAGCTGTCGGCATGTACTAATCATATTCAGGTTGTGATTCACTCAACCCATACTGGTTTTTAAGGGACCAACTGACTTAAAGCCTGACTTGTACCTGAGGTATGACTTGGTTATCCTGGAAAAAATATACTCCATTCCTTCCATTTCTCATTTATAAGAGAATATGCATTTATATCAAAGTGTTTTACGCTCACTACAATGTCTCTTTGTTCAGGGCAGTATAGCATCACTGAAATTTTTAACAACTTATAAATTCAGATAAGAATTCAGATATACAGAAAAATGAGGGAAGACAGTGCCCACTTTTATCTCTAGGGACATATCTAGAGGATACCTCACAGAGAGAGATTCAGCTTTTCACATAAT
Source organism: Pezoporus occidentalis (assembly GCF_034315485.1). Lineage (NCBI taxonomy): Eukaryota > Metazoa > Chordata > Aves > Psittaciformes > Psittacidae > Pezoporus > Pezoporus occidentalis. The sequence goes on along the minus strand of NW_026912778.1, from coordinate 7,162,028 downwards.
ATTTATAATTTTTATAATGTTTTTCACTTGAAAACATTAACTGTTATTGCTTGAAATATTTTTGCTACTGCTTGAAACAGTGTTCTGCAAAACAAATATATTTTGCTGTCCCAAAATATTTTATCAGTGCCATACAACTTCTGTTTATCTTAAAGGGGCATATTTAGTTTAGAATTTGGACATTTTAAAACAAAGTTATTTTTCTTTGTCATGAGAACTCACATTTAGCAAGGATATATCAATTTGGAAAAGGTTTTTGAAACTAACATTCCAGTTATTTCCAAAACAAAAACACTTAAACCAGTACTGTTCACAAAAAAAAAAAAAAAAAAAAAAAAAAAAATAGAAGTTCATTTGAAGAACAGATTAAGCTACTGGTTACCAATTTATCTCCTGAAGAACTTTTCCTCTTCTTACCTGAGTATTTTCTGCTCATCTGAGTTATTATTCCAGACCCTGATTGCAAGCCTGTCAAAGTAGTAATGCATATATTAGCCTAGCTGAGATTATTTCATCTGATAGTGGCCCCACTGCATCCACCATTTTTAATTTCTCTTTTTGTTGGTGATTTTGTTTCCAGTGACATCCACCGGCATATTGCCTGTAAATATCTTCAGGCCTGGAACTATCCAGCAACATGCTGTAATATCTAAGCCTAGGGATGCATATGGCTGTGGAATATCTAAAGTTAGAAGGAACCCATAAGGATCATCAAGTCCAGCTCGCTGCAGGACTACCTAAAACTAAACCATATTATTAAACAAATTGTCCAGATGCTACTTGAACACTCAACAGGCTTTGTGCTGTGACCACTTCCCTTAGAAGCCTGTTCCAGTGACTAACCACCCTCCCAGTAAAGAGCTTTCTCCTAATGTCCAACATGAACTTCCCTTGGCCAGCTTGCTTTTATTAAAAAAAAAAAAAAAAAAGGCTGTTTGATTACTACAAATAAGATCAAGACAGATCTCCACACACACACAAACAATTTGACAAGTAATGACACACACCATACATAACGCACATACACACATTCTCAGTTACAAATACAAATTTTGTTTGTTATAAAGTGTTGGTGAAGGATGATAACTAAACTGCAAACTGATTTTTCCCTCCTATGGCTGCCTCGACAAATAAGCTCTTGTAAGCATGGAATCCTGCTTCACCTAAACCAAGTAATACAAGCTATTATTATACTCACCATAGAATAATACTTCTTGGCACACATTCCCTCTTGAATTTCAAAGGGTCAATTGCCTGACACTGCTTGGTGCGCTTGAAGAAATATCTTACTCAGACATAGGACTGACAGTCTAAAATGGTGAAGTCCTGGTAAAATACTTGGTTTCATTGTCCAAAACTATAGCTAGTTGCTGTCCTCCAATATCAATAGGCTACTCATTTACACAGTGAAATGCCCAGAAGCTGACTAATCACATTACAAATTCTGGTCCTATCAGGATGTATTTATAAACACACATTTCTTTCAAGATGACAGTGCTAAGTCATGCAGTAGCCACCACAATCACCTACAGTGCACAATTACAATTAAAACCAGATTTGTTGGATGCTGTGAGCAGCCACAGCTGGAAATTTTCACAGTCAGAACTTGCCTTCCTTCCCACTTCTTGTTCAATGACAGCTATAAAAAAACATATAAAGGTAGAAGGAAAGCCAAACATTTTACTTCTAGCACAATGCTGCCTGCATTGATGATTACCACATGTGAAAAAAAAAATAATATTCTGAGCAAAACCTTCAACATTTAAATAAACAAAAAAAATTACCGAGCGCATAACCATCAGTGTTCTGGTTTCTGCAGGGAGCTATTGGGATCTTTCCATGGACACAGTCATTGACCAAGGTGTGAGTAACAGCCATTCCAATATACTGGCAATGACTGAGGCAACTTGGGGAGGGCTGTGCCAGCATGAGGAGTAACTGACCTGCCAAGGTGTATGACTCTACAATACAACCAGGAAAATCTTGAAAGTATACCAGATGTAAATAACACAGGTCACAAGGCAGGATAAACACATGAACAAGAAATATAACTAGGAAATAAGCAAGCTCTGGATAAAAATTCATAAAGATATGAGCTACAAAGGAAACAAACATAAAGGAAACTGCCAAAGACTGGTGGACCACACAAAATCATTAATTGCCATTTTCAAATCTAAGTGGAGTCTCTGCTTAATCAATAAATCTCTGAGTAAATGAGATGCTTGGAAAGATGAAAGTGGCATATTCTAGGATGGACAATAGCTCAGTAGCTAAGAAAAGTCAAAAATGAGAGATTAACAAAAGACAGAAAAAAAATCAGCAAATGTGTGGTGCTTAATAGCTACAAATCTTTTATTGTAGGGAGACTTTTGGAATTTACTACTTACAATGGCAATGTAGCAAAAGACAGAAAAGGTATCAAATTTTTGAACCCCACACATGCACATGTAGATTCACATCATTCATGTAATAGAAATTAAGCAAACTGGAGTTTTAGAGTAAGACATGAAGCTTCAGATAGTCTGAATGCAGATTCTGTAGAATATTTCACTCTTATTTAACTGGTTTCTTTTACCAGGTGATGTAGAAGTATAAGATATGAAAGACTGCAGTTAAAACATACACCTCCTTCAGAACACTTCCAGAATCATTCAAGAAACAAACTGAAACAATCTGATAAGATTTGGAACGTTTAATTCATTTTTCATTCAAGAAGAAAAATAAATAAAAAAAAAAACCTTTTGAAGCAGTTTTCTTTCGGGTACTTTTCCAAGTCTCTATAAACTAATTTTCATTCAATGAAAAAAATGCCCAAAACAAAACAAAACAAAAAACCCAAAACAAAACCCAAGTCACAATTTAATATTGTTATTTTTTAGCACCTTTAGTTTAAGCTGTTGACAGCATACACTAGATAAAGTACAACCAGCTACAAAAATCTTTCAATCAATATTAATTAACATACGTAGACAAAAAATTCCTAATTTTTTTGAGAAATATGAAAAAGCAATATATTATCAACATATTTTTAATAAGATATAATGATTTAAGCAAGGATCCTTACAAACAAAACTAATCTTGAAACGTGATGATTTGACATTGTTAATGGTGTATGATGCTCTCCCTCCCCTCATATTTTAGAGATGAAGAAAAAGTCTACATATACTTCTTTCCTTTGTTTCAATTGTCTTTTTATTTCAAAAACCTTTTGGTAGCTCAAGCCTCATGTTAAATTGTTACACAACTGCTAAATACAGCGAAACTATCTTCTAGGAAAATTAGGAGAGCCCTTAGTTTAGAGCTCAAGTTTTGATATCAGAAAAGCAGAGAAAACCCCTATGAAAATTCATTCAGCTAGTACCATCATATCCTGTGTGTTAAACAAAGTTCTGTGCGATAGATTTCCAGGTTTTGTTTTCATTTTTATATATAGGTACTTCTGTGCCTTTCCCCATGCCCAGATGGATGTGAGCAGCCTCTGGATGCTAGTTATTCAGTTGCATTGGTATGGAACTAAGGTACTGAGTTTTTTTTTCCTGATGGGCAAAGTACATCACATTCCCTAATGCTGTTATGCGACTCTGAGCTGACCGATGTGTAATTGGCTTGGAGCATCTACAAAGCACATTAACACCTGTTTTCAACCTACTGAATAATGTATTATTGGTTTAGATGTTTCTACTGTTCTACATACTTTTGGCATATATCCTTTGAGTCCTCATGAGTCAGACTTTCACCAAGAGCAAAATTTGCTTTTCTCCTGTTTGAGTGAGAGCTCACAGTAGCATAACTAGCTGTTAAGAGTTTGACACGGTATGCATAAGACCATGACTTGGTTTTTCCCCAAAACATAATTTCAAAATCAAAAACTTACATCCCCTGCCTCCTTCTTCCCCCACCTTCCCAAAAATTAGCTCTATTAAGAAAAAGCTATCTTTCCCCTCCCCTATCATCATTATTTTCTGTGTCAAATCAATGCCCATCAATATCTCTTTCCTAGCCTCACAAATTTGAATACACGGATTTTTGTCGTAAACTTAATCCACTGTTTGCACATGTCTCAAATTAATACTAAATTTTATTTTCCTATTTGAAACTAATATAAATTTAAGTGATATAATGGTCAATTTGATACAGGAGAATTTTTTTTTTTTTTTTTTTTAAAAACGGGGTAAAATGTGGGCCCTCTCAGGAAGCTCTCAGGAGAACTGGCTACCCTGGAATTGAATGGAGAAGGCTGAGGTTCTGAATGACTTCTTTGCCTCGCTCTTCACTGGCAAATGCTCTGGCCACACCACCCAAGTCTTGGGAGGTAGACGCAGGGACTGTGAGAATGAAAACTCTAATCCCACCATAGGAGAGGATATGGTTTGACACCATCTTAAGAACCTGAACGTGCACAAGTCCATGGGACACGATGAAATCCATCTGCGGGACCTGAAGGAGCTGGCAAATGAAGTTGCTAAGCCACTGGCCATCATATTTGAAAAATCACAGCAGTCAGGTGAAGTTCCTGTTGACTGGAAAAAGGGAAATATAACCCCCATTTTCAAGAAGGGGAAAATGGATGACCTGGGGAATTACAGAGCAGTCAGTCTCACCTCTGTGCCTGGCAAAATCTTGGAGCAGGCTCTCCTGGCAGGCATGCTAAGGAACATGAAAATCAACAAGGTGCTTGGTGACAGCCAGCATGATTTCACTAAGGGGAAATCCTGCCTGACCAATTTGGTGGCCTTCCATGATGGGGCTATGGAACTGATGGACAGGGGTAGAGCAGCTGATGTCACCTACCTGCACTTGTGCAAAGCGCTCGACACTGTCCCAAACGACATCCTTGTCTCTAAATTGGAGCAACATCAATTTGATGGATGGACTGCTTGGTGGACAAAGAACTGGCTGGATGGCCGCACGCAAAGAGTTGTGGTCAATGGCTCAATGTCCAGCTGGACAAAGAAGAGATTCACATCAGCCCTGTGGAGAAGGACTTGGGGGTGCTGGTCGATGAGAAAATGAATATGAGCCAGCAGTGTGTGCTTGCAGCCCAGAAAGCCAACCGTATCCTGGGCTGTATCAACCAGCAGGTCGAAGGAGGTGATCCTGCCCCTCTGCTCTACTCTCGTGAGACCTCACCTGGAGTATTGTGTGCAGTTCTGGTGTCCTCAACATGAAAAGGACATGGAAATGTTGGAACAAGTCCAGAGGAGGGCCACGAGGATGATCAGGGGACTGGAGCACCTCCCGTATGAAGACAGGCTGAGGAAGTTAGGGCTGTTCAGCCAGAAGAGAAGGCTGTGTGGAGATCTCATAGCAGCCTTCCAGTATCTGAAGGGGGCCTATAGGGATGCTGGGGAGAGACTCTTCATTAGGGACTGTAATGACAGGACAAGGGGTAATGGGTTAAAACTTAAACAGGAGAAGTTTGGACATAAGGAGGAAATTCTTTCCTGTTAGGGCGGTGAGGCACTGGAATGGGTTGCCCAGGGAGGTTGTCAATGCTCCATCCCTGGCAGTGTTCAAGGCCAGATTGGACAAAGCCTTGGGTGAGATGGTTTAGTGGGAGGTGTCCCTGCCCATAGCAGGGGGGTTGGAACTAGATGATCTTAAGGTCCTATCCAACCCTAACTATTCTATGATTCTTTAATTGTCTTATACATGCATTGCCTTGCTGTTCTTTAGACTGCGTATAACTTTTAAATAAAGTATATATTTAAACAGAGCCAATATCTTTTAAGTAGATAAAGTGAATTAGTAGTGTAACAATGAGTACTAGGACTATTTCCAGGACTCCCTTCTGAAAAATAGGTTTTCATTTTTTATCTCCCTACATTGCCTTCCATGGCCAAAAGGCCTCTGATCTAGCCCATCATTGTGGGGACATGATAGGAGGAAATAAATAAGAACTTCAAAAGGCTAATTTTTTGCAAGATTCTGTGAGCTATATTTGCTACAAGGAAAAATAGTTCAGCATGGATTGCTTTATTAAGTGCTAGGATATTAATTACTTAAGATTCAGACTCTAATAAAATATTCATGCTTGTTTGCATGGAAGGAAAGATATGCACAACAGGCACTGCAGAAAGTGTCAATGAACATTATCTTAATTTCATTTAATGCAGAAGTGGTCTACAAAACTTCATTGATCCTGAAAATGTGTGATAAGGGAAGTATGTGAAATATTAACAAAAAAAAAAAGAAGCTCTTTCAATAATATTGAAGAAACAAATGGATATGAAGATAAATATTTATGATGGGCATGCAAATTTTCTAAACAGAAACATTCAAATAGCTTGCAGTCATGTGAAACGAATTATTTTCATTTGTAGAATCTCAATGTTGGTTTTATAATCTAATGTCTAAATCATGGACAGTTTCATTTCATTGTAATTATGTCAATTATGACATAATAGTGTCAATAATACCAATAACGCCTAGCAAGAACAGCAGAACTCCAAGAAAAAATGAAGACAAGCATACACTTATTCCACTGCACAGAACCCACAATCATCAAGGCTTATGTCATGGTTTAAACCCAGCCAGCAACTAAGTACCATGCAGCCATTTGCTCAACCCACTTCTTCCCCCATCCCCAGGCAGGATGAGGAGAATTGAAAGAATGTAAATCCCACAGGTCAAGATACAAACAGTTTAATAGCTAAAGTACAGTATACCACTACTAATACTACTACTAATAATGGAAATAACAAGCAGAGAGGTATAAAACTCAAATGGGAAAGGGAAAAAACAACAGGAAATACAAGCGATGCACAATGCAATTGCTCACCACCTGCTGACAAACACCCAGCACAACCCAAGCAGCAACTGATCCTTTCAGCTTAATTCTCCCCAGTTTAGATACTGGGCATGACACACCGTGGTATGGAATACCCTTTTGGCTAGTTTGGGTCAGGTGTCCTGTCTCTGCTCCTGTTTTCTTGTGCCCCTCCTCACTGGCAAAGCACAAGAGACTGAAAAGTCCTTGATCTGGTTAAACATTACTTAGTAACAACTAAAAACATTGGTATGCTATCAGTATTGCCCTCAGACTGAAGCCAAAACATAGCACTACACCAGCTACTGGGAAGGAAGTTATCTCTATTCCAGCCAAAACCAGGACAGCTGAACACCATGACTATACCTAGCAAAGAACAGTTTACTCAATCATTCTCATATTATGCCCTCAAGAAATGCTGCTGCAGGAATGAAAAAAATAATTGCTGGCATAAAGTTGTTTAACTCAAGAGTATCGACTAGTGGACTCTGTGGTATACCCATATTTTTTACTACCCTGAATGGAACAGAGGCCATATGGTCCCTTTAGACACACTTGCAGCCAGAAACAGGTTGCCACCCAAAAAGGAAAATAGTAACATGAAAGGTCACATTGAATAAAAGCACATTTGTGTCATATAGTATTAAAATCATATCCCAGACCCAGGAAATGTCAAGTCAAATCAAGTCACAAGATATATCCATTGCAAGGTTCAGACTGTACTTCTATAGGATATTTCAGAAGATTTTCGAGTAGTTGTCTACAAAGATTTACATAATATATTCTCTACAAGGGACACACAACTATCTTGTCACCAGTAGCTGCCTTGTATGTCCTATATTCAACATCAGTCTGCCAAGCTTATGGTAAGTTCTTATGCTAATAACAGCATAAGGTTTTTTATCTTGAAAACCAGGAATCTTTGTTCTTTCTAAATTTTCCTCTTCTACCGAATTGCTTTTATCTATGTTATTCTATGCTGGAAGACACCTACTTCAATTGAATCCCCTTAACTGAGCAGAAAATCACATTAAATGTCTGCTGTTACTGAACTTTATATACTGGATCCATCTCATCCAAGTTTAATTATTAAAGAATTGAGTGTCCACTGTAAGTTAGTCAAATAGTGGAAAAAGACTGGAATTCCTCAGTTCCTTCATTTTTCACAGCCTAATGTTCTTTGTGGTAAGTTAAATTTATGAAGGTGCTTCTCCCTTCCATAATTATAGTCTCAAACACAAGCTTTGATAGAAGGCTTAACATTTTTTGATGGTTATTGTCAGTGAAGATAATTTTTATGCATGCTATTTATAGCAATTTTTCACACCAATTTTTTATTTAAAGGGAAAAAGTGATATTTCAAGATTACTTAGATGTTTGGAGCCACAACAGAGTTGTGGAAATAATCCTAGAAAATAAACATAATTAAGTATAGCAATTCACTTTTCCTATTAAATTCCCCAAATGAAGATTTTCATCCATCAGAGAAAATTCAAGTAATCTTGCAATGAATAACCTCTTGAATGATTTCATTTACCTGTTTAAATTTGGTGTTTGCCTCTAGAATATGATAGTTCCTTAAGAAATATCATATTTTTACTAAATTTACTTCCAGTGTTGAATACTGGATGTACAACACCTACATAATTTCCAGCAACCTTGTTTTAAAAGGTGATTATAGGAAACTGACCCTGAGATAGACTATTTACACAGATAAGAACACCACAGGTGCTCCTGGACAATCTATACTTATTGTCAAGGTCACACTGAAGTCACTGCTTCAGAGTAACACCTTTCCATAGAGGTTTGTGATAGGTTACTACTCTGTTACTGTATAAGGGCATAAAATTGGGGAAATGCAGTGGTGACTACACCTTTGGTAACTATGCCTACAGATTTCAGGGTTATCTCTCTACTTATTTTCTAACAAAATTCTCTTTTAGTTATAGTTATGTCTTACACCTAAAACAAAGGGACACGTTCTGAATAAGTAAAAGCTGTTACCTGTAAAGTGAACGGAGATTGTACATCTCTGGGATGGCACATATATTACTGGGAAAACAGTCACTTCTAGAAACATATTTAAAATTTACAGCACAGCTTGTCTTGATATTCTGTTTCCCATTAAAAAATGTAGCCTGCCTTTCTACAGGAATATGTAAGGCTTTGTCATTAATACCAGACTTGTCATTTTAATGTTAAGCATAGAGTGTTTCAGACTAGTCGCTTGATGGGTAGACAGACCTAACTCATGCTCATCACTGCTAATAAGTCTGTGTGGGATGAGGTCATGGTCTCAGCGTATCTGATGTGACATGAAAACATTTTGTTCCCTTGTGCAATTGGCAGACAGCATCTATTCTCATCCTGCAATAACCTAGCAACAGCAGTATGTGCCCGCATGACCAAAATGTGCAATTAACTCCCACTTCACAACATTTACAACTCAGCAGTTCCACTACCTGCAGCTTATTTCAAATGCCACAGCATGCTGTCCAAGTGATTTGAGCAACTGATTTGGTATGCAGACCTACACAATTTCTTTATATATAACGCACGTCAATAAGGTTGATCAGCTATCACTCTATGAGTAGTTACCATAGGTAAATTAGACTTGTTCTGGGTTTTGTTTTGTTTTTGTTTGTTTTTAATGGATAGGGTGAGGTTTTGGGATTAGGGGTTTTGTTTTTTTTTTTTTGTTGGGATTTGTTTGTTGGGTTTTTTTTGGTTTTGTTCTTTTTCTTTTTTTTTTTCACAGCCTTCACCGTCTTGGGTCATTGGGTATTTTTAGGTCCCACTTTAAGTGCACAATCAGACTTATCTTCAAAGGTAAAATTGCTGATTGTCCATACTGTTTGCAAGTTGGTACATTTTTCCAGGACCTAACAGGGAAAAGCGCAAAGAAGCCACTGAGTGGCAAAACTTAAACTGGCCAAACTTACCTTACAAAAATTATAAAACCAGCCTTTTTACATCATCAGCCATCTATACCCAGAATGCTCCCCAGTTTCTATCTGCCAAACGTAGGCCCATATATTCTTGATGCAAGGCAGTCTTCAGCTGCGTCAGCAGATTTGCACTATTCCTGGCTGGATTACTTATGTGCCTTAACAGCAAACCAGGAAGAGCTTCTAGCATGATAAATGAGTTCCGGCAGAAGAAAACTATGCAAAGATGAAGTGTTTCTTAATTTTGAGTACAAAAGGAAAGTTAAATATTCAGGATAGGTTCAACTCTGAGTTTTGATGAGCAGAAGGCTGCTCAACACAGGCACTAAACAAAGGTCTTTTTCTGCTAACAACTAGCACTGCCAAGTCTACCACTAAACTATGCCCCCTAAGCACCACATCACACCTTTAAAATACCTCCAGAGATGCTGACTCAACCACTTCCCTGGGCCATTTTACTTGTTAATTGGGAGAAGAGATCAGCCAACTCCTTGCTCCATCCATCCATTGCTGAATGTCACAAAATTGTCCACAGCCCATAGATCCAGCTTGTCCAGATCCCCCTGTAGAGACTTCCTGTGGTTGTTGCCTATGTAGACTTTAGTAGTCTTCAGTAGTTTCCCACAGCACCCTCTGGGAGAAACTGGCTGCTTGTGGCTTGGATGGGTGCACTCTTCACTGGGTGAAAAACTGGCTGAATGGCCAAGCCCAAAGAGTTGCTGTGAGTGCAGTTAAATCCTGCAGCAGTTCTCAGCTGGTCATAAGTGGTGGTCCCCGGGCTCATCACTGGGGCCAGGTCTGTTTAATATTATTATTGACAATGTGGATGAGAGGATTGATCTCAGTAAGTCTGCAGATGACACTGAGTGGGGTGGGACCATTTTGCTCTTTTCATATCAGAGGTATTTTCCCCTTGTTTTGGGGTGTTTTTTTGTTTTTTTTTCAGAAAATTATAAGTCTGATCACTGGGGAGTGAATGTGGCAGCAAAAAGTGCACCAAGTATTTTCATGAGATTTGGACTCCTGTAAAATCAATCTTTTTGTCAGAGGGTCATTTACGCCTCCTCCGTAGGACAACTCTATATCTATTACTTTTTTCCAGCCAAACAGCGGGACTACAGAGACAAATCTAAATTTGGGGTAGAAGAGGAGATCTGCCAGACATACAACTATAACAAAGATTTCAGAGCAGACATATCCAGAGGACATCACTGTAGCTCATAGAATCATAGACTAGTTAGGGTTGGAAAGGACCTTAAGATCATCTAGTTCCAACCCCCTGCCATGGGCAGGGACACCTCCCACTAAACCATCTCACCCAAGGTTCTGTTCAACCTGGCCTTGAACACCACCAGGGATGGAGCATTCACAACTTCCCTGGGCAACCCATTCCAGTGCCTCGCCACTCTTACGTTAAAGACCTTCTTCCTTATATCCAACCTAAACTTCCCCTGTTTAAGTTTTAACCCGTTACCCGTTGTCCTACCACTACAGTCCCTAATGAAGAGTCCTTCCCTAGCATCCTTAATGAAGAGGGCCTCCCCAAGCCCCCTTCAGATACTGGAAGGCTGCTATGAGGTCTCCATGCAGCCTTCTCTTCTCCAGGCTTAACAGTCCCAACTTTCTCAGCCTGTCTTCATACGGGAGCTCCAATCATCTTGATTGGAGCACCTAATTCATCTTGAGCTCCAATCAGAGTCCCACTCAGGAAAGTGCACACAGCTAGCAACATCTACCAATTCTAATCTTTAACATGCCTAATGAAAACATTATTTCTTTAAAAAGTCATTTTTAGACTTTTTTGTTATTGAGCAATTCTGTTAAACACATTCAGTGATATTAGCATAATTACTAAATACAGTAATTATAAGTAGCAATAGCTATAGCCTCTTTCCTGCAAACAGCTGCAGATAAAAATAGTTTTAGGTGTTTGAGCAGCTTACTCAAACCCAGCCAGGTCAAGGTATTCACATTAATAAGTAATACTGGGACTAAGATACATGATTCTCCAAGGTTATAGTACATGCATCTAAGCATGAGAGATATAGGAGTTTTATAATTTAAATATATCATCACTGAAATGTAACAAATGCTTAAATCACTTTATTTTTCTACAGGATTACACTATTTGAGTACCACTACAGAATTTTAAATGTTAAAATAGGCATTACCTGCTTAAACAATTGCATTTTCAAAAGTGAAATACATAAATGTTTATTGAATAAGACCTTTTTTGGCAAATATCTGAGGAAAGAAGTGGTTTATCTACTGATTTCTTTATGAAACTTTAACCTATAAAATGCGTGCTGTTGTTGCTGTGCTGGGGCTAGCTGGCAATAGTACAGAAGACTGTTCCAAGGTCACAAAGTACCTAAATATATGTCTGTAACGCCCAATTTGTTAACACATTCATTGAAATAAATAAAAAAAATCATCACATTAGGAAGGCATTTCGACCCAAAGGATGACAAATGAAAATAAAAAGTACAGATCTTTATTTGTATTGCTACCTTGCATCCACTTACGAGTTTTCCTCTCGAAGACAGGTTTCTACACACAAAGAAATAGACCATATGTATTAATTTTACTTTATACAGTTAGCAATATCCATTGAAATTACCTGAAGTGAGCTAAAGTCCTCAGGAAGCATAATGACCATTATGTTCACTTGTTAGCATAGGAGAAAACAATAGTCAAAAGCAAGTCACAAAGGAACACCCTGCACAGTTCATGATCGACTGTCAGTTAATTATAAATCTCTTATAAATATCTTCTTCCTCAAGAAAAGAAAAGTCATTTGGTCCTCTGTATTATCTCAACCACTTGCAGTCTATTATGTTAAAAATAAGTTGAAGAAGATAAAAACTGCCAAATAAAGCATAGCATTTTTTTAAGCACATGAACTTAAATGGGAATTCAGTTATCACAAAAAAAAAAATATTTTTTCCTATGAAAAAGTTATACTGATTCCAGAGCCATTTTACATTTGAACTCTGTGTGTGATTTGTAACCAGAGATCACAATCCTGCACAGATTTTGTAGGAGAGTGTTTGTTAAACTAAATTACTGTCCATGACTAATCCGGATGAAATATTTTCTAGACCACTTCAGCTTGGAAATACATGCTCACACATATATACACACATGTATTTAGATGAATATATTTTACAGAAGCAATCAGTGCATGTACTTTCTTATCTGACTATGCCTTTAACTTCAAAAATTAATCAAGTAATATATGAAGCCCTAAGTCTACAGGCTGCAACTAGTCTAGAACAACACAGTATAGGTATCAATCATACACATTTAGTTATTTGCATAATTTTAAATATATCACTAATTCATATGATTGATTCACACTTTTTATTTGAGGAACTTGAAGTGCTTACTTCTTAACTCTCAAATGAAGTTAGGATATTTTTGCAGTAATACTCATAAACCCACATTTTTATAAAAGCTTTCCACATTCCTCAATGGCAGAACAAAAGCAATATTGCAACAGAAAAAGTATTACTTCCCTAATAAACATCCTTCCAATCTGTGAAAGATTTGAAATACGTAAACACAGTGAAAAAGAATGTTTGTCTATTTCCCCAGAGAAGGGCTTTAAAAGGGTAGCAACATAACCAACAGCTTTCTATTTGATCTCATATAACTATTGGAAAATGCCTACAGATTAATGAAGTAAAGGAATGATCTAGTACTGTACAACGAACAAAAGGTGTGACAACTTCCCCCAACAAGCCTGTAATAGATTTACATGCCTAATACAATCAGAAAAATCAGGAAAAAAAAATTGATTTTATGTTTCAGTTTTACTTTAAGATACAACTGATCTTGCAATTGCTATAACAAGCACTTTGAAGGATCAGAAAATATGCCTGTTTCTCTTGAAAAATAAGTCTTAAAACTGTATCATTTTCACTTTATTTCACAAGTTCAAAGAGTTGGTTAACTCATAATTAAAAGGTTTTATCATCTTAATGAAACAGAAAGTGGAGCAAAGGGCTCAGATAAATATCCGCTTGTCAAGTAAGGTGGCAAATACAGAGTTTGTTTCGCAATCTAGGTCTGTGAAAATATTTTTCCATTAGAGACAGTCTAAGCTGTGTGTGGCACACACAGACAAGTACTGACTTCCTTCCAGAATGTGGCTTTGTACACATACACTTGCAGTTCCTCATTACAACTGTTCCATGATACCAGACAAGCAAATTCAAATTCTGATTTATCTACAACTGAACTATATGGGATTTAACCAAATTAATCCAGTTGTCAGTATTAACTTGACTGTCAAATAAAAGGAGGGTTGTTTGATGAAGCAAGCTGACTTTGCCGAAAGCAAGAGCAGAGAATGGACATCAGATAAGGGTTCATTGTTTCTTTTTAAATAACATTGCTACTTATAAGGATAGATTCTAAATAGCATTATTATTTTATAAACTCTTTTATTAAAAACAAAATATTACCCTATCCTGATTTAGAATCCACTCCAAATATTAAATGTGCTTGCAAAAGGCAACTAAGTTGAAAATATAGTTTTCAGCTCTAATCAGTTTCTTTTTATTTAATCACACACTAGACAAAGGAAGAAGGTGGATTAGAAATCACAAACCATATGTATTAGTAGTACTCAGCAAGGCACTTCAAACGCTGTCTCAATGTCCAGCTGGAGACCAGTAATGAGTGGTGTGCCTCAGGGATCGGTGTTGGGACCGGTCTTGTTTAACATCTTCGTCGCTGACATGGACAGTGGGATTGAGTGTGCCCTCAGCAAGTTTGCTGATGACACCAAGCTGTGTGTTGATACGCTGGAGGGAAGGAATGCCATCCAGAGGGACCTTGACACGCTTGTGAGGTGGGCTGATGCCAACCTCATGAAGTTTAACCATGCCAAGTGCAAGGTCCTACACCTGGGTCGGAGCAATTCCAGGCACAGCTACAGGTTGGGCAGAGAAGAGATTCACATCAGCCCTGTGGAGAAGGACTTGGGGGTGGTGGTTGATGAGAAAATGAACATGAGCCAGCAGTGTGTGCTTGCAGCCCAGAAAGCCAGCTGTATCCTGGGTTGTATCAAAAGGAACATGACCAGCAGGTTGAAGGAGGTGATCCTGCCCCTCTACTCTGCTCTTGTGAGACCTCACTTGGAGTATTGTGTGCAGTTCTGGTGTCCTCAACATAAGAAGGACATGGAACTGTTGGAATAAGTCCAGAGAAGGGCCACGAGGATGATCAGGGGACTGGAGCACCTCCGGATGAAGATAGGCTGAGAAAGTTCAGCCTGGAGAAGAGAAGAGAAGAGAAGAGAAGAGAAGAGAAGAGAAGAGAAGAGAAGAGAAGAGAAGAGAAGAGAAGAGAAGAGAAGAGAAGAGAAGAGAAGAGAAGAGAAGAGAAAGAGAAGAGAAGAGGAAGAGAAGAGGAAGAGAAGAGAAGAGGAAGAGAAGAGGAAGAGAAGAGGAAGAGAAGAGAAGAGAAGAGAAGAGAAGAGAAGAGAAGAGAAGAGAAGAGAAGAGAAGAGAAGGCTGCTTGGAGATCTCATAGCAGCCTTCCAGTATCTGAAGGGGGGCTATAGGGATGCTGGGGAGGGACTCTTCATTAGGGACTGTAGTGATAGGACAAGGGGTAATGGGGGAAGTTTAGATTGGATATAAGGAGGAAGTTCTTTACTGTGAGGCTGGTGAGGCACTGGAATGGGTTGCCCAGGGAGGTTGTGAATTCTCCATCCCTGGCAGTATTGAAGGCCAGGTTGGACAGAGCCTTGGGTGATATGGTTTAGTGTGAGGTGTCCCTGCCCATGGCAGGGGGGTTGGAACTAGATGATCTTAAGGTCCTTTCCAACCCTAACTATTCTATGATTCTATGATTTGAATTTAGCCCTTTGAAGCTTGAATAATACTAGTATGGAATCAAGGTTTTACAAAGCTAAGTTAGGCAATACAGTAGCATGTAGTGATATACATCTTAAATACTTACCTAAAACATTTTAAAAGTAGTTGAGGTATTGTCTACAAGAGCTAAGTACATCAATTTTGTTACACAGTAGTAGATAAAAAATAAGAAATTGTAAAAATAAAGTTTACTGAGTAATTTTTCCCACACATTATTAATTGGTGTAATTGATGTTAAGAATACCTCAAATATCTTTTCAAGATATGCAGCTGATTTTACTTTTGTGTACAGGCTACTGAGCTACTACAATTTCTCAGAAGCTTTCAGATGAGAATAGAGAGATCACACAATTCTGCATAACCCTTTTTTAAACAGAACAAGCTGATATATTTCTGTCCAGCTTTCAGTTTTTGTCCATTATGAATCTTAGCACTGTTTTGTATCACCTTCAGCTGTGAAGGAAGAAACAAAAGGACAACAGCTCCACACCATTCAGAATTCTTCTGAACAGTGTTTTTTCTCTTGACAGGATACTTGATCTTGCTTCTAATCCCTTTGATATTCTGACAGAGAGTAAATGTGTATTCTGTTTGAAGAAAAACAATTAAGAAACAATTACAAGAAATATTAATATATCTAACAGGCACACTTTAGGTTGTGATACCAGAAACGTGAACTTTTTTCCAAAACTTATTAAAATTTGTGAGAGCAATGCCGCCTGCCTTTTTTATTATTATTTTCATATATATATATTACTTTGTTAAAAATTAGCTTTAAGAAACAAGGTTAACTTTCTTCAAATTCCATGTGCAGAAACTTTTCAGGTGATTCAGATTTTTTGTGGTAGTCAGACTTTCAAACACTAGGCTGTGAAGTTGACATTGTTTTAAAGCCTGGAAAGAAAATTCTCTCCTAACAGCAATACCTAGAGCCTTGCTTCCAAATGTTGGAGTCACTAGGTCTAGAAGGAACTATCAGGTTGGGTTTCCTAAACAGACTTTGTTTCAGAGATTTCAGCATTAGGAGTGAAGAGAAAAAGCAAGAGTGAGCTAACTGAAGTGACAAAGTGTGTTTGCAAATTGGGAGGAGCATTCTTTTAAACTAAAAATTGACTTGAAAAATGAATGATAGCTACATTTTCACAATGGAACTTTTAAAAAAGAAAACAGTTTAAGTCATGTTAATTTGCAGTGAAAATTCAGCGGTGTTATGCTTTTGCTATATTATCAAGTTTATACTCATGCTATTTAACTAATAGACTTCATTGAGAAGAAAAAAACTGAACCATGGACTTCAGTGTTAATTTTAGATTATTAAATATATTATTATCAAGCTCTTTGAGAGTAAAGGAAGGGGTATTTTAATTTGACAGCAATACAGAAGGCGTTAAATTGTCTTCAAGCAGAACCAAGTACCATTATGAGTATTATAGACCTTAAAGCTATATTTTTACCCCTTTAGTCCCTAATAGCTCTTGAGGCCATTATATCTTGCAGTTAGAACCTCCACAATTAGCTGACACAAACACCTAACAGCTAAAGGTTTTCTGTTTGTTGAATGTATTACAGATGAAAAGAGAGACACCAGACGTGTTTAAGTAGTTCTATAAATATCAGTGGTGTTTTCTTTACTAATTACATTAATCTATGGTCTGCAGACAAGGGACATATATTTTAACAATACACATAGAAGGGTCTGTATTCCTCACTGAACCAATCAAGTTCCAGAAAACTTCACAGTGGTTGAACTTCATCAGCAGAAGTCACTCCAGAAGGACAGCCCATCTTTAAAAATCTAGTTGTTGTTCAATAATGGGTTGAAAAGCATCCTCCAAAGTGGATGTAGTTTTGGCTTATCTATACAATAAGAAAAAGCCACTTAAACTGTGGTGTTATGTACAGTTCTGGTGCTGCTACTCTGCACTGACAAATGGTTAGAAGTTTTTCTGGCAAAACAGATATAAAAGAATAATTCAGAAACTGACTCAAGTCAGACATTTCTGAAAGCAACATCAAGAGTTACTCTATTAACATCTACAAAGTGGACTGTTGAAGCTATTAATATATAGAAGAGTTGTATAGATAATTCACTTAGATTAGTTTTACAATGAAATTTTAGCTTTTTATAAAGATTCCACTTACAAACCTGCACTACAAATTCGCACATAGTATTCAGGCTTAATTTTGTTGTTGTTTGATTATTAGATAGGAAGAACTCCCACTGACTGTTGTTTGCTTAAATAAGAAATTGTTGAAGAATGGTCATTTTGCTTTTTATGAAAGTTTCTACCCTATAATTTAGTTTCATTGCTTCCTTTTCATACCATAGGAATATATAACTACTTATTCTGTGAGATTTGACCCTCATGATTCAATATCCATGTTACATGATTAGTTCCTAGCAATAAACACTGGAATATTATTTAATATAATTTGGTAGAATCAATATCTAAGCACAAAACTAAGTTTGTAAATTAGACAATAAAAATATTCCCTAAATTAAGGGCTTACAAGGCACATTTGTTTATATGATTATAAAGAAGGTTCCTTTCACATTACATGTAAAGAGGCAGCTAAACAAAGGTTAAAAGTTCCTGCAGCAGAAATAACACTGGAGTTTAAAAAGAAAAGTCAAAATAGATCCACTGGAAGAAATCACACATGGAGCAAAAAGGCCTTGATGTGCATAAAACTATGCAAAAAACTAAATGTTTTGTGAGACAATGAGTTTCAATAAAAGCAAAAGCTCTAAAATCTGAACATCAAGCCTCCCTATGCAATAGTTTCCTGTCATTTCTGTATGTAACTTTTGAAACAGCAATGGACTGACAAGGTCTTTTATTACAGACTTTGTTATTTGTTTGGTTTTGACTCTTCCAAACTGGTTGTCACAAAACTTTTCCACCAGCACAGCACATTGGACAGACATCAGAATGTCTGCATTGTACATCATTCCCACTGACATCAAAAACGTTGCATTTAAAAGGTATGGAGCTGCTAGTAGGCTTTGTGGAATGGAATCACTGAATGGAGGCTCAAGAGAGTAGCAGCAACCTGTTGCTAGCTAACAACATCTTTTTAATTCTGAGGGTCTCCAGTGATTTAAATGGAGATATGGAGAGAACTTTTGATTACACAGTTCCAGGAAGAAGTTACTGCAAACAGACACTAAATGTATATATTTTATAAAATGAAAACTGTTTTCGCTTTTTAGTAACAATAAAAATCCTTTGAGTTAAATTTTCATATCACCCTCCTGACCAATTTTTACTGTGGTGGTTGGCTGTGGGTTTGTTTTGTTTTTCTTTTGTTTTGGTTTTTTATGTGTGTGTGTGTCTTTTGTTTGCTCTTTTGTTCTGTTTGCTTGGTTTTTTAGTAAAACCACTAGAGAATTAGGTTAAGTAAATTATTTGCAGTAAAAATAAGCTTAGAATAAATAAATAAATATTTGCCTACGATGTAACTCATCCAACCAGTGTGCATTTTGAAATAATCACTGACCTGTGAAATTAACAATTGAACCAATAAATTGGACTATTTTCAAGAATACTTCTAATAAAGCTTTATCAGTAGGACAATCCAAAGTTGCAGAGTTCTACAATGGGAAAAATCAGACATTCAAAAGCAATGATTACCAAGGAAAAAAAAAATTTTAGATTCCGTTTAATTTAGCAGCAATTGGCTCCTTTAGAACTGCTGAATGCAAGTTTAAAAAGAAGAGCGTGTCCAGCAAGGGTAGAGCTTCTGTTAACACTAAACAAATACTTTATGTTTATAAATTTGGGCTACATAAAGGAAGATATAGGAGAGAAAATAATCCTTAACTCTTATATCTTTTTAAAGTAAACTGATTACTGTCATTAGTTACAGCCATATACCTACTTCTTTAAGGGCTCAACATTTTTAGTATGATGGTAAAAAATGCTCACAGTAGACTCACTTTCATTTAAAAAAAAAAAACAAAACAAAACCAACAAACAAACCAGCCCTAAATGCAATTTTATCTATTTCAGTTACTTTCTTCCCCCACTGGCAATATCTGCAAAATAAAACTTTATACTACCATAACTCTGCTTGACTGTAGACTCTAATATGACTAAAGCTATATCTTTAGACTTTGCCCAAATACTGGGACAGCTACTACCACTGGTGAGGAAAAGCTCAAAACTTAACACACCCACATAGGTGTCAGTAACTGGCTGAAAACTGACTGGAAATGTACCAGAACCACCAGATAAAAATCTCTCAGTTCCTTTGTAAAATGCAGCCCTATTAACTTTGTGCCATACAAAAGTGTTGTGGTTTAAACCCAGCCAGACAGCTCATTCACTCACTCCCAGTGAGTGGTGCCGGGCTGGGAGCAGTCAAGGCCCGTGTGTCCCCCCCACCCCGGGGCTCTCCCCTTCCCTGCTCCTGGAGGGATGGGGAGGAGAATTGAAAGAATGCAGGCAACAACATACAATTAAGGTCATTGGCTGCTTTCCCCTAAAATCAAATCACCTTGAGGACTTCCCCATCTTCCCGCATTACCCACCAAGTACATCCAGGTCCCTGAGCAAAAGCAATCCCACGAGTGGGTTTGCCTTTACCTGAAGCAGGAATTACCCAGACTGTCTTCCCCAGCAAATTCTTCATATGCACCACGGGAACTTTGTCCCACTCTACAATATGTAACAGTTCTGACTGGGCTGGGCTGGCCCTGTTGGCAGATCCTCTGGTGTTGACCAACCAGGTGGCCTTTGGTAAGTGTGTATCTCAATGCTTGAAAGTTCCCCCACCCATTGCTCTCAGTGTAGTTTTTAACAGCCCATTGTACCGTTCGATTTTCCCAGAGGCTGGTGCGTGGTAGGGGATGTGATATACCCACTCAATGCCATGCTCTTTGGCCCAAATATCTATAAGGTTGTCCTGGAAATGAGTCCCATTGTCTGACTCAGTTCTCTCTGGGGTGCCGTGTCGCCACAAAATCTGTTTCTCAAGGCCCAGGATGGTGTTTCGGGCAGTGGCATGGGGCACAGCATATGTTTCCAGCCACCCGGTGGTTGCTTCCACCATGGTAAGCACATGGCGCTTGCCTTGGCGGTTTGGTGGCAGTGTGATATAATCAATCTGCCAGGCCTCCCCATATTTATACTTCAGCCATCGTCCTCCATACCAAAGAGGCTTTAACCGCTTGGCTTGTTTAATTGCAGCACATGTTTCACACTCATGAATAACCTGGGCAATAGTGTCTATTGTTAAGTCCACCCCTTGATCACGAGCCCATCTATATGTTGCATCTCTGCCCTGATGGCCTGAAGCGTCATGGGCCCACTGGACCAAAAATAATTCACCTTTATGTTGCCAATCTAAGTCCATCTGAGCCACTTCAATCTTAGCCGCTTTATCCACTTGTTGGTTGTTCTGGTGTTCCTCAGTGGCCCGACTCTTGGGTACATGGGCATCTACATGACGTACCTTCACCATCAGGTTCTGCACCCTGGCAGCAATATCTTTCCACAGTGCAGCAGCCCAGATGGGTTTACCTCTGCGTTGCCAGTTGCTCTGCTTCCACTGCTGCAACCACCCCCCCAGGGCATTTGTCACCATCTATGAGTCAGTATACAGATAAAGTACTGGCCACTTTTCTCATTCAGCAATGTCCAGGGCCTTCAACAGTTTCTGCAACTTGTCATCAAGGCCTTCCATCTCCAATGCTTTCCCGCAGTACAGCAGGACCCATCAGTAAACAAGGCATACTGCTTTTCACTTTCTGACAGTTTATTATATGGTGGGGCCTCTTCAGCACTCATCACCTCCTGTATCTCCTCTCTTGAACAATAGGATGACTTTTGTTAACAGCTGAGACGTGGGTTGGTACAGGTGAGGAGCTGGATAAATTAGATAGAACGTCCCTCAATTGTTTGATGTTGCAGAATGACTCTAAGAGCAGGACCATAGAGTTCTGGAGGACTGTGCAAGCAAGGCAGGGGGTGGCCCCCACAGGTGGCCGGAGATGAGGAGAATGGAAAGGGTGAGATTGTCCACTCCTATATATATGTGTAACTCTTTGAGATCCTGGGAGAGTTTTTCCACAGCTGAGATGATGGAAAGGGTGAGATTGTCTTTGAACTCTCAGAGTTTATGAATCACTTCATCCACTGTTAGTGGTACTGTCATTCCAGGTTACTGTTGCCAACGAATGGGCATATGATGATGGTGCATTCCGTGTCAGTTTTCACCACATGGGTCGTGTACATTCAACTTCATCTAGGTCTATGCGTATATCCCCATGATTCAGCTTGATGTGACAGGTCATCTCTACAATGGCTTATTCCCTCAGAGACTGGATGCCTTTGTCTAAAGTAGTCCACATGGCTGAACGACTCCTAACATCGTCTTTGGATGGAAACCTTTCTTTCATAGCTGCCAAGAGCCACCTCTAAAGACTGAGGGACTTTTTCTCTTTTGCAATTGCTTTGTCAATTCCCCCTTCTCTAGCAAGTGATCCCAATTGCTTGACTTCTGTACCTTCTAGTTCGTGACCATTGGCCCCATTGGCCCAGCATCAGAGCAACCAGGTTATGATGTGCTACTCTGGTTGACGGGTAAAATCTTTTTGCATATTCCATAGCTCGGTTGAGGTCCGAGGTTGAGAAGTCACCTCTTCTTCTTCTTCTTCATCATGTGATGATGACTTCTGATCAGATGCTAGACCGGGTGGTGAATTCATTGTTTCTTCATCTTGCTTCACCCTTCTTGCCTCTTTTTTTGCTTGTTCTCTTGTGTACAGGGGCAACCGATATTGGTACGAATTGGTCCTCTGGTTTACCTGCAGTAATTATCACTGTGGTTTGAGTAGCGACTGTACTTGTTGCTGGGGGTGGTGTAGCTGCTGTGCTTGGACCTGGGGTAGCCATGCTGTCTGTTGCAGTTAAAGTTTGAGTAGCTGCTGTATTTGCCGCTGGGGTAGCTGCGCTGTTCATTGCAGCCAAAGTTTGAGTAGTGACTGTACTTGTTGCTGTGGGTGATGTAGCTGTTCTGCTTGGAGCTGGAGTAGCTGCGCTGACTGCTGGTTTGCCCTCAGATCCACTGACATTTTTTTCCTTTTGAAGGTGCTGGATAGTGTTGAACAAGACCCTGTAAGTGTAGGCCAAGCCCCAGCACGTTGTCCATCTCTGGTATGGCCAGAATGACCACACACCTCATTTGAGTGTTTTACTAATTCTTCTGGATTTTGCAGTTGTTCGGAGGTGAAATTACGAAGTACTGGAGGAACGCACTGGCCTAGATACTTGCCCATACTGTCCCCCACACACTGCCACTCATGGCTGTCCAGCCTCGGGAAAAATCTCTTGGTTCTCCTATATCATCATTTAACCCCAGACAAGACCCAAACCTGACTCTGCTGAACTTTTGAAATCAGACAAAATGGTCATGGGCAAAACACACTCTGTATGCGTGCCAACATGGTGATCCCCATCACAATCAGCAAACAAGCCTCAACAGCATTAAAAGGCCATTCAAAAACTTTAAAACTCTCAAATGATGTTGTAAATGGTCGGGGGGGAGGGGGGAGAGGGCGGGGGGACGGGACACTAGGAGGGTAAAAGAATGTCTCCTTCACAGGTTGACCACCCGAGGAGAAAAAAGATATGTAATTGCTAAGCACTTTTATTATATACCTCCTAAAGTATAAAGGTGGTGACCACACTGGGAACGTAAGCCAGATCAGTTTCATGATCAATGATTCTATTGTATTACAAGTCATTACCATAAAGTACAATGAGACAAGAACCTTAGCCCAAGCCCCACACTTGAAAAACACTAATACAGCAAATACCAGATGGAAGTAAGGTACGATATACTGAAACTGTGAGAATAAGAGGAACAACTTTGAGAGCCAATAAATCAGCATTGTGATGAGTGACTATTAATAGGGACAGATCTGTCGTTATCTCAACCCTTCGGGCCCCACGTTGGGAGCCAAAAAGAACTGTCGTGGTTTAAACCCAGCCAGACAGCTCATTCACTCACTCCCAGTGAGTGGTGCTGGGCTGGAAGCAGTTGAGGCCCACGTCCCCCTCCCTGGGGGCTCTCCCCTTCCCCGCTCCCAGAGGGATGGGGAGGAGAATTGAAAGAATGCAACTCCCATGAGTTGAGACAAGAACAGTCCAGCAAACAACGTATAACACAAATCACCACCGCTACCACCACCGACAACGATAAGAGAAAATAACAAGGGAAGAGAATACGATACCACCAGCCGAAAAACGAGTCCGACCCAGAAGACCCCATGTCCTTCTGGGTAACTCCCAGTTACTCCCCCGGGCATAATGTGCTGTGGTATGGAATACTTCTTTGGCTAGCCTAGGTCAGGTGTCCTGTCACTGCTTGCTCCTGGCTTCCCATCCTCCCCGGTAGAGCATGAGCCTCACAAAGTCCTTGGTCACGGTAAACATTACTTAGCAACAACTGAAAACATCAGTGTTATCAGCACTGTTCCCAGGCTGAAAGGCAAAACACAATGCTGCACCAGCTACCAAGAAGGAGAAAAATTGACTGCTGCTGCTAAACCCAGGAAAACAAGTATACTGCATAGACCCACGCATATGCGAGTCATCTAGCTTTCTGTGAATGGTACTTTATTTGCATCAGAAGCAGCGGGGGGGGGGGAGCAATTCTCTCATTCAGACACAAGAATATTTATTAGACTTTTGCCTCTGTGAGGTACCTTTTGTCCACCTATACTGGAAATTATATGCGGTTCAAAACACATCAGAGTTTGCCTTGACAATTCTTTAGACTGCAGCTGTCCTGCTTATATCTTCAATATGTCATTAGCACTGCCATTGGTCCTGATCATGATGCAAGAAAGCTCTTCTATTTCATTTCCAGATGAGAAAAACAGAAGGCAGAAAGATTACTCTTTAACTGCTATTACAATAGAGCTCCCTCTATTAATGTCTAAAGATCTTAAACTTTATTGTGGCAGGCAATAAAAATTGTCAGTTCTTACCTTGTAAAGGCTAACCTAAATGAGACAATGAGACAGAGCTATTTTAATCTGACCTCTTTCAAACATAAGTGAAAGATCTCATTATCAGATATTTCAGGTCAGGACTATGAACATCAGTGTCACCTTGCCCTGAATACGATTTTTGTGGGATTGTCAGAGTGATATCCTGATGGTGCTTGGCTGATCTATTTCATCAAGACACTCAGTGGCATATACGTTAGGTAACAATATGTTCCCTTAATAGCTGCTGTCATATGATGGGAAACTCTCCTTTTATCACATCAACCAATTTTAAGGCATTATTTTCACTTGAAATGATATTGAGAAAGTCTATATTTGTCTAAGGTAAAATGAATATATTATCTCTCAGTAAAATGAAGATAAATGTATGGCACCTTTCAGAGAAATACTTGTTTGCAACCAGACCACATAAACAAGAGCTGCACGCTATTTTCTCTCAAAAGCCCATGAGCTGCTGCAGTTTAAGAGAGAGAGTGTGTGGGAAGTCAAAGTAAAGAGCTAAATAGGTTGGTATGGAAGGGGAAAGAAAAAGGAAGGCAGAAAGATGTGCACATAGTAAGTTCTTTAGAAGAGCTCAGTAAATCCTGAGTAGAAACGAAAGTCTTTACGAATAAAAACCTGTTATGTAAAACTGCCACCAAATACATAAGCAGGGGTTATTTGTCGGATGGTATAATACATCACAGGTATCTTGACACAGGTGTCTGGACTTGGGGCGGGTGGGGAGGTGGGGTGGGAAATGTTACTTGCTTTGGAAAAGCAGAAGTAAGTGTTTGCAACCAGACCCTGAATACTTACATACACAGGAGGAATGAAAGCATGAGGGACAGGAAATGCCACTGAGGAATAAATGAACTCAGTTCTAAAAAGGCCCAAAGAACCCAGATTTCTCTTTCAAATCCTTGGAGTTTTTGTGAGTTTCCCAGTCAGCAGTGGAAGAATGCTTTCACTGCTCCACTAAGGCTCTGAATGCTCATGCAAATATTACATGTCCGTGGTTTCTCTCCAGGGCATGTTACCCCACCAACTTCTCAGGGTCAGGATGCTCTGCATTTGTGCTTCTTCAGACCAGCTGTAGGGCCAAAATAGTTTCTCACATATGCTCTTCTGAAGCTCCCCTCCCCTTACCCCGGAGCATTCAGGCACAATATTTCCCTTTCTTTTGCCCTGTATACACATATAGAATCATAGAACCACAGAATAATTAGGGTTGGAAAGGACCTTAAGATCATCTAGTTCCAACCCCCCTGCTATGGGCAGGGACGCCTTATGCTAAATCATATCACCCAAGGCCTCGTCCAACCTGGCCTTGAACACGGCCAGGGATGGAGCATTCACAACCTCCCTGGGCAACCCATTCCACTGCCTCACCACCCTAACAGGAAAGAATTTCCTCCTTATATCCAATCTAAACTTCCCCTGTTTAAGTTTTAACCCATTACCCCTTCTCCTGTCACTACAGTCTCTAATGAAGAGTCCCTCTCCAGCATCCCTATAGGCCCCCTTCAGATACTGGAAGGCTGCTATGAGATCTCCACGCAGCCTTCTCTTCTCCTGGCTGAACAGCCCCAACTTCCTCAGCCTGTCTTCATACGGGAGGTGCTCCAGTCCCCTGCTCATCCTCGTGGCCCTCCTCTGGACTTGTTCCAACATTACCATGTCCTTCTTATGTTGAGGACACCAGAACTGCACACAATATTCCAGGTGAGGTCTCACGAGAGCAGAGTAGAGGGGCAGGATCACCTCCTTCGACCTGCTGGTCACGCTCCTTTTGATGCAGCCCAGGATACGGTTGGCTTTCTGGGCTGCAAGCGCACACTGCTGGCTCATGTTCATTTTCTCATTGACCAGCACCCCCAAGTCCTTCTCTGCAGGGCTGCTCTGAATCTCTTCTCTGCCCAACCTGTAGCTGTGCATGGGATTGCTCCAACCCAGCTGTAGGACCTTGCACTTGTCATGGTTAAACTTCATGAGGTTGGCATCAGCCCACCTCACAAGCATGTCAAGGGCCCTCTGGATGGCATTCCTTCCCTCCAGGGTATCAACCAAAACACACAACTTGCTGAGGGCACACTCAACCCCACTGTCCATGTCAGCGACAAAGATGTTAAACAAGACCGGTCCCAACACCAATCCCTGAGGGACACCACTCGTTACTGGTCTCCAGCTGGACATTGAGCCATTGACCACAACTCTTTGTGTGCAGCCATCCAGCCAGTTCTTTATCCACCGAGTGGTCCATCCATCAAATTGATGTCTCTCCAATTTACAGACAAGGATGTTGCGTGGGACAGTATCAAACACTTTACACAAGTCCAGGTAGATGACATCAACTGCTCTACCCCTGTCCATCAGTTCCTTAGCCCCATCATAGAAGGCCCCCAAATTGGTCAGGCAGGATTTCCCCTTAGTGAAGCCATGCTGGCTGTCACCAAGCACCTTGTTGTTTTTCATGTGCCTTAGCATGCCTTCCAGGAGAATCTGCTCCAAGACTTTGCCAGGCACAGAGGTGAGACTGACTGGTCTGTAATTCCCTGGGTCGTCCATTTTCCCCTTCTTGAAAATGGGGGTTATATTTCCTTTTTTCCAGTCATCGGGAACTTCACCTGACTGCCATGATTTTTCAAATATGATGGCCAGCGGCTTCGCAACTTCATTTGCCAGCTTCTTCAGGACCCGCAGATGGATTTCATCAGGACCCATGGACTTGTGCACGTTCAGATTTTTAAGATGGTCTCGAACCAGATCCTCTCCTACAGTGGGCGCAAGGTCTTCATTCTCACAGTCCCTGCGTCTGCCTTCCAAGACTTGGGTGGTGTGGTCAGAGCCTTTGCCAGTGAAGACCGAGGCAAAGAAGTCATTCAGAACTATAGAATCACAGAATGGAAAACAACACCTTTTTTTCACAGAGCTTTCTGTGATGATATGGGATAGAAGCTCAATTTGTCCTACACTTGACAGGAAAAACATTTGTCCTGGATCATGAAATCTCTCTTCTCTACACTTCCAGTAAGCTGGAAAAAACATTTTATTTAAATGCCTTTTTTTTCTTTATAATTTTTTTTATCATGTGAGAATGTATTTATTATTTATTTTTCCCTTCTTGAACAAATATAAGGAACAGAATGCTGTCTTCTGAGATAATGGCTGGTGGGCAGAGGCCACACTTCAAAATTGGAATCTTCCAGAGTCTAAAGGGTACTCTTTCCTGCCAGTGACTCAACATGCCGCCTAGAATAACGTTCGCTTTTCACATTTCTCCCGTTTCAAAGAATTTACTGAAGGCTAGAATTTACTCAAAGCTAGAATAGAATCTCAAGGGGAAAAAATATTTTTAAAAGGAAAAAAGAGAGGGCAAACTCAAAATACCTGACAGCCTGATAATTAGGACAATTCCTTATGTAACTGGACAAAGTTGACATATTCACAGCAAGGATTTAAACCTCTAGGCCATTTCAGCTTAGATCCAAGCGACAAGTATTTGAAACACATCCTGGACACATAATAGCTACAACTGAGTTTAGTTAGCTGGCCAGCATTTATGTATTTTATTTCTCTAGAAGTGTATCATATGCAGATGAAAGAAATAGTTATTTGGTTTCCTAGAAAAAAAAAAAAAAATAATCTGTCCAAAGCTGTTTCCAGATGGCTCAAGATTTTATTCTGCTTAAGTTCAACAACCAAAAAATTATGCAGCCTGTCTCTCTCAGTTTCCTGAATTAGTTAACAGTGATCTCAGCTAAACAAGATGTATTATGGAAAAAAATAATTTTCCACAGAAGAACCCTAAACACAGAAGCATTTAAAAAAAAAACACCCCCCCCCAAAATAAAAAACACAACAAAAACAAACAAGCAAAAAACCACAAACACACACACAACAAACACACAAGAACCCTCCAACCCGCAAACCCGCAGAAATACACTGTCAATGGAAAGAAGGCAAGACGTATACGGGGGTATGATATAATAGGCATCGCAGAAACATGGTGGGATGGCTCCTATGACTGGAGTGTTGGAATGGAAGGTTACAGGCTCTTTAGGAAAGACAGGCCTGGCAGGCGGGGAGGGGGAGTTGCCCTTTATGTTAGGGATAGGCTGGAGAGTGTGGAACTCTGTCTGGGGACAGGTGAGCAGTCGACAGAGAGTTTGTGGGGCAGGGTTAAAGGGAAACCAGCTATGGGAGATATTACTGTGGGGATCTGTAACAGACCGCTTGATCAAGGAGAACCTGCGGATGAAGCACTCCATAGACAGATAGGAAAAGCCTCACGCTCACAGGCCCTTGTTCTCATGGGTGATTTCAACCACCCTGACAGCTGTTGGAAGGACAGTACGGCCCGGCACAAGCAATCCAGGAGGTTCCTCAATTGTGTGGAAGACAACTTCCTTCTGCAAATAATATAGGAGCCGACAAGGAGAGGTGCCATGCTTGACCTTGTGCTCACCAACAGGGAAGGGCTCATTGGAAATGTGATGCTCCAGGGCAGCCTTGGTTGCAGCGATCACGAGATGGTCGAATTTGAGATCTCAGGACAGTGAGAAGAGCGTGCAGCAAGCTCACTGCCCTGGGCTTCAAATGAGCAGACTTTAACCTCTTCAGGAACCTGCGTAGGAAGGTTCCATGGGATATAGCCCTCGAGGGCAGGGGGGACCAAGAAGGTTGGCTGATATTCAAGGATCACCTGCTACAGGCTCAGGAGTGTTGCATCCCAACTAGAAGGAAGTGCAGCGGGAGGGCCAGGAGACCTCCTTGGATGGATAAGGAGCTCCTGAGGAAAACTCAAATGAAAAAAGAGGCTTATAATAAGTGGAAGCAAGGACAGGTGGCATGGGAAGAGTACAGGGATGTTGTCCGGGAAGCTAGGGACCAGGTTTGGAAAGCTAAGACACAGTTAGAACTTAGTAGAGGTATTAAAGATAACAGGAAGGGATTCTATAGGTACATAGCAAATAAAAAACAGACTAGGGAGAATGTAGGCCCCCTCAGGAAGCTCTCAGGAGAGCCGGCTACACAGGATTTTGAGAAGGCTGAGGTTCTGAATGACTTCTTTGCCTCAGTCTTCACTGGCAAATGCTGTTACCAAACCACCCAATGTGATACATTCTTCACACCAAAAATTCAAATATCTTAATTTAGCTCTTCAAATGATCACCTAACCTCTGTTGAAAGGAAGTGATTCATTCTTGGACACAGGTATCAATATGTCAGCAATGTTTGCATATACCATGGATCTAGTCTAAGATTATATTTGAATGCAGGTTAGGAAAAAACTATAATATTTCTGAGGTACAACTTCATTATCAGAGCCCACAATAAAGTATTTAAACTGACCTAGCAATATAATTTCACTTCTAAAGTACATATGAAAGATGACTAAAAACCAGTTGAAGGGTAATAAAGCAGTTGTCCATCATGAACATTAATTTATTTTTAAAAAAAGTATAAACACCACCCAAGTCTTGGAAGGCAGATGCAGGGACTGTGAGAATGAAGACCTTGCGCCCACTGTAGGAGAGGATCTGGTTCGAGACCATCTTTTCTTCACTAAAATAACCTTTAAGATCAAACTCTAGTTAAATATGTAACCTTTTACACTGCTAATGATTTTTACATTCAGTAATTCTATTCATTACTTTCAGACTCTATTTGAGTACACTCAAGCGAAAAAGCAGCTGCCTAATTCAATACCATTACTATTTTACCACTTTGATTCACTGTCTTCGAGTTACAGAAAGCTTAAAAGTCAATAATTTATTCCCTGTTTTCTAGCAGTTCCCAGAAACACTAATGAAAATCATTCAGTGAAGTGTCAGATATATTGAAGTAGTCTATTTATGAAGCATTATTCTGTAGCCACAGAACTTATGAAGTTTAACTCTCTCATTAATATCAATATTACATCTAAAAATGTGTAAAGCACCAATTAATACAGAGATACAGGCAAAGACTGAAATAAACCACTTTCTCTAACAGAGGCTGTGGTGCTGACACTATTCAGAATGCTACAGAGTGAAGCAAAACATTTGAGAACACTTACTGTGATGTCAGTCTGCTGGAAAAAAAATCATAGGCATGGCTTGGAGCAGGTTAGTAAAGTAAACAGCATTTTAATGGCTATATAAGCACAAAGAAATGTCTATGCAGAATTCATTTTGTTTCCCATTCTTCCACTTGTTTGCAGGAGCACCCAAGACAAGACACAAACAGCTTGGTTCCTTGTGTTCTTCAGCACCCTGGGGCTTCCTCTCTGCTGTTAAGCCTACAGCACACTCTGGCAGCACCCCCTGGGTGCTCCACCTGCTCTTAGCTGCTAATACCCATGCCTTTTTGCAATAGTTTCAATATTTTGTATTCTCACTGTAGTTCATTTTAGCTTATGCTCCCTCTCAAAACCTCCAAGTCTTCCAGCTGCTTTTTGCTCATGTTTCTGGATTTCTTGGCTTCATAATAACCCTTATGGCCTGCAGCTGCTCATTAAAATTCCTCAAAGCCTTGTAATCCTTCCCTTTCTATTTCATACCATCATCACCATCTCCATTTTCAGAAAGCAAAAAAAAAAAAAGGGTATATTATTTGTTGTACAAGCAATGCCTTTGAGAGCTACAGAGGGAGATGAGATTTCACCTCATGATCGTCAAATTGGTTTTTGGGTTCTACAGAAAGACACACAAAACAGTAACCTACAGATTCAGCTTACCAAAATAGAAACCTCTTCTCTATGCTATACTCATGTTAGCAATGTCTCATAGAGCCTTTCACATGTATAATGAGTCTGCAGAATTAGCTAACATTTTTACTGATGTTTTCCTAAATTCCTTGGATTTCCATACCAAAAAAAAGTTTATAATTTGTACTAATAAGACACAAAATAAAAAAAAAAAAAAAACAACAAACAAACAACATAGAAAAAAGGCAAATGTCAGATGTTCACTAAGTTGCAGCTAACTCAATATGAAAACCCTACACTTTTTCCTTACACAAATTAGCTTCCAGGTTTCAGCTCAGTTAAATCATTGTAAATGAACAGAGATGTGTTTGAATTTTCTTACCTTCAGATATTATTCAGATATTCAAGCATCACCCCCTGAGTATATTTTCTATCATAGGCCAGCACATAAAGTTGAATCTACATCAAATTCTTGGAATAGATTCTAACTTGGAAAACATCCATGTAAAGAAACAAAAAACCTATAAAAGATTACCCTCTGTATTACAGCTCAGAGAGAGAAGCATACCCAGAAAACAATCTTAAAGGTGAAGCTGGTCATATTTACCAGAAAGAATGAAACTAAGAAAAACAAAAAAGCTAGTGAGTTACATACATGATGAAGTCCCATTTAGTTTTTCATATGTCTGTATTTTCATATTCCTAACCTGCCAGATTAATAGACACTGTCCTGACAGTAAAATGGTTTATTCTTCTTGCTGCATAGCTACCATGGGTTTTGGGCTGCTTCTCCTCAGCAAAAAAGTTTCATATTAAGAAACTGGGGAGAAGGATCATAAGTTGAAATTTTTATTTTAGTAACACTTTAATTCTTGTACAATATGTAAAATGATCCTAGTTCCATTAGCTCTGTACAATTCCATCTGCCTTTCCTCCTAGTACACCTGAATATTTTAGTCCACAAGTTAGCATGTGAATTATTTATCCCCTGAGTAATATATCTACATCATGTTCTAGAATTTTTAACTAATAGGTTTCCATACAATTAGAGCAATATAATAATTATAACTTAACATTTTTATCTGGGTGTTATGCTTTTTCAACTAGGAAGTGTTCCAAAACTACAGATAATTGATTTTCATTTAATGTGTATGCATGTTGTTTCAACAGAAACAGTGTTTTTATGCCTGAGGTATGCTTCACATTCTGCAATTTTTTTTTTGTTTAGGAAAAAAAAAAATAAAGTGGTAGCTATTCAGGTTTTAATTTTGAGATCTAGCTGACTGTAGCCAGACCACCTTAGGTGTAAAGTAATTCTGATTCCCGTAAGAACAATTTTCCAACAAAATGACTGAAGCAGTACTGTGAACTACTAAAAAGTGCAGCACTTCCGTAAAAGTAATTTGTAAAAAGAGGATAAAACAAGTCTCATATTTCACTATGACAGTATTTTAATTTGCAAACTTCAGTTGGTGGAGTTAAAATTAATGTTTGAATACCACGGGAACTAAGAATAATTACACATTTACTTTGATGAACATAAGATTGACCTAGGCAATTAAGTTCATGAAGGATTTATCCTGTTACTCACAAAGAGAGAAACATCTTAGGCAAAACATATTTTTATGCACGTCTCATATTAAAAGGTATTTCTTTATTAAAATTTCTCTTCCAGATTTTTATTTAAGTACAGAGTGACACTGAAAAAAATTACTAAATACAGACAAAAAAAAAAATCCAGGAGAAATGGAGGAAAAGATCTGTCTGCAAGCATCTTGCACGTTGCAACTAACAAAGGCAGGATTTCACTTTGGCAAAAGGAGCATACTGGAGTGAGTTTGGATCTATCGCTTATTTATTAAGTTGAGACTCATCTTTGAAAGTAGAAGAGCCAATGTTCTGCTTTATGAGATGGATATATTGATGAGGGTACATGCAGCTTTCTACTCAGTGTTTCTGAGCACGCTTTACATTTATTTTGACATGTCTGTGTATTATCAAAGTGTTACAGAAAACTAAAAAGTCATTGTTTATTTTCATATCATTGTAAATAGTCATGCCAGCATGCTTTCTATCAGAGGTTATTCTGATAGTATTCTTGCACATTTTCTAGGGTAAACATGTTTTAAAATTCTGAAAATATACCAAAAAAGTTATTTACAAATACATAATAGGATTTGAGGACATACTATCAAAACAATGTAGCATAATGCAGTACATCAACAATACCTGTGTCAATAGAATTTAGCAGAATTTTCACAGGGACAAGGTAAAGGACTTTTCTTTTAATTTTGCACTATGAAACCCAGTCTCATGAGCCAGACTAGCTAGCAGCAAGGCAAGAAAACATTTATGCTGGGCCATCCTTGTTCCAGGCACATTTTAGATCGCAGAAACAGTATTATCTTGCCCTAATTTACTGCACCTCCTCAAAATCCCAAAGATAAATAAGACTAGGAAGGGAGATGCTGCAATCCTTACCCTTATATGATGCTTTTAATTTTCATTTAAGATAGATGTAATCAGGGTTTATTCAACTAAAAGATCCCTTTAGAAGGGAAACCCTAGAAAAACCATTAAAGAGTACTCATTGTATGTTTTTGAAATAAGGGAGTATTAATCTTCCCTTTAGCATATATACAACTGAATTTCCTAAAACTTGCAGACTTTTTAACAACACTTCATACTGGTAGTTTTCATCATGTTCTATTGAGAAGCACTATGCCAACTGAAGCTTCAAATAGGCGAGGAAAAAAAATAATCCAAACTCACAGAAAAGACAAATGTGACCATTCAGATAATAAAATAGCTCAACTGAGTAGGCTGAAAGCTCAAGATGGAGCAGGAAGAAGACTCTTCTTTTCCTGAACTGTCAAATAATATGCATGCTTCAAAGTTCATATCTAATCTCCTTCTGAGGTCTATTCAACTATTTGTTCAATTACAATGCCACATCCAGCAAAGTTAACAACGTAAAGTTAAATTAAAAAAAAAAAAAAGATCTTTAAGACATTCTTACTATTCACAAGCTCTCAGACCTCAAGACCATTGGTCAAGAGGGTTAAGAGGAAAATAAAAATAAAAGTAAATTAAGTCTCCACAGAAAGAGGAGAGTGGAGACATTCATCTCAAGAGGTCAGACAGTCTAAAGTCCTTTAGAAAAATCTTAGCTAATGCACACTGAGACTAACCTGACAAGTTCACCCTCAGTTCACAAGATTCTGAACCCCAGTAATTGAAAGCAAGATAAAGTTTCCAAGTACACAGATATAGACATTTAAAAATAAAAATAATCCAGGGAGTTCAGTTAAGCTAGTCACAACATTTGGTTCTTAGTATTCACTGTGAGCAAAGATTAAAGTTTCATCTCTGTAGCACTATGTGCAAGCATTGGAGCACCCAGCCATTAACACTGCAATACCCCATGAATGCTGCCAGGTTATGGAGCTTCTCATAAGTGTAATTTCAGGTTATTAATATTGCTGTCACAAGTGGTCATCCCATTCCTAAAACAGTCCCTCTGGTGGCAACTCTATACAAGCAAAAAAAGGGGATAGTCTGTAGTAAAAGCAGAACAGATGTATTGAGAGATGACTATGCCTGAGACAATGCACATCAACCTGCCATACAAGCCCCAAGGTTTCAGTGGGGAATAAATTTTGGAAAAGGCTTACTAGGAACTCCTGTCAGGTAAAAAAAATTTCAAAAAGCAAAAATACACCTCCTATTTGCACACATAGATTCCTTTCCTTCTCCTATTACATATATGTTTATTTCTATGTATAATATGCATGCATGTAGTTTACACCAGATATTGAACAGACTTTTGTTCTGCATTGTGTGTGCGAGATTTTTCTTGGACATAAATATATTAATTTTGTGCCAGGAAATTAGACTTAATTTCTTTCAAATATCACCCCCCAAAACAAGATTAAAAGATTAATAAGCATTCAGTTTTGATTCTCAACTTGTTCATGCTGAAACCTACTCCACAAGTCAGAAGAAAAATAATATATTTTTGCTGCGTTGTATTTCTCATTAACGCTAAGATCCACAAAGTCGATCTACTTGTAGCTATTTTGCAGAAACTGAGTGTAAAATCAGAGCAGACTCTGCAATATAAAAAAGCACATTAATTTGTCATATTAATTTTAATTTTTTTAGTTAGTACATTAGGGTTTACATTTATCTAAATAATTACATTTGCATCTATTTGCAGCATAATAAACTACAATAAAACCAATCAATCTGTTTCTCTTACCTCCTAGTAACTTCTGAAATAACAGACTAGAGCATACTAATAGCTAGTATGTGCAAGTTTTACATTTCCTTCCAGTTTCACCATTACAACACTGTATATTACTTGATCCATAACCAGTTATATTTAACAGAACCAACACTAGTTTTGAATCCTGCATTTGACAAAACTTGTCAAACTGCAGCATTATTCCATAACAAACAACATGTTATATAAATTTCAGGTTTTCCATGAAAAGGTCCAACATCCAACACAGTAGGTCATAATGCAAGTCTCTACTAGACGTAAATGCTTTGGCAAACTGATGTTGGAAATATGAACCTTACCTAATATTTGTGTCTTTACATTTAAAGTCTATTTTCCAAAAGACTGTGTTGAAAACTTGATAATCTAATATATTTTTGTGTCTTATGAGCTTTTTTTTTTTCTTAGGAGCTGTATATTAAGTTGCATCAATATTTTTCAGCAAAACTGTACAGCACCTACTGCCAACTAAAAATATTTTTCATTAGGATGACATGCAACACATTGCCACAGAATGGCAAAACATTCATTTTCCTTCAGAAAACTCCATTAGAAAAAAACACCAAAACAAAAAAACAAAAGGCAAACAAACAAAAAATATAACACAGCATGGGTTTAATACTTATTACCCTTCTTGTACACCAGACTGCAAATATTGATACCCTGCTTTCCCTCAAGTAACATACTCTTTCAAATCGTCCAATGTAACAAACCCATAAATCTTTTCAATTTATGCAACATACGTATTCTTGAAATTATATTTGAGATTAGTCATCTCAAATCAAGTCCCACTCTGATATAAATTGGTTCTCATTCAAAGCCAGTAATATGCCACAACTGCCTACCAACAGGTATTTTTCTCCATCAATGATTGTTACAAGTGGAAATAAAATATTTGGATACGTATAAGCACAGGAGTAAGAAAGAAATAATCTCACAAATGTAAAAGCTGATGCCTTCTCCAAAGAATAGCATCCTTACAGAAAGAAAAAAAAACAAACCAAAAAACAAGCAAACAAACACCCAAACAAAACCAAACTTTAAAGGATAGTGCTAAGGATGAATACATCTGGTGTAAAGTTGAGAGGAGGTTAAGTGTTAAGAGGCCAAATGTGAATGGCAAGTCAGGAGAAAATAGGAGCTTACATGTGTCACCAGGGAACCTGGTCTCTGCTCTTCCAAGAGCTGGAGGAGGCAGTTACAGATTGGTCTTTCCGAAATTTTTCTGACCTCTACTCAGTGTATAATTAAATCAATAAACCTCTTCCTAGTCCCGCTAGGACTACTAGCCCCTAGCACCAGGAATATAATCAAATTCAAACCCACATAAAAGGCTTTCTGGTAGCAGCAGACTACTAAGGGACAAGCAACAGATTACACTTCATACTAGAAGGCAATGTTTAGTGCAACAAAAATGCCTGTGTTTGAAACATAGATATTCCCATGAACACAAGAGAAGTGAAAGACTGATAGAATTTGGGAAGGTACATAAGAAACATGGTCAGAGTATGTGAGGATGTAAGTAAGGAGTATGTTAGTAAGATGAGATTGACCTTACTAAACTGTGAAACATTTTAACAAAATAAAGTTACAGTCCCATCACTTGATTCTTCGCTCCCCCGATATTCATTCTTAAAAAAAAAAAAAAAAATTATGAAGGTAAAATGTATATTGCTCTACTAGATACTTGTTTACACCTTCACTCTGGAAAAACAGATTTAGACCATCATTGTAGTTAACCTTCCCACATTCTGGGGTATTTTGAAAGGGAAGCTTGTTTTCCATTGCACATGAAAGTCCATCAAAAAAATCTGTTTGTAATTTCCCCTCCATCACCCAATGTGCAACATATCTATCATTTAGTAAGGCAGGAGGTTTGGAAGAAGAAAAGTGCTAGAAGATTCCTCCATGCCCCACAATAATAATCTTCCAATTTCTAGCTGTCACCTATGCATCTCCAACCAGAATATTAACAGCCAGAATATATAAAGAAATTCTATCTTCTTCTTGTACATTTAAAGACTTAATGTTTCCCTTACTCCTATCATACTCATTTCTGTTAGTCTTATACAAACTTAAGCATCTGACATCAACACATGAAGACTGAAACAAACAGTTAGAAATAGAACAGAACCAAAACCAGCTTTCTATATCCCAACTGACTTTTGTAACCACTGGCACAAAGGCTTGAGTGGAAGAAAATCCTCTCATTAAAAAAAAAAAAACAAAACCAAAAACAAAACAAAAAAACCCACAAGAACTACACATACACATAAAAAAAAAACCAAAAAACAAACCCAAAACAAAACCCCACAAACACACCCCATCTCCCCCAAAAAAAAAACAACCAGCAAAAAAAAAAAAAAATCCCTGAACACCCCGCACACCCAGGGCTGCTTATCTCAGCAGAAATTAAGCATTTCTGTGTATTTGCAGACCACTGCCAACAGAACTAGGTGAATTTTGCAGGTCACAAGCTTGATCTGAAGAGGAATATCAGACCCTTCTGCATCTGACCTGTTAGAGTCACAAAATGCCTTCACCAAGCCCCATCCCAACAGTGTACTGGAGTGTGTAAAAATAAGATTTCTAAATATGCTTATTATACTTGGCGAAAACCAGCAGAAGGCTTATAAAAAGCAGTTTAAACATTGTCATATACAACACAATGACTTCACAAATAAAGCAAAAAACTTCACATTCATTTCTATTATGCCTAAAGCATCACTGAACAGTGAATAAACCTGCATCGTTCTGACTTATTGTAGTACAAGTGGCAATAAAATAAGACAGATTCTGCAACTGCATTCTAAAAACCTTCTGTATTTTATATAATAATTCAAGTCAAAGCTCTGAAGTGACTGCGTTAAATTTTTCTGTGCTTGAAAAAAAATACTTTTATATCTCATTATAAACTGTCATGGTTTGGATATACCTGCATTGTGTAAAATTCAGTTTGTGACTTTTAGTAACGAAACAAGAATTGGTTGATGATTTATCAGTGTTTACAACATGAGGTGAGATTATCTGAGAAACAGTGAAATTTTATTATCAAGTAATTAAAATTGAACTAAAATAAACTGCACATATCTGATCCTGCGATTTTTTACTACAGGATACCTGCACCCTGAAAATATTCTGGAAAGATACATCCAGAAACTCCATCTTCTCCCTTTCTCACCAGATCCTTAGGATGTAGGGTCAGTATCTTGCATGGGGGAAAGAAGAGATTTCATCTCTCCAATTCCTTAAGTGAGACATCTGTAAGCCAGGTCGGCAAGTCAAAGTA
This sequence comes from Pezoporus occidentalis, assembly GCF_034315485.1. NCBI lineage: Eukaryota > Metazoa > Chordata > Aves > Psittaciformes > Psittacidae > Pezoporus > Pezoporus occidentalis. Next base: position 7,123,163 of record NW_026912778.1, on the reverse strand, counting down.
TCTTATTTATTGCTGTCCAAGATGTTCCAGCCTTCAACTCCCAGTAGTGTCTGGAAAACCAAATATCGATCTATCAACTTTATCATAAATTCTTACAGTTGTAATCAGCACTAAGCAGCAGCTTAAGTTGTTTTACTTCAACAACATGCGGGAAAAAAGTAAAAAAAAAAAAAAAAGGGGGGGGTCCTTACTTGCTTCCAGCTTTAACTTGAGCTATTTTTATTGAGAAATAATTGCCAGATAATACCATTGTTAGATTAAATAGCCTGGAAATTATTTCCTCCCTGCTCATAAAATCTGCACAAAGAAATTGTTTTTCCTGTCAAATGTTAAGACCGCTCATGAGCAATTTGCCTTAAAAACCCTCACACTTCCACTGATAGCTTCTCAAATGGTTCACTAGTCACTGAGAACTCAGCAGACAGTACTGATTGTGTGAACATGAAAGTGTATTTAAAATTCAATTATAGACGTTCCATTATTTTTCATAATAAAGTTTTTAAACTTCAGATGTCAATTGATTTAACATCAGCTATTAAATTGTGATTAAGTCATGACTCATTGCAATAGTAAACATGTCTGACCCACACTCATATTTCTTGTTGAACCTACCTTTTGGCTAGGGGGCTAAAACTGTTTTCTGCACCTTGTATATTTGTGCATTTCACTGCAACATTCAGATACAGGATCAAAATCTGGCCAACTAAAAATTCACCTGATCCAACATTTATTCAAATGTGCATTACATGGTACTTGAAGTAAAAACAAATCAAGCTAAATTTTTGGTGACAAGGTTCAATTCTTTTTCACATGTCTACATGTTGTTAAGGTTCAGGACTCAAAACCAGAAATAACTTAATGCAGCACATCTTTGTCTTAAAATTGTATCATACTGAAAATTCGTCAGCTGCAAGATCAAGCTCAACAAGAACTCTCCACAACATTTAGATTAGAGGTTACAAGATGTTTCCCAAAGTATCACAGATTCAAGGAAAAAAAACTTTCCATTTCTCTTGTGCAAAACATGAGTTATTAAGTAGATTCTGCATATGGCTGAGTCAGCTATGTGACATTTTATGAAGCTAGACAGTCATCTTCATTTATTCTGCTGGACTATGTACCACAGAAGGATTGCAAAGAGTTACACATGAGGTTTGCGGCAGGCTTGAAAAACTGTTCTGGACTTTGATTAACAGTATTTCAATATCTAGTTTATACAACTTAGAATGGAAGTAATTACCACTTTTGTAAGTATGAAGCTACAGGAAAGAACTGGAGAAAGACAGGGTGACTGACATCTTAATTTTTAAACTGCCCTGGAGCAAGCTATAATACTTCCTATTCTCTCCTAGTAAGAGATTTGACCTAGCCTTGCGGTAAATCAGATCAGAGGCAAGACAGAGAATCACAGACTCATAGAATAGTTAGGGTTAGAAATGACCTTAAGATCATCAAGTTCCATGGGCCCACTAAATCATACCACCCAAGGCACTGTCCAACGTGGTCTTGAACACTGCCAGGGATGAAGCATTCACAACCTCCCTGGGCAACCCATTTCATTACCTCACCACCCTCAGAGGAAAGAATTTCCTCCTTATATCCAATCTAAACATCCCCTGTTTAAGTTTTAACCCATTACCCCTTGTCCTGTCACTACAGTCCCTAAAGAAGAGTCCCTCCCCAGCACCCTTACAGGCCCCCTTCAGACACTAGGAGGCTGCTATGAGGTCTCCACACAGCCTTCTCTTCTCCAGGCTGAACAGCCCCAACTTCCTCAGCCTGTCTTCATACAGGAAGTGCTCCAGTCCCCTGATCATCCTCATGGCCCTTCTCTGGACTTGTTCCAACAGTTCCATGTCCCTTTTATGATGAGGACACCAGAACTGCACACAATACTCCAGGTGAGGTCTCACAAGAGCAGAGTAGAGGGGCAGGATCACCTCCTTCGACCTGCTGGTCAAGCTCCTTTTGATGCAGCCCAGGACACAGTCGGCTTTCTGGGCTGCAAGCGCACACTGCCAGCTCATGTTCATTTTCTCATTGACCAGCACCCCCAAGTCCTTCTCTGCAGGGCTGCTCTGAATCTCTTCTCTGCCCAACCTGTAGCTGTGCCTGGGATTGCTCCAACCCAGGTGTGGGACCTTGCACTTGGCATGGTTAAGCTTCATAAGGCTGGCATCAGCCCACCTCACAAGCATGTCAAGGTCCCTCTGGATGGCATTCCTTCCCTCCAGCCTATCAACCAAAACACACAGCTTGGTGTCACGGGCAAACTTGCTGAGGGCGCACTCAATCCCACTGTCCATGTCAGCGACAAAGATGTTGAACAAGACCGGTCCCAGCACCTACCCCTGAGAGACACCACTCCATACTGGTCTCCAGCTGGACATTGAGCCATTGACCACAACTCTTTGCGTGTGGCCATCCAGCCAGTTCTTTATTCACCGAGTGGTCCATTCATCAAATTGATGTCGCTCCAATTTACAGACAAGGATGTTGCGTGGGACAGTGTCAAGCGCTTTGCACAGGTCCAGGTAGATGACATCAACTGCTCTACCCCCGTCCATCAGTTCCGTAGCCCCATCATGGAAGGCCACCAAATTGGTCAGGAAGGATTTCCCCTTAGTGAAGCCATGCTGGCTGTCACCAAGCACCTTGTTGTTTTTCATGTGCTTTAGCATGCCACCCAGGAGAATCTGCTCCAAGATTTTGCCAGGCACAGAGGTGAGACTGTCTGGTCTGTAATTCCCTGGGTCATCCATTTTCCCCTTCTTGAAAATGGGGGTTATATTTCTCTTTTTCCAGTCGTCAGGAACTTCACCTGACTGCTGTGATTTTTCAAATATGATGGCCAGCGGCTTAGCAACTTCATTCGCCAGCTCCCTCAGGTCCCGCAGATGGATTTCATCAGGTCCCATGGACTTATGCACGTTCAGGTTCTTAAGATGGTCTCAAAACAGATCCTCTCCTATGGTGGGATTAGAGTTTTCATTCTCACAGTCCCTGCGTCTGCCTCCTAAGACTTGGGTGGTGTGGTCAGAGCATTTGCCAGGGAAGAGCGAGGCAAAGAAGTCATTCAGAACCTCAGCCTTCTCCATTCAATTCCAGGGTAGCCAGCTCTCCTGAGAGCTTCCTGAGAGTGCCCACATTTTACCTCATCTGTCTTTTATTTTCAATGTAACTACAGAATCCCTTCCTTTAACCTTTCACATCCCTAGCCAAGTTTAATTCTAACTGGGCCTTAGCTTTCCTAACCTGCTCCCTAGCTTCCCGGACAATATCCCTGTATTCTTCCCAGGCCACCTGTCCTTGCTTCCACCTTTTACAAGCCTCCCCCCCCCCCCGTAGTTTCCTCAGCAGCTCCTTATCCATCCAAGGAGGTCTCCTGGCCCTCCTGCTTCACTTCCTTCTACTTGGGTCATAGAATTGTTTGATTGACATAAAAGTTGCATCTTATAACCCATACTACTCTAAGTTCACTGGGCTGTTGCTTGCCACTTCAGATTGTGCTGACATGTATGTATAAAAGTACAAATAAATTCATAGCTCCTCCCCTTTACTATAGGGTATAGCGTGTTTATTCCATAAATTCTTCTAAGGCCAGTAATCAACAGTTATTGATTCTAGCCAGAATGTTGTTACCACAAGGAATTACTGGTACCCTGAAACCATGTAACAGTAGGGAATTAAAACATCCCCATCATTGTACACATTCCTATTACCCCTATCACTTCTGTTTGACAGATTTTCATCAGTGTAAGAACAAATTGTAGGAATGTACACACTATTATACAGTCACTTACCTCTTCACAAATCCAGCAATGACACTTAAACGTCTAGGCTCTTATAAATGAGGTATTATAGAAAGAACAGTTTGAAAGATCCTAAATATAAGTGCTCTAAACCAAGTCCAAGAGTGCTCCATGCAGGTGCACTTGCTGCTCTAAATCTGTCAGATACCAACAGGACATGTTAGTATCCAAAACCAGCAATAAGCAGAGCACTGATTGTGTTGAACTGTTGCAACTCTAAAGAATTTCAGGTGTTCTGGAATCATATTACTTTGGCAAGTGACAAAGTCATTTGGTACAACACCGGTATGATATTTTGCATTAGTGCCAATAGTTTCTGAAGTGAATTCCCAGTTCTCTTACCTCCACTCTTCCCCAGACTTTTCATTGTACAAAGCAAAGTTTTGGCACTTAAACCATAATCTTGTAACTGATATTAGGACTCAACCCCAGATATAATACTTCAGAGATTTTAAATACATTATACCCAAATTAAACCAGGAAAAATAAAAAAAAATCCCTGAAAAAAAGTAAGTTTACTGAGCTGTTTTCTCCAGCTAAACCAACAAAAATTCTGCTGATATATTGAGGAGGTAATATATCAGAACTAAAATTCTGGAATTATTCCAGAACTAAAAGTCTGGAATATTAGTTCAACTAATACCAGTCTCACAAGTTTCATGTCTCTGCAAGGAGAAAGGGTTTTTTGCATCTTTGTCATTTCATGCATATGTTAACATAGTCCCAATAAGCTTACTTATATTTTTGACAAATAAGTAAATTTGGATACCCATTTCCCTTTGGAAGGTCAGAAATATGAGCAAGGATTCTTAGAAGTAAATTCAATACTTTGTTTTTTCTGCATGAGACAACAAATAGACTAGGAATATCTGGTAAAATTCAAGTGGCATGGGTGTGCACATAACTAAACATCCCTCAGTTAAAGAGTACTCTATGACTGTTTTAACTTTTTTTATTTTTCTTCTTTCAGCAGCTCAACAGTAAATACATTTTATGATTGTATAACAGCTTGTACCTGTTACTGTGGCTTAAATACACTCTTGGTTGTTTGGGTTGAGCTTTGGATCAGAAGGGAATCAGAGCAAGAGAGCAAAAGTGCTACAAGAAGAAAAGTGCTACCAAAAGACCAGTGGTAGAGACATGCCTGTCTTTCAAAATATCATTTACAGAAATCACTTTTCTCTGATAAGCATGCCAATCTCAGTAGTCACCATTACATTTTATAGCTTTTATAAAGGCCATGCCTCGAATTCAGTGGCTTTTTTTCTACTTTTCTTGTTGAGGAGCCACACTGCACTCACAGCAGCATTAATAGTTAATTCTTAATTGGTGATAGACACAGAAAGCCATATCCATAGCAATGACCCCATTAGGAAAAGAGAAATAAAAGTCTATCTAAAAATCAGAAATAGCCACATATTTAGATACAGATCAACAGACAATCCTCAGGCATCTTCCCCACAATCCTGATCCATCTCTCTCACATTGCCTAACATTGGATTTCAGTCTTTTTTTAAGAAACATAGTTTCAGCTCCTTAATACCCTGCCTTTTCCTCACAAGCTTCAAAAAGCAGGGAAAATGTGAGGAAGAAAGTCTGACATGAAGACAAAGTTCAGTTCAGTAAGTTTGCCATTATCAGCCTCTACATTTACATCTCTTTTGTAAAACAGCAATTTAACACCTTATAGAATATTTCTGAAATTACTACTAATGCCTGTTTTCTAACAATTAATGTTTACAAAGGCCAGCTACAGCAAACCATGTACCATAGCTCTTATTCAGCAGCATTTAAAATGAGTATATCAATCACTTGCAGGGGAAAAAAAACAACCGAAAACAACTTTAGATTAATGTTTGTCCCTCTTTAAATAAAGATAAAAAACTGTTTTCCATTGCTGTTCACATGGTTTGTGAGGCCAAGAGGGAGTGCTGGTCATTACAGTTCAAGTTTAATCATGACAAGCTATAGATTGCATACTAGTGGACAGTATAATCTATGAAACTGCCTGTGGCTGAAAAACTATGTTGAGTTGCTTTACTTCAGCAAAAGGTAACCTTAGGTTAAGGTCACTTGCAAAGCTTACTAAAGTTTTATATACAAAAACTGCTTGTGTTTTTTTTTTAAAAAGAAGAACCAAACCTCCAACCCATGCAAACAGGTATCACAGCAAATTCTACATAGCAGGTCCATTAAAAATAAGTACTTTATCAACTCCCACAGGCTAAGGCCTGATTTCAGGTTAGGACTGGTAGCATTTATTACTTCCAAAAATTGCAGCAGTTGCAGAGTAGTGCATATTAGGCTGAACAGGGAGCACGCTCTTTTTTCAAAGCAAATGGGGAAGGACCCATGGGAAAGCACAAACACCCCTGTCAGATATACTTCTTGTGCTTACTATGGACTCTGAAATTCACCATTCTTCCTTCTGTGGCTTCTCCTTGCTTGATCTCTGTGACTGGGAGCCAATCTTAAGTAGATTCAAATGCGTGGGTATTTTTTTTCACTTATTTAATTAAATAAGCTTTGCCTCAGTTACTAAGGAGCAACACAAACAAAAAAGAATGTTGCGGCAAAACCTTTTTCAGTCCTACTAGTAAAGGGGCTTGAGGGGTGTCCTGGGTTCAGCAGTAGCAGTCATTTTTCCCTTCTTGGTAGCTGGTGCAGTGCAATGTTTTGACTTTCAGCTCGGGAACAGAGCTGATAACAAGCGATGTTTTGGTTTGGCCAAGGACTTTGTGAGCCTCATGCTCTGCCAGGGAGGAGGGGAAGAGGAAGCAGAGACAGGACACCTGACCCAAACTGACCAAAGAGGTATTCCATACCACAGCACGTCATGCCCAGGATGTAAGTGGGAGTTAGCCGGAAGGGCTGGGAGACGGCAGGGTTGGAGGAGGTATCGGTCAGAGCTTGGTCGGGCTGGGGGGGGGGCGAGTTAATCGGCTGGTGGTGAGATGATGTATTCTCTTCGTTATTTCCTTTATCATTATTATCATTGGTGGTAGCAGTAGTGATTTGTGTTATACCTTAGTTACTAAACTGTTCTTATCTCAACCCGTGGGAGTTGCATTCTTTTCGATTCTCCTCTCCGTCCCTCCGAGAGCAAGGGGAAGAAAAGGGGGGGAAGTGAGCGAACGAATTACCTGACTGGGTTTAAACCACGACAGTTCTTTTTGGCGCCCAACGTGGGGCACGAAGGGTTGAGATAACGACAGATCTGACCAGATTAATAGTCACTCGTCACAATGCTGATTTATTGGCTCTCAGAGTTGTTTCGCTTGATCTCACAGCTTCAGAATGTTGTAACTTACGTAGAGCCGGTGTTTGCTGTGATAGTGTTTATCAAGTATGGGGCCTGGGCTAAGGTTCTTGTCTCACTGTGTTTTATGGCAATGGCTTGTAATACGGGCGGGCTCCAGCAGCAGGGCGGGACGGACGTGGCCGTGGACTTGTACCTGGCCGTCCGGCTGCTCTTCACCGTCCTGGCCCTCACCCTACTCTCCATCTTCGTGAGGCTGCGGGGAGCTGAGGGGGAGCGGCCCCGGGAGCCGGCGGCAGCCGAACCGGCCCAGGAGAGCGGCCCCGGGGACCAAGCGGCGGCGGGAGCGGGGCTTCGGGGCGGTCGAGGAGCAGAAGGAGGCGGCTGCCGAGCAGCGGGAGAAGGCGGCGGAGGAGCCGAGCCCCGCGGAGGAGCCCAGCCCCGCGACGGCCGAGAGCATTTCTCGGAAGCCGCCCGCCGAGCCCCAGGAGGATGCAGGAGACCACACAGCATTTCCCAGCAAGGCAGAGGAGGAAGAGCTGGACTCAGGAAAAGAGAAGCTGGTGGTGGGAGAGCCGGCAAGCACAGCAGCTACACCAGCCCCAGTGACAAGTACAGCAGCATCAACTGAGAGTTCTGAAGGTTGTGAATGGCCTTTGGGTATCCTTGGGACCTGCCTGCTGATTGTGATGGGGATCAGCATGTTGGCACACACACAGACTGTGTTTTACCCACAACCATTTTGTCTGATCTCAAAAGTTAAGCAGAGTCAGGTTTGGGTCTTGTCTGCAGTTATATAGGGGGACCAAAAGGTTTTCTCCAAGGCTGGACAGCCAGGAGTGGCAGGGTGTGTGGGACAGTATGGGCAAGTATCTAGTCCACTGGGCCCCTCCAGTGCTTTGGAAGCATCGGAGATGGAAGGCAGCTGTATGGAGTCCCCAGCAACAAGCTGCAGAAACTGCTTAAGGGGACAGTGAATTATTTTAAGCCTGGTGGGCCCATGGCACTTCAGGCCATCAGAGCAGAGATGCAACACAGAGATGGACTCATGATCAAGGGGTGGACTTAGCAATGGACACTATTGCCCAGGTTATTCACGAGTGTGAACACTGCACACAGTCTCTCCTGCTCTGGAAGACTATTACAAGAGATGGAGCCTGACATCATGGACCAGATGGACTCAGCAGCTTTATAGGGACTGGTCTATGCACTAAGATAAGAGTGTATTGAAAATATGGGATCTGAGCATGACGTGAATGGTATTAAGGGGTGGATAATGTCCTGGGTTCAGCAGTAGCAGTCATTTTTCCCCTTCTTGGTAGCTGGTGCAGTGCAATGTTTTGACTTTCAGCTCGGGAACAGAGCTGATAACAAGCGATGTTTTGGTTTGGCCAAGGACTTTGTGAGCCTCATGCTCTGCCAGGGAGGAGGGGAAGCCGGGAGGAAGCAGAGACAGGACACCTGACCCAAACTGACCAAAGAGGTATTCCATACCACAGCACGTCATGCCCAGGATGTAAGTGGGAGTTAGCCGGAAGGGCTGGGAGACGGCAGGGTTGGAGGAGGTATCGGTCAGAGCTTGGTCGGGCTGGGGGGGGCGAATGGTCGGCTGGTGGTGAGATGATGTATTCTCTTCCCTTGTTATTTCCTTTATCATTATTATCATTGGTGGTAGCAGTAGTGATTTGTGTTATACCTTAGTTACTAAACTGTTCTTATCTCAACCCGTGGGAGTTGCATTCTTTTCGACTCCTCTCCGTCAGAGCAGGGGGAGGGCAAAAAAGGGGAAGTGAGCGAACGAATTACCTGACTGGGTTTAAACCACGACAAGGGGGCAAAAGAACACACCACCAAGAAAATCCACACATCTTTCTGTGAGATTTTTAAATGCTCTTACACTAGCCTCATTACTATCCTTTTAAATAAAACACCCTGTTCATTTGTTAGAGTATCAGCTCCCAGGGAAAAAAAAGCTTTAAAGCAGCATGAAAACAAAAAGGAAACAAAACCATGATTCACAAGAAGCATTTCCACTGGCTGTGAAAGATGCTCCAAAATGATCTGCCTGGTCATAGAAGGAAATCTCTTTGAAATTCATTAAGTCAGACACTATCAGCCCAATCCTGCAATTCTGACTCAGGCAAAACTGACGTCAGTGAAAGCTTTGCCTTTATGAAAAAGTGAGAACAGATTTCAAGGCTGGAACCTAGTTGTGTTTTATTTCATTACCATCTTACTTCACAAGCAAAAAAACCATTAAAATCAGAATTATATTCTAGTCTAAAAGAGAAACTGTACATCCAGGGAACACAAAACAAGCCCAACATGAATTGCAGTGGAATTTTATTGTGGCCTTTATTTTAACTTTCCATTAGATGTCAGAACAGTGCAGAAATCAACATATATTTTCTTTATGAGTTTTGGCTTCTCTCAAAGTGATTTATGAAAATAGATCTGCTGCTAGAAGTGCTGTAGGGTAGACAGAAGGTTGCAGGGAAAATGCCAACACACTAAAAAGACTAAAGAAAAATAGGCAATAACAAATCATAGAACAAAGCAGTATAGGAATATTTGAGTATTTCCTAAGATCTTACAAACACAGAAGCAGCCATCTTATTCATATTCTGGGAAAGAAAAGAATAGACTAGGTATTTTATCAGAAAGACTGTTTTCAAGAACTCGCATAATATTTGGGATTACAGATGTCCAGCTGTCTCTCAATTTTCAAGAGTTCCAGCTTTGCATGTGAGTCTAACTAGAAGCCTAATTATTTTTAAATTATCAGTTTTCAGGAGATGCAATAGCACACTCTATGATACTTTGAATGACCTTCTTGGAACAAGATTTTGCAAAACTGATTTGTCAAAGATAGCTTTGTTTTTAAAACTTCAGAGTGCAAATTTCTAAAGATACTTATCAAAAAAATAATGGAAATTAATAGCTATCTTAAAACTATTGAATCCTCTTTCAGTTTTCATTTACCATAGCTCCTCTCTTGTTTAGAACAAATTACAAGAAAATTCTAATGTTACAGTTTAGAAGCAGACCAGGTTCAGGTCTATAAAATCCACAAATTTGAGGCTTCTCATCAGGAAATGTTACACCTGCATTTCATAGAATATCTCCAATTTGAATGGACCAATAAGGATCGTCAAGTCAAACTCCCTCCTCCTTGCAGTTGGCGCTATTCAAGTAGTAATATAACCAATCACAACCCAAAACCTAAAGAAAAATAATGGCATAATTGACACTGGTTTAAGTCTTACTAAGTCTTTAAGTTCTTACTTAAGTCTTGAAATAAAATGGGTCTGGAACATTTAGGTTTTCTACACCTTTGTGGAATTTATAGGTTTTCTACATCTTTGAGGATTTGTCAACTTCTAGGAAGCATTCTGCTTCAGTGTCCATGGGTACACTCAAGGTAGCTGACATGCTCCTACACTATATTCAGGACCTTGCTCATTTAGTCAACACAGAATCATAGAATCATAGAATAGTTAGGGTTGGAAAGGACCTTAAGATCATCAAGTTCCAATCCCCCTGCCATGAGCAGGGACACCCATGCAGTGAATTATATTGAGAACCTGTGGAGTCTGACAGAGTAGACTTTATTGCTACATAGAAACCCTGATTTTTATACTGAACAAGGTAGTCCGGTTATTCTTAAACCGCAGAAGTGCTTCAGAGAGGAACTCTCACTGGTATTCTGCCATGCTGCTGTTTAATATTTGTCTTACTATTCTTGAATTATATTAGCAAATATTTAAGACAGAAAATTTACAGTCTTAGCTTCTTTTATTAATTGAATTGTTCAGAGATTGTTATAATGTGTGATGTTACAGATTCTTAATGAGCATCAAAGTAAGTTAAAAAAAAATGACTGAAAGTATTTCAGACCTCCTAGGCCCTAAGTTAATCACAATATTTGCCCCAGTTTTTGTTTAAAGTTTGCTTTCAATAGCAATCTCATAGTCATAAAACTACAAGTGTTGAAAAAGCCATCTTTCCCACAAATTGACTTCTAAATAGGTGGGGAGTCATAAGGAGCAAATTCTATCCATGCAAACAACCATGAACCCCATCCCAGTAGCCTCACCACATGTACATCTTAGGAACCAAAAGTGACAAATCTGTCAAAACTTAAATTGTCAATACATTTTTCCGTTTTTAAACTTTGGCTTCATTTAGTATCTTAATTTAGCTTCTATAAGACATTTAAACATGAATATTTACTTTCTTGTCACCTCTCCATGGTAAGTTCACTACCCACTAATATTGTATTCCAGGAAAAAAAAAAAAATTTATATGACCATTCAGAGAAGGAGGTTTGGAATTTTAAGATTCCTTCCAACCCAAAACATCCTATGATCTGTGTGTTTAATATACTGTTATTAATTCTTGAAGCAGTGGTTTACCAGTTTCTATTTTTCCACTTTATCTGAATAAAAGCATGACTGCCTTTGTGTATTATGTAAACAAGTGCAAAGATGTTTCTTATAGGAAGCATAAACACAGGTAATCAAAGGACATTTTTTCAGATCAGCCCAGTACTTTACCACACAGCCATTAAACTATTACAAGCAGGTCCACTTGCAATAATGCTGAATCCCACTGAATTAATTTCATTATGCTTCACAGTCTTGGAACTGAGTGTGCTTTGCCTCCATAAAACTGCAGTACTGATCTCCTATTTCGGAGCCAGGGAAGCAAAGATTTTAGCTACCTAGCTGAGAACTTTCTTAGTTTCTGTTACAGTCTTTGAACTGGGAACTGCAGTAACACCTGCAGCAGATGAAGATCTGCCAGTCTTGTTTATATTTCAAGTCTGAAATTGTTTGCCCCTCTGTGGTAAGCTATGACTTCATCCACATGTACTGGTACAAAGCTTCTATTTCTATTCACAGAATCAGAATTGTTAGGATTCGAAGGGACCTCTGGAGACCGTCTAGTCCAACCCCCAGCGCTCATGAGCTGGCTATCATGGGTGTTAAGGAGAAGGAAACCTGTAACAGCTCAGTGAAAGATAGACATATCTCTAGCTCCAGAGAATCCTCATTACTGTCTAACTCCAGAGTTGCTGCAAGTCAAACTTTACCCATACAGTAGAGTTAGACCGACAAGAGAAATCCTGGAGTTCCCTGCCAGGAATGTGTCTAAATACCACATATAGGAATCTGCTTTATGTCTATTCAGACAGCCTAGATACGGCTTAGCCAAAACCCTTGACCAGGCATCCTGCTGAACACATTGGAGAAATCACTTCAGATAACACCTTATCCTTTTAAAAGGATTTTACAAATTCATAGCACATTAACAGCTTTTTCTGCTACATACATCTCAGAAATTAGCAGTTAGGCAACACAGTGTCAGTAAGCTTAAGTGCAACACCATATGTCAGAACTCTGTTAGAATTAGCAACAACAGACAAACGTTTGAAATCTCCAAAATGCACAAGCTCCTGAGCACACAGGGAGTCAGCACACATGAATTTTTACAGTCTTTGAAGATATGTCTTCAAGGCCTGGGTAAAATATTGCATTTAAACTCATTTACACTGCCCAGCTTGGGGGAATACAGTGAATGCCTTTTGGATTTCGCTTGTACTTTCTTCCCTCTACCACTCAGCTGAAAGCCCAATATAATTGTACTGGGAATTCTCTTCACAAATCTCAAGCCATTAAAAACTGCAGCACTGCTTCCTCTTTGGGCAAAAAAGTTTTGTGAATCTGGTATATTTCTGGATAGTGACAGATCTCATTTGTGAGAGGGTAACAGGCCATCAAAAAGCAGTTTTCCTAGCTTAAATAAATAAAGCATTTTCGATAGCTTTCAGTTGCTGTTTGAATTTTCCATTGGACTCTTGCCTATCGTTTACTGGATGCTAGGTAGATTTAAGTAGGGGACTAGTCTACATTTATGCAAAGCTGATCCATCTCTTTCTTCTGAAGATTTAATTAAAAACATGTACAAATGCTTATGTTTCCTTAACAGGCTATCCTCATGTTTAACAGAAATACATACACACACACACACACACACATATATATATACACCCTACATACCACAAAGCTGAAAAGAATTATCATTACTTCTTTAGCTTCCATTTTCTACTGGAGAAAAAGCGACACTTTCAGTGAGAAAAACTACAGAAAGAGCAAGTTGTTTTCCTTGTCATTTCACTTTGACAAATGAAGGGATGCTTGCTTCATGCCTATGTAGTTGCTTCATGTCCTTGGTAGTTTTGTGAAAGAACAACATAGCGTAAACTAATTTTCATAAAGTAAGAGATGCAAAAATATTTGGAAAATTATCTGGTGCTGAAAGCTGAGTCCCGTAGAGTCCCTCATTGTTAAGTATTTTTTCATTTCACAGGCTGCTTTGGAAGGCCACTCTCAGGCTTTATCTGGACTCACTTCACCTCAAGTAAAGATTTTGGGGTCTTGGTTATGTTTTTTTTTTATGAGCCAGCAAGGAGGTCTAATCAGCATTGCACTGCCAGAATGGCCCTGTCTTAGAGCTAGTCAGCTAAGGGAAATAGTACAAGCTTTTCCATAAACAGAGCTGACACACAAACAGCAGTTTTTTAGTTTATTTCACTGTCTGGAAAGTGACTGATCTCAGACAAGGTATTTCAATCACTACTGCTCATAAGTTAGGGTAGTCTTTGACAAGTTGCCCGTAAAAAAAAAAAAAAAATCATATTTCAAAACTATTAAGGAACAGCTCCTCTAGCCTTGGCTGCACAGCAGTAAACACAAACCCTTTAGGAGTCACTGGCAAGAGCCATCAACATTTGAAAACGATCAGCATGAGCCCCAGTACAACATATATCTTTTAAAAGCTACTTATTTCATAGGAACCATAGAACAGTTTGGAAGGGATCTTGATAGATCATCCAGTCCAAACTTCCATGGGAAGAGGAGCTTAGATGAGATTATCGAGCACCTGTTCAATTAATTACATCTTTAAAACCTACAGTGACAAGGATCCTTGGGACAACCCTGGAAAGACTGCTCCCAGTACCCTCGTATTTTATACTAGGATGTTCACAGCATTCTGAAATTCCTCTAATTTGTTTTCTTTCAATAAATAATAGGTTACAAAGAAAGCCAACCAAAAGAAAAAAAACAAACCCGCATTAAAACATCCAGTTTGACACATTTACATACAATAGCTGCACCTTAAAACTTTTTAATGCTATGCTGGGAAAAAGGAACTGCGAAGCACTGAGGCATCTTCCTTACTTTGTTGAGATAAGCTGCTTGGCAGTAACTTATTTTCAGAGAAAATGTTTCAAAGAACTGATTTTTGCCTTTCTTGTGGCTGGAAGAATCTGGTTCAGTATAATGGCAGGCTCCAGTCTCATGGTTTCCAAGAGAAATTTATTTCTCCCTGCCAACTGTGCAAAATGTCTGTGCTCTATCCAAATTCAGGGTGTCTTTCACATATACATCCTACCCATAAAGGATATTATAGCTAACTATTGCAAATAGCGAACAAATAGCCTTGTTATTAATGCTAATAACCCAGAACTTTTTCCGTTTTATATTTGTTTCACCTAACAGCCTTCACTTATTCAAAGCAGACTCCCACAGGTATCTAGGCCTGCATGATAATTAGAAAGCATGTTTCTGAGGTAATAATAAAAAATGTGCTACCTTTAAGAAACAGCACTGTGAAACAAGGGTCATGTCAGTTATATTGAATTGAAGGTTTTTTCAAAGCACACTAGTTGACCTCACTTTTCATCAGTTTTACATACAATCCTTTAAATAGAACATATCAGTAAAAGCACAAAGGCTAGCATAACTCTAAAAACATTTCTAAAACTTTCCTCCTCTCTCTGCACCCACTACAGCGTTGTGACAAAATTACTCTGCCTCATCTTTTAATATTGAAAGAAAAATAATCATCATAATTGAAGCTTGTATTCTTAATGGGTATTGCTCAGATATCTGGAACACAAAAACCACTTGCATTTAATTTCTAAGCAGTTTTAGTGAGGTTGACACTCTTATTAACATCAGAGTCCACTCTAGTCACTGCTAATATTTGTGAGATACTGAAATAAATTGTAAAATAAGCAAACAATTTATTAATGTCTGAAAAATTAAATAATTTAGATACTTTAAAGAATTCCCTATGAATCAGTTTGTTTTAAACATAATTTTATGATCACTTCTTTGTGAATGCAGTGCATTTTTTTTGTTGTTTGTACAAAGAGCTCCTGAACTAAGTCAACATTTGTTACTAGTGTTGCCGAATGCTGTTCAAACTAAATGGAGATAACAGTCATCTTTCTAAATGTGTTTTGTGGCCTTACAGGCTGACAAGGATGTCTTAAAAACTTCAACTCTTCAGCTATTCTTAGAAGCTTTTGATGAATGAGGTATTCTTGCCATAGCAAAGAATATTTTGGACCTTCCTCTAACAGAAGTATCCTGACATTCATGAAAACTGGGTAAAGTTTCCAGCAGCTCAGGCCTACTTGAAAGCCCTATGCATATGTTAGTAACGTCTCACAGATGGCATTTCTTCTTTAAGTCCATCGTTGGGGTTGTATTCAATGAGCTATATGGATCTTGCATCTATATTCAGTCATTCAGCTATGCCAAGTAGCTGATAAGAAAAGAATTTTTACTTCCATTTTAGACTTTGGAAAGAAAAAAAAAATGAAATAGCAGTACCATATAACAGATTTTGAAAATAACTATAGATGTTCTCCAGATTTAAGAACATTTCTGTCTCCAAAGGATTTGGAGACAATTAGGTTCTTCTGAGAAACAAAAATCAACTCTTTTGCTGACTTTTGTATTTCATTCTATTCCCCAAAAGTGGTATGAAGCAATGCCAAAGATACAAGAACAGAACTGTTGACAGCATCAGTTTGAATCTGTAGTTCTCAAGACTATATTTTAACACTTCTGGGGCCCAGGAAATGCATAGTAGCTTATTTTATGTTTTGCTATTACTGTGGTCCTGTTCCCTTGGCCTCATACTGCTAGACATCCTAATTGGTGAACTGGCACACTACATTTGCAACACAAGGCTGTTGACATTCGTATTGCAGTTTTTTCATCCAATTTTTTTATTCCAAGGAATAGGTCTCAAAAATCCACTACTGTATTTCTCACTAGCCAAAGGCTATTTAAGCTCTGCACATTTAGATCTCCAGATTGCAAGTGTGAATCACCCTTCAACATCATCTCTACATATAGACCACAGCTCCATATCAACAATTACGAATGATTTGAACTTAATCTATCAGGTTCTCATCTGTTTCAAGATCTTACATGGAATTACAGTCATATTTCTTATTTGTGTTTCTCATATCTTTCTGGAATGAAATGTATTTTGATGATATTTTCAGTAAGAAGAACACTTACTGAAAACAAAAAAAAACAGAAGTACCACCTATATATAATAGAAACAGTGATGATAAATTGATATCATTAGTTCTTCCAGTAGCTCTAGAATTGTGCAGGGTTCAACTGAAACTGCAGTATTAAAAGGCATTCTAACAATATACCCCAATTCCCATATGCTTTCGATGATTTCAGTGGAATCTGAACCTTTATGTCTGTATCTGTGAATGAAATAGAATTGCTTCATGTTCTGCCTCTCCACAGGGTTAAAAATTAAAGGTGCAAAAAAAGGTGCAAAACCATAACAAGAGCACCATTCAAAATGAAGCAGCTTCATACTCCAGATAAGACTGCAACTAGTGTAATAAACAGAACCAAGACATTGTCCAATGATGCAAGTTGCTCAAGTCAGCAAAACCACATCACAACCCTCTGCCTCTGAAAGAAACATGTAGTAGCTGTTCCACCACTATTTTGTCGGAGTTCTCCTATTTTTGCTGCAGTTTAAATAAATTACTAATTCCATTTCTTTCTTGCCTTCCAGCCAATATGAGGGTAAGAAAGAAGTCTTCCTCATCTCGTCTGAAAAAGTCAAGAAGCACTTTGTTCAACATACAGTCATAAACTGCAGAATTTCATTTCCATTCTCCTCTTCCCATTTCTTATTTCTACTGGTTATCACTCTCAGCAGTGCATCCCAGTTGCCTGAAGCTGAGTTATTCCAGACTCCCATCACACTGGTGAATGATAAATCAACCAACACAAACTGTTGAACAGTACTGTAGACCACATCATGAGCAATGCGTGGACTCAACTCTCCTAAATAAATATCATCACCAGTGAAGTATTTAAGTGCACACACCTTAAATTGACATTTTTGAGATCAAGTTGGAGTCATAAAATTTCCTTCAAAATATCTGAACATACCAGATGGGGAACAACTTAAGACAGCTTCGTTAGAGTCAGCAGTTGTGTCTTCTGAAGTACCACATCCCTCTGTTAAAAAAAGAAATTCCTTGAGGCGTGTGGGCATGCAAAATATATGCGGGTGGAGGAGTGAGTGCATAGAGAAAATACATCCTTTCCTTCTATAAATCAACAAAATAATGTTTTAACAAAAACAAACAAACAGAAAAATCACTCAAACAAAAAAACCCACAAGCTTAGAATCAGTTGCCAGCTAGATACTACAGATAGAAGCCAGTTTTCCTTACTAATGTAAATATTCTATCATTACATCGCAGCAAATTGATTTGTCTGGGTTTATGATTTGGGGTTTCTTGGTTTTGTTTTGTTTGTTAGTGTGTTTTGTTTTATCTGTGGGTTGGTTTTATGTCCGTCCATTCGTCCTGTCCCCCGTCCTGTCCCCCCCCCCTTTTTTTTTCTTTTTATTTGTTTTAGGTTTTGAGGTTTTTATAAAATCAAAATAAATTCCTTTTGCAGTAAAATGCACCCTTTTCCCCAACATACTTCCTAAATGGAAACAATAACTCTTCCCCTTATCTGCACAAAGGGGGCTGATAATCACAAGAGATATTTCTGTGCTTTCATCTAATGATGAAATTAATTTCATTTTTTTATCATTTCCAAACTTCAGTAAGGCTAAAACTATGAGATATATGGGAACATGCCATCTTGCCAACATGCGTGGAGCTCCCCTTCATGCATTCCGTTTTGTAGATGTAGAAGGATTTTTCACCCTGCAGTAACTAGGCATTTTGTTGTTACGGGAACTCCAACATGATCATGTGAAGCTACACTATTTCTACTGATCACTTTATCTTCATGTCCCAGAGAATTCTTGAGGATATTGTAGTCCACAAACTCACAAAAATTAGAAGCTTTAAGCAACTGTTAGCTTCCTATTCATTAGGTAAATTATTAAAGTTACAGTAAAATGCAGCTTATGAAGCCTCACTGTTGTAACCATGTAATGCAGAAACTGAAATACCACTCTGAATGACCACACACCAGATTGCTAATAGAGCAGGGCACACTTCCTCCTAGGTAGACAGTACCATCTAGTCTTTCATAGGACTGTTTTTCTAACATTTTATATTCTAGCATGCACAAGTTATAGAAGCAGCAGTTAACCTTTAAATCTGACAAGCAAGAAAAAAATGGTGTTTAATTATCTTGTTTGCTATCAACCTAATCTGTAACCCATAAAATTTCTACCAGAAAGAATACTTATGAAGCCCCATCTTAAATAATGAATCAAGATATTGACTACAAAGTAGGTCTTATTAAATATAAGTGATGAGCACTGTTACTGAACAAATTTCTTCCTTGGGAACAGCATGTAGGTATTCACTGCAAGACACAACAGTAAGACACTAAATGCAAAAATGTAATAGTTTTTTTAAAAGGATTACAATGATGTGTATATCTGACAGAACCAAAGATTACTTATTGGATATAGATACTTGGGGACAACACTGCACAGATATCAGAATCACATATCAGGTCAGGACAATAATCTTCATAGAGCTATGAAGACAGCTACTGATTTTGAATTATATCAAATGACACAGTTTCTTATCAGTAGATATGAGAACTTTAAATTCAGTAGAGTGCATGTAAATGATTGGGCATCAAACTGAACTTCAGAATCACATTTTGTATGAACTATTTTAATACATGTTTAACCAATTTAAAAATTAACTATTTCATATAAATCATAGAATCATTTAGATTGGAAAAGACCCTTAAGATCAAGCCCAACCATTACTCTAGCACTGCCAAGTCTGCCACTAAATCGTGTCTCTAAACGCTACATCTCTACATCTTCTAAGTACCTCTAGGGACGGCAACTTAACCATGTACCTGATCAGCCTGTTCTAATGACTGACAACCCTTTCTATGAAGAAATTTTTCCTAATATTCGGCCTAAACCTTATCTGACGAAACTCTGAGCCCTCCTCCTCTTTTCCTTACCTAGAAGAGAGTGATACACTCCTTGCTACAACCTCTTTTCAGGTAGTCATATAGAGTGATAAGGTCTCACCTGTACCTCCTTTTCTTCAGGCTAAACAACTCTAGTTCTCTCAGACATTCCTCATACAACTTGTGCTCTAGACTCTTCACCAGCTTCATTACCCTTCTTTAGACACACTTCAGTTTCACAATGTCTTTCTTGCATTGGGGGGCCCAAAACTGAACACAGTATTTGAGATGCAGCCTCACCAGAGCCAAGATCACTTACCTAATCCTGTTAGCCTTACTATCTAACACAGTCTAGTGTTTAATAGTCTCAAAATCTTGTCCTTTATGCATTTCTGTTTAAATACACATGCTGAAGAACTGTCCCACAGTCTGCATGTGCCAATCATAGAGAAGTGAGCCTCAGCAGGTGGACAGACTTGTTCCATAACACAAATGAAAGAGGTCACCTGGAGAAGCAGGTGAATCTCATTTGTTCCAATTTTCTAATTTTCAGGAACTCTTACTACAAGAAGTTTGTTACTCAGTTTTAATACTACTGAAAGTTTAAGATCTCAAGACTTGCATAATGTTTTCAAATTGTATCCCTTTAAGTTACAACTGTATGATGCACTTATCCCTTCTTCCTTCCCAGAAGGACAAGGATAGCAAAACATTCATTAAAAGGTCTGTCAAATAGTTAAGTGAATAAACAAAGCAGGAGAAACTGTGTAGAACTACATCTCTCAAAGCTTTCCTAGGTGCCTCCCCATATAAAGTAATTTGCCACACACATATAAAAGCTAGACAGCTAGAGAGTAGCACAGTACTTCTAAGAACACCCAGTGGTCAATTACTGAAACAATCTTCTCCCACTATCAAGCTACTGTTAAGCAGAAATATATATGTGCTTATGTATACACACCCCATTGGTTTAGCTGCACAACTGAATTGCAGAACACATTATGTCTGATCATACAAAAGTTCTTGCACTCTGGCACCACTTTCCTGTTTGCTCACATCAGCTCACTAAGCAATGCTCCTTCAACCTATGCTTGCTTCCATTTCATTATGTGCACTCATGCTGGAAGCAGAGTCACCTAAACAGTCTTCATTTAGGGCAAACCTAGGAAGAAAGGCAATGCCAAACACCACCTCAAAACAACTTAAAAATATAGGCACAAAACCAATACCAACTTCGGAAATGCTGTATTAACACCAATTAACAGTCATTTTATAAGCTCTTTTCAATACATGTTTTCTCTCACCACATCTGTAATTCAATGATGATCAGCACTAGCTGGAAAGGGTTAAGTAGAAAGCATTAGAAGTAAAAAAACAAATCTTACAAGTTTAAGAGTTTATTTCAGGGGAAGGAAACAAACAAAAACCCCCAAACAAACAAACACCCCTAAATGCTAAAACAAAACCAAACTCCAACCCTTAGAGATGTGAATTACGGACACTGTAAACATGAAATACTGCGTAACACAGTAAAAGCTTAAGTTAGGAGGTAGGTTGATTTAAGAATTAATACAATGAAGCAATCCAGCAGGGAAATAATATCAATGTGGGAAGCCAAACAATCAGCTGTGTCTTTTTATACTAGTAGTCAGCTAAATTTTGTCAACACAGCCTCCTCTCTGCTCAGAACTGCCTCTTTGCCTCTGCACAGTAAGCTCCATGCTGAAAACTGGAATAGAAAGAAAAGGTGACAAGAAAGCAGATACTTTCTCCAAACTCTTTATACTCCAACAGCACACAGCTACAGTTATAAAACAGCTGAAATAGTCCCCTAGCATCCAAAAACAGCACAGTATTTTTCAACATTTCAAGGCATTCCTAGAATTTGTCAGAGAAGCATATTACAAAGAAACAGCAAGCCATCAACTGCATTAAGCTTCCATACATTAAAAAATCATTACTCCATGTAATGGGTCCCTGTACTTAAAAAATACTCATAGAATGAAAACAAAAAAGCAAGCTACCTCCTCCTTAGGCAACTCCAAAAAGCCAGATTCCCAAGGAACAAATAGCAGCCCAGCAACAGGAAACATTTAATTTAAAAACATAAAAGCACTGGGGGGAAAAGCAAGCAAACAAACTTAAAAAAAAAAACAAACCCAAAAATAAAACCGTATGTTTATTACCTTTCAGGGTAGCTGTACAGGGTAGCTTCAGCAGGTTAGGACATCAGAAGAAGATATCTGATTTGTTTCTCCTAATGTAAAGAAAGGAGCAGTAAGTAGGAATCCAGGTTTTTTAGTTACCTTGTTAGGAGCTTAATTTAATTCACTTGCTGGCTGTCTGATTTGGCCTGTACTTGCACTAGCCTCCATCTAGAGTGTGAATTAGAGTGGTAGGGGCTGCGCTTGGGAAGAAATAATCTGGAGACAACTCTTCCCCCTCAAAGTGGGTTTTTTACACTGTTTTATTACCAGAAGTTTTTCTCAAAACTTTTATAGGAGATAAATAAGTTTTTGCTTCAGAATGTTTATGAATTTTAAGCATGCTGTGTATAAACATCTGAAATTTTGTTTATACTTTGACATGGTGTTTATTAAAGTAAAAAAAAAAATATCCATCATCAATTGGTCATGGATGGTGCCTGTATTAACAACATAGCAGCATTCAAGTCAGCAGATTAATGTACAAACTCACATATTTTTGTTCTATGAATTTCTGCATTAATAAATATGTATTAGTACAGGAAAAAATGAAATTCAGTCAGGCATATCAAGTTGTTTAATACTTTTAGTTTGAAAGCTAGACACGAATTTATTTCATTGAAGTTGACATGCGAGAAATAAGCTAATGGAGAATATATTCTCTGAGAGCTGCCAACGCTAGCAAATATTTTTATATCATCAAAGCATGGATGTGGGCACAATAAGCTGTATACTGTGTGTTGCAGAGTCTTCACAAAATTTGTCCTTTTGTAGGATCAAATTAGATGTAAAGTGCTACCATGTGAGAACAGAAGCTTTTCATACCCACTCTTCAATGCGCTTTCACAGAGATTTTTCATTTTCCTGGAAGCTTACAGGTTTCCAGCTACACGTACAGCAAGGCGTCAGGGAACCACAAGGGCTGGCTGACCCTGGAGGGAAGGTGATCCAGGAACCAAGGGCATACCCAGTACAAGCCATACCCTCTATGGTGGGGTGCAGTCCCACAGTACCCAAGTAGGGTGGGCACAATCACCCTCGTAACAGGGTCCATTGACTATATCAGACATAGCAAGGGGTGAACCAGATCTGGGAATGAGATCTATCAAGAGAAAGCAGTAGATGGGGGAAAGGCTACAACACACGTCCAACCATGAGCAGTGAGACATGACTGGAAACTGCTACACCCACAGTATAGCACAGGCTGTTACCAAATGCTCAGTCTTGAGCTTAAATGGGGGTCCTGGGCCCAAGGAAAGTGTTGCTTTGCATTCAGGAGGTGCTGGTTCTTTCGGCATCTCAGTAAGAAAGACACAGGCACTTCAAGCCGGTTAACAAATATCTTCAGTAAAAGATGGAAATAACAAAAAAAGTGACAGCAATCTTATGACCCTCCTGATGCTGCACGTGGCTGAAGGCTACACATGATGCTGTCAGGGTCATTAATGTCACTAGTGCATTTAGGACCCTGACATGAGCATACAGGATCACTACAGTACATTCCAGAATGTGATTAAATAATTGATAAAATGTTTTAAAAGCTTCTGAATCCAGTAGATTTCATGAGCTCATGAAAGTCCAAGATAAACAACACATCTAAAATAAAATCTAACTAGATCGTACAAAACCTATGAATGGAGAGATTTTTATTTTCTTTGGTTTGTTTCCAAATGAATACTGCTTATGTCCAGAATACTGGAAAAGTAGTTTCTTAAGAAAGTACTATGATCATTCTATAAAGTCCTGAGCTGCCCTTAGGCAGAATATTGCATTTTATTCTCATCATTTAGTTTTGAGAAAAAGAAATTCAAACTGGAAAAAAAAGGTGAGAAAAGCTACTCAGGAGACTGCCAGAGCTTGGTTCATTTGGCAAATACATTTCCTGAGGTAAACACAAGGGAAGAAAAATAATAATACTGTCAAAAAAAAAACACACAAACAAACAAATTAAAAATGAACAAAACCCAACCAATCAAACAGAAAACTGTGTGTGAATTTAAACCTGCAAGAAATAAATCAAGGTTTGAAATTAGGAAAAAAGCTTCTAATCACGAAAGCAGTAAGATGCTACTCCTCTAAGAGCAGCAGCAGAAAAAGATATTTTTACAATGTGACTTACGCTTACGTGTGTCAAACTGTAGATGACTTTATATGATGCAATTACCCAAAATAGCCATGGACTAAACCCAGTGTCTCAAAAGTCAACTTCCAGACCTATTCACTGTTTCACAGTACACACAGAAATACCAGTTTATTGAAGAAACAAAGGATCTCAATGGGTAGAGGAATTAGTGCTACTCAAAGAGGTGCATAACCTGTTCCCTTCCCAGCTCCTTCTCAAAACAACTAATTAGGCCAAGGGAGAGCATGGTTACTGGTGTTGCCAAATTATTTCAAACTGGCTGAAGCATCTTCATAGGTTACTACCCTGAATCAGGTAGAATCATAACACTTCATTCAGTATAGTACAGGATTCTCAAATAGACTGAAGAGGAAAGATCAGAAGGTGAATAACTGCACCTCAATGTAAATGTGTTACTTTTCCATTTTTTAATGCATTTAGCGATTAATAGTAAAATAAACAATATAAATATATAATGCTAATAAATCCCACCACTCTTAAGACAATTCTAAAATCACTACTAAAACTAAAGTAGTAAAATTTGCTTTGTAAAAAAATTTTATCTTTTGTAATTAATTTTTTTTATCACCAAAATTTAAATAATATATTTCAAAATATCATGCAAATTAATTTGATGAAATTCTTCAATAGGTGTCAAAATGTTTTTTTTAAGAAGAGATTTATGATTTCAACCAAAAAGAAAAAACATACAAGGATCAAAAAATAATTTTGTTTCTGTTTTCTTCAAAATCTTGTCAGTTATCAATTTTATAGAAATAAGTTATGGATTAAGGGCAGTGTTTACTATATAGTATGAGAGCCAGCTACCAAATTAAGCCCAAGTTTTACTTGTTATTTTTCCAGGTTTTTCTCATTTTGTAGCAAGTCTGAATTTTCCCAATCACTGTAAAGCTGCTTTGTGAAAACATAAATATCCTTTAATGAGGACTTAGTTCACAATGTACATCAGCAGGATTGCTCACATGAACACATTTTTCTAAATCTTAAGGTATTAGGTCACCTACTGTAAAAGGAATATACATTAGGGTGTGTTATAGTAATACACACTGCTCATAAATTATTATTTTACATACTGTCAATTTTTCCAAACTGTTATAACTCATATTATGACCAAATGGAAATGACTAATAGTTTGGTTGCTGTATAGAACAGTGAGTGATGGTTTCACTTTGTTTTATTATGTTTCTAAGACAATGTTTATTTGCTGTATTTCTGAGCACAGGACCATAACAAGAGAGAGATCAGAAGGTGAATAACTGCACCTCAATGTAAATGATCCAGTCATCCATACCCTTATAAACAAGTCAAAACATGTTGTCAAGCACTTATTCCGTATAAAGGGTAAAATGTATTAAAACAATTTTATGTAATTAATTATCACCAAAATAATATATTTTCCAGCAAATTAATTTGATGAAATAAGACAATAGGTGTCAAAATGTTTTTAAAAGAGATATGAAGGAAAAAATAGACAAAAAATAATTTGGTTTTCAGTCACAACTTTGAAAAAGTTTGGAGTAGCAGTGTTTATAAAGTAACAGCCTGCTACCAAATTAAGTTATGCCAGGTTTCGCATTTTGGAATAATTTTCCCAATCACTGTAAAGGACCCCCTGCAAGTTATTTAAGACATGGAAGAATTCAAAAAGTTATTGAAAGTTAATACTGCTCCTAATTTTCCTAATAGATTTCTGCCCTTTCTTAGTCCTTAGGGTAGATGTAGCATATACAGTCAGCACAAACATTGGATCTGAGCACAGAAAAGAGAGAGACTTATTTAAAATTGCTATCTTTATATATATATATATAAAACCTATATATATATAAATATATATAATATATATATATTTATATATATATAAAATATATATTTAAAAGCTATTTTATATATATATATATATAAAAATAAATGTAAAATACTCCAGTAGACACAAATCTAGTCTAACACAAGCAGATTTTGAAAATGTCATATCTAAACCCCTGACTGAGCACAAATATCAATGCAGCCCAAACTATAAACCACTGAGGTGTCCTTTTAATAATTCCACTCATTACAAGAACCACATGTTTTCAGCTGTATCATTAAACAGTCTCAACCAATACTATGTTTTACATATGCAAGCAATTGTATTTCTATCATCAAAATCCATGCGAGTTTACTTACACAGGTACAGTTTGCTTCTCAGAGTTAATTTTTTTTTGTATGCAAAACTATCAGGCAAAGAGAAAAAATAAAAAACACTCAAAAAAATGGAAGAAACTTAAAAGTTTCACACTGGGAAAATGACAGCCTACTCTGCATATTTAAGCACTGTTCTGCTATGATTAGGAGTAATTAAATAAAAACAGAGGAACGCTGACTAACTAGCAGGAACTGCCTCCCTTGAGGCTTGAGACAATAAAACATTTACAGGGCCGCTGACTCCAGCAGAACAGCTCACTGCTTTGAGCTAAACAGTGTTTAACGGACTGAAGCCTTGATTAACAAAAGGAGCTAATAACAAAGTATGAGATTAGATTAAAAATATTTCTGCTTTTGACTGATCTCTGTGCACAGCAGTTCAGACATTTTTGCCTCTATTAGACCACTGTTTCTTCTATTCTTTTTTTGTAAAACAGAGAAAATACTAACTTCCCATTGACTCTCATTATCTAACAGAAAATCTGTTTATAAGCACATAAAACAAAGACCAGATTTTGCCCCAAGGCACTCAAGACACTGTAGTGAGTATAAACATATCAGCTACACTTGAGAACTTCTTTTCAGTGCTGACTACTTGTGGAGTACAGATTTACACTGTATATCCTTGCTTAGTTATTTTCATATAAAGTGAATATGTATGCACACATTTTGTAAACATAATTGCCGATATTTGATAATAGTGTTACATTTAGATATTAGACAATTTCTGGGGGGTGCTGTTTCCATTTATACCTGTTGATTACAACACACAGTGGGGTTTTTCATTGAAGTTGCCAATCTGTTCTCCCTGTATTAATATATTTTCCAAATTCTGGTGCATATGCACTTGATACACACATGCGACATGTTATTATTCTGTAATGTACCACTCATTAACGTTGAATGAGTTCTAACACTGAGAGTAAAATGCAGACCACCTAATTTCTGCTGCTATGACCCACCTCCCCAGAGGTTAGGTTTAGCACACGATGACATCAGTTGCCACTGGAACTGGGCAACTCCATCTGAATGAAGAGAATTAAGGCTTAAGATAGAAGGTGCTTGAGAAGAAAAGCTCTCTGGATACATGCAATTTGCCGGTCATGTTTCAATTTGTTAAAAGGCTGATAATCTAATTAATCATGAATTAGGAACAATTTGTATGCATCCTGAAATTAAATGTAACAGCCAAAAGTTCTGCAAACCTGACTAAAAAGCCTATTTATTTTAGTTACACCAAGACTTGCTTTGGAGGTAATACATTCTGAAGAATGCTATGTTACATCCTTGTGGTGAACACCTATATTTCTCATAGAGAAAGCTGGCAAATGCTCTTACACAGACTCTCTATTTTCAGAGACTGAAATACATTGCTAAGCCTTTTGTTGCTTATTGAGGAATACTGAACAATTACATTTTTCTTTTTAGTAGTTTTACTCTCATATTTTAAAGTTGGTCTTTCTATTTTAGGATTACGTTTATCAAAAAAACTCTCTTCTGTTTGTAGCTTGTATTCAGTAATAGGTCAAAGCCTCTGGGGTTTCACACTTCAATGAATTACATCCTGGGGAATCCTGTGTACCGAGATAACCAGATTAATTAACATAATCAAACATGTCTCAGTAAAACCAGAATCTAAAATTACAGTGATGTCATATCCCATCACAACACCCTCTTAAAATGCTGGAATATTCAAACTGGCAATATAAGTGTGGTAAAGACTACATATGTGAGATCTTTATTCCTTACCATTATGATATACGTGGTTTTCAACTCTGTCAACTTGGAAGCCAATCTTTTGTTTGTAAGGTCAATTTATTGCTTTTGTAAGAAAGCACACAACATTAACTTTGTAGCTGAATATATCATGACAAAACACTTTGGGTTTATAGACTCACATGTTTTAACATGGGAGCCATTAGTTTGAACTTCTGAATCTCAAGGCTCATAAAATTTTACCCAGTGGCTTCTGGATCAAGCCCAGAAAATACAGCTGACCTACATTTAAAGAATTTAAATGGTGATCAGTTCTGCTCCCTTTTTAGTTGTTTCAAACTTTCAATTGCTTCAAAGTAGGTTTGTTGGTTTTTTTTATTATTATGAATTAATCTTTTATCAGTTTCCAGTCTTGTTAATTTACTACCTCTGCTTATTTAAAAATGGCTTTCATTTCACATACTTTTTTCCATCATCAAGGTGTCTAAAGACAAATCTAAACTTTTCTGTTTTTCACAAGTTAATCTGCTTTTATCTTATGTTAGGGAGGTATTCCAAACTGTAATGTTCTTGTAGTTCTTTTCAGAAACCTTTCAAATTTGTCAGCAGCCTTCTTACAGAATGATTATTTAAACATATTGAACTACAATATATTCTAGGATTGGGCACACTAAAATAATTATAGCAACTTCTCATGACTACCACTATGATTAGTTTAATATTCCACAAGGACTCTGTCACACCAAAAAGTACATGCAGTAATCCTTCAATCCACATCTGCGCATTGGCTTTTCTCTCTAATACTGTTGAGTAACTGCACTATCTTGCATTCAGTTGTATAAATTTTGTGTTCAAATGAAAGTGAGTTACTCTATTAAACTGACGTTTATCTTGCTGAGTGGAAATACATGAGGTTGTTAAAGTATCCCCATTTAAAAGGCAAACTACTGTTTTGATTCACATTAGGATCATCTCCTTCTAGTAACCCTATGGCACTTTTGACTCCTAGGCTACTCCTGGTGTACATATCTCAAGCTCATAAATACAAGTGGTTTATTTTCAAAAATACCTAAATACATGTTGGACCAGAGAAAGAGTAGCTATACACCCTGCTGGTTATGGGGAGAATTAGATATTGATATTAATGTATTCTGGTGAGAACTTTTCATTTCAATATACCAGTGTTTTCCATTTGTGAAGAATATGCTTCAATTAACCTTCAATACTACTGAAAGTAAATTAAACAGCTCAGCTTTTTATGCACATAACACCATTGATATTTGAGACAAATTCATACTACAGTGACACTGAATTAATTTCATTTTTTAAATGGATGTTCAAACAAGTCCTACCTTTTAATTTACTGTATCTACCAGAAGGATAAAAAGATACCATAAAGATCTTCTAAAGACTGAACACAGCTTTGTGTACAGCTTTGTTTAATAGGTAAGTCTACCAGTAGCAATATGGAAGGAATCAGAAGATGGTAATTAAAACAATAGTGAATTAAAACACTTTAAGCAGAGAATATTTTATCAAAGCTTGTGATTAAAAACTAAGTACGCTTCTATGCTTCTAAATCTCACTGGTCAACAACATGTTCTTTGTTGAAATGGAACTTTTCATGAATCAAAGAGAGTTGTCTGAATCACTCAGAAGAGAGTATTTTAATATTCAACACTACCCATATGAAAATTTTCAAGAGCTTGAAAACAACATTCTTATTTAGCAGAACAAAATGATGCAACAGCAAAGTTGCTACTTAAAGCAGAAGCAAGTGCATGTCTTTCCCATGGGGATTTTGAGAAGTTTGAACTCTGCAGATTTAAACTATAACCTATATTTATAATTAATAGAACTGTTCCTACTGGAGAGTTCATGTTGGTAGTTTTAACTAATAGTATCATAAAAAAAAAAAAAATCGCTTCAGCATAAATAAATATTAGACCAATTCACTGTTGAAGTACATAATGCACAAAGATAAACAGCACAGGGAGAAGCAGCCTTACTAAACACTAGTTTTAAGAGGAAAGATAAGATTCAAACATTCTGAATATAGAAGGGAAAAGGGAAGCACTCTATGCTGATTCTGTAGACCACCTGCCTCGACAGACTGTCCTAGAGCAATACAGGGATTATTTACTTTGTTTGCTATTATGTTTTCAGTTAAGGGTTTAAACAGCTTCTGTTCATGACCACTGTTTCCACATAGAGAGAACGGGAACAAAAGGATAAACTTCTTGAAAATTTGGAGTACTGAATACAAAGGGTTCCTGAATTCATGTAACCACTACCACTGAAAAAAAAAAAAAAAAAAAAAAAGAAAAATTAAGAATGAAACAGTTCAGGGAACAGAGGAAATTTAGTGATATTCTAGGACATTCTTAAGCCATACACTTGGTACGTATCAAAAAAGAAATCCATACTGGATTGAAAATGTGTGGTAGGTGTTATTATTTAGTGATACCCATTGGAACAACCTTGAAGAAGAGCTAAAAAAAGTGCAAGGGTATGGCAAAATAGAAAATATAAATTAAGAACTGAGGTAAAAGCAACATGTGAGATATTTTTGAAACAAAAAAGACAATATCCCTGGAGGTGGAACATGTGATTACTGTAAAGATTTCTAATGAAATACCCTATTTCTAAAACACACTCTATCCTTGGATATGAGGAATGCATAAAATCCCTCTTTCTTATTTCTTTTCTGCATCTTCTCTACTGAATGATCTTTTAATCTTTTCTGTTCTGTGTAAAAAGTTTTTCTATGTTTCATTCACTGTCTTTCTGCAATTACTTCATTATACTTCCCTCAGATTTCAGTTTCTTTTACTCTGCTTCATGTGCCTAATCTTGATCAACCTTTGCCTTTTTCCACATCTGCTTCCTTCTTCAGCACTTGAGCTTTGCATAGCATTTTAATAGTTAAACTAGACTCTGGCCTGAGACAATCACATGGGCTGTGCAACTAGTGGAGCTGCACACAGAGTGGGGCCGCTGTCTAACACCTAACACAAATTAGTGGCTATAGGGGAAAGGAAGCCAGCAGATTATTTTGAGGCTAACACTGAGAAGGAAGTGCCTAGCCAGATATATTTCACATATGCAGAGATCTCTCCCTGAACTACTCCCATAGTTCCCCTTTCATTGCCTCTCCAAGACATGATGCTGGTGTTCAAAGGCCATTGCTTTTTAGATTCACAGAATATCCCAACTCTACAATCTTAGACATATTTTCCCTTTCTGTCCCTCTCCAGGTATATGTCCCTTCCTCACATTTATTATTTTACTGCATACACAAAACATACAGATTTCACAAGAATTTCTCAAACAATATTTCCCAAGATCACTCAGAAATCTTTATCCTTTTCTAATACAAGCAGCTCCTGGCTTGCATGAAATGTTGTTTGCTTTCTCTAACAATAACTGTAATCATTTCTCCTTCCTACTGTCACCTGTACTTGTAAACTCATTCTCTGTTCCTCCCTCTTCTCATTAATAACTTTCAAGTTTCCCCCTTACAATATTCTTTCCCTGTTGCTTCCCATAATCCCTTCCACTCTTCTCCCCAGAAAAACTTTCAAACTCTTTGGATCTCCCTAGTCTGCCTCATGGCACTAGACCATCTTTTCGAAAAAGTGAAAATGAATTGAACAGGATATATTTTTTCTGTGTCCATCAGCACTGAACTCTCAGAGAAAAGACTGAAATAGGATTACACACACACACACACACACACACACACACACACACACATACATTTCCTTAAGCGCTATAGGTGCTATAGGCAAAGCAGAATAACTCCCATCCCTCTTCCCGTAGGGGCAGACATTCCGCCGTCAGGGATCTTCTGAGGGCAAACACCGGACCCGACCCCCAGATAAGCCCTCCCCGCGCCCCCAGCGGTGTCATCTTCCCTTCCAGGGGCAGACCCTTCGGGGCGCCCGCTCGTTGTCCCCGGTCCCGCCCCGCCGGCCTTCGCAAGCCACGGCGCTGCGGGGGGGACGGCCGTGTCCAGCCCCCGCCTTGCCACCCCGCCCGCCCCGCGCCGTCGGGGCCGCAGCACCCCCCGCGCCCGGGATGTGGTCGGCTGCGGGGTGCCGGCTGCTGGCAGGAGCGGGGGCCAGGCGGGCGGAGCGGTGGGCTCCTGCCGCCGCCGCGGCTGGGATTAGGCGGCCGCTCTGCTGCGATGCGGAGCGGCGGGGCGGGCGCGGCGGGGACCAGCGGGAAGGCGCGAGGCGCCGCAGGCAGCTAGGCGGGCGGCGGGCGCGGGGCTGCCGGAGCTCTCCAGGGTGCTTGGGACGCTCCTGCCCGCGAGGAGCAGCTCAGCTCCGCGCAGAACCGAGCCGAGCCCCGGAGCACTTCTGATGCCTCGGACACCACCGCTCCAGGGCTCTGCTGAGCCTCCGAGCAGCATGGCCCGGATTAGGTACCTCCGAGCGGCTGTGTCGGGATTTTACCTGTGGGAAGCAGCGGTACTGCTCAGGTGAGTTGTTATCCTCGGGGAAGCAAAAGTCCCCCCGCCGGTTTCTCCGGGCGGCTGAAATACCCCGGACTGGCGTGGAGGGCGACCCCGGTCACCGCTTTTCCTCACCACTAACGCCCGGCCGGCTAACCTGCGGCAGCCAGACTGTGGGCACAGGAGCTACATGCGTGGGGTCTACGCTTCGCAAATGACTTTATAACATTGCACTGACTCGAATTAGATTTCACATTTTGCGAGCTGAAGGCTGTGCTTGCCTTTCACCTGTACATAGTAAGGGTTTCCCTATTTTATCACTGTTTTTTTTTTTATCACTGTGAATTGTAACATTAATGATCTTGAAATTCTTCAGGTGCAAAGTGTCTATATGTAAAAGTTATGGAAGATAATCTGATTTCGGAACATACAGACTTCTTTTTACTGTCAGTTCTTTTCAGTAAAATAAAAATCAAGGATTGCGTTAGGTCAGAGAAGTCTTATACAGGAACAGAAAGATGATAGCTGAGTGAACAGAGGATATGGTCTGCAGGATTTCCCTTGAGAGGGAAAACGTTTGCTGTACTACTAGTAGCCTAGGATTTGTATTGTGAAAGATAGCAACAGATCCATAAATTATGACCTGAGTAGAAAACTGAGGTTCATATGTTTTTTCTACTTTCTGCCCAGCAGACTTTTGCTAGCTGAAGTAATGCTATGATTTCAATGCAAGCATTTTTTTTGATACATAGCTCTGGAATTGTGATGACAACAGACTGAAATAAACTTAAGTCCTCTGTTTAAAGATAAAGGAAACCTTAAAAAGAAAAATCAGACATGTGAAGAAGCAGAGTTCAATATCATTGTTCATTCACTGCTGATGCAGAGTTAGCCATGCTTGTTATCAAGAGAGTCTAGCTCTGTATCACAATAAACAGACTGTGGCATACAACATGATAATTCTGGGCTATTTTAAGAATCACATTGTTACTTGACAAAGGTAAGAAAGAAAACTTATATTTGAAAAGTGGTTCTCCAGGGAGACTTCAGGGATTATACATGTAAGATATCTATAACCTCAAAGTTAAAGTAGTAGCATGTAGCAGCCCACAAGGACGGCACACTTCACAGCTGCCCACAGGTTTTTAGCAAGTCTTTCCTTTTGAAGTTAGTTTAATGGCCTGTTTTGTATCAACGTAGCTAAATAGTTTATAATTTTTTTTTATTGTAACTGTGCTAAAATAAAGAGATTTTAAGAAACTGGGTCACATGGTAGGGATTAATTGATGCTGGGAGGAAAGAGTAAATGCATGATATTACAGTTTAGATTTTTACAGTTATATTGAGTATTTAATGTTCAGAATAGTAGTGTAGTGTAGGCAATACAAGCAGTACTGTGCTATTATTATTCTATTTCAATGTACTTACACAACTTATTTTTCCTTGGTGTATTACTTAAATGTCACCCTACTGTGGAATGATTCATCCTTTATTTTAATCATATAATAATGCATATTATATTCCAAGTGAAAAAAAAAGAAAAAATTTTAAAGTCAGTTTTGGAAAACATACATGTATTTGGCATCACATAATTCTGTACTACTATGAAATTGTTTCAAGCTGTATACAGGCATCTTATTTTGCATACGTTCAAATTATTCTGTTCAGTGATCAAGCAACTGTTGCATTGCACTAGTCTTCTGCTCTTAAATTGCCATTTTATCACAGTAAACACAGTCACTGGTGCACAAAGACTATGTATTGTGAGAAAGACTTCAGAAAGCTGCTCAGAACTTATGTATATCTTTGGTATGTATCTCTATATAGAGACTGCTGGTGATTTTAGGTCTAGCAGTATTACCTGAGATACATGAGCCAGTTCAAGACACACAAGAGTCTTCTCCATGCTTTGAAATGGAAAAAGCATTAAAAAAAAGGGGGGGGGGGGAAGGGTTTAAATAATAAACCCTTTAAAATTCCCAAGCTTCCTGAAGCCATTAATTTTATTTCTTTTCCAACTGAAGTAATGTGAAATTATTTCCATTGGAGCAAAGGGAACAGGGAATAGTACAATGCTGCTTTCACTTTCTATGGGACTATAGATTTCAGCCTTAGCACGTATATAGCCCCATCTGTGAGAAGATGGATATGCTTGGAATTTCTAGGAAAAAACAAACCTTGTGGTTTGTTTTATCAGATATTATAAAAAAATAATGTACCTTTTTTTGCACCTTGTAACATTAACACTTTTCTTCATTAACAAGCACTCAAGGATGTGTGAGAAGACTGAATGAATCTAACAGGAAAAACTTTCAATTCTTATCAAACAGCCCTGAGGCTCTTTAAAGTTATTGTTTAAATGATATGTCTCTAAAAATAGACGTTAGGTTTTATTTTCAGTACAAGTCAGATGAAAGTATAAAGTTACAAGCTTGCTACTTTAAAGTTTCAGGATTGGCATGTTTCACAAGACGAAACTGCACCCAATTCATTTATTTTTTTAATAAATTTTTCACCTCACATCTAAAGGCTTTTCAAGTTGAAACGACAGAAACAAGATATATATTGATCATTGTAGGATCTAATTATCAATTTGATTAATTTAATTATGGAAGACTTATGGAAAGAATAAAACACTGTCAATACTCTTTCATGATATTGTTCATGTTTTTAATACAATGTCTTAGATAAATAGTGTACTTATTGATAATATCTTAATAGATTTTAGACATGAAACGCAAGGGTCTAAGAACTCTATTACATTTTCAGGGATATATCTGAGAACTGAGAGAAGAGCCATGCTCAGACACAAAATAAAAAACAGTATTATTTTTAATAACTGGCTGGCCAAGCCCCAGTGTGATATTAAGAACAGGGTGGAGACATAAAATTAAATGTGAAAGTTGGGGAAAATAATTTAATGGAGTCTAAGAATAGGTTCCCACAAAAGAAGGAAAACAAATACTTCTAAGATATGCTATGAAGTTATAATAATCTCTAAGACCAAATATTCCTCTGAGTTTTCATTAATGTAATAGTGCTCACAAAAATTCATTTGCATTTACTTGGATTCTGACAGGTCACACTGCAAGCTAGATTATATGTGTAGTCAAATAGCTTTATGACAGCTCTTGAGCTTGCATAGGCACCAGCATAGGTCTTAGAACTACACTCTCAGGGAATTTTCACGGATTCTGCTTTCTCCTTAAAGAGTATAATATTGGTATTATACATGTAGACCTGTGTATGGGAAAGCATAGGATGAAAAGGTAGGTGGCACTATAAAGGTGCAAAATAGATTCTCCCTATGATATTTTTTTAGTTATCTATATTAGCATAGACCATGAAACATGCCATGATTAAATTAGTGCCTCTTTCCTTGTTCTTATCATTACTCCATCAGCCTTATATTGAAGGAAACAGTACCACAGACACAGCTAGTTGCACTTAGAGACCAGATTCTTGTGAAAAAAACTTCCATGTAACCTAACTCTGGGGCATGCCTGAGCTCACAGTTAACTGATTTTGAAATTATTCTTGCATTACATTGGAAATTGTTTTCAGATGAATAGCTTTAAGAAACAGAAGTCAATATCCTTTAAGCCAGCATTAGTTCCTCCAAATAATGAAAGAAAAAGAAATGACAGCTAAAAAATATTAAATCTGACATATCAAATCAAACAACTTTGAAAATCAAAATTTTCAGATGTTATAAAAAGACTTCAGTAGCTTATTATTATGTTAAGAATTATACTTACAATACTATTCAAGAAACAAAACTGTCTGTTAAAATCAGGATGTGAATAAATTAGCATGGATGTCTTAAAGGCAATATAGTAATTCAAGATGAGAGCACTGAGGCACAGTACCTTTCCTCATCAGCCCAGATTTAATTTGAAAACATAGTTTTCTGTGGGATAAATCAGTCAACAGGTTCCACGTCCTAATGAAAAAGATCTGCTATGTCTCAGGGAGCAGCAAGGTAAAGGAAGGTGATCTGGGAGTTCAGGCTCAGAGCAAGACAGGCAAGAGCAGGATCCTGCCAACAAAGTCTGCAGTCCCACAGTCCCTGTGCAGGAACAGAGCAGATCGAGTCCAGACAACCATTCAGACTGAGAGACAAGATGAGTAGTGATGAGGAAGGTCCAAGGTCAAGCCCAAAAGTCAGGTCAGAAGGTTAGAATTAGGAAGATACAAGGCTGGGTAAAGGTATACTTGCACAGTAGCTTGTGTAGAGTCCAAGAGGATCTCCCAAGAAATCCTGAAGGAGAAATAACAAAAAAAAATTTAAAAAAAAATGAAAAAAAAAACGAAAAAAAAAACCAAAAATGACAACAACAAAACCACAACCCCAAACAAATAAATAAAAAAAGCAAAAAAAGCTCCTGAGAGAAGAGGAGTAAACCCCTGCTGAGGCTTATATGACTTTTTGTCAAACAGCTTTGCTTCAATGACGTGCTGCCAAGCTGGATTCCTACTGTGACCAGGTAGCCAAACCCTTGTGATGAAGAAAATGTGCTCAGGGTCCTTGCAAAATATTAAGGGGGAGAGCATCTGGATTCCCTTGGAGAATGTATCCATATGCAGGCATTTTACTTCCCAAAACTCAGACAATGAGAAAGTGTGTGCGTGGCGGAAGGGGGGGGGGGGGGGGGTAGCCAATAAATGTAATTCAAATATCAACTATACCAGTGAAAACACTGAAATCCTTTTGAACCAAATAGCAGTTTTGTCATAAGTAGGAATTTGATCAAAATTTTTAAAATCCATTTCATATCTATAATTTAAAAGTTATGTGTAGATTTTTGAGTTTATAACATTATAAACTGTAAGAAATATGAATAACAATGACATTTCAATTAGAAACATGAATCTTTTAATTCTTACTGTGCTAGTGGCATTTTCTTACTTTTCAACCTCTTCTAATTCATTCTTAGCCAACTGATGCTAACAGCAACTGAAAGCAAGTAATACTGTGAGTTAAGTGCTGTGCTTCTCTATGATGAAAAATGCAATAGCTTCTCTATCAGATTAGTCTTGTCCAGATAGCCTAGGAATCATGACAATTAGAGAAAATGAAAATTTTTATAAGATTAAATCTTCTTGTTTTAACAGATTTAGAATGCAAGCTTCAAATGACCTTACTGGGTATTATGTAATAATACCTATAGGGAATTATTCCAGCAAATCAGCTTTCCTCAAGTAATGAACAATGAAGAGCCCTTGTGTGTAG
Organism: Pezoporus occidentalis; assembly: GCF_034315485.1. Classification (NCBI taxonomy): domain Eukaryota; kingdom Metazoa; phylum Chordata; class Aves; order Psittaciformes; family Psittacidae; genus Pezoporus; species Pezoporus occidentalis. The sequence goes on along the minus strand of NW_026912778.1, from coordinate 7,085,905 downwards.
TGTTGCATCTTCTCCTTTTTATTACTTTTCCTACTGATCTTCAAGATATCTATTGGAAGAATCAGTAAAAGGAGATAGGAACTAAAAAGGAGTAGCTTTACTTTCACTGGTATGTAGGCACTGTGAACAGATCAAGTAAAAGGCATTTTTTTGAGAATATCAACTACCAGCAAAAAGGGAACATCTCAGAGAACAGGAAAAGACGCAGCTAGAAACTATGTGCAACAAGAATGGAGGCCTAAAGCAGAAAAATGAGAAGAGCACCAGGAAGCAGAACAGTCTTCACAGTAAAGTTAAGAGAAAAAAAGGTGAAAATATTTTATGCTATACCTTTTTTCTAGCACAGGTTCTAGTCCTTATTTTGTATGGCTTCTGAAGGAATATGATCCTCCCTGACTGATGTTTTTAGGTGCTGTGTCAATACAAATGCTAAGTAGTGAGAATAAAAAAGAAAGAATGAAGGAAAAAAGTACAAAAATAAACAGCATATGGTTATAAAATTAGAAAAGAATGTATTTTGTTATTAGTCTTCCAGGCAGCTGTCTAATGAATTGCTCCAACATTATTCAACAGCAAACAGGTAATAATTCTTGGTCTATACTGCAGTGGACTTTCTACATAACAAAAACTTCGTCTATACTTTTCTTATGCCATATAACACCATGAGACCATACCACCCTCTAGACCTACCATAAACGTACAAAATAAGCAGGGATAAGTGGGGAGTGCCAGGGACATTTGCATGTAGGAAGTTCCCTAAGGAAGATCAGCCCTCTTCAATATTATTATTACTGACGTTTCTGTTTGGTGAAATGGAACATTAAAGAAATGCAGTTTCCATGGGAAACAGTTTGAGACCACAGAAAATGTAGAAATGTTCAAGAAGGCTCTGGCCTGTGATAATCTCATGGTGAGTGATGGACTGTTGGAATACTGGAGCTACACAACTGGTGGGGCTCCTGTCTAATACAGATCAACTGCTATAGGAAAAAGCAAGCCAGCAGGTTATCCTGAGACTGTTTGAGTGAAACAATAAAGTGAGTAGAAAGCAAATGCAGGAGTATTAAATTATCTCAAACTGTGAGGTGGAGTTAAGTGCTATTAACCTTTACGTGACTTTCACAGCTGAAACTAATCTAGGAAGGATATCATAAGCAGAAACAGTACAGCTATGACATTTTAAAAAGCAAACTTTTTGCCTCTTCCTGATTAAAATTCAAGCTGCAGTTATAACTACATAACCTTCTGTCTTAATATTTTGCCTTTTGTTGCATTCCATCTTTGCTATAAAATATGCATAAAAATACATTTGATATAAAAAATATTGCAATATGCTAGTCATCTCACCATTGCCCAAGGCTTCACATACTGTGCACAGTTTGCATAAGACTCCACTATGTCTAGAATTTATCTCCAGTTTCTTACAAAATACTTTTTTCTCCCTTTCAGGCTTTTGAGAGGTAAAAAATGAGTCTAGTGTAATTCTACCTATGATCTCTCAGGATCCACAAGCACCAGAATATACAATTTCCCAGATGACTTTCTATAAAACTGGCTAATCTAATTATCTAGTTTTTACTTACAATTAATTAACTTAAATTTCACAACTACCTACTCAGCAGAAATGCCCAGAACATACAGTTATACCAGTATGATTCTTCAAAAGTTTGGATATTAAAATTATTATTACTTTATATCTTAGTCAGAGACTGCAGAGCTCATGGACTTTTTTGTGAAAAGTTGGTTTATAATGTTCTGGGGTAAAATGGGGCTTGAATGTTAAAAAGATCCTAAGGTTTTCTCCTGCTGAAGTGTTTGATTTCATAAAGTTGTGGAAACTGCACTGTTATCTGTTAGATTCAGTAATGTACAGGAGCATCCATGCCCTGGGCATGTGTAGGCTAAGACATATTCATCTGCAGAGAGCAACTAAACTTCCAGTTTTGTGAGCAACATGTCTGCTGGCTAAGGGTGCCCTACTAGGTAAATAAAATAAATGTCACAAAGCAGTAATTTGTTGGCAAAAGTAAGGTAAAACTTTTAATTTTTTGAAGGGAAAAACAAAGGTTTTGAAATCAGTCAGGACTAAAGCACTAACTTCACACATCTAAACTATGACTACATTATTCCAAGGTAAATGTTAATTCCGTGCCTAAGCATCTACACAATATCTCCATGAAGGGATGCTCATCTTAGCAGTTTTCCCTGATGCTCTTAGGTCAGATCCATTACCTCTGACTCAGCAGCATTAGAACTAAAGTCAAAATGGACAGATTTCAGCATCAAAGCTGGACTAAATCCCATAAAAGACGTTTTTGAAATCCATAGTGTGTTTTCTCATTGCTTTATACCGACAGAAAGAATGCTGGATGTAATTTTTTGGGTGTTTGTTTTTTTTTTATAAAAAAGGAAGCAGATTTATCTGCAGAGTTTTCAAGATTTCTTAGAGTTTGCGTTAACTCTTAATTTGTAAGAGTTAAAGTAAAATAAACTATTTTCTGTTTTGCTGCAGATCTTGCATGATAAATATTGGATGCTCAATTGTTTTCAACTTAATATTGTAATTTTTTACTACACAAAGTGAATATGAAATGCACCCACTGGAAAGAATAACCATGATTACAAAAAGTACAATACACTAGAGAAATGGAATAAAAAATTATATTTGAAAAGAGTTTCTCATATATGCATTAAAATTTTACCTCCAAAAGTTATCCCAAGCTTCTAACACTGTGCAAGTTATATCTAACTCTTTATGTATTTTTATTGCTCCTATACACTGATCTTTGGATGTAAGAGTACTCAGATTTTCATCTCTAATAAAAATCTGATCATAAATGCACTTTTTCAGATTCCTTAAGTAATGGTTAACAGAATGTCCTTTTTCATCCTTCTTAACAGTGCTGACTGCTCAGGAGGTGAAGTGTCTTGCATATCATAAAGGCTGCAACAGCATTTGGGGATGTCCTCTATGCCTTAGTGATCGCACAGGGAAGAGGAGGGGGGAAGGTAGTGTACCTGCAATACCTAAGGCCCCCCACCCAGCCTGCTTAGTATATGCAGGGGGGCAGAGGGGGATGAGCACACATCATGATCTGTCCTTCACCCAGCATATTTCCACTTCTTTATATGAAGCTTAGAAGCATCAGGTGATAATTAATGGTGGTGCTGGATATGTTGTACTGGTATAGCAAAGACAAAATATGCATCTAAGGGGAAGTTTAAACAACATTTTCTGTGTGTAAAAAAGAATGTATGTAGCTGACCAGGATAATTGTGGTGGAAATATGAAAGGCTAGAAGCACTGTTTTTTTTACCTTCATATTATTTTCTCTGACTTATTCAGTAAGGAATATGCTTCAGTGCATGCATTAGGGATGCTGGGGTCTGTCACTATGTGGCATGAATCCTGCCACTCCCATCATCACCCTGAAGCTCAACCCTGTAGTCTTATACTGAATTATTATAGTGTTGTTTCTAACAGGAATACCAAAAAGGAAAAAAAATTAGGTAATCCATATACCTCATGTAAATTAACACAGTTGATTGAACATCACCATTTCTGTCTCACAGAAAATTCCAAAGCCCTGAAAATATTGTGTTGCTTTTTCAATGCACAAAAGGAAGTCTAAAGCAGGAAAAACTCTCTGCCAATTCTGGAGGTGGGGGAAGATGTTCAGAGAAGTTTTTGAAAATTAGAGTCCAAACCCTCAAGTTCAGTTGCTATGAACATTAGAAAGCTGATGGTGGCTGACAAAATAGAAGGGACACAAGAATATTCCACACAAGCCTGCCAGCATTACATTAAAACAGCATTGAAACAGATATGTTTCTGTAAAGCACTATTTCAAGAAAGCAGTATTTTTTCTACTAGAAATATTTTGGCTTAATGGAAAATTCTTAACCAATAGTAATAACACAGTATCTACACTATAATTAGCTGACTAATTAAATTTAATGAGAAGTGTTTTGGGAGAGAACTTTATATAGCCCTGCGTTCTATTTACTGATCAGTTTAGACTTGTCTGGGTTGTAGGCCTGTTTGTTGAAACACTTTATTTTCAGGCAAGTGACTCTTTAGGATATATTCAGCTTTTTTTTTAACTGAAATTATATCTTATCAAACTTATTTTGGAGATAAAGTCTCATTCTGAGCAGCTATCTGACATGCCCACGGAAGATACAGAACAACACTCTTGTACTGATACAAGCAGATCTTTCTTCAGGCAAATGGAATAGTATTTAATTGAATTGCGCTTCAGTCACCACAAACCCTGAGGTTTTAATTCAAAATAATTTTTTTATCTAGCTTTGATAAATCTCAACCATTTCATTCTACTGTTTTTCCATGAATATTTTTATGAATCATAAAAGAATTGCTTGAGAAGAGACATATTGAAGAAACCCAGTTTTTAGTTTCAGTTATGGTTTTCAATTCATAAATTGGACTTTTAAAAGTAAAACAAGGCAAAGGAGGAACAGAAGACTTAGGACATTCTAAATGGTCATTAAATATGGACATTCTAAATGGTCATTAAATATGGTTACAACAAATATCTTTTTTTTCTACAGACATACAGTTCATGGGATGATGTTGCTGTTATATTGAGTCAGAGTAAAACAACCTAGTGGATGCAAAGTAAGCTGTCGGGGCAATGCCACAGTAATACTAAAAAATCTAGGCAGTGAATTATAACTAGAAGTCACAGTAATATGCATCTCTGAAATTTAAAGGACATATGCTGTATCCAAAATACAGGATCAGCCAAGGAGCTATAATCTGTAGAATTCTGTTTTCAGTATTCACAAGTTGTTCCTAGATTTGCAAAGAGTTTGCCTTGGGAAAAAATAGTTTGACGTTTTTAGTCTGGCAAAAGTCTTTTTTTAATTAATTCTGCTTTCAACCCAATGTTGCCTCATTGACACCAGTTGAATTGCTATTCATATGCTGGTGAAAGACATCAGCTAGTTCCTGCACAAATTCATCACAAAAATAAATGTAATTATTCAGCTTTGGCATGCATTTATAGAAGGACATCTGGTTTATAAAAGATAATATCCTGAAATTATTTTACTTGGTCATTTTTTCAATCTATCCATTATTCCAGTAACTTTTCTTTGTTATTCAGTGAATATACAAATTAGTCATTACAGTGAGATAGCAATGCAAGTTCAGACTACTATAAATTTGAGATTTACAATTTACAGTTCCCATTTTCAAAGATATTCTATTCATTTTAGAAAAGTATTATCTGTCTTAAAAAAAAAAAAGTGTTAATTGAATTTTGGGAAGATCTGACTATCTTTAATTAAAAAATAAGTTACCAAAAATTTAACCTATTCAGTATGTCTTTGGAATAGTAAGAGAATTGTCTTTATTTATTTGTCAGAGAATATTTGAAATACTCTCTGCTCCTTGTATTATAGTTTGAGTCAGTTTTTTCCCAAAAATGTAGGTTGTATAAATTAAGAAGTGGCAAGAAATTAAGACCTGACTTTAGAACATTTATAAAAATAAATTATACAACAGGTACAAAAGATTACTAAGGAAGTAGTTGCTTCTTGGAAAACAATGAACAAATATTCAGATAAGAGTCCCAATTCATAAAATATCTTAAGAAAATTCAAGTGCCCTATGGATGAAATTGGCAACAATAAAGTTGTCTTAAATAAGAAAACAAAATTGGAGGGACAACCTGTAGTTTATTGAATCCACATCTTAACTAGAAAGCCATGCCCATAGGATCATGAAGAATGCTGACAAATTAGTTTTCTTCCTTTACCCTAAGAGGTTATTTTTGTTCCAAGAAGCTGTTAGTAAGGCATTGTGCTTTATGTACGGAGTCACAAACAAACACAAGTATATGTAAATTTAGCCTTATCTGGAATATAAAGCCCTCTGACCTGTAGAATGATGACTTAAGTCACAGTGACTTAATCAGAAGATTTAAGACCCCATTATTCTCTAGCTTTCATTTCTGTTAAGGAAAGATGAAAGACTCCACAGTAATCCAAAACTTTTTTAAGCTATAGTCCATAAGGCAAATAAGGTATAAGCATTGTACCATTTCACTTCCATGACAAACGTGACTGAGGAATTCTCAACTTTATTAATAAAAGGAAAAAATCATGACACCACGAGGGATCATGAACATCATAAAATAATACTTGCAACCGTTGTCTACCTTGCAAATAGCACCAAAAAAGCTATGTTACTTCAATCACTGAAACAGAAAAAATTAACTTTTACAAATCTGAAAGGACATTTTTAATAGTTGTATTGAGATGCAATTCTATATATTCTTCATGTAACTTTAATTTCTAGCTATTAAAATAATAAAGAATGGATAACTAGTGATCTTAAAATGGAAATTGTTTCACATAAAAACTGTTACTGTGGCTGAAAATGTGTTCTGATGTAACACTACTTATCTTTGTAGCATTATATTGAAAAATTAATATGTCCATTCAAATTTATTTAAAATAAGAGGAAAAAAGGGCAACTAGAAATAGCTACAAGAAAATCAGTAGAAAATCTAATCACATAAAATATTTAATTTTTTCCTGAGGATTTTTATCAGAAAAGACGTCTTTAAGATCTTGGTGATGCAACACTTCTGGTCCTGTTGAAGTGCCAGGTTTTTTCTCTGGCAAACGTGAGTTAAGAGTTCTGTGCTTCTCCCTGATATGATAATTATTGTTATCTAAAACATTAGAGGATAGGAAAAGCTGAATTTTCATTGCATTAGGAACTGACAACTTCATGACCTACAGGAAATAAAATAAATTTCATTTTTAATTAGCAAGAACCACTTTTTCCATTTTAACAGAAATAATAGGAAATTTGGAATCTCAGCCTTTTTTGAAACATTGTAAACTTAATTCTTTCTTCATATACTCTCTTTAGATTTAGTACCCTCTTCCACTACTCTTTCACCACTGGAAACTCACTTTTCATTTTTCTTCTTATCTTTTTTGGTCCCTCAGAATTAAATTAATTTATTCACCAGTAAAGCTCAAGTAGATTTTTTTTGTGTTAGAATAGAATGGTGTTGGAAGGAAATTATGTCCTTGCATTAACCTTGAACTGTAGAACTCTGACAGAGTTCATAGCTTTCCAGAATGGCCCTGGCTTTTCATGAATCAATATTGCTGATGAATAGCCTCCAGTAAGAGAAGTGTACTTGTCTTCTGTGAAGGATTTTAATTTCCAGCAGAGTGAAGAGACTGCTTTAAAATTTTATTGCATATTGGCTGCCTGCAGTTTTTCCTTTCCTTATGAGTGTGTAATTAATTTCCTTCAGCTTCTCTTCAAAGATTTTTAATGTAAAGTGCATTTAAAACATTCAATCATCAGCTGGACAGAATGGACCACAAACATAAGATCCAATTGCTCCAGGGGTTTAGCCACACTTGCTGTCTGAGAGAATAAGCCAAGTAATGAAATGAAAGAGCTACTGGACCACCATAACACATGCAAAGCATCATATAACAGCTCTGTAGCATGCATTGTAAGATGAAATACAAAATTTCTATCTCTGAATGGCTACGATGGATTGTGTCTGAGATAGAAGAAATGATTTACGATCAGATGAGAAAAATCAAAACCAAATAAGAGATGTTAATATACTTGTTAATATAAAGACAAGTATATTTACTTTCAAGGTAAAATACATAGGTAGTTTAGTGATGGAAGAAAATGAACATACCATCAGATTCAAAGAAAAGAATTTCTTCCTTAAATCTAACCTGAACTTCCCCTGTTTAAGTTTAAACCCCTTACCCCTTGTCCTACCACTACAGTCCTCGATGAAGAGTCTATACACACTAAAGCTATTTTTAAGAATCCACCTTGAAGATGAAAAGTTTGAAAGACAGGAAAAATTACTGAAAACCAGTACTTTCTGTAGCACACAAATGATATAAAAGTCACAAAGGCAGTACAATTGACGTTAACTTTGAAAATGTACTTTTAAAAATAAAGCTTTGGTAAAAGCGTACTGAAGTTTGGGACAAATAGTGAAGGCAGAGCTTATGAGAAGGAATATGGTGACTCTTCAAAAAAACATGGGAAAGCAATCTGATTTTTGTAGCTTTAAATGTTTTAAAGAACAAAACATTTGTAGAGGTTGTGAAATGTAAAATTTTTTTTGAAGAGTTTTTCTCAATCATTTTCTTTTGGAGGAAGGGAAGAGAGTGAGGTTTTCTCTCACAAACATGCCTACTTTAAATAGACATTTCAGAAGCAGAGATTCATGATCCATGATTTTTCTTGCTAGCTAAATTGCCAGCTGCTACATGAGGTCTCCCATTTAAATTCTGTAGATGTTGGTGCTCTGGCTGTATAGCTATGCTAACTTTGGTAGGTTTTTTTCCAGAGCTCTGTGGTTGTAATTATTTTAAATACATAAAAGAATCAGCAATAATGCAAACATATCCTCATCTGAGGGGTTAGAAGTGAGTCCTATCACCTGCAATTGCAGTCATACATGTCACAGCATCATAATTACTTCCATCTTGAAACAACATGGGGACTTTCTATCTCTACTCATAGTGCTAAACTATTCCTGAACTGAAGCGCCTCACTAGTTGAAAGGCTTTTAATTCATGATCTAAATTTATCCCTGGCCTCTTCATATCCATTTACTTTCATGACAGTGTTATCTTTTAGTTTAAAATTCTCTCCTCTTTGCAGGGGCATGTCATTCATAGAACACCAGTTTGTTTTTTCCTAGTAGTGGTCAATCTCTGATATTTTAAGATGTCTGCAGTTTATGGAAATCTCAAGTGCAGTTTTCATTCTTAATTCCATAATGTGCAAGGAGCTGATGCTCATGCAACTGTTTGGTAAGTCAAATAACCATCTATGAAAGGAATTGAGCAAAATGGGCTAACATTATCACATATAAACTGCAACCCAGATTACACGTTACAGTACAGGCAACTACAAGCCTGCAACCCAGTCCAAGTATAGAAGGCCCCTGAGAAGACACAATTTTCCACTTTGAACTATGTCCATTTTATCCGTTCTTTAAGATTTTCAAGTCCAGAAAGTGTCTTTTGGCAATCTGATTATTTCTGCATGATATTTGTAATGTCTACTCTGAATTTAGTCTGCTTTTATATAACATATTATAGGTCATTCCTTTTCACCAAGCTAGTATACATGAAAAACAATATCTTATATTTTGCTGAATTTTTTCTTCCAGAAAGCTGTACTGTCTTGGCCAGTACAATTTGATCTTCTGTTAAGTTACTTTTACTATTAAACTATTAAACTGCTCGCCTAAATTCCCATTTGAATTTGTTTGTTTCTCATTGATTTTTGTTCTGCCTTTCTTCTTCAGATCAATGTCCAGCATTTTCTGCCCCTTTGAGGTATTTACACTTCAATGTTATTTTTCAATCTTCTTTTTGATAAACAGGTCGATCTCTTAAAGTCTCTTACTTTAAGATTTCCCTAACTCTCAGAGCTTTAGTAGCTTTGTTCAGTACCTTCATAAATGTCTTAATGTCCTTTTAAACCTTGGACAAGGAATTTGATGCAATATGCAAGAACTAGTTTCATCAATATCATATAAAATAGTAAGTGAACATAATGCTTCTACTCTCGATATTTCCACACTATTGGATAACACAGTAGTGCAGTGAGAACTTTACCACAATAGTGCTGAGTTCTTCAACATGAATTATGAACCCTTCTTCAGACTCAGCTGCTTTTTCCAACTCTGCCCACACTCCCAATTCGTCTATCATCTCTTAACATCCTTCCTTTGTTTATTTTAAACTATTCTACTTAAATGGACAGAACGTAGGATATGGGTTATTTTATTGGCCTCCTCAATATTTATAAATTATTTATTTATTTATTTTCAACTCTTAGTCTTAAACCATTGATAATTTTGTTTTTCCTTTCCAGATGGTAGATGGCAGTGCTGAACACCATTCTTACTATGACTCCCTACAATAGCTTTTTGTCTAGAATTTAGGATGTGGGTGCTGTTCTAGACAAGCCGCATCTTGGCTGTGATGGGCTGCTTTTCATTGTCTAACATTTTTATCCCAATATAAATGTCTCCAGCTTGACCTAACAGTTTCAGACTCAAATATGATTTTTGGTAGGTCATGCACTGTGGCAGACATGTTTTTCTATCTCAGTCCATGAAACTTCAATGACAGTCTTGAAGGTACGGCGTAAAGCTAAACTCTCCTCAGATTTTAAGTGAACACTTATTTAACAGACAGAATAGACCAAAGACAAGAGTAATTATAGACGTGGTGATTCCAATTCCAATTTAGAAATTTATGAACAATCTATAAATATGCAAATCACACATAGAATAGAATAAACACTAGATAACAAATTAAGCAGAAGGATTTCAGTTCTCTGTTTTCAGTTGATATTATTATTTAGAAATTGAACTGAGTTTTAATTAAAATATGAGTTAACCACAACATTCTAGAGGTTTCTATGTTCATATTCTGTGCATGTCCAAGTTTGTAATACTCAAGACTTAATATGACATAATTACTAATTTAAGATATTAAATCCAAAGTTCACATTTGAAGACAGATATTTTTTAGCAGACCTTCTAAATGGCGTTTGCTGTAAAACTGTAACTTCTCATGTCCTGAGTAACACAGTGTTTGGAGGAAAAAAATTACATTCCTAGTCTGCAGTTAACATTGCATCTGCACACACACATACCTGTATGAAATTTTCCCATTTTGGAACTCCATCCATTGTTAACAAGCAAAGTCCAGCATAGGTTTTTTACATGTTAGAAAATTCCTAAGGATTTTAGGGTTTTCCCTGGGCTTACTTCTAAACAAAAGCATTTTTAAGCACTTCTAAAAAAAGTGAATTGGCAATAATAAGAGACAGCCAAGCAGGTAAGAAGTCAGAAGAAATGGGAAAAGCTCTTTATCTTTTTTGAGACTGCAAAAGCCATGAATGGTTTTATTTGCATTGTGTATCACAATGTTACTCAGAAATTTATATGTGTATATATATAAATATATATATATGTATTTGCTGACTGTATTGTTTTTTCAATGCATTGGCCAGCACTCAAGTAAGGGTTCCACAATAACAGTCTTTTTCATTGGGTCCACATGGCTGATTGCACTGCCAATACTCTTCTCACTTAGCATGTGTGGAGCACACTTTAGAATGTCAGTGGGAGTTCTGTATGCATATGGAGAGGAGGCTATATGAGATGACATTTGCCATGTGGCCCTGAGATAAAAATTTTGCCCTGAATTTTGCCCCTAATTCCTTCAGTAAGTTGGTTTTATTCCACTGCAGCAGGTACTTTTTTTTTTTTACAGAAAAATAACCTCTAAGACACAGATAAAGAATACCATTTGCTAAGAGACTGTTTAATATGTAGTGTTACGTTTAAATATCAATATAAAACATCAGCTGAACAAAAATTGGTGTAGTAGTACTATTCCATGAAAGACAAATAAACTAGATTGGAAAAGACCTTTAAAATCATAAGGTCCAGCCTTTACCCTAGGACTGCCAAGACCACCAATAAGCCATGTCACTAATGGCCTCATCTACACATTTTTTTGAAAACTTCCAGGGATGGTGATTCCACTATGTCCTTACTATTTTCTTTCTCATCTGGACTTCTGTTACACCACACCCAGTTAAAAAAGATTCATTACAGCATAGACTCCAAATTATGACATTCCACATGCACAGCTTTTGTGTAGATGACATAGTTTAACTATGTGATGATGAAATGACTACCATTGACTGAAAGTCTTATTAATCTACAAAATCCTGAAGAAGAGGTAACAGCAACCTATAACTAAGCAGCTTAACAAAATAAAATTTACACATAAAAAGACAGATAGGAAAAGCATTTATTTGCTACTACTATTCTTGAAGTATAAACTAACTGGAAAGGCAATCTTAGCTTTGCTATTTTCTTGTTCATACAGAAAGTAAATTACAAAATCTCTAACAAAATTTCATTTGTTTGTTTGTTTGCTTTTCCTTGCTGTTAGCTTGGTAGCCACAAAGGAAACAGACAGTGCAAGATCGCGCAGCATGCCGATGTCGCCATCTGATTTCCTGGACAAGCTAATGGGAAGGATGTCAGGCTACGATGCAAGAATCAGACCAAATTTCAAAGGTAATTTCAAATCTAAACTTTTAGTTTTTCAGTATTTCAATATTCCTTCTCACACAAATGCAGTTCCTGGAATAAGTATGAAAACTAAGAAGTACACTCACTGAAAAAACAAACAAACAAAAAAAAAAGCCTTCTTTTGCCTTTCTTTGTTGTGACAGTTCATTTCAGCAGTAATATTCTCTATTTCTGTCATTTTTACAGCTTTCCAAATACAGACCTTTTTCAAAATTAACCTATCACTAGGTTTCAATTGTCTAATACAATTAATTTTTTTTCTTCTGGGGGTTTAGTGGTTTTTGTTTGGGTTTTTTTGGTTTGGTTCAGTTTGGTTTTTTGTTGGTTTTTTTCTTTTTGTGGTGGTGGTGGGTGAGTTTTTTTCTAACTTTTTTTATAATTTTTTGACATCAACTCCCAGAAATGTAAGTGGTTATGACTCTATTTGCTAGTGTTGTCAGAATTTGTCCAGATTGATTCAAAAAGACCAAGTTGTTTGCCAAAGTACTTCCTCACAGTAAGCTATAAACAGTTGGTGCTGTGTATATACAGTTATTAACCAGGATTGAATGCAGCTGGAAATGTTTTGCTTTTAATAAGTTAGTGGTGTTGATATTTCTCAGAAAATGATAAATGTGCACTGGAAATTCAAACACATCAGTAAGCGATCAATATCCCAAGCAACCACACAGAATAAGTCCCTTGGACTCTCCTTGCCAGAACTACTTTGAAGAATGTTCTGGTGCCTGGCTTCCTGGAGGGCTCAACAATACCAAATTTTTTGAAAGTAATGTAAAACACTCCATTTCTAATTTTTTTTTTCTTGTTTGAATGGTAGCTCTTACTTTATTTTTCCTCCTTATTAAAGTTACCTTGACTTGTTGCCACAGTATATTCTTTAGCATGCAAACTGCAGGTTCAACCTAAGGTAAAGTTTTGCTGGGCAGAAGACCTCAGGCAAAGTCTAAACCCTGCAGTTTTTCTTCTTTCTTCTTTGTGTTTCCTGAAGACCTGCATACAGGCATTTAAAAGTGAGTTTACAGCTTAGGAGTTGATTTAGAGATTGGATTTTGGAGATTGCCATGGACATCATGCAATCACAGTGTTCTGATGGAGCTACAGTGAAGAACAGGCAGATGATTTAAAGACTAGCAAATTCAATACAGTACTTCTTGAAAGTATAATTCAAAAAACTTAGAAACTTGTTTTGTAACAATTGAAATTTAAAGAGACAAAACCTAATTTGACATTGTTCTTTTTCAAAAAGTGCACGTTCTAAATCTTCTAGACAGCTACACACTTTGAACAAATCTGCCCAGAATGATTCAGACCTATCACTAAGAATAAGTATCTCCTTCAGTGACTTTGCCACTTTCTGGTGGCAAGTGCTGAGGTTTAATGCCTTTTTGAATTTGTAATGTGGCAACAATTTTAAAGAAACAGAATGAGTACTAATAAGAGAATTCAGTCAATAATTTTAAACAATTTATTCTTGCAGTAAAATTCCTACTTAGACAAGATCTTTAACTACTGATTTTAGTCATAGTTAACTTTGGTCAATAGCATGTAATCATTTTGTCTGAATGCCCTGCTTTTGGATAAGGAATTCTGCATATCTGTTCTTGTTCAGCAGAAATAATAGAGAAGACTGTTGGTATTTATTTAGCTATGGAATAAAACCAGAAATTTAAGAAACCTTGCAAAATCTTTGTTCTAGCCACAAATTATTTACTTTACCCAGTAGATCAAACCGATATAAAGACGCTTCTCTTCTTACTCAGCTGTTCCACATCCCAGACTCTCTGTTTCTTATAAATATGAGAAATACTTTATCGCCTTTCAAATTTGGACACAATTATGTAATCCATGTGTAAAAATTGTCATAGCCTCAAGATGCTCAGAATTAATCTGATACAGAAGAGGTGTTATAATTTTAAATCTATATAGCCCAGATCACAACACTGGTAACAACGTGTTAATTTTGGAAACATGGAAATTTTGGGATTTACATAGGAAAGTGTAAAGCATTCCTTGCCTTTGTATTGACAAAAAGTACTCACCTAATCATTAGTTTAGGAGCTTCTTAAACCAAGATTTAATTTAAAAAAATAAATTAGATAAATATGTTCATCTCATCACTTCTGGAAGCAGTTTTGGCCTTTCAATGCAGATCCATGGGGTAACGCACCAGCAATCACCTTGCAGTTTGAAAAATCGCTATTTATTCCTAAAAGTAAGTAACTTTAAAGCAAAAGGCACCGTCTTTCATTTAAGACTAACATCTTTAAAGACCCTTTGAAAAAAGATCATGTTGAAAAGTTATTAAAACTCCAAATAAACTAGTTTAATTAATTTAATTATACACTACAATTAAAGTTAATACTTATTTAATCTTATTAGACTGCCTTTACTCATGCACTCATCAGCTCTTTCAGAGAGTTTCAGTAGACCTGAGAGACACTATTTCAGCAAAAATACTATTAATCCACATCTGTTAATCACAATAGTTGTCCTAATTTCTACCAGTTTGGCTGGTACAGAGGTAAGGTTTACAGGGATAAAGCTCATTGTCAATGTCATCCACTATCACACCTGAAGTCTGATTAGCTTTTTTAATTCAAGTTACACTTGCTTCCGCTGATAACAAAACTGATGCAGGTTATAGCTGACTCAAAGTGATTTATATTTCCACACTTTTACAAAGATTTTGTTATTGCCTGGCTTGATATCACCTCAGCCTGTCAGTTTGTCCTGATCACTTAGTCTGAAACATCTTCTACAGTCCTCATTCAAATCTTCCATCAGAATAGCTACAGTATTTGACACAGCAATTGGGGACAAAAGATGCTCAAAGACTTAGTTTTTCTCTTCTGACCTTCTTCACTTTCATGGGTACTTTTAATCATCTTTTCTTGAATTCACCTTCCAGATGTTGGCAGGATTCTATTTGTAACTCCTTGCAGATAGTTATCACTGTTAGCATTTGTGTGTCTAGTGAGTGTCAGCTCTGTTTTTTATTCCTTGTCTTTAATCTATGTTCCATATGTCTGAGTTCCTGTGTTTGAATATGACTTCCAGTTTTAACAGCTTCATTTGTGTTTCTTTTTAATATGTTTTGGGAAGTTCTTTTTTACTCTCAGCACAGTATCTTTAAATAATCTCTAAATCATTTGTAAGCTGGTTTTAGCTTCTCCTTTTGCACTGTTTTTAACTAGATGTTAACTATACTGTTGTAATACTGCTTCTGAAATTAAGCATTGTAGTGATTTATGGCTTTTTCTTTATAAAAGCAACTATGTTTTTTGATATAGCACACTTATACCTCAAAGCATAGTAATAATTTAATCAAGGTAGTATCATACCAAATTTGAAATGATGACAAACACTATAACATGAAAATGCTTTAAAAGAAATCTGTGTTGCAAAGAAATAATCTAACATAGCCAAGAAGTACAATTTTCTCCCTGACAGTTTTTAGTGACTCTGCCTTTGTTCATCTCCCCTGCTTTTTCTTTTCCCCTTGATCCTTTTCGGGAGCTGTCTATGTTAAGCTTTTACTGAATTCTAAGAAATACTGAATATGCTCAAGAACAGCTCTAAATAATTAACTGGATATCAAAGTGAAAGTAGTGTCAAAGTGACTGCAGATCAATACCTCCTTACTTGAGAATTCTGTTCCATAGGATGCAGTCTTGTGTATTACAGTGACTGAAGTACACGTAGTGATGTTTTGTTGAAATTGCTACACAGTATTTCAAAGCAATTGTTGCTGTGAAGAAAGAAGAATGTTTCAAATTTTTTCCTATTGGCAGAATTTTTAATGGATGTTCTGGATCTTCAAGTATTTAATATTGAGTTCATTGGTCACATTAGATTTTTTTAGTTGCAAAGCCTCAACAGTTGCAGGGAAGATGTTTCTTCAATGACCCTAAAAAGAAATATTATGTAAGGGTTTGTAAGACCAATCCTCAAATTCCAGATACAAATCTTTCATTACTAGTGGCTGCTTAAAACTACAAAAAGAAACCAGGTTCTCCAGTCCTGAACTGGATTATTGGTATAGAAGAATATTAAAGGGCAAGAGGGTGACCAAAAAACCTTGCAATGGAAAAAATCTTGTTTCTGCTGCACAGAGATTGAAAATGATAAGATTTAATGGACAAATTAACATGCTCTACCACCATGCCATTTTTACAGAGACTTTCAGAGAAATAATTTAAAACCTTTTCCATGAAGAGACAATTCATTGTTCAGTTATCATAATGACTGCGCTGCCACTACTGATTCATCACACATGCAAGATAAGACAGAACAGCAGTTGCCTGAAGACTCATGGTAACAGAAAATTCAGTTTAAACAGATTATTAACCATTTTGTGAATTTGAGAGGAATGAGAATAGAATCTTTCTTTCTTATCCACGTTTTTTTCCTGTAAGCAGTAGACATAAGAGCAGAAACAATGTATTTCTGTTACCAATGATGACAGATAACATTAAAGGTAGCAGATGCCTTGAGTGAAGGCTATTTTTATCCCTAATTGTTGTGAGAAGCGCATACACTGCTTGCTGAAACACCCATGAAAACCTAGGTTACTATATATTTCAAACAGGTGCTGGTTTTTTTCTTTTTTTGCACAGAAACATCTGTGCAAGTTAATAATCAACTTTGTCTCTTTTTATTATTGCTAAAACTGTCCAGTCAAGTAGCCTACCTTCGAGAAAAATCAAAAGGAAATTTATTAGGAACTATTCACTTTGTGCACTAAATGAGTTGTGCATGTAGCATTATTTCATCCTAATTAAATTTTTTAAAAATCATATTTTTTTATATTTTATAGTCAGTCAGTAAGGTAAAGGAACTGGTTTTTTGTTTCTTTTGCAGGCCCTCCAGTTAATGTCACATGCAACATATTTATAAACAGCTTTGGATCCATTGCAGAGACAACCATGGTAAGATATTTTACCTCAAGCAGTGATTAAAGTTCAAATTAAATGTGCTCAATGAGCTCAAAAGCTAGCTAAGGCTTCTCTTCACCTGGAACTAAATGAAGAAGGAAATCCACTTCTAAGAACAGAAGTGAGAACACTTAATTTGGCAACTGATTCTTTCAAACAGAAAATTCATCATTATACCATCAAACACACAAGTAAAGCCAAGGGTTGCCTTTTTTTCATAACTTTTATTTGATAATTGTAACAAACTCACTATTTTCAACTAGATAGATATTAGTTTCTATAGTGTTACACTTTTCTAACCTCAAAAATGTCAATTCATTAAGTTGCTTTGTTAATAATATTTTATAATTTCATTATATACAGTGTATATAGGGATGTATACTTTATTTTAAAAGTCCTTCATCAATAGAGCTGTTGCACAGGCATATTAGAATAACTGAAATAGTGATCTAGTATATTATGAATTCTATGAGTGTGGTAAATATGCTTTTTGTATGTACACTTATAATTTGTCTATTAAAGAAAGGCAGAAGATAGAGTTCAAGAAGACTGGAGATATTAAGAAAATAAGGAGAAAGAGAGGTTCAAGTCTAAAGATAGTAAAACTAGATATTGAACTGTGAACTGACAAAGAAAACTTAGATAATATTATTTAACATATAAAACATACATGCTAATAACTTGGAGCACAGATTTACTCTTTAAAAATTGGTGAAAGAGGTGATATGGGCATTCTTTCCCCATAAAAATACCTCATATATTTTGAAGAAAGGCAAACGAATACCTTTGAAAATAGTTAGATAGTAATTTGGGGACAAAGAGGTTTAAAATATAGAGAGATGAAGGAAAAACTATGAGTCTGTAAAATCCAAATATAGTAAATATTCTGAAATCCCAACAGTTTCAGGGGTCAGGATACATACGTGGAATGACAGAAGAGACTAAAAATAATTGGTGCAGCCAAAAAAAAAGAGGGAAGGGAATAATCCTAAGCAAAAGCCGTCCTTCTCAATTACCAGTAAGAGCAAGAAAAGACCTTTGACTTTTGAATGTACCAAGAACCTATAGTTAGAAAATCAATAACACAAATTCATAAAGTCAAATATTTATGCAACCCATATCCAAAGTGATGATCACAACTGCCTGACCTTTACCCACCTTGGAACATAGTGGTAGATGTTACTGAGAAAGGCAGATAATTTTTTCCAGGTAGAAAATTACTTTAATTTGTATCTGGGGGCCTTGCCAAATTGCAAATCCCAAACAGATTGACATGTCATCCGAGGAGATTTAGTCAGGTTAGACCAGAGGATTAAGCAATATCCACATGATTAGAATAGTGTTCCATAGCTGCTTTTCAATGGCTGAATGGGTGTATCTGGTACAAACCAGGAGACAGACCACGGGGTCAGTAAAACACAAAAATCCAGCAATTAGATTACTATAAAAAGCATATTTAGAAATACAAAGTTGCTACCAGTTTAAAAAATTGTCCTGAATTTGGGAAGAGAATGCCTGAGTTCACATCTCAAGTGTGTTTATGAGCATAGAATTAGAAACATTTCCTTTAAGTGTTATTTAGTACAATACTTCTATTTTATAATGGTATTCAATTCTGTTCTGTGTTGCATTGAAAGTACATTAAAACAGTTGAGATGATAGACTACAGCCTGATCTGTAAAAAATAAGTAGTATGTTACAGAAGATACCAAACCCAGGCAGAAACACAGGGTTTTTCATTCAGTCAATTATATGCATTCAAAAACTGAACAATTAAGTACAACCTTGACTTTATGAGAAATGCTGCCTTTATGATGCTGGTATTCTGTGTATAATGTATTCACTGATACACAGTATGTTTCGTTTATGGTCAGCAGCTGTTGACTCCTCAGGAAAACAAATGCTTTTATGGAGATGGGACTTTCAGTCCTTTATTTTATTAGCTTTAACTTCTTCACAACTGAACATCTGAAGATGAATATCTTCTGAAAAACATGAACATCTGTCTATCTTAAAATTACAATCAAAACCATCTTTCATTATTTTGCAAGCTGAATTTCTGCATCGTTGAACAAAAGTCACTTCACAGCAGTTCAGTATTTTACCAATCATCACTATGTTACTATTTATTTACTGTAGTTCTTAAAATTCAGGTAGCTGTGTTCTAACATTTATTCTAAATCTTTATGCATAAAACAAGTCATTAAAACAATCTCTTAGACTCAAAAAGAGTCAAATTCTTGATAAATACTTTTTTTCCAAACTGTAAACAAAAGAGCTCAAGTAAGAAACAAGTGCAAAATAAAACCTGGCCACTAAGTGGTACCTTGAATTCTCACTGATATTTAAAACTACCAGCTGAATAATTAGCTTTCAAGAAGTCCGAGTACACCAAGCCGCTATTGCGATTGCTCTTGGCGCTGTCAGTCTCTCTCCCAGTCTCTGGCTCTCTCACTGATGACCAAAATCTTTGGGCTCCCTCTGCTGCTTTGGCTATGTATAACACAGTAAAAACAGAAAAACAATGGGTTAAAACCAAACCTGGATCAGCTGCAAAATAGCACGGTGCCAACTTTACATTATAGGACTCTATAGTTTGCAGTAAGGAAGAGGAATTTGTCAACGCACAATGGGAACTTACAGCATGTGGCAGAAATCAGCTTTCAGTAAGTGCATTCTCTAAAAACATACACACCTGGTCTAGCTACCAGAAGAGACAGCCAAACCAAAGCGGCTTAATTTGGCTTACAGCAGCTGGTAAACTCTGTAAATTGGTTCTTTCTTCTTTTGGAGGTTTGCTTGGGTTTTTTTTACATTTCTTTTGACTTATTTAGAGTATGGGTTACTGTTGGGAATTCATATTCCCTTTCTTTTTTCATAGTGTTGAAAAGGCATGCCACCTCTTGCTTAGGAATTTATGTCATGTACACTCTGAGGAGGCAGAGAAAAAGTAAACCACATAATCTAAAACTCCCTTAAACAAACTTTCCTGATGGGCACAACTTAAGGTCCAGCCTTGCCAATCTTTCTGTGTTATTGAGCCAAATGGTAGTACCAGACCTGTACATGTCTGATGATATTCACAAAGCAAGTATTTCACAGTCATCCTCTAGTCAAGTAAAACTCTTGTTTCATCACCTGTATAAGGGAAAATCTACATCCAGTCTTTCTTTCTTTACATGGTGCTACTATTACGCTTTTCTTCAATTGGAATTTTGAAATCTTAAAGAATATGAGATTAAATAAAAATGTGGAAGCCCAGCATAAAATTACTCTTTCATTATAGGAAATTAACATAAATAACAGAAATTAACATCTTGCATTTTTTATTTAAGATAGTGACCTTAACCTTAAAAATCTGATAAATCAATAGTATTGCTTGGTCATGTTAAATTTAAATGTATATTGTCAATGTGGGAATTGTATCCTACAGGAAACCAAATAATTTTCTTATTGGTACACTGGAACGGAAATTTCAGGCTTTATCACAACAGCCTCAAAAGCTTACAGAGGGTTTGGTGGGTTTTTTTGTAGCTCAAGCTGTGCTAAGCTTGTATTTGCACTGTATCTCCGAATAAGCAGTGTCAACATAAAAAGAATATACTGTTCAGTTTTACAGGGTAAGAATAACACCAATGCCAACATTTTCAGCTACAAATATTTACAGACACAGTAAAGAATACATGGAGCAAAGGCTACAGAGCAGTGAGCCTAAAGAGCAGATAGTAGGCCACACCAAAAAACCTTTTATTCTAGTAAATATGACTGACCAACTTCTGCAAGGTCTTCTGAATTTTAAAGGTCAGGAACAACACTTTGGTCTTAATCCAGATTTACAGCAGTATTTACCAAGTATATATTAATATGCTTAGCATAATGTACGTGCTAAAAGTTTATTGAAAGGGACACTCGTTGAGAGACTAATGGCAAATTATAACAGTGCAGACAACACATTCAAAAGCATAAATCCCTTACTTCTTCCTGGCACATTTTTGCTGATGTGTATTTCTTGATTTAGTCTCTAAAGAACTGTATTATCCTGAATGTTGTTAGGAAGCAGGTGATATACCTTTTTGTAGTCTAAAACACTAACAATTTTATCTTACATTTACAAATAAAATGTGCTTTTAACCTACATTAACCCACATTAACCCGTCTTTAAACCATCATAATTACTCTCCTTTACAAGTCACAGCTTTTTAATTTCATTAGCTTCATCTTCAAGTGAGTATTTCTGTTTAAATTCTATTCTACCTATTCTCTTTAAATAGAGTGCTTGAAAGGAGTGTTCATTTGTATACATCGCAAAGCTTAATGCTGAAGCATTTCACCAAATATTTTTCCTAATTCCTTTTTAGTTGATTGTCTCAATGCAAGGAAATATGTGGCTTTATTTGGTGAAAATATGCTGAAAAATTCTGTGCAGTGGATATAGTAATGTGTTAATACTGACGTGACAGACAAATACCTACATTGCACAATATTTATCTCAAATAAGTGAACATGCAATAAAGGCCACTTTATAGTTTCAAGATTACAAAAAGTATTCAATATTTTTACCTATTTGATAACTCCCTTCAATCAAGGCACGGAGAAGTAATTAAATTGTTATTGTGTGAGTCTGAAAGACAGATTATTTAACATCCTTCATTTTATCATTAACTTGCCTCTGACACCCTGGGCCTGGGTTGTAGGCTCAGGAGTAGAAAGAGGTTTTTCACATTATAGTGGGTCTGCAGCTGTCCAGTTTGTTATATGTCCAGATGAATCCATGCAAATCCCCCTGATGAGCTTGCATTCTAAGCAGACAGCATCATATCACCCTGCCCTGATACAGCATATTTTCCACACCATACGGAAGTTCTATAATATGCAAAAAAAGAGCTCCAAATCAGTCAGTTTTATAAACAACAATGGGAAATACTGTTTTATGCAGTTCTGCTCTGAAACTTTTAGTCTATTGGATGATACTACAACAGTGCAACAGCATGATGAAGCAGAGAGGAACAAGGAAAAGTCAGACAATGGTAACACAGCCAATTCCTGTCCATCTAACCAGGTTACAAGATGTGGCATGGCACCAGCTACTTGCAACAGCTGATCAAGGGTGCATATTATACATCAATATTAGGTGTTGAGGAGAAGAGGTGGTTTTAGGTGCCTATTAAGAATGAGACCAAATGGAGCTGTGCATAAAAACATGAGGGTTAGGTATCTAGTTTGCTGATAAACTGTAACAGATAGTGCAGCAGGTGGATAGATTGGTTAACACTATGCAGAGAAGAGGCTAGTACAGATAATACTGCACATGATGGTTATCAGGTAGCAACAGCTGAATTTCCAAATCCTGGGAAATCTGGTTCCCTACTAACACTGAAACTCATCCTTACACCACAAGTCAGAAATGAGGAGAAATAATCTCACTGTACTTATCTCCTGGCCTTTGGAAAGTTTATGAGGATGACTGTACTATTCTATACTTTTTCCTAACCTTCTCTTTCTGTGTTATCTGAATATTCCTGTATTCTTTCCTGGCATCTATACTGGAGATTTTTCTCAGGAAGTAATTACAGCATTTTGGGCTCCTTTGATGACACTGACAAAGTAAAGGAAATGCCAATTTTTCCTTTTTGATTCCTTAGATGATTTATAAATGATTCAGAAAAAAAAATATTAAAAAATAATAGACAGTGTTTGGATTGGATCCTTCCAGAATTAAATTTCAGGAATTTGGGCAGAAAATGAACTTTTCAGTGATGAAAATAGTTTTGACTCATGTTTGGTTTAGGTTTGGACCAGGAAAAATGACTACTTAAATTGATCTTTAAAAATCACCATCAGCTTTACCTTTGCTGAAGTTGATTACCATTGCTGAAGCTGGTGGCAGGCTTCTTTCCTTGGTCTACAAATTGAGATATGTCAGTAAAAAATAAATAATCTTATTAAAAATGAGGTTAAACTTTTTTGTTTGTCACTGCAACAAACCAACTCAAGAGCAAGTCTCAAGTTTATTTTAGATATTGTCTTGAGGACAAACTCTGCTGAAAGCTTTAGAGATACAGTGCAATTCCACCTAATAACAAAGTGCATTTGCCTGAGAAAATACTGGAAAAACAGTCAGTTCTTGCTTCCAGGTTTTAAAACCTCCCTTTTCTAAATAGCCTTTCAATGATTTATGAAGAGCTGAAACTTTCTGTATGAAAGGAAAATATTTCATGCAGTCAACATCTTTAGATTGACTGTGAAGTTACAGTCTAGAATAAGTGATACTGTAATGATGAAAAGCTGCTTGAAAATGTCTCAGACATTTTTGGTAGCCTTAGATGAGAGTTCTGCCACAGAGGATCCAACTCAGTATGTGTTTGCAGCATTAATGGAAATTTAAAAGTGATGCAGGAACTGAAAAGGACTATATTCTGTGCACAAACATGTCATAGGTCTGAAAAGACAGTAGCAAGTATCTACAGTAAAACAGAAGTTCAGACTGATAGTTTTTACTGACAGCAGTCATGTAACGGGCACAAACAGAGTAAAGGTGTGGTCCCTTTGCAAAAACTGAATTCCTTAAAAGCAGAATCTAGAAACCTAGAATACCAGGTTTTCACAATCAGATACTAAAATTCCCCTTTCAGTTGTCCTGACTTGTAAATTTAATTCATTTTTGCGACTGTGACCCATAACTTATATCAAGATTTTTTGGAAGAAGATGAATTGGAATAGATTTTATATTTATTCCAGTAAGGCTTGGTGTCTGAGTCACAGTCAAATTCTGTAACACTTTCAAGAACTTGTAGCTGAAATTCAATGGGATCTTTATGTAATATGAAGAATAAATATATGAGTCATAGATAAAGACTGCTGGTTCCATTTAACTTTCCCAACAGATTATCTGGATCCTAATACCCATCTGTAAGGGTAACTTATGACTAATTACAGACCTGTGTGATGCTGTCAGGGTTTCCAGACATAACTTTTATTTCTTATTGCCAGCAGACAAATATCTCAAGTTTCCCAACATCCAAGAACAATGTTTCTAGACTATGGTACATGCAGAAGACAGGCATTCTGAACTCAAGTAGAAAAGCTGCAGGATGAGGCTGACAGCAGGCTTTCTCATTTTAAAGCAGACTGCTCATTGCTGATCTATTTTTGTGGTGCTTGAAGATGCAGCTCTACACCTACAAAATAAATTAATTGAAAAGAACAGCATACAGACTTTTACAAAGAAACACTGATTGTCTTCCTAAATTTTAGTAGGTTTTTGTCATTCAGTTGAACAAAAGACCAAGACATGATACATAAACACTTTAGTACTCTTTGCCAATACATAAATCCACAAACAAATGTTTTCAGTAATGAACAACAGCAACAACGAAATGTTAAATGTTGAATAAAATCTCCAAGATTCTTCATGAAAAACAATCACCAGTTTATAGTCCCAGCTGTCACACACAACATGGAAGATACTCTAGTACCTCAAGGCCTAGTGCTGAAAGCTGAGTGGCTTTATCCACCTGTTCAAGCTGGGCATCCGCAAAATCTCTCTTCAGCTACCACCAGACGTATGCAGTGTCTTGTGCTTTGACTTCCTAGTCCTGGGTGAAATGTCAAATCAGGTATACTACTATCAATACCAACTTGAGGTATACCAAATTCTGTAAATGTTTTAGAATACAGCACTGAGAGATTGTTTCATTGGTCTAAGGAGCAGGCAGCATGCTGGGCCATGTATTTTTAAAGTTTTACTTACATTGAGGGAAACCTACCTTCACATATTTTTTACCTCATTTGAAGAAAAGAATGAATCCAGGCTTGCAGTTGCCTTAGTACTCTAAGCCTAGTAGTAATTTTTCTATTTTAGCTAAAATAGATATTCCCCAGGATAGGTGTTATAATCAGCTCTTCCAAACATGCTATGGGAAATACTTTTCCCCATCTGATCCATTTTAACAAACATTCTTTAGATCTAAAGATAAAATCTTTGTATAAAAAAAAAAATAAAATTTTACAATACAAAAACCTGAACAGCCCAATTTAAAGACACCATATTTTCCATTTCCCCATAGCTATATATTGCAACTAATAAGAACAGAAATCTTGAAGGGACCTCTCACATGATCAGTGTAAGTCTTTACTACTGCAGTTAATTTTGCTTTATAATCCTATTCATCACCGGTTCAATTTTGCTTTATAATCCTATTCATCACCTATTCTAATGCTGTCTAAAACCCATGGCTTCTTTACATGTCAGCCCTTGTGAAAAGTTCTTCCAGAATCTTTATCTCCTCATTCCAAGGGAGACTTAGGCTTTAGCCAAATATTTATGTACTCTGTTTACCTACACCCATCTGATCGTGTCCTAGAAAAGCTGAAGAAAAGTTCACACCTCCGATTAATTCTTACATATGTTTGCTTACATTGACTTTTCTTTTTCTGCCCACTTTTGTACAGCATTGCGTTATAAAAGCCTATGTCATTACTCTCATTGCATCCAGCATTTTCTTACTTACTTTTACATTTTCATATTTATCTTTTCAACCTGTTTGAATAGGAGCTATCAGGTTAGCAGTTGCTGAAGGTCTATATCCTGCTATAGTGATTACAGCATTACCCAGAAAAAGACTACTAATTTGCAAGCTGAGATCTACTCAGTCACTATTACAGAAAAACTGAGTATCTGTAAAAAGATGTTTGTGGCATCACTACATAGCTCTGTTCACACTGTATGAGGTATGCTGCTTATATAAAGTTTCATATTTTGTTGCAATCATATAAGAAGATTAATTCCATTGAGGTTATAAGTATGTAACACTCATAATTTTTTTTAACGTATAAGAACACAAATACCATGTAAAGACATAGTAAAAAAAAAAAAGCAAACAAAAAAAAAAACCAAAAAAAAACCAACAAGCAAAAAAGGGCTAGGCCAAAAGAAATAGTTGTTCAAACATCTTTAGTGTAGCTGCCTTATAATGTGTATTTAAGCAATGGAAATTAATCTCATCATGATATAGGGGGATTTTGTCCTTAACTCCCATTAGCACTAATAGTAGTTAAGTCCATAAATCCCCATATATCACTGTAAGAATATAGCCTTTCTCCCTTGTTTTTCCATTAACCTGTAATTTACTAACACTGTGTTTACAGAAACAAACACTACAGTTGTCTTTAGAATAACGGTTACATTAACATGAATTAAAAAAGTTAAGGATTCTTCGATTGTCATTTTTGTTCCTGGTTTCTGTTCTCCAGTCTAGTAAATACGTGCTGGAAAACTTCTCCAGTACAAATGTCTTACATAAAGCATTAACCTGGAAATTCTTTCTTTGAATAACTTTGAGTTATTTTGGTATCATTTAAAAACTCAGTTCTGTTCTCATATCTTCATTCTATTGTGAACACTTGCTACTTCATGCACTCTGGGTGTGCATTTTTAATTACAATAGCCAAAGTAATCATTTCGCATGAAAGAGCTGTGCACTCACATATTTTATACATCATACTCATATTGCAAAGAAATATCCTAAATTGTATCCCAAAAGTTGAAACCATCATATAATACTTTAATATTAAACTATAAATTTATACCGTTTATCAAAAGAGATGGTAAGAATATGTTTCATACATAGCTATTTTCCATGAATACACAGCATGTGATCAAATATGGGCATTAGCAGCTGGTAGAAAAAGAAGTATTATGAGGCTGTGATTCAGGCTTTACTTTTCTTCAACTGCCAATGGGATCAGCAAGGTGTGGTCTGATAATGCATTTTAACTGACATGCCCCTCCCTGTGTCATTACGGGCATTATAACAATTGTGCTGGATCTCTTTTTTTTTTCTATTTTTGCCCCTAAATCCTCCTAGATTCTAATACTAATTTATACAACGGTAAAACTCAGCATCTCTGAGAGAGATGGCTTTCTTCAACAGTGCAAAATAACCTGTGTGACTTCAGAATCTGTCTCGCTTCTCGCATAGACTTCAGCAGGCCGAGTTAGTTGACTAAAGCACAATAATTGGGTTCTGTACCTTCTTTCACTCCCAAGTAATTTCCTTTGTCCCTTCAGCTCATAAACCATCTTACCCAGGAAGCACTATCCTGACATCTAGATTCACTATACAGGTGTCTCAAAACAGGGATCAACAGACTGCCACCTTCCTCCCTCTCTCCAAACCATATGTAATCAATCCTAGCTCACAGGCTTCTCTGCTCCTCTGCCTCTAGGGCTCCAGTTTGGTGAGGCATTTATTTTCTCAACAACTTCAATCCAGGGCTTTGACGCAGCAAAGCCAACAAGCATTAGCTCCCTGTAGCTGCAGCCTTTTCCACAACTTGGAAAGGTCCCAGATTGGAAGCCTTTACAAAATATTATCAAACCCTAGAAGCAAATTTAATCCCATATCTTTCATTTAAAAAACAAACAAACAAACAAAAAAAAAAAACAGCAAAGAAAACAAAACAGATAAAAAAAAAAAAATAGGAAGCTACCTCCTCGAAGCATTTCTTGTTAGACATTGTGAGCCATTGTGAACAGATATTGACCAAACACTTTATCACAGTCATAAAGATATTGAAGGTAAATTAAAAACAAATATTTTGAATACACATAATGAAAAACAAGTATGTGTTCACTATTTCTTCTTAACCTGTTTTTACTGATAATAATTTAACAATAATCTTCAAAAGCACTTCTGGGGAATCTAAATTTATTCCCTTGCTTTAAAAAATAAGCTGTCTTTGCATTGCCTGATCTTTGAGTCACTAGATTTGTTTTTCGGTTAATAGATTTCCAGAACGTAAATGTACAGGAACATATAAAAGCCAATATATCGGCATAACACTACTGGTTAAAGAAGATTGTTAGTCTGCTTTCCCTCCACAAACATTGATACAATATGTGGAATCTGCCACAGCCTTCTTTTTAGTTCTTTTATAGACTTAAATTGAATAAGGGTTTAGCTACTTGACTCCTAGTAAAATTGACGGGATAGAATACTGAAAATTTGATGTTTCTAGTCAGTCTAATAAATAGTTCTCTGGTTTGCAATATATTTTTCCTTATTTTTGTGAATTTTATGAAGTTGGCTACTCTATAGTTATAGAAAACAGTATAGAAAATACATCATTTGCATACCTTGATATAATCTATATTATATAGAATATAGAATACATATCTATATAAAACCCAACAGTTTTCAAGGTATATGTTTATACTTTACACTTAAGGTTTTCATTGATTTTGGATAACTTCTTTGCAGATTTTAAATATTTATACTAGACCTTTTAATGTAACAAGACTCTTTCCCAGCTTACCAAAAAGTAGGGAAAATGATTCAGATTTGTGTCTGTGACTACTGTTCTGGTAAAACTGTAGTATTACAAACTATGGTACTTGAGATATATCAAAGTAAGATTAGGACTGGCTTTTCAATTAGTAACCTCTACTTCCCCCTTCATAATGGACCTAGAGGATGATTTCAAGTACAAGTTTTTAAGGGAGATTTCTACTTTTAGCCCATTCAGTCCATCATTGAAACCAGTCATAATCTAAGTGTTAACACATAAAATGTATTAATAACACTATGGAAAAATATAATACCAAAGCCTCATCTGAACAAATTAATAACCTCAGAAAAGCTCAACTTTTCACTTAACAAGAAATACTTTCTGCTGGTAGAAAAGGAATCTTCAGGGACACATCGGCCGCAGCAAAAAACCCAAACCAAAACAAAAACACCCCAGAATCTTTTGTCAACTGAGAACATAGCAAAACTCTATGAAGAGAGAGGCTTAGTGCATGATGTTTGTTCATGTAAATGCCATGCGCATTTTCATCTAATCCCTTATACTACTGCTTGAAATTTAAAGTGCAAACATTTTAAAAATCCCTGAGCTAAAGCTTAAAAAAAGCAATTACACTGAACAAGTTGAAAAATGTGATTTTAGAGTAATGCATTAGGAGTTGAGAACACGCGACTTCCATTAAAAATGGAAGTAGTCAGTCAGTCTTCAGTTAACAAATTTCTAGGACATGCAATAAGAGCTGTGACAAATGTTATTACACAATATGTCAGTACTGTGTTTAATTACTTTCTTAAAGTGTAAACATCCTAGATATTAACTGGCTTACTGTCTTTGACTTTTGATATGAAGATTATTTGTGAGCACAGAAACTAAAATACAACCGTTCCTACTGGTCATGAACCAGAAAAAAAAAAAAAAAAAAAACAAAAACCAAAAACCAAAAAACTACTAAATCTGTCCATTTTGCAATATTTCAATCCTAAAACCTGGAAAATAAGTAGGTTCTGTGGCACAATACTGAATTCAACAGATTCTCAATGTTTTGTAATAAAGACAAGGGAGTCAGATGCCAAAAATCCAGGAGTTCTCACAGAAACTACTAACTATATTCTTATTTTAACTATGGGTTGAATGGCAAAGACTGATAGCTCTGTACTAATAAGCATCCTGTAAGTGGGCCCACACTTTCAATAAGGGAAAGACTGAACTGGAATAGTGACAGAACAGTTCTTACCCTCCAAATCCATAGCAGTGATGATAAATGACATATTACTCAACTCAGAAGAAAACAGTAACATACATCCCAGGCAGAACACCAGCAGAGATCACACCACTTCAGAATCAAAGGTTATGAAAGCAGGTGACACACCTAGGAAGAGTACTTGGTGCACAAGTAGTGCATATACTTATTTGCTGAACTCTGAATTTTTATTTTGTAAGGGAATCTGAGATATAATATTACAGGTAGCAATTTTGAAGTCCTAATTTTAGGAAGTTCTTTGCCAAGGATGTTCTAGTTCTATTGACTTCAATATGAATACTGCTAGGCAGTCATTGGAGTCAAACTCTGCAAGGGAATTAGGAAAAATTTAAATAAAACTTTAACAAAACTATTCACAGGACACCCATCATGATACTTGGTCGTTCAGAAGCACAAGAAAAACAAAACAAAACAGAACACCAGAAAGATTAAAAATATTAACGTACACCTTAAAATCTGCATTTATACATCCATGAATAAAGAAAGAGAGAACTCTTCGTTCGAAATCCATCAGCAATCTTTTCTGAATAGCTCAAATAATTTCCTAAATCTTCCTAAGGTCAGAGGCAAGTTAGCCCTCACTCAAATCCCCAAAACATCTGGCCTGTTCTACTTAATGGAGGGGGTGAGAATACCCACAATTTTAAACTAGTCTAGGATTAGAGCTTTTATCCAGGAACTCAACAGGCCCTACTGCTCATCCTCAGCCTGCAAGGGCTTAAATTTAGAGATCCTAACCAACAGCAAAGTGCTTAGCCAACTAACTTCAGGCAGGACTAGACAGGGAAAGTTTTCCGTACTTTCATGTGAGGAACTTGTCTTATACAGCAAAATTTCAAGAGTCACAAGATTAGAAAGAGGAAGATTTTCTCTTAAGGCCCATCAATAAGGACATGAGGGAGCAGTTATGTGGTTCTGGAAAATTTACAAATCTGTTTCTTACTGATGGAGTCGTACAGTACTGCAGTTGCTCCCAGCTTCTCTATGGGTTCCGTAATTCCATATTGAGAACAATAAGGTCATCCTTCATTTTACTGCCAAAAGCTGATCTGGAAAGGAATATTCCACCTATGGAATTATCCAGGGACTGATCATCAGGAAGGATTCTGTGAGTCAGACAAACTCATAATCAACAGCATATCTACATTGCTTCTTGTAATGAATGCCCTACAGCTCTTCAGTACAGAAAAGCATGTTCTTAGGGATGTTTGGCACTAATCAAATCTTAGTACTCTGACACAGATTGGATGTGTCAATTAAAGTTAAGTACTCAGCAATCAATTTAAATCACAACTAATTTCTCTTTAGCTGCAATGGTATATCTCTGACAGATTAATGAGTTGCAGTTTATGGTGTAGCATGGAATCTGCTGTAATTTTTTTTCACTCAATTGAACTGCCATAGATATACGCACTATCCTTGCTGCAGTTCAGACCTGCAATAATGCAGAGATGAAATAAAAAAAGTCCCCTTATTTGCCATAATAAACCATGCCAGTGAAAAGATCACCATTGTTTATTAGCATGACAAGCAAAAGGATGAGCCATTTCACTCTAGCCTAAATTTTTTGATAATTAAGGAAGTTCTTGTCCTTAGATTTAAAATGTTTTCTCCCTCTAGTATTTACCCTTCAATATATTAATGGATATCAATCAATTAACTCATAAATTCTTTGTACTACTGATTTTTAAAAAAGCAAACTTTTCCTGACTATTTTCAACAGAACTGGCTATCCTGTGCAGTCCTACATCATCCTTTTCTGCACCTTCTTCTATATATTCCTTTTCTGACCATACATGACTACAGAATGGGCCTCATCATAAATAATCTCAGTAATCATGAGGAAATATGGGAGAATCCTTCAGATTATACAAACTATATTTACATTTTGTTTATATTTACATGTCAGTGTAAATTTCAAGGGTCTTCTACTTTGATTTTGCAATGACATTGGTAATCTGCATGGAAAATTACTTAGCAATTTCAGGGGCTTAAATTTAGATACTTGTGTTTCTATATTAAGGATATTTTATTAAGGCATATTGAAATCATTAGCTAAATAGCTTTTGTTCCAGTCTGAAATTTTCAGTTATGTAAAGGAAAACTAAGGAAACTCCATCAATTTACCCAAATTCAGTTACCTGAAGTGCAGGCACAGTGTTTAGGGCCAGTGAAGAAATCTGAAATGGAAAGATGTTATTACCACAAATTAACAATATACCACAGAGCATCCTCTCTAATTATATTAGTCAAGGAAGCAATAAAAAAATGTCAAAGTATATTGTAGATGCATAAGGCAACCACAGCATTTTGTAGAACAAAGACCAAACATTTTTTTCATTTACCCAAGAAGGAAAATGGAAAATGAAGTGAAAAATGCTCTACATATTTCTTCATCTTTTGGCATACCAAGGATGCTGTTCTGAAATATGAAATTACTAGTACTATTTCACTAGCAACTGAATACCTGATAAATCAGCATCTGACAACTTGGGGGAGGGAGGGTGGATAAAGAGAGACCAAATAGTCTCATTCACTGTGGCGTGATAAACAAATTCAATAAATTAAATAACTCGTTATAATTATAAAAGTATACTTATTTTGAAGTGGCTCTTCAAGACATTGGTTACTTTTTTAGGCCAGGATTCCCTTGGATCTTATTTTTCCTGATACATATCCTTCTCCCTTGCGACACCTGCATAAACCATTTAAATCATCCCTTGTTTCCCCCATGACTCTAGTAGTTCTCTAGATTTTTACCTTCTAATTTTCATTCCTTAGCAGCAGGTAACCCTGCTAATTTTCATTCCTAACTTCAGTCTTCTTGTGAGCAGCTCTTTCCAGTACATCTGTGGTATCTTCTTAGGAATAGAGGATAATATCCAGTTTTCATTACAACAAAGAGCCACAGTTATCAAATTTTAAAAAAAAAATCTTCACAAAAACAATATTTCTCATGTTGTTCATGTGAAGAATATGAGAAAAATAAAGCAATAAATTTAAAGTGGCTTTAAATTTACTCTTAGAAGTGTTCATAGAAAGTCCATAAGATTTTCATGTTAAAATTTTAGTGAACTAGATCAGATAAAGCTAGAATCATTTTATAATGTTATGCAAAAGACAAGTCTAGGTTTCACTTGGATATATCAGGCAAAATTGTAACAGTATTTAAAACTTCAACAAGTAGAGCTCTGGAAGATTATTCATTTATGCATGAAGATTTGATTATTTGGTTCCAATGGCAGCATTCAAAAATTATGAGAGCAGGTGATATGCAATGTTCAGATGAAAGGCACATTGGAAATTTTTATATATCCTTCTCTCAGATCTAGAAGGATTCCACATACAGTGCATATCAAATAATACATTAAAGAAACCAGTAATAGTCAATTAATGAGGATTTGGGCAGAAATTTCCATTAGGCAGTCTAGCTATATTCTGTATGCTGTGGGAATATAGCTCTACCTGTATCAGTATAATGAAGAAGAAATCTGTAAGCACTCTAAATTTTACTATGTGTTGGAAATTGTTAATTAAAATGTTAGTACTAGAGTCCATAATAGCCTCAGTCTCGGCTTCAACAAAGCACAATTACCTGGTCCCCCAATTTTTATTTTGCTGAGCCCTGTGAAGCTGATGAACAGAATCCTGACCCTGTAAGAAAGTTCACCCTGTGGCTAAGGGTTTCAAAGGACCGTGGATCAAGTGCAAACCCATAAAGACTCATTCTATAGAACCAGGGTACAGCAGCTGTTCAGACAATGGTAGCCTTCAGGCTCTGGAAGTCACCACAATTTAAACGATGATTTGATGATTTCTCTCTTCCCTCAAGGAACCTCCCCAGCACACAGTTATTTGAGTTGGGAGTCACCCCCTCCAGGCAAGCAGCACGTGAGAATAGCAATCCTCATGCAGGAAAACAAATCAATTCTGGCAGTTAAATTCTGGTCTCTGTGTTTACATCAAGAAACTCTACTTGTTTAAAGCAGTTTTACCTTACGCTCACAATGTGTAATTATAAACTGAGACTATGAATACTTGTCTTTCATACAGTAGCAATCAAATATATATCTTTCCTTTTGATAATCAGGAATTTCTTTTCGTGAATAATGACAGCCAATTTAAGTCAGACTTGTCAAGGGAAAGAACCATGAAAAATAGCTTCACTTGTTTCAATGAAAAATTTAGCTAAGATTCTTTTCGTCTTAAGAGCTTGAAACAATTTACACCAATAAACTTTACGCGAAATGCCACACAGAATAGCTTAATAGAACCTTGAACAGATTCCTCCATTTGTCTTTCTCCATTTTCACTCAGCTTTCTGCCATACATTTTCCACCTATTCTATCTTAGATGTTTGAGAAGTCCCATTCAGAAATTCATCATATTCTACAGAGAAAAGTAAAATAAATAGACACACTTTGGGTTATAAAAATTTACAGGTAAAGCTTAGGTTTGGCTGAAGTGCAGAGGAAGTGCTGAGAGCTGCAGTGTTCACACCCAGGGCCCCAGGTTTAGAGCTAGTGTTTCCTTCAGTGCAAGCTTTACACATGTTTGGGTCAGATAGTAGAGCCATCACTCTTCCCACATCCTGCTTCTTCCTCACCTTTGATTTTATACAGGAATTTGGAAGGGGAACTGGTACTATGTGGTATTTGGGATATCATGCAAATAAATAAGGATATGTCATGGGATATTATGTTTTCTTGCTGCATGGAAGAAAATAAAAGCTAAGTTTTATGAACACTGAGCACAGACTTGTCTAAGGGTTTTGGCTTACTTTAGAAAAAAAAAAATCTAGCTCTGTTTTCTTCACGCCATGTTGCTAATTATTAAAAGTACCAAGAGTTTCTCTTAAAACATTTTTATGGCTCTCGAGGCTGCCACAAGCCAGAAAAAGAGGGGAATTTTCTCTTAGTCCTTTTCTGAAAGGGGGGGTTTAAAAAAATAATTCATACCTTAAAACAAGTAATAGCCTTTAAAAGTATAGTTCCTATGTCCTTATGCTCAGTGTCTCAATTCTCTCAGTTCTTGAGATGCTAATATAATGAGATGCTAACATTCACTTTTATTAAAAACAAAGACTTTCACCTTTCAGTGATAAAGTTTGAAGAATATGTGCAACCATAAATACAACATTGTCTCTGACAGAGAGTATATACAACTCCAAAATTAATTCCAGGAGTTTAAAGCACTCCAATTGCCTTTTCTATAAAAGCACCCTTGATTAAGACAGGACTATCTGTAGGAATTAAGCTGACTCCACTTGTACCTAAGCTAATCTGTCATAAGGATTTATGTGATCTTATACATGGCCAGGTTGGATGGAGCTCTGAGCAACCTGGTCTAGTGGAAGGTGTCCTAGCCCATGGCAGTGGGGTTGGAACTGGATCTTTAAGGTCCCTTCCAACCAAACCATTCTGTGATTTTATGATCTCCAGCTATTTGAGAGGAGGAACATGCATCCTCCTCAGACAGTTGTCTGGCAACTTACTTCTCACACAATTTTCAACAGGGAACTGAGGCACAGGAAGTGTAAGTGATGGGTCTAAAATATGTAAAGATTAGAGAAACAAAAAAAAAAAAATAACTTCCCTTATAGTGGAACAGATTCTCACCGCAAAAGAAAGAGAAATGGGAAAGCCCCAGCCAGGAGTTGGGCAGAAAAAAGTAACTCCATAAAACTCTTTTTATGCTTCTCTCATTTTGACTTCAAGACAAAGTTACTGTAAGGGTAAAGTTATATGGAGTTTTATGAACTGTACATGGAGGCTGGATTTTCTTAGCTTGGGATTTTTCAATAGCCCTGAAATACATCTTTATTCTTATCCATTGTGTCCCCACTAATACAAATAGGTATCATGCTGGTATTCAGCTAAGTAATACTTTTGTCATCCACAGATGGACAGGGGATTACGTGGCTAAGAAATGAAATAAAAGCTAAATCCCTATGCTCAATAAAGCCTTGCTTGTTTTCTCTTTCATTCAGGATTACCGAGTGAACATCTTTCTCCGACAGAACTGGAATGATCCACGCCTCGCATACAGTGAATATCCAGATGACTCTTTAGACTTAGATCCATCCATGTTGGATTCAATTTGGAAACCTGATTTGTTCTTTGCTAACGAAAAAGGTGCCAACTTTCATGAAGTTACAACAGATAATAAATTGTTGCGAATTTTCAAAAATGGGAATGTACTTTATTCCATCAGGTGAGTCTCTAATCAAATGATTATTTTTTTTGCAGATAGAAGCTCAAAAATGTACCAAAGAAATCCTAATGGATATGTTCGGTTGCTAGTCATGCAGAGCTATATCTGAAATAGTTGTGAGTTTTGAATACAGATTTTTATCATCATTCTGTTCATTGTTAATACTAAAATTGAAAATGATTCCTCATTAGATGCACATAGTAAAAATAGTAAGAAAAGTATATTTCCCATTTTAAAATACAGATACTGAGCATAGTGGAACTAGGACACTTGCACAAAACAAATAATCCTGGAATGGTATAATCTGAACTGGCCTATGTATGAGTTTCACATGCTGTAGCCTCCAAATGTCATGACAATCCAATTTTATTTAATTTTCACCTTTTTGGATATTTCAGTTGCACTTCAACATGGAAACATGACCTGTTTGAGGAAGCATGACATTTAAAGAATAGATCACTTACTGCTGGAAATGGAGAGAAAAGTGGGAAGTAAACTTTTGAAAAGGTTTAAGAAGCAGTGAGCAGCAATCATAAGTATTGACAAAATCTAGTTATCCTACTTCTTTTCTCTTATCTTCTCACCACTTTCCTTTTATTGATACTGACGTTAGTAGGCCTTTTACCACTACCTTCAAAAACCTGATCTAGTGAGAAACACATCAGATATAAGTATACTAAAGCCCCATTAGACATGGTATAGATTTGGTATTAATACAGTGACCTACATGTGCAAAATGTTACACTTTTCAAAGTAAATAAGCCTCTGGTCCAGTTAGCGTTTTGCTTCGCATGTTTTTATGACACTGCATTAATAGGTAATTGGGCTTTTTGAAGAGACATCAGGATCAGGAATTTGTGAAGCAATTTGTATACTAAAAGAAAAACAAAACATCTGTGACTTGCATGGATGTATCAGTGGCAAGGGAGTCTCCTCCTTCCTTGTAGTGCAAGTGGGCAGTGTCTTGCCAAGCTTACATAGGAAGAAAGGGTTGGGTTAAAATTCCTGTGTTTCATATCCAAAAGGAGGTTAGCCTGCCAGTCTGGGAACATAATCATTCTTCAGTGTCACAACATGTATTCTGTCACTAGAAACAGATGGAAAGCAAGTAAAAAGGATTCCTTCTCTGGAGCCAAGTAGAAAGAAGAGGTAAATCAATTGTCTCCAGACTGTCTGAATCACCCTGAGAGGCACTGGCAGTTTTTCCACTCTAGTCAAATAACTCTTCCTCTTTATCCCACTCCCTCCAGATACATACAACACAGGGTGTAGACACCACCACTCAACTGAAGCAAGTTTGGATTGCAATTTCAATAGAATTCAGACCAAATTCAGGGTCACATGAAATGGGAGAAAGAAAACAAACATGAGAAATTTATAATACTAAATGGTGATGAAAGAAAATTATAGCTCTTGTGTTTCTTATGGAGCCAGAAACTTTATGTTGCCACGATTTAATTAAGAAGTATTATAATTTCTGAAACAGATTTAAAATCATATAATCGCCTTCTAGCTGAGTCAGTTCAGCTTTTGATGAGGGGCAACATGTTAATTGCTAACATGCTAGATTTAATATTAAAAGGAAAAAAAAAATAATATTTTAAATTTTCCTTTCATTCCCTAACGATTCCTCCTCCCCTAATTGCATTGGAATTATAATATTCCCATGAAAATAATAAGGTTACAGTCCTTGATTCAATGAACACCTGAGTACTTACTGAAGCACAAAGCAAAGTCCAGGTGCCTCTTCTCTGAAATTACTTGTCATGTTATAAGCCTAATAGTCAGATTTTGTATATGGGACCATTTTTAATTGCATGGTAATAGGGTCTGAGTCTGAATTCCCTCCTCAGGCTCTCCCCCTGCAGCTCTGTCACTGGCAGGCTAAACAGAAGTTATAGTACCAAAGAATCAAGAAGCTTTGGAGAGCAAAAAAGAAAAATGAAAGAAATACACAGACACCCTTCCTACCTAATGCCCACTTCCCTTTAGCCCTAATTCCAAAAACAGGGGAATGACTAGTGTAAGGTTTTTGGAGAACATTCTATCAACTGATCTGATAAACAAAGGTGCAGTCATGATACTGGATGATGAATGGATAACTAAAGAACAACAATGAGGAAAAACATATACCTTTACCTCTTAGAACCATAGAATCAGCTAAGTTGGAAAAGACCTTTAAGATCATCAAGTCCAACCATTACCAAGACCACCACTAAATCATCTCTCTGAGGGCCTCATCTGCATGCTTTTTGAGTACTTCCAAGGATGGTGACCCCACCACTGCCCTGGGCAGCCTGTTCCAATGCCTCATTACCCTCTCTGTTTTTGCAAATATCCAGTCTAACCCCCCCCCCGGCAGAGCTTGAGGCCATTATCTCTTGTCCTATTGCTTGTTACTCAGGAGAAGAGACCAATCCCCAAGAGACTGATACTCCCTTCAGGTAGTCATAGAGAGCAATAACGTCCCCCAGAGCCTTCTCTTCTCCAGACAAAACAACCCCAGTTCCCTCAGCTGTTCCTCATAAGACTTCAGAGAATAAGTCTTCACCAGAAACATCAGACCCTTCTCCAGAAGTGCTACTTTAAAGATAAGTTACTGTATTGACATAAAAAGCAAAAATACCCGTTTTGCTTATAGGCTGCAAAGTATTTAACAGGAAGTATCAGGACTAACATGAAACACAGATGCAGTTCAAAATTACAGGCATGTTTCAGTGTGCCATCTGTATCATAAAATGTTATCTTAAACCTTTTGTTGGCAAATTAAGCACCTTATTTTAGAACAATAACACAGAAATTACTTTGCCATCATGATTTGCAGCTGACATCTGTTATGAAATTCTCGTAGGTCTGGGTGAATTTTATGTTTGAAACACTGTACCAGTCCAATAATTCTGCTGTAACACAAAAAACATGCTGTTGTTGAATTCCTTAAGACCTCTCATAGATTTAGGCAACCCCACTGAAAAACTGCTTTTCTGAAAATCCGTCATAATTTTTTTTCCACATCATCAAACTAAGCTGAGTGAAATGGCTTCAGATATTCTATAGCCCTTTTGAGAGTTTTCTAATAAAAAAAAAATGCATTTTCTTCAACTATTAATGACTTCCAGTATTTTCATGAATCCTTCCTCTGCACTTCTATGGCATTTTATGATATATTACTAATACTTTTTTTTGTGTTCTTTCAGATTGACTTTAATACTGTCCTGTCCGATGGATCTAAAAAATTTTCCAATGGATGTGCAAACGTGTATAATGCAGCTGGAAAGCTGTAAGTTTGTGTAATGTATTATCCTATAAATACATTTTCAGGGATTACAACAGCTATGCAGGAGGTAGATAGAACAAATTTTCAAAGAATCTTCTATTTTACCAAAAGAATCTGTGAAACATACATGATTTTCAAAGAAGGCATTCTTTCATCCTTACTTGTACAGAAAATCTGAAGTTACTACTGAACTTAAGTACCCAGTGCCAATTTATTTTTATGTAAAAACTTATGCACATAGGAATTCACCATTAAGTCTTCCCTATGTTCACACATACAGGGGGCAGTGATATGGAAGAGCATAAATGAAACATAAGGATAACTTAAAGAAGTGACTTATATGATTTACGTGAATATCCCCAAATCAGTAATAACTCAGTGTCCTAAAAAGCTGGAAACAAGATGATACATATTAAGTTCCTGCTCTGCAGATTCCTGCCCTAGATCTTCACCATGCCTACATATTCTAGCTACATATATATATAGTTTTTACCTAATCCTAGAAGGGATTAGGAAAAGTGTTTATTACAAAAGAGAATTGTAGAAGATTGCAAAGAATATATATGCATTTATGTATATGCCTATGCACTGTAGCTACACAGGATATATCACTGACACAGTTCTCATCCCCTCAACTGGGGCAGCATCTTGGATCAGTGGGCCAGCCCCAGAAATATTTTGGGAAGGGATGTAGTGCCCTTGCATTATAAGGAGGAGGAAGTCCATACAAGGTATCATTTAGTAAGGGATAAGATGTGAGTATGATCTGACCATCAGTCATAACACTGGAAAAATTCAGCATCTTCTGAAGACTCTAGACTTAAAGGAATTTGTAGCAGCACAGATGGCTTGACATTGACACCACGTTGCAAAACACAGAAAGAAAAAAAAAGACCTAAGAGCTTTCTCTTGCAGAGAAGATCCAAGAGTTTGCCCAAACCTGGTGTTACACTAGAATTTCAATGAAAAAGGTAAAATTACAACTCCACCTATTTCAAATAATCCCTTCGTAAAGCCTTATTTTGCATTATATACAAATATCATGAGGAGAGCAGAGAAGGTGAAACCAGCTTAGATAAAACAGGCATTGCAGAATTAACTTTCAGTTAATAGCAATACTTTTTATGTGAAATTAAATTAGCATCTGTTAACTCAACCCGTCATACAATCTACTTATCTCCCTCGGTATCTTGCTTAGAACTTAAAGTGGATGGAAAGCATAAAACAGATATGCCATTTCAAGGCACAGACACACAAAAAGACAAAACCAAAGGTTCTGTCTGATGCCATGATCTAAGCTAACACAAGATGTGTGAGGAGGAAGGCACAGATATGCATTAAATTCTAATATTCCTTGTAATAACAAAGTATTTGGAAATTGCCTTTCCCCCCTAAAATAAGTGTACTTTGGAAGAGATTTCTGGCAGAAAAATGATGTGAAGAACAAAAATAAAACGAAGTAAGCTTTCCTTGAGAAATTCCAGCAATCCGAAGATTCTGGAAATGCAGGGGAAAACAGATATGATAAGTACCCATCTTAGTGTCAGATCTAGATTTACAGGTTTAGGATCAATAAGTAGAATATCTCATAAAATAATTTCCTTCATATAGAATGAACAAACTGGATTACCTAAAACATATCATAGATCATAAACAAAAAGCACATAATTTTATTAAATTATTTGGGGAGGGGGGGGTCTTATTTTACTGGAACAAAGTAACATCTGACCAAAAGGGGAGGTGATTATCTATCAATGAGTACGTCACAACTGTTTGTAGCATAGATAATGCAATGCTTTTACAAAAAATTTCAGGGTGAGTATGAAAGCCTGTTCTGACTTCCATTACAATGGACAGATGGTAATGTTATAAAACAGGCTTTCAATGTGACGGCAATGGAAGAATCTGACAGCAGAAATTTTCTTGACTGAAATTGAAAGATAATTATTTGCTGCAAATGTCGAGGAGTTTAGGCAATATTATATATTCAATATTGAAGCAAAGCTTCACAGCCAACCCAAGCAGATAATCCTCCTAATAACCTATGTCACCTTTGTAATTAACGTGGCTAAATAGAAGGTTAATATGAGGCAGTTGTACCAGAGTACATACAGATGGCAGGAATATTCACTATATACAATTATGCTTCAACAGAAAGTACCATAGTGTTTCACTGAACAAGCAAAAGGTAAAATTTTAAAATTAATAATAATAATTTAAAATAATAATATGTTTTAAAAGTTAAGAAACTGTTGCTTTAACAGCTTCATAAAGCTCAGATGTATTTTTCCTCTCTTTCAGTCCTTGTGAGGACAAGTTGTACAATTGGGCATTCTTGAACAAATAGGCATCTGGTTTGCTTTATAGAAACCTTGCAGGAGCTCGCAATTCCCACAAACTACACCACAGGGATCCAACACATATTAGCTGAATAGTACTGTAGATGTTCAACTGTTTTTTTTCAGCAGAATATTTTTCACTGAAGTCTTGTTTTTAATCATTTGGTTCAGTGCGAGTAAATTCCCTGCTGCACATTCACAGAGCAGAGAAAGGCAATGTTCACAAAAGAAGACCTGAACAAAATACAAATGAGCACTTCAAAATCTTCTACTTACAGGGAAAGATCAAATCTGATTTCATAAGGAAGTTACAAGTAAGAAAGCTTTTCCCATATCGCCTTGTCTAATTCTATTTTACATCTCCAGACACTGAAAAATAGAATATAGGCAAAGCAGCTGGCCTGAGGCAGAAAATTTTGCAGCATGTAGGAGCAATGGCTCTACCTATGTGTCTGATATGAGAACTACCAGTTAGGTTTGCAAGAACAAGACAGCAGTTCCCTGAAATGGCTTTGGGACAGATCCAAAGAAGTTAGGCACAGCGGCATCATTTCCAAGCTCCTAGATCTTCAGAAGCAGGAATTCACCTGCCCAAACCCGGTTTCTTTATACAAGAACTGCAGGAAGGGAAATTGGAGGAGTTACAGAAAATATCTGCATGCTGGACAGGAAAGTAACAAGGTTAAAAAAATGTTTTGTACAAGTCCGAAAACTGAATAATTCCTAAAACTTAGAAAAAGGTGGGAAGAAACATTCCAGAATCTTTGGCTAAGAACAGACATCTAGTTCTCTTTAAAATTATAGAAGAAAAAAAGGAGGATGGGTGTATTTAGCATTTTCCCAAGGTTTATAGCAAATGTCCTGAGGTAAGAACTGACATAACCCCAAGAGGAATCCATCCAAGCATCTCTAATTTCTAGGCCATGGTGTCATCCTCTCCTGTAGCTGTCTGACTTACACTTATTTGTGCACAGTGAGACAACTTAAACGGGGATCAAAGCACTAACTCTGGTGATTAATGCACTGTCTGGGGAAGTGGAATATGTGGGGTTTCAAAGCAGACAACACAGGCATGTTATGCCCTGAGTAAATGATCTGATCATCAGACTGTGTTATAAAAATTAAAGTGGTTGCAGGAGCAAGACAGCAGCAACCATGCTTCGAGATGTTTCTTTTGAAAATGATGATCATAGCTTTTTTTTCCACTGAGTGACAAGTTGGGTAGGATATTGTATAATTATGAATCTACAAGACCCATTTATCTCAGTTTCTTTAAAATGTATCTGATCTTGGAAGCCTTGCTCCTGCATATGTCGCTAAGTAAATCAGACTAACAAATCCCTCATCTTTTTCTTACTCATTTTACCCTCAGGTCTCAAAGTAAGACTGACCGTCATTTATAAAGGACGGATTATAGGTTTTAGCTTTGCCATAAAATAATAATTTTGTTTAGTACTAGACACTTTCCTTCTATATTGATACTGTTGCTCCAGAGGAAAATTCATGTATAGCTTTTCTTCCCAAATGATGTATGTATTTTTAGCCAGCTCATGTAATGTTTTTTTCAAAGTCAGTCTAAGCAGTTGAATTTGCCCCTGGTTAAAGTACTTCACTTATATCATGAAATGCCTGAAAAATATTTAAGTGGAAATGTCTTCTATTTTTAAAAGATTTATTTTATCAGATGATTTCTCAGCAACTAGAATGAGCTGCTGAATGAGCAAATGAAAATGCACATATGAAATGATCCCTTCTCTATTTCTGTGCCTTACACCCGGGTAGCCTATAGGCGTGTGAGATAATTTTAGTTTTATTCTGCTTGAATAAGATACAAAGAAATGTCAGTTAGATACATATTTATTTCTGTGGCCTGTCTCCTAGGAAAGAAATGTTTTTCTTTTACATACTAGAGCTTGCTGTCTCTTTTCTTTAAGTTTCACTTTTATCTCATAGCATTCCTTTTTTCATATATTACAACTTGATGTGACATTCAATATCCCTGAATATTCAAATAATAGTAAAAATACTAACTCAGCTACAAAAGAAACATATTACATACTAGTAGAAACATAATACAACATATGTGAGCGCTTTGTTCCTCTTATGAAACATATTACAACATATGTGAGGGCTTTACTCCTGTACTTTCAAAATTGCATGAATGAAATGTTATATTTAAGATTAATAACAGAGTTAAAAAAAAACAAACCACAGACACTATATGTGTTTTTATTTCAGGGACCTCATATGGGTGTTGATAATAACTTGTCAACACCATTTTTTAAAAGATAAGATTTTCTGGGAAAGATGACCAAGACCGAG
This sequence comes from Pezoporus occidentalis, assembly GCF_034315485.1. Taxonomy (NCBI): domain Eukaryota; kingdom Metazoa; phylum Chordata; class Aves; order Psittaciformes; family Psittacidae; genus Pezoporus; species Pezoporus occidentalis. The sequence continues at coordinate 7,042,091 of NW_026912778.1, read as the reverse complement.
GGAAAAGTTTGGTTTTCTTTTTTTCCAAACACTATAGTTTCCCTTACTACTTAGAAATATGTTAGAAGGATCACGTTCTTTTTCCCTGCAATTTTTCCTGAAACCTGAAATTGAACACGCTGAAAATTTTCACTCTAGTTAGACAATTTTCAGTGTTGTCTAAAGGCTAGCATTAGTACATCTGTCTTGTCCACCTTCTGCCAGAGTTTTGCATGGATTAGATACATTAAATAGACTATCACTACAGTTCCATTTTATTTTATGTCTAGATATTCAAGGCACAAGTCCTGACAACCACTCTTCATACAATTCATTATCTTTTCCACCTCCTTCCTCAATAGGTATGACCACATCATTTTACTTTCATTTTTTCACACTTAGCAGCAGCTCTGTGACAGACCATTTGCTAAAGAAAAACTGCAGGTCAAATTCAACTTTCCCAATTGTTTCAGGCCCTCTACACTGTCATTTAATTCTGAATTCCACTTAGTTTGCCAGTTCTTCATTTTGGCCACTACGTGGTTCGCTAGCTAATTACGTGGAATGACTTCAGACTCCTAAAAATGAGTTGTCTCTTTAAAGAGAGCTGTTTGCTGAGAGGCTACAGTGCCACACATATACACAATTCCTGAGTTTTCCTGAGAAATACTCCCTCTGGCAAACTTCTGCTCCTGGGATGAGAACCTTGTTATTAACAACAATTTATCGTCTGCTTTTGCCTTACAGATGTGCAAGACCTCAGACTTTGAGTTAACAGAGGCAGTATTAACATAACCTAACCAGTCATGTAACTTCTGAGCAGTGCTGATCAACATTACATGTAGGGGTTTTGTTCTTTCTTCCCAGTTCTATGATGATACCACTTAGATTTTGTGTGATTAGTAATATCTTTGTAGAATTACGTAAGAAAAAACATCTGGACAGTAGCCAGACAACAATAGATACACTGAAAACTGCCCTGTACTTCAGCCACAGCAGCTGTTCTGTATCCCGTAACACACACAATTTGGCACCTTTACTTCCTTTCTCAACCTTTGTGCATTTGCATATGGCAAACCAAAACCCTAGCACACTGCTTTTGAGTGACAGAAATCCTTACTAACTCACCTTAGTTTGGCCTGGTCCTGCTGACCACTATACTAGGTGATAGCCTCCACTTCTTTCAGCTATTTCTGTAATATCAAAAGATCACTTTTTGCACCAACAATGAAAAAGTGAGCTATGCCCTTGTATACTAATTAGGCCAGTGACTGACTGTCCTTTTTCAACACTAACAGGTAGCCACTAGGAGTTTCCTTCATAACATTGTATTTCCCAATTACCAATAATAAAAATATCTGGTAGCAATTTATAATAGTCACCAAAACCATCTTATAGTCAAAAAACTGCCTTTTAGAGAGAGTTTGAATATCATGTTGGGCTGCAGAAAATGTAAATAAGAGATATATATGTTCTGCTCACAAAGCAGCAGGAAGAGAGGTAATATAGTAGGACTGAACACCAAGAATTTAAAAGTAGGAATAACCATTATGTAGCAAAAATTTACCCTGAAAGACAGGTGTGCTCAGAAATAGGTTCACAGATTTTAATTCAGGACACATAGGCTAGGACTCCCTTCAGGCTGGCACATCACATTTCATGTGGAAAGCAGAATACAAACCAGAAACAAGGCCCAGAGAGAAAATATTTTATTCTCATACCCATTCATACCCAAGAAGTCAGAATTCAAGAGGTAAGCACTTATGTCTACTACAGAATAATCTCCATATATCTAGAAACGATAAACATTTAAAGTTATGTGTAGTTCATAAAAGCACTCTTCTGATTGACTTTAAATCTTCTCTATATGCTCAGAGTTCAATAGAAGGACACTGAAACAATTTCTCTACACAAAATACAATGGCTTCCTGATAGAAATGTTAGAGACATGCAAAATGTGATTACGTATTTTGTTATTTTTACAAAAATAAAAAAAAAACAAAACTGCAAAATTCATCACCACATTAACATTTGGCATGGCCTTCTGTGGCATAGCCATCCAGAAATGGGTATGACTGGGGAGATAGGGCTTTTATAGGCATGAATCTGAACTTGAAAACCTGCAAGATGCACAGTTCCTCATTCTATGACTTTGGTGCTAGTTGATTCCTCTTATTTCCATAAAATCGGGGTCCTAAATTATGCTAGCTGTTCCTGACAGCTAGTTTCTCTGAATTCAGTATTTATGGACCTAACAGCACAATAAAGTTGTTTTATTCTTTATAACTACTACATATTTCAATGCACTTCTTACAAGACATGGAACATATTTAAGAATATATGACATACAGTGCAAGTTTGTACCAGTATATCTACTGAGACTATAGTCTTCACATTTGAAGCCCACAGGTTTTTTGCAGCAGCTAATCACTTCCCTTTTGCAAATGTAGGCCTCACTATTGCAAATACACATGCATGAAAATCTGTATCGTCCCATTGAACTCAGGCAGTGGCATCAGAATTTTAAATTAATCCATATAACTCTAATACTGCACACTTTTATGACTGGCAATTCAAGGATCCTAAATCCAAAAAATAACACTCTGACCTTGAAGCTTCAAAATTTTCAGTACTAAAGCTCCTTACATTTCTGCTACTTGCCGTGCACTTAAAGCCCCTTCCACCCCCTGCTCTTAATGGCACTGTGCAATTTGGTGCTTTATCCATATCAGTAACTTAAGACTCTACTTTGCTGCTAAGACTGAACTTTAAGGCAATTTCAAAATCTGCCATGGTGTTTTCTTGGGAGCCCAGACACTTCAATAAGGGACACTAATTACATTAACCAGCAAAACTGTCAAAATTAGGAGGACTGATCTATAGGCTTATTGTGTACATAAATGTAGTAGTATATACGCTACAGTATGGTAACCACCAACCGCTTCAAAAGGCCATTTCTATAGAAATGTGTTTTTTCCCTTATGCATAATGCACATAAAACCATGAGCATTCTGAGTGTGCTATTCAGCAGTTCTTCATAAAATTATTTAAAAACCAAAAATATTTTCTTGGTTTTGAGATATTTAGGAAGCTCAGTGAGTTCAATTAGTGTTGCTGTTCCTCCTGAATAACTTCTAAAACAGAACAATGTGCATAGAATGTACTGGGATAGGCCTAGGATATGAGCTGCAGTTTGTTCTTGCAAATTCTCCTATTCTCCATTATTTCTGTTGGTGAGTAGTAGTCTTTCTTCCTTTTCTCCGTGCTAAGAGCAATGATAGTTGGAAAAAAAGAGGAAGAAAGAGATTTTCAGTTTATTTTGAACTGTACCAAGTAACAAAATTGTTCCAGTTGGAAAATCGAAAATATCTGTCCTTATTAGCAGTGCCCACTGAAGAAAATTTAGAGACAAATTTTTGCTAGCAAATAGTTCACTATACTTAAATAATTAATGTTTTCTCACTTCCCCAATTACAGGACTATTACAGGATTTCAGATTTCCTTAATTCCATAGGCACATTTGAATGGGCCATGTATTTCATATTTAATAAAGGTCCATAAATTTGATATAGATTTAAGTTGTTTAACATAAGTAGTGGAAATATTATATACATTATACTATTTAACATTTCTTTGGTATAACATATACTCACTACTCCAATAAGCTTCTCTATATTTTAAGACACACTTACTTTATAGCTATGATCTTGACTTGCAAAAGGGAAGTTACAGTATTGAATGCTAAAGCTATATTTGGGTATTTTAAATGTAATCATGATAAAAATTACCTACTACAACAGCTTTTTTGCATATATTGCTATTATTTTTACCAGATCACACTAGAGAATAATTAGTGGGCAGGGTAGATAGATAATAAAAATTAAAAGCATGAATTAGAGATGAATGAATCTGATTTACTGAAATACATTTTGACACAGCAGTTGTTCCTTGTCAATTCAATAAGTTTCACTCAGGGGATACGACTTCTGGCCATAATCTACATGCTTCAGATGATAATCTGCTTTACACATAACTCCTTTTTGTCTGAATTCATGCAAAGTTTGATAGGACCCATACTTTTGATATTTTTATAGTTTGTGGCATTTAATACTGAATTTTAATACTGTGTACATGGAATGTCATGCATACAATAAGACAGAAAAATAAGTGTTTCCTTGCACAGTTAATATATGGCTGTAATGACTTGAATAATTTCTTATCTTAATTACCTGTTTAAAAGGATATGATCTCCTTTTTAGCAAATTCATCCAGTCCCAACAGAATGTCAAAGTAAACCACCAGTCAGCCCAAGCGTCTGTGGTAAAACTGTGCATATAGGTACTCCCCAAAAGAAAGAATCTGGAAGGAAGGAGAGGTCTTGAAAACAGTTTAAAATTTATAAATAACAAAGCTTATAGGTGGATTCAACACCGACCAAAAAAGATGATGTCTCAGATTTGAAGTCAGCATATAAGGGCATTATGGCTGAATCGCATTTATTCATAGAGAAATGAAGTCACTGAATATAACAGGGGAAAGATTTATGCCCACACATCAAAGAAGTTATTTCCTTCACTGGAACTCAAGATTTCAGTATTTGCTGCAGACAGTTACTCTTAGAAAGTTCTGAAAAAAATATACATTTGCTACTGAATTTGCTACTGAAAGATTAAAAAATATTTGCAGTTATCAATAGGTTATCCTCAGCAGCTCATGGCTACTGGACTAAAGCAGAAAGGAAATATTGCAAAGAAAGAAAATAGATGAATGAAAGATATAATTTAGACATAAAAACCCTCCCTTTTATTTCTGGTTCAAGCTATTATAAGTGTCTCAACTGTGCCCTTGTTGTTCAAACTATTACAACAATAGAAGCTATCTAGTTTTAGATTTCAATCTTAAAAATTCATTTCTTCCAAATCTATTAGATTCTGAGAAAGTCTTAATCAAAACTGAACAAGAATAGGAATCTTTTTTTTTTTGATTTATTATAACCAGATAAAATAGATTCAGAAAACTAGTAAAATGAAATGTCAGGGATGTACCAGAAAATTAATATATGACATATTCAGAGGAAGTAGAGATATTTCCCCCAGTGATATCCCATGTGACTATTCATTTGAGAGGGGGAAATAGCAGGGGAAAGTACTTGCCATTTACAAAGTCTGGCCCTTGATTAGTACTTCTATTATGGCTTTTGCTGTTTTATTTAATCTTATACAAACATGCATGAGGTATGGATAAATCCAGGAATCAGGATATTAAAACTGAATGCCTTTAAATCCCATCATACATCACAGTCAGCTAATATGAGAAGATTACGATAAATTTCTCTCCCTTGTTTTGTACCAGTTTCAGAGAAAAGTACTTGTTTCAATTCAAGGAATACCTCACTCTTGCAGAAATTTTCTTTCATTGTTCTCTGTGGAGAGTTTGCACCTTACAATTCAAATTCACATACATCTATAAACTATCCACTCTTTCATCTCGAATAAAAGGAGGAAGACACCTGCGTGTGAAGGGCCTACTGGATCCTTCACAGGCAGGGTAGAGTAAGATGACCCCAACCACCCAAGAGAATTGGATGTTTAGTTCATTTTGATGCTTTTGTTAATTCCATTAATAGACTGACTATAAAGATTTCACAAAGGATGCAGAAGACTGGCTTTTTTTTCTAGTTCAAAATGTTTGGTGATACAAGCAGACCTCTGTATTATCTCCATTTTGTGACATTTACTCAACACTATTTGGTATGTCCCTGCTTTTTTGAAGCTGACCTAAAGTTGGTTTGCAATTTTGTTTATTTTGCTTTTCTTTTTAGTTGGATACACAATGAATGATCTCATTTTCGAATGGCAAGAAAAGGGAGCAGTTCAAGTAGCAGAAGGTCTCACTCTGCCACAGTTTCTGTTGAAAGAAGAAAAAGATCTATGTTACTGCACCAAGCATTACAATACAGGTAGGAAAGCATGTTAGTGATTAAAACTGGAAAGACATTTAACATTTATATTATTTTTGAAACTTGTTTTATTTATTTAATTATTCTTACTGAACTCCCAAGAAGATTAAAATGTCCAGGTGCATTGTGCAGGATAATGCAGTCTTAAATAACTGATATGATGAAAGAAAACTACCTGAAGGCTGATCAAACTTCTATTTTAGTAAATTTAAGAAACTACATAGCTCACATAATTCAGAAGCAATTCAGCCAGGAATTTTATTTTTCCAGTAGGTGCCATGAACACATCTACACAGAACTGCTGAAATTAAAAGGTATTATGCTGTGCACTAAACATGGCCTGGCTCAGTGAGGAAAAAGGGACACGGCATCCCTATGAGCTGCTGTCACATTTAGATGGGAGAAAGGGTTTATTGTCATAACTCTAGAGGACAGCATGGTCATTGTTATATTTCTGCATTCCTTTGACCAAACTGCATTTCTGTGGCCAAACAAGTGCTCTAAAATATGAGCGCAGCCCACAACCCTGAAAAGATGGCTGAGGTTTGTGCCTCTACTTGAAAAAACAATTGGGCCATATAATTTGTCCAGAAAAGTCAAGCTGTTTACAAGTACAGAAAACTGGGAAACCTGGATGCAGGCACCCATCACATGCTTCAGGATAGAGACTTTAAAAGACCTCAGCAAGCAAGAAGACAATTGCACAGATGTGGGACGTGCCGATGATGAGCAGGGGGAATAAAATGCAGTGCTGAGAGGCACCAGCTGCAGGCAGAAAAAAAGGGTATGTTCTCACCAGAGGAAGCAGCAGAATGGCCTGCTCTGAGTTACAGAACCAAAGTTAGGGATACGAATCTAAAAGAATTCTGTCAGGGCAAACCAGAGAGAAAAGACAGTGCAGCACTGCATTTTTTGTGAGATTCTCCTCTTCGAGTACTTTCTCCAGGGTATTAAGTTTTTATTCAGGTCTGCAGTACGAAGCTAATCAAATTAGAGTGGTTTGATTTGCTTTCTAGGAGAGCAGGAGTGCCTTTCATTACTTTCTACAGCCAGAATTATTAACTACCAATTGTAGCTTAAAAAACCCTAAATATTATATTAAAAGACAACAACTAAGAGTTTCTTTTCCTCCACTATATCACTCAGATATGAGACTAGTAATGTGCTTTCTTAAGGCTCCTGCAATGAGGTGATGTAGACCGATACCCCTTAAGGACACTCCACAAGAAACAAAACAAAAAAAAAAATCAAAACCAGAAATAAAGCCTATTTTTCTGGCCTATAACAGAGTAGATAAAATGAATTCTTAAAAGAACGCTAAGCAACTGCTGCTTGGTATGCAATAAGGGACCAAAGAAGAGTATTTAGTTTCAATTTACTTACAGCACAGGATGAAAGCTCTTCCAAGACATCCCATAAAACAGAAAAAAAACAAACCAAACCAAAAGCCTTCCTGTGAAGCAAATTAATGTGAAGCTTCAGGACAGTGTGTGGAAACTCATCAGTGCATGTCTCATCAGTGTTTCATGCCCAACTGAAAATGGATCACTGTAACCACAGCTTGAAAAGTAAAATGCTTCTAAGTATAGGGATATAACAATTTCAGAACAGTGCAGCTTAATGGCTCATCAAGTTTTGTGTTTTGAAGTGATGCAACAACATTTCTGAACATTTTCATGTTGTTGCGGCCACTGGTATATGTGACAAATTTGGGAGGTGATGTAGAATCATAAGTAGAAAAATCACAATATTCAAACCATTCACATTACAAGGATGGTCTTTCTCTACCATGTCTTCATTGACTTCCTGTGTGACACACATTGCTCCCCTGGCCTCTCATGCAAAACGCAATTTTAATAGCAATCACTTTGAAAAACAGTCTATGACAAGCTGAGGACATGACAATCTGTAGACACAGAAAACAACACTGCCTGACTCCAAAAGGGCATTTTTCTCTGCAGAAAAGACCTCAGTTATCACCCCTGCACTGATAAAAATTGAAACATTTGACCTTAAATATTCATTGCATAAAAAAATTATCAGCTGTCCTTGAAGCAGAGACATTACGTTTAGATGTCCTTGCTATTTATGTTGCTGTTAGATTCTCCTTAGTTTCTACTAACACTGCTAACACAGTGGAGCATGTGACTATTCTTTCATCTTGCAAGACTTCTGTTCAAGTCATTATCTACCAGCCTCCCAGACCTTTCCTGTAGAACCGCTGCCTACCCAGTCCATCCCCAACCTGTATCAGTGCATGAGGTTACCTCACTTTCATTGCAGAACTGTGCATTTATCTTTACCAATTGCCATGATGCTGTGGTGGGTCCTCCAGTCTATGGAGATCCCTCTGAATAGCAGTTTGGTCCTCCATTCTGAGCAAGTGCAAATTCATCAAATTGAAAAAAATTAGTTTATCCTTTCTACATTTATTTTCAACTCTTTTTACTGCAGTCATTACCAGTCTTGCACCAAGGTTAAGCTTACCACCGGCCACAGAACAAGCTATGTAAAGTCACTTCCTTCCTGGCCAAGAACTTACACTTATGTAGTCAATGGCACATGAGAGCATCAGCACTGATATTCCCCAATAGGCCACTGATATTTGCAGACCATGACTTGAAAGAATAACTTAATGGTAGTACATTCCTACAGCTGGTCTGTGAATCTTAGTTTTAGATACATAGACACCAGCCATATATATGAGAACATGCCTAGTTTTATGTGACAGATGCTTGAAAATTATTATTTCTAGTCAGGCTGCGTGATCATAGACACAGCCTGAATGTTTTACAACAAGGAAAAGACAAGTGCTTTTACAAGCAGTTTTTATCTCTTTGACTATTCTCAGTGTGTGTTGTAGTGCAATAGACATTTGTTTTGAGTAAATAATGGTCCTTTTTTCCTTCATACAAAGGTACAGAGATGAAACAAGAATACTCAGAGCATTACAATGGCAACTATTTAGGGAGAACCTAGGAATCCAAGGTATTAAATGTTAGAAAACAGTATCATAAAGTGCATTCACGCTGCTTCAATCCATGCAAAATCTGTTTCTTGGGTCTATCTATTGAGTCTACCTATTGTTTTGTCTTAGAAAATGAGTCTTTCGACTTTTGCTTTTAGAAGAGAGGACTGTCTAGTTTTGCCCTATAGAGAAAAGTGCATCAGCTGCCTTTTGCAGTACCTCTTTTCCAGACAAAATGACAAACTCTGCCTTATACAAATCTAGAAATGATAAACACTGCAGCAGTTCAGGACTGCACCTAGAAATAAAAACTCTAACACAATGTTCAAGCTCAGACTGAGCTTGAATGCTTAGGACCTTTATGGGTAGTACAGGAATCAGCTGCCTAAAGAAGTGATTCCAAGAAGGCAGACAATGGTAGAAGCCCTATATTGTATTAAGGGATCTAAATCTAAGTCAGTAATTTTGGCTAAGCCAGGGAAGAAATCTCACTCTCCATTTCTCCTTTCCTGCTATCTCTCAGTACTTAATTTCACATTAAATCTGTGTCTGTCGCTGTTTATCAAGGGGGAAAATGCAGTGCTAGAGGAGAGGAACATCATCATATCTCACTTGCCTCAGGACTCTTGATAGCAAATCTCCATCGATAGCAATATTTTGGCCATTGGGCGGGCTGGCTGGCTGGCTGTTTTTTGGTCATTGGTCTTCAGTAAAAACAGAATGTGTAGTCCACCTCTGTATTGGCAGATGCGTTGGAACCAGAATACAGATCTAACCCTCATACTCTGCAGGGTTCCATAATGAGTTCCATAATCCAAATTCAGATTTGCTTAATTTAGTTTAGTTTGATAAGCCTTGAATTATTCTCTATTCAGCATGTATAAAATTCTTACTTAAGTAAATAGTTTTATGAAATTTCACTAAGCTATACAGTCTTTAGGCCACAGTCTTCTCTACATCCATAAAATGTTTTCACAGTACATTGGCTATTAGCATTATCAATGGCTTTTCTTACATGAAGTCCAGACTATGACCCACTAGCATCTAAAGTAGTATCAAGAAGCAGATCCTTCAGCAGATATCTCTCCATTTGCCACGGATTAACAGTTAAATCTCTTCATGCTTAGTTCCTTTATTTTTTATTCTTAATACTTATTCCTTTTATATTTTGCTGTTATTAATTTTCAATTTCATAGTGTTTTAATAAATATTATTACTTTTATCTTTATTTCTCAGGCATGCTATTTCTTTGGCTGAGTTTCCTAAGGTGATTCTCCATTATGAAAACTTTCTATGTAGCTTCAGAAATAGCTCCTCAACCTTCCTGGGAACTGTAAACGTGACCATGATATTGTGAGGGTACAGTAACGAAAGCTTCCCACAGGGAATATCTTAGAGGTTGCTGAAAGGGGACAAATCTATTTAAGTTCTACCAATTACTGCCTCTGGAGCAGTGTGAGGCAGAGGAAACTGAAAAGGACTCCTTATGGACTGAAAGATACTACTTACGCTTGCTTTTGCTTGCACCCAAGCACACTCCTACCTGTATAGCTCACTACTTAAACAGCACCTGCCATTGTCAATAGAGGTTGTACAGCATGAAGGTGTGCTAAGGTGGAAAATTGCTCTTCTCAGATTATTCACAGTTGGCCACAGCAGCAACAACCAAAAAAAGAATATGTGACTTAAATACTGACTCCAAAGAAAAGCCACTTGTACTTTATGGGGAAAAGAAAAATCCTATAGAATGACTGGAATATCAGTTTCAGTGTGGACATTGCATGGAAATCATGCCAGCCCAGCAGATCTGACCTTGTTACTAAACATGTGTAAGAGAGAAAAATGCACCATCACATACATATATACCAGTACGTTCACTTCACATGCATAGGTACAGCATTCAGCAAGACAGTACTTTTGGTGCCTTTAGCACACTTGAATCCCTGGTTAGGCTGGACTTCAAACATGAAGAACCTCTGTTTTGGGAAAAAAATGTTTACCTTTTAGGAAGCTCTTAATAACTGTTCTTTCTTTTGCATTAGAAAAATCTGTCCATTTTATGGATTGTGTGCACATCTAGATTTACCCTTAGTCTGAAATAGCATCAGGCTTTAATACGTTACTCGGCCTCAGCAAAACCACAATACCACAAAAGTTTCATGTGTTCCTCCTGGCTACTCCCCATGACAATTACAGTGAATATCAGAATGAACTAGAGTTTACCTTCTGTGTGCTGCAAATGAATTATTAGAACAATGCTTTTAGCTGCTTGGATATTTCTTTCCCCAGCTGAGCTGACTTCATGGGTATGTCTCTTCTGATCTAGTCAAGCATCCAGTCAAAAAGATTAAAGCACAGCTAACCTGGCTTTGGATTTGAAATAAAATACAGGATGAGAAAGGAGACCCACAGCTGGAAAACAACAGCACAGCCTCAGCTGACTGCCTCCTAGCTGAAGTTCACAGCTGCTAGTGCAATCTATTTTTTTTTTTTTCCATTCTGCTTCATTAGCCAAGTTTATGCAAGTGGCCCTGATCTCAGCCAGGAAGGGCAAAAATTAACATCACCCCTTCCACACTTAGAACAGTAACTGTTAGAACTGCAGTGCCAAGACTGACTTCCAACTGTTGCCTTTCTCCAATAGTCAGCAGTGGAGTAACAGTGAGAAGTCTACCCGGGGAGACAGCAGTCTCCCAGGGAAGCTGCCAAGTATTAATTTTTCAGTGCTATTCTGGAACAAAGCAGATGAGGAATACCTATGAGTGGCATGTCCATAAACTCACTGGGCCTGAGACAAAGGCAGGAATCTAAAGTCACACATTCTGTACAGTTAAGTATTTTTCCACTTCATTTTCTTATTTTCAATTTTTGACTGTCAGGGATTGGGGCTTTTAGTTTGTTTGGGGGGTTATTTTTAACCTTGATCAATAATGTCTAGAAAAATTCAAATCCATGCAAAAGAATCTTTCAGTATAGTTCCTGTAACACATCACTCAGACTGAGTTCTGGCCTCTTCATTATCCCATCTCTTTTCTATACTTTTCTATGATTACAATATATTCCATTGGTACTTCTCTCATTTAAAATCTCTTTCATTTTCTCAGGGTTCTGTTCTCCACAGCTGTTCTCTCTCCTTAGTTTAGATGAACCCAGCAAACTTACAACCACAGAAACACAAACACACCAGACCTAGTACATTATTTATTCCCTCTTTAGGACATGGTGGTGAGAGCTCTGTAACAGTTTGAGCCCACTTGAGTACTCAGGAAAGAGACTTAGATCGCTTATCCCACCTTTCTCTGGAGAAAAGAAAAAAAACACAAAAAACCAAACAAACAGTAAAAAAAACAAACAAACAAACAAACAAAAAAAAACAAAAAACAAAACCGTGTACAAGCTATAGCCAATGTTTACTGACATTCCAGTTATGTACATATTACACTTTCTGATGCTTCTTAGTTTTCCTTCCTAATTTGTTTTCAAAGAAGAACATAGGACCCTAGAAGAAGGAAATGCTCCATGCTGAACTGTAATTATTGTGATCCCAAATAAAACAGCTTTGCAAGAGACCTAGATCTGATTGATACATTTCTGTCACTCCTTACCCTCATGATTTCCTGTGATGTATGAGAGAGAGAGACCAGTGCTGTCCAAGTCTGCTGTCACAAAAAGACAAATCTTCAGGGTAAGGATCGGTTTGAAGTAAGAATATGATTTTGACAAAGGCCCAGTGCAGAACTTCTAGTTATGTGAGCTGTACTGAACTGCTAAGTAAAAGAATGTATCTTGTAGTTATCTTTTTGAAGATCCTGGAAGAGAAATATAAGCGAAAATCCTGGCCTTTTCCTGTTCACTTAGTTAAACCAGGACCTCATCCCTTGATTGAAGCAGAAATCAGTTTTGAAGCTGGGGCAGCAGATGGTTGAGACAGGATTTGGGACACAGATTTCACTAGTGTAGATAGGATTCAGAAAAAAACAGCAATTAGGAATGGAACTAATAATTGAGCCAGCAGATATAAAACTCCTGGGATATGCCATTTTTAAAATTGAACATCATAACTACTGTCTTTCTAAATAATTTTTTAGTGTCTCAACAGAATAAAAATTTTATACAATGATAATTACTATGACATCATAGAAACAACAGCCTGTGAAGAGAACTATTATGAAAAGAATTAAGTTCAGAAGATATTTCCAAGCCTAGAATAACAAAAAATTCAGTTTGACTTTATCTGAAACACATTTCTGTGTGCCTAACACTTGTCACAGCATAATATACAATATATCAAATTAGCATGGCATAAGCTCATAAATAAGTCCATTACATGAATTTTGTTAATATGATAAATATTAAAGCATTATTAATGTGGAACTATTTTCTATAAAATGGCATTTTGGCAAATAAAAATGGATTAGGAAAGTATCCATCAAAATAGATACATTCTATAACAAAAAAAAAATTGCATATCAATTAAGAAATAAACAACTATACAGCTTTCCATGTTAAATTAGGAAATTCTTTCATTCAAATAAGGAAGAAATCTGAGCTATGCATATTTCCTGCTGTGAGAAACTGTGTATTCATGTATACTCTATTTACAGTAACAGCATTGCCGTCAGCACCATTCATATGTGACTAATATGAGCATTGAGCAGAATTAGAAAATCTGATGAGACCAGGTCAAGAGCTGTGAAATAATCTACAGTCCACAGGGTAAAAAAAAAAAAGCAATCTGGACAGGAGAAAAAAAAATGAGTTTATGGCATTTCTATGAAGAAACAATAATATTTTTGTTCTGGTTTAAGTTGTTTAATATTCAGTATCTGGGAAAAAATAGGCCATTTAATTAGCTTCCTAAAGTTAGTTAATCTCAAATCCTCAATTTCTCTTTAAATCTCAGACATTGTACTTTTGAACTGGAACAGTTTGAATGGGGATAAAAGGCAAGATTTAGCAGAATCCTAATGCCCAAATTGATCTCACTATATTTTTCTCAAATTCATTGAACTAAAAAAAACGAAATTCAAGCTTCAAATTGAACCAAAAGATAAAGGAGATGTTATACAATAGGAAAGGAACCCTTTTCTTTGCATACAGCAGTATTTCCAAGCAATAGAAAAACAAGTATGATCACACAGAGGAAGTTTCCGTTGTCATAATGAATTGTGTTTTGTTTTTTACAAGGAAAGAAGAGTTCCAGAGGTTAGTGAATTCTTAAGTTTTCAGGTTTTCTGTCCACTTTCTTTTCAGTAAATACTCCTGTTATAGCAGAGATCATGCATATTAAAAATTACCGAAGAGAAATCAAAACATCCATCTTTCATTAGAGAACAAATATATTAGACAGAGTGTAAATTCTTTAATGTACGCACTAGAAGTTGACAGTAAAGAACATTCTATTTCTATTGAATATTTCTTCTTTGCTATAAAAAGGAAAGTTTACATGTATTGAAGTCCGATTTCACCTTGAGAGGCAGATGGGTTACTATCTCATCCAGATGTACATACCAAGTCTCTTGATCGTCATTCTCTCCTGGGTGTCGTTTTGGATCAATATGGATGCAGCTCCAGCCAGAGTGGCTTTAGGCATAACAACTGTACTGACCATGACAACACAAAGCTCAGGTTCACGAGCATCTCTTCCAAAGGTAGGCAGAATTTCTTTTGTTTGAACCACATTAGTACAAAGTCATAATGCTGTGTGACAAATAAGCACCTTCAGTCAACCTTATAATGTGTGTTTGAATTATCAATATTCAGGCATCTTCTAAAGGAGATAACCTTGAAATATTTAGGTGGGTTTTGAGTCACCAATCAAATATATTCCATTCCCCCTATCTCAGCTATTTAGCCAACTATCTATTAAATTCCACAAACTTCAGTAAGTAACAAAAGCAATGTTATTCAGTACTATATAAATGCTGCTTAGCACTTCACTAGCTCATCATTTTCCAGATCCCAGTATTTGATGACATGTTAACAGATATCACTGAATTTCTAAAGTTCATAGATTCTATCCTTCTCTCAATGATATTTCTTTCTCAAAACCTGCCTACATTATGAATTAACTCACTAATCATAATTAACTAGTTAACAACTAGTTAACTCCCTAGTTACGATTTACATTAAAATACAGAAAAAATGTGAAGCTAAGTAGTTCCAGACAGCTGTATAAAGAATGGCTCACTACACACTGTAAATAGCTTCAATTATATTTGTGTGATTAATTATTTAAGTTTTCTGACTTGTCATTGCTTTAGAGATTTTCATTTTAAGGCTTATTCCTTGACCATCTTCATGTTCCACTGCACTTAAGGGAAATAAAATATACACAATAAAAATACACAAAGTCCACTTCTGTATTTAGCTTTAACATGGTATTTTTATGCTGGCTAATTAAATTTTTTTTCCAAGTAAAATATCCCTAACAGGGGTGTGTCTCATGCCTCAAATATATGGATTTAAACGCATATGAATCTAGCATCAACAGAAAAGAAAACAAAATTTTATAAAAACTCAAAAAAATAAGACTGTAAGAGGTTACCAAAGAGAGCTACGGATGGTTTTTTTGTCAGATTTTTTAAGCCTGAAGCTAGTTATGTTGGTTTATATGACAAAGCTCTTGTAAATCTACACACAGGGAGAGGCCCTACTTTCCTAGTTCAGATTATGTCCTGCAGCAGAGCTTGGCAGTAAAGGATTGCAATGAGTTCGTCTACTCTGTAACTGGTTTTCAGAAGTTCCACTGTGTCAAAATTACAGGACAAATTTGAACCTATAACTTTAATTTACTGTGTCTATATTAGCAGAGAATGAACATACCGGAGTTATCCATTTATCTCCTGTCTTCTACCTAATTTCTATTCCAGGCACTTTAAATCAGATCTATTCTAATACAGGAATTCCCACTGGTCCCACTATAAGTTATTTTTTGGTTCCTTAGTATCGTTCACAGATCTCAGTGGGACAAATGGAGGAAGAGCATGTGCTTCTTCTGGATTATTTGGTTTGTGATACAGTGTACACAGTACCTTATAAGGAACTGTTAATAAGAAACAGTAAACATATTTTGCCAAAGACTACTTTTTTTAAAGAAACATTTAACACTTATAGCTTGAATTGTTGTCCCTCTTATTATCTAGCTTTCATGTTTTGCTTTATAAAAGTAGTGTTGGGAGGTGGAGATATTAATGGACTTTCTCCTTGATATGAAATGCTAAACCTCACATCTGTGGTTTTAACACAGTCTTTTTCTCTCTATAGGTATCATATGTCAAAGCAATTGACATCTGGATGGCTGTGTGTCTGCTCTTTGTATTTTCTGCACTTTTGGAGTATGCAGCTGTAAACTTTGTGTCAAGGCAACATAAAGAACTTCTGCGATTCCGCCGCAAGAGGAAGAAGAACAAGGTAAAAGTAACAACATTCACAACTTTGAAAGAGAGTCAGAGATTGATTTACCCCAGGATACAGGGTTAATCTGGTAAACACAGTCAAGGCTTAAAGTGGCAATATAAATAAAATAGCAGCATTCACTGTAGGTAGAGGGTCACTACAAGGACTATGCACTGCATAAATCCAACTTGAAGTCTCAAAGAGGGATTAAGAAGGAATTAAACGAGGCATGGACCATGTGGGAGCCATCTGCAGAAGGATGAATTCCACTCTGTTAGAAGAGTTAAGTTCTTTGGTGGATGAATGTTGCTGGTCCTGCAGCAGTTTTTATTACATTGCGATCTAACAAATAATATTTCCTAAATTCTTCCTAGTATGCAGTTCAAAGCCTTAGCAGCAGTGTTTTATGTAAATATTTTAAAATAAAAAATTATTAATACTATTGATGAAAAAAATTTATTTTAAAAGGCTGAGAAGTGTATTTTTCTTCTAACGTTAATCTAGTGTAAATTGTTCGTGCAACTAGTAAGAAACTTTAATATGGCAATGGTTAGTAACCATTTATTTTATAGCTGAAGCTATCTAGACTACCAGCAAAATAAGCCACTACCAAGTGCAAAGTCAAACAGCTAAGGCTACAGGTTTTAATTTTAAAGTTGCAGTTAAATCAAGCAATAAGCAAAATTTCTTAAAACAATATGTAACTCCTACTTCGGATTTTTCAAAGAGTAAGTTTTTCTCCAACCTACTCATTAAAAGAATATGCATGTCATGCAGAGCCCTTCTGCTGGCTTTTGGTGACTATCTAGAGTATCACTGTGGCTTAAAGCCTGACTGTAGCTCAGACTCAGCTCAGCCATCTTTTGTTCCTGAAGACTTACCTCAATTTATTGCTTACATCACAAGGAGAGGACATTTTACAGGTTGTTTCCCTTTTACTTAAAAGATATGGAAAATCTGTAATGCCACAAAGCCTACCTAAGCAGTCTCTACTAGCAAGGCTCCATGCTAAAGGCAGGCCAGACAGTCAAATGAACATGACATTCTCATACATTTGCCTGTTTCAGTGTTTTGGGTCCTAGATTTCAGCTGCTGAAACTCATGTGCTGTAGCATAGAGGATGATTCAGACCACCTGTACCTGCTTTCAACATTTGCTCCTGTGAAAAAAAATGTGTTTTTTTCTTTTCGCTGATAGTAGCAGAAAAAAATACTTTCTCAGACACACATTTTTGTGACAGATTATTTATTTTTCAATTGTGGCAGCTCTCTGAAAGCTGCTTAATGGTTTGGAATGGGTAAGTGGGACAGGCAGAGACAGATTACTGGGCAGGGGACAGGTGAGCCACAACAGGTGTGTCATGTATTAAACAGCAGTGGTTAGTAATACGCTATGTGACTAAACCTCTAGTCTATACATTTTTTTCACCATGTGTTATAGCATCTTCTGGATGTCACACAGATTTACCATATTCAACTTCAGCAATATCTTTCTTGAACACAAGTCAATTATTATAACTGCAGGGTTAGGAATTGGCGGGTAATATTACCTACCTTCCTCAGAATCAAACCAAACCTTTTTCAAGCCCTATCTTAGCAAGACTTCAAGCTCACCAAAGACACTTCTTCAACAATCACAATCAATCAAATTTCATCTTAGATATATGTGGAGAAAGATCCACAACATATGAAGTACTTCTAAGAGAAGACCACTTAACAAAAATGTATGCACATGAATAGTATCATTGTCTTAAGTGTTTTGCTGGACCAGTGCTTGACATCATGATATTACTTAAAAGACCTTATTCTAATTTTACGCTTCATTAGACAGTCTTCTACCTTCAGGTAGGTTGCCTGTTAGATTCTCATGAAATTAGAGGGTTAGAGACTGAAGTGTCTATAGTAAACTATCAAGTACTACTGTTTGATTCTGTAGGATGAAGACATGCATTTTAATGCCTTTCTTCATAACATACGTAGGTGAGGGTGTTAAGCATATTCAGAGAGACATGGTTTTCCCTTCCTCCCTGTATTGCAATGTTTCATCATGAGACAGGTTTCTCAGCCTACATTTACCAAGAAATGCTTTGTTCCCATGCAAGGTTATGATTTTGAGAAGTAGACATTTTTTCTGAAAAGACTAAATGAATGTTTCTTGAGTGACTCCATTCTGTGTAAATCTAGAGCTCCCAGACGGAGTTATCTTTTGAGAAAATACCTTCTCAAGATCTACAGACAGCTCAGCTAATTGCTTCTCTTTTTCTCAATGTTTTATTAAACCATTCCTTGCCCAACAAGCAAACAAGTTGAAATTTTACAGCATAGAGATACTCTCTCTTCAAAAAATTGGATGTCATCCAAAGCCTCTGGTATACAAATAGTAAATGTCATCTTTCAGATTAAAAAAAAGCAGTTAATAACTAGGCTTCCCTACCACAAATGTTACTATTTATTCACCACAATTTCTAACATGAAATGCATACCCTAGGATCATAATTCAAATTAACCTTTGTTTACTTCTTCTTTTGTCTTTTTTAAAGTCAGTTAGCATAGCATATGATTATTAAATTTTATATGTATTTGTTATCCCTTTGGACTAGGTTAAACTCTCAGGAAATTGTACTGACTTTTAAAATTACCATGTACAAAGAAATGTTCATTTGACCACAAAGTCAAAAGACATGAAAAAAAAAAAATAGGTTAAAAAGCTGTGTTTAAAATAAACTTCAGGAGCTTCCTTGAACATTAAAACCTCTTTTTTTTCAAAGTGAAAACTGCTATTCTATTCAGTATTTATGTCCAAATAGATTAAAGAAATAGGTTAGGATAATTTATTAGCCTTTTTCATCCTATGTGCTTACCATGTGGGGATATCTTACCAGGATTAGGTTTTTCTACCAGGTGAATTCCAGCCGATGAATACAGAATTTTTTTGCATAGGCTTTTTACCTGCAAGGATAGAGCAAAATTCTTAGTGGTTTGACTGTGTTGCAAAAATCAAGAAACAGATCGGTTTAGATATGGTTCATTTCAGGTATATGTTGACAGAAGAGAACATGTATGCAAAATCTCTAATTGCAATAGGGCAGCTGACGAATTTCCAAAGTTTATTTTCTTTTTAATTAAAAAGATGTGTTTGTTGCAAGAAATATTTACTTTTACCAGGTAACCCTAGCAATGGCCAGATGATTGAATTTCAGTGCTGGAATGCCCCTCAGACATCAATGAATCAATTTTCTTGACCCAAGTCAGGATCAGTTGTACCTAATTCATCACACTCATAAAAATTGAAAAGCTCTCCTGCAATCTATTCCAATGGTTTAGATTTTTTTTGATGGCTTGTCTAGAAGGAACACAGAACAGAATGCTGCGTTCCTTTATGTAGCCATCTCTACATTTCTTTTCATTCTTCTTTTCTTGAAATATTCCTAGTCTTTTTTTTTTTTTTCTCCTTGACTGGAAATTCACCTATTCTCCTAAATAAATCCATGTAATTCCTCAAAACTCTGTTTGCAACATGAAGCCTAGCCAGTAACAGTCGAGAGCAGGTGAAGGATCACATGGTGTAAGTTATACATTTGTTTATTCAAGCCGGTTTGCCATTTGCCCTTTTAACAACAGCAGGTACTGACCCATACCAAGACTGTGACCTTCCATAACTAACAGGTCTTTTTCCAGAACTACTGCAGAGCCATTCACTTCCCATATTATGTTTGTGAAGTTCATTATTCCTGGCTAAATGTAGTACCTTGTATTTGTACCTACCAACTCTTCTGTATTTCTCTGTCTAAATAATTGAACTCAGCTTTAACTCCAGAGGTATCCCCAGACAAATTTGCAGTTTTTCCCAGGTTGGAGTCTTCTGTAAATTTTACCACACCTATGGGCTGTTCCTTTTCAACGCTGATTAAAAACAAAAGATGACTGAAATCTCTTTTAAAAAGCACATGCTCAAACTCAGATAAACCCTTTGCAGTAAACAAGTGCAGTAAACAAAAGAGCTGCTGAATTATGGGAAATTATACAGTTACACAAAATGTAATTATGTACAGAGCTGTATCAAGACATTTTAGCATCCAAAGCTCATCTATGCTTTTTCCCCCTACAGTCACACCCTCTTTTTTACACCATCTAGTACTTTTGCAGCCTCCCTTCCCAAACAACAGTAACCTCAAGGCGCCTTTTAGTTATAACTAGATATAAACAATCACACCTCAAGGCAATTTTTAGTTATAACTGCACTCTCTGGCTACCATTTTTATAGTTGTAAGTATTGACCTTGCTCAATGACTCCAAATAACTGAAAGACAAATTTCAGAGGCCAAATTCAATTTGCACAGAATAAAAAAAATTTTGAAGCTCTGGGATTGTGTTATAAATACAGTTATAAATAAAAACATAATATGCAGTGTACTCATTTCTGGTTTCCAATAGGCATCACAATAGATATAGGATATTTTTCAAAAAGGCCCTAATTTCTTTGTGGTTACACAAATGGCATAATGAATCCTGAGAACAGGGGAGTTTTTGGTTCCAAATTTGAGATTTCATTCGGTAGTGAGTATATGGTCCATAGTAGTTTGTCTCCATCAGAGAAAGAAATCTGGCCAATGAACACAACTATTTCATAAATATTATATTAGTAATATGATGGAAACATTCCTTCAGAATGAACAAATATTAATTATTCATTTACAGTTACACTCCTTTCAGTATTGAAAGACAAAAGGAAAAAAAATGTCAAAGTTAGAAGTCATACAGGGATACTGAAAAACACCTATAATCAATGCTTTTTCTTATTAGCATTTAGATTGTACGGGGAAAAACATTAACTGTATACATATACTGAATAACACTTTGATTTTAGATTAGTTTTTAATATATCTAGTTTTCAGGAACAGTCAATCTTTTATTTCTATTTTCACAAATCTAAAGATCATGGTATCTTTAGTGAGGAAAATAGACATGCAAACTAGATTGTCTTTAATGGTAATCATACCTCTTTTCTTTTGTTTTCTTTTTGGTCAACCCATCCGTTTTGATGAAAGTATTTTGAGGGAGTTCTTGATGGAAATGAAATCAGTGAATCATTGCAGCTTAGCAATGGCTTGAGATGTACACGACCTATAGACGGAACTTTGCCTCAAATCTACAGTACAAATTTAAGGGTAAACTACGAAGAAGATGTCCCATTTGTCATAATGTGATATCCAATCATTAACAGAGGCCTTATCCTTTTGTCTGAAATAATGTCTTCCCATGTGAACTTCATATACCTTCATTGCTACCTGTATGTGATGACGTGAAATGCTAATAAAGGTACTTGTTTTGTTAATTTTGAAATCCATCTTGATCTCTTTAAGTCTGGATTCAAACATAGTATTAAAATTATACTTCCTGCAACTTCAAAGGAACAGTGACATCAGCTCAAAGAATAATCATTTGCTACCAGATCAGTATTTAAAACCAAACTGTAGTTTGGTTTGTGCAACCAATGTAGTACAAACCAATTCAATAATACTTTTCTTCTCAAAAATTAACAGTAAAAAATATAATATTCAAATAACCAAAACCAAAGCTTCAAATAATTCTTCAAGCTGTTACCACAGCCTACAGCAAAAGGCTATGGAGATACTCTTAGCCCTTATCCATATTACTCCTCAGGAGAAATGTATTATTAAATACATGAATAGAAAACAGCATGGTCACAGGGTCACAGAAACTGACAGCTTTCAATACTTTATTAACTCAAAAGTTAATATCAATAATAAAAGTAACTGCATTTTTCCTGCAAGCACCCTTAGATATGAACCTGGGGCCAAATTAATTTTTTTTCTGCATTATGAACCTGATGGAAAACTTGCACAACCACAGAAAAAAGTTATGGTGATACCTGGCATATTACAATGCTCCAAAGGTGCCGTTTTCTGCATAGCCATTAACCTTAGCCCTTTGGTCTGACTTGGCAGGCTCCAGCCATCCTGCCTGCCCTAAGGGAGACACCATCCAACAAACACTGGGCAGAAATGCAAGATTCCTAGAAGGACCTTCACATCACTTCCTCAACAACAGAGAGCATTTCCAAGAAGCCTGCTCACAAACTAAACTCAGGATGTATACAAGCAAAAAAATAAGCAGAGATCTTGCCTTTATAACATTTTAAGAAACCACTTAATTCAGGAAAACAGAGACAGCAAAATCTTAGCATATAGTACCTCATCTGAAAACATACCTAGCTGAAAGCTGCTACCCAGAAAGTTTATTATCCTTTTGAGTCTGTGCAATCATAAAGCATTGTTTTCTGGAGATGTATGGAAAGATTTAAACTCTGAATTTTATGTATGAAGGTGTTTAAATAGCCAGTTTTGTGTAAATTCTCACACTCATTTGTAACTCATGTTAACTAGAATAAAACTTCAAAACTTTTCTGGAATGCAACTATTATAAAGATGTTGTTTCCCATTCTTTTCTGACAGGAGAGGAACACTTTTATAGTAATTAGATCTTTGGTTTATCACGTCATCAAATAATGACCCTATCATTTTGTATTTCTGTTATTCATTTTCATATTGAAGTCAGTCAGTTATTTTCCCTCCTTTTCTTTCATGTTAATTTTTCTTTTTTGTTTCTATAGGAGAGTTCTAATATAGATTTTAAGTATAGAAATTTCAGTAAACTATATTAGCCTATTAGTTTATTTGATTTACATGTATGAAAAACTATTGCAGTTGGGTAATAATTACAGCTCTGCTGGATGCTCATGATGATTGCCAACTAGTTCACTTCAAAAGTAGTAATTTCTCTGTATTCTTTTGAGACAACTTATTCAACTAATATTGATGATAAACTTCATTGGATTTTTTTTTAAACAAAGTAATTAACAATGGTTCTTGTAGCAAGTACTACTTAAGCAAATATCTAAATATGTCTAGAATTGATTCTCCATTCAAAAACATTTTTAGATTTTCCAAATCTCACAGGCATTTTCAAAATGAAAAATTTAGGAGTTTGGATTTAAACTGTGTTCACTGAGAAACTGTGTTTGCATAAATTAAGAAATTTAAATTAAAAAATGTTTTGGAATTACTGAACTGAAACACTAATTATTTTACTCGCTTTGGTAAACAGTATTTTTTTATCCTTTCATTTTCATTTAAGCTAGGAAGAGCGTCAAAGATATAAAAAATTCTCTACAAAAGCAAAATTGCTGCTTAATTATTTTTTAATACAGAAATTATTTTCAGGAATATTTAAGAAATCACATATACATAACACTTTGTCATACTTCATAAAAGTCTAGAATCCTAAAGCAGCTAGGCTAAATTAGACATGTAACATAGGAAATTCTGAATTTAAAATCAGTATGTAAAAAAAATGTGAAAACCATCAAAATCACATTAATATCCTTGAGTAGCATACATAGTGAAAGAATGCACTGGAATATACTTCAGAACAAACTTTGGTCCAGGCTTCACAGCCTATGTATCATTTATTTGCCTGCATTTGTACCTCCATTATCACTTGAGAATACCAATAGCCATTTAAAGAGAAGTACAAAATGTGTCTCCCCACAGAAGCCACATTCTTGAAATGCATGCTATGAAAATATGTATATCTTCAGATCTCCTAGTTTTGTTTCTGTGCCACATGCTTAAAACCTGCTTTTCCTTACAGCTCCCTGAATGCATATAATGTCTTTGCTAGTTATCCCCTGAACTGTCAAAAGAACAAATCAGAAGAAAAATATGGCCTTAGTTTTCATTAATTTTATTTTAAACTAACACACTTTATATACTATTCTCTTTATCTGATGTATTCACAGGAAGACCCAAAATGAGGCATGCAGATAAGATTAACTAAATATACAGTGACCAAATAGGCAGAATTCTCATTAATATATTTGACATCAACATCATTAGTGCTTCTATAATGAAAATCTCTAGAGGCCAAGATCCCATTTTATTAAGCAACATAGAGATTTAATGGCTGTTGTCTAAAAGACCAGAGTGAAGTTTGCCCACTTGAAGACTGCAGATATTTACTGTAAATGGGGAAAATTAAACTTATGTACCCGACTACCAATAGCTTACTAAATTCTCTCTTTTTTTTAAGTAGATTAGAGAATCTATAAACAAATAGGAAAATTCTGCACTTACTAAGGCTGCTGCAATATTTTTGACAGACATTGACAGGGCTGAAATCTCAACCAGTTAAGATACATAAACTGTGGATTGAAGAAGTCACTGAGGTAATGGTGCAATACGTGCTATTTAGCTGCTGGTAAGATTTCTGTAAGTAGAAAAACATTATTTGACTTTTCTCTTTCCTTTCTTTTCTTTTTTTTCCTAACAGGATGATGATGTAAGGGAAAGTCAGTTTAGTTTTACAGCATATGGAATGGGCCCATGTCTGCAAGCAAAAGATGGAGTGACACAAAAGGGGCCAAATAATCCTGTTCAAGCTGCACCAAAAAGCCCTGATGACATGAGAAAGGTATTCATCGACCGGGCCAAGAAGATAGACACGATATCCAGAGCTTGCTTCCCATTAGCCTTCCTGATTTTCAATATTTTTTATTGGGTAATTTACAAAATCATCAGGCATGAGGACATTCACCAATAACAAGATTAAGGCTTGCAATACATACAGCTCTGTCTGCTATGTTCAAGAGGACGCTTTCTGTTAGAAATGCACATCAGAAGAGTTGAATGGAAGAGTAACACCCAGAGAAGATACATCTGTTATTGCAAACTTTCTGTGTCAAACTAAGTATCAACTCTTTTTCACTGTAAATCACTCTCTATTGAAGCTTTACTGCCAAGTGTTTATACATGCTGTTACATAGTGGTATAATTGTACAATACTCTTTGATGTTTGTTAGATTTTTTTTTAATTCTGGTATATTTTTAATTTTAAAAATGGATTCAGAATACCCTAGGTAAATCCCACAGTATTACAGAATAGATTAGCATTTGAAACCTTTAATTTACTTTAGAAGATAATGAAAAATTACTGATTTGAGATTACAGTTTTAGGGACATTTTCTTGTCTTAAGGATAGTACCTGTGGTTTTGCAATGAGTATATTTGACAGATTTAAGTTATGTAGTTTCTTCAATGAACTTCATATTACTGTTGCCCTGGGAGGTACATGTTAAAATCATCTCAGACAGGGCAAGATATCTGCAGCCTAATAACCAGCATACTACATGATAAATATATCTAAATTTATGAAGTATTTATTTCTGCAAAGGACTTTTTTTTCTTTTAATTGCCTACACTTTGATGATTGAAACCTATAATATTTTTTAATCCTTTTTATATTTTTGGAGGACTTTTTTCTCAGTTGATAAAACTCATCAGCTTGTGAGATAGGCAAAATACATTGAAAATTTGCAATGCTTCATTCTGATTCAACACAAAGATATCTTGTACTAAAACTAAAAGCAAGTAGTCAACTGCTTAACTGAAATATTTGGAGGAAAACTATAGCTGTGTTAATGCACATTTATCGCCTACATTTTACATAAATACAGGAATTCTAATTTAGGAATATATCAAGCTTTCTGTCTCATTCTTTGAAGCATATTGATATGACTTAGGTACTGGTTAAGAAGCACTTCACAATTGTGGAAAAAAAAATGCAGTTCTAAAGCATAAAAAAGGATCTGGGTGGTCTTTTACATTTATTTTACTTCATATAAATAAACAAGAAACAGCTAATAAAACCTTTGGTAAGATCTTTCCTGTTTAGGATTAAACAAGTCATATTAGCTTCTTCTTTGAATTGTAACACAGTAGATCACATTTATGACTTAGTTTGTAGGCAAGTGAGTTTACTTTTGCTGATTTTGTCTATTGTAGAACAGAAACATGCTAAGATACAGAAATATGACATTTAGAACTACAAGGTACTCTAAGTCCAGTACCTGAGGCTGTTTCTCATTACAAATTTATTTTTTTTTTAATATGGTTTAAATTTTTGGTTTGTTGTTCAGAATGTGTATACAAAAGCAAAATCAGCTGGAGGCAAACATCTGGTGCACTGCCAAAGACATGGTGCATATGAAGCAACAGAAGCAATGCAGTTCTGCACTGAGGATTATAACACAGCAACCTTGGGTTTGGTTGGGTTTGCTATTCTTTTCCTCCAAGGATTAGTTAGAGATTTTAAAACAGTAGCCATCAGATTTTGCTCAGCTGTGTCTATAATCCTCCTTTATTTTAAAACTGCATTATTTTTTATAGTTTTACCTCAGTAATGATCTGAACTTAATTCAATTAACTTTAAACAATTATTGTTTGCTGAGGTTGTCTCTTGGTTTTGTTGATCTCTTTATGTGCACATTCCAAAATACATTGTTCACTTATGAAGGTGTGTGAGGGAGTATCATGAACTAATGACTGACATTTCAGTTGGGCTATACTCATCTCTCTCAAAGTTATCTTCAGCTGTATTGCATGAAAAGGAATGTCAGAAAAGTCAACAGTATTTTAATTCTGATGTCAGAAAAGTCAACAGTATTTTATTTAAGGACTGGTTGAAGTACTGGATCCATAATCAAGAGGAAATCATAAAAAATTACATTATCTTGCAGGCTCATCTTTCTTCTAAAATACATGACTTGCACTCAATAAAGAATACTTGAGTGGGTAAATGCATAAAAAAATGCTGACCAGATCAGAATAACTTCTAGTTATTCTAATTTATAACACTTGATTACCAGCTTCATGTTGCCTTTTTCCGAATCATTCAATAGTCTATTGCTCTCATGCATGTAGTACTACCTTATTTCGAAAACTAAAAAATTCCAGTAATGCAGAGCTAAACAAATGTAGGGCTAATTTCTTTCTTCACTCTTTAAGGCAGAAAAAGTCTATGTTCTTAAACAGAGAAATCAGACAGGAAATCTTGAAAGTGATAAAAGAGAGAATTACAAAACTGGCAAAATATAATGGAGTCAGGAGGCACGTAAACTATTAAGCAAGAAGGACAAGATCCTTCATTCATATATGAACATATTACCTCAGTGAGGAGGAAGAACCCTGTATCACATTTCTCTTTGACTAGAGTATGCTAATCTAAGGAAAAATTACAGCATATACATAAAATAAAATGCATAAATCTTCATTATAATTATTTTCTGACCTTCCTAATGGATTGTTATGTACATGTTCTATTTTAAATAGGTGAGATCTGTAGATTTAATGACTGGACCTAGCGCCTAATGTTGTCCCTCAGGACGCATCTATTCAAGCATGCACTATGGTGAGAGAAGAGTGTCTTAGGCCTGGCCAATGGAAGTTATATGCCTTCCTCAATGGAGTTATATTACTCTTACATGGCAAGTTGAGCATACGTTACTTCTATAACTTAAAATTTACATATAATGCTCAGTTTTCTAACAGGAAACATTGAAAATAAATTAATATGTTTAAAACATCATTATGAAAACTCTACAGTGTTGATGGGACATTTTTTTGTTTAGCAATCCATTAATAACAGAAATATTTCAAACAGAGGGGAAAAGTAAAAAAAATGGCTCCATGATGATGTTTTCAAATGCAGGTAACATTTGCTATGTCACTCTGTTGCCCTCAGGTAAATAAAGATTTGCTATTTTGATGTAATGGAACCATAATCTCTCCTGAACTGTTAAGTTTAGGTATTTTTACTGAAACCATAACATTTGCCAACGTAACATAAGCCTCTGCAGTTCCCTAAGCAATGTGTTTTTCAAAAGAAAGAACTTAACTTTTAAATTTCATTTAGATTATTCCTAAATGACTTAATGTAAAAACACATGGTAAAGAAAGAGATAGATGTTATTGAGATAGATAATAAGAAACTTGAAGGCATAAATGCCTACTACTCACCACTAAAGTCTAAAAATGCCAGCCCTCTGTACAAAGCTAGAATAACTATTGTCATCAGCTAAGATTAGTGTGGGAAATTATTCTTTTGTAAAGAATATAATATAATGAAATAGCAGGGAATAGCATTGAATAGCATTAAGAAGAATCAAGAATTGAAAGATACTATGTGGTATTTATCAGACTGCAGTATTAATGCTGCAGTTCTGTGAAAGAGACAGTCGAGAGGCAGAAAAAGAATCATCAGGGAGATAACATTTGATGCAGATGGTACATTGCAGTTCTGCTCCTACATCTAAAAGGACCCCAAAGGCTGAAGTAGCTAGCTACCTCACTTCACTGTCACTGAACCTGGGCTCTGCAGGGTACAGGTCCTCAGCAAAGCCACATAACAAGGCTTCTTGTAAGCACAACCTCTATGTGACAGGCCAATGCAACTTTGTCACAAGTCACTATTCACCCTAGATGCAGATTCTGTGCTGGCCACATCATGTTTTTCTGGTCTTGGTAGTCCAGTCCTATATAAACAAAATACTGTCATTACATCATTGCAATACAAGGAAAACACTGGGAGAAACTGGAGGATCTGGAGGAAAGCTCCAGCTATCAAACAGGTGTCAGTCACCATAAAAGGGGAAAGAAGGAAGCGTAAGATATCCTTGCTACTTTCCCCCATTCCCCGGTATCCTTTCCATAGGTACAGTTGTTCATTTGGAAGCAATAGCTGCAGGGGGAAACAATTTATGTCAACTGCTGCCAAGTTTCTACCTGCACGGACAGAGAATTGAATTCCACACCATCTGCGTTCTTAATGGAAATAAAAGTGCAGCAGGAAGGTTCAGGATGAAAAGCATGGGTTGTGCATAGTATAAAAGGGATCACGGAGAGAGGGAAAGCCCAAAGCAGTGCCTGGAACCTTTCATATGACTGTCTGTTCTTCCTGCACTAAAGAGAGAGACATGGCCAAATACACGTCACCTCTTGTACAGCCAAAACCTTCAGGACTTTGAGAAAGATAGATACACTCAACTACCACACTACCAAACTCCAGCTTAAATTCTGAATAGCAAAATACATTTTATTATTAAAACCATCAACAAAATAGGCTTGCATGGTTAGAGGAATGGCTTATTTTTCTATAACGATGATAAACTTGAGGAGGCTTGAAAGAGAAAGAAAGTGGATACTACTGCAGGTTTACCTATTTTAACACCAAAGTAAAGCACATTCTACTTTCAAAGATTTTTGACAGCAAGCACTACTATTTAAACAGGTTGGAGGAATTCAGGAAGAATGTGGGAATTCTTTTTTCAAGTCAATCATATATTGATTTTCATTGGATTTTCTTTATTAGAGTTTGTTCCAGAATCTTTGTGATGTGTGAGAGATGATTCTGTTTACTCACTAAAAAGACTTATAGTTAGGTGATTTAGTTGTGCACTTTACATGTGAGGAGTAAGGTATTGCTTCCATTTTGTACTATAACCCCTTACAGAACGGCAGGTTGATAATGTAGATAAAAATATAGTATAATAAACTGTATAAAACCTTATATTTTTAATAGTAGGGAAAGATAAATGTCTTCCTTAAGCTTAAAAAAAAGAAAGTATTATTTTTAGCAATAATTTTGTATTAAATAGAAATGAATTTATTTATACAGTTCCTAGCCCAAGTGGAGATGGTTGCAAAAGATAGATATACTTTATGTGCAACTTCTGTTCTCATTTGAACTATCATAGGAACAAACCTAATTCAACAGAGCAGAATTTGGCCTTAAACTGTGAAACTGCTGAACAAGCTATTAATTCATACAGTACTCCTCTGAGGTAGTAAAATAACTTTATCCACATCTTACTGTAGAATGAAATGGTTATTTAGATGAGAACAATATCAGATCATTACAGATTTTTTTCTTTTTGAGACAACTAAGAAAAAAACATAAATCACAGACCAAACTACTTCTTAATAATAAAATGGGTATTCTGTTTCAGAGTGGTTATGGAAAAGGTGCCTTCAGGCCACATACATCACCTACAGTAGTTACTGAAATACTATCAGTTTGGAAGGCTTATGGAAGCAGGTTAGATTGCTAGAAGCAGTGGGTTAAATGCCAGAAGGATGTTGGCTCATCCTGTATTCTTGATATGCTTGAATATTACTGTACTTCTTCACTTTCATCTTTGTGAAATATGCAAGAAACATTTCTTATGTTTGTATTTTAACGTATGACAGAGTGATGTTAACAGATGAAATGGACTAAAGTAGTTACTGATGTTCCATGATGTAATTGTGAGTTGTATAAAAAGAAATTGTGCCATAATCTTTTGACATAAAGGTTTAACATAATATGCAGTACTTTGTGTGTTAGTGATTCTGGCTTTTTAAAGGCTACAGCAAGAAAAAAGAAAAAAACTATTATGATAGTACACTAATGACTTGTCTGTGAGTTTTCCAATTATTCTTCTGTGACTTCTGTCTGATGGCAATTTCATCTCAAAGTACTTCCTTTTTAGTAAATGTGTTGTGCATGGATTTGATTAAATTTCTTTTTATTGTATAACAGTATCATATTGCACTTAAACTGACATTCTCAGCAGACAGAAGTGTTAAAATGTGTGAAACTTATGCTGTCATCCATATCACTGTAGATATTTTGTTCCAAAAAAAAAATAAATAAACTTAACTTTTTTTCAGAAACCATGTATTTATTTTTATGCTATTTTAATGGCAATGGGTTTAAAGTTACAGGAGAAACTATCAACACCATGGGAAAAAAAGGATGAAACCCTTATCAGTAGTTAAGGTGCATTACTGTAAAATACTTCACAAGTAAAAATTTGAGAGAATGAATACGGTGCCTTTGATATATTATTCAGCTTCAAAACACTTTAACAGCATTAATCAAATATGCAAAGAAGTGTTTTTCAGGGAGCCTGATGGGGGATAACAGGCACTGAATTAGGAGTTTCCTCTTCCAAGGCTTCCTTTACAAGTTAGTGGACAGAGATACTTCTGGTGGACAGGCGAAGGATGGGCTCCAGTTCTGACAAGAAAAAACTAACAAAACCCTCATTCTGAAAACTCAAGGAAAGTTTTCTTCCTAAATGGCCATTGAATTAAGTACAGCTACTCCAAAATAGTCCTGCTGATCTTACCATCAAAAAGGCAAAGAAATTCACTTGCAGCAAAATAGTCTTACGGAAATTTCATAGATCCTTTCAGTACTCCTTGATAGACAAACTATTTTCCACAGAACCGCATGATCAGATCGTTGCTATTTATGATAGCTGCTGGTTCAGCAGGTCTAAACTACCTTGTTTTCCCTCAAGCAAAGCATAACTGGTACCAATTCTTTTGTTCACATATGTTCTCAAGCAACAAGGTCATAAAATTACTGGAGTAGCAAATGTTTTCATGCTGAGATGCAGAGTTTCCAAATCATGAAAACTGCAAATACACTGTACCAGATGTACAGCAAGCAATTGAACAAGAAACAGCCAGGTAATGGGAACCAAGAGTCACAATTAAAAGAAGTAACAGATCTTAAAGAGAGCAGTCAGTCTCACCTCTGTGCCTGGCAAAATCTTGGAGCAGATTCTCCTGGAAGGCATGCTAAGGCACAGAAAAAACAACAAAGTCCTTGGTGACAGCCAGCATGGCTTCACTAAGGGGAAATCCTGCCTGACCAATTTGGTGGCCTTCTATGATGGGGCTACAGAACCGATGGACAGGGGTAGAGCAGTTGATGTCATCTACCTGGACTTGTGCAAAGCGCTTGACACTGTCCCACATGACATCCTTGTCTCTAAATTGGAGAGACATCAATTTGATGGATGGACCACTCGGTGGATAAAGAACTGGCTGGATGGCCGCACACAAAGAGTTACTGGTCTCCAGCTCAATGTCCAGCTGGAGACCAGTAACAAGTGGTGTCTCTCAAGGACTGGTGTTGGGACCGGTCTTGTTTAACATCTTTGTTGGTGACATGGGCAGTGGGATTGAGTGCGCCCTCAGCAAGTTTGCCAATGACACCAAGCTGTGTGGTTCGGTTGATACCCTGGAGGGAAGGAATGCCATCCAGAGGGACCTTGACACGCTTGTGAGGTGGGCTGATGCCAGCCTTATGAAGTTTAACCATGCCAAGTACAAGGTCCTACACCTGGGTCGGAGCAATCCCAGGCACAGCTACAGGTTGGGCAGAGAAGAGATTCGGAGCAGCCCTGCAGAGAAAGACTTGGGGGTGTTGGTTGATGAGAAAATGAACATGAGCCTGGTTCAGTGTGCGCTTGCAGCCCAGAAAGCCAACCGTATCCTGAGCTTCATCAAAAGGAGCGTGACCAGCAGGTCGAAGGAGGCGATCTTGCCCCTCTACTCTGCTCTTTTGAGACCTCACCTGGAGTACTGTGTGCAGTTCTGGTGTCTTCAGCATAAAAAGGACATGGAACTGTTGGCACAAGTTCAGAGGAGGGCCACGAGGATGATCAGGGGACTGGAGCACCTCCATATGAAGATAGGCTGAGAAGTTGGGGCTGTTCAGCCTGGAGAAGAGAAGGCTGCATGGAGACTTTATAGCAGCCTTCCAGTATCTGAAGGAGGCCTATAGGGATGCTGGGGAGGGACCCTTCATTAGGGACTGCAGTGACAGGACAAGGGGTAACGGGTTAAAACTTAAACAGGGGAAGTTTAGGTTGGATATAAGGAGGAAATTCTTTCCTGTTAGGGTGGTGAGGCACTGGAATGGGGTGCCCAGGGAGGCTGTCAATGCTCCATCCCTGGCAGTGTTCACAACCAGGTTGGACGAGGCCTTGGGTAACATGGTTTAGTGTGAGGTGTCCCTGCCCACGGAAGGGGGGGTGGAACTTGAGGATCTTAAGGTCCTTTCCAACCCTAACCATTCTATGATTCTATGATTCTATAATATGTGACTGTGTTGCATCTAATTTTTTACACAAGTTGAGGAGATTACCCCAAAACTGGACACAGTGCTCCAGGTGTGGTCCTACCAGTGCTGAGTACAGGAGAATGATTACCTCCCTGAACCTTCTGGAAACACTCTTAACACACAAAGGAAACCATTAGTCTTTGCCACAAGGGCACATTGCTGGCTCATGTTCACCCCTCAGGTCCTTTTCTGCCCACCTGCTTTCCAGTTGGTCACCACACACCAGCGCATGACATTGTTGCTTCCCAGGTGCAGAACTCTGCACGTTCCCTCACCATAGTGAAAAACTTTTCTTGTAGTGTTAGTGTCCACTTAAGTAATCTGCAGTTAAAACCTCTGCTGAGGCAGTGAGCTCAGCCTGAAACCCACTTATGTCACATGCCTGAATTGACTGATGGCTTGGCTTTGCGAGCAAAGATTTGGGAAGGGCTTTAACCACGCTTACTACAAGCACAATGACCAAGGGCATGTGGGACATGCAAATCTGATTGGAAAAAAAGGGTCCTTAGGCAGTCAGAAAGTGTCCAACCAGGACTGTCATAACCTGAGCAATCTCGAGCAACCCCTGTGCTGGTCCACCCGCATGCAAGGCTGGATCTGCACCTTCCCATGCACCTTGTCACCTACCGTTTTGACCCTCGCCTGTCCATACAGACAAGTGAGAGTAAGCATTACTCCCTTAGCAAACCACATAACACACCTGATCTGCCTTTAAAAACCACCCTGTTACTTCGGATATGTTTAGTCACTCTCATTAGGCATGCTCAGTACTACAAAAAACATTCAAAGGGTTTTTTTCCGAAAAGGCACATGATATAGCAGTTTGCTTGCCATCACATCAAGTAGGAGTAATCCACATGTAGATGTATTCAATCAGAACAAGCCCACACATTACTATAATTCGGCTAACTTATTTAAAGTAAGAGGATATTGTTAACTATTAAAAATTTCAATTATATTTGATGGCATTATATGCAAAAAAGGCTTCTCTTCTGTTGTGGTTTAAGCCCAGACAGTAACCCAGAACCACACAGGAGCTCGTTCACTCTCCCCTCTTCCTCCCCCTGTTCCCAGAGGGATAGGAAGGAGAATTGAATGAATGTAACTCCCACAGGTTGAGATAAGAACAGCCCAGTAACTAAGGTATAACACAAACCACTACTGCTACCACCAATTATAATAATGACAAGGGGAATAACAAGGGAAGAGAATACAAGCGCTCACCACTCACTGACCGATACCCAGCCCAACCAAGCAGTGGTCTAGCCCTTCCAGGTAACTGACCCCAGTTTACATGCTGGGCATGACATGCTGTGGTATGGAATACCTCTTTGGCTAGTTTGGGTCAGGTGTCCTGTGTCTGCTTCCTCCCGGGTTCTCCTCCGCCCTGGCAGAACATAAGACTCAGAAAGTCCTTGGTCAGAGTAAATATAACTTAGCAACAACTAAAAACATCGGTGTTATCAACATTGTTCCCAGGCTGAAAGTCAAAACCACAGCACTGCACCAGCTACTAAGAAGGAGAAAAACAACTGCTACTGCTGAACCCAGGACACCTCCCCAAGCATTTCTTATTTCATTGCAGCATCCTCATTTTTTAGGAAAGTATAAATTGCACCAGAAGATGGCTCCCTCTCATACAGATTGAGGGATACGTGATTGTCTGCATTTTGTTCCAGGAAATGAACTTCCACAAAATACAGTCTTCATCTAGAAACTCCATGCACTGACATTCATTGTTAAGAAGGAAATTTATAAAGCATAAACACTATTCATGTTACAAATCACACTTCATTTTGAAAACATTCTGCAAATGTTCTGAGGTGGTACTGTCTTAGAAACAAAACTAGCAGATGTTAATTTATTAAGAACAAAACCAAGGGTTTATGTCTAAATACACTTGAAAATGTAAAGGTTTGTGGACCTAAATATTTTATGATATAAAAATAGCATTTTAAAACAAACACCAATAATTTGTCTGTTGGTTGTCAAATACTTATTGCTACAGACATGATTTTTTCCAAGAGAAAATGAACAAGTAAACAATTTTTAAATCAATCTTTTAAAAAATAAAGATGAAATCAATAATTTAGACTCTGCTCCCAAATCTGCTAAAGTTAGAAGGTCTTTGGAGTACATTCCTCATGTTAAGGATGTCTTCAGAGCACAGGTACAGGTAAAAATACATCAGTTATTGGCTATGCAGAACAGCTATCCCACAAGATATATGCTGTTATGCTGTAATAAATGCAAAGAAGGAAGCATATATGGCTTTTACTGAGGAACATATAACATTATATTACATCTAAAATGAGGTGAGCATATCCACTTCAACAATGTAAACAGTGTGAACCTGTAACTCAGTGTGCCTTGCAATAGCTTGTTGTGTCACCACCCTCTCGATTTCCTAGCAGGCTTCACCCATTTACACATCCACGGAACAAATATGAGTAAGAGCACCCAAAACTTTCATCTGAAATGATAGTAAAGATATTAGTATAGATAGATACCAAAGGATAGTTGTAGACTAGAATAGGTACTACAGTGCACCACTAACATCCATTTATTGTTTTTATTCAATGTCTCAAGAGATTACAACATATATTCTCTTTCATAATTTAGATGCAGAATGAAGACTATTAATTTTTACTCTAATACTAGTTAATAAATTGCCTGCCAAAAGTTAAAGACTTATATATTTAAGATTAAGGTAGCAGTATTTGCAACTTAAAAATCAGTGAGCATTGTATTTGTTGCCTTCTTTCTTTTTTGCCCCAGGCTTTGTAGGCTCTCCTGAATGATGAGTCAACTAAATTACCTTGACGTAACAATCAACTGTATTATTATATTTAACTGTATTGCCAATAAAAGCAGCTCAGTAAAAAGAAGAACATATCTCACTTTAATAGGAAACTTATCAATTTTATACAAATGCTTTCAGAGGTTATACAGAAACAATTTTATACCAACAGAGTTTAAAGAAGATAAATTTAAAAGCACTTTCAGAAGCGTTCTATCACATTTTCAGTAGCCTCAGACTTACTTAAGGTTTCTAAGTGCCAAAAAAAAAGCTCCCTGAATTTTGTTATTGCAAATATATGAGACCAAGTAACTTTGAGAAGAGTTTTGAAGCAGTACCAAAGCAGCTTCTAGGTGAATGAACATAGAAAAGTAATAGCTCTTTCCCTCATTTCCTCTTTTTTCCCCCAATAGCTTTGTATTTCACAGCAAATCTGGTCCATCTAGGAGACTAGGGCATTCCTGAAGGATTTTGCTCAACAGTTGTAGTGCAAGGTATCACTGGTTCAAGTCTCAACTGGGTTATGGGTTGTGTCAGGAGTTCAGTGTTCAGGTAAAACCCCTTTGTGAGAGCTCCTTGCATATTGACCTGAGTTGATTTCACCCCTCTATTAATTCTTTTATTCCTTAATAACACCTTCAGAATGCTGCTTTCATTTGAGAGGCAGTACATCCCATCACCATCTGACATAGAGCTAAGTGTATTAAACTGTTCTGTTATGCCTACTCCCCTTGAAATCATTTCTCCCACTTCATCAGCATCAACATTTCACACACCTACTCCACTTGTAGAACAATTATATTGTCTTTTCATATTCTCAAACTTCTAATACTTCATTTTTAGCTAAAAAACTCATGCTTGTGCTCCCACTCTGGCTCCCCCTGTAAGGTAAAGTATGGACCCAGCTTAACACAAAAAGCTGTTCTCTTCCCTGACACCCCAGGCAGCCACTTGGGATAAGAGTTACAAGAAAATTCAGGTACTTAGATCCCTCTCACACCTCTTCCCTTCCTTCCTTTACTACCTAATCTTGGAAAAAGTTCTCAGTTTTCAGTGTTAACCTGACCAAGTCATGCCTAAAGTCTTCTATAGGCACCTTATTCACTACACATTTTCAAAGTACAAAACTTCTGTCTAAATCCCATCAGAATTTACAAAATTTATTTATTCCTTCCCTGGTTTCACTTGAGGGGTACAGTTCCTTTGGGATGAACCAAGGGACATCTGGACAATCTCTGTAAAAACACAGAAAATCCTATACACTGTCTTTTACTGATCACCCTCATAATCTCTCTGAAACCTTTACTAGCTCTCAATCCAACCATACCTTATTCTCTAATATTTA
The DNA here is from genome assembly GCF_034315485.1 of Pezoporus occidentalis. Lineage (NCBI taxonomy): Eukaryota > Metazoa > Chordata > Aves > Psittaciformes > Psittacidae > Pezoporus > Pezoporus occidentalis. The sequence continues at coordinate 7,004,828 of NW_026912778.1, read as the reverse complement.
TGAGATGGCTGCAGGGTAATCCCAAGGTACAGGCATTGTTTGCTCATCTGTGAATTTTACAAGGTTTCTTAACCTGTCTAAAATTAAAGCAAAATATTTCACTTGTAGCAACCAGAGCAACATATCCTACGTGCTTCTTTTGGCATGTGTGAAAACCATGCAAAACAAAAACATTTTTTCCAGTGTGATAGAAAGTGTTATCATTTTCCATTATTTGTTCCATGTCTAACAGTTCTCTAATTCAAGAGTCAATACTAAGCCCTAGTAAGCACACAAGTCCGACTTGTATGTTTCTTTGTCCCTGCCAGGCTCTACATACATCATGCACAATTTACATATGCATCACAATTTTGCAGCTCCAGATAGAGCAGATCTATTTACCATCACAAAAACTGCACACAAATTCACAAGCTGTGTTTACATATTCACCGTGAACAAAAGAGGATAAAAAGTTATTCTGTCATTGATCTCTAGGCAAAGATGTCTTACAACACACCATGATCTAATTTTCATGAAAGCAAGCGGTAAATACCTACACATCCAATGGAAAAAGGTTCTGAGAAGCTGTCCTCCAAAGATCTCTTACTTCTGTTGGTGCTTTGCACATGCCTACCCAGATGTTCCAGAGCAAACAAAGCTTTTAGCGGAAATAAAGACAATCTGTGGGAAGTGTACTGTAAGACACCAGTCTGACTGAAGCGCTGAAAATGTTTATTTATATTCCCAGCAGAGCATTCATGTGGTACTTTGTGTAGACGCCTGTGAGTGAACTAAAATGCAGGATACGTTTTCAACAGAATTGTCCACCCCTATAATATTTTTTATAGATGTATATGTAAAATATATTAAAAATCCATGGTTTTACGGTTTTACTTTTCAAACAAGCATGAAAGAGAATATGGGGATTTTTTGTTTGCTTGTGCGGTTTTGAGCTTTTTTTAATAAGCACTGCTGAAGGAAAATGCTGCTAGGCAAAAAGGTATGAAGAAGTACTACAAAGTAAACTGACCTTTTACCCAATACTTAACCCACCAGAGGATGAATGGCTAACATGTAACTACTGTGTAAAGCCTCACATAGGTTTTCGAGATGAAAATATTTAACAAGATAAGAGGCATTTTGCTTGTCTTATTCTTACTCTCAGAATAACAGTAATGTCTTTTAACCCCACCAGTTTCACACTACCTAGCACAGTTACCCAATGACTCTGAGCTGCCCTTCTGGGAGAAAAACCTCCTGATGTCACCTCTGAGTGGGAAAATCATTTAGGATATTGAAATCTTATGAATGATACAAACCATGCAACCCCATCCATCTTAACCTGTAAGTTTCCCATGAAAAAGATATAATCAGTTCTCCAAATTGTCTAAGCAATTGTTTAAGATCAGTGGGTGACAGTTCATTCTGATGTCATAATTTTCTGAACTTAATATCCTTGATATAGTTTTAGTGGCTGGAATTTCTGTGAATCTGGTTTGAGCAAGAATTTGCTCTCAAGCCTGCTTGAGTAGTTCCCAATAGCCCTGTTCTATAGGTCTGTAGTCAATGGAAAAATGTCTCAGGAAATTGGATCAGGCTGGCCTACCTGCTTATAAAAGGCAGTGGTTATATATCTTATTGCAGTTGGAACTTTAATTACCACTTTTCCAAAGGAAATCGAATCACCATCTTTGACATAATCAGCCTGAAAAATTTGTTTGCTTCAGCCCGTAAACAAAAGTTCTGAACTCAGGGAGTTGAGCTGAGTCCTTTCCAGTGCCCAATTGCTGTGCTCCTGCAAAATAATCAGCTATTTGAAAAAAGAAATCTGTTCATAAAAGTAAACTTCAGCAAAATCTAAACAGAACTTGAACCTATGAACCAAACTCAAGCATATGTAAAATATGCCTGCCGTCTTGCCTCTCATTTCTGCTGCAATCCAGTCTCACTCTGTCTGAAGTGGAAATACTTCTATGAACATCAGAAGTGGCTGGGAGAGGCCTTTCAAGATTTATTCCAGCCATACATGTATAATTTCAAGAGTTTCAATTACACTATAATATTTTAAATAGTAAAATAAACTTGGAAAATATTCTCAGAGATGGTAAGACAGTAATCAGGAAACAAACAAAGAAGTCATTTAATTGTACAACCTTTTAACCCTTCTTTTATCCTTCAATCTATTTTCTTTAAATTCTCAGGATAAAAGTACATAGAAACAGACTATATATTTTTGTTTGTACTGGTTATATTTGGACATTAAATAGTTATCATAGAAGTCAGAACAAGAAAACACTTAGATCCCCTCACTATAGACAAATGGTTTGAGTTAAAATCTAGAAAAAAAGATCATTTCATTTCTTTTTATTTATCCTGTTTTAGAGAGGCTCTGTAACTACGACCAATGGTTCATGCTTTTGTTCCACTTCTACTTGAAAATCTGAATTGGAATTTTCTCTATTGGCATTTTAAATCTAGCAAAGGACAACAGCTCTTGCCTTTTCATGGATCCCTGGAGAAAAATCTTCATTAAAATAATTCTTTATTAAATCCGTTGTGGAAGGAAGTGAGCTCTTCAGAATTTGGATGCCCCCTCCAAACAGACAGTTTCTTTGTTATATAACAAAGAACAGAGCTGCCATTAGCACTGCTTAATGTCCAACACATAAACTGCCACCCTAGAGTTTCTGTGCTGACAGGAACTTTGAACAGATCTCTCCAGAGCTCATAGAAAGAGGAGGGGAGAGAACTGTAGAAGTGATTGCATAGATTTTACCTGCAGAAGAATCACTCTTGGATGCTGTTGAACTTTTTCTGGAAAAAAAAAGGAAAAAAAAGCAAAACCCCCTTTTCGATCAGCTCTTCAGTAACCTGTTCCTCCTTTGTATGTATGAGAAGTCTACTCATTAAACTGCATCACTACACTATCCATTAGGATCACCTAAACTGGAAAAATAAATAAATAAATAAAAGGAAAATTTGGCAGATTTATCACTCCATAGATGGATGTGGAAATAAGGCAGACTCTTGCTGTGCTTCTCTTGGGAGATATGTTGATTCAGAAGGGGAAAGGGTAGAAGAACAATGTGTAGATGCATTTTGTCCATACAAATAAATCCATAGAAGGTAATTATTCTCGAGCAGTTAATGTGAATCTTAGCCCAACACGCCAGACTCCATGGCTGCATCTACATAGTTCTGAAGGCAGCAGAATCAAAAAAACACTTGTGTTTACTCAACAGGACCATGCAATTACCTCCATTCTGAAATCATGTAATGAAAGTCACATCTCACTTGTGGAGAAGAACAATCTAAGATGTAAAGATTACTATTATTTACAGACTGATTAAAAAGCTATGAACCGAATCTTTTCATATGGCATTCATGACAATAGCTCTATGAACCTTCAGCATGTTTTACAGAAAAAAGTCAGCCACAAAAGAGGAAAAATTAAATTATCATTCTTGTTTCTTCAGGATGACTCCCACAAAACGACTGGAATTGTAGAAGAGCAAGAGAGGATAACTTGGGTCCATTACAATCTCAAAAATAACCTTATTGCTATTAGTCAGACTTAGGGCCACATCCATACTGTAGATACTAAACAAATACATTAAGTGCCTTCAATTCTTGGTCCCTGTTTCTTCCTTTCCTTCCATGGCCTTATGATTCTTGCATATCATCTTCATATTAGTAATGGTAGATGCAGACTCAATCTTCAGGCCTCATATTGCCCAAAGTATCACAATATGAATAGTTACAACTTCATTTCTAAGCACAAAATGACAGAACTGTTTTAGGAAGTAGGAATATTTCCTTCTCACAGTAACTATCCTTTCCCTGACCTCCTCAGTCAGGCTAGGACCTGTATCTTACAGGAAATTTACAATCCAAGTAGCTTTCAGTACAAGACCCAGCTCAGCTCACTCTATCTAAAGTTCTTTCCCAGAAACCTAAGTTCCCTGCATGCTTTGCTGGCAAGAGGAAATAACTTTAGCAAACCAATGTAGGATTCTTTTCAAAACTGCTGGAGTGAACTGGCCATGCACAAATTACTGCCTGAAATCCTGGAAAAAGAGCCAGCAGGAATATAGTGGGATGAACAATAAATAGCAGGGCTACAATGAGCCAGGCTGAACTGCACAGGCACTGACACAGATCTCTGCCTTAACATACAGCAACAACCCAGATCCTCTGACCACCCTCTTGCAATAAAGTTTTATATTTGTCTCGTTCCTAGCACACACACATGCACATACAGAGGCACTAGCTAGTTCAGCTGTCTGGTGAATTAAAGAATGTGTGGAGACCTAATATTCCATGTGAAAAAAATCTGCCTGAATAATTGGTTTTCCTATACCTGTGCAAAGTAAAATTTAAACAAAAATTCCCCCTGATGGCTGTTTATTTTTAATCATAATAAAATTAATTTGCATGTGAAATGAACAGTTTTATTAGAAACAAAAGTAATACATAATTACATTGAGTGAAACTCTACATTTTTACATTATTATTTTTAAGCTATTGTGGTGAGTTGACCTTGGCTGGACGCCAGGTACCCACGAAAGCTGCTTTATCGCTACCCTTCCTCAGCAGGACAGGGGAGAGAAAAATATAATGAAAAGTTCATGGGTCAAAGTGAGAGATCATTCACCAATTACCATCACGGGAAAAACAGACCTGACTTAGGGAAAAAGATTAATTTAGTTTATTACCAGGCCACAGGTCCTCCCAGGAGCCTGCTCCATTGTGGACTTCCCCTGGGGTCACATACTCCTTCAAGCATCCACCTCCTCCAACGTGGGGTCCTCCCAGACTGAAGGTGGATATCTGCTCCACCATGGACCTCCATAGGCTGCAGGGGACAGCCTGCCTTGTCGTGGTTTAAACCCAGTCAGGCAACTCGTTCACTCACTCCCCCCCTTTCTTGCCCTCCCCCTGCTCCTGGAGGGACGGAGAGGAGAATCGAAAAGAATGCAACTCCCACGGGTTGAGATAAGAACAGTTTAGTAACTAAGGTATAACACAAATCACTACTGCTACCACCAGTGATAATAATGATAAAGGAAATAACAAGGGAAGAGAATACAACACCTCACCACCAGCCGACCGATAACTCGCCCCCCCCCAGCCCAACCGAGTTGCCTGACTGGGTTTAAACCACGACATGCCTAAATATGGTTTTCCTTGCAGGCTGCAGGGGAATCTCTGCTCTGGCACCTGAAGCACCTCCTACCCCTCCTCCTTCACTGACCTTGGTGCCTGCAGAGCTTTCTCTCACATATTCTCACTCCTCTGTCCTGCTGCAATTGCTCCCACATAGCAACTTTTCCTCCTCCTTTAAATCTGTTCTCCCAAAGGCGCTACCACTATTACTGATGGGCCAGTGGTGGGGACATCTTGGAGTCATCTGGCATTGGCTCTATCAGATACAGAGGAAGCTCCTTTCAACTTCTCACAGAAGCCACTTCAGTGACCCCCCCCCCCACTACCAAAATCTTGCCAGGCAAAACCAATACAATTACATACCTAAAATTTTCCTTAACTAAATGTTTCAGTTAAGAAAAAAACCCTGTAATACCAATTATGTAATGCAAATTTTTATATTCATTCTCTATGCCTAAAATTTGCACTGTAAGTGAACAAAGAATCACAAAGGTAATGGAGACTTCTGCTTTAAGATGGAATCAGATATATATGTCTGGACAGACACTTGTTAAACCTGTTTTTAAAGAACTTAAACGATTTCATCTTCACTGTTCCACAAGGCTTTATTCCAGGAAAACACCCTTACAAGTTTTCCCTAGATATCTAATATAACTCCTGCTTTTTGCAATTTAAGGTTATTATTTTTTATTCTATATATAACAAACAAGGAAAGCATTGTTCCTTTCCTCTTTGCTAATGGTCTATTTACCGCGTTCCTTCTTCTCATCATATTCCTTTATTATTCTCTTCTTTAAAACAAAAAAATTATCCCAGTGCAGAGGGGAGGGATGGCTTGGCATGTTTTGGACATAAGGTTCTGCTTATACATTTTCCTTTTCATAGCAGCATGCCTCTGTTGATTCCTGTTCAGCATGTGAGCCATACTAATCCACATTTTCTCTTTTGTGCACAAATACTAGTTAGCCTCTTGTTTTGCTTACTTGAGCAAAATATTTTGCTCAATTCTAGTGTGAAGTGACATGAAAACAATGTGATTTGAATCTTTTCCAAGGAAAAAGAGACCTCCTTTAGAATTCCTTCCTCAGCTTCACAAGACCTTTCAAAATGTTTAAAGCTAGCTGTTTTAGTGTCCCCGTCACTCAATAATAGTTATAAAGTATCCCTGTTGCAGCCAAGCTACATGTTACTCAAATGCTGTAATAACAGTGCTTTTAAGGAAGAAAGCATGAAGATTTCAAGTAAAATATTCATTTGATGCTCTTTCTTGCTTTCAGAAAATAAAACTCAGATTTTCCATCCTTCCCTTACACACATGTACACTCACAGGCATAAATTAATTTAGCATGGAAGAAACAGGATTCTGTCACTGTTAGAGAGCTGTTCGAATACTTTCAACTTGCAGTCAGTGCCTAGAAAAGAGGACTTTCTGTTTTTGAATGGAAAAGTTTCATGATAAAAATTAAAGGAACATTTTAGTTGTAATTCCCAAAGTATTTCAGCTGCATAATAACACTATTCTAAAGAAAAAAAAAAATAAAATAATCTGGAGGTGATGGTTGAAGCACTGACACATTTAGGTCCTAGTCTTAAAGCAAGGAATTCATGCAAAAAAAGTGATTTTAAGTGAGACACAGAGGGTAACCAAAATGCAGGGGAAGAGTCCAATGAAACAAATAAATACTCTACTATTTTGAAAATGGTTGGATTACTCAAGAATTTCAAATAAATAAAATTTACAAGTTCATTTTAAATGAACTATCCTTGGTTTATTTTTTATAACCAATAACTTTGGGTGGTTATATGAGAAATATTGAGTAAGCAGATAAATGAAAAGTTTTTAAGGAAAATAATGACTTCTGTGAAAGAATTGTGGAGTTTCTACATTGTGTTACTGCCAAATCAATTATGTGATTTCTCAGGAATGACAGCTCAAGGTCAAGGTAAAATCAAGCTAATAGATTCGTGGAAACAATACCATTGCAACTGACATCATACAAAATATGAAAGTAACATTGTGTTACTCAAAGCATATTCACCTTTCTCTGAACATGTCCTTTGACTTTTTGTTAGCTCAACAGCCCAACTTAAAGCTTTTCATTTCCGGATATTGATGTTATAACTAATAAGGAATTAAAAACAGTTCCTGAAGAATGCCTTCCAAACACCAAGTGATAGACAATTTATTTATACATTAGATTTTACTCTAGTAGCATAAATATTATGCAACCTTATAATATCAAATTGATTTACACTGACAATTCTCAGTTTAAGATTTTTCACCTATTCCTAACTGAATATAACTTCTGTTTCCCTGGTAAAAGCTAAACTATCATTATATAAAGTATTTCTACTAAGAATATGGAGATTATTACAGTTATTTTATGCATTTCTGAGGCTACAGTTAGCAAACTCAAGGAAATCTACCCTCTTGTTGAGGCTAGATGGTTAGCATTCATTGACCAAGTTAAGAGCTACCTTAAAGGCATTTAACAAAAAGAGAAAATTTACTGCCAGAATAAAACATTTCAGCGACAATCTATACAAATGATAACATAAAGATTAGAATTTGTGACTACTAATGATGACAGATTCATATAGAAAAATTAAACATTGGGTTTTCAGAATGCTAGAAGGCTTGCCATCATGGGATAAAGGAAACATTGACACCATCACCTCTCATAGGGAAAAGAACAGAAAACACCCATCTCCAATAAGCAACTGAGATACTTCAGCCCATTTTCATCTGAGTATCTAGATTCAGCTTCCAGGAGAATCCACTGTAAATTAATGTAATTAATGCAAGTGACGTGACCCACTGCAAACTGGTAATAAACGTACTATTAATTTTTTGAATACTTTTCATTCCACTGGGGGTATAGATAATCAGAACATAAATCAATCTTGCAGCATATGTTGCCCAGTATCTAACTCTCCACCCTTTTGCTGATGAAAATGGTTTCTATCCCCCAGAAGCTCTACTTCGTAAAAGCTAAACTGGTGAAGAATAAGCCAAGCACAGCTTTTTTAAATGTCATATTCTCATCTGTGTAGTACAGAACCTTTACATTTCCTTTAAATGAGTTTCAGCTGTTAGCTAATAGAGAAGATAATATAATAACTTTTTAGCATTCTTTGCCTGTAGGCCCAATAGTTATATTGAAGCTATACCCAAAAGGCAGTGTCATTTATGGAAAGACAGCTGGATCTGGGGAGAAGAAAGGCTTTTCCAAAAGGTGGATTCGGCAAATCTGTAGAACTGCTATGAACAGCTGTGTTTCAAGTTTTTTTTCACTGCTCTTAAAGAAGATGCAGTTGACTGTTTTGAGGTTTTGTATAATCGCAGTAATATAAAATGCAGTAAAATATAGCATAACAACTTAATATCCTTACAGCTAGGTTTACAATACGTCTTAAGAGCACACCCACACCACTTTTCCCTCCTTCCTGAGGCTAGGGACAGTATGGTCAAAATCAATACTTATTTTTAAAGGACACTTTTCTCTGAACTTACCAAACTTTTCAGCACTTCAAGAATTATTAGATGGGAATGCCAGTTATTTTAGAGAGCACATGGGAAAGAAAAAGACCTAGATAGTCTTCCAAAACCCTGAAACGTCAGCAAGTCCAAATGCTTCCTTTGATGTAATTTCAAACATCTGAAAAATATTATTAACCCAATGCTAAGGATTCCTCTTAAATCATTAAAGACATAAAGGAGATAATAGACCTGATTCTCACTGTCTTTTATCTCATATAGTTATGAGCTATTTAAAATGCATGCACAAGAAGATACTAATTTTAAAATTGAGAGGGAGGGCAGTGAAATATTTCATCTATCAAAAGCAAGCTCTTTGGTATAAGTAGGAAGACAATTTGATATCAGCTGGCTCAGGTGCACTGTGGAATATTTCTTCTGTTAAACATTTTCTAAAAAAAAGACGTCAACTATCAATTGGTGAAGATGAGCTGTCCTTTTACTTCCCTCTTCCATATCAATTGTATCTCTGATTCCCAAGTGGGAGAGGGAATATGAGGTTGTGTGCCCTCTGGGAAGTACAGTAGTTAGCAATGAATAATATATTAAGAACTTCAAGATTTTAAGAAAAGGCATTTGCTCTCCTTCACCTGAATTTATTTTTCTAATAAGGTTCTTCTTTTGTACTGTGGTTCATGTTTAATGGCTGTCTTGGTTTACTAGGTATATTGAACTATGTAACAGAATACTATTTCAGTTATGCTATATCTGTGGTGCAGAAAGAGGTGTGTTCTGTTGCAAAAGAAATGTAGATAGAGTACATTATAAAGCATGGTAAAAAAGCATTCCCTTGCCTTTGTTTCTAATTATTTCCCAACAGGTCTGGGAAATTTATGTATTTACTCATACTGCATCCAACAGGTTGCCGCCATTTTGACTTTGCTCTTTTACAGACTTCAGTGGTGTAAATAACTACAAAAATCAGAGGTATTTATATTTTATAAGATACTTTAAATATATTTACTTAAACAATGATATAGATTTTAGAAGTTATTTATATTTTATAAGACAAGAAGGGCTGGTTGCGACCAGGGACAAATCTGGCAGAAATTCTTTAGCCAAACAAATTGTGAATTTGTAGTAAGGTGACCATTTGCTTTGATCACTTTTTATAATTACCATTATTATTTTTAAGCCATAAGTAAGAGGAGCCAGTGAAGAGATAAAAAAGGCATAGCTGGCTGAATTTTCCATATGAAGGTGAAGCCTCAATAAAATGCATTACACTGAACATGGAAACTTCCTGGGTGGTTCTGGGCTCCTGTCACATTAGAGCCATTATCAAATCACAGACATACATATTCCCGGTAGCAAAAACTTTCTCTAAGAAATAGATGCAGTTGATTAAGTTACATTTAACTGTTACTGCCCAGTCAACCATTTGACTGCATTAGAAGGACAAGGTACAATGCCAGATCAGCACTATCAGCACTATCAGCACTATCAGCACATGTGGTCGATCACAACTTCTGTAACTATCCATTAGTGTGTGGCTTAAAATTCTGTTTCACAACATCTAAACACAGTTGTTTGGAAAACAGTTTCCATAAACTTCTCAAGGATCTTGTATATTGGAGAAGAGGGAGGGGCTGATTTTCATTCAATAGTTTAACACAGAAAGTCTTAAAATTCTGCTGTAAACTGGAAGCTGATCAACTTCCAGAAGAAGGAATTAAAGATGACTATAGAATGATAGTAAACTTTCACATGTTGCAGGTGAGAAAAAGGCAAAAGGAATCCTAGGAAATATCAGAAGATACACTTTTATTACGAATACATCCCATTCAATAGTCCTAAAAGAGGTCTGAATGCATATGTTCAAAAACCTAAGAGAAATCCAGGGGAGGACTACTTGGATTACAAGAGATGATGAAACCTGTCTTTCACATGAGAAGGCTTGAAGAGTTTATTTTTTTTTAATCTGCTAGTAGAAACAGCAAGAATACATGACTGATCTCTGGAAATTGAGCATATCCTTATAATCCTGACAACGGATAAACACCAAGAACAAAAAAGAGCTCTTTAAGCTAAAAAAGAATGTCAGGAGAAAAAAATAAATAAATAAAATTAGTCATTAGTATTTTAGGCTTTCTTCCTACAGATGAAAGAGTTCTAACATTGGAGCATTCAGATTTCGGAATAGACTTCAAGTGAAAGCAACATGCATGAAAGCCTTCAAGGAGAGAACTCCTTGTATCGAACATAAGGTGATTGCCTATAGCAGAATGGGATTTCTCTTGATGACTAAGTAATTTCCTTCTAGTCTGCTGTTTCCATTACTGTGTGAATATGTACCTGTGCACATACATATACACACATATAGGTATATGCAGATAAAATTTTCAGTACACATACACTACATGTTATTGTATAATGCATTTTACTCAAATACTACAGTGTGTAGTATTTGATTTGACTGTATACATGTGAACAGTAAATATAGCTATGTGAAATGTTGACTAGGAATTAAATGCCATAACCTCTTGCCACTGCAAAGCAAAATATGTACTTTGGGTCTATAACCCTGAGTCAGTGTTTTTATTGACATTAAGTTGTTACACAATATTTTTATTATAGCTAAACACAACAGTAAAGCAAGAACAAATATATTTTTTCCAGGAACTACTTAGGATCTACTGTACCTTAGTATATCCTGAAAAACAGTGACTCACTAGGACATCAGATTTGGAGCATATATGGAATTCTTGTCTATCATGGACTTACCATTTCAACAACATGGGTTGTTGAAATTAGTCAGAAGAAAGCCAGGTGGGGCCTGTTGTTACTACTGTTAGTTCAGTCATGGTATTGATGGAATTACTGAAATCAGTGCTAACTCATTTACTATGTCATGTGCAGCACAGTCTTCAAGATGGTGTGACAAAAATTGAGTCAGTCCAGCGATCCACTGACCATGAAGGAGATGATCTCATTACTTCCACTCTCCTCCCTGAGGCCCAGATAGGCAGCCCTGCCCTCTTCCCCATCCCAGCACTGTGGCCACACTACAGAAATCTAGTCCATATCACTAAGCCCACTATTTATGTTTTACCAATAAAAACAGGGGAGGAAAATTCAACTTTAGCTCTCAAAGTCAGGACCATGGGAGACAAGGCTACATCTTTCAGTATATAATGTTCTTCAACTGGTTTATTCATCTGAAACTGTATTCACAAACTGCATTTAAAATGGATGAAAAACACCATTTCTCGAGACAAATAACACTATTTTCTCAAATCTCTTTTAGGCAATCATTCTGCCAAAATGCTGAAAATCAAGAAGGAGGGGTAATTTGTCTAGGATTATTTTAGAATGGTTTGGATTGGAAGGGACCTTGAAGACCATCTAGTTCCAACAGCTAGACCAGTTTGTTTAAAGCTCCATCCAACCTGGCCTTCCCAAATTATACCCAAAAATGCACTCATTTACATTTAGTATATTTCTAGTAAGCTATTAATCTTTAGATCTAAATTTCTGCTGGATAGGAAAAAATGTGCATGTATTTCTGCATTATACACATATAAATAAAAAACTGAGTTACCCATTTCGTATTTCAAAACCTGTGATTAACATTTATAGTCAAAAAGACCTGTGGCACTGGTGAATTTCTATTCTGGATAAGAAAGGGAGGAGGAGAAAGAGTATATTCAAAGTGGTTTAATTGCTTGGGATTAGATCTGCCTTGTACTGACAAGAAATTCTCAGGAGACAGATTTGTATGTTGACTAGGGCTTATAAATCTCAGGTCGGTAGGAATCTCAATATTAGTGACAAGTAGCCAATCAACATGACAAATAACCAACCATAATACATTGTGTAATTACACTGAAATAATCATTTATCTAGTTAAGTCTATCTACATACAGGAATACAGCAAAATATTCATTCCACAGTCATCCTTGACCCACAGGAACCATTACAAATCTCTAAATGAGGCTAGATGTTCTCAGCATTTTCCTACATAAAAGTTGTTCTCATCTTTGGGATGACTGTAATGTGTTCATTCAGATTATTCAAACTTTAAAGTAAGAGGCAGAAAATAGGATAGAAAGTATCTCTGCTTATTGACTTAACATTTTTTAATTGGATGGCTAAAGTGAGATTGCCACATCACTAGCAAACGTCAAAGTAGAAAAAACTAATAGCTGCTGAACACTTAATTCCCATTAGTGACAAGATTAATTTAACTTATTGTGTCTGGCATCATGTCTGTAATCCTAATTTATCTCCATTTATTATTCGATTTCATGGTACCTCCTCTTTAGCAGCAACAACAACTTTTATTGTCTGTGTTATGTAACAAAGCATATTAAAAATAGGCACAGTATTCTGGAATAACCATATAAATAGCAGGTAGCTGTTGCAGTGCCTATTATAGACAATGCTTTTGCAATAACAGTTCTTTCAGACTTTAGAAACAGTGACGAGAAGACAATCAAACTGACTAGACCTTCTAGCTTAAAACTGCAAACAAGGAAAGTTAGTTCAAAATTTTGCTTAATGGACTCCATAAATACATGGGTCTGAATCAATGTACATGTCCTGGGTTCAGCAGTAGCAGTCATTTTTCCCCTTCTTGGTAGCTGGTGCAGTGCAATGTTTTGACTTTCAGCTCGGGAACAGAGCTGATAACAAGCGATGTTTTGGTTTGGCCAAGGACTTTGTGAGCCTCATGCTCTGCCAGGGAGGAGGGGAAGCCGGGAGGAAGCAGAGACAGGACACCTGACCCAAACTGACCAAAGAATTATTCCATACCACAGCACGTCATGCCCAGGATGTGACTGGGAGTTAGCGGGAAGGGCTGGGAGACTACAGGGTTGGAGGAGGTATCGGTCAGAGCTTGGTCGGGCTGGGGGGGGTGAGTTATCGGTCGGCTGGTGGTGAGATGATGTATTCTCTTCCCTTGTTATTTCCTTTATCATTATTATCATTGGTGGTAGCAGTAGTGATCTGTGTTATACCTTAGTTACTAAACTGTTCTTATCTCAACCCGTGGGAGTTGCATTCTTTTCGATTCTCCTCTCCGTCCCTCCGAGAGCAGGGGGAGGGCAAGAAAAGGGGGGGAAGTGAGCGAACGAATTACCTGACTGGGTTTAAACCACGACAGTACATCATACTCATCCCAATTGCCCCTCTGAATGCAAAATAGTGACCAGCCTACCTAGCAAGAACAAGCAACAGTATTTGCTCTCTACTACCTCAGGGTTCCCTGGGCATTTCTAAAGAAACAAAAGAAATTATACTATTACTAGAAGCAGCTGACAAATTCCTTACTAGAGGCCTTTCTTAGGCTAGTGGTCTGTTAGCTCAGTTTCCCAAGTCCCTAAGCAACTTTCTTCAAAATGAGCTCAGATCGTTTCAACAACTGGACTTTAACTGGTTCATTTTGACTGAGAGGAATGAATATACAAATAGTTCAGCTAGCAGAGTTAATGGGATAGTAGGAGTTCATAATACATATCCAGGATTAACCTATTGTCTTCTATCCACAGAGGGACTACTGAAAGAAAGCAAGCCCTAAATGGCCAATGTTTAATGACATGTATTAATTAAGGTCTTTCCTCCGGCACAGTTCTAGCCAGCCTACTGCATTTGTGATGAGGAGCCACTGCCTCAAGCCCCACATGAGAGGCAGGGATAAGACTGGTGGCTTGCTATATCCAGCACACACAGGTAATTAAACGAGCTGTTCCATCACTGCTACTGCAAAACAGAATCTGGACATTGTCACTAAAAAAGCCAAGGTTTTTTACATTCTATTCTGCATTTTTTAATTGTATCTAATTGGTTTACATATACAGTGTCATTTCTACAATACTGAACACCACATTAACACCTCCATTTGCATGTTTACAGTATCATAGAAATGATGAATTAGTACCAAGAGAAATTATTTTAAAATTTCAAAATCAGAAAAACCCTAAAGGAGATGAGCAGAGGAGCTTACACTGAGCCAATAGCAGCATCAGGCTTCCTCCTTAAGTTCTTAAATGATGCAATCATACCACAAGAAACACTGGGTCAATATAGTATTTTACTTTACTGCTTTCATCTACCTCATATGCTTACTGGTATTAACAACAGCAGCATACTCTCAGCCAACAGAAAAAAATACAGTAAGATGTAGGCATGATGCTGAAGTGACAGTTAACATCAGACCCACGGATCTACAGATTAAACTATGGTGCCTCAGCAAATAGATTGCAATCAAATTTTTATGAGTACCATACCTTTCAATTCCCCCTAAACTCTCTAGATTCCAATTCCATACGTTTTGTTGAGAGGTTTCCCATTGTGAAGGGAATTACTTGAAAAGCACAAGTGCTCTCAGTGTACTGTGGAAATATTGTTGTGCTTTGTTACAAATCAGACTGGATGGAGTCAAAACACTTGACCAGTTCTTAGGAAAGACTGGTTGAAAATAATGAAAATCTCAGATATATATCTGCTTTCGTTGAGTTTATAATATCTGGCCTGAAATTCTTAAATCATCCAATTCCAAGTGATGCACTCTTTTTCCCTTCCGTCACTGGGTCTACTCTGAACTACAAATTCTTTTTTTTTTTAATTAGAAAATATATTATAATATATTATAAAATATATAAAATATATTAAAAATATATTATTTATATTAATATATTATATATTAAAAAATCTTGAAGAAAATTTCTGTATGACATTTATGATGTCTACAGTCAGAATAGTTTCTTTTGATTCCTCTTTCACATAGAGTAAGTGGTGAACTTTTGTGTTTTTATGTGACACCAGGAAGCTTTATCTCATATGACAGTAAACACAAAGTCCAAAAAACAAGTTATAGATAACAGCTTCACTATCAGTGTAATCAAAACCAGTGACCTTTGCTCTTCTTTCTCTTCTGGTATCTTTAGCTGCATTTTGCACTTCCTGGCACTTCTTCAAACTGCAACATTTAAATGTGAATGTAAATACTTGTGCAATTTTATAAAGCTGGTTTTTGGTATGGCACAGAGCTTTAAACCTTGCTTCCTCACAACCATGGCAATTGCTCTTCAGAGTACACAGTCTCGGAAAGAGGATTGCTATGAGAAGGGGGAAAAATTGGAGATCAAATATGTGGCTGAAATGCTCTGTAGAAGTGGGCGTTTTTGGAAATTTAAATAAATTATTCTCTTTCTGTAATTCAGATTTTTTTCCTTAGAAATGCAGACAGATTTCATTTATTTGCTTTTTCCTTTTTGTTTTGTTTACTTTTGTTTGGTTTTAACTTTTACTCTGGAAAATTCTGAAATAGCTGCCTGGACTGCAAAAGTGGTATTTGCTAGATTCCCCAGAGAGTGTCTTTTCAGAGAGACCATAGTCCAGGAAGTTAGCGTGCAGGAATTCGACTTCATGTCATCAGTGGGTGTGGGGGATAGTGGGTGTGTGCTTGCAGAAATAAAATATAAGTCTCATATAAATCAGAGAGGAAACTTCTCCTGAATCTTTTCCTTCTGTTTAATCATTACCTCAGCAGCTTCATCTGTTTATTTGAAAGACTTCTCATCTGTGTATAAGAGGGCTGATGGACTACTGTCTCTCACTTGATTCTGTTAACTCAAAACCATGTAAAAGGGAGGTTCTGGTGCCCCTGATGAGCCTTCCTACTTGTGATGAATAGCTTATTTCATATGGCCTAGAAGAACAGGATGGAGAACTTTTTTTGCCCTGATAATTCATGTTACACAGGAGGGAAATGGTATACAGAGGATTCAGAAAAATAAATTTGTTTCTTTTGTTCAGTTAAAGCTTGAAGTGATCTCCTAAATTTAGAATTCTCTTTGCCCTCAATTGTGTACATATTCTTGTGGACAGTATGAAAACCATAAGTATTATAAGTTAGTTGTCACATATTAAATTCATGCTAAGTAAACTTGCCAAGAGTGTTGTCAGTTGACTTAGAAATATGTCAAGTTATTGCCTTGGAAAACAGGATATTAAAACACTTGCTGATAATTTTGTTTCCCTTGGGGAAACAAACAAACAAACAAACAAACAAAAACTAAGTCAAGTTCCCTGAACTGTCATATGATGACAATGACCGTGCGTGTTTCAAATCACATTTATTTTTTGTTAAAAAATGCATTGACTAATTACTGATATGTGTAACTGTGTCTGCCAAGTTCCAAAAATAAAAGATATGCTTTTTAGTTCAAAACATAATTAGTTCCAAGATGTGTTATGCTATGCTTTTGCCATTTTGCATCCACTGTTACTATTACAAATAACTATGTGATGCTATTAGACAAAGAATAATCAGTCTAGTTGAAAATGTTTAAGAATATTAAAGCTTAATAGAATCTTAATTAGTTTTACAAGACTGATATATAAAAGACCCTGTTCATACTAAAGGCATCTTTGCTTGGGGACTGCATACAGTGAGATTACTTTGCGTTTTACAATCCCAGTGAGAGCTGTAACGAATAATCTCATTATTGCTGCCCTTTAAGTTCCCCTTTTTATGAATTCAGCAGTTTCAGATGGACATACGTCATAACTGACCAGAAGTTAACTTCCCTATCAAAAAGCTGAAGAAATATTCATGGAAAAAAGACTTTACACCACAGATATGTATTTTCCCCTCTGAAAAAAACAATAAACCTTTAATTATTTTTCAAAAGAATAATAATAAATTGAGAAAAATGTTATTAGTGCAGTGTGCAACTACTCTATTTTAATTTTTTTCTTTTACATAAGGAGTCAATCTTCTGCATAAATTTCATCTGTATAACAATGCAAATATAGAATTTTCTCAAGATTGAAAAGAATGATTGAACCATAACTGAGCCATACTACTTTAAACCCAAGGTCCACGTAGTCCAATAGCCCCTCTGTGAAAAGAGCCAATATTACATACCTAGAAAAAGGGTAAGAACAGGAAAAGCACGTAACATACCTTCTGTTAGTATTCCTGATTACCAGTGTCTGCAGGTTTTTCCAAGCTATAGGAAAATATATATAGGTAATGCATACTTAGAAACCCCTACTGGAGTTTTAGCCTGTGAACTTGTTCACGTTTCCTTGGGAGCAAATAAAAATTTTGGTATGTACAGCATCTGTAGAATGGAGTTTCAAGATTCAGCTATGCATTGTATGAAAAATACTTTTGATTGGAATTCAGGAGTTATTACTGATTACAAGACCAGGAATTTCTTAGCTACTGATTGTTTTCATGGTAACACATGGAGGGTTATTTTGTCGCTCAGCATTCATACACGTAAAAAAAAAACCTAAAGTACAACAACAACCATTTTTCAAGTTATCTCAAGTCATTTTTTACATAAGCATCTGTGAGTCAGAAGGATCAAATTGCCTTAAAATAAAATCAAATCAGACTCAGCACAACTGTCACATTTTTGTGTACCTGTAACAATTCTAGGCTGCCTGGGTAAAACTGCATCAGAGACATACAGCACATTCTCCAGATGGTGCTAGTAATTATAATATAAATTCTCCAGAGATCCTGTCTAAGTGATTCAGTATCAAGTGCATGTGAAGCTCATATCGCTACATACCATTGCTAATATCTACAGTGCACACCACTAGTCACATACTATCCAAATAACATCTGTGTGGTACCGTATGCTGAAAATCCAACGTGATTTTCTGTGCAAGCTTTTCTCTGTTTCAAAGCATGTTTTTACCTCCAAATATATTACACAGTGGGATTTTTTTTTTTGTCTATGGTGACCTTGTATTCCTAAAAACTGCCTGGACGAGAAGACAGCTCTTGTTTTGTAAGACAGAACTAAGTAAAATGTTGCATGGAAAAGCACTTGTTCCTCATAGCACGTCATCATTTTTTCTGGTTGCTTCCTTAATCCAGTGTTGGCCTCTCAAATACATGTAGTTTACCTCTCTATATTGAGAAACAGCATATAAGAACATAAACCAAAAAAAAAAAAGTCCATTCGTTGTGACAGTAAGGTCACTGTTGCCTGAATTTACTGGACACATGCTAGTTTTTAATCTTATCATCTCTGAAACTTCTAAAATATACACAGCTTCCACACTGCCCTGGTTTTGATTCAGTAGTGTTATTGCACAGAAAAAGCTATGGAAATCACATCAGGTGTTAGATAAAGGCTCTAAAACATATTTTCTGAGTATCACTTTTTCCCCATTGGCTCATTTATATAATCACAAACTAGCCAAAAAAGCATCGTAAGTCCTTTCTGAAATATGTCATTAAAAGCAGAAATTTCTTCTATATTTCCATTTTAAAAACAAACTGAGACATAAACAGAACTAGCAAGCAAACAAACCAATACTATTAGTAATCAGGTCTCATACACTTTTAACTATACAAATTGCTAGGCAAACTGCAAGGATGAGGCTTCGCCCTATATGCAAGTTTGCATTCAATTAACTTCTCTCTCTTTCCAGAGATTCCAAGGTGAGTCAATCTCATCAGTTAGTATTTAGCCATTATACAAACTAAATGAAAGCAGAAGGTATCATATGATCTAGATTTTTAAAGTCTCTGTGTATACGATTTTGTAACATTGGCTGTACCCCGATGTGATATATGACCCTTAGCAGATAATTACTCTGCATTTTACAAGCTTGAATAGGTAGGTGAACATAAACATAGCCTGCCACATCAAAAAGCCATGCTTATTGGACAATCTTAGGAAGGCAAGCAATGGGTTTGAATGTTTTTATCAAAATAAAATAAAAATAAAAATAAAAAAAGGTGTAACCAAAAGTTGTAGATGACCTCAATATTTTAAATAAACCGTTTCATTTTCAATTCTTAAAATAACATATAGTCTTGTAACTTCAAGGAAGTCAAAAAGAAATTCAGAGTCAAATTAATTTAAAGCATTGTTTTGCACACTGAACTGGACTCAGGACAGTAGCACAATAAAAACATTTAGGCAAGTATCAGATTAATTTGCATAACTAATCCTTCCTGCAAAAGACCTGTGTCACAATGTATGCAGTTATCACAATAAAACTATACCACTTTGACAATTACTGTTGGAGATTTCACTCACAAGTTTCTTGTTTTCTTTTCACTAGGCCCAGTAGGTAGAACAGCTAGATAAAAAAACATCCAAGAGCAAGATTTATTCCACACTGATATAAGCTGCATTTCATTGCAAACAAATATACATGGCAGTTGTCAAGTGAAATGCACAACGACAAAAACATTATTTGACACATTTTATGACTTGATTATGCTCTGTGTAAAGCCAGAGCAATCATTTTACTTATTCATCTGAGTGGAACACCAGTGAGAACACAAAGTTAGATTCTATACACTCACCATGTTGTACAAGCATCCTCTGAGAACTAATGTGAAGCTAGGTGGTTGCTGTTACTCAGATGTTGCTGAGAGGGAAACTGAGAGAAGCTAGAGATCTTGCTAACAACTTGTTGCACCCTACACAACAATTCAGAGCAGGTCAAGCAGCTTGTCTTAGACCCAGATGCCTGTCAGCAGAACAAAATAACCTTTACTTTGTAATCTTGTTTGAGCATATTATGCTTTCTGCTCAAGTAAAGAACTTTCATAAATTGAGTATACATGCAAGCATCCATTTCAGTTTGCATAATATACCTTTAAGGGCTCCATGTATTCTACACTTACTTTTTTCTTGGATCAGAGTTAAGAGCCCTTTCTATCCTGCCAAAGTGATAGTGTTAGAGAGGGTGAAGTGTTTACAATAAAATAATTATATAAAATAGTAGAAATGATTATGTTTGAGAAATTTATAAATCAATAGTGAGGTTTTGTATATTAGAAAATGTTGTAACTTTGCAATTTTGTATCACGGCTGTTCTGTAACCAGTGTTGCAATGATATGTGTATGGGTGGATTTAGAAAGGTATGTACTGGAGACTATACCCAGATGGAACCTATGCATAAGGTAGCCAGAAGAGCATACCAGAAGCTGATAAGAAAGTGCTAGCGTCCACACAAGGATTGGGATATATCCAAGTAAGGAAAAGGTCCTGAGGAAGACTTCTTACTTCATCTGAGGAAAACTCCTTACTTCATCAGGACGACCACCAGAGGGGGCGACGCAAGCGCAGAAGAGGCTGATGTTGTAATAAACTGATGTAGCAATCTTTGATGCATATGTATTAGTTAATGATGTAATCTGTGTTGAATATGTATTAGTTACGAAATTTTTAGTGTATAAATTGCGAACGCGATGTAACGGGAATCGGAACCAGATTTGGGTGCGTACCCCTGGTTCCCAGCACCTCAATAAGGCACCTCATATAACCATCCCGGTGGTTATGTGTTTGTCTCGACGCTAACAATAGGGAGTCAAAATATTGCTCCAAGATGTTCTAGAAGTAAATCAAATTAACTTCAGCACATGCTGAATTTAACATTGGAGAAGCAATGTAAACTATGCCTTGTGTTCACTGCGATCATTGACCTGAAAATGTGAGATTCTTCAGAACACCTACATCAAAACCTTCTATTTGGGAAATACGCTCTGTCATGCTAGATGTTATAATTACCATGAATCTTAAGCATAATTAGATAACTGATTACAGAATGACCTTCTGCTATTCTGTTATGGAACTGATTCAAAACACGGTCTGCAAGAAAAAGGGAGAAAAAAAGAAATCAGTTTAGATAAGAGTATAAGTTGTTTCATAATAGTTGCTGTTAATTTCATTGATTAGTTCTTGAGCTACAATTTTTATCAGTTTCTATTTTGTATTAATTTGTTGAATTAGTGATACTCATAAGGTGAGAAAACAAATGGTTAAATATTTCCTAATTCTTTTGTATTGTTTAAATACATCTATGCAAGCTTATGTATGCTTATACATGAATGTAAACAATACCACATACATTGGGCTCTTTAAATTACCACTATATAATCGACATACAAAAGGTGCAATTGGATCAACAATTTCTCTTAAGATATCTGTCTTAACTGCAAGAGAAGTACCTTCCTAGATCCTCAGTCCATTCCTATATCCCTTGCTTTCTCACAGTCACAACTGGCTTAGTAAGACAACTTTTTCCTACATTTTTTGTTTTCAGTCTTCCATAACATAAAAAAAAAACAACACTCATGTATTAAACTAAACAGTTATTGCAAAATGAATCATTATGTGTCATACATCACAAAACAATTATAAGATTAATTACGGCATGTTGTAGCTACAGCATTTGGAATCTTGCCATTTGCTAAATTTGTTTTCAGTTAACTTTCTGGAAAACAAGTAAAACCCCATCAGACTTTTTTAGATAGTAGTTCCTGTCACTTTTTCTTAATCTCAGCTGGGTTGTTTATCTACCCTGTAGCACCATTACTATTTGTTCTTTAGGTTCCACAAACTTTCTACTACATGAACATCATCTCGTGCAAACGAACTAAAAAAAAAACAGTAAAACAAACAAAAATAAGCAACCTCCTGTTAAGAATACAAATATTAACTAGATAAATTAAACATAACCCTACTGTACATAGCTCTCTAAGCAAAATGTTTAAAGGTCTGCATCACACTATCTTCATAAAGGTCTTGACAGCAGAAGGGGGAAGGGTCACAAATTCCAAAATGTAGGCTGTGAGCCACAAAGCATTTAGCAGCTGCTTAATTTAAAGCAGGCAAGTAGTCCAAATGATAGTAAACTGTGTTTAAGTCTGTTTGCTTAGTTACTTGTCTGCCTGCAGCTAGCAAAACCTTTTCCAAGCATTGAAGCCACTTTCATGGAGAACGTGTCTTTACTAGGAAACTGCGTGTCTTCACCTACGGTAACAAATGCCTATTAAATTCCTGACGAAGACAGGCAATTTGTAGCTTTCACACATTAGTAATTTGCCATAGCATCTTATGCCGCAGAAAATGACCAGCCTGATCTTCAAATTCATGTTGAAATTATGAACTGATTTATCTCCATTTAGGATTTTATCTCATACTGGTAATCTTTGTTAAATGCTAGATGAAGTAAGTAACGACCACCTTGATTTTTTGGAGAAAACGATGTATGAGATAGCTTATCTGTTTACCTGAGGTCTAAATTAGGATTCATCTGAAAACGAAGTCTACTAATGATTACATTGAGAATAGTCTGCTGATCTTTATCATCTCAGTGTTAACAAAAGACGGAAGTTTCTCAAACTGTTAAAATGCAAATAACTCATAATGATCCCTGTGGGGTGGGGAAGGACTATGTTTGGGGATAGATATTTGTCCTTTGTCAAGGGCCATTCTTGACAAAAACTGTTAGACTCAGTCACATAGGGGGTTTCAAATAAAATAGTTTTGTTGTTGTTGCAGGTTTACATTCTTTTAAAAATCTAAGCCAGGTTTGTAGTGATTTGCCTGATTTTCCAAGTGAAACATACACGTGTGATGTTCCTAGAATCCTGTTTGGTCGTTGTTTGTTTGTTGTTTTGGGTGTTTTCTGGTTTTTTTTGGCTTGTTCTGTTTTCCAGTGAAGATAATTTCTTGTTTTATTACTTTAGAAAATGGTAATTTGAGAGGGATGGTATTTTATTGTTCTTTTTGCATTGCTGTATATTTACATCAGGAGTTACAGACCGATGCTGAAGATCTCAGCTCCACCAGCCCCCACTAGACCTGGCCTACAAACTTGGGTCCCATGTTCAAGACACCCAAACCTCTGACTATGACACCATCCTTTTAACCATTTATTTAACCTGGGCAATCCTCTTAGCTTTTTTTTAGGTCCTCCCCTGTATCCTGGAGAATTGACGAAAAGACTGAGCTCCAGAGCCCCTAACCACCTCTCCTAGGGCTCTGTAGTTCTTCTTTATGTTCCCCAGGCTACTACTATCTATATCCCTAGCACCCACATGTGTCACCAGAAGTGGGTAATAGTCCGTGGGACTTGCTAGAGCAGGCAGCCTCTCTGCCACATCCCTGACCCGTGCCCCTGGTAGGCAGCACACCTCCCTTGAGACCGGGTCAGGCCGACAGATGAGTGCTTCTGTCCCTTTCAACGTAGAGTCCCCTACTACTACGACCCGCCACTTTTTCCTGGCAGCACCAGTAGAGATCTTCTTTACCACGGCATCAGCCAGCTGTTTCTGGCTCGAAGTGTGTTTCTTCATTAGCCCCCTGCAGGACAGCAAAGCAGCTCTGCGTGGGGACAACAGATTTAGGAGGAAGCCCCTTGCTTTTGATCATCCTTTTCGTCCTTTGTTTTCCTTTTTTTTTTTTTTTCTTTTGTCACTAATTCCCAGCTTCCCAGGTTAACGGCCTCCTTCTTTCCTTCATGAGCTAGAGGAGAAGCTTGAGGGCCCTGCACAGTTTGGGCCTGGAGCAGGCATTCCTGCTTCCTCTCAGCTTCCCTGACATCTCGCAGCCTATTAACAGCATCCCGCAGCTCAGCTCCTGCTGCAGGAGGACCTCCACCAGGGAGCACCGTGTGCAGCCCTGCCCATTGTGCACCCTCCCCTCACCAGACCAGTGCAGGCACTCTCTACACCCTGAGCTCTGCACTGCAGCCTCCCCTCTCATCGGCTCTGTCTGGGTGCCTACGCTGGCCACCGCCGGGGCAGCCAGAGCAGAGCTCCCGGACCAGGCCCTGATCATACGATGAGGGCTCACCACCTCGCTTGCCAGCCCACGCAAACTACAGCAACGCGGTCCTTTGGGGCAGGCTTTTAACCAGTCAGGGCTGGTGCCGCTCCTCCTGGCTCCGCCCCCTGTGAGTCAGCTGCTCGCTCTCGTCAGCTGAGCTGCCGGCTCCCGGGCAGGTCCTGTCGAGGACTTGGGGTCCCTCGGTGGCTGTTGCCGCTCTGAGCTGAGGCTCCTGGACGCTGATCTGCGCCCCGCTCCGGTGTTGAAGGCGTCCTCTCTCGAGCTACTCACCTCAGAATAAATTAACGTTTATTTTTGTCTGCTGCTGAATAGTAAGCTGATGTTTTGACAGAACTGTTTATCATAGCAGCAGTTCTCTTGTGAATGGTAATGGCATAGTTGCAGACTGCCACTTCACATGTGAAGTTAGGATTGTGTTTCCTGGTGTGCATCACACTGTATATATTTACAATGAATGCCAACTTCCCCTTCATTACATAGTCACTTAGACTTCTATGGTACTTTAGCTGTCTTCAAATGCTCTAGTAAATGATACAATTTGAAAACTGTCTCACCCACTGATAATATCATTTTCTAAATAATTTATAAATACATTGATGAGCACAGCTGCAGTGGACCAACAGTGGTTAGCTCCCTCTATTATAAAAAAAAAATATAATTCTTTTTTATTATTATTGGTTCTTAACCAGCCATTTATCAGTAGAACATTCCCTCTTATTCCATAACTACTCAGCTACTTTAAAAGTCTTTGGACAAATACAGGTAAACTATCAGTCATATCATCTTTAGCTACATGTTTGCTGATGCCTTTGAAGATCTTCAAGATGTCTGAAATGGACTTCCCTTTAGTGAAGTTATACTGAATCTTCCCAAAGGATTGTATTTATCCAGATTTCTACCACCAATTAATTTAATATGCATTAAGATTCTGACTCCACAGGTACTTAAATGTTTAATTATTTTGCTTACCTGAATCACCCATTCAACAGCATGAGGCTATTTTTTCCTCTATAGTAAATACAGAAGTATAAATGCACTCAAAAAGTAAGTTAACACAAATGTATTATACTGTAATGATGCTGCATTACAATAAGTCATTTCTAATAAGTAAGCTTTTGTCAGATGAAGAAGTTGGAAGCAACTTCCATATGAAACATACTTAGTCTGGAGGACTGGAAATAGAGTATGGTATTTGGCAAGGGAAGTTTTCAACATCCTTTGGTCTCACTCTGAATTCATGTAATATGGAAAACCAGCAGCTGGGAAATATTGTGTCAGAAGTGACACCAGCTGGGTTAAAGCAAGAAGAGGTTATTTTGTCTGAGACTATAGATATATGAGAAAAAAAAAAAAAAACAAACACACCCCACAAATAAATTTAAAAACAATATTAAAAAAATAGAAGAACTATAAGCTCTTCCCAGCCTAATTTCTTCTTGGCAATTTTGCCAGGAATGTTGAGGTGATTGGACCAGCATTCCCATACAGCTCAAGTCTCCACAAAAAACTAAAGTAGAAAGGGATTTAAACACTCTGTTTTAATTCTCATTGTCCTGGGTTTAGCAGTAGCAGTCATTTTTTCTCCTTCTTAGTAGCTGGTGCAGCTTAGTTAGAAACCAAGATTCTCAAAGCTTATAACAGCCTTTTATTAGGTGTAATGGTTATGAATACATTTTTACTCTGACAAAGTCTTCAGAGTAATTACATACAGATTATCAATTTTTCTGTATAGGAAAAAAACAGTAACATAAACTTGTAATATAGCACAGCTAAGAGGAAATTATGTATTTGGAAATACCAAAAAAAGATGTAGTTAGGATGAAGCAGGAGACAGGAACAGGTGACTTTAGAAAAGACTATCATAGATACTGATTTGGAATGGAAAAAATTAATAGCCATTATCAGGCTCTTGCAAGACATTAGCACGGAAATAGAAATCTCACTCCATCCTTACAATTCTTGCCAGCTCAAAGCGTCCTAGAAAGCATCACAACATTTCAGAGTCAGCAGCTACCTCTGAAGCAGCATTCTATTTTAGCTCCAAGGTGCCTTTGTGAAGCAAGTCCCTCCCTCAGTTGTCTCCAATAACTGCATACTAATTTACATTGCAGGGCAGTCTCAGAGTGCACTAATTGATTTTCTTTTGGATGAGATTTGAGATATAGTACAGGACTTCACTTAACACACTTCTACCTAAAACACTTTAGTTGGTAACAGACATTCGTCTTCTGCAAGCCTAGAGCTAACCTGAAGTAACCTTTCCACACTGCAAACATATTTTGTGGGTGTCCTCAGCAATTTGTTCCTAGCTAACCTAAATAAAAGAGACATCAATAGCTCACACAAAGGAAAAGTGCATGTATGCTATAGTGTCCACATACTATGTTTTGCTCTGCTTTCAGAGTAACATTGAAAAATTATAAAATTAAGTAATTACACTTTCATATGCACAGTTGAACCAAGTTTACCTGTACTGTAATACTCAAAACGCATGGTTGAAACTAATCTAATTAAACTTGAACACAGAACAGAATAATGCTGAGCAGTAAGAATAGTTCAACATGCAGAGCAAATCTCAATTTTCCACATTTTGATAATCAAGGCTGACACTTTGAAGTTTTTCCTCAGTTTAGCTTTTGAGACAGATGCCAAGGTCCCACCTACTTTGGTGTTATGTTTATAACAGATGACAGTTCCAAGCTAAGTCCGCTGAAAACCATTTAGAGTCAAGTCTTCAGTTCTTTGTCTATCGTGTTAGACTGAGAAGCCACAATACTTTAATACAGCTCTTAAGTATTAAGGCAGCCAGCACACATGAAAAAATTTGATTATACTATTCAAGAAGCCCTTGCAGGCCTGTAAATATGCCAGCTGAGTACATATATCAGTCAGCCACTATTAACAAGAGGCCAGAAAAACAGCCTCTTTGCAGGAGACAGACTCAAAATTGTACCCAAGCATCTCGTAAAGGAAGGTCAAGGCCAAAATGAACATATCCACAGAGGTTTATAATTTAGTCACAACTGAAAAAACCTCATAACTTATCCTAATCCCAGATATTTTAACAGGTCTTTCTCTAAGCATTATTCCATTTGTTCATGAACAGATGTCCAACATAAACTACTTGGTGAAAACATATTTACTCTTCTAGACAAATATTATCTTCAAGACTGATATTGGCAAGTCTGTTTAAATGAGGAATCATTTAGACTATGGAACTCCTGAGGCAGCTACAAGATAGATAACATCTAGCTTTTGGAATAAGGGTAATGACGAAATTGTTTCAACAAAACAACAGTGAAACATATGGAGTTATTATAGACATCCACATAATAACTGGGGACATGATAATTACAGTCAATCAGGGTGTAACATGATCAGAAACAGAAGAAAAGGAAGGCAAAGATCCAATTAGAAAATATTAATTTAATTCTAGGATGAACGGTAATTGAAGGATGGATGATGGCAAATACAAAAGGAATCTAGGTGGATGACAGCAAAGATGAAGACTTCAGCAGTAGTGAAATTTTTCTAGTCGAAAAAGCTCTACAAAACATCCTGCAGATAATTAGACTAACCACAGAGGGCACCCGAGGGAAGACAGCTGTGCTGAGACAACAGGATATAACTTGGCAGCGATCAGAGAAACATGATGGAGCTTTGCAGCAACTAGACACAGTGCTCTGCTGTGTGTGACTGCAGTGCTTGCTGTCCAATACATGGACATAAATTCATAGTTTTAACTCTCCCATTGTCTGATTTTCCAATCATCACTTTGCTTTACATGCGCTTTGTACTTTTCTAGATTAACCTCTCTGGCCCAATCATCATGCAGCTGGATTGGGAAATTCTTACTACAAGTAATGTGAGCTCACTGAAACAGAATGAAATTTTATGGAAACCAAGAAGGAGAACCTGGCTGCCATGTTAGCCAGAGGGAAATATAACACAGAAAGCTTCACTAGCAGGAAATGTGACAGATGTAATGGAGATATGCTTTGCTGTTACATTACCATAAACAGCATCTAATGGACTGCTGTACTTGATGCGAAAATCATTGATCTATGTTATGAACTTCAGCTCTCACAAATTAGGTGACTATGTAAAAGTCGCACACATAAAAATCCTCAATGCAAACTATATAGAAAACTGTGGCCAGGTTATAGAACAGATTACCGGAGGAGCCAAAATTGTCTGGGCCTGTGGAAAATAACTATTTTATTACAACACAGATTGTAGGTAGCAGGTGACTTATGTGCTTCACCATTTCTATAGTTAGAGTAAGGCTTTCACAGCACAAGATCTTGTACTAGGCAGATGATGTATTGGTTAAGTAGGTATAACTCAATAAGCAAATCAATTTATTGCTATATCAGAAGTAGATGACAATTAATAAAAAATGTATACTGTTAGGATGAAATCTCTAGTTAACAACTATATACATCAGTATATTTTTCCAACGTAAGCAATTCTTATGATTAGCTCTTGTAGAGAAGCTTGGAAAGCTGTTCCACAGTGTGCTAAGTCCATTATCTGTTAAACAAGTGAATACATTCCATCATTGCTGTAAAGAATATTTAAAAGACAAGGAATTCCTGTGAGTCACAAAATACCTGTAATTCAATTTTGAATGGATACATTTTTGAAATCATAGGGAATGAAGTCTATTAACTCCAGGTCTGGATAACGATAATTCCAAAGAAAATGGTCAAACATGAAAGCTAATGCTTCTCGAGACAGATACATATTTTCACTCTGGATCCAGAACATTTTTGAAGCTGAGTACTGCATCACTGACAAGTATTTATTACTTTCCTGAAAAGCTGTTCACAATAGGACATTAAGGATGATTTTTTTATATGTGTCGCACACTTCTATGATTCACAGTAAATTTACATTACAGTAAAATATTCAAAGGTATAAAGAGAGTACTATGCCAAAAGAAGCAGCCAAATGGCTTATACCACACAATATAAAGACTTGCATGACAATCTTAGGTATTCACATCCAGACTTGAGCAGGTGATAAAGACTGAGCTCACATGAGTTAAGTGTTAACAATCTCTAACCTACACAGGTATAATCAGCAGGTTGTCAGAAGTGTGCCTCAGGCCTAATGATGAGGACATTATTTGTCTGAGATATTTTTAATGGGAAATAGCAGAGGTAGTGTATTGTGATACCATCTTTTAAAATTAGTCATGTTTAATCACCAGAAAGCTTCCATTTGGGAGAGGTCTCATACATGAAGCAGAAACTGGATCAGAGTCTGCAAAACTGGCTAATCTGCACAAGTGATTGTCAACTAAAACCTCCTTAGAAGAGCTCTGTCTGGAATGATACAGTCTTTGTCTCACTCAGGTCTGATCGTGCAACAGTTAGGAAGAACAATTAGGAAGTATGGAAACCAATGGATCACATACTATTGCCCATGAAGCTGAATTACAGAATGTACTGTACAGACTAAGGAGCAAGCCCTGACAGCTGGAATGGGAGCAGGTGTAAATCAAAAGCAATTTACAGCAATACCCAGTCAAGCCTAGGATCTAAAGCAGCATTATAATTAATAGTTGTCCCTATGCATGGCTGCCACTTAGCATCAGAAAGCTCTGACAAATTTGTTGAGTTTTCCCTTCCCAATTACTTCTGACAATGAAAGCACAGTGGTGTAAGCAAGATAAGCATTATGATTCTGTTATGTTCCCTTTGCTATGTTTGGCACTGCTTGTATGTATGTTCTAGGTTGCAACAGTTTTGGTTTTATTTTGCAAAAACAGGTTTTATTTGATATAATATGAATTTCACATAGCTGCGTCGTAATTGGTCTCATAATAGGGAAAAAGAAGATAGTTTTACTTTATTCCTTTTATATTTTTCTTTTATACAAAAAGGGGAGATTGAAAGAGGCATAAGCACTGTTTCACATCTCAGGAAACAAGCTGCTTCCTTGGTCTTACTGAGATCTGGAAATATTCCAGGCCAATAAAACACTTTTCTTTCTAGCACTGAAAGAATATTCGTGATTTCTGTGACTATAGTCTATTTTAACTGAGTCCACCTCTCTGAAATAAGCTTAATTTTGTCACCTCAGATAAAATTGTAACATTAGCTGGATTTTTTATTAAAATACATTCTATATAGAAATAACACAGATTTTAAATGAGCTGTGATAGTGTTCTTTTCCTAACATACAAATTCACGATTTTCTCTTGGTAAGACAAAGCAACAAAGTGGAGGGCTAATATCTGTGTTCTGTTTTCCTTTTTTTTTCATGTTGTCACAGCTTAGACTAAACAAAACTGTTCTATTTTAAAGTCAGAAACTTTGTATAATTATTTTAAAGAATTAACAGAGCTCTTAGAATATCTGATTGTAAGGAATCAGAGATACAAATATTAAATAAATACAATAAAAAATAAATATAAATATTATCTAAATGAAAATCAAGTTATAAGAATAGTTTGGCTGTATATTTAAACACTCATACATAGCAAAGATGTTAACTACTTAATAATGTCCCCATTATTTTATTGTCCAACATATTGTTTTATTTTAGTTTCCACTTATTATTCATAAGGAATAAGGATGTACTATTTATGCATCTATATTTCCACTTCAGAGACACAAATTTAATGAACATCCTTGTCACTAAATTGGAGAGACATCAATTTGGTGGATGGACCACTTGGTGGATAAAGAACTGGCTGGATGGTTGCACACAAAGAGTTGTGGTCAATGGCTCAATGTCCAGCTGGAGACCAGTAACAAGTGGTGTCCCTCAGGGATCGGTGTTGGGACCAGTCTTGTTTAACATCTTCGTCACTGACATGGACAGTGGGATTGAGTGCACCCTCAGCAAGTTTGCCGATGACACCAAGCTGTGTGGTTCGGTTGATACCCTGGAGGGAAGGAATGCCATCCAGAGGGACCTTGACACGCTTGTGAGGTGGGCTGATGCCAACCTCATGAAGTTTAACCATGCCAAGTGCAAGGTCCTACACCTGGGTTGAAGCAACCCCAGGCACAGCTACAGGTTGGGCAAAGAAGAGATTCAGAGCAGCCCTGCAGAGAAGGACTTGGGGGTGGTGGTTGATGAGAAAATGAATATGAGCCAGCTTCAGTGTGCGCTCTCAGCCCAGAAAGCCAAGCGCATCCTGGGCTGCATCAAAAGGAGCGTGACCAGCAGGTCGAAGGAGGTGATCCTGCCCCTCTACTCTGCTCTTGTGAGACCTCACCTGCAGTATTGTGTGCAGTTCTGGTGTCCTCATCATAAAAAGGACATGGAACTGTTGGAACAAGTCCAGAGAAGGGCCACGAGGATGATCAGGGGACTGGAGCACCTCCCGTATGAAGACGGGCTGAGGAAGTTGGGGCTGCTCAGCCTGGAGAAGAGAAGGCTGCGTGGAGACCTCATAGCAGCCTTCCAGTATCTGAAGGGGGCCTGTAGGGGTGCTGGGGAGGAACTCTTCATAAGGGACTGTAGTGATAGGACAAGGGGTAATGGGTTAAAACTTAAACAGGGGAAGTTTAGACTGGATATAAGGAGGAAATTCTTTCCTGTTAGGGTGGTGAGGCACTGGAACAGGTTGCCAAGGGGGGTTGTGAATGCTCCATCCCTGGCAGTGTTCAAGACCAGGTTGGACGAGGCCTTGGGTGATATGGTTTAGTGTAAGGTGTCCCTGCCCATGGCAGGGGGGTTGGAACTAGATGATCTTAAGGTCCTTTCCAACCCTAACTATTCTATGATTCTATGAATTTAATAATCATTAATAATGTTTCATAAATAAATAATAAAAAATCATAATAATTAATGAGAAATAAATAAATTTTTAACCACTGAAATGAACTGAAGTTCCATACTTTGCAGTACCAATGCCAAATCAAACTCCACATTGACTTTAGTAAGATTCCAGAAACTGGGTTCCAGAAAGGTAGTGAAGTGTGTTGATTGATTTTATGTTCAGTTGCTGTCAATTCTATAACCTGTATTAACAGGAAATTGTAAGTAGTGATCAACATGTCTCTTCCTCAGTGATGTTTGTGTCACCTTTCTTGGGAAGACCATGATCATTCAAATACCTAGTAAATTATCTCTCATGTATTGAGAGTACATAAACTAAATGGCAAGTCTATCACCACATACATTACATCTAACTTTGTCAGTTTCTGGTGCAGAATATTGACAGGTACAGCAGTACCTAGGAAAATCAACCTAATCTAACAATGAATGACTGCAAATGCTAATTACTTTGTATCAATTTACTTGGGCAATTTTATTATTGTTCAGAGCTTTTGTCTCTTCTTTTTTTCACATTTTTTCTATCCTCATATCACATGCCAAAGCATTTCCCCAAAAGTTCATCTCCCTGTTTTAACTTCATTTTTCAGGTACAAGGACTTCAATTTATAAGTAAACATTATACAAAAGTAGTTCCATGGAACTGAATAGAAACTGCTTACCTACTTTAAGCACATGTCAAAATGTTTGCAAGGTCTGATCTTTACAGCATTTCTTTAAAAGAGGAATAGCTTTGTGTTCTAACCAGGAAGATACCTTAGTTTTGTTCCCGAGGCAAAAAAATGTTGTGACATGTTAGGACTACTTGACAAACAAATCATAGTTTTCCAGTTTACACATAAGACTTATTTCAAACTTATTTGAGATTTGGAGATAAAAGAAGCATGAAGTTCTACATTCCCCAAATATTCTCATAGCACCTTGGGCATATGTAATGATTTTTTACAAGAGTTTAACGTAAAAACAAAATTTTGCTTCAGAATTTACAGTACAATGTAAATTTTAAATGTTGTAATCCAGTGAACTTTTTTAAACCATAACTTAAGGAAAATTCTGCCTAAAGAAGTGTGAATCTGGAATCTTTTTGTTGAAATCAACAGATATGTTCCAGATTTAAACAACTGCAAATAAGATTTATTATCATCAGTCATAATCAGACATTTTAAGGAGAAAAGTAGGGTATTCTGCAGTCTATTTTTTGTATATTCTGCCTTGGAAAGAAATATTGAAGACGTTACACTGTCAGCTGGAAAAAGAATGGTCATTTATTCTTACCTTTGCAAAATTAGGCCAGTAACTTTGCTGCATAGGATGAACTCAAGACTGAGTCATGGTTACAGTATGCTGGGTGTGGCTGCAAAAGAAAGAAATATTCTTTACCTTGACAATATTTGTTGTTACTTGGGGGGGGAGGAAAAGGGGTGGGATAGTGGCAACTGTGGGTGATTTTATCAGTGAAGGGGTGTGTTCCCAGCAAATTAGCTGAGTATGCCTGCTAAGCAGAGTTCTCTCTGACCTTTTGGTACCAGAACAGCAGTAGCAAAGACAAACAACAAATAGTCTAACAAGGAATCACAAGAAATCTTGAAGTTATCAGAAACTTTTCAACATATGCTAAGTTTGAAAGTCCCTAAAGTATCCCAGGGATGGTTGCAGTTTTTACAACAGGCATTTTTCCAGGTTCCTGACAGAAAGGCTGCTGGGTGCAAGGACAAGTAGGTCACAGATATTTAGTTACCGTATTTGCTCACCTATAACTTCCAAGTTACCCACTCAAATCCAGTGCACTTCAGCAATTATGTGTATTAAACATGTCTCTATAGTATATGTGAATGCTTAGGGCAGAGTATTTTTGCTGTGGTCTCTGATCTGTAACAACCTGCTGCCTTTCCTTCCTGGTATCTGCTGGTCCCTGTATTCATATGGCCTGCCCCTTCCACCTCAACCTCCCTGCTCCCCAGTTTCCACAGCTGGCTCTCCCTATGACTGTAGACATGCTTCTGTCAGTACCTACCTGCTCCCTTCCCTTTATAGGAGTTACACGAACATGTGGGTTAGTGAAGACTTTTTCTCAAAGATCAGAGCTTTAAAAAGGCATGGGTTACTAAACACAACCATTTACTCATGAAAATGACACCCCATGCTTATCATGTTCAAACTCAATTTCTGCATATTAACCAAGAGCTGCAAGGGCTCCCACAGTGCCCATAGGGACCAGGCCCGACTCATCGCCCCACTGTCGTGCTGTGGTGTGATCCACAGACATTGAAACTTACTGGATAGACAAATAGGGATGAGGGACTCCCAAAGAGGGGATCATGGTGAGCTGCAGAGTCATTCTCATTTAACCCCAGTGCCAGAGGGATTGGTAAGGGGTGAAGGTTTCGCCTGGCTGGACACAAACACAGCACCTTGGTGGGAAAGCAGCACCAGACATGGGTGGATAGTCTCTTGGGGCATACGGAAGCAACAGGACAGTTACAAAAAGTGGCTCCTACCTTCAAAAAAAAAAAAAAAGGAATGTTGGTGTTAGGCCAATTCCTTATTCTTCCTGCAATATCCAGTGGCTGAGGTATACTGGTGATGTGGGACCTGCTTTGCACAGTCTCAGAGAAGTCCTAGCAGCAAGTAATCCACTTGATAGTAACTACTTAGGCTTCTGGGGGGTTTTGGTCTAGATATCACTACTAATTTGTCTAACCTACCTTAAACTGAAAAGATTAATGATACCAAGATACTAACAAATGATGTATCTTGTAAACTGAATCTTCAACAGCACATTCTGCGTCAGTCTGCCTTCTAAATATCTGTTTGAAATAGAAAACTAAGCAGCCATCTAAACACTGTTGCAGGCCTGAAGACAACTTTGTCTCTGCATCAGGCCTTAACAGATGGTGCATGTGCCGAGACGATACACAGAGCACAAGGCAGGTGCTGGAGTTACAGCTTGTTCTTCCAGATCTTAGAGAAGAACAGGAAGATCTTAAAAGTTTGTCTCTCTAAAACTTCCTTTACTAGTGTACTTGTTCTATATTTGTTTTGTATTTGCCTCTAGCAGAAAACACCTTTAGCATGAGTACTAACAATAAATTACCTTGTGAATTGGGATACTTGGGATGGATTTTAAAGTGGAAACTGCCTTTTACTGACTTAACTGAAGATCATTTTCAGCCCACATAGTGAACATGTCCTAGAGAAATGTCTGCATGCCAAAATTCAGACCTGACACTTTTCACCTTAAGTTCTGTACTTTAGTTCCCCTGTGAAGATTCTCACTTCTCATATGAAGAAGCAAAAGGGCACATCTGAGGGGAAGCTCAGACTAATATGACTTTCAGTGTGTATTATTTCCTTTAGGTGTTGTGTCCAACAAACACTGCCAGCTCACATGAAATCTCTCAGAGCTGTTCTCAGAGGACTCTGGCCACACATTTGCGACAGAATCGTAAATTTTCAGTTCTCTTCTTACACTTTGTTATTCCTATTAATTCTTTTCAATGACACACACACAAGAAGACACACAAAACACTGTGCACCAGTCAACTTAGATACATGAAAAATTTCTTATAGAGGCCAAAAATTTATTTCCAGGAACCCATTTCACACTCTATGTCCATGGCACATTCAGGAATGTTAAGACAGCAAGCACTTCAGCTACAGTCAATGAAAGGAACAGGGGTTATTGTGGACAACTTGCTCTTTTTGCTTAATACTGTATTTCCATCAGCTTCCACTTGATTTCCTTTCTGACCTGAATATCCCATTTTAAAAGCACAGTTGTCATTTCATCAGTAAACTAGTACATTTTCTAAATGAGCATCTCCACTAAGGTCTGTGAGAAAACTTTCTGTATTTTTCTTGATGTACGATCAATGCTGAATGTACTACAGTTAACTGGAAGTACCTTTGGGTAAGCATCTGCATTTAAAGAAAAGCATATAATTTCTTTAATAGCACAGTAATGAAATCAAAGGATTATGGAATGGTTTGTGTTGGAAAGGACTTTAGGATCATCTCCTTCCAACCCCCGTGCCACAGGCAGGGACGCCTCACACTAAACCATGTCACCCAAGGCTCTGTCCAACCTGGCCTTGAACACTGCCAGGGATGGAGCATTTACCAGTTCTCTGGGCAAGCTGTTCCAGTGCCTCACCACCCTCACAGTAAAGAATGAACTTCTGAAAAAACATTTATGGCTTCAAGGACATCTAAAGAGATGATAAAAAAAGAGAGAACTAGAGGCTGTTCCCTGGTTTATGTTGGGTGATGCTAGCCAGTCTGCAATAGACAAAAGAGAAACAACACTTATATGCTGTCAACATCCCATCTTTGCTCCATTTATCTTTGTGAAGGGTCAAGCATCAAACAGAAGTTGCAGCGCAGCCCTAGGATTACATATGGTGTCGTTTCGGCAGCAGAATTCGGTGGCTTCATGTCTTAGGGGAATGGTCTTCCTCCCCATCAGTAAATTCACATCTGTGTTTATGTGTACTGAACACTCCAGATTCCCACAGGAGATGTACACTGGTTTTCAATTTACTGCTCAGCAAATACTCATTCAATGAAGACTGAGCATTTCAAACTAATTTTCACTTACCATCTTTCCTTTGCTTCCTTTCTTCTGCTGTCCCACTCTAGCTCACAGTTTCTGTGAGAACAAGATTTAGTCAGGTGATAAAGTACAATCAAATGCTTAAAGTTCTAAAGTTATCCATTTCGAAAGATTAAAGGTAACTTCTCTTTTGCTGTTGAGTTTACTTTTACTTTTTCAAAATATGTACAGCAGGCTATTAAAACAACTATCAATATGGCTACCAGAAGTATCATAAGAAAGCAGAACAACAGGCAATACTTTGAATGCATTTCTTTTAATCTTTAAGATGATGTTCCATGGAAACAAGAGTGATGTGAATATGTTGTCAGTGTATATTTTTGTGACTGTTTAGTTTCTCCCATGAGCTCTCAAACTGTTTCACAGATTTTAAACAGCTCTTGTAGAAGGATAGAGGTGGTTTCTATGAAAAGAGATGGCCAGGGAGAAAATCCAGACCATGCAGTTTTTAAAACTTTGAGAAAAGATGCAGAGTCAGTTCGTACATTATTAAACACAAAGAAACCCCCATGGGAGACACATCTTAAAATATGCCTACCATAGGAAAAGTTGCTGTCATTTTTAGAAAACAAAGCAAGTCAAATGTGAGGCAGACATTTCTAGCAAAACAGGCTAACCTTTGTGATCATTGAGCTATCTGCATCAAGAAACTGCAATATTTTTGAAATAAAGTAAAAACATCTACCACTTTTCTGTGAAAACAGGTTTTTTGAAAATAGGCCATTCCTTGCTGCACAAGCCAAGCTTTATTACTTGCTGTCACTCTAAAAATTGTGTTGGTCCTTGTAGTAATCTAAATTTATTTTGCTTCTTTAACCATTGGTTTATGCTCAATGTAATTTTTGCTGGATTGATTCACTGGATTGTAAATCATGTAGTGCAAGGACGTGATTTAAATTTTAGAAAGTGGTAACTTAGAGTTACAAAAACATGACTAAGACCTCAGTGATACGTTAAATCAGGAGAAGCTAGTAACTAGAGGCTTTAATCTTTATTTTATTCCAGAGCTACATTTTATTTTCCTTT
Organism: Pezoporus occidentalis; assembly: GCF_034315485.1. Taxonomy (NCBI): domain Eukaryota; kingdom Metazoa; phylum Chordata; class Aves; order Psittaciformes; family Psittacidae; genus Pezoporus; species Pezoporus occidentalis. Next base: position 6,967,143 of record NW_026912778.1, on the reverse strand, counting down.
ATGTAAATATACTGTTCCCAACAGACCTTATCTTAGCTTTTTTTATGCCCAGTGTTTGGCCTTAAGTCTCTGTTCCCTACAAAAGTGAAGATATCTTAGCAAAAAAAGTCTTCACTATAATGCTGTAAGCAGAGCAGAGGCTTTACTTGCAAGCAAAACATTATAGTATATGACAATACATCTCATATTAGTCTATTACATAAAAAAAACAGGTGCTTTTAAGTTCATAACCCCTGATGTTCTGCAATATAACTTGGGCAGAGTGCTATATCTTCCATTAGTGACAGCCAACTGTAAATAGTCTATTGTAAGTGATGTAATTTTCAAAGCCTCTTCACTTTCTCTTCACAAATGTCATAACAAAGCTTGATGGCAAATCCCTGTTGGCAAAAATCGTTTGCAGTTTTTTTAAAAATGTATTTATTATCTATAAATACCAAAGAAACGCTGGGTTCCAGTGAACCTATGGTCAGGTCACCCACAGATTAATGGGCTTGTTATGACCTGATACACATGGCAGATCAGTAATGGATCAGCAAGTAAATGCTGCAAGCTAGCTCTTGAACTGGCATATATTGCAGTACAGAAGAATTTAACTTCTAACAGTTAAATTTTAGGACCTTATTAGGAATATGTGCTGGGAAGAGAGTCTTTACACCTGGCCCTTTGCTAATAAAAGCAAGACAACATCAGATTCATTCGGTAAGCCACATTTAAAAGGAAATGAGCTGGTGACAGAGAAATAAATCTACAGGGTTAGAATTTCTCCTTCTTTTGGATTATCCACCCTCACTCAGAGATGCAAATTCCTTTGCTTCAGGTACAGGTGTGTGCTGGTCATCCTTGCAAGATGCTTATGACTACTTGAAGAACATTTTATTAATACTTAGCAATATTCTTTTAACATCCAGCCCAAGATTTTTCAGGGTCAGCCTATACCTATTTGTTCTTGTGCCAACATTGTTCTTTAACTTAAACAGATCTGTTCCCTCATGGTGTTTATCCCTGAGGAGAGCAATCTAATCCCCTCTCGGCCTTCCTTTTGCAAATTTAAACAAGTCACACCCTTCCACCTCCTCTCATTAATCAGATTCCCCATTCCTCCTTTCACCCTAGCCGCCTTCTCTGCAAATGAACTAGTTTCAGTTCATTTTTTTGCCATGTCTGTGACTGGAGTTTTGACTATCCCAGATGACTGCACACCAAAGCCTAACACCACTTGTTGGCTTCTCTCCTGGAATTCTCCTGGTGGGAAGTTTTTCAAAGTCACAGTTGCCTTTTTTTCATTGTGCCATCCCAATAGCAATTTGCATCCATGTAGTGATCATCAATAATCCCTTAAATTTCTCCTCCTTAACTACTTCTAACTAAGATGATGAAACTTACAGCAAATCTTTGTGTTAACAGTCCCCAAATAATGTGTCCATAACCCTTAATGAAAGCCCATATAGGTAACATTCTGGACTGAATTTCTTCTGGACAGATCAAACAGTAGCAAGAAACATGAATGCATGGCTATGAACAGTTAAGGATGAAAGCATGGAATGAAATTGCTAAATCTTCTCATTTAACCACAACAGGATTAAGCATAATGCTTGCTCATACAATAATAAGCATTTAGAGACAGACAAAAAAAAAACTCCAACAAAATCAACAACCAAACTTGGCAGCGCCCAAGTGCAGTGAAATATAAACAAACATTGTAAATCAATCCACAGTAGCAAAATTCTTTCTTCTGGTAAAATGTTTTAGTTTGGTAGGGTATTTGTTAGATACCAAAATACTGAATACAGTGAAACTACTAAAAATTCTGCATTTTTTCATACCTTAGAAATAAGGAAAGGATGAAAAGGAATACAATATTTAATTCCCGAACTCTGAGCAGATGAATTGTAGGCACCAGCCTGTGTAGAGAAGCCTATTTGAGATTAAAGCTGGGAAGACCTACTTTACAACTTGCTCATTATTTGTAACTCCCACCCTTTAAATGAACATCCTTGTCAGTGATAGGTGTGCTCTACCTATCCTTACAAACAGTAACAAACTGCAGAAATTAGAATCAAGGTGCCTCATTCCTATAGTGAATGTCCCAGTGACAAAATAGAGTCACCCTTCTCCCTCCTACTTTTTTGTCTCACACTTTTCTTTCTGCAATTTCCATAGGACAGACCAAAACAGTAGTTAAGACATCCATTCAGCACTCAGGTAGTCAGGATGCTCTTTCAGGAGGTAAACAACATGATTTCAAAATCTCTCTAAGAGAACAAAACACCAGACCCCTGACTCTATGTCTAAATACCCCTAGCCACCCAGCAAAAGGAATCATGATCTTTCACTGGTTTTGTGAATACACTTCTTCCTTACTCTGGCTTTTCAACAAAACCAGGAAAGCATTCATGAGGAAAGTAAGGGTCAAGCTGCTTTCAGTACACCAAACAACAAAACATATCTTGATTCAATAGAAAATATTTGTTTCTTTTAATTTTCTGCTTCAGCAGCCAAAACAGAGAAGTTATTTTTTGTTTCATTCCCATATCTTAGTCACCACAACTTCTTGCAGCTGCATATTTTGACACTTTGACAGAAACTTCCAGGTCAGCCCAATGGCCAAGGAATGATTTTCTTACTTGGAAGTACTGTCTGAGGCATGGAGATGCATAACAGCTTTTTAAAGGGGAGCTCTGAGCTTGAGTCTGGGCTGTTTTTCCCATGCTTTTAAATCCTTATGTGCCTAACAGGGAAAGAACCATTCTGCAGTGCCTTGTTTCTTATATCAAAATGCTAATTGCTACCATCAGGGAATACTGGCCTTTTGATATGATTCTCTATGGAATTTTGTAATAATGTAATAATAAGCCATTATGGAGTTATACCTCGGGCACTGCCATTAGATCTTCCAAAAACTGCAGCTGATCAGCTAGAATTTGCGCAGCAACAACTTAAAACCAAGAAAACTGTGTTTCCTTGTGTATTCATGCAAGCCTAAAGGCAAAATATATACCACGTAAGGATGACTGCTTTTGTCAGTTTATACTAGAAGACACTTTAGTCTCCTAGATCAAATCCTGGGTCTTTTCTTGAGGTATTTTGCATTTACATCGACCACAGCTTCTGTGGTCACCACGGCTTTTTGTTCAGAACTGTCACATCAATGTGTCTGACTTCTTTAATGTACAGCCTTTCAGACCCTTTGGTTGTGGTCTAGGATACTTTCAACTGAAAGCATATCTTCTAACATCAGATATCTCCCAAAGAAACACACTCCTAACTTCCTTAAAGAGGGCCATTGCTTTCATTTTTGAAATGTACATTATGAACATATTTTCAAGGAGCAACAACAGTGTTTGCAATATTAGACAGTTTAGTTCCTGTTATTTCCTGTACAGTTCTTCAAGGTCTTGGAGGTTATCTATCCTTTGTCCTAACTTAGAGAATGTGGTTTTGTAAACAAGTAGATTTTGCTAGAGAGGCAAAGCTGAAGTCAATTCAGCCTTTGTCTAAAAACAGAATCATAGAATCATAGAATCGTTAGGGTTGGAAAGGACCTTAAGATCATCTAGTTCCAACCCCCCTGCCACAGACAGGGACACCTCACACTAAACCATGTCACCCAAGGCTCTGTCCAGCCTGGCCTTGAACACTGCCAGGGATGGAGCATTCACAACTTCCCTGGGCAACCCATTCCAGTGCCTCACCACCCTTACTGTAAAGAACTTCTTCCTTATATCCAATCTAAACTTCCCATGTTTAAGTTTTAACCCATTACTCTTTGTCCTGTCACTACAGTCATGAATTATATATGATTTTTAAATTCTCATCCATTACATATTAAATATGAATTCACAACAAGTAATGCCAGACAAAGTGGTGACAAAATTTGTATTAACAGAAAGTTTAAATTCCCTAAACAATGTTTCACAGGACTAATTTTTTAGACCAAATCATTCCTTTGACTTGTATAAGAACAGTGTAAGCACAAAGAGTTTCAATTACACCATTCAGCAGTGATTTTGTAGTTGTTTTTTAATGATAATTTGGTTTATTTAGGATTTCTATTTTCTGAACTTTTTTATAGTTGTGGATGTTGTTTTCCTTTTCACAATTAGAGGGTGGTGCATGAATTTACTTTGACTTGACAGCATGCAATTACATGATGCAGTGCATACAATCACGTACATGATTGTGTCAAAACCAGAAAAAGAGCTTCTAGGTTAAAAGAGTTGCCTTTTTAAGCCACTTTCATGGTCCCATCCACAGGATTAAAAAGAAGAGTCATATGTTTAGCAAGATATAACCAAAAAGAATTCAACATGGGTTTTGTAGCAAAATTTAAAGGCTCATTCTGTCTGATACAGATACTGTCTTAAACATACATAGATTTCAGAGATGTCTGTCAGGGTGTTTTTTACTTTTTTCCCCTTGTATTGTTGCTTCCTGATGAACGAAAGGAAGTAGCAATTGATGCATCAGTTTCAGCTTCCGAATGCACAGAAGTGCCAATTTGCTATAAGACCAAATATGACTCACTTTGGATTTTAAAGTGACATCAACCACCTGGAAAACAGGTCTACAAACATTTTAGGAATCCGGTTTTTCAGACTATGGGGAACCTGTCACTGGAGGCAGCAGTAGCAATAAAACATCTAATGTCTCTGTTCTTCCCAAGAAGAAAGCATAACTGTGGTCAGCATCCGCACACATTACATGACCAAATTCATGACTCCAGGGTGTTTACAATGATATTTTTGCTGCCTCCAAAAAGACTTGCTAAAGTCTGTTCAGCTATGCTGCTGGAATGAGTTGACGAAATCACAAGAAGCAGCAGTGGTATATTCAGATTGCTAGCAGGTACAGTGCTTGCCTCCTTTTCACCTGAAGTAACCTCCTTAGGAATATTTGTTCTGTGATTGTTTATAATTTGTTTTATTATACCTAATGTCCCCACCCTTTTGGGATTACAGCCAAAAACATCTGTAAAACCATCAAATGGCCACTGTGTTATTCAGAAGGTTTGGGTTCAAAAGCTGACAGAATTTAACAATTAGAACTGCAGATGGTTTCTACCAAGTAATATGCTACCTGATCTCCTAGTAGGGAACTCCTCTGGCTAGGTGATGTGAAAAAACTAAAACACAAAAAAAAAACAACATTCTTGCCAAAACAGAAACCAGACCACTTACAGAATGGTAATTTCTTCCCAAGAAGAAAGCATAACTGTGGTAATCTCTGGGAAATAGCCAACAACAGCTAAGACTTTGGAGAAGTTATCTCAGGTGATCCTAGACTGATTTCAGATGCTGTTCTACACAATTAACATTATCAAAGTGATGGGCTGTGCCTCAGGGTCAGAGTTTGGCTAATGTGTATTTGCTGATTCTTGGGGTTCGTGTTGCAAAACTTCCAGATTAGCTTTTCCATTTAGCAAGCTTCCAGACATAGAGGACTTCTTTCTGTTTCTCCCTCTAAATTACCACTAGGAGGAATGCTGTCTGTGAACAGCCTTTACCGCTGTTCCTAGAACCATAAACGCAGCTTGTGGCTTTGGGAACTGTGAGGTTGCCAGATCAAACAGCAATATTGCATTATCAGAGAAAGTTCTATTTCCTTCTTGAAACTAAGAAAATTAATAACTCTCAATCCTCTTGTTCATCATTCAAAAGGTATACTTATTTATGCAACTAGCCTGCTCTTCTAGGGAATCCTCTTCAGTGACTGCTGCTTCTAGTTCTGTTCTTCTGGGAAGCTGTTTCCCTGTAAACAGGCACAGTTTTAAATGGACAAACAACTACAATAAGGGGCAGACTTTTAGTGTTATTTCAGTTTGCTACAGTAAACCACATGTATCATCAGTGTGAACTCACACGGTCAACAGACACATGCAATAGCATATAACATAAGTAAAACTTCCTGAAATAAACCCAGAATGAAATAGTAAAGCCACAATAGGCAACACATTTTTCAATTAGCTTGAGCATGCTACTGGAAATTTTACAGAAACCAATACAAATTATGTGGCTTTAGTTTACCAGTATTTTCTGCGGAAAAATGCCATTCATGAGAAATTTGGACCAACATTATTGAAAACTTCTTGCAACGTGCAGAATACATTCATAATACATCAGAGATCTGATCTTCAGACTATTCTGTGACTGCCTGAAAAATCTGTTGTCTATTCAGGGGGAATACAGTAGTGCTAGCATTTAGGAACACACTGAGGAGCTAAAATCTTGCTAAAGACATGTAAACCAATAGCCATTTGATTGTACTTATGCAGTAAAGAATCTATATAACAACTATTGGCATATAGACACCACAGCTAAATTAAATGCTAGTAATGAATCCATTAAGTAAACGGAAATAAATAACAGACTCTTGTATGCCTGAAACAACATTTTTTTTAATCTTTCATCTTCCAAATACAAATATATCTTCTTGGAGTCACCCTCTGGTAGTAATTCATTTCATACTCTGTAGCTGTAAACATCCTGATATGACAGCCAAAATATTCAAATTATTTCTGATTTATCACCTTCTATTATTCCATGGCTAGGATGCCTTTAGCATGAGTTGCTCTGAGGTGAGACACAACTAGACTTAAATTACTTTGCAATGGATTGATAATTAATCACTTCTGTGATCACAAACATTTTACGTTACCATGAACTCATTAACTCCTTGTCTCCACCTATGCATGTGTATGACACACATATGAACTCTGTCTCCTCAGCATAATTCATGGATCTTAGGATTGTAAAGACTATCAATAGCATATGACAGTTTTTATGCCACAAACAAACTCACTAACTTATAGGAAATCTCCACTTGTTGCATTAGGGCAGACTGGTGTCTCAGGGTTATGTTCGTGGTTACATTTTCACTGCTGCTCCACAAAAATTGTGTTTCTTGACTGCCTTATATCTGTCAATGGGTATCTAAAATTCCTTAAAGCATCTAAAATTATGTGAATGCCTATGACTAAGCAGCAGAATCCTTCCCATTATTGTCTCTAAACTAAAGGTTATATTACAGAGTATAGTGCAGGTCAAAGACTCGGTTGAATACTTGACCTTTGAGCAACAACTATTTTGATGCTTTCTGTCAAGAATTCTTAGGGAACAGAAAATAGCCAGAATAGCCACTGATCAAAAATTAGAACATTGGCCTAATTTAGGAATACATAATAGACATGGGGTTTGTAGACAAAACCGATGGCATACTTTCTGTTGTCTCTGAACTAAAGGAAAAAAAAAAACCAGTCATAAGAGGTAAATCTGCATTTTTGTTGACTACTGCTTATTTGTCAGTGACTATGCTAAAAACAATTTATAAACATAGAAACTTCTTACAATCTGAATATGAAGTTGATGTTTTCTGACATGTTTGGATAGTCTAGTTTCTTAAACATCTGGGCATCATACACAGATCTAATTTTTTTTGGAAACTTGGAAGAAATAGGTGTTTAATTGCAACTTCCCCGTCACAGGATACTCCATCTGTATTTAACCTTTATGATGCACTAAACTGTTCTAAACTGTGGTTACTGCATATTGTGTGTTTATTTCCTTTTCTCATTTTCTATCTCTTTCTCTCTAGTTCTCCTTCTTTTTCTCCTTTTTTTTAATACTGTATTAATTCTAACTCCATGTGCCTTCCATAAATACAGCACTGAAAGTTCATTTGGATTCTGTAATCCAAAAATGCTGTCTGATTCCAGAAAGAGAACACTTATCTCAAACTACACTGACATTCAGCTGTATTTACATCACTTTTTCTCAAAAAAAAAAAACAACAAACAAACCCTTTTTAAACACTCTTCACAACCAGTTAATGTCGTGATAACTGACATATCCTGCTAATACAACTTCTTGGTTAAAAGAACAAATAAGAATTCAATAGACTCATAATCTTTCTACTTTACTTTTGCATCTATCCCTCTTATTTCATTCTGTGATCTTCCTGAAGACCTTTTTAGCAATATCTAGATGTAATAATTAATCCCCAGCTATGACAAGATGTATTTTATTATTAGAGCTAATTATTTCAGGATTTTTCAGGATTCCCCACAGGGGGAGAAAGCAACTTTGCAAGGAATTATTTAGTTTAGAGTTTAAATGAATCATATCAGTATATTTTTAAACTTAAAACCTAACAACAAATAAAAGCCAGAAGTACCTTACATGAGCCTGACCATTTCTGCAGCTACATAAAATGATCATTTAGGTTAAAATACGCAGGCATACTTCACGAAAGACTTCTTACAGTGAAGTTTCAAGCTAGGGGCAGTCCCCCATACCAAAACAGTATCACCATACAGCCTCACAGTGGATAAGACACTTTCTAGGGAGATATGGATTTCAGTTAATTCATTCTATGGAAAGTCTTGAAATCCCTACTGCCATATTCTATTAGAATTAGACTTAAGTTTCAAACAGCTGCCAGTCTTCATCCTAATGAGATGGCAGTCACTGAAAAGAGTGGAATCTTCTGCATTAGAGGAGTTGTACTGCTAAAAATATAGTCCCTAACATTGGTCAACAGGACTTTGAGAATCATAGTCTTAGATTTAGATGCTTAAACCATCTACATATCCACTTTTGGCACTTTAATATTTTTGTGTATCTTGGCCTAAAAGTCCCTGAGTCTTGATTTAAACTAGAATAATTCTAGTATTAGGAGAAACTGTATAGGTCTGCTATGGGAAAGCTGCTGCTACTACTACTACTTTTGACCACCACACTATCGGCATTTGGACATGCTAAGAGTTACTGGTGCTAGTAGTTACTGTATCAGCTACCATGAGGACTGCTCTCTCCCTTTCAACTAATGCTTGAAAGATGTAGGGCAAAAGGCTAGTATAGACATATCTCTGATTGTTTAGGCTGATTATTTGTTCTCAGAGCAATAGAAGGAAGCTATGCAATGAACTTGTGCAATAAATTAAAAGTGTTAAGCAAAGTGTTTTCCCAGTTACTCACATTTTCTCCATCTTTGCTGATTTCTCCAGCTCTCTCTCCCTTTTGAGTCTGCTACTGTTAGCTCTGACTGATTAGTCATATACCTAAGTGAATCAGCATGAAATAATTCATGTGTGGCTTAGGTTCATTGGATTACATTTAGTCATGCAATATTTGATTTGTCTTGATTCCTAGATTCCTAGTGTATGAGTCTGAATTTGCACATAGTTAGTCTCTACATTTTTTGACATCTTTGCTGACCATTGAGACATCTTGCCTTGAACTTTTTATGAACCAGATACCAGATGTGGTTAGTAACTTTGAGCTAGAGCCCAGAAACTCAAAAAAGGCCAAGAGAGATATGAAAAAAGAACGTACAGTGGTGCCAAGATCCACCCTCACTTTTCATGTGTAAAAGGTGCTTTAAAAACTTTGAGCAAACAAATGCTCCATCCACAGGCCCAATGCTGCAAAAACTTATCTCAGAAAAACTACCAACAGGAAACCTGAAGGCTCCAGCCTATCAGCATCATTTGCACTCACTAGCCACCTCTGAATAAACATATGGAGAGCTGACTTTTGTGTCTTATATGTGGGAAGCCCACACATAACTGACTTCAAAAGAACATATTTCTCCCCTGCAGAAGATAGACATAAATAAAAAGCAATAACCAGGTTTACTTGTAAAAACAAAAAGTCTAATAAATAAGTAAATACCCAGGAACAGATTATCCAATGATAATAAGAAGCATTGCGCTATTCTCCTTCTTTATGAAGAATACTCATTCTTTTACGTTTCAAGTCAGTCATGAAAAATATGCTAAAAATATTCCCTGCCTTATTCTAACTATAATTTGTGCAAATAACCCATTTATGAAAATCTCTTCCAACCAGTGCTATTATCTTTCTTCATTCCCTATAAAATATTGGTTGTCTGTTGGTTTAAACCATATTATAAGCTCTGTGGTGGAATGGTCTTTAGTGTGTGTGATCATGATTATACCAGACTCTCAGTCCTTAGAAGCATCAGAGCTACAAAATAACTCAAGCTTGTCTGATATAAAAATTTATTTCTTCTCATTTAAACAAGAATATTTCTTTTAAGGTATGGAAGTGGAATAAGTTCATTAAAAGGCACTTTGAGATAAATACATATGCTTTTCTTGGCACTGAACTCTATCAGCCCCACCTAATGTCATCTAAGCCAGGAAGAAAAACATAAACTCACTCTGTAAATACTGTTGCCCTTTTGCCAGGTTATACCAGTTTGGGGAGTTTGAAATGGGCTAATTTATCTTTCAAATAGAAATTAGTGACATGGAGAACTACACTATTTGCTAGGTATAAAAAGGTATGCAGGCTATGTATATTTGTACCCACACACAAATATATTTTGATTATTGAATACATATTGATATAGAAAGACTGGAACATATCTAAATTAAGTGAAAAAATCAAATATTCTTCAAAAATAGTCTCTTTTATCTTGAAAAAATGTACTGGAAAATATGTGAAATAGATTTATTTAGCTTAGTAGACATTATAGTATTTACATAATTCCAAAAACATGACTGTACTTGTTCTGAACAAAGATCCACATATTATTTGAGAGTAACTAGAACAAAAGAGAATATATATGTACTGTAATTCATCCACATGTTGCTATTGCACTTTCATTGATGGTAATTTGGTGTTAATGGCAATGGGTTCCACAGTCTAGTTGCATTGTCCATCTGGTAATGATTCCACCATGATTAACATTTGTCTTTTAAATAGCTAAATATTTATTTGTAGTTAGACTCTGGTGCTGAGAAGGGATGCTGGAGCCAAATGAACAGACATCCAAAGCACAGAGCTCAGCCCTATGTGATGCTTAGCGTTCTTACTCACAAGCTCTAAGTAGCTCAGCAGAAAAGTTTCCCTTTTCAGATCACCCACCTCATTCTCTCCATGAACTGTATAAAAAGTTTATGCAAAGAATGCCTCACTTAAGTGATCTGAATCAACCAGCTGGGACTAGAAGCCTCATAATTTGGCATTGCTTCACTTACTTGGAGGTGATTGAACAACTATTCTGTATTTTGGTCATTAACTGTGGATTTATACAAACTATATATAATGTGTGTGTATATATATATGCATAGGAATGCCAACTGGCATCCTCAGCCTGAGAAAAAGCTCTGTTGACGTGGATTTCTTTAATTTCATTGCTGGATTATGAATATCTTCAGATCACCAGAACACTTTAATTAAACTCTGTGGAAGACTTCTGCTGCAATACTGTAAATTACCTTATAGATTTTGCTGTTTCAGCTGCTTAGAAATGGATTACGTAGTTCTTTACACCTAGGCTGGGATTTACAAGCCAAAAAATTTCCCTCAAAAACTGAGAGGATGATGTTTTTATCATACTAACCTGGTATATCTAATAAATTTTTGTACAGTAGTCACTCTATCTTGTGGGACCTTCATGACTAAAGAAAAAGAAAAGGCAATAATTGAAAGACATTAAAAATCATGGGGTGATTAAATCGATGGTTTCATTCATGGGAATGCAGTCTAGTAGTATTATCTTTATTTGTTCTACAGGCAGAAAATCTGTCTAATAAGTCTTAAAAACCCCTGACTAGAATGGATAAAAATTTGAAGTTCAATTTTATGAAGAATTCTTACATTTCACAATTTGTTTTATCACTGCAAAGGAATTTCAGGAAATTCTACACTTATTCATGGAATATGAAATGGGAAATTCTGGGAAAAAATGCTAGAAAATTGAAATATAAAAAGAAATATTATCTATAATAGAAACTACATTAAAGCATAACACAACTAATAGACTATAAAAGCCCAAATAAAAAATAACAGAACAAATTCAGAATTAAACACATTCATTTTGCCAAAATAAATCTTAGCCTTACTAATGAAATAAAAGCAGTCTTGTTCTAATTACTTTTTCTTTGAAACTTGTCAAGATAATTGTGGTTCCGTAAGAGATTTGGGCTTTCTTAATACTGAAACACTGAACAGAGAACAGTGACTTGAAATATGGTGTGGTACAGGGTGCCAGGGAGGTGAAATGATCCACTCTGATTCACTTCACATTTACAAAAATTCTTAAGCTGTCACCAGGACTGAATCTGGTCTTACATGGTTCACACTTTTTTGATAGGGTGTTTACTTATGTTCATTCTCATATTCTTATTCTGGCTTTTTAAATTTTCAGTTTTCAGATTATTTTTTTTTCACTTGTCTTTTGAAAAAACTAATAAGTGATCCTTAATGTCTCAAACATTATGCTCTATTCATTAATGTTACAGGGCATAAAATAATTCAAACGGCAGCAATATTTCCCTCTTAACTGATAAAGCATTTCACAAAATGCTTGCTTTCATTGTCCAGAGGGCCACGAGGATGATCGGGGGCTGGAGCACCTCCCGTATAAGGACAGGATGAGAATGTTAGGGCTGTTCAGCCCAGAGAAGAGAAGGCTGCATGGAGACCTCATAGCAGCCTTCCAGTTCTCAGGGGAGCCTACAAGGATGCTGGAGAGGGACTCTTCATCAGGGATTGTAGCGATAAAACAAGGGGGAATGGGTTTAAACTTAAACAGGGAGAATTCAGGTTAGATATAAGGAAGAAGTTCTTTACTGTGAGGGTGGTGAGGCACTGGAACAGCTTGCCCAGAGAACAGGTAAATGTTCCATCCCTGGCAGTGTTCAAGGCCAGACTGGACAGAGCCTTGGGTGACGTGGTCTAGTATGAACCCTGGCCATGGCAGGGGGGTTGGAAGTAGATGATCTTAAGGTTCTTTCAAACCTTAATTATTCTACAATTCTATGAAAAATAGATACTTTTATTTACTAGAATAACGCTAAGGTATTGACAATCACCATTCCAAGAAATAAAATTCAATCACATAAGGATGAAGGTCTAGATCCATACCTACTTATCTCAGTAGTATCTATGAAACACAGAAATATTTCATTTTGATAGACCTGTTAAGTCCATCAACAGTGGTACATATAAAATACAGGAGGGAAATTAGGCATCCCAGTAAAAATTCTGCGTAGCTTAATACAATGCTGTTCAGCTCATTAATTTTACACACCTAATTATGGTCAAAGGCAGTAAGTAGGAAACAAGAAGTGGAAGGTATTTGCTTTGTCCCTGCCTTTATATTTCACTTTTTACCTGGCCTAATGAAATTTCACTGTTGCCTGCTATGTATCACAAGAATGTCAGAAGCATTTAAGCCCTAAAGCAGCTTAAATTTAGGTGAGTAAACACCTCCCAAAATAGTTGTGCATTTGAACCTTCCCCTCTCCCTGACAGGAAAAAGAAAAGAACCACAGACTAGGCAAATATTTTGCCATGGAATTATTTTGAAGAGTAGGAGTTGCGCAACAACATAATCTAGTGAGAGAGGCACCACCGCAGTATTATGTACAAAGGCCAAATATGATCTGTGCCCACTGCTTGCGTCGCAGCATATAGGACCGGCCAGAAGACCAGAAGATTTTATGCATGTACTAAACAAAGATTAACATACACTTTACACTTTACACATTAACACTGTTGGTGAGACATTTTTCCTGGTAAAAACAAAAATACCCAAAGGGTGCAGTGGCTGAGCACTTGTCTGAAAACCACTGAAGTCCTTTTGCAGATGTAGCTCTGCATGACATGTCCAAAGTACACGAGGCATGAAGCCGAGGGAGAAATACAATAACTCTCTGTGTTTCAATATATAAAAGGTCACAAGAATGAGGAATTCTTTTCAATCACCTTATCCTATGTCCACTAACTTTGATTATATGAGATATCATATTTAATCCATATAAACACAACTAGCAATGTCCTTACCTGTTCACATATCTTCACCTTCTCCAAGGCAATCACTGCTTCATATTGTCAGTGTTGATATATTCCTTACTTAATCCCACCATCAAAAGAAAAGTGGTTGGGTTTCAATGGAATATCCCTGTGTTAAACTAATTTTCATTCCAGTGTATTTATGTACATTAATTCCGTTTTTTTTTATTTTAATCCTCAATGTTCTAGTACACTCTTACACACGCAGTTTTCACTCTAAACATCATCTTCAAAATATTAAATTAAAGGAAAGTTTTAGGAAATTAAATACTATTACATCATGCATTTTATCCCCAAAAGGCAGTTTCCCAATTTATTTGTTCTCATACCTGAGTTCTGTTCTCAAACCTGAATGTACTCATTCAGGTTTCTCAATGCTGCAGTAAAATGTTAAACAAAACAAAACAGAACTGGAAAGCAAGAAATAATTATCAACGCTATATTCAAAAATTAAACATTTTTATCAGATTTAATAAATATGAAAATTGAGATAGCTGTTGTAAAGCACATGACAAGATATTATTATTGACAGATATATTTATATACTGTCTTTTTGCACAGCTGCTTAAGCATGGAAGGACATACCTAGTGTTGGGAATCAGAGGGAGGAATGAACAGGAAAGTGGAGCAGAAAAAGGTAAAGACTTGTTAATTGTCCCAAAACAACAGAACAATGTAGACTATGAAGCTTCCAAGGCTTCCCTTCCTTTCTTGTAGAACTCCATGGCAGACCAGAGCTAATTCAAATTTCTGATTACCATTCAACAGACTTAACCAGACAAATCTTAGTAGTCTCAATTTTTATTTAACTTATCTTTGCATGCAGTTTTCCAATTTAAGGAAAATATATGATATGAAAATTTCCTACTTTTGTCATGATAGAATTATGAAGAATTTTAAGTGGATTAATTGTAATAAGAAAGGTGAGACTGCTTCTTAGAATATGCTACCAATCCTGTTTATATTTACCCACATAATAATTTCTAAGCAAATATTTTATGTTGTCTTTAATTAAGATCAATACTTGTGAAACTTAAAAATAAAAAACCCCACTGTATTTGGAAAAAAAAGTAGTTTATACACTGCTGTGATTTCAGTGCATGAACAAAACAGTGTTTTCTGAAGATCTTTTTTATTGTCCCCAGTTTATAGATATACAAGACCTTAATCTTTTTATACCATTCTTTTTATGAATGTGCATATATGAGATGAAGTATGGTTAAACTATTTTTGCTGCCAGCTGCTGTCTGATTTACCTCAAAATGGAATTAATCCAATAATTGTTGAGTTTTGATTAATTCTGTACTGTAGCTACTAATTGAAAAACATGGAAACATTAAGAAGAGTGCATCAGTTACTTTTCTGTCAGAAACTGTCTGACTCAGCTTCCAGAGAAGTGAGCAGTATGCACTAGAGACATCTCTGGACAATACACACATTGCAAACCAAAGCAGTTTCCTAAGTGAGGAAGCCTCATATGGGGTTTTTATGTAATCCAGCATACCTCGATATTAGTGGAGTTTCTTCACCATTGTAATCAATTACTTTTCTAGTTTGAAGTAAGTGCATTGCTTTGTTGAGCACCTTTTAGTTGCTGCGATGCATGTTCAAAAGTTCCTTGTACATTTGTATTCAAAAAAAGTAATTTTCTGAAAAATGTGGCAGTGATCTGCTTTCCTTCTTTGTTTCCAGAAACTGTTCCCAGGTTGCTCTGCAAATGCAAATGCATAATGCTACATTAATGGGTTGTAGAGAAAAATTCCAGATCCTAATTTATTTTATAATAATTCTCCATTAGGTTTTCTGCATTGTCATTTAAAATGACATACTGGTGACCTTATTGAATACTTAAGTATGTTACCATATTTGATGTGGCTGTGGATTCTGTTTTTATATGATTTCTGAAATATCTTGGAAGACTTATTTATATGGCTCCACATAAAAATTTTTGCAATTCAACAACTATGTCAGAAGGTTTCAAGTTTTATAACACAGTCAAAGATGTATTTTTTCCAGTAGTAGAAAAGGCTTTGTCTTTAATTCTCAAAATTGATAAGTTTATTTGAATGTTTGAATAGCAGAAATATAAAATGGAAGACAGATATCTAGATATTTATGATAGAGGAATGTACCTATTAGTAAGATTTCCAGATATCCAAGAATATAACAGCCAATTTTCACTTAGCTTAATAATTGCATTGACGATTTTGGTTTCTTCCTAATGTTATTAGGAAGTAATTAGTAGGTCTCATCAAATGAATTCAGCATGTACAGATGCAGCATAAATTTGAACTAAATATTTTGGTTAGATCTTTTAACATGGATGGAAGGATGAATCTGACTGCATTCATTAAAAGTAAAGGTGCTTATACCAACATAACATGCTCCTTTCACAAAGCTGCACAGCTCACTACCCTAAAACCTGGAATGTTCTGCATTTTGTAAGTCAAGATTCATCTGAGGATCTCAGTATTGACTGGCAAATGCAGTTTATTTTGTAGCTGTAAACATTTTAAGTTATCAGAAATAATATCCAGTAATTGACTGTAAACATCTAATAGTTAAAATACTTTGCAAACAACCTACTGGCTTAAATTTTAAGTATTAGCTATGGGCTCTCTTTTGACATAGAACTAATTTATTTCACATTTTAATATACATGTTTTCTTATAATAACTGCTATTATTTTTAAAATCTACATTTAAAGTTACATTGACCATGCCTGAAATAAAGATTTATGCTTTTTTTTATTTTCACCAAATCATATCACAGTTACATTTCCTTGTGAAATTAATAACTTGATTCTGGTAGTTTTGTATGGTTTTTTGTTGTTACTCAGTTCTTGATTCAATTTCCTGTATTTCATAACACTAAGCATAAAAAATTATTTCAAATCATAAACTTATTTAAAAAAGTGCCATGGTGTTGACGTATGAGATTTTCAACTAATTTCTCAATTTCATCTTAAGTGAAAAGTGTCATTTCTATTAAGTACATTACTCATCAGTTGTTCTGCTTCCTTTTTTTCACACCTTTTCTTTGAGTTCTCATCCATGTTTCTGCATTATTTCTGAATGTCACCCCATCATTATTCCGACCAGATGATAAGATGTAGTACATTACAAGTATTCTGCAGCACTTCCAGGTTTTTGTGCACAAGATAATTGTGGAAGTTCTCTGACTTCCCTAAAACATACATGTAACAACAACTCTGCAGCACAAAATACTCTGCACCACGTCAAAAAAAGTTCTGTAGGTGATACTTTTTTCCTTGAAACAGACCACCCAGAAATTGATGTATCTAGACAGTGATTGTGTGTGGAGAAAAAGAAAGAAAATAAAAGAGGGAGCCAAAACATTGTTTAGAAAGACAACTATCACTGTCAGCCCCTGCAGAAATTTGGAGTGCAGAATAAGGAGGACTCACTGGATTCAAGGCTCCCTGCAAATTCATTTTTCAAAGTTGGAATGAAGGTTTTGTGGGATTTCTCCTCCTTTCTTTTTTTTTAGAGAGGTAGGCGGGTATTTCTTACTTTTTAGAACTTAAAACATAATCAAAAATGTGTTCCTTCTCTCTTCAAACAGATATTAGTCAAAGAATGCGTAGTACTAGTTTTTCAACAAATATAAAAAAGCATGATTTTTATGCATGTGGTTGTAATCTTTTAGGGAAATAGACAACAATTTAGTTGCACCAGAATTACATGGTTCTAATAGAAGTTACTTTACGGGGTGGCTGGTCTGATTTAACTGCTCACACTAGCTTTTTAAGAAGCCTTTTACAGTTTGAGTCTAAGCACAGAACAATTTCCAAATGTACAGACATTGGCACTACTTGATGAGTTGATAATCAGATGAACAGGGTAGACAGTCAGCCCTTCACATAGTGTGTTGCCAAAGTTGCAAGAGGCATGGGAGGGGTTCACATATTTTTGTTTTGTTTTTACTGCCAGCTGCTATACTGCTGTGGTGTTTAAAGACAGTGCCAAATACAGGGTTTTAAAGGTTCTCCTATAATTATATCAGATAGAGAAAGGGCAGGGCATGCTTTAACACCGAATCCTTCCTTATGCATTTACGGCCTGGCTTGAGACTTAAGAAGTTTTAACACCTTGAAGGATTGCCTTCCTAGCAAGGCCTGTACTGCCCTGGCCATACACATTTGTGATCGTGTTTGCATTCTTCTAGTAGACTAAAATTATTTCTTAAATGTGTTATTGGTTTTCAGGCATGGAATTAACTCCAAACTCCCTCAGTTATCTAGTGACTTTTAAAGGGTTTTAAATAATAATACTTGTATCCTCATTGACCACTGTTACCTTAATTGCTTTAAGGGTTTTTCATTAAAAGCATTAAGCATTTAAAGTGAAACACTAGCAGCTTATCATTCCCCAGTTATTTGACCTCTATGCAGGACAACCAATTGAAAAATGTACTATTATGCCTAAGATACAGGCTATGGTAATGTTGAGCATGACAGTAGGAATTTGATGAAGGAAAGGCATGCTGGAGAGCTAAAAAAGCTTCTCTGAACAGGTATCTGAGACCGAATTCCTAAATCACTTTGTCCTTAGCTTCCTAGGCAGCTAATTCCTACCCTTCTTCACTAGATATTTTCCACTAGATAATTTTCTTCACTCCAAAGCCTCTCTTTCAGTTGTAGTAGGTATTTCCAAAGTAGCAGGGAGCTCTCTAACTCTTAGCATTCCTTCTTTAATACTGGTTAAATGTAATCTAAAAACCAGTCATCACCTCTCTCACCTCACTTACTGGAACAACCTCCCACGTGCTCTGACAAATCTTTTCACAAAAATTGCATACTTTCTAAGCATTCTTGCAAATCAGGAAATGCAGTGTAAAAGTTTCTCATTCTGTTTTTGAATGTCTCTAGTGACTTCCCTTTTCTACTTTATAAAGCAAAGTGATCTAGTCTTCACTTTATTATCCTTCGTAAACTCCTAGGCCAAGCAAGCCCCTTTATATTCATATATTCCTAAGGCATTAACTTCTATTTCTATTCTGATGATACTACTAACTACGATTGCTATTTCTTATATTTTAAAAAAACACATTCTATTTTCTCCTATCCTACCTACTATTTTTGAAAAGACAGACAACCACAGGGCTGTTTCTTTTTGTGTCTTCCTCCAAACGTTGCCATGGAAGTCTTGACGTCTTGAAGAACTCATACAATATGAGCTTTGGTAATAGATTTTCCATAACTATTTTCTTATACTCTGCTTTGATGTATCCTGGGTTCTCGTTTTCCTGAAGTACATGAACTGCTGTTGTCCTGGATGAGTAAAATAATCTAGCCACTGACTTAGTATGAGATAATATGGTATGCTGCAAAAATGCATTCTGGCAAATCTCTAAGCCTGGTGTTCATTCATTTTCTTGCCCTCTAAGTTACTTTGACATTTCTGGCAGACAGTCTGTCTTGAATTATTTTGCTTTAATAGCTAGGTAGAATATCTGAAATAAAGCATAGCTATATAACCTCATTTTCTTATGCAGTAATTGCTGCCTTTCTACCTTACTGCATACAGAAACATCACACAGAAATCACATAAAAACAAAAAAAAAAAACAACTCTTAGACATAGAAACCTGTCTTATATTTGCTGAACAATTAAGTTTCTTGTTAAGGAAGGTTTGGTACCATATTCAGTATGTGACCTGAAACATCTTTTAATTACCCCACACAATGCTAGACATTTGGGGCATTTCTCTAGCTTTGTTTTCCAACCATTCTTTTCAGTAGAAGTTGTAGAAATGTACTACATACCAAAACTACGTATCAAAGTGCACATGCTGCATAACTGTGTTTGAACACTCTCCTAAAAGCATTGCCTGCTGATCCATTTGCAGGTGTGATATCACTTATTTAGTTTTCATAGCAACTTGAGTAGCACCTTGCATGATGGTAATAAAAATGAGGCATTTGAAAAACTATTTTTTAATTAATAGGGTGGCACATGTCTGTGAGAGGTCATATTCTAGTCTCCTTTTCAAAACCAGATTAAAACCACCTGGAACCTCTTCATGCTTTGATGCCACTGTGGTTCATGTGGAACAGTGGAACATAAGCCATGGGCCATGGAAAAGAATAAATGTAAGTAAATGGACTGAAATGGAAGAGGAAGCACCACAGCCATAAAAGGAAAAGACGCTGTATTGCTAGACAAAAGGTCTCCTAGAAAACAGTAAATGAAATCATATCCTGCACACAAATAACATGCAAGTGTTAACATGTATTCAACATCTGAACAGCTTTGGCATATAAGACATTATTTAGTATTATTATTATTTCTTAACTTTGAACAGAAAGTGCATTATTTGTCTCCCAAAGCACCCAAATCAAACATTCACAGAGTCATTTAATATCTTTTCATGCCTGTGAATTCAGATAATAGTTGTCATATTTTTGAGTCTAGCTAGCATCACTGTCTCTAATTTCAAATGTATTCTGCCAAGGTTGAATAATAAACCCCTTGGACAAGTGTTAGAGCATCTTTCAGTGAAAAAAAAAAATCTTAAATGTGATATGATTTGGTTTAACTCTACCATTGAATACTGCAACATCAGTTTTAACTATCCCACATTTTCTTAAATGAGCATATCAGCTTCTCTCACACACAGAATAAGTTACCCAAAGCATATGCTCTGTCTTCTGTCAGCTGGCCACTTAGGAAGATAGGTCCTTGAATGGAATCATGGAAAGAGTCCATTCAGCCAATTAAACCAGAGTCAGAAGCCCTGGGTTAGTTTATCACAATACTTTTAAACTATTTCAACATATGACACCCACCATTACATTCAACCAAACTTATCTTTGGGACACAAACTTGTAAGATTTGTTTTACAGAAACATTGTGTGCACTCAGCTCTTAAAGCATTCCAGCATCTCAGAAGAGTCCAGATTGTTCTTAACATTCATGCCAAGTTACCAACAACTTAGTGCAGTTGCCAAAGGTCATTCCAGCTACAGCTGTTTGGAAACACAGAGGGGGTTTATTGATCTTTTCCTTTGCTTAGCACTTGAAAAAACACTAGTATGTCCTTGAAATAAAGGCTATGAAGATGTTGATCATGACTTGGCCAAAGGGGGTGGGGAGGGGGCTTTTGAGGGTTGGGTTGAGGGTGAAAGACTCCACTGTAAGGCTTTTGTTAGGTCCCTAATGTGGTAATATTTTTGTTATGATGCGCCTTTGACCTGACACTATTACTTGTCTCTCAACAAATCAGGGAAGCTGGCTCAGCTGGTTGGGAAAGAGCTCATTAGGCATGGCACTTTAGGTGGCACAAATTTCACAGCTCCAAAGCAATCTGGAGGCCTCACAGAAACACAGGTATCATATTCAAACAAATCACTAACCCCAGAGGCCAGCTTCAACTGCTTTTATGAAGTGAATCATGATCTTTAGGAAAACTAAATGGCTGCAGTCCAATTTAGCAGCTGGATTGTATTAGTTCACATTTTTAAGGACAAAGGTTACAATAACAAGATCTTGTGTTACTCAATTTACTCAATTAGGTAGCATAGTTACCTTAATGGTTCTCTAACAGTTTGCTGGTGTTAGAAACAATATAATTTGTTTCTTCTAGGTAATACAAAAGAAAGGCATTCCATACATGAAGGCAACCTAGTAGAAAATAGGCAGCTGGGATAAGAGGGGGACAAAATAGGCACACTGTTGCTGAGAAGCAAGTTAACATGGCAACAAGTATTAATGATAGAGGTGAAGTCTGAGTCAGAGTACTTCAGGGCTGAAAACACAAGCAAAAAGCTTAAAACTGGTACACCAGGCAAAAGAAAACAGAGAACCCAAAAGACAGCCATGTGTTCATACACACACACATGTACATGATGCACATATGTTCACACAGCTGAAGACTGGAGCAATGGACTTTTCCCATTTACCCAACACTCCACAACATTGTTATTTTCTATGAAATGCCATTTGTGAATCTCATAACAGGCTAACAAACAAGAAAATTTATTTAATCTTTTAGACCATTAAGGTTGCTCTTATTTCTACTGCATTGATAAATTTTAGTTGCATATAAGTCACATCATGTAACAGAATTTGGTTTATAAACTGTAATAGTGGTTAAACATATTTTAAGGTACAATTAGGTTAGCCATAGAGCTGAAAACATCTCGAAAGTACTTATATCAATATGTCTGATTATCAGTAACTTCTAATGGCTGGGTTTATATCATACACACTAATTCTACTTACTGACAGACTGAAAGGGAGAAGGCTGGTAGGGTATTGTGAAGTGTGAATAAAAGGTACTATGTTTGTTTTTTTTCCGAGCCTGAACTTTCTTTTAATTCCTCACCCCGCTGCACACACAACTTGGGCCAACCAAAACGTACACGGCCTTAGGAGCTGCCAAGAGCCCTTATCAGAGCTTGTAGCCACTTCTCACGCGATTTACGGAGGTGTAAAGGCTTTTCCCCCACGCCAAGAGGAGCGGCGGGTGCCCCGGACCCCTGCGCTGGGGCTGCCGGGCGGAAGCCAGTCCTCGCCGGCAGCCCGGGGACTGAAGAGGGGTTGAAGTTGATCCCCTCTCTGGCCCTTCAGCTCTGGGGGTAATCTAGGCACTCGGGAGAACGATCTAATGACCTACTCCACCCCTGCTCCCTCCGCCCAGGCTGCTCCGGGCTGCCCTCTGTCACACGAGAGGGGAGCGAGGGGGAATGAGCCGCGGCGGCGGCGGCAGGAGGAGGAGGGAAAAAGGGAGGGCAGGAGGGAGGGAGAGAGAGAGCGAGCGAGCGAAGGAGGGAGGAAACCGGGCAGGTGACACCGCGCTAGGTCGGCTCCGGCTCGGCGGGAGCGGGGCTGGCAGGGGAGGCCATGCACGTCAATGGGAAGGTGGCTCTGGTCACCGGCGGGGCGCAGGGCATCGGCCGGGCTTTCGTCCAGGCGCTGCTGGGCAAGGGCGCCAAGGTAAGCTCCGGGAGGAGCCCCTGCTCTCCCCTCCGCCTCCCGCCTCGCCTCTCCGCCTGGCACCAGCGGGTGCGGGGCGGCGGCGGCAGCCCCCGGACTCTCCTCGGTGGGGGACCCGCCATTCTGTCCGTCTGCCCACCCACCGCTCCTTCCCCGCTCAGGTGGCCCTGCTGGATCGCAACTCCGAGGCTGGGCAGGAGAGCAAGGCGGCCCTGGACGAGCAGTTTGAAGCGCAGAGGACGATGTTCATCCAGTGCGACGTTACGGACCAGGAGCAGCTGAAAGGTAAGAAGAAGCTGTCAGCGCTGGGCTCCGGTTTAACATGCAGCAACCTGAAGGAGCCTGGGCTGCTGCACCAATAAGTGTGCAATTAAGGTTTCTGGAGGACAGCCTACTCCCAATCTTTTCTGACAGTGACTCAAAAAGGATTTGTTTCTGAACCTGCAGATGTGAAATATTGCTACCAGCATGCATGTATTTCAGTGTGTTACTTGGCACATCGTAAAGAAAAGCCAAAGAAACCATTTTCATTGAGCGCTGTGTGTGATATTTTTGCATGAAAGCCTCTACAGGAGATAATTGTTATTTTATGAGTAATATATATAAACTTTAAAGCACGGACTGCCTTTTTATGAGGCTTCAGTACCGACTCCAAGCTGCATTCCCTCGTCACAGGAGTAATAAATTCTGCTCTGGGTTGCACTGCTCTTTCCATACAGCACAATTACTTTCAACGTGTGCTGTTGTAGCTGAAAGCTGGGCTGGCAAAAGATGGCACGCTGCTTTACACAGTGTTAAGTATGGGTTGATAACATTTCACACACATTTTGCCGATGCAGAGAATGGCAAAGAGCTTCCCTCAGGCGTGATCTGCATTTGTTTTCACTTAGTAAATATGTTGTGTTCCCTACTGAGCTCTTAGTGTATCATATAACATCGATGTGCTCTTTACAATATTTCATATCCGGCACATCACTTCTCAAAGTTTCATTATTAAATGATGCATTCATAGGTAGTGACTCAGATTCAGATTTTGACATCGCTTTTGTCAGTGCCCGTTCCCCAGAGTAATTTTTTGCCAGGCTAGATGTGAACATTTTTAGTTCTGCTTTTGTTCACTACACTTAACTGGCCGCTTTCTCAACATCAGCAGTGATTGAGCATATCCATTCCTCTTTCACAGCTCATTGCAACCAGTTCAGGATTCGGCAATAGTCTTCACCACTCCAACCTAACATGATTATGCTTAATTCCAAACCTTTACATTGTCTGTCTGTAAGAGAGGTGCTGGACTTTAAATTTGAGCTCTGCTCTAATCGACAAGCAAAGTTTTTATCAGGTAGGCTGATTATTGACTTTTTCTGCAAGTGGGAGGAGTAAACCAGGAGCAAGAAAAAACATCCAAGAGGTAGGAATAGCATGTGCTGCAGGTTGGGTGTTACCTCGGTGTGCTTTCTCCCCCATGATCACTCCTTCCTTTAGTGCCGGCTGGTGCAAGACCAACAGGGGTGTATGCGGGGAACTGGGGGGAGCAGGACAGGTCTGCAGGGGAGGTTTTGGAACTTAGTAGAAGAGCAATCAGGATAATGGGCTCTCACAAAGAATGAGAGCAAGAACTTATGCTTCTCTGATACTGCATTAATCCTGATGCAGGAAGCATAAATTTGCAATCCTGTTTTACAATCCTTTGGGGTTTCTGGGGCATTTTTTAGTGATTTTGTTGGTTATTATTTTTATTGCTTTATTTTCCTAATTTTGCACTTGTAATTACAAGCCACTACTTAATAAACTTAGATTAATTTCATTCTAGTGTTTAAAGTTCTTAGTGGATGCATCAAGTCCTGTACTTGTCCTTTCTGTGAAAGGTCATGTGTATGAAAGAAGTTCCTCTTATTTTAACTTTAGCCCTTTTGGTATGAAACAAGTCGCAGTACTAGAACTAGTATCTGTAAGGCTTCATCTACTTTCAAGTCTTGCCTCTGCTTTTTTCTCTAGTGGGTTTTTTACACAGTCCCCCCCAAAACTCTGACTTGTCTTACTTTTGAAAAAACACCATGTGTGTACTTTTGCTCTCTATGAATGTTTAGGAAGCTCACTGGTGTCTGTACCTACTTTCCACTCTTTCTTACCTCTCCTCTAAAATGGATCTTCCTCTTAATTTTTCATTTTTCTTCATACAGTATTTTATATGACCATCTGCTTTTAATTTTTATGATTCCATAAGCACTAACTAGCGTGCAATGTAAACACAGGATTATTCTACATTTAAAAGGAGAAGAATAAGTCAGTTTAAACTGATGTGCAGGTGATAACTTTGTAAAGAATTTATAAAGAGATTCTTTTTATTTATAGGGAACATAAGGGATTACTGTAGGAAGGTAAACTTCATGAGAAAAATTCCAAGTTTGGTAATCATTCTTTTATTTGGATATGAAAACAGTTGAAACGCATTTGGATCATTTCTCAGTGTGTAAACTAGAAAACTACAATTAAGACTGCATAGATTTAACAAATAATAGGCAAAAGTACAATTATCCATAGTGGGCTTTGAAGGCAAAATATTAAGAATGAGGTTGATAAAAGATGCTATTTCTTTGCTATGCAAAATTTGGAAGCTCTTTTGTACTTATTTTGTACTTATCTTACTCACTGAAACTATGTTAAATTATCAGTTCTGCTCCTGATAAAGCCAAAGGTTTTCATGTGACCATACTGATGTAGGATTGGAAAGATGAGAAGTGATTGCAGAGTTAAGTAGAGAAACCAGAGAATGAATTAGCAACAAACATAGCAGAAGCCAAAAAGGCAGACAGCCAAAAATAGAATTTTAGTAATATTAAAGTATTCTAGTACAGAATATTAGAAAAAGCTGTACAATAAAGGCAGTTGAACAAATAAAACCTTTCCCATCAGCTGCCCAGCTCTTGTTCTGATGACAAGATGATGACTGAGATGGACCTGCAGCATTCAGGCAAAGAAAAGGCTGTAGCAGTACCGACCATCTGGTGCAAGGAAAAAAAACTTTGTAAGCCCCTGCAACTGCTGCAAAAAGGTACATGTCTCAAAGCTGCTGCTCTGCTTCTGGTTGACACTAATAGCCAAAGAGTAAAGGTCAGAGGATTAAGATGGTCCTGGGATTACTTTTTAATGAAGTGGTTTAATAAAGTCCTGTCAAGCATAATTTCAATGTACCTGAAATACCCTAAGATCGGGGTGTTTTTCCATCACCAAATGATATTTTTTAAAATTATATGGGGGAGGGGGACATCTTGTTTACATAATAAATATTTAGTGATGAGGAACAGTATTTAGAGGGAAAAAGGAAAAGAAAGCTGAGCTGTATATGCGTGTAGATAATGTCTGCAGTAGTGGAAAATCTTAGTCTGGAATGAACATCTGGAGGTCATCTCATCCAACTATCCTGTCAAAGCAGGAGC
This sequence comes from Pezoporus occidentalis, assembly GCF_034315485.1. Taxonomy (NCBI): domain Eukaryota; kingdom Metazoa; phylum Chordata; class Aves; order Psittaciformes; family Psittacidae; genus Pezoporus; species Pezoporus occidentalis. The sequence goes on along the minus strand of NW_026912778.1, from coordinate 6,940,921 downwards.
CAGCCTAGATGAGTTTGCTCATCACTATGACATCATCATGTTTTTCCATACACATCTTTTATCTTAGTTCAGACACTGTCACCTGGGAGAACACAATGTGATTGTGGAAGTTCCTCAGTTCTTTATTTTGAAATTCTTTGGAACATGGGTCACTGTCTTCATCCACAGAAGGAAGAAGATTTGAATTTGAGAAACATATTATTAAAGTTACCTAACAAGTAAGAGGTATAGAAATGTATCCATTTATGCCGAATTATTTGTAGTTGAAAGATTCATATTAGTTACATCACTGAATAAGCACTGGGTTCTTAGGTTGAATTCAGACTCAACCAAGAAAACGGTTCCAAACACAAGGCTTTTATTTTGCATTTAAAACAGATGATGCCAAATCTTGAATTCACTAGATATATCAAACTATTACAAATCAAGCTATAAATGTTTAATTTATATAATTAGGGTGTCAAATATCCTATCTAATATAAAATGTATGGGTGCTAAGAAATTTCATTAGCTCCTGTTAGTAGGCATTATAAAACACAATGAAAAGGCAACTATGGTATCTTGATTCTTTAATTATTCCTGAATATGTTTAACATATGTTAGACAAAGAACTTCATTGCATATTGCTCATTAGTTGTTAAGAAAACAGTGAAGACATTTTGGTAGACTAAAAGAACATTAATTTGTATGCATGTGTTGTATTTTTAGGTCTTACTTTGCATTAGTGCTAAGAAATTTCACCCTTGGATCTTACTATAGGTGCTTTCAAAAAGGTAATTGAACATTTTGGAAGGCTGGATATTGTGGTTAATAATGCTGGAGTGAACAATGAGAAGGACTGGGAAAGCACTATACAAATTAACTTGGTAAGCATTATCTCCTTTCACATGTTCATACTTCAGTATTTAATGCTGGAATACACTTAACAGCCCTCGGCTGGTACAGACTGTGCCATATCACCGAACATTGTTTACTGGATTAGTAAGTACAGCTATTGAAAGAATAACCACATAACTACATATGTACTAACTAATATGTGTGTGTGTGTGGATAAGTTTCCTATCCAAGACATACAGAACTGTGTAGAGGTACTCAGGCTAATACCAAACATTCTCTTTCTGTAAAACCCAACAGAATCCCAGGTTGGTGTAACAATTTGGTGCCAAAAGCAGAAGAGCTGCACTTAAAGGAGGCCAGTCTGTTTATATGAATGTTTTAGAACATTTAGTTCTTGTGAGACTCAGCTGGCCTGCATTAGAGAGTAAATTGCCATTTGTTGGTATTAAAAGAAAACTTAAACCAAGATCTACTCATTTGCTTCACCAATGAAGCAAGCATACAATCTGAGCTTTTAATGTAGGCCATTTCACCATCATTACCGATAGAAGCACACCACTTAAGAGCACTTACTAAATCCAGTACATTCAATAAGCCTGTAAAATTTATTTTCAAGACTATTACCAGTTCTTTGATATTATCTGGTATGTCATCAGGTGAGACCACAATATCTGTTTCTCAGGCAGAAAAACATTAATTTAGACTACACTGCTAGGAGAGCTAAGCTCCAAAGGAAAGGTTAGCTTTCCAGGTTAGTAAAATTCTGACTAGCTTGTATTTTACCACGTGAAGTTCTAATTCGATGGCGATTCAGCAAGTCACATCTGACCATCTTCACAGTGTGTTATCATCATGATCTGCAAAGAAAGTAGCAAAAGGAAGCTTGTAAGAGTGGAGTTTTCTCCAATTAATCATTTGGAATTTGTCAATGCAAAATGAAAGCTCATAATAAGAAAATTAAGAGTTTGTTTTTGAGGAAAGTTTTAAGGACAAAGATACCCAAGTCTTCGAATCCTAATAACTCTATGAAAATGAACTAATAAACACCCAGACAAACAAAAACCAACCAAACAAAACCAGGAAAAGCAGCACAAGCTGTATATGAGACAAGTTACAGAAAAAATAATGGGAGAATATGTATTCGGGGGAAAAAAGTTAGAATTTAATAATTTTTTTTTTGATCTTTAGTTTCTATCCAAGGTCAGATTTCCTTATCTTGGAAGGGACTGAACTTAGACATTTTTGCAGTAGGAGAAATACATTTGTTCGATTTCCTTTGTCTTTTCTTTACATTTCCTTTAAGACTTAACTGAATATATTTCTTCCTTTCATTTCTAAAATATTCTGACAAATTAAACATCAGTAAAGTTTACACTGTGAAGTAGCAGGAATGTGGCATCCTCAGTGCTATGCAATATCAATATCTATCAGTACAGATCCCTTGAATTTGAAAGAATTTAGCTGTGTTCTGGATTAATTCTTTCTCTATTTTAGTGCCTGGTTTAACACAGGATATAAGTTCCTGTAGGCAGCCATCTACCTGTCAAAATTTCAAGCACAGACAGTCATTAGCAGAAAAACTGAAGTCTGTGGGAAACACATTTGTCTGTGATTCACCTTTAAATGTAGCTCAAAAAATGAAGGCATATTTGAGCAGCATCTCTTGAAGATATTTAATGTCCAGGTGGATTTCCTAACTTAGAGTGATGACCAAGTAATTTTTCAATTCCAAGACCTTCAAACAGAAGGCATTGAGAACCTCTTCTGCTATTTTGCAGACACCACAAGCTTGGGTGGGAGTGTTGGTCTGCTGGAGGGTAGGAAGGCTATGCAGAGGGACCTGGACAGGTTGAATTGATGGGCTGAAGCCAGTTGTCTGAAGTTTCCACAAAGCTCAGTGTCAGGTCCTGTGCTTGGGTCACAACAACCACATACAATGCTCCAGGCTGTGGGAACTGTGGCTGGGAAGCTGCTCAGCAGAAAAGGACCTGGGGGTGTTGGTCAACAGCAGCTGAACATGAGTCAGCTTGTGCCCAGGTAGCCAAGGCGGTCAACAGCATCCTGGCCTGTATCCGGAATAGCATAGCCAGCAGTACTAGGGAAGTGGTTGCCCCTTGTACTGGGTACTGGTGAGGCTGCACCTAGAATACCGAGTTGAGTTCTGGCTCCTCAGTACAAGAGAGATGGGTGCTGGAGCAGGTCCAGAGAAGGGCAACAAAGCTGGTGAAGGGTCTGGAGCACAGGTCTGATGAGGAAGGGCTGAGGGAAGTGGGGTTGTTTAGCCAGGAGAAAAAGAGGCGCAGGGGAGATCTTGTCACTCTACAGCTATCTGAAAGGAGGTTGTAGTGAGGGGGATGTTGGTCTTTTCTCCCAAGTAACAAGTGATTGGACATGAGGTAAAGGTCTCAAGTTGTGCCAGGGGAGGTTTAGATTGGATATTAGGAAAAATTTCTTCACCAAAAGGATTGTGAAGCATTGGAAGAGGCTGCCCAGGAAAATGGTTGAGCCACTGTCCCTGATGGTATTTAAAATACATGTAGATGTGGTGCTTAGGAACATGGTTTAGAGGTGGACTTGCCAGTGCTGGGTTAACAGTTGGACTCAATGGCCTTAAGGGTCATTTCCAACCTAAATGATTCTGTTTCTACTCTTTTTTTTTTTTTTGTCTTACTACCAGTGACTGGGCTGAAGCCAGCCATAGGTGGGTAAAAAAATAAAAAAATAAAATTAAAAAAAGGAAGGTCATATAGTTTATACATTATTGTATCGATAAATTCACCATAAATGTCCTCATGACTTAATCCATGGTTAAGAGTTGAAAGATTTCAGCAATACGTGCTGGTGACTGGATTAAGAATGTCTAAGATGATCAAGCAGAGTAGAAGTACACCTGTGTGGGTTAAATCAAGGACACGAAGAGCATTTATCTTTAATTTAATATTCTTTCCTCTAAGAAAGTCTAAACTTGAGTTGACTAACTCATTTATTTCTATTTAGTTGCTGTAGTTTCCATAAACTAATACATAACATGTTGTACTTTTTGCTTTTTAATGATAACAATAAAAGAATAACAGCTGCTGCATGTAATATGTTATATTGGTTGGTTCCAGAAATATTTTTTGCTTATTGAAAAGAAAGGAACAAAACATATAGAAAAAACATTATCTTAAAATGCCTCTATTTCCCTGACATCATATCCTTTGTATTACCACCAAGAACATGAATAACTTCTATGGCCACACATTTTGATGCACATTATGCATGTAATTTCTACTTGAACAAAGGGCAGAAAAAATTCTTACCATGCCAGTCTTCATCTTAGTGATATATTTTATATATCAATACAACAAATATTCCCTGCCTCAGTTTAAAGTACAAAGTACAAAACTAGAGTAGTACAGAGCAAGATAAATTGGAACAAACACGTGTGGGGTGTGTTCTTTATGGCTAAAACAGTTCACAGAACCAGCTGGTCTTCAGGAATATTTTTAAAGGAGTGTAAGGAAGTTCCCTGGTACTACTGCTTGAGAAAGCTTGAAAAACAGAAACTATGAAGAAGGTTCAAAAAGTGGGACTTAATTCAGAAGGAAAAAGAGATATAATAAACAATTCCTACTTGTATTCATTACAGTTCTCTAAGTGCAAGAAAAGACATCATGATAAAGTGGGGGGAGTCAGAGGGAAGTATCAACCACTAAAAAGAGATTTCTGTTGCAGTGCTTTTTACCATTTTGCTGTATTTTGTGCTAAACAACATCACCTTTTCATTACTTTATTAATATTTCTAATAACCTTTGTAGTTACATATTCCAGCAATGCCATCTATTCCTCATCTCAAAATTCCAAAGCTGATAAGTTTGACTTGATCAATATCAGCTTGATCAATGGCAGCTTCAGCTACTCATTCCCTTATAAATGTACATTCTTGTTATTATAGTATATAAGAAAAGATCTTGGCAACCATACAGAAATTTAATCTTAAATGTATATTACTAATATCATTTCAAAAGTCCATCACAAACACACCCATGCACAGAATAGGGCAAGGACATATGACACATACAGGCTTATCAAGAGTCCTACCTACAGTCCTCCAGCATGATAAGAAGTGTTTCTTGCATTCAGCTTTATAAGAACTTATGCCTAAGGAATCCAGAAATTTTATAATCTAATTTATATTTTTTCCCCTCCAGTCCCTAAAAAAAGTGCCCACATCTTTCTGGGCCTTGCACATATATGTTGGTTAAATACAATTTAGTATTCTAAGAAGCTTCCCTAATTTTATCTCGTTTTGATTATGTAGGCTTTCTGGAATCACTGTAATTATAGTAGCTGCTATAATTACAGTATCTTTTCTCTTTACAAATGAACTTAGCACATTTTACACTAAGACAATCCCAAAAATTACTTTCAGGTTCCTTTTTCATGCTTTTATCAGAGGTTTCTGAAAACTGACATAGGTTGCAAAATGCAGTTAAATGTAGCAGTACTGGTATCACAATATGCTTACATTCTAATTACCTAAATCAAAAGTACCAAAGCACTTTACGTATCATTTTAACTATCTTATTGTTTTCTTATGCCAACATGTTATTTTGCAGATATAGTCAAACCAGTTCCCAAATGAAATTGGATTCATGAAAGGAGTTGACAGCAAAATCATAATTAACTCCTGTTTATGTGATGATTTTGCACACACGGTAAAACTTTAAATTGCAGGCCATAACTTGGTCATGTCAAAAACCACGGTCATATGAGATTCAAGTATTAAAGTGATGGCCAAACACAAGTAGAATTCAAACACACATGTAAGATTTGCTCAGGTGTGTGACATCCTACATTACTAGGCAAAATGTGGTAATACCCAACAATTCCAAATTTTTACATTTTTCATGGCATTGCATAATTAGCTTCCATAAATGGCAAAGGTAACAAATTTCTGTGAATTTAGGAAAGTCCTTTTCTAAAATTAAGTCTACCTAATTCAGGCTTTGTCCCTGCAAAATAGATGAGTACTACAGAGAACAGAACGCAATACTGTATCTACATATGATATAAGAACTACTTAAGCCCAGCTACTCAAATTGCAACACCATCCCAAAATTTTTCAGGGATGTGTGTTGGAGGGTTAAGGACAAGGAAATAAAGAAAACTGAACAGTAAAAAACTAAAACATAGTACAAAAGCTACTGATTTCTAGCAGATGATAAAATCCTACTGCACATTCCTATTCCTTTTTCCCTCTCCCTCCCTAAGCTTTTTGTTTTCCACACTTTGAGCAGGAAATTTAAATTCAAGAGCCTGAAATTTCATTTCATATAGCATGTAAACTAACCTATACCTAGGAATGCCAAGGGACTTTCATGCTTGCTACAACATGTCTGCTTCCTAGAAAATCTACATTAAAGACAATATCAGTCCCACTTCCCTGTCCAACAGGAAAATGCTAAAATTTTGGATATCACTAGCAGCACTTAGTTTCAGACTTTCGAAGGTCATCTTACGCAGTTCATAAAGTACTTTGAAATGTTCCTTTATAGATAGCCATCAATTTACAACATCACAGTATGGAAGTGAAATGATCATGGGTCAAATGCCAGCTCTGTGCTAACCTGCTTTATGAAACCACAACTCAATGGCTCTTTCATTTGTTTATTGTTTGGTATTCCTAGCACTGAACTAGATTAACTCAGACAACTACACAAAGTGTTAGAACTAGTTACAATTTTGTTCCTCAAAGCAATTCATATTGCCTTATGACCTTGGTAACAATACAGTACTCATCTTCAGCGCTAAAGGATTTTTAATTTTTTTTTAGAACAATACAATTAAATCTATACAGCCATGGGATTTAGAAACATGTCAAGAATCACAGATTTTGTAAGTTTTGTTTCTGATTTTGACACTTGTACCTAAATTGCTATTTAACCATTTGTTAAATAAGTTACCAATTACTGATGATATTACAAAAGCAACTGCAAATGTTTTGAGTATTTGCACAGTTAGTTTGCAATGTTTACCATGCTGTCAGGCACTAGGTTTTGGATTAATTACTATATGGTATTTCAGAATGTCTGATCTCCTGTAATTTAAATCTGTCATTTATGGAAGCTAATACAAGGAGATAGTCCCACATTCAGTATTATAACTTCATTGGAAATAATTCAATCAAAAAAAAAAAAACCACAAAGTTTTTACTCTGGCAGTTGAAGAGTAAAATGCCTCTCAGGAGCACACTCAGACTGCAGTGGACCTCGATGGTTCATCTTCATTATGCGCTATAATAAAACAATATACTTTGGTAAGAAAACAGCAGTAACACTAAGATTGCAGGTTTTTCAGAAGCCTGGAGGACAACCATTTATATTATTCTCCTAATTTAATCATAATAGTTTTTCAGTAGCCAGGAGCAAAAAAAATAGGTAAGAGTCATCTGTCCCAGTTTTCCTTTTACCTGCATTTACTGGCAAATTTGAGTATTTTCCTACTCTTTGTCATTGACATGTTTATGGACAACATCCATGCAGCTAAATGCAGTTGTAAATAAAGGAATTGTAAAAAAAAAATAACTGTAAAATGCATCACACTTTCTTGTACAAAGTTAAGTCTCCCAACGTATTTTCATCTTAAAATAGTCAAAATAAAAACCCAATATGCTGTTCTTTGGAAACCAATAGTTCTAAGTTTATTGTTCTTTGGAAAACCTCTTTCCCATTTGAGTGTTTGGCACCCAGATATGAAAGCCAGCTTCACTTGATTAGCTCAGCTGGATCAATAGGCTCAAACAGAAAGTGGCACTAAGACTTCTAAGCACACAGTGTACAAAGTTAATACTATAGTAACTAACTTCAGACACTGCTATTATTCTTTGGAGAACTATTGAGAGGACTTTCTCTCCTGGAGAGAGTGGGTAACTCTGGCAAAAGAATGGGAGAACTATCACATAGTGCCTTTCATCTGAAGTGTCATCTGCTGACTGCACAGACAGCTAGGTGATTCTCTACCTGTATATTTGGTTCAGAGTTTATCTCCAGAGTAATCCTTTATGTTATCAGCCCAAACATCAGAAATAGCCATGTCACCTTTGACCAGCCACAGTTGATGATGCAAGTATGACACCAAGTGTAAGGGCAATATCCAAATGAAAGTATGCAATTATTCTGAAGACAGCCTCTCATAATACCTACACAAAAGTGAAGGCTTATCCAGAGACTTAAAGAAATGCTAAGTTAGTGGATTCCAGACAGAAAAAAGAGCAGTACAGTGAGTTTGATAGTAGAGTCAAGGTACTCATTTTTTTCTTGTCTTATAACTGTGGTTTGGCCAACGACTCATCTAGCTCTCTTATCTCTTTGGATAAGTAGGCTGGACGAATAGGAAAATCCTCAAGGAGCCCCAAGCTACTTTGTTCTGCAACTGATTTATATCCTCTAATCATCGTAAGTGGAATTTTCTTTGTCTGTTTTGCAGGCTGAGCCACTGCTCCAGGGCATGACAGGACCTGCACCTACTCTCCGTAAACATTCTAAAATGTCTTGTGTAGAACCTATTATATTAAAAAACCATCATCCACCCTTAAGTCCAAATCTAATTTCAGTTGAGCTGCTAATGAATTTAGGTTCAGAATAAGCATCCACTACAGCAACACTACCAGGCATTAGTGATCTTGGTTTTCAATTAATCCTTTAAAGTTTATATGTGACAACATTAAACAGCACTGCACTATGTTTATAAGGGCTGTGCTACTTTCCAGGTCATGCAAGAGAAATCAGATTTAGTTTAGTATTTTTCAAACCATGGAAGCTAGTTCTTTAGAAAGTTGCTGTTAAAACATTTAATCAGTAACAGTCTTTTCGTATTAATGAAAACATTTTAAAAAAGCATGTTACCTGAAACAAAACTTTCCAGGAGAGAAACAAAAAGATGTTTTCATGGGAATTTTTTTGTTTAAGACAAATTTAAAATTATATTTCAGAATTTTGAAATATTAATATTTTGTGATTTTTTTTTTACACTATCCTAGGAAACAAGTAATATACTTGGTTTCCTAGAAAATACATGTTAAATATATTAAAAAGGAAATATATTAATACGGAAAATATCACATAAAATGCTGTAACTACAGAAAAAGAAAAAAGCTCATTCATTATCAAAATTCCAAAGCAAACTTGGTAATGAGGTCCCAGGTTCTTTTATCTCTGTCAATGGACAGGATAACTATATGTTAGGTGGGAAATGAACAAGTAATAATAATAAAGCAGGACATGCAGTCTTCCCAATCTGATTTGTGTTAAAACCAACAAGCATGAAATTAAATTAGAAGTTGTACTTCATGTTTTATAACACGTATGTCTAAAAATATCAGGTAATAAAAACGAAAGGTAATATCCAAATGTAAAACCTATCTTAAAATTATTCCAGTTTTGAATTGGGAATTTAGATACAGACATAAAAGCTCTTAATATTCTGATTTTAAAAGTTTTTTTTTTCCCAGTACAACTCGCCACTTTCCATTAGGTCTTAGGCATATACAGATTTTTCACTGTGGTTTTTAATTACTTTGAGAAATTTTCCTCTCCACAATTCACAGTTCTGTAGGCCTTCTCCAGTCAAAAGTCTCAGTTCATCTGAGTTCATCAACACTTCATCATTTTATCATCTTTACTTAGGTCAAGGAAATAGACTAAACAGTAATAAGATATAAATGGTGTTTAAAAGATGAAATAATATTTCAATAACAATAGAAATGTTCCAAACATTTGTTCATTTTAAGTTGAAGTTGTAAACTGATTACAAGGAGATCTAAAAATCTCAGTAAATAATTCTGAAACATCATTAATGCAGTAAAACATTGCAACATTTCACAAAAGTTTGTATCTTCCACTAGGAGCACCGTCTGCTGACTTTCTATTATAAGTTGATAAAATCTCAGATCAAGCAGCTTACTTTCTGGGAGAGACTCTCTTGATTCGTTCAGGAGGCTGATAACCCCAGGCTTGGTGCATCTTTAGGCATCTCAGTTTAAATGTCTGAACTTCAGTGGGAGGAATCCCAGCAGAATTTCTCATTGCAACAGGGTTTAGAAACAGATCTTAAGGAATCATGATTATACAGGTCTCAATAAAATTATTTTCCTCAAAGTCTTTACTTTAAAACAGAAATAAAGTAAAAAAATCTATTTAAAAATCACATGGTGCAGCAAATATTATGCTAATAACATGCTGCATCTATTAGAATACTTTTTTAACCTTCTCTGTATTTGTCTGTTTAGGCTGACTTTCATTTGAGAGAAATGGTAAAACTCTGGCAGTCAGAAAACAATCCAAATTTTCAATAGCGTAATATTAAAATATTGTTATATTAATGTATCACATGATCCTAAAAAAGTGTAAATTTCTCATGCCTTGAGCCAAATAAAGTTATTAGTGTTAGTGTGAATCTTCAGATTCAGTCCATACATTTTTTTATAATGTAGAGCAGTGTGTCCCAACAAAAATGCTGTATTTTGGATCAGTTCATCTGCCACTCATTTCACCTTGTAGCATTTTGGTTTGATTGGTATCTTATTAAGAAAAATAATAAAGCTGATATTATTTCTCTCTATTGCAAGTGTGCTTCTGAAGTTATTGAGTTGTATTACTGTGGAGTCTGTTGCATTTATAATCTGCAAATTATAAATAAGATCACTGCAAAAGCAATACAAGTTCTAGGCACCAAAATAAAAGCAAGTTTCATTTCTTAGGAGTACAGAAGATAAACATTTTGAACTATTCCCTTTTCCCCCTATTTCAGACATCGGTGATTAGAGGAACCTACCTCGGCCTAGAATACATGAGAAAAGGAAACGGAGGTGATGGAGGAGTAATCATTAATATCTCATCTTTGGCAGGTGAGCATATTTTCTATCTGAACACTTTCTACTCACTGGTTTATTTCTAAAATAAGTGCATCATATTGATCAGTTGTACTTTTTCTTCTTTTTTATGGCTCTTCTCTATTTATTCCCATTTTGATTTGGTTTTCATCATAGCAACAGAAATAATATCAAAAGACCACTACCTTCTTTTGCTTTTGTTTAAACTCAATTCAATGTAAAGTTCAGTATTTTTCCAAACTTATCAGTCTCATACTTAATAATCTTAAGCATGATGTAAATAGAGTTTTTTTCAGGATTCAATACTGCCACACATTGAGGAAAACCTAACTAGCCTCAATTCATCATGCTTATTCAACACTATTAAATAACACTGCTGAATCAAAAGATAATGTACACCAACCACACTGTGTATAAAAAATGAAGTCTAACTTATAGACCTAATTAAATACAGGGTTACTTTAAATCTGATTTTTTTCTATTATGAAGTTATCAAATATGAAAAATCAGATAATCTTTTTTTTTCACAGAAAGGGAGAAAGCAATAAGATGTCCTCCATTCAACTCCATAGGAGCACAACTGTAGGAATACTTAAGATTAGACTGTGTCTACTTTATTAGTGAAGACTGTCATATTTCATCAAGTTTAAGCAAGAACATTCTTTTCTCACTACTTACCTATGTTAGAACGGTATTTCATTTTATTGGAATAAAAATAGAATACATGCTTTTTAAGTCAGTCAGGATTATTGCTGCTTAGTCACGAGGCAGAATTCTGCATCCTTTCCTGTAGGTATGCTCAACATTGCAGTGGCTGGGCTCACAGCAAAAAAGCACAACTGAAGGGCAAATGAATGGAGAAGGATGCACCTGACACCCCTCCTCAAAAAATGTGCAGGGTAAAACCTGTATTTTCTCTTCTTTGAAGAGTTTGTTTTCTCTTGCTCCTGTCATACTGTCTGGAAAAAACAATACATATGCTAGCTTACACATGGATTGTCAGTGTTCTCTTTGGTATACATGCAGAATACCAAATGATAGTAACCTTATTCTAGGTATTCCTATGTGTTTTAACAATGAAAAACCTCAAAACAGCAGCGGACATAGTTCCTGATTGTGGATAGATGTGAATGTTCCAAGTAGTATTAAATTCTTCTGTAAACTTAGCTTTTGCAATGAGAAGTCTGGTAAACCCTATTGACATTATGCATGTAGATCTTGAGGATCTGACTTAATACATGCACATATCTCATATGGACGAGGGGGTCTTTATAAAGCCTCCATATACCTTTAAGCCAGCACTTGCAATACTGCCTAACACATTGCTTACTGATGCCAGTAAGTTCATCTCTGTTGGCTCAAATAGACATTGTATTAGAACCAGATTAACCTGAAGGAAACTGCTATTGCAGTACAAGAGTTCATCAGCACAAGTAAAAGATTAAACGTTTTCACAGAAGTGCAGATGCCCATGCTGTGCTTAAGAAAGGTCAGAGGTAGCAAATAGTTTGACTCCTTTTCTAACTAGCCTCAAATGAACACAAAATGATTTTAGGGCTGTTCTCGGTTTGTTAAGATCTTAAGTGCTGTTTTAATTATTTGCTTAAAATTTGCATTTATTTGCTTCCTTTTTTCAACATTAACATTGTGCCATAATGATTGTGGGTATCTGTCAAAAACAAAGTGTTCTCTGCTATGTTTCCTTTCACATGGCTTGTATTTAGCAATTGTTCCCAAGGTCATAAGGAAAACCACATTATAAAAGCTGACATACACTATTTTGTATAGTTTATTTATTTACTACTGTTTGTGCTTTGTGACTCTAATTCTCCTTTTCAATCTGGAGGTATAAGTTTTGTATTTTATTCTATAGATAAAATAAAAACTGCCATTAGCTTGCTTAACATTACTTTTGAGTGTTTTCTCAGAGCTAGCTTCTGTTGATCATTAAACTTTTGAGTGGTTTTTATCCCCCCCAGTCCAAGTTCTCTATAAGATTTTTATGAGATACAGTTTGCAGACAGCAGATATTCTTGTGTCCTGCAGAAGAGCAAGAAGAGTTATATTTAGTGCTTACATAACATTCAATATATTTGCTTTACACATTAATTAGTTTCCAGTTCTTCACCATGGGAATTTTGCCAGTGATTTGAACTGGGGACAGAATCATGCCTTACTGGTTTGTATTTCCAAACATCCACAGAATTACTTAAATACTTCTTATGAAGTGGATGCTTAAATTGTTCATTCAGCTGGATGGAGGCCAGAGCATCCACTCTTTCCAGTACTGAATTTTCCCCCCTTCAGTGTCTCCACAAGACAGGACTAATCAAGAAAGGGAGAGAAATATGCGAACACATGCAGCAAGCACCCAATCCTAACCCACTGCATCTCAAAGCTATAAAAATTTCTTTATTTTATGGAAATTTGTGCATTCATTTCAAGAGGAAGTCATGCTGCTAAACAGCTGACGTAACGGGAAATGTACATTACTGCCAACTTTTCCCCATAAAAGATAATGCCAGTGACCACAGGTTTTCGCATTTTAGTAAACTCCATTTCAAATTCAAAGAGTAAAATGACTTAAAATTTCTCCAGTAGGAAGCTGCACATGAATTTTACTTGTAACAGAATAGTTACAACCAGCAGAAAAAAGCACATAAAACTAAATGAGATTATTTACATGATTAAATTTAGCTTAGTCTCTTACCTTTTGGTGGTTGGTACCTGTATACTTCTAGTAAGTAAAGGGGAAAGGAACTCGTGTATGCACGCACTTTTGTTTTGATAGCGTTCATATTTTCAAGAAGGTATTCTGTAAAACTGAATTTGTATCTGTCTGGATTCTAGCAGATAAAATCAAATCAAAATATTCATAGGTGTCTTAAAAACTGGTAAAACTCTTAATATAAAATCACACTATTTTTTTTGAGAGGTTGTTCCATGTGTAGTGTATCTGGATAACTTCCTGTTGTAGAGCCATTCCTGCAGTTTGATTGCACTCAATTTCAAGTACTCGGGCATCACAAGCAGCCATTTGTCCTCCTCCTATAGAAAGCTGCAGGCAAAAGAAATATTTAAAGTACCCCTCACAGCAAGCAGGCTTCTTTAGGACCTGGTTCTATATATATTACAAGAACAGAGTTAAGCATAAGGTTAACATCGAGTAAAGGCAAGACTTTATTACAGTGATACAGTGGAGCAAAGGTGTAAATGGCTATATAGCTGGGGCCTTCAGCTCAGCATCATGAAAAAGCTTCTGGTGTCCATCCCCCCACATCCCAACCTTCGTAAAAAGGAGGATCTTGAGCAGTATCCACAGGAATGAGTGTAGGAAATGTAGAAATTATTCCCTTGAGACTTCAGTTCATGTTAAAAAAAATTCCTAGAAATGACACAGTTTAAAATTTTTGCAAGGATTTCTGTATCTCCTTTGTTTTGACACAGATCACAGCAGTATATAACTGACACAGTGAACATGATCTTGTACGCCTTCCTGTTCTTAAGAATAGAGTATGATATACAAGCCCCTTTAATCAATTCTGTCATCGCTCTGTAGGATCATCATGCCCCGAGCTTCTTTCTCTAGTTACATATCCGCTTCTTCAAAAGCGGGTTTTGCCTTTAAAGAACATTGTAAGCATATTCCATACTCTGTATCCAGACTTTTGCTTAAGGGCAACAGAGGAGATTTCTGTAATGTGGTTTGGAAACACATTTAATTTAAATAAATACAGTTAAATCTTGTGATGTTCCTTTGCGATAGGCTTTGTTAAGTATATTTTATAAACCAAATCTAATACAGAAAAGAAAACAAATTATTTTGGCAATATTTTCCAGGACAGAGGAAAGCACAGTTTTGGTTTGCTTTTAAATAAGTTCCACCAGTTTGCCAAAACTTTTCAGCTTTTCACATATCTCTTTCATAAACAAGGAAAAATTTAGAATTTTAGGATGCCACTTGGCACTGATGTTTATCACATTAGTGAGAGAATATTTAAATATTTAGAGAGTGAATATATTTTTCTAAAGTATAACTGGGAATAGAGCTTAATCACTGCAAAATCACAGCGTAGAAGCAGTGCTTTCTGATGAATCCAAAGCCTCCATGAAATCAACAGCCAAGTTAGAAAACAGACTATGGTTCTTCATTCTGTGTGCCATACTCATGCAACATGAAGTACACTCTTCCAACAATTAATGAAATTTAAAGATACTATTTCTGTTTACAGAAATTACATTTGTCTCAAGCTGCCTAGCAGTGCACCCATAGAGCAAATAGAGGGTAGAAACGTCTTCTAAAACCTAATAAATCTTATTTAAAGAAAGAGACTTATTCAGATCTCTGAGGGCAACATGTGGGATGTCATGCCTGGGGAAAAATTATTAATT
Organism: Pezoporus occidentalis; assembly: GCF_034315485.1. Lineage (NCBI taxonomy): Eukaryota > Metazoa > Chordata > Aves > Psittaciformes > Psittacidae > Pezoporus > Pezoporus occidentalis. Next base: position 6,925,818 of record NW_026912778.1, on the reverse strand, counting down.
CTGTATTTATCAAAGCTCTTCAGTGGACTGAAAGAAAATTCTGGTTTCAACAAAGCTTACTGATAAAAAGAAGCTTATTGATACCATTCTCCAGCTCCAATACTACTCAAGCTGTGGATTTGAAACTACTGACCATGATAAATAAGCACCTGTAGTGAGAAGCCTGACACTATGTCTCAGATGGTACAGTGGTCTTGATAAGAGGACCAGAGTATAACCAGGGGCTAGTCTCTGTCAGGCTGCCAGGAACCGACAAAAATAGAAAAGAGCACAGCTGACACTGGCCCACATTTACCTTATTTTCATAAGCTGAAGAGCACCTTCAGTCATCATGAAATTATCTGCAGTTCACCAATTAGTTCTCGGTGAAGATCATTTCAGGGGAGAAGGAATTTCCCTGTCCCCTTTCATGTAACAGTTCAGTGACGCAGCATTGTTGCCTTACTTGCTAAGGCAGATTGAGAAGCACACTGTCACTTTCCAGGGCACACTGCTCCATGACTGTCCATTTGAACACCATCCCCTTCCTCCCACCATTATTCTGTGCACAATGTTCTCCAGTCTGTTGTTTTATTGCCGTTCCACTTTGTGTAAGATAATTAAATCTTCATGGAGAAGCAAATAGAATCCAGATTTTTTAACAAATGAATGCCCTAATTAATATGCTATGAACTCATCCTTGCTCACTGGTTGAATAAATGCATAGGCAGGGCAGGCTCAATGTCACAAGATTCATCCCAAAATACTTGCTAGCAGAATCCCTAGGACACACCACTAACAGAGAGGGAGGTTCAGCTCAGAGGAAAAGCTCAGAGCTGGAAATCCCACACCATGGCTTTGTGTACTGAACTCAGGAACAAAAGTGAGACAGGACTGTCATTGTTTTGGGTGAGGAATGTTAGGACTAGTCTTCATTGTCACTGCTTTGGCTCAAAGTGAGTCAATTAGTGTTTTTCTTTACTTAGTTCTCCACTTTAGCAAAAATAATAGTGTCAAAAGGTAACTGGTTTTAATGCTTTGATTAAAAAAAAAAAAATAAATTACTTGGTCCTCGCTCCCTGCTTAGTTATTCCTGCTGTCTTTTGATATTTAAGTGTAAGTCTTTGAACTTTATTCCACTTCATTATTGTGAGCTGTGCCCTTCCTTTTTTTATTTCTTGACTTTGTTTCTCTTCCCTCTCAAGTAACAAGTAATTTGTCTGTGTTTAAAACAAACCAAACCAAACCAAAGAAAAAACCACCTCTAAATTCCTCCGCTGTGTTCCCCAGTAGTTTGACTTCTGGACATCTGTCAGCTGCAGCCTCATTGGGATTGTTTGTTTTTTTTTATTTAAAACATGTAAAACTATTCAGGAGTTTTTAAAAATTACTATCAGAATATTTCTAATGTGCTAATATTCCAAGGTTTCCAGTTATTTGAAGAACAGTGATGATTATCAAAAGTCACCAAATAGTGGAATATTAAGCCTATATTGCCATGACAACCCACAGAAGACAACACAAAAGCCACTTTCACAAAGTGAGTTCTCAATCAGAAACATACATTAATCCAAGCTAAGCAGATAAACACAAGTTTAAGAGAACAACCAGCCATTAAGTTACTTAGCATTTAACAGTGCTAGTAACAGTGTTGCTGTCACTGGATCACCAGTGTAGCATTTAAACCGAGATAAAATCTTGAAGCTGTCAGGGTTGTAATTAGAGCTTTGTGCTGTCTTAGAACGTTTTTTCCTTCAGACAAAATGTATTCCAGAGCAAAGAGCCCATGCAAGTGTCTGGCATACATAAATTTTCTGGCAAATCCAGGTTTAAAGCTGGGTGATGTATTCTCATCTCCACTGAGGTAAGGCACACTCCTTCTTCATTATGTCACTTAAAGATATGAAGAATGAAAAAATATATCTGAGATATTAATTGGAATGACTGCCATTAGAATCAAACATTAACGCATCAAAACCAGTATCCAATTTTACAGTGCCACATTCAGGAATGCAGACAAATTTTATCCTCTAATTTTATGACAGGTTGTGATTTCCTATTCACAAGACCATAGATTTCAGGTGTAACTACAGTATTCATGTGGTCCAGTTCAGCTGTCACTCTGTCGTGGAAATTGTTGCCATAATGGACAGAAGTTTATATGCACTCATGGTCTGTCATCTCCTCTCAACCAGCTTTTTGACATCAAACTCAGTCTTACTAGAATTAAGTTCTCAATTTTCCTCCAAAACCTCTGTTCTGTCTCCTTTCTCCACTACAAATAACAATTTTATGCTGTCCCACTCCCACCATAAAGGTTCAAAATATTAGCAGTCATTTCTTTATTTTGTTTCTCCTTTTCCTTACAAAAGATGGCAATGATATTATCCATCGTTACCTTTTTCCTGTTCCCTCCTGAAAAATCTTCATCTTGTTTTTTCGTTGAACAGGGCCCACTGTAGGAGGTACCATACCATGAAATCTTTTTAAGCCAACCTAATTCAATCTAGATAATGCTTCAAAAAGCTTTTCTATCCACATCTCTTTCATTTCTTTATGCTTGCTATCTGAAGCCTTCATCTTGCCATTCCATTCACAGTGTTTACTCATATATACACTCTATCTGCACTGAGGTTCTACATTCACTTCTCAGTACTTTTTCCATTTGTTTATTGCAAAACAGCTTTCCTATTTAATATTACTCTCTCTAAAAGAAATAAAAAACTATCACTTATGAAATATCATCAGAGTATTCTTGTAAGTAAAATAAAGTTTACAATGCCTGGGGTAGTGCATCAAGTCTGAATTAGTTTTTTTTATAGTGGCTCCCTAGTGCAAAACCCACTATGCAAAAGTGTGGTGTATTTGTTACAGTATTAACCACATGATCAAATAAATAAGCAGTAACAGTACTGCATGGGTAGATGTACCAGCTGACTGTGCTTCAGTCAGCTGTGCAGCATACTTATTCTCATCTCTCGCATTAGAGTGAGGAGAAAAGGTTTATCTGAGGCTGAGTTTTGTAACTATTCCACAGAAGCAATATAAGCAAGGGCTTTAAGTCAGACATTATATTTATGTTTTGATATATTGCAAAGATAAAATTAAAGCAGTTACAGTAGTTAAAATGGATTTTGCTATTTCCCTTACCTTTTTCCACACTTCCTCCCTGAATTCACTGTAAATGACTGCAGGTGTTCAGTTTACATAGGAGCACCTAGGGTGTCAGCAATCAAAGTTTATATAAAAAAAACTTAAAATACTTTACATTCTTTAAGTGCTTTACAGATTCAAAGAAGGTTCAAAAATCTCATCCTTCAGTTTTCTTCCAGATTCTGTCCTCAATTTTAAGTCATACTTTATAGATATAACTTTTCCTCTAAAAAGTTACTTTTTTATTACACTTCTTTTGCCTCTTCACATTTTTATCCTTCTCATATCTTTTCTCAGCCTACCTCAGATTACAAAATATAATTTGAAAATTGCAACTAATCTATTTTGTTGCATCTGTAAATCCATCACTTATTTTGTACAGTATAGACCTATATGTGTGTTTAAGGTAATCATAAGTAGGAGTACCCAGCATCTTTATTCAGCTACCTTTTTATTTTAAAGGACTCATGCCTGCTGCATTTCAACCTGTCTATTGTGCTACAAAGCATGGTGTAATTGGATTCACACGGTCAATAGCAGTAAGTATGTGTTTTTGGAAACAGTATCAGCAGCTTTGCTAAGCTTCTCATGTTCCCTCTCTATTGTCACACAACTGGAACTAATTTACTTAAAGAAAATTAAATATCTGAAGCACACGAGGTTCCTTCCTTTCACAAAGATGAAATAAGTCAGTCCTGTGTGTTTATGACTGATCTGAGATTCTGAGAGCATGGAGAAAAGATGTTGCAAAGTAATTTAAGGACAATGGGAGGAGCCCAAAAGTCAAATTCTAATCCAAGTTTTAAAAATATTTTTTCATAACTCCATGCCGGTCATTTAACATTTCGGCTTCCGTATTTCTAAGTCAGGTTGATGACTTTTTAATGAGAAATAGGTGCTAAAATGTAGAGAAAGTGACTTGAAATCAAAAATGTTTACCATTATTTACTCATACCAACTCTTAAAGCAGTGAAAATGCAAGATGACATATTCAGGATCGGACATGTTAGATGTTATATGATCATACAGTAAGCCTTAGCCTCTGACTCCATAACTTTCTAGTTAATTTGGACAAGCAGTATGATAAAATAACCTGGAGGGAGCAAATATGACTACACTTTCACAGACTAAGCTTAAAAATAGCCTACTTATATAAGATTTCTAATCTAATTTAAAGAATAAACTACCCAAAATGATCATTTAGATGGTTTATCCATATTTTATGCCCCTGCCCCCATCCTAATAGATTCTTTTTTAGTTTAACCTAAACAGATTAGGACGGATAAGTGTTGCAAATATTAGCCAGATCATGAACCCAGCACCTGGTTTTCTATTTTTGTTTTCTCATTATAAAATAAACACCACCATCTAAGTTTAAAAATAAAGGGTCTGCTAGAAAATTAGAGTAAATGCTGTCTCTGTGGAACATGATAATGTCGATGGGAAAAAGAATAATAAACAAATCACTGTATTTACCAGGAAAGGCAGTACAGCCTAATGCTGGGCAGGTATGATACAAAACATCTAGGACTTTTCTCCTCTAGACCAAAAGGGCAGGCTACCATACCATGAAAATGACGTGATTTATGCAATACCAGAAAAGATTCCTGTTAAGTGTTAGAATAAATAGAACTCAGTGCTGAACACTTGTTATAATTTATCTTGGATGTATCATGTATAATTTGTAAGTTCTGTGCCATCACTAAGTTCATCCAGCATTCAACATATGCCTGGATGCTGATCAGACTTCTTTGCAACACACATGCATTGGTAGCACCACAAATGAAGTGTTCCATCATTCCTAGAACAATTTGTGCTTCTTGCTTTCATCATGTTCCCGAAAAAAAACAGTCCTGCTGCCTCTTTCCTGGAGTTTACAGGGACTTTCCTGTGGAGATGCTCAGTGACAGATTTGTCCCTTCGCATGGACAATAGAGGAGCCAGCAAGGTTCAGCATCACAGTTCTTGGGGTACAGGCCAAATGCTATTTCTGTTTAAGTGATTTGGGTTTTTTGTTTTTTTGATATTCTTTTTTTAATTTGATTTCAGATAGTTTTCTTCCAGTAAGGAAGTTCTTATAAGATTGGAATCATACATTTTGAAGATTTTTTTTTTTTTTACTTTGTTTTGCTTAACAGATTTATATCATCACCACAGAATACTGTTAATGATATGCCAATAGCACTAATAACAAAATAACAACAAAAATATTAGGGCAAAAAAAACCAAACACCAACAACAGAAAAACCCAAAACACCCAAACCAAAAAAAAAAACAAACAACACCAAACCCAAAACAGCTGCATGGGAAGAAGAGTGTTGATTTCTTCTAAAATTCCAAGCAAAACAGATTTTCTTTTTCCTAGTAATCTAGTACGTTACTAGAGAAAACATGCTTCAAACTTGGTTGTTGAAACAAGATTTGCTTACTAGGCAAGGGCTGAAAGTACTTAGTGGTAAGTATCATTCTTTGAAAAATTCCTTACACAATGCTGGTTTAAAATGGTGATAAATGCTGCTTTTTTTTTCCTAGTTAGCTGCTAATATGGAAAACTATGGTGTAAGACTCAACACAATTTGTCCAGGATTCGTCAACACACCAATTCTTCAGTCAATAGATAAAGAAGAGAATATGGGACAATATTATTCATATAAGGATGAGATCAAAAATATGATGCGATTCTACGGCGTGATGGAGTAAGTCAGATACAGAGTTTTTTTGCCCTCTGTTAATGAAGAACAAGCAGACAAAATTGCAATTTCAGCAAACTGAAAATAAAAAGGAAACACTGCTTCAGATAAAAGCCTATCAAGTGTGTTCTCTATACAAATGTTCTCTGTACAAGGAACAAATTACAGATATCTAAGGCTATTTTAAGAGTATTATCTACATAGCGATTATTTCCCTTTATGCATCAAAGTACAAATCAAATTCAAAAGTTAAAGGTGATGGGTTTAGTTTTTAATAGCCCTTGGTGTACTTCCAGAATTTCATTTAACCAAACTTGTTGTGAGATACAGGGTATATAATTTCTACTGAATTTCCACAAAATTTAAAAGAAAAAAATAAGTGAACCAAGATAGAAATCTGACCAAGAACTTAGAAAACTGGACTAGGTTCACAAGAGGATAGTAGCAACAATGATGAATTGGATCAAAGAGTTACCTAGCCCATTAAGGTATTACAAACAAAGGCCAAAACCAGACAGCCAGGAAAACGTGTGAGAACAAGAACAGTAGTATAAAGGAGTATTTTTTTAAACACCTTCTCAGTCTCTAACAATTAGGTGCTCAGATACTTCTGCACAAAGGAAACTGTATGGTTGTGTTATTTCACCCACACTTTTTCATACGTAAAGTATGTTGCACCTATTAATCACAGCAAACAGCATGTAAGGAAATCCTCCTTACGCTAATTTGCATGTCAGTCCCAGTACAGGAACAGGATAAATCAAAAGCAAAGAGCTGCAGAGGATTGTGTGAGGATTACTTCTGTCCACTGCCCTGAAAGAGAAAACTTTAATAGGATTCAAAAGGCAGCTGGATGTCCACAGGGATTTAGCAGTAACTAGAGCAAACAAATGATGATTTGCAAAGCTGCTGCTGTTTTAGCCTGTATGTCCTGATTGAGGAGACTGAATTTATCTCCTGAAATTCTCCACCACCTCTGCTTGACTTGAAAATAAATTTGTTCAAATACCAGTTTATTTAATTTTCAGGATATATAGATTTACACTGAGTTTCTATACTTTTCACATGTTCTATTGCATCATGATTCTCAAATAACATTTTACTTTTTTTTTCTTCAGCCCATCAAGAATAGCTGAGGGACTGATAACAATTATTGAAGATGATACGCTAAATGGAGAAGTTATGAAGATTACAGCATCCCAAGGGATTCATTTTCAACAATACAGCCAAACACCTTTTACATCAAAGAGATAAATAATTGGTTTATGCTGATTATTTTGGTCTTTTCTTAAATATAGAAAATTTTGAAGAGTAATTTTTGAAAAAAATGGTTAGTGCTGGTATCTAGAGCAGTTCAAATGTTCACATCCTAATAACAAAGAGATGGACAAGAAAATCTGGTGTGGGCAGATGTTACCATCTTATTTTAATACTATAAGCACTAATAATAGTATTTATTCAGTAGAATAAACACACTGCTCTGAAGATTTTTTTGATTATATAATAATAGGGGCCAGTTTTTTTCCCTTCTGGTAGTTCTGATCTACATACTCCGAGCATATTTTGGTGGACCTGACTTACTTCATATAATTCTTTTCACTCTCTTAAGTGTCTACTTATTTATGTCTTGAATTCTTCAAACTGGGATTCAGTTCAGGAATCTAGAACACAAATATACCTATAAGGAGTAAAGAATTTACTTTTTCTTATGAAATCTAAAATAGAACACAGGGCAAAATTTTCTTTCCTCCTTTATATACACAACTGACTATGTTGCATATGACACAAAAAACTACAGATTTTTATCTTCCTAGATTTTAGCTATTTATAAAACAGTTCAGTAATATTTTTGTTTTCTTTTATAGATATATACATATGAATTTTCTCTTTCTGTATATACAAGGATGAATACTTCGGCATTGACTGAAATGTCTACTTATTAAATCTGATTTTATAAAACTTTAAATCTAGTTTCTTGACTTGATTGACTAAAACCTCAATTAAATCCTGAATTATCTGATTTTTTCATGTTTACCATATGCCCATTTTTGTATCATGATACATATTCTTAGATGCAACACATCATATAGTGGCAATGAAAATAAAAAATGAGCTTCTACCTCCTGAACATCACTGGACCTTCTGAATCCAGGTCAGTCCCCAGATACATTTATGAAATAAACCTTGATACTGTATGGGTTACATGCTTGGGAAAAATAAATTTACATGGTAATTTATTTAGGCTTATAGCATAACAAGATTTAATAACTCCTGTGAAAGCTGGCAACATTTAATATTTCTCCTCCTTAAGAGTACTGACTTCAATTTCACTGACGAAAGCACTGTTTTTTTCAGCATTGTAACTGAAAAAGAGGAGTCACTAATATTTACCTTCTTTGGAAGTCAGGGAGTAGTAAGACTGTGGAGAAAAGAAAAGAAGCAGACACACATACCATTAATTACTCATCATTCTCCCCCACCTCTATTTTTCATAATGTTAACACTATTTTTAATGCCTATCTTGAATGCATATATGATGCTAGCTACACCACCAGTATCCCTGAAAGCATCTGTATATCCCTGTGGACTAAAAACTACTCTGTAATTTGATTGTATCAATTTCTACTTTTGTCTCATTAAAATCAGAGCTTTTCCTAATACATGACAGAAAAAATGATATAAACGTAAAGTCAGCATGCTGCTTTAGTTAGGTTCTAGCACTGATAATTATCTACCTCTCCTCTCTTTGTTAGGCAGCATGTCAATGTAGTTTATAAACAAGGGAAGGTTTCATAATGACCACAATATATGCAAACAATGGTAACTAGCAAACACCACACTAAATTAGATAGTAACTCTGAAGCTTCTCTTAATAACATACGTCAAATAACAATGAGAATGTTGTAAATGTCAGTATGTATGTTGATGATACGTTGTTGCCTTGAATGCTTGTTGCTTGTTACTCCTTGCTGCCCCAAAAGAAATATCTGTTAAACAGGGAGGGTTGAGTTTTCCAAGGGATCAATGAAAAAATATATAATAATGTCAGTAATAATAGACCAAAAGTCTGGTGTATGCTCTCTGAAGGAAGAAAAACAAATAGAGTTAATTACAGCCAGTCACTAGACATTGCACAAATAACTCATGGTGTTGCACTAGTACAAAAATCTAATTCTTGAATTGTCAATATTCTAAGAATGGATTCCATTTATGTGGTATATCAATAATTACACAAGACAAAATCAAATTAATAAAATATGCAATTAGACTCCAGGACACCTGGAAAATCTAAGCCTATATCTGGGAAAGAATTAAGTCCATATCTTTCTTGTATATATAGGTCTTCTGGATTAGTTTTGTAACTCAAAGCCTCATTTTCAAATCAAAGCATTACAGAAAACTTCATGAAAGGCAGATACTGCATTCTCTTCCATAGGATAATCCGATAAGGAAGTCTTAGAATGCAATACACGCTTGTTTGATCAAATAAGCATTTATACTAAGATAAATCTCAAATTATTAGCACATGTGGAACTCACTGAAAGAAACAAGGAAGTAACAAATACTAATAGCCAAAAAATTTCTTTTAATTTAAAAAAAAAACAAAACCTAAACCAAGTATCACAGTTTTTCAGTTTCATTTAGTCTGTACTAAAACACATCTGAGGGTTTTATCTTCACAGGAAGAACAAGTCCTAAATATGTTTTGGAAAGGTTTCCTGTAAGACTTCCCCCCAACCTTTGGAAGTCTTCCAGAAAGCAAGAGAAGAGCATATGTTTGATTTACAGACAGAAACACCCAGACAAGCAGTAGGTAAAAACATGAGATAAAGGGAGAGAGCGAGTTTCATTTTTGCGCAAAGATTGTTCTGAAATTTTGTGTTTAGTTAAAAGTCTTGACATATTTCCAAGATGTAATTTATTTTGCCTGGGAGATCATTGCTTTTAAGAGGACTGTTCCAGTTTTGTAGGGAAACTCAGCCAAAAGGAAAGAATAAATATTTTAAATGAGATACACTAATTGCCAAGAACATAAAATGACAAGTAATAATCTAGACTTATATAATGATCATTATTTGCAATGAACATTCAATCTCATGTGACACAAGTTTACTTTTCACTGGATCCTTACAGTTTCAAATAGGAATCTTACGAGTAAAGAATAAATATTATCAGTGACCTCCATTTTTTCAGTGCTTATGATCCTACATAAAGTCATGGGGCCCAAATCATAAGGCATTTCAACCACTTTGAGAAGTGACAGTGTTACTTTATTTGTATTATTTAACCCCTTGATTTAAGGAAATCTTTTTAAAAATGTACATAACCACAGTCAATAACATAATTATGTGGATAACACACTATTTCCTATACAGTTCAGAAGGATCTGGAATTGACTTGTATTATGTGTATTATAAAATCATGTGCGTATCAATTTAATTATTGCGGGGGTGATCCATGCCATAACAAGTCCTTCTTGTAGTTTTCTTAGATTAAGAAAGTCCCAATAAGAAAGCCTATATTTCTTGTTCTTGCTTGGAACACAAGCTTTTCAAACAGCAAACCAAAAATAAACTTTAATGAAACCAAAATCTGGTTTCCACTGAAATCTTGAATGTGAGCCTAATCTTTAAAGGAACAGCATTATTTACCTAATGCTATGGCTTTTGGGCAGGATGGGCCTCTTCTGACAGATAATGATTTCCTTCCTCCAGTGTTGAACTGCTCTAAACTTTCTACAGGATGATTCTCCAGCTTGAACTTCCCTTTTAGCTAAGTCTATTTGCTTTGTCTCAAGAGCTTGTTTGGAGGTTCTAGCAGGGGAGTGCAACTACCGTATACCCGGGACCAATGAATGGTACCGCCTGTATTGGGGAAGGTTGTCCTCTTCGACCGAGCGCAAAGCTTTGGGAGGGACGCACGTGGAGCGGTGAGGGAGGAAGGGCACACCCGCCTAGCCAGCCAGATCAGCCGAATCAACCCTGGCGATCAAAGGGGTGACAGATGTTGCAGACAGATCGCCCTCACATCATTGTCGGAGCAATCCCAGGCACAGCTACAGGTTGGGCAGAGAAGAGATTCAGAGCAGCCCTGTGGAGAAGGACTTGGGGGTGTTGGTTGATGAGAAAATGAACATGAGCCGGATTCAGCGTGCACTTGCAGCCCAGAAAGCCAACCATATCCTGGGCTGCATCAAAAGGGGTGTCGTGGTTTAAACCCAGTCAGGCAACTCGTTCACTCACTTCCCCCCCTTTCTTGCGCTCCCCCTGCTCCCGGAGGGACGGAGAGGAGAATCAAAAAGAATGCAACTCCCACGGGTTGAGATAAGAACAGTTTAGTAACTAAGGTATAACACAAATCACTACTGCTACCACCAGTGATAATAATGATAAAAGAAATAACAAGGGAAGAGAATACAACACCTCAGCACCAGCCAACCGATAACTCGACCCCCCAGCCCCGACCAAGCTCTGACCGATACCTCCTCCAACCCTGCAGTCTCTCCCAGCCCTTCCGGGTAACTCCCAGTTACCTCCCGGGCATGACGTGCTGTGGTATGGAATACCTCTTTGGTCAGTTTGGGTCAGGTGTCCTGTCTCTGCTTCCTCCTGGCTTCCCCTCCTCCCTGGCAGAGCATGAGGCTCACAAAGTCCTTGGCCAAACCAAAACATCCTTGTTAGCAGCTCTGTTCCAGAGCTGAAAGTCAAAACACTGCACTGCACCAGCTACCAAGAAGGGGAAAAAATGACTGCTACTGCTGAACCCAGGACAAGGGGTGTGACCAGCAGGTCGAAGGAGGTGATCCTGCCCCTCTACTCTGCTCTTGTGAGACCTCACTTGGAGTATTGTGTGCAATTCTGGTGTCCTCAACATAAAAAGGGCATGGAACTGTTGGAACAAGTACAGAGAAGGGCCACGAGCATGATCAGGGGACTGGAGCACCTCCCGTATGAAGACAGGATGAGAAAGTTGGGGCTGTTCAGCCTGGAGAAGAGAAGGCTGCATGGAGACCTCATAGCAGCCTTCCAGTATCTGAAGGGGGCCTGTAAGGATGCTGGAGAGGGACTCTTCATTAGAGACTGTAGTGACAGGACAAGGGGTAATGGGTTAAAACTGAAACAAGGGAAGTTTAGATTGGATATAAGAAGGAAATTCTTTCCTGTGAGGGTGGTGAGGCACTGGAATAGGTTGCCTAGGGAGGTTGTGAATGCTCCATCCCTGGCAGTGTTCAAGGCCAGGTTGGGCGAGGCCTTGGGTGACATGATTTAGTGTGAGGTGTCCCTGCCCATGGCAGGGGGGTTGGAACTTGATGATCTTAAGGTCCTCTCCAACCCTAACTATTCTATGATTCTGTGATTTTAAGAGATGTTGACAGTTTTCAGCTCCAGAAGTCCAGATGGTTCAATGAAAGTGAAGGATAATACCACATGACTTAGATTATTAATTTTTATCCCCCCCCCAGTACAAAAAGCAACAGCTTAATGTCAGGTCAAATTTATAATTCAAACTGAGAGGGACAGTAAATAAGAAAAGTTATGCTCATACTCTGAAGCAGACAGTAAACAGGAAGAGAACAGGTCAAGTAAAAATATATAGGATGCAAAAAGATAAAACCTAAAACATCTTTAAAATAAGTAACTTTGCCCCATGGTTTATGTGGAAGGCCATTATTATGAACTGGATGAAACTTAAACTTGAATGTTCTCTGACTCATATAGAGACAGTCTCAGAAATTCAGAGGATACAAAAAAAAGATCTTCAGAGCAAAAATTAACCTTAATGAAAAATATTTAATTTATTTCAAGCAGGCATCCTTTAAGCAGTTATTTATTCAGCTCTTTTTATTCTTCCACAAGCTCTGTGCTAATTCACTGCTGGCATCTGCTGGGCAAACCTTTCAGACTATTACCACTACAGAGGCAGAATTAATTTCTTGCTCCTGAACAGCACTTTTTCAGCTTTCACTTTCATCATAGGGTTCCTAGCCCTCTTGCTTTCACATAGAAGAGAGGCCATACAGGACAGGTTGATCATCTGGTGACTGCTCTGATATCTAGCCCAGGCTTTCTGAATGGTTTAAGGCTCTAGATTTAGCCTCATGAAGCAGACAATTATTGTAGTGACAGCCCAGAAGAATGCAAAATATCTCCTGAATCTCTTACATATCACCCTGATCTTGCCACTGCCTTCTCTGCATCTTTCCTTTGGACCACCTTAAACACAAGCATTTCAGCAGTGAACTACAGCTGCACGAAAACACAACTGCACCTCTTCAGCAGTCACCAAGAACACATTCACTTATGACATTACTCATTTCACTGACTTCAGACAAACTTTAAGGCCAGTCTATCAGCTCACATGATGTTCCACTCTGCAGAAGTGGCTCCAAGTATCTCAGTAGCATTTTTATCTTTTCAGTGCGAGCTTTTCCTAGCAGCCACAACCATGAGAAACTAAAGAAAGAATAGGAAATAAGGCTCTCAGTTACTCAGTTTGAACCCTCCACTATAGGACATGAGACTAAGCACACTTCTGCTTGCTTTCAAAAAAAAAGCACAAAGAGAACTCTGAGCGCACTTTCCCACAGCTGCAAACAAAACCCACAGAAAAGAAGAGGAAATAAAGATATTTTTGGAACATAGGAATGTAACACTCTTCAGAAAAATAGTTGTGTTTCAGCTCATCTAGCCATTCCTATTTACAAAAATGACTAACATTTCAGAATCCTGTACAGTATTTGACCTTGAAGACATATTTCTGCAATTAAGACCACAAAAAATTAACGTCACATACACATGAATGCTGCAGTTCTCAAGAAAGACCCACAGATGGGCAGAGAATATTGAAATCTCTGCAACTTATTCTGGAACAGCTCTTACAAAAGTGAATCAGCTTCCTTGTACAAAATCCTTCTGGCAATTTCACTTCAAACAGATACAGTGTTCCTTTATGGAGCTTTTTTTCTGCTCTGCATTTGTAAGACTTTTTAAATACACTGCCCTCAGCAATGCTTACAAATTAGCTGACACTTATCAAAACTATTGCTGTTGTTTTGATTTAGGAGAGTTACTTTGCTTCCAAGGAGAGTTTCATAGAACATTTGACCATGAAAATATGTTAGGAGTATAAATTAAAATATTACAGGGTGCCAACAAAGATCTGTGGGGCCTGTTTGACAGACACAGGGACTAAAAACATATTGGACTTTTTAAATTGAATTTTCAATTAATGATAATTTGAAAATCACAGTTGTTTAAATAAACTAAATGTGTTTAATTTCTGAAAATGTCAAGACTTGGTACTACATTTACACCAAAATATTTGTGTTCTAAAATTAAATGGAACTTCAGCACTGAAGCATCAGTCATTTTGTAGAAATATCTGTATGTAAAATAACATTTGAAAATGCACACTCAGCTTCATGGAAATTCTTAGAACCTATCAACTTCAGTGAGACTGAAATCAGTGTACAAGTCAACAGAATCAGATCCTACCTCTGCGCTATAGACAAAAAGTTGTGAGAGAGCATATAGCAGTGAGGCATTAACTGCATACAGGTCCTAAAGGTGTTGAGCTTTCCTACTTTGCCAGATCTTCCTGTGAGGACTAAGCATTTTGGACAGCACTTGTAGTCAGGGAAGGCGAGAACTATGTAAGATTCCCCAGAGAAACAAGTTGGAATTTTCTCAGTGCCTCCAGCTCCTCCTGCATGACATGGCTCTCTGCCTTCTGGAGAAAAGCAGCTTTGTTAGCTCTCTTAGTCTTAGATCTTCACTTCCAGCTTCCCTTAAATTCTGGATATCCAGAGAAACATTCAGTCAAAAGTAATTTTTGGCATATCGCAGAAAACTGAAGTTCATCTCCAAATGTATTGGGCCATAGCTTCTGACCTGCACAACCTTAAAAAAAATGTAAAAGTGTTAACTTGCATGGACTTGGGCACTAACAAACAGTAAATCCTGCTCCAGGGCATGTGACAAACCATCAGGTTTCACTAATGGCAGTTGAAAATACACATAAACTGAGATCTCATGTTCAATTTCTAAATGAAATGCCAAAGGTACCACAAATATACTCTTTCCCTTGTCTCCAGGGAGCGGTGACTGAATCCCCAGTTCTGGCAGCCAACAAACAACATTCTAGAAGAAATGAAAAGAGAAAGTAAAAACTGTCATTAAAATGAGACTATAGTCACAAGTGCAGTTTAGCACAAATCTGCCTAAAAAGACCCCAGCACTACAGTAGACCAATCATTCTAAATTTTCAATATTTATAGGTATCTACTTAAGGTGGCTTGCTATCAATCAAGTAGGAAATTTTATGCTAGCAGAGGTATCCTCAACAAATATGAATACCTAATACTCAGTGGTATTGCACTCTGGAGTATAAATGGAGTATACACTCCATACACTCTGGAGTATACACTTCTATAAGCTGGCAAATAACAATAATCAGCATGACTACCCTTTTCTTGGAACTCGGCTCCCTCTATAACACTGTAACTTTGATGAAAGATCTAACCTGAAAATTCACAGTGACTGGTTTCTAATTATTTACCTTTTTCCCTTGCACACTGTTATTTTTTTTGTAAATTTAAGACTCAGAATGTGTGAACACACCTCTAATCATCCACAGAGCAACTTACTCCATTGGATCCTGGATCCTCAATGTTTGCTTGATATTCAAAATCAGTTTTTGTAGCTGATCAGAAATTCTAACAGTGGTACAGGAGTTGCAGCCTGAGTCCCAAAGCAGAAATTCAGATTATGGTAATACAGAAAGAATGCATTTTGATTTAGCATGCATTCTTGTCTGATTGAAACTCAGAGACTGAAATATAACCCATATGAATGGATTTCTAAAGCCTACTCTAATTTTTCAACTGATTAGTAATTCATGCATTTTGATCAAGTTTTCACTCTCTAGTAATTCTTTAAAGCATATCATTGAAAGTGATCTGCATAAGAAGCTAAGATGAGACAGATTCAAACCAATTCAGTAGCTTTGTTTATAGGGCAGCTGCCAAGATTTGAGTCACAAAGTCAGCCTGTGACATGCCCGCTTGTATAACTTGTATTCTTTGGCAGTATTTGAGGGTTTTGCATATCTGTTGTTTGATACATAACTCTACTCACATATCACAAAAATGAAATGGAGTGATAAATTTGTGTAAAATTAGTTTTAAAACTGTACTCATTAAATCGAGCAGATACCAGTGTAGGTTTTTTACATCCTGCACCACCCTTTTACTTAGTGGCCAATGAAAGGGGAAAAACCTGAAGCTGGTAAAAAGCAAACTCTTGCCATATATCACTCTTTTGATTAAAAGAAAAGCATTAAAATCCACCAGGATCCTGCATCATGTCTGATAGCAGAAGTTGGTAGATAAACTAAAATAACAAAATCAATTCATCACAAGTATCATCGGCTTTAGCAAGCTGCATACCAACAGCCACTTCTGTGCAGAGGGAAAACACATTCTACCTGTCTTGCGCATTCTTTCCAAGTACTTAGCTGAATTAGGAAAAAGACAGGGGAAAGGGTGGTAAACTTCACGCATGTTTGTTTGCTTTTTAAGCCAAAGTTGGAAGTAATACCAAAGTACTTGGTCTCCAACATTCAGAGATCTGTTCCACTATTTTCCTGCAGATTTCATCCTCGGGGAGTTGTTTCCTAACTAAATGGCTCAAGATCAAAAAAGAAAAAAAGTTTTGAGAGTTGATTTGCTCTACGTCCTTTAATATCAAGCAAATGGTTGTTAGGCTTTTTAAACCATTACCTTATAGTTTCATAGACAGCATATCAGTTCTGGATTAAAAGAGTTTCTAGTCACCAACTGTTACTTTTTCCCTCATAAAACAGAGGTTTATTTAGTGGAACAACCAACTCTTATCAATTTGATGACTTTGGCATCCTCATTAGGTGGTATAATACAATCCAATTTCATATCAGATTTTAAAGCTTGTCAGAGCTTGCTTAGCTGTTCCTATTTATCTTTCTCTGGAAAAGAAAGGAAATGCTTTGTTTGCTTTCTTGTCTTACTTTGCCTTTGAGGATTCCAGTAGGCCAGTTGGAAATCCAGAATATTAATTAGCTTGTATACCATTACGTCTACATGATCTGGAGGAAACAGATTTTTCTGGGTTTCCTGTTCTAAATGATGTGGGTTAGAGTCAGATAGAACATTTGATAGTTGAGGACTGGGGCCTCTTTATGTACAATCAGTTCTTCCTTATCTAGTAAAGCATTGTTTTTAATTTCATGTGCTGTTAGTGCGAGGTTGAACTTTTAAAATATTTTAAAGATATTTTAAAAATATTTTAAAAATAAAAATTATTTTTTATATATTTGAGCCCTCCACACCTGCAACTTCATGCCTTTACACTTTGAGATAGGGTGTCCAATGGTCAAGGATGAGAAGGGGTAGTAGTCATTAAGGAAGTATCCAACATTTCAAAGGGCTTCCTAAGCAGCAATACACTCCTACATTAAGGGAACTGCAGACTTGACAGACTGGAATGAAGTAGTATAACCTGAATGCCTGTATACTCTCCAATATCAACTTTGCCCAGGAGATCTGCGGACATTATTGTGCCTGCCTGCCTTTCCCTTTCTTGGTCTATGTACTGGCAGGAATCGATCAGCTAATCTGGAGTACACAAGTACATCCTTGGCTGGTCTTAATTCCACGGTGTGCAAATCATGGCAAAAACAGAGCTGCAAGCTTAGAAAGCAAGCAGGGAAAATGGACTGAAATGCTGCAACATTTTCTGAGACAATATTTTTTGGCTTTGCCAAAGCAGACAGTTTTCAAGATGGAAGTCAAATTAAATAGGATTACTTTAGTAAGGTAGGCTTCCTCACATAAAAAGATCAAATTCCTTATTAGTAAAATATTCTTATATCTCTGATTTCTCTTTAATCTTTTATTTCTCAAAAGATGCTGTTGGCTGGGCTAGCATCATGTTCAAAAAGCTTTTAATATTTTCAAGCATTAAAGGGAAAAGTAGGAGTTCCATTTTATCCAAAAGATAAAAAATGCTTCATATATGGAATTTTATTTTCAGTGATAAACACAATCCTGATTTGGTTGTTTTGTTGTTTTTTTTTTGTCTATTTGAGACTAGGGGTACCTAGAAGCACTTACATTATTTTTCTTGGCAGGTAGGGAAGCTCAAGGAAAAGCACTTCTATTTCAGAGATAATTTGTGCTGTTACAGCATTTCCAGCATTACTTGCCTCAGCTCATATCATTTATTCTTAAGAATCCGTGACCTGTTTGGAACTGAAACTCACTTTGAGCTGCATAACTAAGTGCTGTGACTACCCTATTGTGTAGGTGTAGCAATTCTATTTTTTAACTGATACTCAAATACGATTTCTGTTTTCTCATGAACACTAGTTGTCATACATTTATCATACTGCATTGCAAACAAATTAGGCTTCAAGGTACAACATATTTTAGAAGGAAAGAAAATACATTTTAGAAGGAAAGAAGGTCGGGGAAAGAGTCGAAAAATATTTCATTCTATTAATATTTAAAAACAGCTATGTAACAGAGCACACCTTATCTTCCTTATTCTCTTTTAAACACTTAAAGTAGCCAGCCAGGTTTTTGAAGGTGACATTGTATTATTATTCAGAAAAAAGGCTGAATTGCAATGTTTCTGCTATCATATGTGCAAATACATAGTAAGAACCATGTGACCTGTACCACAGATTGTGTAATTCATAAGTTTTTGAAAAAAAGAAACATTCTTTACATAGCTCGATGTGTTTGTTTATTGGTTTGGGTTTTCTTCTTTCCAGCTTACATCTAATAACTTTTAACTAAACAGGATCCATGAAAAAAAAATGGAACAGATGTATTCTGCCTTCTGTTTCTTGTGTAAAACAGGAGTAACACAAGTAAGGTTACTGAAAAGCTACAGCTTTGGTGGTCATGGTTAAATGCACAGATAGGGCTGAAATTTAGGATGGCAGGTAAAAAGGGAAAAGTGGCTCAAGAACCTGACTATAACCATATTGTCCCTGTTCCTTCACTGCCAGATGTTCATCATGGTCACATTACAGGCTTTCTCAATGAGCTGTTCCTGCAAACAAGCCAGCTGCTGACAGTGGTACAAATAATCCAACATAATCTCCACAGTCTTTTGTACCTCACAATATGTGTGACTCAGCTTTCAGAAGGCTGAGCCAGTTCATACAACTAGGGAGCACTAGCATCAGCACTAGAACGGGATCATGGAGGCACAAGGAGCCCACATCCTGACCACGCAGGAAGATATTTAGACATATATGACCAGGCTTGCATGTTCGGCTTTTCTTTCTTACACTTGGCCTGAGAAGAAAAGCTTACTGGATTAACTTTTAATAATATTTAATTTCCAAACCACAAAGGGTGCTTGCTAATGTAGAGCTGCTGGAATTTGGGGGGAATTAAATGGTACGTTTATAGTTTTCTCTATTTGCCTTCAGGTTTTTCCTCTGACTTAGCTGTCTGCCGCTAGTTTGTTATAAAAAATTATTCAATTTCTCTGCACTTGTATGCTTTGAATCATAGGATTCCATGTATCCTTGGTTTCCAAACAATTTGTGATTTCTGGCATGCTATGAAACCATTTTTTAATAAATATGACCATCCTGTCTCTCACTAGAAACCCTGCACCAGCCAATGCTACAGAAGAATATGAAAGGTCTGTGGACCAAACACCAAGAGAAAAACATTGCAAGTAAAATGTCTTGTGAAATTCCTACTTCCTGAGGCATTTCCATGTGAAATTTATTCTCAGCAGAAATAGTACAGCATAAAATCAGTAGCCTTAATTTAAGTAAAAAAGTTTGATGCAGAAAAAATACATTCATTACAAGATCTGACTTCCTGCTACAAGGTTTGCAGGCACTGCCTTCCTAGAGCCTGTGTGTGCGTATGTGTCTAAAGGTAGGGAAGACTGATGAAGTACTAAGTGGCTGATAGGCAGACGCAGACTGCCCTTTCTTTTGTTTTCTCCCAACAAACTCTTCTCAGCAAGAGACAAAACAAAAACATGAAAAATGGGGCAGGTAATTTTGAATCACACACCTTCTCCTCGTCTTTGCTAGACCACACGCAAGTGCATCTTTCATTCAGAAGTTTGTTGGAGTCCTTTACTCTGTCCTTGGTCTACCAAACCACTGACCTTGATCCTAAATCTTTTTCTCAAACTGCCTACACTGAAGAAAAGGAACTCTCAAAAGCTAACAGTACTCGGCAGCTTCTGGCTGGGATTAGCAAAGGGATTTAGAAATCAAACCAGAAAACAAAGACTGAATAATGAAGATCTCAAGAAACAAACCTGAAATTCCAAATAACAGAAAAAAATACAATCAAAATATTACACAATGTTTTCTGTTTTCATCTCTTACTCAGCTCTTGTTTGGACATAGCCCCTAAACATTTACATGACTAATACTGCAGCAAAACCAAAAATCTTTCTCAAAACACTTACCAAGAACCTCTCCCTCAAAAATACAGCTTTTGCTGAATAGGGGTTACGTAGATGAGCCTTTTCTAGGAAAAGCAGCCTAAAGGAAAAAAACAAGGTTTTTCACAAGAATCATGATGAAACTTGCAGTGATGATTTTATAATCCTTTGGCAAGTTTCTCAAAGGTAGCATCTTGGGCTAGTTTAGAAGACTCCCCACTGCTTCCAACAAGACCTTCAATATCTTAACTTTAAATTTACATTATAAGAGCTAGTAATAGTCAATCTTGACTTAAGGCTGTGTTGTAAGCTACTTTATCTTCTTTTAACATCAAGACCTCAATTACATTTTCCCCATAGAACCTGATAGGGTTAAAGTTCCAATATAGTCACTAAAAATTAATGAAAAATATGCATAAAATTTGCCACTTTTTTCTTTGAAAAACTATTTATAATTATGAAAAGAATTGACATGAAATATCACAAATGTAAGTTTTAAAACTTTTCCTTTAAACAAGTCCAAGTATATTGTTTTTAATTTAAATGCTTCAGCTTCAGTATTGTTTCCCTTGAGACGAAATTTGCCAACTTTTTTTTATATTCTGATCAACATAATGTCTAACCACTAATGAAATTAAACATGCATTATTTAATTTGCTTGCATGCTTTCCTCTAGAGTCCACTGTATGATTTCTGGAACGCTGATTACTTCAGACGTTTTCTTTGCACTATCCATAACCCTGCTGGGGATCCAGAAAGAGATAAATAAGTAAAATTGAATAAATTATAGAAAGC
Source organism: Pezoporus occidentalis (assembly GCF_034315485.1). Classification (NCBI taxonomy): domain Eukaryota; kingdom Metazoa; phylum Chordata; class Aves; order Psittaciformes; family Psittacidae; genus Pezoporus; species Pezoporus occidentalis. The sequence continues at coordinate 6,904,736 of NW_026912778.1, read as the reverse complement.
TCACTCTTGCAATCATCACATTCTGCACTGCTAACTTATGTTTTACTACAATTACCATTCTCACATTACTGAAGCATATTCTTTATTTTATATGCCCGATTGTGCCATCAAAAATGATTGCAATATATAGGGGAGGACCTGAAACAGGGAGAGTCCTACCTTCAAGAAGTCTATGAGCTTTTACTATTTTCTTGAATGGAGATATTTTGTATGGCAAGATTCATATGGGCTCTTGATATCCATGGGGTGTTGAAATAAACTTCTGGGTAGCTCTTTAACCACCTGTCCTTTTTAAAGAAAACAGTGCTTCGCTTTGCATCTAGCAAGCATTTAATTAGTGTTGGAAAGAAAAACAACCTTTTCTCTGGGAAATACTAAAAAAATAAACAACCTGCAAGACTACCACCAACCCCAACACCTTTCCCAGATACCACACAGATAATTATTTCACTCCAAGTGTGGTAATTTCATATACTAGGAGCTTTGATTTCTAGATTGAAAGAGTTCCTGTAATGTGCAAACTCTGCTTATCTCACCAAAACTTCATTTCTGTTTGTTCCGGAAGCTGCTTGTATGAATCTAAAATGAAGGCAACTGGTTTTCCCTCAGCGTGTAGTACAAACAAAGATTTGGAGAAGAATTAATTTAAATGCAGAATAAATAGTAATGAGAGAATATTTGCAGATAAAATTTAGTTTTTTCAAAACATTTCAGGAAAAATCAGTGAACTGCAGGAAAGATGCAACTGGAAAGTGAGATGGCCAGCAAGTGATAAATATGTATTTTTTGCTGAACATTATGCCAGTTTGAATATGATCAAATTAACCGTGAAATACAACATGAAAAACATGGAGTTGAGTCAAAAAACCACTAGCAAGATACTTAGCTAAATTTTAGCACAAAAAAATCAGTTGTTATAAGGAATATATTTACAGAAGGATTAAAGAGCATGTATATAATATACAAACATAAATGTTAATAAAGTCTCCTGAGAAAGCAGTGAAAGTTCTGTTTGTTGAACTCTAAATAAAAGCTGAAAATTACCTATTAATCATAGAAAATAACACATGTAGAGATAAACACATACACTATACATATAGAGATAATCATATACACTATTTGATCTGTATTGAAGAAGAAGGTAAAGTTCTGGAGATTAAATTGTTTTATTATCTCAGCAGGGTTAATTTGTTTCATATACGTGGTGTTTGTCTCTGGTTTTTAATCAGTCTAGACAGTTCATTATTAAAATGCCTACAGCTTGTGCATGTACTTCTGGATGTTGACATAATGGAAACAGAGTTTTTCTAAGCAATTCTGTGAACATATTGTTCAGGGCTTAAGAGCAGCATACCATGTTATTTGACTGTTAAGAAAGGAAGTTCTGTTAAGAAGTTAAGTAATTCCATCTCAGATGCTGGTCTATTAGTGGTAGCATCCTAAAAAAAAATTTAACAATTAAGAGTTATTAATTCATATACAAACAAGTCATTCATCCTTTCAAAAGCTTTTGCTGTGCCCAAACACAGGGGTACCTCCATCCTTTTGCTCAGACATGTATATGGCCTATCAGTATCTCCCACACACCATACCTGCAATCACCAGACTTCCTTTTTTTTTTTGTTCCTATAGTTAAAAAGGATCCAGGAGGAAAAATACTTCCTGCGTTTATGGCCACAAGTCACAATAGCTCTGAGCTATGTTCCTAATGACATATATTATCTGTCGCAATCTTGGCTTTCTTTTGTTTGCTGTGCTTTCTGGGAACACTTTGTATAATAATTATTCTAATTTTGTTCTTTTTTGCTTCCACATTGGAAAAAAAAAAAAAAAAGAGTAAGATTAATTAATTTACTCTGTGAGAAGCAAATGAAATAAACTAGGAAAATCTATTAATTTCAGTCACTGTAAACAGGGCAGATCCTGAACCCCAGAACTGACTACAGTCAGGCAGATGACGTACGTGGGAACATTCTGTAGCTGGTTACAGTCTTTGAGGGTTTTTTTATACAGGAGGAAAGGATCAACACTGTTATGAAATCCCAACAATTGGGACAGCACAGTCTTTTTTGCTCCTTCTACCTACAGGGTAAGAAAAGAAAACTCAGTTAAAAAGTTCATACCTGAACTGTGTTCATACACAGCTTCTCTTGCATGTTTTACAAAGTACTTCTCTGGCACACAGACTTTTCATTTAGTCTTTTGGGGTTCCTTTTCTCCATTTAAAATAAAAGCAATGTAGAGTGAAAATATTTCCCTCTGCTTTGTGCAAACAGTTAATGTTACTTACAAAGTACACAGAAACTATCAAACTGATAGCAGTCCCTATCACTGTCAGAAGAAAGCAGGCAGCGGTAACAAGATATCCCTATCCTGGAAAGCTGTGCCCACTATCTGACACTCATCCCTGCCTAGAAGCGACCTATCCTGAAAATAACTGTAAAAACCAAGAATAATCTTGCTACCTCTACAAAGGATCAGCCTGTTCTTTCCTCCTTTGGCTTTGATGCTACATAAAAATTCTTGACCTTTTGGTGTATTTCCAAAAAAACATCTAATTTCTCCATCACAGCCCAAGATCCCATCTCTTGCTCAATTCTATTGCCTAATGATAGAAGACCGTTCTTTTTCCCAGCCAAGACACACACACTTCTAATGCAAGACTGCCAGTGGTAGCAAACAGAAACAAACTGTACAAGGTTTCCACTCTACAACCACCCTCAAGCTCTGTCAATGAGGTTTGAATTATGCAGTGTGTTTGGTCATCATTAAAATTCAGGATAAAGTATTACACAACTTTCTACAGAAACGCATTAGCAATATCAAAGTAGTTTCCCTTATATTATCTACTTTAACAGTAACTGCCTACAGGACTTCAGTGAACCTAGTCCTGCTTCTCAGGACAATATAATAATTTGGTAAAGTCATTCTGACCTTCCTAAAATGCCTCTAATTTTTAAGGCATCCTGTGAAACCAGTCTAAAGAATGATTTTTTTTCCACAGCTCTGATAGTCTCCTTACCTTTAAGAAGTCACACCTTCAAAGTAATTTCAAATGTGAATTGAAAAACAAGATGGAAAAAGGACCTCTTTCAATATGAATGTTGAATGTTCCCACTGGGCAAACTGCAAAGAAAATTCAGCATAAAATAAGTTTAAAGAAGCTTTATAATAATATCAACCTTTGTAAACTCATTTAAATTTCTCCATCAAAAGCTTCAAAAATGTTATTCTCTGACAACTGAGGTCACAAAAGAAAAATTTCTTGTGAAAAAATACATAGCTTCTAAAGATAATGAAAAGTTACAATGAAAATACGGTTTTGTATTGAGTAGGAATTAAGTGACCTAGTAGGAGGATTTAGATGAAACTTGGGAGTGACTTTTCGTGTTGCAGTTCACCTTAATATCACCTTCTGTTCCTCTTGCTGCCAGGTATTATCACATCAGATAATTAGAGCACTAGTTTAGGATTTCAAAGTTAACCTTTTTTTCTTTATCTTTGGCATCCAGTCCTTCTATGTCATTCAAAAAAACTCAAAACACCTAGACAGACCTGCTGGATTAGATCATCCAGCATACCTCAGTACAGGCTGCTCTTTACAGAAAAGACTTGATGTAGTTTGTTCTATAAAATCCACCATGCTGGAACTTCCATAGTTTCTACCAAATGTCTCTTTTGTCATAGTTTCACTCTTAAGAAGCTTTCACATGTTCAATTCCTAATTTTATTTTATAGATTTCATCCTGTTGTATTGGCTACTAGTTCAGTGGACTATACTAAATAATTCCTCCTATCCTTTGTATCTGCACATGAAAAACATAAGCAAGTACAAGCTGATGTTTGCTTTCTTTTTTATCTGTTGTTTTTCTTTCACTTTTCTGACCTAATAATCAATATCAGGACAGAAACAAAGGCCATGTCGCAGCTGAGTGTGAAAGAAGAGGGACAGTGAAGACAGAGGCCACCAAGTGCTCACAGAGTAAAGAGAAATAGCTCACAGTTATTATGAAATACACTGGGAGCCAGCACAGAGATGCAAACTTCCAAAATAGGTTGCACTGCCAACTATTCTGTTTAATGAATAATTAGTAACTGACTAATCTACTTTAAATTTCCAAATAAAAAACGTGAAGACTTACTACACAACAGAAAGAGGGGAAGTATGTTTACATTCTTTTCATGTAGCAATACCATTTTATGTCCAGTGTGCATGCAGAGTTAGATTAATAAAAATAGACCATATCAAAAGAAATTGAACAAAACTGCTCAGTCTTTCTGGATGTTGGATATCTGCATTATTTTGATTAATTCAGGATCCCTGCAAAGGAGAGTCTTACTATGAATCACCTTGAGTTTGGTGGCTTTCACAAGGACACAGGAATGTTCCTACTTCAAAACATGCATTTAATTTGAAGGAATTAATCAACTGTTTAGAGTAGAACAAAAATGCAATAGACTCCACCTGCTTGAGAGCTCAATACTAAACTGTCCTGTAGCTTTTTGATTATTTCTTTACCTTACTAAGAACTTGAAATAGCTTCAGCATAAAGACAACTTTCCAACTTCTTCTTTCCCTTCTCTTCTCACTCCATGTTCAAAATATGGACTGCTTTGTGCATGTGTGTATTGCTAACTGTTGTCTAAGATATGTTCAGGAATCCTAAACTAATTACACTTTTTCACACTAAATTATTCAAGCTGCAACCTTTCCACAAAGTAAGGTTTCTACTATTGCACATTAGTATAATGCTATCTGCAAACCCTGTTATTTCCAGAACATGAATGGGTTAAATTTTAATGTGTTATGAGGGAAGCCAGTACTGCAGAGCAATCTAGTCATCCCCCAATGAAAAGGAACACCACATTGCAACACAAAAGTCTCTGAACAGCCTGTACAGTCGTTCGTTGATATCACATCAATGCTAATTAAATAAAGTTGACACAACTTTTGTAAGAAGGTATGGAGAAAGATGTCTCAACTTGGGAAAACTTGCATAGTTTTCTTAAGTAACACTGAGTTTTAGGAAGCATGTAATTTATATAATGCTTACCAGTTCTACCAGGGAAAGGGAAAAATATGTGTATATACTCAAATGTGAAAGGGAAGTTAATCTACCTGAATGCTGCAGCAGTAGCATGTACTAAATGAGTAGTGTGAGAATAAAAAAACCACAAAATATTTGTACAAAGTAATTCAGTTTCCAAGGTAGAAAGATCCCTAGTGCCTGTGGTGGACAGAAATTCACTAAGATTACATACATTATTACAATAATACAAATCTCTTTTAGAGAAGTGTTGCCAGATGGGACATAACTAGTCAGGTGCCTTACTGATTTAACAAAACCTGCAACACAAAAGCATTAAAAAAATACAGTAATCACTTCACTGATCACAGAAGTATGTTTTACATTTTTGTGAAACAAAATAATGTTTACATGTTCTTAACTCTATCTCTTTTTCAGACAATTCCATTGTGCAATCTTATATGGTAACTACCCATACAGTGTCACCTGAATATTTTCCTTGCAAGCAGATTCCTCACTTGAAGTCAAGGACAATCCACTTTTGAATATGTCAGAAGGATGGATCAATAAACTCTTCACATGCAGCACAGTACCCCTGAGCTCATTAAGAGAGAGTTGATAAAATTTTGGAGCAAGGCAACTTACTGTCACGTGTTACCCCTTGCAGGCAGCCAAGCTGCACCCAGCCTCTCGCTCACTCCCTCCACAGTGGATTAGGGGAGAGAATCAATAGGGTAAAAGTGTGAAAACTCCTAGGTTGACATAAAGACAGTTCAATAGATAAAATGAAAGCTGCAAGCACAAGCAAAGAAAAATAAGGGATTTATTCATTATTTCCTGTTGGCAGGCAGGTATTCAGCCATCTCCCAGAAAGCAGGGCTCCATCATGTGTAATGATTACTTAAGAAGGTAAACGCCATCACTCCAAATGTCCCCTCTTCCTCCTCCTTCCCCCAGCTTTTATTGCTCAGCACAAGCTTCATATGGTGTGGAATATCCCTTTAGTCAGTTAGGGTCAGCTGTCCCAGCCATTTTTGTGACCTGGCAGGGCAGTAAGAAAAATAGAAAAGGCCTTGACACTGTGTAAGCACTGCTCAGCAACAATAAAAACACCCCTGCATCAAAACTGGTTTTGGTCACAGGTACAAAATGTAGCACCATATAAACTAGTGTGAGGAAAATTAACTCTATCCCAGCCAAACCCAGTATGCTCACACACACAAAAGTAATCAGAACAAACAAAATATTTTAACAAGATATAGGTCAAATATGTAATCAGAGTCAGCTCAGCCCAATTTATAAACCAGCCTGTTAGAGACCATGAGAAAAAACTTTAAAAGGAAGGATGGAGGAAGTCCCTCTGAAAACACTAGCTACTCCACATTTTCCCTTTAAGTAAAACATTATAAAATGCTACAAGCAGATGTGTACTTAACAGTCTTTCTTTTGAAAGGAATTTTTCCTGCGAAAGCAAGGCTATACAGACACAAACCAAACAACACCTGTTTGGTTTTAAGCCAACTAAGGTTTTAAGCCAATCATTTCTCAAAAAGGAGGAATTTAGTAAACATTCAACAGTGCACATACTGAATTTGAGATAGCTGAGCATTGAAAGAGATGACAAACTGCAGAAGTACTCCTGAGTTTACAGAGACAAAGGTGTTTTCCCCATGGTATAGGAGAATTCTGTTCAAAAAAACACAAATAGGAAAGCTGAGTAAAATGTTTGACAGTTGTTTGTGTGAATGATGGCCTCAAAACACTTACACAGTCAGTGAAAAGCCTTTAATGCAGAAGACGAATTGCAATGAAAATTACATAATTTTTTCTTGATTAAAAACAGAATGAAAAACACATCTTAAAAGCATGTCTCAAATCCATCAATTTTACAGTAACATTGATAGGAGGAGTGTGTGGGTGTTAAGAAAAGTGTCTGACAACTTTTTTTCTGGAAATGTTTGTGAAGTAGGTCTTGGATCACTTAACACCCGATACCAGAAAAAAAAATGAATACATAATTTAAAAAATCAAGGACACAAACGCAGCCAGTAAAAGTATCCTTGGTGCTTTCTGTCCTGTCTCTGCCTCTAAAAGTAACATAAGTTATTAGTTTATACAATTAATCTATTTTGTCCGGACAAAGGAAGAGCATTGGCCACCACAGTCTGAGGCATTGCACAGACAACAAAAGTAGCAGTTGTTATGTGCATTAAATATACCAGGAAAAGAATGACAGTTTATGACACATCAAGCTAGCTTCTACTTTGAGCAACACGCAGGGAGGCACAAAATACCTGCGGGCAGATGTATCACACTGGATACCAATTGGAGTGTATCATGATACTCTCGAGTCTGGTCTGATCTCTCTCTTTCCATTGACCAGATAAAATGAAAAAATCTACAACAAATAAAAAGTACAAAAGCTCTCTTACAGGTGGACACACCAGCAAAGAAGTCCAAAACATTGTCTGATAGCTGGAGAAAATAAGTGTCACACCATTGTTCATCTAAAGTAAACGAGTTTGTGACCTGGAACCACATAGGAAAACAGCCAGGGACAGTTCAGTATTCAATTGTGAAGATGGCTTGAGGTAGTAGGGGTTCAGAATGACTGTCACAGCAGGCAGAGTAGCATGAGATCCCAGTTAAAATGATTTGGCAGATATGCAAAAACTACTGCAATTTGAAGGAACAAACACATCTACTCTATGGAGAGTAAGTTCGTTCTCCTGATCAGTGAATCTACTTCATAGTTTCTTTCCTGTTATCTGAGTCATTTTCCACTTTAAACACTATAAATTATGCATAAAATGTGCACAAGTCCATGGGACTTGATGAAATCCATCTGTGGGTCTGGAAAGAGCTGGCAAATGAAGTTGTTAAGCCACTGACCATCATATTTGAAAAAACATGGCAGTCAGGTGAAGTTCCTGTTGACTGGAAAAAGGGTAATATAACTCCCATTTTCAAGAAGAGGAAAATGGGAGACACAGAGAAGTACAGACCAATCAGTCTCACCTCTGTGCCTGGCAAAATGTTGGAGCAGGTTCTCCTGGAAGGCATGCTAAGGCACATGAAAAACAACAAGGTGCTTGGTGACAGCCAGCATGGCTTCACTAAGGGGAAATCCTGCCTGACCAATTTGGTGGCCTTCTATGATGGGGCTACAGAACTGATGGACAGGGGTAGAGCAGTTGATGTCATCTGCCTGGACTTGTGCGAAGCGTTTGACACTGTCCTGCACGACATCCTTGTCTCTAAATTGGAGAGACATCAATTTGATAGGTGGACCACTCGGTGGATAAAGAATTGGCTGGATGGTTGCACACAAAGAGACAAAGAGTTGTGGTCAATGGCTCAATGTCCAACTGGTGTCCCTCAGGGGCCAGTTTTGGGACTGGTCTTATTCAACATCTTTGTCAGGGGCATGAAGAGTGGGATTGAGTGTGTCCTCAGCAAGTTCACTGGTGACACCAAGCTGTGTAGTTCAGTTGACATGCTGAAGGGAAGGGATGCCATCCAGAGGGACCTTGACACTGTCGTGAGGTGGGCCAATGCCAACCTCATGAAGTTCAACAAACTGAAGTGCAAGGTCCTACACCTGGGCTGGGGCAATCCCAGGCACAGCTACAGGTTGGATGAAGAAGGACTTGGGGGTGTTTGTCAATGAAAAAATGAACATGAGCCAGCTTCAGTGTGCGCTTGCAGCCCAGAAAGCCAAGCGTATCCTGGGCTGCATCAAAAGGAGCATGACCAGCAGGTCGAAGGAGGTGACCCTGCCCCTCTACTCTGCTCTCGTGAGACCTCACTTGGAGTATTGTGTACAGTTCTGGTGTCCTTAACATAAAAAGGACATGGAACTGTTGAAGCAAGTCCAGAGGAGGGCCACAAGGATGACCAGGGTGCTGGAGCACTTCCCATATGAAGACGGGCTGAAAATGTTGGGGCTGTTCAGACTAGGGATGAGAAGGCTGCATGAAGACCTCATAGCAGCCTTCCAGTACCTGAAGGGGGCCTATAGGGATGGTGGGGAGGGACTCTTCACTAGGGACTGTAGCACAAGAAAAGGGATAATGGGTCTCAAACAGAAGTTTAGGCTAGATATAAGGAAGAAGTTCTTTCCTGTGAGGGTGCTGAGGCACTGGAATGGGTTGCCCAAATAGGTGGTAAATGCTCCATCCCTGGCAGTGTTCTAGGCCAGGTTGGACAGTCTTGAGTGACATGGTTTAGTGTGATGTGTCCCTGCCCATGGCAGGGGGGTTGGAACTTCAGGTCCTTTCCAACCCTCACCATTCTATGATTGTATAAAATTAAACATATATTCTATTGACAAAATGCACCTAACATACAGTAATTCAAGGAAACACCCAGCAAATCTCAAGTGTAAAAAACCAGTACTAAGGACTGGGGAAAAAAGTCAGCTGCTGCAGTATCAGAACCAGTAAAGTCTGTTGCTGCATCTTGGTACTAGAGAGTGCTATTACCAACAGCAGTGACAACTCAGTGTGCATCTACTAAGTCATTGCTTACTGAACTGCTGCTGATATGACATTCTCAGTTCCTTGTGTTACTTCCCCATTAACTACAGCAAGTACTGATACACTGCAAACAACTCTGAAAATGTCTACTAATGTTTATTAGCAGCTTCTCTTTATTTCAACGGATGAATCACCTCTTGGCTCTTCAAAACTCTGAGTTAATCTTAGCCACTCCTGAGCTGACTCATAGTCACTATTATTATTATTATTATTATTATGGGGACTCCAGTGAGATACTCCAGTCCATATTACTAGTGCCATAACACATATCTGATTCATCCCAAACAGCATATAGCCAACGAGCACAGTGTGACCCCAGAATGTATGGGACAATGGAAAAATAAAATCAGAAATCTGAAATGTTTTTGTTCAAGGATTAGCAACTAGACAAGGCAATTGACAGCGCTCAGCAATACACTGCTGCTCGAGTGATGCAGATTGAATTAGAAGGTGAAAGAGCCCTACAAAGTCTCAAGGAAATAGAGAAGGAAATCTTTCACTTGCAGGAAGGGCATCATCGACTGTAAGCTTCCCCATTTGTGCTCTTGCCTCAAGAAAAAAAAAGGGGGGAAGTGCACTCTGACTCCTAGGGACCATTTTCATTCAGGTTTCTCCAGAATCTTGAAGAACCTATTATAAATGTGTGTATACCTGGTAAACTCTCCACTAAAGGGTGTTGCTATAAGCCTACCAATTACATATGATAGGTGCTTACAGTAAGATCCAGAGCAAGTCAGGATTGTCAGGGCTCCATGCCTTTAACAACCCCAGAACTACCTTACTAGAAACATGTAAAATAAAAGGTGCTATTCCTCAGACCTATTTGTTAAATACCCTTTGCTAAGGATTTTGGAGACAGTAGAAGTCACAATGCAGTAGCATGATCCCTTAATGGACTATTTAGCTTCAGGTTACAAATAATCCTGCTGTAACTCCCATCAGTACAAAGTCTGTATCCAGCTCAGAGGTAATACAGCCGCAACTCCTACCAAGCTCTATAGCAAATCAACTATATGGTCACTGCCTCTGCACTAAATCAGCCTCCCACTCCTGTGGAGCAGTTTTTATTTGTTTGTCTTTCAAGTAATGTTTCCCTTTCCTGTTCTTCCCGTTAGCTTTTGCCACTAGAAAACTGAACAGAAGAATAATCCACAGGTACATCAATACACAAGATGGGGAGGTAATCTTAAGTAAGCATACTCCTGAGCTTGCTTAGACTGTAATGTACAGACCCCTTGGGAGTGTTCTAATTGAATAATCTGAATGTAAAAAGCAACAAAATTAAAAAAAAAAACATTCTATTTTTATTGTACATGGAGTTGAGAAGGATAAGACAGAAGAAATAACTACTCCTTGTTATAAAAATATACTTTTTCCTTCTTCTCATATTTTCCTTTAGTAAATGAAATATCAAAAAAAGTTGCTTACTGAATTTAACATAAAGTGTGATTACCAGAGAGGATGGTTCACCTACATCATTACACCCAATATTCACAAACGTAGTTACCATAGAGGATAAACCTAATTACTAGTAATCAGCCTTCTTCCTTCACAGTCAAATCCAGACTTAATTTTATTTTATTCTAAGAAATGACCTTCACCGAGTCTGATGGCATGTTCCCTTAAGGTCATCGAATCCAGCTGTTAACCTAGCACTGCCAAGTCTACCACAAAACCATGTCAAGTACTACACATCCTTTAAATACCTCAACAGATGGTGACTCAACCACTTCCCTGGGCAGTCTCTTTCAATATTTAAGAACCATTTTGGTGAAAAAAAATAAATTTCCTAAGATCCAATATAGACCTCCCCTGGTAAAACTTCAGGCCTTTACCTCATGTCATATCACCTGTTACTTGGGAAAAGAGACCAACACCCACCTCACTACAACCTCCTTTCAAGTAGTTCTAAAGAGCAGCAAGGCCCCCCCTAAGCCTGCTTTTCTCCAGGCTAAACAACCCCAGTTCCCTCAGCCATTCCTCATAAGACTTGTGCTCCAGACCCTTCACCAGCTTCTCTGCCCGTCTTTGGACTTGCTCCACACCTCCATGTCTTTCTTGTAGTGAAGGACCCAGAACTGAACACAGTATTTGAGGTGCAGCCTCACCAGTGCCAAGTACAGGGGAATGATCACTTCCTTAGTCCCGATGGCCACGCTATTTCTGATACAAGCCAGGATGCCATTGGCCTTCTTTGCCATCTGGGCACAAGCTGGCTCACATTCAGCTGACTGTTGACCCACACACCTGGGTCCTTTTCCACTGGGCAACTTTCCAGCCACTGTTCCCCAAACCTGTAGCATTGCATGGGGTGTTGTGACCCAAGTGCAGGACCTGGCACTGAGCCTTGTTGAGTTACAGTTGGTCTCAGCATGTCCAGATCCCTCTGCAGAGCCGTCCTACCCTCAACAGATCAACACTCCCAACCAACTCAGTGTCATCTGCAAACTTACTGAAGGTGCACTTGATCCCCTCATCCAGATCATTGATAAAGATTTTAAACAGAACTGGCCCCAGTACTGAGCCCTGGGGAACACCGCTTGTGACTGGCCACCAACTGGATTTAACTCCATTCACCACCACTCTTTGGGCTTGGCCATCCAGCCAGATCTTTACCCAGGGAAGGGTATACACATCCAAGCCATGAGCAGCCAGTTTCTCTGAGAGAATGTTGTTGGAAATACTGTCAAAGGCTTTACTAAACTTTATGTAAAAAACATCCACAGCGTTTCCTTCATCCACTAAACAGGTCACCTAGTCATAGAAGGAGATCAGGTTAGTCAAGCAGGACCTGTCTTTCCTAAACTCATGTTGACTGGGCCTGATCACCTGGTAGCCCTGTACATGTCACATAATGACGCTCAAGCTGATCTGCTCTATAACCTTTCCTGTCATCGAGGACAGGTTGACAGGCCTGTAGCTCCTTAGATCCTCCCTCCAACTCTTCTTGCAGACCATGCAGAATTTGAATAAAGCGAATCAGTATTTACCTCACTCCACCTATATTACCAACCTTCAAATTTAATATTAAAGAAAAACTATTTTTCATCTTTTACTTTTTCCATCTAACTGTACTAAGCCAAAATAAATCTGTTGAGTAAAACCAAGCAAGAATTGGGTGACCTTGATGATGGATCTGTAACAATTGTGTTATATAGATAGTTATGGTTTTACCGACAAGACATTCACTTTATGTGACTCTCTTGTAAGTGACAAAACACATCACTATCACTGTTAGATAAGAAAGGACAGCTTTAAATTTGATTAAAATACAATAGCCTATTTTAGCACACAACTATGCAGGACTTGCACTTGAACGCTCCATGAAGTACTGATACCAATGTGATGAAGTAGCGTGCTAAGCAGAGCAAACTGAGCACAGAGCAGGCTTGCATTGAGGTCGCTAAGTAATTGACACACTTTGTGACTCAGCTTCAAGTCTGGGCTGTCATTGACCCAATAAACCAAATGAGGCAAACTGCTTTAAAGAAAAAAAAAAAATCTATTCTGAAGGCAGCCAGATAAGTCATTTCCCACACAAAGCTGATACCTATTTTTTTCATCTTCAAAATGCTGAGGAATAATTGAAAATCTTCCAGGATTAATTTTTATATACAATAATGAAGGTCAAACTTCTCTGGGCCACTTTTCTCTGTAAACAGTTTGCTCTGAAGAATAAAATAATCCTATCTCCAACTTCCATCTGCTTTTTGAATATAAAAATCTACCCCTTTTAAAAGTTTTTACTGAGCAATGTGAGTTACCTCATTTTCCACTGTATTCCTCCAGTCCCAATTCCAATTTAATTTCTCCTGTATTTAATTTAAATAGGCAAATTGTTTTCACTGGCTTACTAACACTGGAATGCAAGGTATATGATATCTGCCATACCTGATGTGTCATGCTTGGCTTGGCTAACAATTTTCAACCAATTAAACACAATGTGGGTTTGTTATCTCTAAGTATCTTTGATTGTAAATTCCTCAGGGCAGTGACTGAGACCTCAACAAGGTACTGAAATCTGCTAAACAAACATCAGTAGTTAACTTGAACGGTAAGTTTCCATGACTTCACTGATTGCCAAACACTTTTCACTACAATAATTGCCAGCCAACTAGGGAAGTTCCTGAACATCCTATCAGCTACAGAAGCACGATATTGAAGCTGTTCAATAACCTGGGTAACATAACACAGATCCTACTGGGCACCAAAATAGTAAACATATTTGCACCAAATCCTGGTTGTTGGGATTAATCAAGCATTCTTTGTTAGCTATCTTCCATATACCAGCAAGATGTTCTTTCCATCGTATCTCAATACACTTATGGAGACATAACACACACAACAGCTGCAACATTAATCAGTAACTTACCTGTGTAAAGCACTAAGAGCCTCAACATTTCCCTGAAAACCATACAGATTTGGCTCTGCCAACCAGATAATAAATAGGCCAAAGAACAAAGCTTAACTGGTTAATCCTCCAAGACTGTAGCACAAGTATTGTGCTTTGCTACAACACAGCAAGTTATTTGACACAGATAAACAGCATTACATTTTAAATGGTGATGAGGTAGCGCCTTCTTACTGAAGCTCCCCCTTATTTTTTCCCCACTTTCCCATGGCTGCAGTCAAATCAAGTTGTAGTAAACATTTTCAGATTCTGGCTTTTCATTACTGCTACACTAAATTTAGAGCAAAACGGATTACCAATGAACTAATGGGATTTAAAAGCCCAGTTTCATTTGTTACACTGTCAAATTGTATTCTGTAGCAATCATCTCGTTCCCATCCATTCATAAAAAAAACCCCAAACAAACAAGCAACCAAAACCAACCAAACCAAACCCCAAGAAACTTTCTATCACTTCTTCTTCAATGACAATTCTACAAATTGAAATCAAGAGAAATAATTGAAATCAAGAGAAATAATACAGTAGAGATTCAATATGCTCTTAATGCCCTATTTAGGCAAGGCACACTGACCATGGTTTGACCTTTATTCTTTTGTAGCTGTATGTTTGCCTTTTCAGGTACTTGGGAACACAGGTGGGAGAGCACATTTTAATCCAAGTCAAGAAAAATAAATAACTCATATATTACAACTGAGCTCATTTAACTGAAAAGTTTCAAACACTGTGTGCAAAAGCCAGCTGGAGCACATATTATTGGACAATTTTTATTATAATGATTAGATTATTTATACTGATTAGAGAGACATACCACTGAATGTGGTATGCAGAAATTCTTAGATGTTAGAAGGTTTATGTAAGACTATTTTATGTAAGATTAATGTAAGGTAATGGAGTTTTTCTCCTTTTTGAGAGAAAGGCAAAAAAATAAATCAGGAAATTTAGTTTAACTTTAGAAACTTTTCCTGCCATTTATTCATCACTGACATGTACAGAAGAGCATTTATAGTTCAATTTCCAAAACACACTCTACAGTCACATTTATTGCTTGACAAACATTTAACTTCCAGTCTCTCTGCCTCTCCACCTTCCTTGTTTTAAAGTGCTTTCACTTCTAACTCTTACCATATCACCATTAGTATAGGCAGAAACAACTCAATTCCACAAGCATAGTAAAAAACTCAAACAACATGCAAGGAATATTTGTATATTACAGTTTCTATTATTTAAGAGCATAATCCTGCCTTGCTTCTAAACTTGTAAAACAGACAGTAGCAAATAACCAGATTGAATGCATTATGAGGCCTCTAAGAACTGCACAGATTAACAGGTATCTAAAGAAAGGACCACAGGTGTATAAACATAGAAATCCTGACTGTATAATAATGCACAGAAGTCTGTTTTCAAATATTTAGTGAGTCCAATTCAGACAAAAAGTAGCATTAACTATCCCGTTTGAAAAAATCTATTTTATCAGTCCAACAGTGATATTTTCAAAATATATTGCCCATTTTCTACATTTGTAAGACATGACAACACAGTTGCTGACTGCTTATGATTAGTAGAATTTCCCTTAACATTTTCCAAAGAACTGAGATAATGCAACCACATTTAATTTGAAGCCTTATATTCTCATAAATTGTCCTTTTGACTGGAAAAATAATTTCTCTTCTCCACTCTAAAATAAATAATTATTATTAGTATCAAGTACACATTGTATTACAGTAATTTATTACTTTATGATGCAGAAAGTAAGCTAGAAAATTTCTTTCCAGTGCTTAAGGATGATATTGCAAAATATCCTAAATACAAATGTTTTCAGAGTCCATCATTTTCTTTTGAACTTTTGCACTAATTTTGTACAAATTAAAACACTCAAATACCATGAGCAAAGTAACAAGCACAAAAAAACTATCATCCACTGGCCACAAGAAAACATGGTTACTCCTTATTTTTCCTACTGGACAGTCTAAAAAAAAAAAAAATAATAATCTGGCAGAACATACATTAACATAGAATCGTAGAATGGTTTGGGTTAGAGAGGACCTTAAGATCATCTAATTCCAACCCCTCCTGCTATGGGCAGGGACACCTTGCAGTAAACCACGTCACCCAAGGCTCTGTCTAACCTGGCCTTGAACACTGCCAAGGATGGAGCTTTTACCAGTTCTTTGGGCAACCTGTTCCAGTGCCTCACCACCCTAACAGTAAATAACTTCTTCCTTATACCTAACCTGAACTTCCCCTGTTTAAGTTTAAACCCATTCGCCCTTGTCCTATCACTACAATCCCTAATGAACATCTTATCAAAACCAGCTCATGGTTCGGAAAAATAAGGCCTTTGGATGCCTCTCGGCTCTATTTAAAACATACTTATCTGCATTATAAAAACCCTGTTTTGGAATTCCTAGATTTTTACATGGCTAGATTATCCCAACACGATTTTGGTTTTTGGCAGGACAGTTTGGTTTAGCTTAGAAAAGCTAAAAAGTGCACCTACACCGCCATCTCGTGGTATAGATCTGCATTGATTGAACTTTGCTGGAACAAGCACCATATCAAAAGGAAATTTCCTTTTCTTTTAGTACGCTGCTCTTACTTATTAGACATGTAAAAGTTGTTTAAAAAGGCCAGTATCACTGAGCAGAACTCATGGCCATACTGGGACCAGCTATTGCTGTGAATATGAAGGAAGCACCTGTATAAGAAGTTCTCCATCACCCTTCACAGTTTAAAACACGCTTCCTCCCACCTGCAGCTTGTAAGAATCACAACATATGTATTTTTCACTCAGGTCTTATAAGTAACAATTATTCATTTACAATTAGGGTTATATCAGGAAGTCATCAAAAGGAGAAGACCTTGTGTAATTCTCTGTTTATCAGAGTTTCATGATACCAAGATTGATAATGTTGAAGGAACCACCCATAGAAGTTAAAAAAGCAAACTATCACAACACAGGGACACAACTTTGCAGCATGAACTGTAACTGCAGCAAAACTACAGTTGGGATCAAGCCCAAAGTTTTGTAAATATGCTCTGATGCCTCTTCTGAGCTGTCAGTTTGATATATTTAACAAACCTGTGAAGTCTTCCACACTTTCACCTGAACCTACTCTATCTTCAAGTTAATGTCCCTAATTCTTTTCTCTTGCACTACATCCCCCAAAATAGCTCTAAGAAAATACTTTGGCATTCTTAAGCTGATGAAGATTCTACAGCATTTTCTTAATACGCTATTACTTTATTTTCCCCAGCAGAAAGACTACTGAATTCCAAGATCCTAAATGTCACAAGAGAGGCTATTTGGGGATTGTCTGCCCCCAAAACACAAGCAAGCCAACTTTTGTCCATCATGTATGGGGCAGAGGAGATTACTGGGCAAAGGGGGTGAGGAGACCAACAGTAGAATGAAACACGTTTTACTTGAGTGAAAACTGTAACAAAGAGGCCCACCTCAGTTATGATGGGACTACTGAGAGACCACTACTATGCCCAGTTCAGACCATAAATACCAGTTACTACTGGAAGAGCAAAGAGAAAGTAGATGTTGGTAATCTGATAATTCAAGTATGTATCATAACAATTAACTTCCATGATACAGTATTTTACAAAATACATTTATAGAGGTATTATCAGAGAGGGTGGTAAGGCACTGGAACAGGTTGCCCAAAGAACTGGTAAAAGCTCCATCCTTGGAGGACATAGGACCACATGCTTGGAGAGGGCTTCAATTCCCAATCACAAAACCCAGCTGTTTTTTTATTGCAGTCATGTATTTAAAAAATAAAAACAAACTCCCCCACCCCCCCTCCCCCCCTCAAACCCCAGGTAGTTCTCCATCCGCAAGTGGCTAGATGGATAGGGAACTTCAATGCGTTCATTTCTTTCACTGCTCCTGGGCTGAGCTGGAGCCTGCATTAACAAGAAGTGCCATTCTATCAAAAATATGCTGTATTTTTATCCTTCAAATATAAGATCAGCTATCTGGGTATCTGTCTTTGCCAATGTATAACATGCTTTAATAGCCTACACAAATAAGACTTTAGCAAATAATTTCCACTTCAAACACAGAACTTGGCAGAAGTAAGGCTGGCAAAAAGCTGCTGTTTCCTGGATGTGATATAATATATATTGGATACTTGCCCGTAAAACAACTAGCAAGCACAACATGCCTGTAAGGATACTCATGAAAAATGTTGTCATGAGTTAACTTTATTCCTATGCCATAAATTCTATAAATACATGTTGTCATATGTGGTATTTTCTCACTGTGTTATCAAAAATAAAAATTGTCTGTTCCAGAGATTGGAATAATGAAATCATAAAGCATTATGCTAATGTTTTGTCACAGTATTTTTAGAAAAATCAGTACCTACCACAGGAGGAAGGTCTGGATTAAATTCTCTCAGGTGAAATCCAAGGACAAATGACCTTATCCTGCTGGCTTATCCTGATAGCAGACCAAATATCAACTGTACCTCACTAACTGGGCTGAAAGTAAATTAGAACTATGTAATGCTACTGTGAAATGTGTTGCAATGAAAAGAACTCAAATTAAAATGAAACCTGTTCACAGAATTCAGTTAAACTTGGAGAAATTCTACCTTGAATTTAGTTCAGACAAGTTGGAAGACCTTCAGAATTCATCATATGCTGTATGTATAAATACATACGGTGCTTCTTACTTAATGTATTTCTTAGGAAGAATGTGACTGGAATCTTTCAAAGCTTAGGCACAGACATAAGCTTAAATCCATGAATGAAATATCAGGGGTACTTCACATGCCTAACAAAAAAAAACAAAAAAAAAAACACAAACAAAAACCCCACCCAAAACAAAAACCACACAAAACCAGAAACTCCACCAAACCACAGTGCTCTGTTATCATGCAAATTCTGCAGATCCTGCAGTTAAAAATCACAATACAGCAGAACACAGTGAGAAAACATTTCTACACACCTAATTACAGGTGAAGTCCTTGACAGCTATACTTAAATCACTTCTCTTAAAAACTCATTTTAAATGAAGACAGGATAATGAAATTAATTAATACCTCTTTTGTCCAGTACAATAACCAGTTTTAGTATTAGATCTCCTTATCTCTGTGAGTATGCATAATTCTACAGAATACCGCAGAAACCAGTATGCAAGTATCACACAGGGAGACAGACTAATTTAACACAAATCACCAGAATTTATTAGGAAAATCTGATCTGTAGATGACTATATATTACATATAAATACGACTGCATTTCTTAAATGTTAAATTACCTATTTAACTGCAGGTACAAGTACTTCATTCTGTTTAGTGCAATCTATTACCTCATCACTCATTTGCTGATATGAGTAGACTTGCCTCTTACTTTATAGAGCATATAGGTAAAATTGTTCTATACATACTAATGCCAAACATCTTAGAGGTTTTGATTTGGAGCTCTCAGGCTCAAAAACTAAAGCAACAGGACAAATTCACCAAAATTGACTCCACTGCTGATTCCAATAGTTTTTGAGTGTTCAAATATCAAATTAATGGCGACGCATTGCATAGCAGGTACCATACTTTCTGGCTTCAACTTAGATTTGTTGACTTTATGTCAGTTTGACTGTGGAGAATTAGAACCAAAGAAATATTTTGCAACAAGTAATTAACTCTCTTGGTTCTATAATACTTTCTACTCAGGTAACATGCTGCATGAATCGGAATATATCTGGGTCCTAAACAATGAATCATTTGTAGAACATCTCTAAGGACTCTCCTATGCTCTGAGACTCTCTTCAAGTCTACCAAAGCTTGCTTGGCTTTGGAGAATAACAATTTATTTATTTTTTTTTCAGAGAATGCACTTTCCTATAGTTGCCTGCAAAAATGTATTTAATGTTAAAAAGTAGCTGAAAAGTTTCATGTTCCTACTTTAATTTTCAAATATTTTTTTCAAACTATAAATTGGAATGTTGAGATTCTGTAACGACTGCAAGGTGAAGACTCTGTCCTTCTAAAGTCTTCCTGTTCCTTGAGGTTTTAGAAGGAAAACAAGAAAAAACCCAACAAGCCAGAAAGTAAAACCAAATGGTACCCTCCAAGATTTTGACTAAACCACTTCCAGTTCGAAGACTGCTTCTCTACCCTTGTGCCATTTTTTTTATTCCTCATTCATTCATGCAGGATAACAACATAGTGGGTTTTCCATGGAAGCAATCTACTCTTAAACAAATATTCTAAAAATTACCAGTTCTATTTTACTACATTGCCCTTCTTCCAAAGACATTTAAATCAGGAACAAATATCCAAGAATAATGCTACCAGTTATGATAAGTCTTCCTTTTTCCTACTTTTAAAACTACTTCAGGACATCTTTAATGCTTTCCTTCAATTCAGAACAGAATTAAATTGCTGTGCTGAGCAAACAGTAACAGCTGACTGCAAAGCAATCCCACACAACAAAGTTCAAACTACCTTGCTTGTACTCAGAACAGAGGGAGGCTACTCAGAGGCTGGATGAAAAAAAGCTTTTGTTATGCAACCTCAGTGGCCTCAAAATTGCAGACAGAAACATATGGGTAGCATATCAACACTGAGAATGGCAGGTCTGAAATGTGCAGCATCCTCCTGATGGCCATTATTATTCTATAAGCCCAGTTTTCATACATAAAAATCTGAAGATCTACTTTTATTGCCTTAGAGCTGGACATCAGAAATCACTTCAGCATTTTAGATCTATTGATTCAGCGTGTCTGAAAAGACTACAGCTCCATGCTTTCTTTTGCATCCTCAATAAGGATTTTATATTAGTTCACAATTTCTCTGTATCATTTAAACATCTACCTTTAGGGGATTTTGTGCCCCTTTTCCCCGCAGTATACTTTCATAATTTCTCACAGATTCTTGGGAACTCATTGAGCTTTTATGCATGTGTATCAAGATGAGAACAGCTGCTTACAGTATTTTTTTTTTCAGTAAAAGTAGGATCTATTCTGAAAAGCTGTGGACATCATGACGGCTAAGTATTTCTGGCCTGCTTAGGGCCTTGACTTCACAGATATTCATATAAGTATCTCAGAAAAATTCCTACTTTCTACATGTTGCTTATATTAATGACACAATGGTACATAATTCTTTCTGTGCTATACTCTTAGACACTGAACAGTTCTTCAGGATGCAGAGATCAGGGACCTTCTTTAAAAGATTTATTTTTAAAGCATTCTTCCTGAAAGTTATGATTTTGTGGTGCTCAGGTCCATAAATACAACTTGAGCCTTCAAATTCTCCTAAATCTGAATTGACAGTGGTGCTCATTTAAAAAGAGATTGTATGGTTTATTCAGAGAGTCAGCGATTACTGCACAAGACAGCATTGCCACAGGCTTAAATGGTGCTGTATCAGGTCTTACAAGAGAAGTCATTACTGCCTTCTCTGTGACCTCTAAATTCATATTATTTTACTGTCAGTTTTCTCACAAGAGCCTCATTTCTGCACATTACAGAATGTTTACAACGTTCAAAGCATTCATTAATGTAGTAATTAAGTATATCCTAAGATACTAATTTATTTAGAGACTATTTAAAAGACATAAAATCACAGCATTTTATGCTCAACACATATTTAAAGTGTTTATCAAAGATAAAAGTTTTTACAGCTTATCATTTTCCTATATTACTCTTTCTACATATGCAAACCTATTTATATATCCCCTTTTCAGTGCAGCTTGAAACAACACAAAGAGCTGTGAATGGAAGGACAATAGACTTAGCAGCATTTATTCTGAATCACAATCAACACCCCTGAAACAAGCTTTCCCTGTGGCCCCCTCTGCTCTTTCGAATGAATATTGGTTATAATTTCTGCAAGCAGTCAAAAAATGTACCACAGGGAACACTTGCACATCTGTATCCCTGAAAGAAATTATAAACATGCTCACTGTCTTGCTAATGCTCTTCCTTTGAGCCAAAGATATTCTCATGCAATAGTGATACATGTATCAAACAAAGACTAAAAAACGAAAACTAAACTAAAAAAAAACAACAAAAAAAAAACAACAACAAAAAAAATTACATTAAGGACTCTGTGAGAGATACTAAAGAAAATCCAATAAGCCATTTCCTCAAATGAGGGGACTTTTAATTAATATACTCTAGATACCATTCACTTACTGCACAATGAATGACCTGCCAAAGACTTCTTTACACATAATAAAAGAAAGAGTTAAACTTGTGACTATTGGTACTTAAACAACCTTATAAACTTGTGCAAAAATGACATGGCCATAAAAACTCTGTTCATCACTAATAAATCACTCATTTTAATAGCACTAGCATAAATCCAAATGATAACAGTTACTGTCTAGATTTACAGTGATGTAACCGAAGTCAGCACTTGGATCCATATGTTTTAGTGCACAGTTATTTCTATGCATATTTAGAGCTTCGGAACCATATAGAACTAATGAGGCTGGAAACAAAGGAAAGTTCTACTTATAAATTGCCTGTATGCCCACTGGACAAAGCACCTGTTCACAAACAGAGAAATAGGCCTCTATGGCAAAGCTAGTTTGAGATTTATATTTAAAGGCATATATTCAGCAGAGGGAAAGGAAGTACACAGTGTAACAAGAGCAGCAGTTTCACAAGCCCCCACCAAACTGACTTTCACTACTGTCCTGCTCTGTCTCTGTACAGACAAGTGATCACTACAGTGAACAACAAAGAAAGAAATGTGGTTTCAAGAGGTCTATGGAATAAGAAAGCAGAGGACACTGTAGCTCAGATCTGGAAGGAAAACGAAGCAGTCATATTGAACACAGATAGACCACAAACTACAAAATGCCTTTGAACATGCACCAGAATGCTATTGTTTAATTTGGCTGAAAAAATCCCGTCACTATTTGCTGGAATGCTGCATTTCACTTCATGTGAATAGGGGTAAGGGGACAGAGAAAGAGAAGGTGACCAAAGTGTTTTTTCTGTCTGTACTCTGTGTTAGAGAACAGGGAACTCTATGCTGCTGATGGAGATAGTCCAATCACATGTCCCTGAGAAAGCTTCTAAAAAGATCCTTATGTCTATGTAGGCAGAGCTTAAAAGCAATTTGTCAATTTGGTTTCATTTAAGTGTTCTTTTTTAACTTAATAGAATCATGCTGGTGTGCCACTGAGACGATCCTTTTACGATGAGTTTGCTGTCCAGCTATGTTATTACAACCAAGAAATGGAGATAAAGATCATAATGAAGCATATAATTGTTTTTATTATCTCAAATCAGAGATTGTTAAGCTTGTGTTGATACATCTATATTCTTTTTTGTATTCACAAAGTACAAAAGGCAACAAGGCCTGGTGTATTCAGCGGGATCTAAGAACACTTCTGAAAGGAAAGGAATGCATATAAAATAATAATCCAGATATCATAATATCTGGAATCCTTATTTTTGTAACAAAATCAAAACTTCTCTGCACCCTGCTTAAAGCCATCTTGCCCAGAAGTTTCTTCACACATCTAGAAAAATCTCTGTAAACACAACTCTCCTATGCGGAATGAGTCAGAGAACAGCAAGCATCAATTGCTTTTAAACACATTTGTGAAGAAAGACAAATGTGAATTCTTTTCTTTTGCTCTTAAGCCACAATGACACAGGGTCATGATATTTTTAATTGATTCTGTATGTACCACACCTCAGATTCAAAGCACTGCATAAAATACGTTTGCCAACTGGTATTTCCACCTTTCTTTACAAAATGCATTTTGTTTATATAGGAAAACAAACCCATGAACTCCTAGTTCTTCAGTTCTCCATACACCAAGCTGACATGCACCCTTCCACACCAGATTCTCACAAGCTGGAAGATTTCCAGAGAGCCTCCAGGAACAAACTTTAGAAGGAGGCCCTAGATTAGTATTGGCAGCATAAAAATTTGCCTTTTTAATGGCAACCATTTTACGCTGTTTAGCACATTTAGTAGGATTTAAAGATGAACCTAATATAGCCACAAACTCTCAGGAAAACCCTGTGAGGTTGAGGAGAAAAAAAAAAAAATGGTGAGAGATGAAATACATAGTCACTGCCAACAGATCTTGAGCAAGAACTGCACGAGCAGGTGAAAAAAAATCTAGTGACTGTGAAGACCTTGATGACAGCTCTGGGTCTGCTTCCCTTATTCAACTGTTTCCACTTATATTCACTTCTGCATCTGTTATATATTTAGGGGTGCTTTTATTACTAGCTTTGGATCCATTGAAGCAGGTGAGCATATGTTCAAAAGACAACTAAAAAAAGAGAAGTTAAAAAGAATACACAAAATGATTCAGAGAAAAGTAGATGAATCAAACATGCTGTCTGAAAATAAAGGCATCCACATTTTAATTGGGTTTATCCCATTTGAAGGGAGACAAAATGAATAAACCAATTTAATTTAAAGTAAACCAGGAGAAAGCACTTTGATGCAAATAATCTCTCTTGGCAAAGGCTGCCTAAGATGGATAACAGCAAATACACACACATACTGCATGCAAGTATCTATCATACAATGTTCTTCCTTAAGCAGCTTTCCCCCCATCTTCCATCCTTCTACTTTAAGCTATTATTTGAAACTGACTTTATAATCTTACCTGTTTTCCTCTGTATTTATCTGTTGATAGAGGTCCCAAGTCAGGAAAGCACCTGGTATGCACCTGACATCCAAGCGCATAGTGGCCGGGAGTCAAGTTAATTCCCCATAAAATGCCTTTCCTGAACAGGAATTCTTTGGCCAAGGGTGATGAATCTATGCTTTTGTTTCCAAGCTGTTCATGAAGAGAAAAGAAAAAAAGAAAAAAGTAACATGCAGCCTTGTCTTCAAAGTATTGCTTATCTTGCCAAATTACTTCTTACCTTTTGGGTGACATGTAAAGGGCTTGTTTGGGTTGTTATTTTTGCTTTTTACATATAACCTTATTTTAATACCTTAATTGCTGTTTAGGACAATATGCAGCCTTGTTTGGGGCTCTATACAAAAGTATTAAAATAATTTATAACAATTAATTTCCTTTGCACTGTTGAGAGTACTTAATTCTGACAGGAACTGCAAAGGGTTCCACAGTCCAATGAATTATAATTTCACATCTAAAAAGTTTAGTGGTGCTGCAGAACTGCTTAAGCACTTGATCGGCTTCTCCCTCAAAGGAATACAAAAGAATCCATACATCTGTATTAAGGTAGTTACATAACATATTGTCTTGTCTTCAGCCAGCAAAGCCAGTTTAAGATGTTCCCATGCCTTTCCTCCCTGACCCCAGGGAAGAGAACATTTCATGACTTAATTTAATCAGTTAAAACAATTCAGTTCTTGAAAGATACATGAATAATAAACATATATACCAAGAAGAGCAAGGCAAACAGCAGGAAATGTTTTCTCTCTGAAAATATTTTCTGGATGTCTGCAACCCTGCAAATTAGGCCAATGATCATCATTTTGTCCAAACTACAGTTACAGTGCAAAATTAAAAGTACAAACCATGACAAAATGACAGGATATATATGAAATTAATTTGCCACTAACTGCATGCTAACCTCAGAAGAAGTACTAGATTTGGTTTCATTTCTTGTCATATATTTGACAAATTTTCATATACCTTTGGACTGTTAAATTGGTCAGATTTAACAAAAGCAACAGTTTGCCAGCTGTTGAGGGGCAGCTAAAAAATTCAAACTACTGATAGGCATTCAGTCTATGGGACCATATTACCAACTATTTCAGCCCACAGATCTAGTCTTACTGCAATGCTTACCAAGATAGACTTAACCTTACTAAAATTACCTCTCCCCTAATCACAAGACTTTACTTTTTGCTGTAACATACTTTCTGAAAGCTATTCTCCTTTAACTTCTTGACAACTGCCCTGCCCAGTACATCTATTATAATCTTACATGTTCCAATTCTAGGCCAAATGACCAGGTAAAAAAGCATTATAAAAGACTTACATTTAGCACAAAATTAATTATTCTGCAATCCAGTATTCAATATTTACTTTTTTTTTAAAAGTGTGAAATCATCCATAAGCATTACAACATAATATTCAAATGTGATAGTTGCACATTCGGAAAAGAACAGAAAAAGGCTTAGTGGGGGAAAAAAGAAAACACCACACAACGTACAAAAACCACAAACAAAACGCCAACCAAAACCAACAAAAGCAACAACAAAGAAAACCCACTTCACTGAATTGTGACCAAATAAAGCTTTTCAGTAGGTTTTGAATCAATGCTCTAAAGGGGGTATGAATGAGCACTGAGGGCTTTGGGCAGGTTTTTTTTTAAATATAATAGTACCCAAAGACTTACATATTACAAAAGGCATGTAAAGAATATTTCTCCAGTAAAGAAGACTTAAAACATGTATCAGCTCCTTAAAGATAGCTAATATCACACTGGCTACAAAAGCTACCTGTTCATAGTACAAACTAGACTAAGTGGAGATAAGGATACAGGAAGGGGAGACAACAGAAAGTATAAATTAGTCTTGGGAATTTAGGCAGTAGAAAAGAGAGTATGGTCTATTTAGAGACATATTTGTCAACTCATGTCTGTTCACTCCAATACCTGAAGAAATTTCTTTTTCTCCAGAATATATTTAGGGAGGCAGACAAAAATAATGCAATGTTATTACAAAAATAACTTAAAAATCCAATACATAATTTTCATGTATTTTGTAGTGATTTTTACCTGAGTTTTACGCTCTTCAAGAAAGTTACAAAAACAACTTTTGCCGAAAGTATTAACAGAATTCGCTTGTGCCTTTTTTGAAACCATAATTTATCACCTTCATTTTTATATGCAAACCATTTCACACAGCTGTAGAAATACTGGAAACACTTACTGCTTTCAAGCTCCTGAAGGTATTTTAAAAAGCTATACCTCAAAATTCCATTTCATAAAGAAAATAGCTTGGATAGAAGAGATTGCCCCACTACGTATTTGTTTCTCATTCAGGAAGCAACCCATCTTTCTTAGTTAAAGTATCCAAATACATGAATGGACACCTCTAAATGGTGCTGTTATGATTAAATCTTCAACATTTTGCTGCATGGAAAGACTAGCATTATATTCTTAACAGATGTAGTGTTGGAACCGTTTTATACTCTTCAGAGAAATTGCACAGTATGATTTATAACCCTAACTCAAGTGAAACGATACTGAATGGAGTGCTGTCAGTGATGAACGACAATTCCGGATGACTGAAATTTACTGAAGAAAGTAAAAGATGGCATCATTGCACTATCTTAAACCTTGAAAAAGCCACCTGGAGTGCCTAAACCTGACCAAATTTCTATAACTAGCAGCTTTCCACTATCTACTTCATGCAAGGGAATTACACAGTGTAGATTATGGAGCCTGAGGCTACACACAGTGTAATTTTCACCATCTCTGAAGAAGAATTTAAACGCCAGTACAGGTTTACACAGACACTTTTTTTTTTTGCAATTGATATAGCATTACTATACAAAAGCACTCAAAGTCAGATATTTTAAAATCCTTGCAACCTAGATTTCTGACATATTGGACATGAACCTCTGCTACAATAAAAAGCAAAGCACAAGGTAACTTTCAGTAAGAAAGAGATATTTCAACTGTTTAAGAAATAAAACAGTTTCCAAGCCTCCAAATGGGGTACGTAATCCGTGAGGATTTAAAATCTGCATATAATTATTCCAATATAATCACTTTCAGAAGTGCCCCAGGTCTTCATTTTCAATACAACAGAAAATAAAGAAGCAAGCCTGTCTGCATTAATATAATGTCCCTCAAATGCTTTAAGACTTTACCGATTTATTTTATTTTTGAAAAAGGAGAAAAATAATTTCCGTCATTAAAAATAAAACATTCTTTTTTGCCCCCCTTCACATTTTAACATTAATATTGGGGTTTTGAAGTTCTAGTCAGCATTGCATTAACTGCTGCTCTAACAGGTGTTAATGCAGTTCCTGCCTTTCCTCTGAAGAGCTATAAAAACACAGTGCTTTCAGAATTTAGGTAAGGATATAAATCTTGGCTCCAGGTGTTTCTGAATCACTTTCCGTAACATGAAATAAACTAGTCTTGACCAATTCTGAATGAAGTTTGAATGCAGCATCGGTTTGTACCAAGTTAAACTACCTCAAAGAATGAGTACGTAAAATAAACCAAAACTTAGTGACATATTTACTTTCTGGAAGGCATGTTAAATGAAGTTTAAAACCAGATTTCGAAATCCAGCTGTAAAAGGGGGTATGTAAAAGTGATAAATGAGGGTTAAACACCACCCAAATCTCATACTTAGTTGTAAGTATTACAGTAAGCAAGTGAAATTTTCACTCTGAAGCAACAATTCAGTTTAAACTACAGCTTGCAGTTTTCTTCAAATTTAAGTCAATAGCTATCCCGTGGTTACTATGTATCAGCAAAACATGCCTAGAGAGTGTATAAAACAGCTCAGCATAACAAACATAAACAACTTTCAAACATCAGTCCTGAGCGTAAAGTGCAAAACAACTTCTCTGCCAACCCTAATGCAAATGCTCCCAAGCCTGTACCCACTAATCATGTTTCTACTTTCAATGAGGTTTTCCCCTATCCTCCCATCCCATCCCACACTGGAAAAATCCTCCCTCATTATCTTGACAGATAGCTTTGATTAGCAAGCAACTCAGTCAGTCATATTACGTCCTATGTTTCAATTCCAGGAAGATAAAGGTACAGTGATACACTTCAAGTTTACTTAACTAGAAGAAAAATTAACTTAAATGCTCTATAGACACCATGCTGAGGTAGACTGCCTGAATAATGCTCATACACTGTTCACGCCAGCCAAGAAGTTCCTTGACCAGAGATTGTTTTCTCTATAAATTTATAAACACATATATTTCTCTTTATATTTACTTCAGAACAATAGATGGGTAATGGAGATTTCCACTAGAAATGCTAAGAGTTTAACATTTGGAACCAGTAAAATATCCGCTATTAGGTAACTCATTGAATGGAAATGGCCCAGTTACTGTTAGAATGATTATTTTCTGACCATTCCAATTTAGTCTCAATAGGCACTTAATAACATTTGCTTTAGTAAAACTAATAATTCTTCAAATTTTCCTTTTTTTTTTTCTTAATGTATTTGGAAAAAAAGCCCCAATAGTTTGGACTTTTTTTTCCTTAAATTATATGGAATATTGTTAACATTTTATCTGCCAATGCGTTTCTGTCAGTTACCACTGGTTCTGTGTTGTATTTAGCTTACTGAGTTCCAAGTGTAGAGTTCAAATAATTTAATCATCCAAATTTTCTTATGGTACTTCAGATTTTTATATCAGTTCAGGTTTTCTAGCTTTAGAAAATGGACTGGTACACATATACATACATGAACAGGCAGTACTTTCTAGAGTTTCCTCTTCATTCACAGTTCTGAAAATTAGTCAGCAAGATTGAGATCTGCTCTATGCTTGACACCTGTTATTCACATGATTCAATCACAGGTGTGTACCACAATGTGAATGTCTTCCAAATCTATGGTAAATACATAAAATATACTCTCAAGAACACAAAGAGAGTAGTACTAAATATTAAAAGGAGAAAACATGCTGGAGCACTGTGCATCAGTAATTTGTCTGGCTATTAGAAGCCTGGTTATTTTTACGAAGAGAAAAACAAGGAGGAGAAATGACAGAATTTTGTGGGTATGTTTCTTGTTGAGTTTTTTTATTTAGATTGTACCTTAGAATAGGTAACAAAATTACATGAACATGTTTATCACAGCCAGTTTGGGGTCTTCGATCTGTTGCGCATTTAGAAATGGATTTACACTCCCCTTGGCAATTTCCAAAAGTGGAACATTTTCAGTGAGAAAAATATTTTATGTTGTGAAGTAACATTTTTCTATTGATTAAAATATAACTTTATTAGCATGTGTGAGAAAAATGACAAAGCTTACATGTTACTGAACTTGGTTATTTTGCATCAGCAAAGACAAACCTGCAGCATCTACAGGAACAGTCATTCAAAGAAGTTTGCGGGACATGTCACAATTATGAACTATTTTCTCTTCTAAATATAAGGAAGATTTATTTTCTAATGATATAAAAGCTACTGTAAGTCAGTAAACACTAGGAAATTTTGAAAAGGTCACTGTTAAAGTAAGGGTTGGCATAGTTCAAGCTACTTCATCAACAGCAGAACACTGCAAAGCCCTTCCACACACAGAAGTGCAATTCATATATGCACTTTAAATCTCGTGTAGCTTTCAAGCATGAAAGCTGTACAGAAAACCTAATTAAAACCACAAAGAAGCCAAAAGTCTGTATAAAATCCACAGAGGCTTTTGAATCACTTTCAGGGTTTGTTAAAAAAACAAAAACCAGAAAACAAAACCACACAAACAAATAAACAAACAACAAAACAAAACCAAAAAAAAGAACCACCCAAACAAACCACCTCAGATATATCTATGTGCTTCAGGCTTTTACCAGTCATACTCACACATGTTAAGAAGGAACAAGGTAACCTAAAACAATGCCCGGAGATACGAAAAAAAAGAAAAAATTAATGCAGGGTTAGAGACATTGGAATAAAATAAAAAAATAAAAAATTAAATTCATTTACCTACACACAGTAAGTCAGCAGCTCTTAGGGTCACCTCTCCATCATGGTCTCAGAAGCAAGAACGTGGGCCTGCTGTAGCCAACTCACCCTCAAACATGGAAGTAACATTTTAGTGTGGATACACATTAAAGAATTCCTGAAATAGTCAGGTATTACTCAGCATTATACAAGATTTTTCACACCAAGGAACCACTCTCCACCTACAAAAAGTTTCTATACTTTCTTGAGGAAGGTGACAGTTTTATATAAGACAGCTAACCCTGATTCTAGTCCCATTAGGGTTTCTAAATACAAGGTTGAGAAACTAAGGACCCTGGTTGTATATATTCACTTTCCAAAAAATATCCTGTTCAACAGTTTCTACATGGCATTTGAAACAAAGAATCAGGGATCCTAACAGGAAAGCCACAAAAGAGAAAACACAGGAGGTTTGCAATGTAAGAAATCTGTAAAAGTCAAATTTGAACAGTAAAATGAACAGCAGTGTAAAAAAAAAAGATAAATCTTCAGGTTCAGCAACACCTTCAACCATTAGGTACTTAAATTTAAGCTTCTAAAAGGTAATTTAATTTAAAAGGGGGGGTGGTGGGGTGTGTGAGAGACCCAAAAGATCCCAAAGACACTGTTTTCTGGGGGATGTGGATCCAAGACAACAGTGAGGTTCAAGTTACTACTAGTAGAACAGTAGTAATTATAAGATGCTGTCATGCACTGTAAACAATTGTTAATGGTCTTCCTATGTTTTTTCCAAGTAAATTAACTATCCCATCTCTTGTCAGTTAAACTGTCTACTGAAATGACAATAATTATCCACTGTTCTGTCAAGAACAGCCTTTCACTTTCCCCCTTTTAACTCGTTTGGAAATGCAATGTAAAATCTCAGTTTTTCTTAGCTCTCAACTTTTAGATCACCCTGAGCTTTGAAAAAGCTCTGGAAGCATCCAAGTAACCTGGAAAGAAGGTGAATCTAAAGGAAAAAAAAACAGCTCTTTGATAAGGGGGTGTAATAGCATGTACACACATTAAAATAAAGCAGAGGAAGAAGCCACAGGGAGTATTATGGATAAATAGTGGAATGCTTACCATTTTAGAGAAGGAAGTGGGCTCTACTGCCTTGCTAC
This sequence comes from Pezoporus occidentalis, assembly GCF_034315485.1. Classification (NCBI taxonomy): domain Eukaryota; kingdom Metazoa; phylum Chordata; class Aves; order Psittaciformes; family Psittacidae; genus Pezoporus; species Pezoporus occidentalis. Next base: position 6,873,042 of record NW_026912778.1, on the reverse strand, counting down.
AGGACAGGGATATAGAAAGGAGATCAGAAGGCTTCTGCTTAGCTTGGAAATTATGAAATACCTCATTGCTTTACAAGTATAAAAACTAGCACAGCAATTTTTAGCAGTTTTAAAGACATGACACATTTGGATACAGAGTATGTTAAGAATCTGAAGATAAATAACAAAGCTGTCTAACGAAAAGAAGTTAAGCAGACTGCATAAATTATGCTAGACAGATTACTTCTAGGAAATTATATTGTCACAAACATGACCTACCTATACATCAAAGAAGTGCTGAAGCCTCATGTAAGCAGAAGCAGTTTGGACCAGCTGTCCTTCATTACGGGTTTCTAGTTTAGCTGAAGGTTAGACCCTCAAGTCTCTGTTGACAGATGTTTGAGTAATACTTTATTTGGTTGCTTTTGCAAGAAAGGGCTGAAATTGCTGACAGGAATCTTAACAGTAACTTGAATTTGCAATGGTACCTGTTTCTCGCAGGTCATCTGATGCAATTTTATCTATATAAGTAAGTAGCTCTGAGTCTTCCTGAATTTCATGAGTAGCCTTAAGGTCTCACACAGACAATTTGTTAAAGCTTACTACCAGACAGAGGGCCTCAAAAACCCAAAAGAAAGGGGATAAAATGCATAGTCTTTCTACTGATCAGACACCACTGTTAAGTGATCTGAGTGGTCAGTTTAAAGGTGTTTATCTTTTTAATGGGACTTTAAATGTAAAACCATTACCCCTAAATTGAAGTTGTTATTAAGTACCAAACAGCAAGCTATGTTACACCACTCATGGTATGAAATTAAGTTCCCTTTGAAGGGTGCTGCACTCAGTTTAGAGTTGTGGTTTCTGCAATTATGTGAGAGGAACGCTCATTCATTAGAATCCACCAAGTTTATCTATATTGTCTTTTTGCACTTTTCTGTGACAAATGTCTAACTTTAAGTCCTATAAACATTAGGTATGCAATATCCTCAAGGGTCTCAAAAGGAGAAGCAGAAGCCTTTTAAAGCATCTTAATTTTAAAGAGATATTTCTGGAATTGAGAAATTATACTTTCATTGTTCCCCATTAAGCCTCACAGTTCATACAGAGCTAACATGCTAAAAGAACCCAATGTTTGTCCTAAGAAATGTAAAAAGGAAGTGAATAGGTAAAACTGTTTCACCTGGGTAAATCAAGGGAACAGGTAGAGAAACAGAAATATAGGGATCTACAAGGCTGTAATTTGGAAAAAGTTCTGAATAGACATTCCTGAATTTTCTTTCAGACAATTATCTGAAATTTCTAGAGTGACACTTTGTTAAGGGTCAGACAACAAAAAGGTGAAGCAAGCTGTCAGGAAAAAGATTTTCCGAAATGCAAGGCATAAATGAAAGTATTGACAAGCAAAACACATATTCACCTGGTACTGTGGTAAACACCATTAATAATTTACCTCTTGCTTACTGAAGGAGAGAAAAAGGGACCTGCTTAAGTACAGTGTTATTCAGAAAAGTTAAGGTAACAGGTATGCTCAAAACCATATTAGAATAATACAGCTGGAAACAGTATTTTTAACATTTCTTAAAGATCCTGGGTTTGGATCTTTTTTCTTTCAAATAATCATAGAGTAAATTCTGTTTATCCTAAAATATAGGCAGTTGATCTTTTCCTTTTTTCATTTTCTTTTCCTTTTTTCATTTTCAACAACAGGAAATATGAAGATAAAACTAGAAAAGAGAATCAGCTTTAGTACTGGTAGCAAAAGCAAAGAATTCTTTTTTCTCTCTTCTCCCAGATATGTATTCCAGGCATTAAATGCAAGAAGCAGTTTCTGGAAACAGAAAAGCACAGTTTCAACTTGTAAAGAAGGAAAACATTAGCAGGCTGAGTATGGGAAAAGTAAAGGAGAAAAGAGGGAAGTAAGACTCCATTTCAGCTACAAAAATAATTCTAACTGAACTTATCATAAGGACTATGTAACATAATTGCTAATAACAACAGTAAGAGAGCTAGAACTAACTGGGCCTATCCACCACTATGTGCAATAATTTGTCTTTGCCACCAGGAAAATACTGAGGGATTAGAAAGGCATTTAGAAATGCAAGAAATAAACCAGCAATTCCTACAGAGATTTTTAAGAAAACACTCTTGGGCATCTTCTCTTAAAAGTTAAAAGATATTAAATATCTGCAACTCAGGGTCAGTGTTATAAATAAGGGCCCACATAAACAGTAAAGAGTGAACATAAAATTTACCTGAAAAAAACGCCACAATTTTGAAATATTCTCTATATTGCAGACAGTTTAAGCTTAAGCTTTTTTACAATAACTTGTATAACTTAACATGTTTATCTGAAGGTGATATTTCTAAGCTTCTGAGGATTTTTACATGTAAAAAGGGGCCGATTTTGTCAGCTTGTTGGGAAGTTCTTTAGTTTTTAATCTTCCCAAACACAGGAAACTTGCTGCAAGCTCACACCATTGTTTCATTTTTCAAAGCTCCTCTTACCTTCTCTATGACTTGGAGAACTGCAGCTAATTGTTTTCCTGATAAGACAACCTTGGCTGCTGTTGTTTGGAAAAAGCAGCAAATGCTGATCTTCTATAAAGAAAATGTAGCTTCAAGACCAAACTATTCATATTATCATAGACAAGTCTGTCTACCTTTGCCAATAAACTAGACTGAAATAGAAAACATGTATCATAACTTGTGATTTATTTAGATGAACATGCTATTGGTTCTATTTGCAGTAAGAGTCAACTTTTAATTTTGTATAATGACTAACAACAGAGCAACAAAAAAATAACAATCCTTTAGCAAATTATCTGACAACGTTCAGATTAAAAAGTATTATTTGTGCATTATTAGTGGGCTTACTTTACATGGAACAACATATTATTCCTTAAATCACTCCAAATACAACTTCAATTTTCAACAGGATAGCACTGAGCCCATTTAAAAATAGAAATCTTGAGTTCAGGTAAGTTCAGGCTTGGTAAAAACTCATTAGTTTTAAGGTGTTATGAAAAAGCTCAAAGGATTATTTCTTACCTGATTTTGTAATTTCTAGAAAAACCTAATATTAACTAAGTTAGGTTTTTGATCTTTTTATTCATATTTTAAAATGTATTTTTCCCTTTAGTTCCCGTAGTGAAACACAAATATGCATATAACAATCATTGTGGGATGCATGGGATATTACAACTGCATAACATGAACTACTGAGAATATCATTTAACTTCAGATCCCCCATTCAGTTAATGATATATGCTTCTGCCCCAGTTGTTAAGACTGGAGTTGTCAAACTAGCCAGGTTATCATCAAGAGCACAGTTACAGCAACAGAGATTAGCATGCTCTGGCCAACAGACTTCCTGGGTCTCGCGGGCTGTGATGACCTCAACATTACAAGTCACTAATGGCAACAAGTCAGGACCTGAGCTCCTTAATTTACTGATAACTTAGGTATGCTTACATATGCTATAGTTACAGTTTTATTTAAATGGATTTAAGAGTGAAAAGACTACCTAGGCCAGCTTAATGTTGCTTGCTGAGTACACTTGGGGTTTAAGTGTCCACATTAAACTAACAGGCAGACAACAAAGTCCCCTGCCCCAACATTCTCCTCCCCTGCTCAGTATTAAATGCATAACAGAAATACTGCTAACATGTGGAGACAGTGTTCTCACGGGAGAATGCATAGTTGGTACATAAACTCTGAATAATCCTGAAAGATACAGCAAGGCCATGAGAGGCCCAAAGAAGCTTAAGCAAGCAAGATAAGAGGCTGGAATTCACCGAGTTAATGAGAACTGTGAACTGTTGGCAAGCTTTCGAGGTCGAGTTCTCACACCTGTGTTTAACCAATTAAATGTTAGTCACTAAGGGTCTTCAGGACATGTATCCAATCATAATATGCCAAATCACTGTAAGTGCACGTAAGAAATAGTATATAAGGGGTTAAGGATTTGTATAAAATGAACAAGAAGCATAACTCATATTGAGTTGTTCTCTTGATTCCAGTCGCTCTTTCTGACACTAGCATACCTGATGGACTCATACTGTGAGATAAATGCAGAAGACACTGCAATCGAAGAAAGAGTGAAATGAGTAATCAAGACAACTTAACTGAGGTGGATTTCTTTTAAGTTAGCTATGTGCTAAAGTGTGCTGCTGAGGGTCAACACAGGTCTGAAAGGTCTATTATCCAAAGTGCAAAAACGCCCTCTGACATCTGTGCAATTTTAAATAACCTGCCAAATTAACTTGTCTCCTCTCATTCACATGTCTGTGATGTGTGCAACATTCAAGATTATCAACTGTCACATTCAATCCTCACATGGACTAAAAGTCTATGAAATTATTTGCTGAAGCAGTATTACTGTCCTACTACTGAGACAGTATGTGTTACATAACTTGTAGCACTTTAAAAGCCTGCAAGAAAATACAGGAACAGACTTGCACAGTAGGTAATGTTGGTGTAGAATAAAGCATACAACCAACAATATCAGAAGACACACAACAGGTTCCCTGAGAAGATTCAGTGATGTAGTCTGACTATCTGGTAAGCCAATCTGGTCCAGGTCCTGTTGCTTTTCTCAGGGAACTCCTGCCATCCTTGCATAGGTGCTCAGCTGTAATGGTTTCCTGCAGGGACAAAGCACCTATTTCAATGACAAAACATGGAACTCTGGGACAGTTCTCGAGGTGAGAAAAGGCTTAGAGAGTGAGTGAAACCTTGCAGTCAACTGTGGGAAAAGGACTAGGATCTTTAAGGAGTATGCATCTGTTGCATCAGCTCAACTACAAGCACCTACATAATGGGTAGCTGGAATTCATTTTGCTGTATTTCAGAGACTTGAAGCTAATTCATTTTGTGTACTAATCACTATTTTAGCATTGAGCTTCTTACTGTGCTAGTTTTTGGTTTACCTTAACAATTTATTTCTCCTTTTCTAGCCCATTACAAAATGAAGTAGTTTAAAAAGCACTGGAAGGTATTTAAAAATTAATCAAAGTTAAGTGAATATTACTAATTCACTGATCAAAGGAGAGTGTTTTGTGTGTTTTATAGAGCTAGGAATAATGACCATATTTATTATTATGCTTACTACTGCAGTGTTTCATTCTTACACAGCTATGTAGCCATGGCTGTCATTTTAAGACAGGAAGAATATAGACATATAACACGACACACAACTCCAGCTGTCTAGCAACACCTAAAAAAAGCATCTAAAACCCAAGAACGATGCTTTAGTTTTCACTGCATTCAAAGTGACTGTGATATCTGTGACACTATACCTGACCTGTAGCATTTTAGATGCTACACCACTCAAAAATCACATCAGACCAAAAGAAGGCTGAGAAGAGCCTCCCTGAGGAGGTACTCTAAGAGGAGACCAAAGTACCAGAGTATTCACTCACCTCATAAGTCATAAAAAAGGCAATTTAATTGTGCAATCAATCTAGTAACAAGAAGTAGTAGTAAAGGGATTTTTAGTCCCTAGGAAACTGAGTATGATGTGTAATAAATATAGTAATGCAACAATATCACAGTTTGTTACTGCCAATGAGGGTACACACCCCAAGCTTGATTGGAGTGCCCCCCAACTGCTTACTCCTGCCTTCTTCCTCTGGTGTTGCTCTTTGTGCCTAGCCAATTCAGTTTGCTGAAATCTCTTTCTCTCTCCAGCAATGAACTGACTCAGTTCACACTGTTCCATGTGCAGTTTCCTGATATATAAAACAATAATGGAATAATAGAATGGTTGGGATTGGAAAGGACCTTGAAGTTCACCTATTCCAACCCCCCTGCCGTGGGCACGGGACACATTCCACTAGAACGGGCTGATCAAAGCCCTATCCAACCTGGCCTTGAACACTGCCAGGGACTGGGCAGCCACAGCTTCTCTGGGAAACCTGTTCAGTGTCTCAGCACCAATTAGCAGAGATATGCCCCAAAAAAGCCAGAAAGCAAAAATCAACTTCATGAAGCAGAGAAAGTAAAATATATTCAAGATCTTTGACACTCCATCTGTAAGTCAGAGGGGACCCTGAACAGCTGTCCATATGGCTGTCAGCAAAGGAGGAAATACATGCCAAGAAAAAAACTGCACTAAAAATTTCCATGAAATTTATATTCAGATATTTGCTAATGCTAATTCATGGTATGAATACTGGACCATATATTTTTTAAGCAAACAAAAACTCCATTCCACCCCACAAAAGCCCTCAATACACCTTACCAATCATGCATGAACTGGACACAAACTCTTCCTTGACCTTGAAGACTACGTTCTAAAGCATGAGGTTTTGATATTTTTGTTTTAACAGAAAGTTAAGTGTTCTGATGAGAACATGGAGAATGCAGAGGGGATTACTAAAATCCTGGAAGCAGAACAAGAGATAAAAGCTTTGAACAGAAACACTAGTTCAGATTCCAAGTCTAATCACCTCTCACCAAAGGGATGCAGCCTCATTATTTTTTTTTTGTTCCTCAGACACAAAACAGAATTATGTCAAACATTTTCATTTTTACACCATTGCTCACCACTCTCCCAGCTTCAGAGGTGTTCCTAGGTGGAAAGCTTGCTGATCTTCTGAAGAGTCTAGGAGTCTGAACTTTCTTCTCTCTTTCCATACATCACCTTTGAAGACTATATTGTAATTCTCATGTTGCCTTGGTCATGGAAAGATATGTTCCATTGTATTATCAGTATGGCCATCTCACTATAGTGTATTTGGCCTACTCATTTGCGCGATTTTAATTTCAGATGGTGCTCAGTATTATTATTGTATTTCAGGTTGCTTGTCAGACACATTACATTATGAACCTAACTTTTTACACATTATTTAAAAAAATATGTCCTGCTGGCACCTACTTTTAGTTCATCCAGAGCTCTTTTCCTGTTTCACTTACAGTTCCATTTTTATCTGAGAGAAGAGCGTGCAGCAAACTCACTGCCCTGGACTTCAAGAGAGCAAACCTTGGCCTCTTCAGGAACCTGCTTAGTAAGGTTTCATGGGATATAGCCCTAGAGAGCAGGAGGGCCCAAGACTGTTGGTTGATATTCAAGGATCACCTGCTACAAGCTCAGGATCACCTGCTACAAGCTACAATCCCAACTAGAAGGAAGGGCAGCAGCACGGCCAGGAGACTTCCTTGGATGGATAAGGAGCTGCTGAGGAAACTTCGGGGGGGGGGGGGGGGGGGGGGAAGGAAGAAACTTGTAAAAGGTGGAAGCAAGGACAGGAGGCTTGGGAAGAATACAGGGATGTCGTCCTGGAAGCTAGAGACCAGGATGGGGAAGCTCAGGCCCAGTTAGAATTAAACTTAGCTAGGGACGTGAAAAATACCAGGAAAGGATTCTTTAGATACGTTGCAAATAAAAGACATGCACCCTCTCCGGAAACTATCAGCAGAACTGCCTACCCTGGATTTGGAAAAGGCTGAGGTCCTTAACGACTTCTTTGCCTCGGTCTTCACTGTCAAATGCTCTGACCAAACCACCCAAGTCTTGGAAGGCAGACGCAGGGACTGTGAGAATGAAGACCTTGCGCCCACTGTAGGAGAGGATCTGGTTCGAGACCATCTTAAGAACTTGAACGTACACAACTCCATGAGACCTAATGAAATCCATCCGCAGCTCCTGAAAGAGCTGGCAAATGAAGTTGCAAAGTCGCTGGCCATCATATTTGAGAAATCATGGCAGTCAGGTGAAGTTCCTGATGACTGGAAAAAGGGAAATATAACCCCCATTTTCAAGAAGGGGAAGATGGATGACCCGGGGAATTACAGACCAGTCAGTCTCACCTCTGTGCCTGGCAAAATCTTGGAGCGGATTCTCCTGGAAGGCATGCTAAGGCACATGAAAAACAACAAGGTGCTTGGTGACAGCCAGCATGGCTTCACTAAGGGGAAATCCTGCCTGACCAATTTGGTGGCCTTCTATGATGGGGCTACAGAACCGATGGACAGGGGTAGAGCAGTTGATGTCATCTACCTGGACTTGTGCAAAGCGTTTGACACTGTCCCACACGACATCCTTGTCTCTAAATTGGAGAGACGTCAATTTGATGGGTGGACCACTCAGTGGATAAAGAACTGGCTGGATGGCCACACACAAAGAGTTGTGGTCAATGGCTCAATGTCCAGCTGGAGACCAGTAACAAGTGGTGTCCCTCAAGGACTGGTGTTGGGACCGGTCTTGTTCAACATCTTCATCGCTGACGTGGGCAGTGGGATTGAGTGCGCCCTCAGCAAGTTTGCCAATGACACCAAGCTCTGTGGTTCGGTTGATACCCTGGAGGGAAGGAATGCCATCCAGAGGGACCTTGACACACTTGTGAGGTGGGCTGATGCCAGCCTCATGAAGTTTAACCATGCCAAGGGCAAGGTCCTACACCTGGGTCAGAGCAATCCCAGGCACAGCTACAGGTTGGGCAGAGAAGAGATTCAGAGCAGCCCTGCAGAGAAGGACTTGGGGGCATTGGGTGATGAGAAAACGAACATGAGCCGGCTTCAGTGTGCGCTTGCAGCCCAGAAAGCCAACCATATCCTGGGCTGCATCAAAAGCATAGAGTATGGAACTCTGTCTGGGGACAGGTGAGCAATCCACAGAGAGTTTGTGGGTCAGGGTTAAAGGAAAAATAGCTATGGGAGACATTACTGTGGGGATCTCTTACAGACCGCCCGATCAAGGAGAACCTGCGGATGAAGCACTCCATAGACAGATAGGAAAAGCCTCACGCTCACAGGCCCTTGTTCTGATGGGCGATTTCAACCACCCTGACATCTGCTGGAAGGACAGTACGGCCCGGCACAAGCAATCCAGGAGGTTCCTCAATTGTGTGGAAGACAACTTCCTTCTGCAAGTAATAGAGGAGCCAACAAGGAGAGGTGCCATGCTTGAGCTCGTGCTCACCAACAGGGAAGGGCTCATTGGAAATGTGATGCTCCAGGGCAGCCTTGGATGCAGCGATCACGAGAGATGGTCGAATTTGAGATCCTCAGGACAGTGAGAAGAGCGTGCAGCAAGCTCACTGCCCTGGACTTCAAATGAGCAGACTTTAACCTCTTCAGGAACCTGCTTCAGAAGGTTCCATGGGATACAGCCCTAGAGGGCAGAGGGGCCCAAGACTGTTGGTTGATATTCAAGGATCACCTGCTGCAAGCTCAGGAGCATTGCATCCCAACTAGAAGGAAGTGCAGCAGGAGGGCCAGGAGACCTCCTTGGATGGATAAGGAGCTCCTGAGGAAAATTCAATTGAAAAAAGAGGCTTATAATAAGTGGAAGCAAGGACAGGTGACATGGGAAGAGTACAGGGATGTTGTCCAAAAAGCTAGGGACCAGGTTAGGAAAGCTAAGGCCCAGTTAGAATTAAACTTAGCTAGAGGTATTAAAGATAACAGGAAGGGATTCTACAGGTACATAGCAAATAAAAAACAGACTAGGGAGAATGTAGGCCCCCTCAGGAAGCTTTCAGGAGAACTGGCTACACAGGATTTGGAGAAGGCTGAGGTTCTGAATGACTTCTTTGCCTCGGTCTTCACTGGCAAAGGCTCTGACCACACCACCCAAGTCTTGGAAGGCAGACGCAGGGACTGTGAGAATGAAGACCTTGCGCCCACTGTAGGAGAGGATCTGGTTCGAGAACATCTTAAAAATCTGAACGTGCCCAAGTCCATGGGACCTGATGAAATCCATCCGCAGCTCCTGAAGGAGCTGGCAAATGAAGTTGCAAAGTCGCTGGCCATCATATTTGAGAAATCATGGCAGTCAGGTGAAGTTCCTAATGACTGGAAAAAGGGAAATATAACCCCCATTTTCAAGAAGGGGAAGATGGATGACACAGGGAATTACAGACCAGACAGTCTCACCTCTGTGCCTGGCAAAATCTTGGAGTGGATTCTCCTGGAAGGCATGCTAAGGCACATGAAAAACAACAAGGTGCTTGGTGACAGCCAGGATGGCTTCACTAAGGGGAAATCCTGCCTGGCCAATTTGGTGGCCTTCTATGATGGGACTACGGAACCGATGGACAGGGGTAGAGCAGTTGATGTCATCTACCAGGACTTGTGCAAAGCTTCGACACAGTCCCACACGACATCCTTGTCTCTAAATTGGAGAGACATCAATTTGATGGGTGGACCACTCGGTGGATAAAGAACTGGCTGGATGGCCGCACACAAAGAGTTGTGGTCAATGGCTCAATGTCCTGCTAGAGACCAGTAGCGAGTGGTGTCCCTGAGGGGTCGGTGTTGGGACTGGTCTTGTTTAACATCTTTGTTGGTGACATGGACAGTGGGATTGAGTGTGCCCTCAGCAAGTTTGCCGATGACACCAAGCTGTGTGGTTCGGTTGATACCCTGGAGGGAAGGAATGCCATCCAGAAGGACCTCTACACGCTTGTGAGGTGGGCTGATGCCAACCTCATGAAGTTTAACCATGCCAAGTGCAAGGTCCTACACCTGGGTCGAAGCAATTCCAGGCACAGCTACAGGTTGGGCAGAGAAGAGATTCAGAGCAGCCCTGCAGAGAAGGACTTGGGGGTGGTGGGTGATCAGAAAACGAACATGGGCCGGCAGTGTGCGCTTGCAGCCCAGATAGCCAACCATATCCTGGGCTGCATCAAAAGGAGCGTGACCAGCAGGTCGAAGGAGGTGATCCTGCCCCTCTACTCTGCTCTTGTGAGACCTCACCTGGAGTATTGTGTGCAGTTCTGGTGTCCTCAACATAAAAAGGACATGGAACTGTTGGAACAAGTCCAGAGAAGGGCCACGAGAATGATCAGGGGACTGGAGCACCTCCCATATGAAGATGGGCTGAGGAAGTTGGGGCTGCTCAGCCTGGAGAGGAGAAGGCTGCGTGGAGACCTCATAGCAGCCTTCCAGTATCTGAAGGGGGCCTATAGGGATGCTGGAGAGGGACTCTTCATTAGAGACTGTAGTGACAGGACAAGGGGTAATGGGTTAAAACTTAAACAGGGGAAGTTTAGATTGGATATAAGAAGGAAATTCTTTCCTGTGAGGGTGGTGAGGCACTGGAATAGGTTGCCCAGGGAGGTTGTGAATGCTCCATCCCTGGCAGCGTTCAAGACCAGGTTGGACGAGGCCTTGGGTGATATGATTTAGCGTAAGGTGTCCCTGCCCACGGCAGGGGGGTTGGAACTTGATGATCTTAAGGTCCTTTCCAAACCTAACAGTTCTATGATTCTATGAAAAGGAGTGTGACCAGCATGTCGAAGGAGGTGATCCTGCCCCTCTGCTCTTCTGAGACCTCACTTGGAATATTATGTACAGTTCTGGTGTCCTCAACATAAAAAGGACATGGAACTGTTGGAACAAGTCCAGAGAAGGGCCACGAGAATGATCAGGGACTGCTGCACCTCCCGTATGAAGACAGGCTGAGGAAGTTGGGGCTGTTCAGCTTGGAGAAGAGAAGGCTGCATGGAGACCTCATAGCAGCCTTCCAGTATCTGAAGGGGGCCTGTAAGGATGCTGGGGAGGGACTCTTCATTAGGGACTGTAGTGACAGGACAAGAGGTAACAGGTTGAAACTTAAACAGGGTAAGTTTAGATTGGATATAAGAAAGTTCTCTGCTCTAAGGGTGGTGAGGCACTGGAATGGGTTGCCCAGGGAAGTTGTGGATGCTCCATCCCTGGAGGTGTTCAAGGCCAGGTTGAACAGAGCCTTGGGTAACATGGTTTAGCGTGAGATGTCCCTGCCCATGACAGGGGGGGTGGAACTAGATGATCTTAAGGTCCTTTCCAGCTCTAACTATTCTGATTCTATAATTCATGGGTCACGATGATTTATCTCGTTTGTTAACAAGGTAAAACTTACCTGTACAGCAAAGCTCACATATCTTACTAGAACACCTATAGATCATTGCAGCTTCTTGTAATTCTAGATCAGTATTAGTACATATTTATGTCAATCTTTTAAGTTGGTGTCAAGGCCATCACAAAACTCACTAAATCAAAAATCCAAAGTATATCAAAGCCATGCCTGTAACAAAAATACTTTCACTCAAGGCTAAAGCTGTGAAATCAACAATGCAGTAACTAAACAGATCAAACCTCTTTCAGTGCCCTCACAGTCACTAGAACAATTGCTGGTTGTTTTTTTTTCATGCTTAAATAATAAAACGACTCTGCCCCCTCTATAGAGGTAAGAGGGTATTTCACACTGAAGACAATTTAGGACAAGTGCATCAAAACAGTATTATACAAGTAGAAGTCAGCTTCAAGTTGACATTCAATCACAAAATACTTAGCGCTATAAACGTTTGCTGGTACATCCTCATGAAAAAGGCTGTAGGTAATATAAAGAATACAGAAATGTTGCAACAGTCATGGGTAAAAGACCTTACAGAAAACTTGAGTAAATGGTCTTAAGTTGTTATGTCACAGCTTAAAAAGGAATTTGATAAAGTATTTAGGCCAGCAATGTTCCACGAAATCAGCACCTCTTTTTCTGTAGTTCACACAAAGCACAACTACTTTATCTGAAATTATCACAGCTGTCAACTATTTTTAAAAGTACAAGAAGCTGGAGCTTAAGTTACTACTAATACATAAGCTCAGGTAAGCTCATGAACTCACCCTTTAGGTGATCCATAGGTTCGAATGGTTGGAATGGTTTCAATTAAGAGAACTCTTACTACCTGAATACAGTTTTTTGCATTAGCTTTTCCCCCTGTAATTCTTAAAGTGGGCATACACAACGAAACAAGCCACATAATACTCTCAGGAGGAAAACAAGAGTAATCACCTAATTTTATAGTTGGAGGAAGCAGACAAAGAAGTTACTATAAATTACTTGTGCAATGATTTAGGGATAAAAACTCTGTGTAATCCCAGATCATAAGTCAGGACGACAGGAAAAGCCTTCAACTTGATCACCTATAAAATAAATGAACATGCACGGATAAAAAACACACAAAAGGAAAAAAAATAAATCAAAAACCCCGCCCCACAACAAAAACCAAATACCCCCAAAACACAACCAATATTTTCATAAGAGTATACTTAGGTAACAGCAGTTACAAAATGCAGTTCATAGCATAATCAGATGGGAATGAGGAGCAGCGGGAGGAAATCCCTTAAAACTGCCAAAAACTTCAGCTTTGTGAAACTATTCTCAGCATACATGGAATGTATTCAAGGCTCTCTAACTGCAGTTCTCTTAATCCCAGTTCATATTTCAACTTGCACTCAATGAAATGCAGCAACACCAGATAAGATGAAAACTGACATAGAAGTGTGAAAGCTTATGAAGACCTTGCAGTATGTTTTTGAAATATAGTAGCATCTTTGATTAAAATACCCTGAGGCATAATATTCTTTGATATAGCTTATGCTAAAAACGAATAACTATAAATCTAACATTGGCAAAATGAAGTATCTGCTGCTGTCATCAGAAATTACTTTGCTTTATGGCATATGAAGCTTCCTTTACAATAACTGGAAAGATAAAGGGTAAGGAAAACCAACACACATAGCTGTACTGAACACCAGTGCTCCACACTACTGCTTCCTGTTATGCACCTATAAGTAGAGCAGTTTTCTCCCAGATAGTAAAAAGTGTTACTACTTCCAAATCAGCTCTGAGAAGAGTCTATGCAGGATGAGTTTTGTAAGTCACACTGCATAAACAGAGCTACTAAGCTTACTACACCTCATGAAATAAACTGCAAGATGCTTGAGGGAAGGAATATCGCTATTTTAGTGTGATGACTTCCCCGCATTTGGATCTTAAGTCAGAAGTGTTTTAACCACTATCCTTGTATCAACTACTCAAATGACATAGCTGATGGACTGCATCATCGTAAGTATCCTACACAGAACACAACACAGACCTCTATCACACAGAAATCTGCCTAAATAACACAAAAGCAACATACTATCATGAAATAATTTTTGCAGATTTAATACGTTTCCTAAATAAGAATTTTTTGCTGCCTGAGGATTACAAGTGAACAACTGAGACTTGTCACCACAGAGAGTTAAAAAAAAAAAAAAAGATCCTGGAAAGAAATCAAAGAGGAATTATAGGTAGTATAAAGTGCTTGGAAAGATAAATGTAATGCCAAATAAATAATTTTAAGGTAGAATATGTTAAAACTACAACTGTTCAAACTGATGGCTAACTGCAATGTCAAAACAAGCAGCTGACAGAAAAATCTGTTTTAATCCCTGTTCACCAATGATTATTAAAGAATGCTAAGCATTTCCAAAAAAGAGTAACTAAGTAAATTCCACAGATATTAGCAGTTTCTCATATATTTTGATAAGCTCACTTTTTTTCCAGAAAAGCTAACTTATACGAGACAAGAATGAACTTCTCAAACTCCAGTGTGTCCATCCTTAATGTTAGCTCTTCACTACTATAACAAAATAAAAATAGATACAATAGATCAAACAAAAAAGCCAGTGAGCAAAGGGAGGGAGAACAGCAAAACAGCCATTAGGAAAAAAATTTGGCTTAGTATGAGCAGTAGGTTTATAGGCTGATTCTAACCACAGGTTATAATAGCAACTTCAGCAACACATAAAATTTGCTGTGAAGTCATATGGGCACCAGACACCTATCTCCACAGCCCAAATCATACTCTAGTTTAAGGAATTCTAAAATATAGCTCATTTGAAAGAAGTATCACCTACTTGATCTTCCACAGGGAGAAAAGAAAACTGCCTCCTCAGGTATATATAAACTGAAGTCACAACACCACATGCTACCAGCAGCTAAAGCTAACAAAAAAAAAAAAATAACACAGATGCAACATTTTTCACATAGGTATATTTCTTTGAAACTCTATAATAAATGTATCACATCACCAGGAAAAAAAAAGGCAACAAAATTATTTTTATATTACAGTTCAAACAAGTTGGTTCTACTAATCATTGACAGACAGTGAAGGAAAAACAAGTAACCTCCCTCTCCACGGAGTCTAGATGTCAGTTCTGCAAATTCCATAAGAGGACCTGATTTCAAGACAACAAGTACTCTGTATCAGGCAAATTTAAAAGAAAGTAAAACATTTTCAGGCCAGGTTTCTTCTGCACCATTGCTATTGAACTAGAAACTGAATTCAGCCTGACATGAGATACGAGGCTAAAGCAGGGTAGAAACACATAAAAGAACTCCAAGAATAAGAATAAGCATAAGAAAATCAGATATAATTATAAGGAAATAAAACACACTTAGTAATTAAGGCTTTGAGCTTTGGTTACGCTTCTGATGCCAACAAATTCCAAGTTAGGCATAAACACCAGGACATAACTGAACTTAGACTGTCTCGTATTTAGGTAAAGCAAGACTTGAGCGATCTACAATACAATTTAAGTATCAGATCTGAAAACACAAAAAGTAACATCATAAAGAATATATTCTTATTTATAATTGCAATAATTTTCTTAATATTTATGATTGAGCACTAGAATTCCACAACACGTGGCAGTATATACACAAACTGAAAACGTAACTGAAAGAGGTTATCAGACTGCTTTTCAATGCTACAGATTTGGGGTGAGAAGATTCTCACGCTTTCTACAGCATATTGTAATTCCAATAAACAAATTAAAGTACATACTGACATTACATAAAGCAGAAGGAAAAAATATCTGTATGAGAATCCTGTAAGTTTTATTAGATTTAGAATCTTGCTATAAAAAAGTAAGTATATAGTCATAGAAGCTTCAGTTTTAGCATTCTACTTTAATGCAATAATGCTTCATTATCCCACATAATACAGAAATACTTTCCTTAATATAAAGTGTAATTATCCTATTGATGTTAAATGAAAGTTGTCTAAACAATTTTTCACTACAAAATTAGAGATTTTTAAACTAATAACTAAATTCAGTAACTTCAAGAAACCATGGTAATTCAATTAATGATTTAAAATCATAGAACATACATCTGAACAACAGGAATTTTTCCAAGTCACTGGAGAAAGCTAGACATCATAGAAACTGTAGTGAGGAATCTTCTCTGCATTTATGTAATTTGTGTTTCTGAAGGTATCTAACATCTGCCTGTCATTCAGCCAGATCCACCCACGCACATATAGAATGTCAACTCTTTCAACTGTTGCGACAATGCTCAAAGTAGCACTGCATAAGTGGTTATTAAAATACTGTTGCTATTTTCAGTCTTGCCATGTATTTCCCAACTTCGGTGAAGTTTCACTGTGACATATACCATTACAAGTACTAACTGTTTCCAATGATAAAACTGAATAATTAAATATTTATACATATAACTCAAACATACAAAGAAGGTTTGAATGCATTATATTTCTTCTTCAAAAGATGGTACTACCTTCCACAATCAAATTTAATTTAAAAAAAGAAAGCAAATGTCAGGGACTAACGTTTAGAAAACCAGCAATTGCCCTAACAGTAAGAAACCCTTGGCTTCAGTTGGATCAAAGTGAGCTCCTGTTTGGTCTTGAAAACAGAAGCAAAGCCATTAATTACAAAGGCTCAATCCCATTGTGGGGTACTACATTTAAGCTTCTGGAGGAATAAAATAGTTGAACAACTTCAAATATTCAATTTTGCAGTACTAAAGAGAGATTGTATTAAATTGCACACTTACAGAAAGATTATTTTTTCCTGCATCACCCATATGCATTCAATGTTAAATCCCTTTAACCTGAATCATCTGGATCGACTAACACTTCACATCTTTGCCATAACACTGACAAACAACAGAATTATTCTCTGGTTCATTATCAAATATAATACAATATAATTACCTTGCTTAACATAAAATCCTCTTTGCTTCCAAGGAAAAGAGGTAAAAATAAAGGCAGGTAATATTTTAAAATATTTGATCATTACTGGTTTAAAGCAATAACTTAAAAAAAAAACATACAGGAATATACTTTTTTCCTCCTTTGTCAATTACTCTGTATGAATATTTCCACAAGATGGTGCTACAGTCCTACTTTCGAAAATATCACATATTTCCAATGAATTAGCCTAACACTTAGAAAAAGAACTTGTTTCATAGTTAGGATGATGAATAGCAATTTGCAAGGTCTATTTTCAATTAAGGAGCATAATATGCTCTTACTCTGTAACTTTCCAAATTATTTTTTTTAAACAACAGGAAAAGTTCTATTGCTAAAGTCCCAAAACTCTCAACTAAAGTTTATATAACATAATGGATCACCATATGTTCTTCTGTTTGTATGCATAATAAAGTCAATTTATATTCCATATGGTTATAGAAAAAAAATCATAATTATTGTTAAAACATATAAATAACTTTTTACAGCATAATGTCAAACAACTGCTTTTGCCTTTATCTGCAAACTGCCAAAGAAAAAAAAATCCACTGGTTTTGTGATATCAAAGTCCAAAAATCCTTCTAAGTGAAGTGAGCATTATAGCACAAAAAAACCTTGATATGGTAGGCTACCAATTTACAAAGACTAATACATATATAAATAAATCTTACCAAACCTCGCACACCTTTGGTATGATTATATAATGTTTAGGCAAGTCTTATATCTCCTTATATCTCTGAAAACAAATTCTAAAACAGCTCCAAATAATAAAAATGTTTTGTATCTTTGTACACTGGATGGTCTCCATCTGTGCTGCTGGTCTTAAAATGTGTTGGGTAAGAGCACTAAAACACTCAACACATCTCTCTGCAGTCAAAGTCTGTGGACTTACTTGCATATTTTAGTGTTTAGGATCAAACTGACCCTCGCCTTGTCAGTGTTAATGGAAGCCATAATGTGCTGGTACTATCAAGCTCTGCATGAAAATTTATATTTAAAATAAACAACCAAACCAAAAAACCCCACAAACAACAGCAAAAAAAAGTACATATTTGAAATTGTGTATTTAGGTTTTCATTAAGACTTATTCAGCAGTACAGACTGTAAGATGGTATGCAAGAATGCCTCTTGGGTGTAATACACAAGTCCCAGCTGGAACGTTTCCAACAGGATGTAAACCACGGTCCTCAAGCCTGCACTTTAAAAAACATATTACTTAGCACACGGCTAACAAATGACAACACAAAAATACACTGCTGTAATGACTTAACTTTACAAGAGAGGGATGGGTAGATATTTGAAGAGTTTTTAAAAAACAAAAATTGAGGCTGGAGAAAGGGAAATCAATACACAGATGCATTAGACAAATATTTATTCAAAGGAATAAAACCACTGGTGATCATTACAAATTTGATATATTAAAAATTCAATGCTGTATAAACATACATATTAAGTCTGATATCCGTAAGTCCACAGAGACCAGGTCTGTAGACCTGTGCTTTCAGGTCTTCCCAGAGGCGCTGCTTGATGTTTTCAACAATTCTGAGGTTTCTTCAATTCTGAAAATAAATTTTGTTTACACACGCAAACACTTATTAAAATATGGTAAGAAATAACTGACTTGCCTTTAACTTTCTAATGTCCCCAAAATATTAACAAGCATAATGAAACCTTGTTTCCACTCATCCCCACTTTTCCTCTGCAATTGGTTTGTATTTTAAATGCCTACCACATATCTATAAACCTTAACTATACATAAAGTAAGCTACACAATAAAATTAAATCACAAAAAAAGCTACAGCGTTTTTGAGACCAGGCCTTTATAGAATAGAAAATCTCTTGCTAAAGAAACATTACAAGCAACGCATTTCTCTGCAAGTATAATGAAAATATTTCTTACAAAAAGAAATTCATTACAGATCTCAGGACTAGTATCAAATACACCTTAGAGTTATCACAATGCTTAAGCTGAAACTGGTTTTACTTTACTTGAAACAACAAAAACAGAGTTAAGGTAATGGAAGAAAAGTTGCAAGTACCTGGGATTTCCTATCAGAAGATAAACAATATTTCAATTCTTTGTCAACCAGATTCTAAACACTCTTTAATCTCTAGTTAATACTATTAAGAATGTTTTCTACTGCTTTTTAGAAACCAAAACAGTGACTCATCCCACAAATACAGAACTGTAAGTGGATTTATTATCCAGGGGAGTCATAAGGAAATGCCACACCTGATGTAGAGACCTTTGAGGTTTGGAACACATGTACATTCTCTATATGCCTCAGTCCAGTACAACTGCCTCCTGGGAAATGAAATCCTGCTGCCCTTTCCTATTACTTACATTTTACTTATCCTTTCCATTCTTTGTCTTGTTGTCTCCTGCAATTTAAAAGCAACAAAGTTAGTGAACTCTTCAAAGCTAACATTCTTCAGATGGACTTTCAACCTAAAAATTCATAGAGAAAATGTGATTTTAAGTCCTGCTTGCTAAAGAAACATTAGAAAACGTATCAAAAAGATTTTTATGAGACAGAACTAGATATAGTTTTGCAGCTTCCCTGTTTATCACTAGTAGTATATACAACTAAAACTAATGCTTACTTGTTCTCTTGATCTCGGAAAAGAAATCAACTAAGCATTTGACAGTTTTACTTACCTTCGAAATGTCTGTCAGATCATGAGAATTAATGGTCACAGCTTTGGGAGATGGGTCTGTGGATAATAGTGAACTGTATCCAGACAACTGATGAAGACACTCTGGCATCTCTTCCTTCCTCTCTGTATCTATGTAGAAACAGTTGGTTTTGGGTCACCTTTGCCTTTTGCTCTCTTATTGCAAGGTCAGCTATCAAATAAGCTTGATTTACAGTTTAGAGATTTACATTGTTTAGAGATGGATAAAGAAAAGCTAGTGGTGAGAGACTAAAATAGGTTTTTCATTTGCTTAAAATAAGATAAATGCTGTATAGTATGTATAACACACATAAGGCAAATTCCAAGAAGATTACTAGGAATGCTACCTTTATCCTGATACAATAAAATCAACACTTAAAGTGTAATTATTAGGTCAAACATTTAATAGTAACTTAAAATAGTTTATGTTCTTTTTATTGTAAACTGCCTGTTCAAACATGTCATAATTTGTTCTAAGTAACCTGTCTTATAAGCAGCAGAAATAAAAAGATAATATCACCTTCCTGCTTAAAAGCTGGATGAAGGTCTGGCTGTTTCCCTAGCTCTCTTCCTGCTGGGATAAGTTTAGCATCCATTTAGCAGAAAGAGACTTCTCTTTTTACATTGGGAAGGCTCCGATACTCTGCAATTTTAGAATACTATTGCTGGAGAACAGAATTTAGCATTTGGAAAAAAAAAAAGTGATCCCTTGCTCTTCTTCTAGTAGAACCACCATCTGTGGATCATACCTTTAGAACTTTTCCAGCTATATTATCCTGTATTTAAAATAATATTATATTACTTCTAATTTATTAAAATTAAAAACTGTTTCTTCGGTACAACTGTTATTCCTGAAGAACACTACAACCAAAAAGAACATGAAAGCATTTCAAGTACTGTACATCTCAGAAGACTTAAGACTGGCCATGTAACCTGTATGCCTAAAATTTCCTGAACCGTATTTTAGAAAAGCAGGAATAATAGGAATTCAGAGAATTCCAGAAGCATGAAAATACAAAAATTCTTTCTTAAACACCATCAGCCTGCTTGCTCATTACAAAGACCTCAACTGTCAGTAACATACCACTAAAGTTAGGAAAGGAAGTAAAGATGTTGCAACTTTCCAAGGTCTGTAAAAAGGTCCCGTTCCTGAGACTTGAAAATTAAAATGAATCTTGCCATAACCAAGAAACTGTCTTCCTAATTTCCATGAAAACTGAATTACTGAGATTCCCTTTCAGTTTCAGTGCAACAACCCACCACTGGACAAAAACACCTAACAAGTGAGAATGGGAAACAGTATCTTCCTTACTACTGGTTGTAGGCATAACAGCTGCCATGAAGGAAACAGGACAAATTAATAGAGAATGATGCAGAGTAAAGGCTAAAGAGCTACCACTGAGGCAGACAGAAGAATCAAAAACATTCCCCAGGCCATAAGTAATTTCTTTCTCGCTTCAGGCTGTTTCATTTACTACTTGTACATTAGCAAAAAGTTAGAAAGGAAGAAAAGATTTTGTCTTGATCTTCAAAATAAGAGTTCAACAAAAATAATACTTGGATAGCTAACTCTTTCAAACGGGATGAAACTATAGAGAATATTCAGCAGTGAGTTGGAAATCACCACAGACTGTAAATGAAATGGCCCTGATTTGTCCCGAGCCATTATAAAAGCAAAAAACAATCAAAATGGTGTCACATTTATCATGATAACAAAGCTCTGGCAGCAAATATCATTCATGTTTATGAACAGCTTATCTTAAAAACATTATTATAACTCCTTCAAAGTGCAGATAACATGGTTTTTCACACCTTTAACTATAGCACCTTAATTAAATTCGCATCTTTATGATTTTTAATAGTTATTTGTAACCATTAATTACTGCATGTTTTCAATAATGCTTTAAAAACTATTTCAGTAAGTACAGCTGCTAAAGAATGAATTACAAACACAAAACGACTGATAGGTTAACTTTTAGTTTGCAGCATCCATTTAAATTCAGAGGTCACTAAATTGCAATTGTCTACTTAAAAAAACACTTTTTTAGTTAAGGTCAGCAAAAAAGTTTAGCATATGATGTTAATTAAAAATATAATCATTAATACTCACCAGGGGAAACTGGAATCCTACTAGAAGAACCTTCTTGATTTATATTGCTTAACTCTGTAGGTAACTCTCTCTGAAATAAAAATTTACTACATTTTAGCCATACACTTTATTTAAATCATCTTTTGACCAAACAAAGGTATATTTAAGTACTTCGTAATTCAGTACTGAAGTACTAAAATTAAGTAATTTAAGTACTAATGTATGCATTTGCTACACCATCCAGATATGCTGGGACTGCACAGCTGTCTTTACAGGACTGAAAAAAAAACCAACATTTGCATACACACATTGCATTTGAAAAGTAGACTATTGCTGTTTATAAACAGTTCAAAACCAAGTCCAAATATAGTTAGATAGCTTAGTTATTAGCAAAACGAACAATCAGACCATTCTTGGTCTGTGCTAACAATTACATCTTGACATTGTCTGCTGTTACCTTAACAAAATAAGCTTACTTTCTACTTTCAGTTGATATTCAGAAATGCAGCTCCTCAGTCCTAGAAAGATTAGCCTATACATGAACTGAAATTCATGCCACGTAAGTGTTTAGAACTCAAAAGTATATTTTAGGCTAGTCTCCCAGGCTCCTAAATGAGAGAGGGCTCTTTTAAGAAAGGTGCCAAATTTAACTCAATCTAGCTTAGAAAGGGTTGTTGAAGGAAGCAAAATCGTACTAACAATAAATGTTCTGCAGTGCAATTTTCTAATTTCAAATAAAAAAAAAAATCCAACACTCACACAACATCTGGATTTTTTTTCACCAGTGAGTTATCATTATGATTTGAAATCTCAGCCTTTAGTAAAGTATATCACTTTATATCCTGCAGTAACTACACCAGCTAACAGGGGAATATTACATCCAAATAAGCGAATGAGGTTGAAATAGTAGCTATTGTATGAGAAGAAGCCGGGAAAAAGATTGTAATAATGGATACATTTGAGAGATCTGCACTGACTACTTCTGCTCAATTCTTTCCATCAAAATCGATTTGGTCTTTCAGACCTTCCTAGAGCCAAATGCACAGCTGCAGCTACTTTGGCAGCAATGCAAGACAGATCTTAGTGTTCCTGCTATGCTGGCTAGGTGCCAAAAATTCCCTGAAAAAATAAAAACTAAAAAAATGCAAGAGTAAGAAGAAGAGTAATTCTGAATTGTTTCTCTATATGTGAAACACAACTTGGATGGAATTTCATGAAACAAAGAAGCAGCAATTCCCTGGGCCAAAGGATTATTTCTTGGCAGTTTTCAAATGCCTATTGCAAAAAAAGTTAGGTTTTGAAGACTTTTTTTTTTTTAACATATAAAAGCCAGCTTATTTTGCTTTGAAAAAAGGACAAGCAACAATGCTACACAAATTACATTCAAAATTCTTTCAGCAGTGACTTCTTTCAGTAACATGCAGTACAGAAATACAATTACCTTACTGGAATTTTTAAAGTGGTATTAAAGTTAAGTATTTTGTAAATATTTTCCAAATGCTATTCCAAACCTCTGAACAACTGACATAAACTGCTACTGAAGTAATAATAAACCAAATTTACAGAAAATAACAAGCCTAGTCTGAAACAGACTTTCCTGTGCTCCTACCTCATAAAAGCAACAAGTATCTCTTGGAGAACACACTTCCACCCAAGAGCAAAACTATGTCTATTCAAGCTGAAGGCCTTTTGAGACTGCTGACAGACAAAAGTATTATCACTGGTGGTGTTATTTGGACTTATAACCATTAATAATTAAATTACAATATCCATACAAAATTCATTTTAAATTGTAAATCACTTTAGCTGTTACCAATAAACTGTGTTTAAAACATAAGCGATTGAGAATGTCAATCCTTATCATATGAGTACAGCCTTTAGAAATAACCTAGTGACCAGTCTGAACACTTCTTCATTTTGAGACTTTACATAACTAGCACACTTGCAAGGAACACAGGAAAAAAAAACATGTCTTGCATACATATATTAGCAACACTGAAATCTGCAGGGCCAGCAACACACACAGAGCTTCTAATTACAAGTAAATTCAACAATTTTTACAATTACAGAGACAAATGCAATACTGATCAAGTATTTTCTACAAGGGTTTTCAACTTCTGGAAAGCACCTGACAGCATCTGAAGGATATACATGAGATACTTAAGCAAATACACTTTGAAATTAAGCACGTGATCACAAAATTGATGCTATGGTTCACTGCATTTCAGAATACCTACATGTGCACATACGTAAAATTATATAATGCACATACAACTACTTTATCACTCTCTACAACTACCTGAAAGGAGGATGAAGTGAGGAGGTGACTGGTCTCTAATCCTAAGTAGTAAGTGATAGGACAAGAGGTAACGGCCTTAAGCTGCACCAGGGTAAGTTTACATTGGTTATTGTGAAAGGGTGAAGGGCCAGGTATTGGAATGGTCTTCCCAGGGAGGTGGTAGAAACTCTGTCCCTGGAAGTGTTCAAAATCTGTGTAGTCCTCAGTGACACGGTTTAGTGGTGGACTTGGCAGTTCTGAGGTAAAGGCAGGACATGGTGACAGACTCACAGATAGAACCAATTAGGTTGTAAAAAAAAAAATCTTTAAGATCATCAAGTCCAGCCTCTAGAGCTTATAGGTGTTTTCCAAACTAGTTGATTCTACAATTCTACAGGGACCTTCCAATAGCATGAAAAACAACAAAGCCTTAATGCAACAAAATACTTGGGCATATTTGTAAAAGCAAATCAATGTAGCCACATTACAACTGTAGCACTTTTACATGTTTAAAAATGCAGCAAATATCATGACAAGGAATAGGAAGAGGAAAAAGAGGAGGGTGAAAGAAAAAGAGAAAAACCATCAGGTCTGGGCTACAAAAGAGCCACAAACTAAGAAGAGGACTAAAATAAGAACTTTTCCATTAACCTTGTATTTTGCATTAAGCATGCCATCTATTTTTGTCAACATTAGTTATACAGAATGAAGACAATCTTCCAAAGAGAGTATCTGTATCTGATTAGTTTGGAGAATTAAAAAAAATAAAATTATATTCAACAGCAACATTTGCAGTACAGTATAAGAAATTGAGAAATATGCATACCAGAACAAGGAAAACCTTAAATGTATCACTAGCATGACAAAACTCTCTACAGAAATATTAAGCTTTCAAAGGCAGCATAAGTCTTTTCAAAAGCTTCCTTCTATAAGTTCACGAGGAGATAAAACACACAGAGTCATTACTATTGAAAATAGACTTCACTATACCTGCTGTTCCTGCAAGGAAACAATTTCCAATGGAGAGCTTTGCTTCACAAAGCATAAGAAAACAGCAAAACTTAACAATTAAAAAAAAATACCACCAACTCCATAAACAGCACTTCCATTCAGATCATGCTTTTAAAAATAGCAAGAAAAGCATATATAGGAGGCAGCAAGAACAGAAACAGGCCAACAACATCGTGTCTGGGCCATTTTTGCTATAGAAATACAAGTTAACATACCTTTTTGGATTGCAACAACAGTTCTGTTTCAAGAAGCAAAACTCGACTCAACAAGTTATTCCAGTCCTTCTCATCTATAATCACCTTTCCTTCCAGTTTCTCTTCTAAAACATGCAGTTTATCTTCCATCCAATCCAGTTTATGAAGCTTTTCCTGGCAATCAGCAAGCTGACTCTTCAGGGCCTCAATCTGAGAATTATCTTCTATGACCTGAAAATATGGACAAGAGCATGTCCTCTGATTTCAAAACAGACATAATTCATCAATTAATCAATGAAATCAAGTGGAACCTTCCTCAAGTTCAGTAATCAGATTCTGCTACATTAGAAAATTATTTCTTTCACAATTGCCATAATGTTCCTATGGAGCTCGGCTTTTAAAAGAAACTGTTGACAGAACTGGTTCTTGAAAGGCCAGTACAATTTAATTGACATTTTTCAACTTTTTCAATATATTTATTATATATCTATAGTTACATTTAAGGAGGATCCAGCTACCATGTTAAAAACTTTATCCCTTTATAAAAGTTCTGTAAGAAAAGTTAAGAATACATGCTGACAGCATCTTAAAATAGAAATTCTTACTTGTTCACAATTAACTTTGACAACATCATGATCTAGGCACAATTCTTCTTCATTACCTCCTTGTGCTGGAAGGGGTAATGGATGAAGGTCACCACTAATTTCATTTCCTGAGTGCCGTTCCACTAAAGGCTTCTTTTGAACATGGAAATAAAAAAAAAACACACACACAAAAAAAAAAAAATTTCAATTCATCGCCAAGCAACTGAACAACCCTAAAAGGCCAATCATTTTCATATTTATTTGAATCTTAAAACCTTATCCCAACTGGTTGCAAAACAGACAGCAACAGCAGAGATTTTCATTTTAAAAAATCATATAGACATGAAAAACTGTAAAACAAATACACATGCACTTTATCATATGCACTGTGTACCTTGATTTTCTTCCATAAACAGTAATTAAAGCATTAATGTCCTCTCCTATTGTAAGAGCTGTTATATTTCCAAGTGTGGTCTGAGAGGTATGAATCTTACCTTATATATTAACATATGTATAGACAGGTCAAACATCAACACTGCCACTCAAACATTCAAAACCAGAAAAGTTTAAGTAGTTTAAGATTAGAACTCTTCTCTTTTCCCTGACAACTGTCAGCAAAATAACACTACTAACCACGTTTCGTTTGCTTTGAATGCTTCCCTTAGAGAAAGAAAAATAAGAGACAAATTCTGCTTTCTTTCCAGGTAGATCAAGTCCCATGATTGCTATCTGCCACAAAATAAAACAATTACCTAATGATTACAAACTCACATTTACTAGTTTTGTACAACATATTAAGACTTAGATTCCTAGATGTTTTAGTGAAACTGAAACTCTCCTCTTCTAGGGAACTCTTAATACACTCACATTCAGTTCACCATTCAACAACCAGAAAATAAATCATTCCAAATATTCCCTTTGTTAAGTTTTCCTCAGGCCTGAAAGCAGCATTTTCCTTCTAAATAGAAATCATCCACAGTTAAATGGGCACATTCCGAAAAGTTTTGTACAATTTTCCTTTGCACCCTTTTAGCATTAAATACTAGGAAAGTGGTCTCCTCCACAGGCCAAGAGTACCATAACACGTAAGATCAAGCATTAGTCTTGTAAAACCAAAACCAAGCGGAAGATTACATTACGAAATCTTTGCTTAAAAGATTCAGACAAAAGAGCAAAAAGCGTTTTGAAAGCTGCATTGAAAACACTGCAATGTTAGATAAAACACACTTTAATTACCAAACAGGATATTTTTTTTTCCAATTGCATTTTCATTCCTGTCCCTCCATTTGATTTAAACAGCAAACAATAGTCCTACATCATTACCACCAAGACCTTAAGATCAACTAGTCAGTACAAGAGAAGCAATACCTTCTGTATTTCAGCTATAATTTCAGTCAAGCACACTTCTTCAGGAAAAGGAAAAAACAAGCAAACAAAGAACACCAAATACAACCAATAAAAGAAACAAACAAAAAAAAAAAAACAAACCAAAAAAGACCCAACTGGTCTGACTTGCTACAAACGAGATTAACCTTTAGATATAACATAAAAATTATTTTCATACCTGTTTGGAGTTCAGAGCACGGTCACTAATATCAGTAATGACATTATCACAATTTGACCTTATTTCAGATTTAAACAATCTGGGTTTTTTCCTTGCTTGGGATTTAACCTTCAAAGTGAAGAGGAGAAAATAATACGCTTCTAATACAGGAACACAGAAATATTTTCTGGAGTGTGGGGAGGCAATACAGACACATGGACACAATACATGACAACACTCAAATTTACAGAGAAAATGGATCTGGAAGTGAATGCCGCATTCATACACTCAATGTCTATACGAGGTTGCATCAAAGCTGGTCATAAACAGAAAACAATTTGCCCCAAAGTTGAAAAACAAGCAAATACAAAAAAGGTAGTTATGCCCCAAAAAGCGACAAATTAAGTATACAGAAAGTCTAAGTAACAGTCCTGAAGACTGTTACAAACTCAAATGATAAAATATGAGGACACAAAATTTCTTTTATTAAAGAAGACACAGATAAAAATAACTTAATAATGCAAAACAAATATGAAGAAAATAATCAGGTTTGAGATGTGTTTGTTTCAGTGGTATACAAGTGTCATGTTTAAATGAAATATTACCAGAACTTTAGCGTATCTGATGGCTTTGCTTTGTTTTTAAATGAACTAGCAAAGTCTAATTACATATTCACTATGTCAAGAAGAATAAAATAAAATATATCACTTCTATTAAAAAGTACTGAATTTATTTTTATTCTTTTGTTTGTTTGTTTATACTACAATGCATTACCAGCTTCGTGTCTTTCATATACTTGATAGGGCTCAAGCGTCTGACAACAGAACTTCATACTAATTTTCCCCCCTATTTTAACCATCAGCAAAGCTGCATCTAAAAAGTGTTCAGCTTCTATCTGCAGCATCAAGCATGTCAAAAGAAACTTATAATACAATTACCATTTAATCAATACCTTATTCGAGTTACTTAATTCCTTATGCTTTTTCACCACACAGTTGATAATGTCACAAACAATCTGCATTTTTCTTTCCACAAAGCCAAACTGAAGAAACTGCTGTTTTGTTAAAACTGGTTTATATTGAAATTGATCTCGAAGAAGCTGCAACAAAATAAGAGTCTGCTTCACTTTCAAAATCACTATGCAATCTGTTGCAGAAATGGCATGCTCAGGTTCTTATTTTTTCTACAATCTTTTCTTTCATCCTGCACTTCAGCAGTTAAACCTTTTAACATTTGGTTATTTATATATTCTCAGCCGTTCCTTCTAACTAGACTTTAAACATATCTCCTCCAAAACACTTCGTTCACAACACTCTTGTAAAGATTAAGTCACATTCTTAAGATTCGTGAAATAAATTATTTTAGACATTAATATTTAAAAGTCAAGGCAAAACTTCTCAAAGTGAATGCATGATAAGAAGTTGTATTAATCTCAGCAAATACATCAGAAGGCTAAGTAAGGCTCTAACAGAGCTTCTTTGTAAAGCAGTCTCTGTCCTCCGCAGGGCACAAACTAATCTGAATAAGCTAATATTCATTAACACACGAAGCTACCTTTTATAAAAATGTGCTTATGGATATTTTGAAGAGTTAAAATATTATACTCATTCAGTTATGTATTTTATCCCAATTTTTAAGCTGTTAAATATTGGACTTTATATATTAACACAGCATGGCGTTTTAAAATACCTGTATTTTTTAACATGGCTTTCATTATGATCATTGACGTTTGATGTGATTTTTTTGCTGATTATTTCTTCTAAGAAAACTTCTATAAAACTTATTGTGTATTAAACATTTCAGTATTATTCACAACTAAACATACACAAATAGTGTTACTGTTTCTGCCACTGCCTCAACACTGAGATTTGGCGAACAACATCCATCTTTATTTTCATAAAAATTTATATAAAGACTTACCACACAGTGATTTACTATATATCTTAAAACCTAACAGAATTACTATGTACATTCATTGCAAAAAAAAACTTATTTTTCTAGTAAAATTTATCCTAGATGTTTAATTTTTACAATGGCATACCCTAAACTATGTTTCTTCTGCGAAGAATATAACGACAGATACCTTGTAAATAGCTTCAATAAAACGCAAGTCACTCTTTGCTGTGAGTTCCACATCGCACTTTACCAAAAGCTCTGCTATGTAAGTTGAAAAAGATGTAAAAGAATAGCTGATGATAGGTAAAAATGCAGCTGGATCACCTTTTACTAGCCTATTGAGAAACAAAAGTACTTTACACAGCAGAAGACAACAAAGCATTTCATTATGCGAATTCAAACAGTTTGAAAAGTGTTTTAATATAGACAGTATGTTATGTCCAAGTATCTCTTCAATTTCTTTTTTTTTTTTCCCCAGGCATCTCTCATTCAGCAGTCTTTACTGTTATCTGCAAAACGCTCAAATCAACATTTTTGTGACTCTCATGATTTTAACATTGTCCAGTCTAAAGCCCATCAGCACTGTCATCTTGACATTCAACGCTTTTTTTCTTCAATACTTGCAAGATGAAATTCACTAGCAACTACAGAGAAAATTATAAAGGTGAGAGATTAATCAAAGAAATGAGGAAAACAGAGAAGAAAAAATGAGCAAGATAGCAATATACTTCAGTGTACACTGAAGATACACTTCATGATTATTACAAGGATTCTCAGAACAGCAAAACTACATCCTTTTATCTTCCAGTTTGCATGTAGCAAACCCCCAGCTTCCCACAGACGTATGCTTGGCTTATTCATCACTGGGTACAATGCCAATGTTTATACATATTTTGTTTACACATCTTGCTGTCATCATATATTAGCATAAATTTATTTACACTACCACTTACACTGTATAATCCACATCTCTTGGATAATTTATCAAGCGAAGTCCTTGCTCTATTTTTCTTATACTTCCTTTTAGGTCTCCTGTTGCCATTATTCCAAATACTATCCTTCTCTAGATTGTGAAAGAAATGCAATTCTCCCCCTTAAAAAAAAAACCACAAAACATCAAACACAAAAATTATAAAATGCAATATAGTCACCACTGAAATTCAAAGGGTTTTGCTCCTCTTTTCTAGACATGACCATTTCCAAAGTGCTACAGTACAGCACAGAGCTACAGCCCAATACCAACTAATATCAGTCATCATCATTAATTCTAAATAGGATCAATTACTAATCCTCAACCCGATCAACTATCAAAGATCTTTAAAGATATCTGGAAGCATTTAAAGAATTTAGTGCCAGTTAAATCCACTAAAACTGAGTGAAAACAAGTTTCTTCTCTGTTTTAATGGAGCAGAAAGCCCACAAGCAGTGAAAGGCTTTTGCATTTTTCAGTTTTGAATGCTGCTTATTCTTTGTTCACCTGGCCCCAAGCTCACTGGCCAAGAGAGCAATGTTTGGATGAGTAAACATGGGAACGCAGGCTAACAACTCACCACAGACAACGCTTTTGTATCTAGACGATCCATTAAAGACATCTAAAATTGTTCATGGGGAAGAGGGTAGCAGACTGCCTAAATATTTCAAAATAGGTACAAGTTTATTGATATGATAATCAAAAGGTCCCTGTTTAACTTCTACATTGTAACACAAGTTGAGAACCCACTTTCAATTTACTTTACTTTGCAGAAGAAAGAGGACTTCTAAGGACTTGGACAGAGGACTTCTAAGGACATCTAAGGACTTGGTGCAAACTACAGAAGGTGCCTTTCTCCCTGCAGAACTATCCTTCAAAGAAACTGAAGACTTCAAGAAAGGGGTGTGGGGGGAGGGAGAAAAAAGGGGGCAAAGCGACAACAAAAGAATCAGCAAAGCATAAAATCACCATCATCCAAAACAAATTTTACATCTATCAAAGGAACACAAAAGTACAGGAAGCTCCTACTTTTAACACGTTATACCAAACAAAACTGATTAGTAAATTCTCAAATGGAAGAGGCGGCTGGGGAATACTGGCAACTCCACCTGGCGGGCAGACAGCAAAATTAAACACCTGCAGCAGTACCTTCAAATATCAGTACTAATAATTACCTTAAAGAACCCTGTCCTCACTCCATTGCTTCAAAATACACTTATATTTAGAGACAGCCTATGAGTCCTATGTAATCTACCTTGCAACCATTTGTTTGTAAGCAGCCACTATTAATTAGCTCTTCTCCAATACAAGGCTTTAAAAGCACAGACTGGGTGACTGCCCAGCTCTTAGGTCACAACTGAAAACCAAGAGCTCGCATTATAGTAATCTGGACAGGCTGACAGGACTTTAGAAAGTCTATTAGCAAACTGCCAAACTCTGTTTTTTCAATGGTTTAGAGAAAAAAAACAAGGGTGGGGGAGGGAGAGAGAACATTAGTGAAAGTACAGAAGTACAGACAGACACTTCACAAAAACAGCTCTCCTTCATCACAACCTTGAGATCTGCTTGTGACTGGCTTAATCCACTACTTTACTTCCCCCAAAAGCCTCAGTAATGATTTCATCTATAAAGCCTTCGAACAGAAATTTAATGCTCTATTTTCTGCTTAGAACCTGGGAGATAATTGCCTGCCACTGTCTACATTGAATTTCTTTTCTTGACACAAAACATACTTTAAGCCTACCAATCCAAGCAGTAAAGAGGCATTACCAGAAAGCATGGAAGAGATATCCTTGAGATACAGCATTTTATATATTTTTTCTTGCTGACACCTGACATTCAGACCAAACACTCCAAAGACATTATCGTAACTCTGAAAGGTACTCCAGTTTGCAGCCTTGTTATTTGGTCGTATTCACTGAAGCAGTGGGTCTTCCTGAAAGGATTTTCGACCACACACATCTATTGGGGGGGGGGGCGGGAAAGCAAACCAAACCAACCAAACAACCCCAAACAAAGAAAATAATGCCAACAAAACCCACAACACCACCAAACAGTTAAACCTTGCACTCCCAATGGTATGGGTTTATTTTGACGGGGGTTGCCTTTCCCTCCCCCGCTCCTCTTCTTGTGTCTCTATGATGCTCAAATCAACAATCATCAAGATGAAGGAAGATCTTAACACGTGTTCTGCCCTTTTTAAAGTATTTTCTTCCTATTTAATTATCAGGTTCTTGCTCTTTAATCATTAGGGTCGTGACAGAACTATACAATACTCTTTGTTAAAAGCTAGGGACAATTCAACCTCAAGCATTTGCAAACTGAGGCAGCTGTTTTTCCCACCTCACCTTAAAAAGTGATCCACCCTATGGTTTTGCCAACCTAACCAGATCTCAAGACAAATCTCAAAGAGTCTGCTGTAAAACTGAAGCACTAATCTGCAACACAAATACTCACAGAAGACACTCTCACAGGAATTCATCTAACCATACAGGCTGTTTCCCAAAATCATCAACAATCCTTTCTATACCACGCCTCTGGATGTAAAAACTGGCAACTGCCATTAGTACAAACTATACAGCTTGGGAGATCATACAAATAACAGTTAAGTAGGTAGAAAAATAATACTTTGGGAAGGTGTACACTAAAAAGTGGCATATAAGTTTTGCCTGTAAGAATTCGTGACAGAACAGTTACAGAACATTGGCTACCCAGAGTAAAATCAGGTATAACAAAGTTTTAATATAGAACCACATATAGTTTATAAAGAACAACTCTCAAAAATGCTTACGGTATTCAAAGAGGCAATGAATGTCAAAAAAAAAAAAACCACCAACTAACACACAAAAAAAACCACCCAACCCCCACAAAAAAAAAACACAAACATGCAAATTACGAAATATTTTACAGTTGTAAACACTGAAATGCCTAACGAAAAAGACTTGTTTTCGTTATTCAGATGATCCTTAAGGTCCCTTCCAACCTAGTTTACTACGATTTTGTGACTCTTCTGTTACATGGGATGGGGAGATGGAGGGGAACACCCTTATACCCAGATGCAAAATCATCAAACAGTGGACTTCGCTACCGTGCCAGCTGCCGCAGACACACTCCAGACACACACCATGTTTGCAAACGAGTGAACCGCACAAGGAGCTGCACGTCACAGGCCGGTTGTCCTGGGCGCCATCAAAACACCGGCGGAAAAAAAAAAAAAATCGTGTCCCAGCCGTGGGCAACGTCGACCGCTGTCCCGGAGCCGCGCCAGCGCACCGAGCCGAACTCGCAGGAGCGGGACGGGCTCCCCAGCTGCCACTGCTCAACCCCAGACCCGCGGAGGCCAGGCCTCCCCCGCTCCGCCCCGCGATTCAGTCCAGGAGGAGAGGGAGTGCTCTGGGCTCGGAGCCAGCCCCTGCCCCGAAAGCGATACCGACGCTCACCCGCGCCCACTGTCGCCCCTGCTGCCGGACCCCCACCTACTCCGAAAAGCGGCTGCCCCGCTACCTCTCCTCAAGACTGCTGCGGCTGCAACCGCCGGCGGGTACAGACCGAATCTACCGCCGCAACACCCAACAGCTGCTTCCGCTTCCTGCGCGTCCCGCGAGGTGACGTCACTTCCAGCAAAAACAGCAAACGTCAAACCTGCCAGGCAAGGGGACAGGGTGGTGGCGGTCTCTCTGCTTGCTGAGGGGTCTCTGCTGCTCTCACCGCCTCTCGCACCGCCGGGGGCTGCTCAGCCACCTCCTGCCCGGCGAGGCTCACGCACGGACTCGGGCCGGGCTCGTCGCGGCGGCGGTTGGGACCCGAACTCGCACAGGTACGAACCCTGCGGCTTTCCCTTGGGGGACCGGCGACTGCGGATGGACGAGTCGCGCATCCAATCGAAAGCCGGGGCCACTGGGGAGGCCCAATGGCTCCGGGGGGCGGCACCCGCGGGGCTAGGATCGCCGGTGCCCGGTGGCTGGGGTTCTGCCGTGTCCCGGCCTGCGGCAGCAGAGGTCTTGGTTCCTGTTTGTGGGAGGTGGCGAGCGGGACGGTTTTGGTGTTCCTTTGGGCGGCGGGAGTGCAGCCGCCGCCCTCGGCGAGGGGGTTCCTAGGGCGCTTCTGTCAGCTGGGGCGGCCCTGAGCGTGAGGGACTTGCTGTGCCCCTAGAGCCGCCGCGTAGTTGCCTTGAGTTGGGTTTGAAAGGCACTTCCGTCAAGGTATCGCAGGCCTCGGTAACCAGTACAGCTGCGACGAACGAAGCTTCAGGTTCGGTAACGCGGAGGAAGAAACATTTCCCTGTTCGGATAATCGCGGTAGCCAAGCGGCAGCTGTAGGACTCAGTTGCCATGAGGTGGAGAGCGTTTCTATCGAATGTCGGGTTTTGTTTCATAAAGCAGAAACCAGTACCAGTACAGCATTATAGGATACATTTAGCTTTTAGTATCCTTCAACACTGCAGAAGAATTTATTGTGCACTAACAAAGCGACATGCAGAAGACATAATTAAAATTGAAAGCAGACTCTTGACAGATAACAGACAGAGCCAGAGAATATCAGCAATCCATAAGCAAGCTTGTTATTTTTACTGTGACAGTTATTACAGTCAAGCTGTCAAAAGGTCTCTGTTAAATAAAGTTACATAACTGGAATTTTTGAGACATTTGAGAAACGTACATTTGAGTGAACGGTGATGGAAAGTGTATGTTCAAAATAATTTAAAACTATAATTCTAGACACCTTACTTAAAAGTCTTTGTAATAAGAGTTAGTTTACACATCTTGTTTCATGAATGAGTTCTCAAAGCATTAATCCTGGATTACTACAGAGTTTATGGGGAAAACAAGATGTGATATAACAAATGGCATATAAACTGGCATATATAGCTACACACATACAAAAGCTTGTGAATTTCCAGTGGCTGGTTCTCAAATGGTTTAAATTGTCTCATTTTGTTTCTTCTCTGAAATTTCTTCATTTGGTACTTTAAAGAGGAAAATTCATTTTTTAATGATTTTTTAATATTAAAGATACCTTTAAAATTATTTCTGCAGTGATATCCTCTGTATAAGTATGTGAGTGCACTTTAAGAAGGCCAGTTTATTGAATGACACAGAATGGTTTTTTTTTCCTGTCTTGGAGCCATTTCTAGTGTCAGATAATTTGGAAGTGCTTATGTTGTTGGTGATTATAGCAGTTAGCTTTTGTGTGGGGAGAAGAACCCTGTGAGCCCTGACAGGAACTGTTGATAATTTTGTTAGCTCAGTATTCCTTAATGGAAAGTATTTTGTGAACAGGAACTTCTAGCTGAATATTTCAATAAAGGTATTACACTAGCAACTTTGATTTTGGATATTTGGATATTTGATTTTGGTCCTTTGTGACCACTACCAAATTCTTTACAAGTACTATGTATTGAGCATGAAGATAATCTGACTTTGAAGAGGTTTAAAAGCTATAATAAGATTGCCAGATGCTTACTTGGTACCATAAATTCACTTGATAACTGACTGGGCACAGCCCTTCTGTGGACTGTTTATGGTAATGCTGCTGGTCATCTTCTCTCGTCTTCCTGGTGTATTATGATTATGAATCTTGTCACCATATAATTCTTAAATGATCTTCAGAGCCTTGAGTTTCCTGTTACTACTTTTTTTTTCTTTTATTTAAACTATGATAAATAATTATTTTCAGAAGATTTTTAACAGTTGGGAGATAACAAATGTGTATAGAAATGTGGTTTTGTTATAATGATATCAAATTATGTGAAAAAAGGTAGAAAAAATTACTAGCAAAATAATTAATCTGTTTTACAAAAAGTTAGCTGACAGATTTATGCATTTAGCAGAGTGTTCCTTTCTCTCTACCTGACATATATTGTTTGCATAGAATAGGTTCTCTCATTTCATCTTTTGTGAAATGTAAGGTTTAATACTGCAGTGTCATCATATTTCTTCTTGCTGATTTCCATTGTCTTAAGGACTTGAAATAATAAAGAAGTATTATTAAAGCATTGCTCTTGGTTCTCTCTGTCCCTGAAACTAGTATTTTGGTTTTAGCTATTTTGTTATTTATAGTCAGTGCTATATTTTCAGGCAGATTTTGTTTTTACATGAAAAGCTGCACTGAGAAAGTGCAGATTATACTGGAGTTACACCTAGATGTGTATGTATACATTTACCTCTTTTGAAACTTACATAATTGAATCGAAAGGTCATTATTATTCAGTCCTTCAGATCATCTGATATCTTCTGAGAGTGAAACAGCCTCTAAATTTGACATCTGCATATTTGAAAGTAAAATGCCTTGTTGGCGGTGTTCAGTTTACTCAGGGCTAAGATCAAGAATTGGTTGAAGCCTCCCAAGATGTTTAGATTCCTTTAGATATACAGTACTGCTTACCAAGTACTTGAGTAACTAGCAAGCTCAGACACAATGACTTGCAAAATAGGAGCTTTTTTTATCTTAATTGAACCCTCTAGCACAGTGATAGTAGCCCTTTCTGAAATGTTGCACATGCTCAGAAATATTGTATTTCTTGTCTGCTCTTTTTATCCATTGGGAAAGTTACCTCCATCGAGCCCTTGGGTGTTACAGCCTACCCACACAAGTTGGTGTTTAGCTTCGTTCTTCACTGCTCATCACTGTATACTCTGCCAGCTTAGCAGGGGCAATAGCAGCAACAGTTGGAGTTGAAGCAGACTTGATGAGTTTATGCTTGTAGTCCTGAATGCCAGTTCTGGCACGCCTGCCACTGATTCATTTAATAGCTCTTGATTTTATTCTAACAGTGGTTGGTGATCCTCCTTTGGGATGAAAGTTAGTAACTTCCTTCTCCTTGGAGAGATGTAGTTGTTCAAAACCAGAAAAAGGTAGCACTGAGCAACTGCATCTCTTTTAGAAAAGTTGCTACCTTATATTTTAATCTAGCTTAGCAATGAAAAATAAAGGCAGAGTTCTTCATCTTGTGAAGAAATATGTTTTATATACAGCTGAAACTTTCATAATTGCAAACACCAGCATTAATTACCAAGACCTACTTTCATCATCCTTGCGTTGTCACTTTTTACGTGGCAGATTGTGGCATAGCTTCCACTCATGAAACAGCTTTACCATAGCCCTAAGGACTTTTAAAAATTTTTATGCTGTTCTCAAGAAAATGAGAATACCTTCTTTATGCATACATTCTTGCAGCCAGTGGTATATCCTACTTGTGTTTGCAACTCAGTAAGCCTTATTTTTAATTGCCTGGTAATTTATAGCAGTTGATCATGGTTTAATCTGTCTCTGTACAATAAAAAAAAATAAGCCAAATGTTTGTACAAGAAATACGAATAATAATAATAATGATGAATTTATGTAAAATCTTGCATATTACTAAATTGAATATAATACATATGACTATAGTTTCTTCACAACTTTGGCCTTATCTAGGAATAAATTCTTAAACTTTCCCTGAATGGATGGTTATGTAGATAACAGCTTCACTAGCCAGATGAACCTGTCTTGTGTTGACTTCCGTCTTGATTGTGGTGGGTTTCTTTTCCTGTACTTTATCTAATTTCTCCATTTTCTCCCATAATTACTCATCGCATTCATGGCTTGTTTCTTTCAGCTTACATAGAACAGCTTCCATTCATGTCCAACCTTAAATAGTGTTAAAACCCTGTTTTTAATTTCCCATGCTAATAGAATATGCGTAATTTCAAATACCTGTGAGATCTTAGCAGACCAGACCATCAGTGTTTCTTTTTTGAAAATCAGCATTGGGAACCTACAGATTACTGGTATGATTACTTTAGTGATCTGTCATCATAATAAAGGTTGAAAAATGATCACCATATATATACTACTTGTGATAAGGTTACGATAACGTTATCATACTGAATTAGTAAGATTTATCGTACTATTTTTCCCTCTTGATAAATATAGGTGGTTACTGAAATTTAAGTTATGGCATTCAGAAATCTTGGCAACTAACTAAGTCATTCAGGATCTGTTCTCTTTGTTCTCATCTGCAGCGAAGTTTGACAAAAAATAAAAACCCCACAGTGATAAGTAAAATATAGAAGTCTTATTCTGAAGTTTTTATGCTACTGTGCAGGAAACCTTGAAAAGATGTTTTGGTATTTTGGTTGCTGTCATGGTTTAAACCCAGCTGGTAACTCAGAACCACGCAGCCGCTCACTCACTCCCCCCCACACACACACTTTCTCCCTCCACTCCCAGAGGGATGGGGAAGAGAATCAAAAGAATGTAAATCCCACAGGTTGAGATGAGAACAGTGCAGTAACTAAGGTATAACACAAAACCGCTACTGCTACCGCCAGTAATAGTAATAAGGATAAGGGAAATAACAAGGGGAGAGAATATAAAATTAAAAGGGGAAAAGATAACAATAAACACAGGTGATGCACAATTGCTCACCACCCGCCAACCAATACCCAGCCAAACCCGAGCAGCGATCTGGGCCTTCCGGGTAACTCCCCCTGGTTTACATACTGTGCATGACGTGCTGTGGTATGGAATACCCCTTTGGCTAGTTTGGGTAAGGTGTCCTGCCTCTGCTTCCTCCTGGCTTCCCGTGCCCCTTCTCACTGGCAGAGCGTGAGAGACTGAAAAGTCCTTGATCGGAATAAACATGACTTAGCAACAACTAAAAGCCTTATTGTGTTATCAGTGTTGTTCTCAGACTAAAGTCAAAAACACAGCAGTGCATTGCTTATTAAGAAGGAGAAAAATAGTTGTTACAGCTGAACCCAGGAGAGTTGCTCAGAAACAAGAAACTGACAAGAAACAATGAATCCTTTATGCATTATCATTAAAGTTTTTAAACTTTGTATTAATGTCAGGCACAGACTAATTTTGCGTGCTTCTCACTATTCAGGACATTGTTATATCTTCTTACATTTTATAGCACTTCACTGACTCTACATAAGATATTTTTATTACATTTTAAAGGAAGTTTGAAGATAATAATTCTAAATGTTCTGAAGGTTAAGGCTTCTTAACTTGCATAGGACATAGATAATGTTTGTTACTATTCACAGAAGCTTAGTATTAATTTTATAACTCTTCAAGCACAAAAGCTTTTGTAAAAATATCAATTTTTATGGGTTTGTTTTCAGTATTTATTCAGTTGCTCCACTGAAGACAGATTATATTGTCAGCATAACTTTGACAAAACTCACCTTTTTCTACTCGGATCAGTCCTAAAGGTTTATTTTTCTAGTGTGTGCTGAGTCTGTCTTGCAAATATTCATAAATAGCTGGCAACATTTAATTTGGATTTTATGTCCAGCAGGCTCACAGATGGGTCAGGGACTCTGGAGAGTTGCTAGGAGCCAGCAACTGCAACACCAAGGATACAGTGGACAAGGCTATTTTACCAGAGAACATGGTAGGAGGATAGCTACCAACAGTGTTTCCAATACAAGCCATCGAAAACAAGCCCAAGGAGGCATTGATATCTACCACCTGTTGAAGACCAGAAAAACTAAAGAACAAGAAGGATTCATTAACCTGGAAATGCTGCCACCAGAGCTTAGTTTTACCATTTTGTCATACCTGAATGCAACTGATCTCTGTCTAGCTTCATGCGTCTGGCAGGATCTTGCTAATGATGAGCTTCTTTGGCAAGGGTAAGCAAAATAAGTAAATAAATTTTAAAAAATCACCTGGACATAAATATAAATAATTATCAGATTTTAAATTTGTCTCAATATATGATTTTTGTCACAGTAACCTTAGAAAAGGGTTTGCTAAATTAAATGCGATTTCACAGGGGAAATATGAATATAGTTTAAAAATGTGTTATTCTGGATTTCTAATTACAATTAGGTAATAACAGATTACTACATACATAAGTGTGCTTGGTACAAGTATACATGTGTATTACTGCACACATTGTTTGATATATCATGAGGGAAAAAAATAAGGACTTATCTTGACTTTGGTATTAGCTCAAAGCACATCTCAAATGTATGTA
The DNA here is from genome assembly GCF_034315485.1 of Pezoporus occidentalis. NCBI lineage: Eukaryota > Metazoa > Chordata > Aves > Psittaciformes > Psittacidae > Pezoporus > Pezoporus occidentalis. The sequence goes on along the minus strand of NW_026912778.1, from coordinate 6,833,053 downwards.
TTGTATACTTCTCTGAACCTCAAACAAATATCTGGCTTAAGCAAACAGACCTATTCAGCAGGAAATCCAGGTAGAAAGGGATTCTAACTCATCTAATACACTTGTCTTAGTGCAACTGAAGTGTATATATGTTTTTTTGGAAGATGGTGATGAAAGGGGGGAAGAAAAGGTGAGTTCTGCACGTGTCAGGTGGAATTTCTGCAGTCTAACGGTTGAAAGACATTTATATACATACGGAGAGTTTGTATGTCCAGGAAACAAAGAAATGCTCTACCAAATAGTGTAAGATAAAAATTTAATTAAAACTATTTTCTTTGATATTTGATGTTTTGCAACACTGGGAAAGACTCATGAAATCATACTTATTTTTAGAGTAGATGGTCAGCCGAACTTGTATCTTTCTTCACATTATATTCTTACCTTTCAACTTAACAGACAGTAAGAAGTATTACTGCTGGGTTGTTGTTCAGGTCCTGTTTAATTCCCTTTCATTGTGTTCTACGTCTCTTCCTTCATCTATTTCTTTGCCTCTCTGCATTTGAGTTAAGCAGCTTCCCTTCTTATCATGCTTTATGAACTCAGCAATAGGGTTAATGCAATTATAACTTCTTAGTCACAATTGTTCTACTGTTGGGGACTGTTTTCTTAGTAGGAAACAGGAATTCTAGTGAAGATCCTGCTAACCTTCTAAGTTTATGTTGGTATCCATTGTATTTTACTCAGTTCTTGGTATAAAAAAAACACACTAAATACAAATAAATTCCCTGGACCAAAGATAATAGAGATTCTTAATTGTATATAGTATATATTCTTAACATACAAGGGAAAAAAAATACGTATTTTCCACAGAGTTCATCCTGGGAAATAGCTCAATCATTTTTAGTAAAATTTTCCCAAATAGTACTCAGTTCAGAGTATACACTTTGTTAGTGAAAATGTGTCCTGATTTAGCAAATTAATAAAGATTTCAATTTGAATAATCTCTATAGATATCTTAGTTTTCAACATTACGTATGCATTGGGATATGTTTGATTTTTAGGCTTTGGCAAGCCCTGTGACTGGAGTTCTGAATCCAGTCCAAATTAGACCCAGGTTCCTGAACTGAAAACAAAGTCACTTCCCACGTCCTCAGTGGCTACCTGCTGGGTCCTAAACATTGTGTCTAATTATTTACAAAACAGATGCGTTGAAGCAGAACTACCAGTTCAATAAGGAATCTAGATAACAAATTGATTGCCCAGGAAGTGGAAGTTCAAGGCGATTTTAGATGGTGTCATCAAAGAGACTGAGATGAACATAAGCTGATGAAACTGAGATATGGAGTCAGGGTGTGATGAGAGGGAAAGAAACTGAGAAGTAATGGAAGATATAAAGGGATGGGGCTGGATTGAAGAATTGGGACTGGTCAAGACTGGAAAGAGGCCAGGTGGGTGAAAAAGGACAGTCAAGGAAAGCGATAAGTTAATGGCATAATTTTGTGCAGATGTAGTGTCCCACTCACTGGACAACTGGGGCACAGGAAAAGAAGCACAATTTTTTAATCTGTCATACTGCTGCAGAGCAACTTGTCACAGTTACCCACTGTTAAAATACTAGAAGTGACAGAAGTCTCAGCTATGTGGATGTTGTTATGATGCCACCTACTGGGACGTGTTTTGAGATTGCACTCAAGAACACCAAAACCTGTGAGAAGAAAATGATAATCATATAACTGAAAACTTCAGTAACACACATATAAAAGGATTAACAACTAAGTGTAACAAGCAACCTATTTCTAACTTTTCCTATAATTTGAGTATTTGACTTTGCAGTCTTGATTACATTTTGCTTCTGTAAAATACATGAAATACAGAAAGGAATTTTGATAATAGACTAATTCTATTTTCATAGGTTGTGCAAATCCACTTGGGGTCACTGTTCTATATACAATAAGAATCCACCTCTAGGATTTTCTTTTAGAAAATTGTATATGCAGCTAGATGAGGGCAGTCTCACCTTTAATGCCAACCCTGATGAGGTAAGTGAACTGTTATTGATAGTAGCAAACAGTTAAATAATTGTGATTGTTGTTTTATAATCATAGCTGTATTAAATGCTAAGTTTTAATAGTTGTTTGGGTTTGGTTTTTTTTTTTGTTTTAACATAGGAATGGTTAATAGTAAGTTACAGCCCTATCCTGATAATTTTTGCAGATGGTACCTGTGCACATCATTAACATGGCTTCCTTCTTAAGCACTCTGTACAGTGGTCTGACCCATGAATTCCAGAAATTCATAACCTCATACTGACTTAGGAATGAGACAGGTATCCTGTACTGTGGAGACAGTGGTGAATTTAAAATGAATAATAATAGGCCTGCAGAGTTAGTTTGATCCCACATCAGTTATAGCAGGGTAGTTAAAGTAACACAAATTACTTCTATGAAATTTATGGTTTCTTATAAGAGATTTTTTTTAAGTATTTCCACTATCAAGGAGCAAATCTTGAAATAGTATGAAAATAATACTATGAACTATTCTAAAGATCGGTTTGATTTGATATCTGTGGATGTTTATTATGCATAATCTTTCTTTATAGTATGTAACAACATAGTTATTTTCAAAAAATACCCCCTGTCAATCTAGAAGGTTTCCATATATTAATGCATGAAACTAACTGGGAAAGTCAGTTTCTGCTTTCACTCTGTCACCTTTCAAAGAAAAGAGTTTGAAAGTAGACAGCTTTTGCCTGGGAGATATGCAATTAATGCCCAAGTGACAAAGAGAGCCTTTTGTGTAGGAAACCAGACTCCTGCTTCATGTTTCCTAGGAAAAGGTGGTACATAGTACAGAACAAAAAGTAGTGTTAACTTCCTGAATGTATTTGCACATACAGAAGGAAGTGGTAATTGAATAAATCCAAAGTAGGAAGAGGATTAAGAGACATGAAAAGGTACACTTCTAGGAGCAAATAGTTCACTCTGCTGATATACACAAAACACGAACATGTAACTGCAGGGTGAAATAAATAAACCAGTTGTATCGTTACAATAATGTCATGTTGTTTAATTCTTGCTTTATCTCATATTCTGCTTGATAATAACTACTCTTATCAGTCACAAATTACAATATTTTGTAATTTCTCTGTTAGAGCTCTGCCTTGAACTGTTATACAAAGTGCCACTTGAGTGATTAGCATTGATTTTCAGCAGGATTTTAGTGAATTTAGTAGTAAATGTAAAATTTTCTAAATGAAACGCAATATTTAGGTAACTTAAATGTTTTTAAGAATATATCAAGTTTTAGTTGGTAACAGCTTTGTCTACCCAAATTTCTCTTTGTCTTTCAATTTGCTTTAACGTTTGTTGGTTTTTTTTTTACACTTATACCTTCATTTATAGTATGCTGTTGTATTCCAATCTAATTTAAAGTAATCTTGGCAGGTTTAAAGCATTTGGAGTCTTCACAAAAGGCACTGGATAAAAAAATTGTTATTTTACAAGTTCTGCAAATTAGAGCTACCTTGTAGTATACCTAAATTAGTTATTAAATTTATTATCCTACACTTACTTTTTCTGGCTTCATTATGGTATATTGTACAATAGTAGTACAAATGGCCTACTTCAGGCCTAATGAGAGACAAGAACCTCAGGATACCTCCTAAGGGCTTCTGTTCCTCTCTCCCTGTGGAGCACCATAGCCTGGTAGGAATCATTCAGGGCCTGAGTTTCAGGAGAATTCACAAATACTATTGCTTGTATTGTTCACGACTGTGGTATTGGCAGCATTATGACTGTAAGGACACTGTGACTGGAATATATGATATGACATGACATTCCACTATTACAAATTGCATCTCCGAATTTCCTGCCAAACTCTGCTTTACATTTGATAACAGACCTGATCAAATTACTATAAAAATAGGAATACTTACAGCCACAGGAGCAAGATTCTCCAAAGGACACCTCCCATGTCATGAAAATGGGTAACCAGGCTCCACAGCAACAGTTCCAGAGCTAGCGGTGGCTCACGGGGTAGGGAAGAGCATCTACACACTTTGTGGTAGGATTCTCTGGTTAGCCATTGTTGTGTGCATGGTGTTGTGGTATCTGCTGTAATTTAATGTACTGATCGTGTGCATGAGCTTGCATAATACATAGCAGGTGCTCACATTCTGCTGAAAGGATGTGCCTAATCACATTACACGTAATCTAAAACAAGCTAAAAAACTCCAGTGCATGTTTGGTTTCTCTTTTTTTTGTTTGTTGGTTGGTTTTGGTTTTAGGTTTGTGGGTTGTTTTGTTGTTTTTTTTTTTTGTTTAGTGTTTGGTTTGTTTTTTTCATATTGGCAGCACCATTGTAGCCAAGATTTTGGAGCTTGGTTTTTGTTTCTTGGGGAGGAGGGATGGTTTAGTGTTAGTATTAACACTTGAATATGAATATTATGTTGTTCAATCTGCCTACGTGGTCTCTGTTATATTTTATTCTAAAGGGTGTATGGTGTATGCAAAGTGTTTCTCATGCAGTGCTCATTTCATACCTCACATGCTTATGACCTTGAATTTGTAAGCAAACAGAAGTTATTTCTCACTGTTTTGTATATGTTTCTAATTCCCTACAAGATATTTTGTCAAGTTTATTACATAGAGCTATGTTACGTAGTTAAAATTGGAACTGAAGGTGGAAAGATTGGTCAGGAAAGATTTTTTGTTTGGATTTTTGTTTTGTTTTGTTTTACATAGTGATAATGATTCTAACTGATGCTGTTTAATAGCATTTGTTTTTATGGATCTCTTGGAATCTGGACTGTACTGAAATCTCAGACTTAAATGAGGTCAGGGTTTCCTTTACGTACCATAATAACAATAAAGTACAGTAAGACAGTGCTTATACTAAACCTGGCTTTCCACTCTTCCGATTGTCTTATTTGTTACCAACTACCCTTAGTTTTTGTTAGGGAGGTCAGTTTTCTGACCTCTTCTTGATTGTAAAGGAATTGTTAGCCACATGCATAAAGCTACCTTACCTGACTTTTAATTATAGTCTGCAGATGATGGAATATTTACTGTACTGTATATTTCTAGCCCAATTTTTTGAAAACTTACCCTATTTCATAGGGACCTACTAAGCGAGCCAATTTTGATATGCACTGATTTATCAGATATTAAAAGTATATGTATGTCATAGAGGGAAGATGTTCTTTTGTGTGATTTATCTGGAAAGGTGGAATGAACCAGAAAGCTGAAACCTTTTGAAAACTCTACATTAGAGTCAGAGATCTTTAATCATGTAAATTATTAACTATGGATTCCATGTAACATGAGAAATATTTGTACTTATGATTTCTGCCATCATGACTGTGTATCACTGAGACTGTATTTTAAAGACATACAGTGAAAGAGACACTGTAATGTGATGTTCTGTATGGTGTCCACATTTGTCAACAACTTGATTTGTAACTTAGGAACTAAGAATCACAAAAATTTCTGTTGGAAAATATGACATCAGTACTGCATCTTTTGTTTCAGAAAATGCACCATAAAATGTATTAAGATATTGCATTTCCTTAGAAAAATGGGAGTAGTAATACCATACATGTCTAATTAGTACTTACTAGTAATGCTAGTGTCACCTAGAAGCCCTAATTAGCAGTTGAGGCCCTACGATGCCAGATACATACTAGCCCTAAATAATTTATCTAAATAATTAAGCTAGTATATAAATTTGAATTCCTGTTCCCTGAGCTTTTAGTTAATAATGTTTTAATTTTGTTGGTGATCAAAATAGTCTTTTTTTTTTAATACAGTAGAGACTAGAAAGAAATTAGCATTTTATGTTGATATATGTTATCCTACCAAAATGTAAAAGCATATAATTTGCAGAATTATAAATTGCCTAACAATATTAATATACTTTCTAGTAATTTCCTTAGTCACCTGTTAAAATTTTTTAAACTAAACAAATTGAGCATGTGTACAACCATTTATGTGAAATTTGTTGCTGTAGACAAATGTATGTGTCATATTTTCTTGCACTGCTTTTAAATAGGCATTGTGTAAAAAGCCTCAGTGTTTCCTAACTCGAACTTTGCAATAATTCCATTTAAATATTAAAAAGAGAAATCATGTATATGTCTAGAAAAATGCTGATTCCAAAATTTCTATGCGAATAATTTAAAATATCTGGTTTGTTTTGTATACATATCTAAACAGAGATGGCAAAGGCAACTACAAAAATTTTAATACTGTCTACTGTATTAAAATATTCTGAAAGTACTCTTAGCAGAGAATAAAACCAATGCAGAAGTGAAACCAGTTATGAAAAAGAAAACTCTTTTCGTTTACATATCCTGTATGGATATAAATTAATGGAAAACTTCTTAGGAACAGGTAGAAAGTAAGCAAGGAGTGTCAGTCCTGTAGCAGGATAGATTGGTAAAACAAGTGTTGTGTGACTGGGAAAAAATGAGTAACTGTAAAAATAACATTGAAATACAACAAATGGTTACTATTAGTCTATAGTTATGATTGATTATTATTTGCATGTGATAATTTAAATCAACACTTTAATACATGGCAATTTTATCCAGAGCTGTCTGAAATTCAGAGGTAATATTCTTGCCACAGAGGCAAGGTATCCTTAAGGCATCTTTCCTAATTCTCTAATGTTAAGAACATTACAGTGACAAGCAGGCTCCTCATATAAGTTAGGCAGACCCAGATCTGCTGGAAATCTCGGCTGTTATACTGTTCACCTAATTACTCTTCTACTACATCAGAATTAGAAGAACATACTATGTGTGTGCTCATTCCTCGGTGTTAAAACCACCTCTTCAGACCTGGTAGGTAGTGGCACAGATCTGCCAACCTGACTTCAGTCACATGCATCCTAAGAGAATCACCAGATGACTGGTAATCTTGGCATCTATTTTAATAATATGTAGGACTAGTTATTTCAGCTAGCATACCTGCCACAAGCGATCATTTTGGCTACCAGAAGTGATTTATTTGAAGTGAAGGTTCTGAGAGGAATTCAAGGCAGTGTTTACAGTGTTACAAAAAGCTGATTTGATGACATGCTGTAAATCTTGTAAATAAATTTCATTTCCTGTGAGCCAAACTTTAAGGACTTTAAAGAGAAATCAGGTTTCTATTGTTGCAAAGTGTTTGTTGTTGTTGAGAAAGAAATAAAAGGTGCCTAAAAATGATGGCATGTGCTGAAGTATTTTTTATTTATGCCCTGTTCATTTGTGAAGGAGATGAGGAAAATAAATAACAAGACTGCATTCACAGAGAAAGATACTGTTAAGCATTATGTGTGGTGGGGGGAGAGACTGGGAATTAGAGACAGGGAATAAAAGTGCTTTGCAAAGACGTGGTTAGACTATCAGGTGACGATTGTACCTTGAGATGAAATCTAATGCATGAAATAAATTACTTACGGCATTTACTGTCACAGTGAAACCAACTCACTGTATGTCTTAAAGAAGGTGTTATTTTTATCCTGCCTCGTATGACATGCCGGGTATGTGGCTGAGGTGTTTGTTAAATAATTGTAGCAGGAATATTACCGAGACTCCCTTTCCAGGCTTCAGTTTGTATTACCTTAAGCAAATACTTATTACTGAAGCAAATGCATCTCATTAAGTGAGGATATATGTAAAGAGTATATATGTATGTTCTGCTGCTAGTCTTTTATAAATTGCCAAAATACTTGAGGTATTAATGCATAGTTCATTTTGATCTCCCATCTTAGTTTACTATTTAGCTCTAATTCAAGAAAGCACTTTACCTTATGTTGACCATCCATATTATGGAAAAAGTTAAATATGATGTAGTTTGGACTTAAATGTAAGCTTGCAATGAAATACATGTTTCATTACAGTCCTAAATGGAGGTTCTTCTTAAAATCTGGGCCTAAAAATGCTAGGATTTTTTCTTTTTTTTGTTTTGCCTATATAAAACCTTTTAATTTATTTTCTATAACATTCTTTTAACAAACAAACAAAAAAAAGTGCTAATGAACTTCTATTTTCTATAAATATATAAGCAAAAAGTATGGACCAGTAAAACCAGATAATGTTACAGGTATTTGTTGTTTTTTCACTTGTGTTACCAGTATCTTAAGCGTGTATTCTAATTTATTTTTTGCTTGCTAAAACTGAGACTTTGCTTTAGTAATCCATTTCATAAAACAACTTTCCAAACCTGCACTCAGTCCTTTATTTCTTTTTTAAGCAAAATTGAAGAGTACTGGGAAGTTAGTTTATACACTGAATGACAGGTTGCCCCTACATTTTTATAGATGTAATGTAAACTAAAAGGGCAGACTTGCAAAATATTGTGAAGCCTAATATCAGGGATTTATGAAAAAATATCTTGGAAGTATTTTAAAGGTGATTTAGGTTGTGGCCTTGGTACATTATTCTATGCAGAAATTCTCTGGCCTACACATTTTGCATTATTTCAACACTGTGGTATAGTCAGGAGATACTGTAGTTAAGTATTGTAACACTTTTTTGTAACAAATGCTCAAAACCTCTCCTAGCCCTTGCCAAATTGAATTGAAACTAGTTGGTTAGTTATTCTCAGGTTTAGATTTTTGTTGTTAAAAAATGTGAACATGTTAAAAGTCCATTAAGCTGGTGTTGATTTCTGAGATCGTAAGGAAAATAGTTTTATGCTTTGGGATATTTCAATGAATAGAAAGAATCCAGAATATCACTGGAATATTTTTAAATTAGATTTGGCATGTGTATTCCGTGAGAAATGTGTGCTTGGCAAAGTGTGGAAAATTCTGGAAATCATAATATCAATATAAAGTATACAGAGTTCTATCTTTTTAAACTTTTTTTTTTGTTAGACACAGTGTTCTTATTTTCTGTGTACGTATATTTATAAATGTTGATATTTACCTATGCTTTGAAATCTGCGTGCTTGTGTTTATTTGCATTATTGCACATTTAAACAAATGCATTTAATGCATCTATTTGAATGTGATACATTGTATACATGTGAGAACATTAATGTTTTAATATAAGGTACTAAAGACTGAACACATTATGGCTAAGATTTTCTTATTTAGAAAAGTTAAGAAATTAAAAGTTGTGGACCCTGCATCATTGTATATACGATTACAAAAGTATGAAAACCAAAATACTAGTCTACGCTAAAGAAATTAATAAAGAACTGGCATGCTTGCTATAGGGTTCATAATTTTAAATTTCTTATTGTGAGTATATGTGAAATCTCAACCATAACAATAAATTGTTTCTTTGCATTTGATTTATAATTTTAGAGTTTATTGTGCATGTCGAAATGTGATTTTGAGAAAGAAGAATCATTCCGAAAAACAAATTAACTAATTAGTAGGATTAAGTTCATACACTGCCAAGCACAATACTTGTTCCTAAACACATTATGAAGATTAAGCGTATTTATACATGCATGTATTTTATCTCAGGGAGTCAACTACTTTATGTCCAAGGGCATACTAGATGATTCGCCAAAAGAAATAGCTAAGTTTATCTTTTGCACAAGAACACTAAATTGGAAGAAGCTGAGAATCTACCTTGATGAAAGGTAATCTGAATTTCTCTTGAGACATTTCCTATTCACTTTCAACGTACTGCACCATTCAACAATATTTTGCTTGTGTTGATATAATTTTATAGATGTGTAAATGCAACTAAGTAATGCTGCTGCTAAATCTGAACAGTTACTCAGTTCAAGTATTTATTAACTGTAACATTTTATAAGAACCCCTGAAAATACCACTTGTAACAAGTAAATATCACATCCTGTGCTTTTTCTGCATTTTTGCAGTTCTGGACATGAATTGTTTTGAAGTTATAGTCAGCATGTAAACTGCACAGGATAATCTTGGTGCTGTATGACATTCAGATTTTATAGATATTTTGCTGCACTTTACCAAGCTATGGTAGCTTTTTAACTAATGTTGAATCATCTGACTAATATTTGGGTGTCTGGTATTTCTTGAATGGAAGTTAACACCCACCAATAGAGCATCCTCTTGGAGACAGCATGAACTGCAGTAGGGAACACTCTCCCTGCTGTAGCATGCTCTTCTGCCTCCACAATGCTTTCTCTTGCCCTCCAGGATACCCTCAGGTTGGGGTAGTGCAGTGTCAGGAGACAGGAGCATCAACATGTTTAAGAAAAGTTGAAAGAGGAGGAGAATAATAACTGGATGTAAACAGGAAGAGCAGAGGGACAGCAGTGCTTCCAGCAGGAATCCTCTTCTGCTTTTCATTCTCCTCAGCCTGAATTACTAAAGGAGTAAAAGGAGTCATTCTGTAGTGGTATCACCACTGACAGTCCTGTGCTGTAAAACTTCAGATTATCAGTTTTTGTTGGCAATAGAAAAAATACAAACCCGTTTAACAGATGAGATTGCAAGTTAATATTAGCAACCCCTACTGCCATTCATCTTCTCTTCATAAACAGAGTGTAATCAGGCACTAAAAATAAAACTATGTTTCTAAATGTTGAAACTCCCCTCCTAGTACTGAAATGTTTAACAGAAAGGATAAACATACGAGAATATCCTTTGGTTCACTTCAAACTTACATCCAAATTTCCTTCAGATGTCTTTTGCACATCTGTGCACGTAAGCTAGTCTGAATCCCTTAGATGTTTCTGTGTTCAGTGGAAAATGCTTGAGACCATTGCACCCTGATGGACTTAGACTTAAAGAGGTTTTGTGAGCAAATTTTATCTAACTTAAGCCTGATTTTAACAATATACTCCTGTAATGGCTTCTGCTTAGGCACCAAAATGTGTGACACGCATGAATCTATTCCCTTTATTTTCTTTTTTAATGGTTTTGTCAGTTTAAAGGAGGTGAAGCCTCTATGTAGACTGTAATTGAATATGCATACAAAGTAACTTGGAATTCTGATTAGTATATATTTCTATAGTATTTGTTTACTATTGTGTCTGAAAAACAGGGGTTTATATTAGCTTGAACTGTTAGTGATAGTTTTGTTTGCAAAAGCCAAAGCTCATTAGCTATTCTAAAGCTTTCATTTTTATTTTTTTAAACATACGTTTTCATATTTAAACAGTTAAACTTCTCTAATTATGTGGGATTTTATTCTACCAGGCGAGATGTTTTGGATGACCTTGTGACGCTGCATAACTTCAGAAATCAGTTCTTGCCAAATGCACTGAGAGAGTTCTTCAGACACATTCATGCTCCTGAGGAGCGTGGGGAGTACCTTGAGACTCTCATAACAAAGTTTTCTCACCGATTCTGTGCTTGTAACCCTGATTTGATGAGAGAGCTTGGCCTTAGCCCTGGTAAGCAAAAAAAGATTTGATTCAGTGGATCAGTCTTTGTATTTCTGGATGTTGTTACTGTTCATGATAGTTTTAAAATCAGCACCTAAACAAGTATTTCTGAAAGGACAAACATGGCTTGGGATGGTTCAGTATACAGGCATCATCCCACTTGAGATAAAAAAAAGACTGAAAAACACCCACACAGATGCTCTTCTTAGAACTAGCTGATAAGTGGGTTTTGTTCTCTCATTATCTTTCCTTCAGTTTTTTCTGTGCTCAAGCTCTGTACTACCTTGAAGTTCCCTCTTGCAGTCTTACACACTTAACATTTTGCCTTGTGGATAGTCTCACAGAAATGAGAAGGAATTTTGGGCCTCACTGAAGTTAACAAGTATGTATAATTGCTGGGGGGTAGCCAGTTTTCAGCAGTGGGACTGCTTACATATTTAAAGATAAGCTTTAGCAGGATGTTGACCCTAGTTTGCAAAAACTTCAAGAATCTTTTTAAATGAATGTGCACAAAGCCCTTAGTAACTTTTGGATAACATAGAAATGTTGAGAGATTTCTAAACGCTAATTTGGCAATGTGCTGACATTATTACTTTGAAAATTGCTATATTAAATTTTACTTCACTGGGATAAACTTTTGAGGTGTTATATATGTGTGTGTATACGTGTGTGTATATATATATATATAATTATAAGCCCAGATGATGAAGACTATAAGGTACGTGGACAGGGAGCAATATTTTTAATGATCCCAGTTTCCTTTCAACTTCTTTTTTATTTATTCTCTCTTGTCTAGATGCAGTTTACGTACTGTGTTACTCTTTGATTCTACTTTCCATTGACCTAACAAGCCCTCACGTGAAGAACAAAATGTCAAAGAGGGAATTCATCCGAAATACACGGCGAGCTGCACAGAATATCAGTGAAGATTTTGTTGGGCACCTTTATGACAACATCTACCTTATTGGCCACGTGGCTGCCTAAAAGCACAATTTCCTAGCACTTAAAATTTGTGATTTTCAAAAGCTACATCAATTCAAGGAATTATTTTGTAGAGATGGGGGTTATTTTAGTGCTGGTCATTCTAACCTCTGTATGCAATCAAAGTTTGTGTGTGTAAGTGTGTGTGTGTGTGTGTGTGTGTAAACTACCTTTTCTATCTATTTACCACGGGAATAGAAAGATTTGGAGATCTGGTTTTCATAATTTTTTTAGTTTTGCACAAAACCACAGCCTGAAGCAGCCATTTACAAATGTTAAACTGACATTACGGTCTAAGCTGACAAAGTGGTGGATTTGTGCATTAGATCTGCTTGAAACTTTAAGAAGTTCATTCTTTTTAGAATACCATGTAATATGTATATATTTAACTAAAGAGATTTATAATCATAATTATTTTATTGTAAAATATTTTAACTAAAATTTCTTCTTTTATCTCTTAAATGTTGTACTTCTTTCTTTTGAATTTTTTTACAGTGCTGACTACCTCAGATACATAATTTAGAGAAATATTGGTCTGAATACTCCAATAAAGTTTACTCTAGGAGATAGCAGAACACTTGTAAAATATCTAAGATGGTATCTAATACTGCATTGACTAACTTAAATTAGCATATTGCCAACCTGCTATTCACTCAGTTTTAAAGAAGATTATAACCGCTAGTTTAGATGAATCCTGACATCATACAGGGACAGCCTAGGGAAATCATGCAGTTTACCTGGACAGTTTACTTAATCTATATTGCAGATGCTAGTTACTGGGGACATAGGACAACCACAATTATCTATTCAGCATGGTAAGAAAGGAAAAATCTCAACAGGGAAAGTGGTAGGGGCAGCTAACATATTGCTACTTTCAACTGCTTCCCTCAGTCTAGAAGTGTCAATGATGGAAATGCCTAGGCAAATATATACCAGATGACTCGTTGCTAAAGCTGTTAAAAACTGACTGTGCAAGATCAGAGCAGTGACTGTGCAGGACTGGAGAGGTGACTTGGACTCGGATACTGAATTACACCTTCTAAGTCTGACATGTAGCTAGGTTTTAAATAGTTCTGGATTTATGAAAATACTTCAAATATGGTCTTGGTCAGGTTGTGTTTCACATTTTCTGAAGTGCATAGAATATTAATAGTGCAACTGCTGTGCATGTGCAGGAACTGAATAAGGATTTGCCTGGTTTTTGTTCAGATATCTCATAGAGCAGTGCTTTTCTTAAATTGTCATACTATGTAGTTGAAATCAGCTGTTCCTGATTATGTTTGTTTACATAATATTCAGCTATTGCTAGCATCTGGATTCATCATGGTAACAAGTAGATTTATCCTTTTTCCCTATCACACCATGAGGTGAGGTAGGAAGATACTCTTAGTTCTGTTTTACAGATTAATCTGATTTGTGTGTGTGTGTGTGTGTGTGTGTGTGTGTGTGTGTGTGTGTGTGTATGTAGAAAGCCTATGGCAGAGCAAAGGATTGGATGCAAGTCATCCCCCTCATAGGCATGCACTTTGCCCACACTGCTGCTTTCCATTTGGCACCTGGGGAGTGTTACATTTGTCTTGGATGCCAGAAGAACCATGACAACGACAGCGCACAAAAGGGCTACATAAATGACAGGGAGGAAACAATGTAGCTACTGCTGCAATTTCAAGTGTTTAATACGTTTTGATTATAGCTCTGGTCCACATGCAAAAATGCACCCAGAAAAAGCTGTGGGGTTTTTATTACTCTACTTTCAATCAAGAGAAAATGCCATTTGTATTTGTAGCATACACAGCCAAAGCCAGGAGCCAGCAGCAGCACAGCTATTTTTGAGACAGGTTTTACAGTGTTCCTCCCCTCTCTTAGGATAACTTCATCCTGTATCATTTCATATATTTCAGGAAGCCCAAGGATGCATTCCGCAGTGGTTGATTAGTATCAAGCACAAATAAAGATTATATGGTATGGTAGGGAGCTTTGTTTAACGCACAACTATCTGGTCCTGTTAAAACACAAAACCAAAACCAAAACAAAACAAGCTGAAAAACTTTTAACGTTATCTGTAAAAACAATGATAAAGGATAAATATCTCTATGCTCCTTAATGTGATCTTACGGAAACTGGAGAATATGGCTTTCTAGAAAACACTCCTCAAAAGTTACACACTTAACAAGAAGAATTCAGTGAATTTTGAAATTGCAACTATCTTATCAGAAAATGTTTTCTTCTCAAACCACAAATGCAGAGTGAGAGTCTCTTCTGACTATGTTAACATTAGTGATACTGGTTTTGATTTTTCTATTGATACAAGAGTATGAATTGCTAATTTGCATTTCTCTTAATTTCCAGTTACCCTCTGTTCTCATTCTCAAACAGATAGAGAACAAAGCCTCCAGGCAGGCAGAACATGTTTTTTCTGGAATATCTGAGTACATCTATTAACAAGGTTTAGAAAGCTTCAGGGCCAGTGTAACAGCCAAGAAAATAAATTAGAAGCAGGATGATATGGTTAAAGTTTCCATAAGACACAAGTCCAGGGGAAGAGAAAAAAACAAAACCCTAATCACATACAGATAACAGCATCTGATCGTCACAACAGGATTTTGAACTGTTAGATGGTTAACACCCAACTCATGGTGTACATTATGTTACTAACTCAGAATGGAACAGAAAACAGTAAACACAACATGCCAAGTGTAAATTCCCTTAGAGGTAACCAAGAAACAAAAAAAAATGACATGTCTTCTGTCATCTTTTCTTTTTAAATTTGAGTCTTTCTTGTGACAGAGAAGTCAGTTTTTTTCATTTTAAGAATGTAGACTTTGCATGACATTAGGCCGGTTTTTGTCTTAAAAAAAAAAAATAAAAATAAGCAAGTGTAACAATACTCCCATAAAGTGAGAAAGATAAAGTTTGAATTCTCTTAGTCATCCTCTAAAACCCCTCTAGCAACCCAAGTTTTGGGCTGTGTCTTCTTCAATGAACTATTAGTACCTCCACATACATTTAAAAGAAAACAGATACTTCATTGATCCAGGTGTCACTAGATTATGTAGTGTGGAAATAGCTACTTAATAAAACACTTCAGAAGACCTAGGATAAAGTATCCCAAGCGTAATTACATGAGCAGGATCATACTCATATCTGTGAAGTGATTCCTGAGTTATTGTGATTCTACCACTGTTTGTCCTTTGAACTTTGGCCGTGAGATGTTGCCTTCATGCTGGTTGTACACAGCACTGAAGGAAGAAATGAGCCTGCAGCCTATCCCCCTGCAAACGCTAGTTAATTCTGGTCCTAAAAGACACCAAAATTGTGCACTGAATGTTTCTGAAATTTTGCTAACTTTAGTGTATCCCGAGGTGACAGAAGGACAACAGTTCTTTGTTCATGTAGGGGAAGTGAGTGTACCTGGGTCCATGTACAGTGTCATATATTACAGATCATTTTTGCCTGTAATAAATTCTGAGGTTCTCATTGAATTTATTCAAGGAATACAGCATATATTATGTATTCACATGGTTTAGTTATAGACAGTGTCTCATACTCTTCGTTTTCGCAAAACTTTTTCTGTCTTAAATACTTTCCATACTCTAAACAGCAGATTTATTCAGCTTTGGCTTTTTAAAATAAATCAGAGCTGCTTCGACATACAAAAGCCCAAACTCTGTATGTCAGAGACACGTTTGTCAGTTTTGAAGTGGGCAAGAAATTTGCATTCTGGGAAAAAAACATAAATCAGTTTGTTCTCTTAAACCTTTCCCTCCCACCCCCTACACTGGAAAAAGAAAAATTACAAACAATTTCAAAATGCAGATTTAGGAAAATAAACTGTCTAGCTGGGCAAATAAATGTTACTATTTCCTCATCAGTATGCATCAGTTTATTGATGTTCTTTACATAAATTTATCAACAGGAATTGCTCTTTTTTGAAGTTTTGTTTTCTCTGTAAGGCTATCATTGTGTAGTCTGATATTTTTATAGTTTGGATTTTAGAAAATAACTATTAAATTAAGTACTTAAGCAAAATTGAGATATACCTACTTGATCATGTTAAAATGTCAAAATAACAGCATTAAGTATTTAGAAAAGCCAGATTTAGTTGTATTCTATTGAATTGGGATTTTTTTTTCTTTTCACATATTTCATGTAAGTATCAAAACTAATAAACATTAAGGCTGATGACTTGTTCTCTGCCATTGTAAAATCTACCACTCTAATCTCAAAAGCACTATTAAAATGAACAAAGAACAGACTTAAAGGATTTCCTGTGTCTCCCATAGGCACATTATGGTTTCATTTTGCCTTAAAGAGAAATAATATACGAACTTTTATAATCTACATATAACAGTGATTTTAGTAAGATAAAATTTTATGTGAGCTTCTAATATTATTTATCAGATGTTAAAAGTTAAGACTTACCATACAATGTGTGTAATTAAATCATAACCAGATAGCTAGGGTTACAGAAATGAACATGTATGTAAAAAGCTTCAGAGAGATCACATTGCTCCTTCATCAGTTCAGTGCTTTTGCTGACAATGATGTTAGTAAATTTGCAGTTTTCCTTTCTTACTCATATAAACAAGCTTAGAAAAGAGATGGATTAGAAGATATTTACACAGAATACTTCCATTTCTTATGTGATTTTTTCTTGAGTTAAAAATGAACTTTCTGTATTTGCTTTATAATTTTAAAAGGCAAAAAAATGCAGTTCATTGAAAGACAGTAGAGGCTCTAATTTTCATACGTTGTTCACCTCGTACAGAAAACAAGCAAAAAGCACTTTTCAGATTCCTAGCAATCTAATGCATTATTTTTTAAGCTTAAAAATACTACTTATTGAATATGTGTACATGACAGAAATCAAGCATATTTATGTGAAAGCAACATGGTCAGGATACCAGTTCTTTTCAGAGAGAATACTAATTTGTAAAAGTTAGCTTTCTTCTTGGCAGCATTGGAGAGGAATGTTGGATTTAATTTAAAATGATTAATGAGATTTTGTCAGACTCCCTGCCTTTACCACCACTGCAGTTTGTCAGCACAACAACCTGGGAAACCCGGACGCCACTCTGTCGCCCAAAACAGCTTTCCAGGAAAAAATAAACCTGAGTAACTAGTGCCAGGTACATGTCAATGCTATTGTCTTTCAGCTGTTGAAAGTTTAACTCTGAGTTCGGACATTTACACATTCTGAGGAAGTGAACCTCATTCATTATTTCAATAGTCTGGTTTTGACAGTGAATGCCTGTATAAAATGAACTTTTCAGAGCAGGCATAACCTTTATTATTAGCCTTGTGGAAAATGCTGTCATACATGCAGATGAGAAATTCTTTAAGAGGAAAAAGAATAGCAAAGCTTGTCCAGGTAAGCTTTTTCTGGAGAAAGACCACCTATGCAACCTGTCTCATTTTTGGCTGCATTCCATCAAGAGAATCTCATGGTCCAAGCCCTACACCCATGGGTAGGCTGCCAAGTGGCAAGGAATGCTCTGTTGGACTCGAGGTGAACACGTGTGTGCACACATATGCTAATAGCCAATACCCAACAAGTTCACAATACTTTTCATATGTAACAGTAACAAGAAAATGAGCAATTCTTTTGAAATGTACGGTAGATACTGAAAATTATTTACGATTTGTCTGTTTCACTTTCCTTGTGGGATTTTGTTCTGTTGGGCTACAGCTTGAGCATTGTGTTCTTCTGACGCATGAAATATACAAAAAATGAAGACTTTCATTTCCAAAGCAGCCTTCCCCTTCCAGGGAAACATACATCTTCCTGGGCTGTGCAGGTCTTTCTGCAGTCACATAACCCTGTATCAAAAAACTGACCTTTCCTTCACTCCTGTAAACCCGTTTGCACATAGTTTTATCCACTAAGTCAGCAGGCTGAGAATCCTGTGAGGCTTCACAGGGATACACATGGTGAAAAGGACTTTGTACTGGTTTGCTCCACCATGCAAACCAGTCCTCATGGGGCATGATGCCACAGGTATGATTTTGCATGATTTCTGTTATCTTAGCTATTTCTTATATGTGAAAAGTATTGTCACAACTGCTGTTTCCCCATCTTCACTCCATAGTTCAGTCTAATTGCCATAATTACATGTAACACAATTGAATTGAAATATTTTTATAACTGGAGACCTTAAGCTTGCTTGCCTTCTGCAGAAATCACAGAACTGCTTTAGGAGTGCTAGAGAAGTGCATCTCTCAGTGTGCTGCTTGGTGACAATCAAGATCCTGCATTTTTTCTTATTTCTACTTAGAAATTTATATCAGTAAATGTATTTGTTGCTGTTCCTTTCTGTCTAAAGTCTGACAGTATCTTTTCTGATTTGTACTAGAAAAAGATAGTCTTGTTGGTCTGTTGGGTTTGAGGATTTTTTTTCCCCCTGGCATAACGGCAAAATTTACAGTAGATACACAACATTCAGATAGCACAGTAAAAATGTGGTTTAAAAATACTTTGACTTTTTTCCCCTCTATATAAAGTTTGGATATGTAGTAAAATACAGAAGTAACATTAGTAATCAGCTTTTGTTAAAACTTTTTTCAGCTTTATTGAAAGTAAATCTGTTCATATATCATTTCCTTTTCTTGATATTAATTGTTCACAACGTACATTGTGCTGCATAACATACTGAAAATCACAGCATGAAGCCTAATTTAAAGATTTAAATGGTACATTGTGCTGAATTCCTGTATAAAGTAGAATTTATTTAAAATCATAAAGTCCCTGAAATGTCTTGAGAATTCTTTTGAATAATTTGGTAATATTAAAATAATAAAATTTATGGTCTGGGTATAAAGACGCAAATTAGTAAAAGAGGGAGAAAGCCAAAGGAAGACATTTTCTTTGATAAGACTTTTCATTAAAGTTTTCATTAAAACTAAATTTTTTTTAGTTTCGATGCAGATTGAGACAGAAGGTTTGAAGAGGTGAGATCAGCAGTTTCTGTAAGCAGATACCTGGTCCCAGTCATATCTGTACCTCCCTCTTTCCTAAAGCGGTAACAGCCTTCCTACCCTGCCCAGCAAGTCTGCTCCTCAACACAGCTGTCCACAGTGAGGCTGAGCCTTTGTTGCCTACTCTTCTCTTCCCCCCAGTTAGAAAATGGACTGTGTGTAATCTTGTTACTGTTAAAATATAAAGTGTTCTCTGTAATTTCTTAACACTGGTTAAATAACAGAAACAAAATATTTTAGTAGTTAGGATGTACTCTCAGTGAGTGCCGATATCTTTTAAGTACAGTCGGTTCTATTATACAAAAGAAATAGAAAAGGAAGCCCACGTTGCAAATTACACAGCATTATGTCAGTAACTTCAATCTATCTCATGATTTTTCCAAACTTATCCTTAAATTAATTTCACAAATGTTGATTAATGATCTTTAATCTATTTTAGAAGCTGTTCACCACATACTTGAACTAAGCAGAATTTTACATAGAGAGAGTACACTCGGAGAGACTTGTCTGCATTATCCTTACAACACACCTAACAAGGTACAGCCTAGTAAAATTCTGGCCCCACTGTTGTCAAAAGCAAATCTGTAATTCAAAGAAGAATGGTCAGGATGTCATGGTTTGGAACAAGCAAAAGATTAGGAGTACGTTTAATGCCTCATCCTGTGACAGCCCCCTCTTTAAGCTGGTAGCACTGTGATATCAATTCCTACATAGCAGTATTCTCAAATCTTTTCTGATAACCTGTTCTCAGTAAGAACAGAAACAAAAGCAGGTTGAATTTCTGGAGGCTTTATGCTTACTACAAGTCAAAAAGCATTTAACCTCAGAGAAAAAAAAGAAATAGTAAGTAAATATGTCCATGATGCATGGGAGATCTGTAAAATACATTTTTATTTACAGTACAGAGTTGCACCTGTACAGGCATAGAAGAATATTGGTCTAAGAGAAAAGGTGTGTCAGTTTCAGTAAATTATGATCTAATTTTCTCAAGCAGAGAATAAAGTGCCTTTTTGATTTTGCTTACTTTGTAGCCAGGTCTCAGGTTATGGGTGTACCACATAATCTAGCAAAGGAGAATTTGCCTGTTCATAGGCTGATGAATAGTAACCTGTCTGCTCTGGCTGGCACTTCTCACAAACATCCTTTGGTGAGTCAGTAGCAGTGTTTGTAGAAGAAAGATCTTCCAGGAAGTGATGTGTCACCTGCCATATCACAATTTAGAAGGTGTGCTCAAAGGCTGAAGAAAGCCAGGTTGGGTGGAGTTTTTATCCTATCAGTCAGGTGTATGTATTGTGTACTTCTCACCCCCTTTCCTCCTTCTTCACTATCTTCATTTCCAAAAAGGCTTGTTTATGTAATTCTTAACAACCATTTATCAGGGAGGGGTGGAGGGGGGTTGGAGGGGAGGAGAAGTGTTGGGGCAAGGAAGGGAAGGAAGACTGTGAAACTTTGGGGTAAAAAAAAAAGGCGTGAAATTTCAGAGCTTTTCTGTAACATTAAAATATTCTTCCTGTGGTTAACAAAAATCTTTGTGAATAAAAATTGTGAACTTCACGTGAGCCCAAACTGGTCCACTGATACCTGAGAGTGGAAGAGTCACATTACAATTACTACCTCAGAAAGTTAAAATGTGGAGCTAGTGTTACCATGCTCACAAAAATATCACATCAAAGGTATTAAATATTTACAGAATTTTTATCTATTTTTTTATTGTTACTTATTTCATGTACAATTTTAACTGGAAACTGTCAATTAATACTTTTATCCCTCATTGTGTCAGTCTTATCTACTACAGATCAAGCCAAGTTTCTGTGAAGGGTTTCCATAATACATTGCTATGGAAAATAGTGCATCAGGTTCACAAGAATAAAGCTTTGACCAGTGAAGCTCTCACTTAAATGGTGTTAAATATAAATCGTTTTATGAAAATGAAAAGTGAGCCAGTGATCCAATCCATTTTAAACACAAGTCCTCCCAGGGAAAGTCTTAGATGTAAACAGATGAATAACCCAATCCCTATTCTGCTGAGATTACACATCTTTGAATATGTGCCTTTAAATTGCAGAGAAGCCAATGAAACCAATTTCCCATACTATATATGTCTGTAAGACCCAGCCATCTTGGAAGGGCAGCACTAAAAGCTGCTCTCCTGATACGAGTAGTATGTGTTTCAGGCTCCTTATATGACTTGTTTTAACAGATGACAACCATGAAGGGAAAGTGAGTTTAATACCGAGTTTATTCGTGATAGGAAAAATTTCAGAACAAATGCAGTTAATTGCAGCAAAAGAAAAACATGCATGATAATGGCTCCATAGAGGCAATGCAGCAACAAGGTCTTTCCTAAGCAAAACCATCACTCCAGTCCCCAGTTTTACAAGCTTGTTTGCCAGGTTTCACCAGTTGGGAAAAGCTCCCTTTGGTACTCCCTCCCAAAGCACAGCTGCTGCTCCCCGGCATCATTCCCCCACCAGGCCAAGGCAGTCCAGGCCTTTACTTCATACTCACTATCCAGAAGAAGGGGCCACAGTTTCAGATTACAGCAACGTAAAAACAACAACCCACCATTTCTGTAGCACCAGCCACTTCCCTGTTTCAGTGAAACTCGTAATTTACACCAGCTCAGAATATGCCCTTCTCTTTTAAGTCCTGAAGCTTGCTTTTCTCCTACCTTGCTATGTAACTATTTTCTCTGCATTACTTGGATGTTTCAGATCTGCTGTGCTCCTTGCAGTATGGATTCCTTGTTCATACATCTCCTCCTGCAAGCCAAAGACTCAGTGTCAGAAAGAGAAGGCACAAATTCCACACTGGGTAGAGCTCTTATTATCAAAAGAGCACTAAATAAATAAATAAATAAATACAGTGCATTTGCCATGATCTATCCCTGGATACAAATATGTTTCAAATTAAAGAAAGACTAGGTATGGCTGCAACATAAAGAATACTTTGCTGCATAGAAAATCTGGTAAACTTATGTCTTTTCCAGATATATCTACTACATTGTACTTTAAAATTACCATCATGTTTTTCAGCCACATATTCTTGAAATTGTGTCCCTGACTGTTACTATAATAGGGTTTTTAATTTTTTTAAAGTCTTCAACTTGCTTAGACGCTTTTTTCTTTCCTTTCTCTCTTCTAACATCTCCCTCTCTGGTATTAAAACATACAACATAACCTAACTTCCTAACAAGACTGCCTACTTCTTCGCTGTGATTTCATGACTTCGTCAGGACCTTTCTGGATACAGCTTCTCCTAGAAAGGTTTGGGGAGGGAGAGGGAAGTAGGGGAGAGGTGTCAATACTACAAAGTTGACAGGGTTTATATGTATGTATTTATGCCTTGTATATATCCTAGGCTCCTGGTTTGCTTGCTTGCCAGTATAATTGATTGACTGCATCCCGAAAGATGTTTATAACAACCTGCAAGTCCCGTATTTTTGCAGATCTGCGAACGCCCGAAGAAAAGCAGGGGCCCGGTGAGCTCCCTGTTGGCTCCCTTCCTGCAGCCTCAGATAGGAGCGTTATTCTGGCGGTGCTTATAACTAACACTGCCAATGAGCTGCCCTTCTTCCTTCGCCCCCACCCCTCCCTGATCTTTAGGGCAGCCCACGCAGCCGAGGGTATCTGCGCGGCCGCGGCACAGCTAAACGGCTCTCGGGGATTGAGGGGCCGAGACGGGAAAACTAATCAGTGTGTCTATGCCCCGGCTCCGGGGACAGCGGGGTCCTGGGTTTTCCTCTCTGTTTCAGGGGCGTCCCCGTCATCACAGGGTGACAACCGGGTCACTTTGCAGACGCGCCACTGGGAGATAATAGAATATAAAATATAAAATAAGATTTAAAAAAAAAAATAAAAAAAAGAAAAGAAAGAAATCCGTCCACAGATTACGAGCCTTACTCCAATTCAAAGCATCAGGCTGGGCTTTGCTCCACCTGCCAGGGCCCAGGGCCGGGAGGATCCCCCTGCCTTAAACCTCCCCGCTCCCGGGGTCTTTTCCATGTGGATCCCATTATCATCATTTGCTCCTAGTATAAAGGGGATTAAAGCGATTAGAAAGAAAACAATTAAATGATCTTTCCATTTACCTTTTCATGACGGTTGCAAGCGGAAAGGGGGACGGGCTTTTACTTGGAGTAACCGAGATAGGGTTTCTGACTCCTTTTAGAAGGGTTTATTTTTGAAGGAAAGGAGGGGAGGGGGGACCCTCGCCACTTGTCAACTGTTTTCCAAACACTATATTAATGCTGGCCAGACCTCTGTCGTACGTAACGTGACTCTAGTATTTTCCAACCTGTAATCGTTTGTTAAGTCTCAGCGTTGAATAATGAAAGCAAAACAAAATCCCAAAATTCTCAGACGCTCTGGAGTGGGGTTTGTGTTGTTCTGGAGTGGAAAGGTGGAGAAAAGGGTTTTGGGGCTGTTTGGTTGGCAGGGGGGAGGGCTGTGTTTTGCTTTGTTTTTTTTTCCTACGACAAGCAAAATCCCTGTATTTCAGCATTGGAACAAAGCCATAATCCTGACGAAAGTATTTAAACATTTTAGAATAACAGACAGATTTTAATCTAATGATGGGGATAACCTTTCTTCAGTCTCTTTTCCTTTCCAAAGGAAAGTGCTCTGAACCAGCGGCAGTCCCCCTTGTACCCCTACGCTCCCACTCGCGCTACAGCCAAGCGTTCACGTAAATATCTTTATGAACCCGTATTTCAGTTTTTGCGGTTTTCGTTTGCACGGATCCAACGAAAGAGCTTAGAACCTTGTCCACGGAAAGGTAACATTTCTAAAGGTTAATTAGCCACGCCACAAGCGCCTTCGCTTTCTTTTTCTTTCCAAGTCACGTTAACATTAAAGAGAGTATGAACCTACAGGGGCCCACCCGGAGAAATTCCCGCAGTGGATTTAAAGGGATGAAGCCTCCCCAGGGACTACAGGAGCTGCGCCCATTATTCCCCCCACCACACGCCAGTGGTGCCCCCCATTCCCGGGTCCCCGCCCCGCCGTCGGGGCGGGCTGGGGGCGGTGGGACCGACCGCGCCGGCACCGCCTCCCATTCCAGCTTCGCTCCGGCTCCGCTCTGCCGCTGCCCGCAGACACGGAATCACCGAGACCCGTCTCTGACCTCTGAATGGGCACAGTCGGCAGCACAGCCCTCCCCTCCCCGCTTCACAACTGAGTGACACCGACCTAAACTCAAGTGTTACGCCCCCGAAAGCTCCAGTGGTGGTAGTGGAGGAGGTAGATGAGCCGGAGACATTCAGAAAATGCGAAGTGTACAGCCGTAATGCCTCTGCTACCTGAAGGCACAACGCCAGAGCGGATAATTCCGTAAACTAATCACTCCGTTTGACAACAAGCAGATCAAAAAGAGAATCTCGTAGGAAGAACGTCAGGATCTGCAGGGGGGAGAAAACATTTCTGTGCTCCCTGCACATGCGAAAACCCCGACAGCAATGGTGTGGGTGCTCGGCTCCCAGCGTGTCTGGGCGTGCCGGCTGCCCACGGGCACACCTCGGCTTGGTCGGCTTCAAAAGCTTCTTCTAAAGCTGAAAAATCTCTGTTATTTAAAATAGTAGATCTTTCAGGGTGAAGCGAGGAGGACAAATCCCGTTTGTCGTCAGAAGTTCATTTTCAGCTACTAGAGGAGTTACTCACTCTAAATATTTTTCTTTCCTCTATAAAAGTTATTGCCCTGCTTTCATAGTTACTAAAAACTTCATTCGGCAAACAGAAGCCTAAATCCCGGCATTCATGTGGCAGTAATTCCTTTAATAAATACTTGGCATTACCGCGCAGTGCCCCTTGCCCGTGGGTCTCCTCCACAAGCCAGCCAGTGTGATTTCTACCCGCCGAAGGGGTCATTAATACCAAACCCGCGGGCGCGAGCCGCTCCTCCATCACCAATAAAATCTTTACAGCCGCGAAAAGTGCTCTGAGAGTGTCTTTGTAGAGCCTGCTTTTCCGCGGGCGGTGCCTGAGCGCGGTTTTCTCTAATGCCCCCTTTCCTGATCTTATTACCTGGTTTGCAGTTTATGGACACTAAAAGCTCCCGCATGAGGGGGAGAGGCAGGGAGCGGAGCAGGTGCCGCTCCGCGCAATTTTTATTTTTCTCCTCTTTAAAGCAAAATAGGCAAACCCTCGGCTTTACTCCCACCTCCCCAGCACTTCCATTTCTTCGCGGAAAAAGCGCAAGGAGCGCAGGAGGCGCAATGCGTTTTTCCCTGGCATCGGCACCAAGGGGTCCGCTTGGCTGTACAGCGCTCCTCTCACGCCAGCATCTCCGCCGGCGCGCAGCGGCCGCGGGGCTGGCGCTAAGAGAGAGAGTAAAGCGAGGCGAGGGGGCTACTGGACAAGACGCTTTACGGCTGCGGACTGTCCCCCCCCACGCCCGCCGGCGCGGAGCCGGCTGTGTCCGCCCCCCGGCGTAGGGCAGGCAGCTGCCGGGAACAGGGCAGCCAACGTGAGGAAACGCCGAGAGGAGCGGAAAGGAGAAAGAGGGGAAGAAATAACCGAACCAAGCCAACAAACCTCAAACCACCACCGACAAACCCCCCCAGCCTACAGCGACCAAATCAGGTTTACCTTTCGCGGCCCGAGGGATGCCATAACTCTCCCTTCTGTCTGGACGGGCTCCCCTCAGAGGTCCGCCGTCCCCTCCGGTAGCCGCTCCGTCTGCCACCTAGAATGACACACCAGCGCGGTAACACTCTGCAGCTGCCCCGAGGCCCGGGCACGGCGCCTCACAGCCGTGCCCATGGAGGGGGAGACACCACCACCCCTCCCTCCATATAAGGCTCTCCGGGAAAGCCCTGGAGGACCGGCCGGTGCCGAGCATCGTCCTCGCCGCTTCGGGCCACCCCACCCCACCCCACCCCGCCTTACACGAGGAAATCTTCCTTCTCCAACAATAGTACCCTGGAGGTTTCGGTGGGTTTGGTTTTATTTCTGAGGGGATGTTCTTAGGTTCAGACCCTCCGACGTGCTGGGAAAAAGCCGCCCACTCATCGGGGGCTCCCCGGGCACTGGGGCGGGGGTCAGCCCCTCGGCCGGAGCCCTCTCCCGCCCCGACGGCCCGTTAAACCCCGCTCCGCCACTCGCAAGCCGATCCTCGGGGTCAGGCTGTCGGGAGTCCTCCCTCGTCCGGCCGTTTGGTTTAAAACTGCCTCCGGAGAAACGCAAATAAATAACTTATTCGGGAGGAGGGGAAAAAAAATTAAACCCCCAAGCTGACAGGAGCTACAGGCGCTAAATACGTGTAGGGACGGGAGAAAGAGCAAAAGTAAATAAATTTCCGTTACTTAATTGAAAGGCAGAAGCTAGCCCTTTGTGTACACAGCGCTTCAGGGAGAGGAAAGCCAGAGCAGGGGCGCGGGGGGAGAGCTGGGGTCGGCCGGGGGTCTGCCGCCGCCTTCAGATGCAGCCCCGCTGCTTCCCCCACACGAGGGAGGAAACAAGGAAATAGTAATAGTAGTAGTAGTAATAATAATAATAATTTGTTACGATAATAATAACAATAATACGAGGAGGGGGAGGAAGAGGAGTCCAATAACATGGAAGAAGTGATGGGGGGCACACACGGAAAGCTTACCTGGCACTGAGGAGCTGGGATATTTACTTGAGACGCTGGAAAGGGCTGCGGTGACAGTGCTGGACATGAGAGTGGGCTGCGCCTGGAACACCATCGAGAAACCTGAAGTGAGGCTGAAAAGGTGCAAATAAAAGCAAATGAAAGGAAATACCACTTTTTTTTTAATTTTTTTTTTTATCTGTCTGTAAGTAGCCTGTGCTGCTCGAGGAGTGCGGTAGGACTACTGAAACAACACGGCCTTTTATCTGTGTAAAAAAAAGGCTTTTAATGCTTTTTTTGCTTTTCTTTTTAACTAAGTGCTTTGGCAAATATACTCATGTTTCATCTGCACAGAAGCCAAAGAATCAAACACAGTCTCCAAAATCAGTTATATCTTGATTATTTGGGGCAAAATCCAAAGCTTTCTAATTCTGTGCTAATATGATAAAGGACTGTAAATGAATCTCTAGAGGAGGCTTTTTGGTGTCTCTTATACACTGACAAGTTTTTTTCTCTGCATTTATCATCATGTCAAATAAATCCCCAAATGTATGGGATGACGCACACAACCAAACCCTTTCACTGTGAAGTTATTCACACCATGTTTGCTTGAAGAATCAGTCTCTTCTTTTTCAGCTTGAAAGCATGCATAATACCAAAGGACACTCTGAACACGCGCTTTCAGACTGCAAATCAATCTTATTCCTTCCTCTAAGCCCCACAGTAATTAGTAACAACTGCAATTAACAGCTTCAGTTTAGTGTCTCATGGTGTTCTCCAAAGGAAAATATACTGATAATCTGCACTTGGCACATCTTAGTGTTACTACCATATGCAGAGCAACTCTCACACGTTTTCTTTCTCAAATGTGACATTCCAGGCACCTCTCTCCAGGGTATCCAGGGGAGCCTTACCCTACCAGTCCTGAACCGGTTTGCAACAATTCTGCCCCTTCGCAAGTCAGCCTTGCCTTCGACACTGATTCCAGAATCTTTTCCATTAAAATCAGCAGGCTGGTGACTCCAGAGGCCATATAACCAGTTCCATTCAGCTCTTTCAGTTAAGAAAAGAAAATCAGTCTGTTAACAGACCTGTCCTAAAACTGAATTAATGTGCACATATGCATATTTCTACCAATGTGAGTAATTTTTCTGATACCTCTCCTGTATATTGTGGATGCAGTCAGCAGTGTCTTTGCAACTAATATGTTATTATATATGACATTGTCGTGGTTTAAACCCAGTCAGGTAACTCGTTCACTCACTCCCCCCATTCTTTCCCTCCCCCTACTACCGGAGGGACGGAGAGGAGAATCAAAAAGAATGCAACTCCCCCAGGTTGAGATAAGAACGGTTTAGTAACTAAGGTATAACACAAATCACTACTGCTACCACCAATAAAAACAATGATAAAGGAAATAACAAGAGAAGAGAATACAACACCTCACCACCAGCCGACCGATAACTCGCCCCCCCCAGCCCGACCAAGCACCGACCCATACCTCCTCCAACCCCGCAGTCTCCCAGTCCTTCCGGCTAACTCCCAGTTACCACCTGGGCATGACGTGCTGTGGTATGGAATACCTCTTTGGTCAGTTTGGGTCAGGTGTCCTGTCTCTGCTTCCTCCTGGCTTCCCCTCCTCCCTGGCAGAGCATGAGGCTCACAAAGTCCTTGGCCAAACCAAAACATCGCTGTTATCAGCTCTGTTCCCGAGCTGAAAGTCAAAACACTGCACTGCACCAGCTACCAAGAAGGAGAAAAATGACTGCTACTGCTGAACCCAGGACAGACATATATATATATATAATAACATATATAATGTTATTCCATATGTGTATAATATTCTTGATATGCAGGTGCATATCTGGGTTTACCAGGAACAGAAAGGTTGAAAGGGACCTGTTTAGTATCATCAACACTATCTAGTGTTGTGCATCCACTCCTAATCAGATGGTGCAACTACAGAAGAGCAATGGCCTCTTAATTCAGAGCACCATAAATGTGACTGCAGAAAGACTTATGAAAAATAGCTATCATCTTCATTTACTGTTTTCATTTCCTACTCTCTCAATTTTCCAACTAACAGAAACAGTGTTTTGAAAGTGCAGTTTTATGTAGAAATACAAAGCTGATCAGAAAAAGAAGTAAGGTTAATTTATTCCTTAAAAAGGTGTAGCCATTCATGAGGTGTGGAAGTGAAAACTTTTGATTGCTTAAAAAATTGAAATCTTCTTACTCAAATTCTCAGTTTTAAAAAGAAAGTGTACTTTTCATTTACAAGTTCACTTCTAAGGTTTAGTTATGGAAAGGTTCTTGAGTTATGGAAATGTTCTTGGATTACTTGCTGCACAGGCAACTACAGACTTTTAAAAAGGAAATTTTGCTCCAAGAGATCCCATTGGTGACTTCCAGTGCTCCTAATGGAGCGCAGCAGAAGTTGCTCAGTAGTTAGCAGCATTAATCAGGATTCTGAGTCCTGCAGTTTAAAGCAGTGAACAAGTAAGGTAAACAGCTATAAATCCTTATGTCTTGGAGAGAAATCCTACATTAGTCTATCATGTGAAAGGGTAAAAAAGAAGGCAAAAAAAGCCTTTTCTGGCTCTGTTGTCAGCATGGAAATTTTCCACGATAGTACTAGCATCAGGTGAGAGTGTGGCTGGAGCTCTGGCTGGTGTGGGGGAGAATTCTCTCTTTAAGCAGCTGAAAGTGGCAGGGTCAGAAGTTTGCTCACAGGAGAAATGTCATGCCTCAGGAACAAGCCAAGAGAGAAATGACTACTGGTAGGCAATTATAGTATTGGTCTGGCTATTCAAAATACTTTGGTTCTCTTCCTATTTTTCTGAGAGTCCAATCAGACAGACCTTGAGTCCCCCCAAGCGGTCTCAGGTGTCGCTTACTGATCTGTGCAGTGCAATGGTGAATAGGACATTCTGAGAGGTTTCCCAAAGGCTCATGCAAGGACAGGAGTGGTGTTTACTGCCTGTGACCCTCTACTGAGACATTTCTCAGAGAAATCTGATGCAGTGATCTGATCTGCTTCCTCACTTTCTAGGATGGGACAACCATGATTTCTCCTCTTGCATTGGGTCCACTGGAATATACAGAGAAATAAGGATGGGAATTTTTGAATAAGCATGAAAGCCATTTTCATGGCTGGACATTCCTGTATCAGATTCCTACATTCTTGCTTTTACAGACTTCAGAAATATGTTCTCTGGGTGTTGGCATGAGATGGAAGGTGAGTGTTACCCAAAGGAGCGTGTAAGGAGCCAGGGCTCCTGAAGAACTGTCCTGGTACTAAACAAAGAAGAGCTGGGAAGATTGCGCAGAGTGATGTTAGTTGGTTTTGCAGTCAGCACAGATATCCAGAAGCAGTGTGTCTCCATTTGTGTGAGCCAGCAACCCTGACAAACAGCTCATGAGCCCTATGGTGGAAGTAGTATTCAGGCAAGGTTTATTTGGCTAACTTGCAAGTTGTGGCTAAGCTGCTTTTAGAAAGTCTATGTGCCTGTCAAGAATAGAAAGAAAAGGAGAAACGCATATACAAAATTGCACAATTGTATGCTGAACTTTATTTATTTTCATCCCTGAGGAACAGCTCAGTGTATACAAATGTAGGAATATATCTTTGATGGTGAGAGGACATTTGGTCAAAACAGGGCACAGGTGAAATAGAGTTAAACTTTAAAGAACTGGGTTTCTTTCTGTGTGTCTGTTGTAGACTTTTTGTTTGTTTGTCTGTTTTTAGGAAAAGAGCCCTACTGCCAAAAACTAGATACTTCATTGTTACAAATTCATAAACACTGCAAAAGTTAATCTATATTCTAAAAAGCCTCAGTTTTTTTCACCTCTATTTTGCTTAAAAGTGATTGATATGAGATTGATATGAGAGTCTATGTGCCAAAGCCCTGCCTTGAAGTAGACTTACTGTTTATGGCTCTCTAGTCTGTTAAAGAATTGAAAACTTAACCATAGTTCACAGTATTCAAATATTTCAGCTATCCTGAAGACAGCTATTCTTTTTCCTGGGTTAGTTTGACCTTGCCATTTTACCCTGACTACCAGAGGACATTGGCATGCAGGTGAGGAAAGAACAAAGTATTGAACTTTTCCAGCAAAACAATATCAGAGTACATTGTGTTATTAGAGATGCTCCAGAACACATACAGGTGATAAATTAACATTTTTCTCACCTTTCTGAAGCCAGAAAACATCTTTACTTGATACAGCACGTTCAACCCAAATTCTCAAGGGCTGATTGCTAAGAGGGTTACATGAGAATTTACAAAACAACTAAATTTGCATGATTTGTTTATGACTACTGAAAATTGCCTGTGGCGACAAAACCTAAAAGTCACAATTATGGATTAAGCACAATAAAATTTTTAAGATTTATGAATCACACTTTTGGACTCATAGATTCAATTCTGCTTTCAGTTTGTGTCCATATTACTTAAATTCCATAATTGTGTACTTTCTGATTCTAAAGTTTCCTGTGTACCTTGAATTTGAATCTGAACAACCACAACTGAAACCTGAGCCCACCTAGAACCAAGAAAGTTTACATTTCTCCACAGAAGTTCCCTGAGGTGCCTTATTCAAAGACATCTTACAGTACTACTTGGTAATCGCTGAATCAAGTTCCTTATCAAATGCAATTATATATATTACATATATATAACTGCAATTATAAAAAAAGAACACACAGCTTTGCTATTGTTGCTCAACTTAGTCAAACACTGAGGAAATGGAAGATTCTCTTTTTTGTGATTTCTCCTTTTTCAAGGAGAATACACAGTTCTGTATTTAAAAGGAATTGAAGAAATGGAGTAGAAGTCAAAGGACACATGGACTTACCTTGCTGCTCCATGGAGTATTTTGGCTTACAGATCATTAAAAATGGAGCAATTTTGTCCATCCCTAAGGAAGGCAAGTGGAAACAGGTGGGGTTAAGGACACAGCCCTGCCTTCCATGTTCCTGCTGGCCAGTGGGTGTTTTTTTGTCATATAACTGCATGCCCACCCTGGACCGTTGCTCTCTGTTCCAAGGGGCAGGCACCAAAATTCTATAGCCAAACCAAGATGCAAGTGAATAGCTGCTCATTACCTGACCATCTTGCCGAGAAACCCAGAGGCAGCTGTTACATATTGAATTGAGAAAAACAGAGTGTTAGGAAGCTGGGCTGTGTATGCAGGAGGAGGACTGAGGCACCCTTTGAGTGGTGTGGAGCTGTGTGAAGGCTCAGGCAGCACCAACAGCAGCTGGAGAATCAATCGTGGCCCTACTTTTGGAAAGAAAAGGCAGAGTGCCAGATGGCAGCTGACCAGAAGAGCCAAGGTCTAAACAAAAGCCCTAAAAAAGGGGGAAAAAAAGAAAGGAAAAAAAACCCAAACCAAACCAAAAAAAGCCCAAACCCTGAAAGGGAACGAGTCTTTTGGGTCAACACAGATTTTACTGAGAAACATTTAAAAAAAAACCCCAAATATGTCCATACTGTGTGTTGCTTTTCCAAAGTGCACATTTTCTCAGATACCTATACCAAAAATATCACAAAACATTACCTGGCTTATTTGTAAGTCAGAAAGCCACTAAGAGAAGAAAAAAAAAAGCTTGCTTTCTTCAAGGGGATTTTGATGTGCTGTTTAGCCTGCTCTGTCATTTTTCTTGTCTCTCTTCATAATCCCTATGTAACCCAGGAATGGCCAGTAAAAAAGAGAGACCCTCTGCTTGTTTAATTACTTCCTGAAAATCTGACAACTACTACTTCAGTCTCATTGGATAATCTACTTTTAAATTGCCTAGTCTTTCAAAGACAGCATAATTATTTGCGTACACTTACTTCCCTAGCTATACATCATGCCTATCAAAATTAAATGCTTCCAACATACCATTGCAGTGTTTTAACATTTCACTTCTGTGATACATTTAACAGTAAATTGATCCTACACTTCCTTTTTAACAAATTTTCATAGCTTTAGTATAAAGCACAGTTAGAAATTGGATCTTTTTTCTCTGATGAGGGAATAAAGTTATTTAAGGAATGATAGAGACTTACAAAATACAAAGCTTTGTGGCAATGTTTGTGATGTTTAAAAATTATTTCCTTTATTTCTCCTTAAAAAAGGACTATTTCATTAATGCAACTTATTTCTGAACAGACATAACTTCCTGAGTTCACAGTTTTGCTGTAAATATAACCATAATAATAAATGTTATGAAAGGAATTAATGTGGTTTTCTTCTGAAATTTTGTGAATATTTTTTTCAAGACAATAAAATGATTTACAAAATATGAAGAATAAACAATTTAATGTACTCATTTAGCAGACTGTTCCACTGACATTTTAACTGGTGAATATGTCAGTTTTTAGAAATATTTTTTCCCTGTGAGCCATACGATTATTTCTGTTCCTGTATCATCAGAAAACCAAAAATGCTCTTAACAACACGTACTGATTCAGCATCAAAATATGCACTATGCACGTATTTAGGGCACAGTCACTGCACTGTGTGCGTGTTTTCAAAGCTGAAAGACTACCCCACACAGTACTAGGGTTTCTCCTGTAGAGAAACGGGAAGCTACAAGCAGTCACGAACACAGACCTCTCTCCCAGATACTAGTATGGCTTCTGAGCATTCCTTTCTCAGGATATGCTGAATTTGAGGCTGGGTTTTTCGTTTGTTTGTAGTGAGACATGCTAATAAGCCACATTTTAAAGAGAGCAGTTTTATTTGCAGGAATGCATGCAGACTCTCTTGGTGGATCCTGTTGGTATATGTACCACATGTGCGTGTATGCATGCAAGCCAGAAGACTGTCTACAGCATATGTGCAGGTCAATCCAACATGAGCAAAACCAAAAGCAAAGGAGGTAAAGAAACAGCACATAAAAGGAAAGGAAAAAGAAAGAACCCTCTTCTTGGTTCTAAATCATCACAAAGACTGCAATATCCTGTTATCTATTGTAGTAACATAATATACAAAATAAAGAAACAAATGTTGCACGTCTGTGAAGGGAGATAATAAAAGATTGATTCATTAAAAGGGGGGGGGGGACGACGACGGGGGACAGGGAACGGGACATGAACAAAGAAATATGCTGGTTTAAGCTATACTCAAGAAAAGCACAGGCTGATACAACTTTCAAGCAGCCTGAATTTCTTTATATTGGCTGTTCCTGTTATCTTATGGAGCAGAAAGTATAGACATGAGATGAAAGACAAGCAAAAGCCATCAGATGCCTGGTTGTCACAAACCTAAGACACTCTATTGACCTGGTGGAGGCAAGCTTTGTATGCTGATATTCACTTATTTTTTCCTACTGCAGGGTAAGACTGAAAAGCACCAACTGAATATGTCCTGAGGAGTCGTTAACAAATTCATTTTACCCTAAAGGGAGAACACTACTCACCAAAGATTAGTATTGATTTAAAGCATCTGTCCAGAATGCCTCCTTAATTCTGTTATTACAGTTACCTAACGGTAATGAGGTAGATAAAAGTGAGTCAAATGTGTCAAGTTCAAACATTAAATGATGAGAAAATAATAGAAAAGACACCACTTCTGACACCAGCACACCAGCATTTTTTAATTTAATGTCGAAGAATTAAAATCTGTTACCTGCCTATTTCTAAAATTCTATTTTCTGATTTTATTGATTTACCAGTTCAAGTTTTGACCGCCCTCAAACCTTAAACACACATGTTCAGGAAATACTCAAAATGGCAAATCTTATCAGAACTTATGAAACTTTCACAGAAATAACATAAAATAATGAATAGTAGGCATAAATAAATCCTACCTCTTCCCCTAGTACACAACCAAGGCAAAACAACATGTACAAAGTGAAAACTGGTACATGAGAAAATATTCAGGTACAATCTGCAGAACTCACAAGGGTAAGCTTGACTCCAGGAATATTTGCAAGATCTGGAAAGAGTGACAGTAATCAACTACGCATAGATGAAGATATTTTACAGGTTAAGGCTGTTGAACAAAAACATTATAAGTATATGCCCACAGTTGGACTCTCAGGATCTTACTTAGCTTGCTAATGAAGTCTGACCAACAATTCCCAATAATACTGGTGGAAAGTGTCCTGCACTTCTGAAAATTGCAATATTTCTTAAGCTGCCTAAATAAGATATTTGGTTAGACGTAAGGCATTTTAAAGGGAGGGAATAACCATCCATATCCTGACATCTGCACACACACTTACAGTGCACTTGGTCTGTGACCATACATAGTTAATGCTATTTTTCCCATGGGTAGCACAGTAACAGTTTTCACTCTTACAAAGTACTTGATGGCACACACAGCTCCTCTCTGTTTCTAAGCTTTTAATTTTACCAGTAGCTTAGATACACTGAATGCATAGATTAACTTAAATCA
Organism: Pezoporus occidentalis; assembly: GCF_034315485.1. Taxonomy (NCBI): domain Eukaryota; kingdom Metazoa; phylum Chordata; class Aves; order Psittaciformes; family Psittacidae; genus Pezoporus; species Pezoporus occidentalis. The sequence continues at coordinate 6,797,846 of NW_026912778.1, read as the reverse complement.
TCATGTAAAAACTCCTAAAGCAAAACATGATAGGTTATTGGAATTTAGTTAATTTTGCTTGCAGTGAGGGTTTTTTTTTTTTTTAATTCTCATAAAATTTGGAAAAAAAGACATCTTAGATTTCTGTAAGGGGGTAGATCTATTTTTTTGGTTATTCCATAACAGTTTTTATTGAGTAATCCATGCTTGCTTAATATTTCAGGTCAGAATAGTCACAATGGAATTAAATCACTGTTCTGAACAGTCATGTTCATACAGTGATTTATAAAAACAGATTAGATGTTAAAAATCAATCATTCTAAACGAAATGATTCCAGGTGACATCCCACCTGGAATTAATATTTAATTAAGTACAACAATCTCAAAAGGAAAAAAAAAACACAACTTCTTTGTGACTTTTGCACACATATCTTGGTTTTCCAACTTTTCTTATATAGAATCTGTCATATAGTAGCTGCCTCTCAGGAGCTATGCTTTTGTTTCCCTCCCCATTTTCAAATTCATATTGCACTGGGTGTTCCTTAAAAAAAATAATTAACCACTCATAAACTTCTGATCCATTTTTAAAAGTTTGTACTGAAATCAATTTTCAAATAGAAATTTGACTAGAATACCTGAAAAAGAAGTTGTTCTGATAATGGTTTACAGTATTAATAAATACATTTTTAAAAATACTAAAAAATCAGCATTTACTTTCTTTTTTCTAGTTTTGTATGCTTTGATTTGTTGTTGAAGTGTTAGAAATGTTGAAGCATTTCTATCCTTTTCTTAAAAGCATTCCTCTAAGGGAGCAATGGTGAACTGCTTCACAACAGCCATGCTCCTGACATACAAATAGTTTTCTTGGTTTGAAATTTGTTCCCATTACATGCATACTTCTTAGGGCAAGGCCTGGAGGGCTGGTGGGGGGCCATAAACCTCACTATAGTGAAATCTGTTTCCTGGTTGATCAAGACAGCGACAGTATTTTGTAAGGCAAGTACCTTTGTAAGAGATACTAAGTTCCTGTGAAGGTAAAGTGCCATGAAAGCAGAAGCAACTCAGCTACTATAGTCAGACAAGAATTTCTTTATCCTTAGAAAACCAAAATAAAATAATAAAAAATAAAATAAAATTAATAACTTTCTAAATAAATGTAATAAGCTCTTTTAATAATTGGTGATTTTTTTGACATTCTGCAGTAAAAAAGCCTATTGGGCCAGATTTCTCTTCCCCCTAAGGGATTTCTTTATATATATTTATTTTTGACTTTGAAGAAGGGTAAGAATTATTTCTTTAAACAACTAGCTGCAGATTAAAATTAACACTGTATGTTTCAATTTATTATCAATTCATCAGGAAATCGAAAGAGTTGGTATTTTTAAATTAAAATATTTTTATCAGATAACCTCAGCCCCTAAAGTCATATATTTGATTTTAATTAAAAAAAATTCTGGTTGTGATCATTGTTCAGAATTAATATACCAAATAAAATATGGGAAGAAAGGAGGTAAAGGGAGGTTATATAGTGTTACCTGATAAAAGGAGACAGTAATATTTAAAATGAGGTAAGTGTTACACCGATTTATGATGTATTTTATCTTCTAGAGAAACCCTAGTTTATCGTAGTGTCGTTCAGTTTGAAACGTCAGCTGTATATCTTTCTGCTTTTGAATGTAACTCTAGGTTGAAAGGAAAAGGTTTGCAGTGATGTGATGCATAAGCAGATCAAAAGCCTGGCATTTTTTCTGGGATAATTTGCTTTTATATTGGAACATTTTTGGTGTCATAAATACATAAATATTATAAATAACTTACAAATATCTTGAAAGAATATTAATTAATAACACTTAACATGCTTCTCATCTTCATGGTGCTGCACAAACATCTATTAATCAGAAAGGACAAAAATATTCCTTTTGTTTTAGTCCCCACTCAAATTATCCTGTAAACTTCCTTATCTCTAATCCACTAGCACCAGGATTTGGGTTTTTTTTCCTTCATTTTGAAAACAAACCAAAATATCATCATTCATAGTCTGCTTTCCTTTGTATCTGTAACATACTTCTACCAGGAGTCATGCCAGTATAAAAGTGATCTAGTTTGTAAAAAAACGTGCTTGAGAGGTGGCTTTCTAAATATAAATGTAGTGCTCACACAGCACCATACTGATAATGGATTTGCTCTAGTATATACTTCCCAAAATTGTAAACCAGACTCTGCCTCTGCTATGTGTTTAAAAGCAGCAGACTCCTCCTGGTTGTTCTTGTGCTCAAAAAACAACAAAATCTATATCCAGAACAAAAATAAAATAAAAAGATCCCAATCCCAAACCAGCAGAGCAAAGCAAATCAGCCTCTAAATCACACACCTAATGTAATCACTTGATTGCAACCCACTAGCCAAGCGCCAAACTAACCTATGTGTTACATCTAGTGCACACAGCATTGCAAGCAGAAGTGGCACTTTGCTTCATCTGCATACTGTTCATGAGATGAAAATGCTCTGGCTTTTAAGGACAGTATTGAATACTGTATTTATCTATTTTAAAAAATACCCTAAGATTATAAGGCAGCCAGGATCCAAGAGTTGCTTTGACTGAAGGGGGAAAGATGGAACCAACCTGCAGATGAGCAGGATTTCATTTCTTTCAAGGCAGCAGTCCCTACCTCCCGCTAAATTCCAAATACCAAAGAAACAGCAACATATCAGTCCTCAGAGATCACTCTTCAAATATGCTGTTGGTTCCCATCTCATAGGATTATCATTATTAATCATAATTATTATTTATCATTCAAATTCACAAAAATCATCCATCCCATTTCTGTATGTGCACCCATACGTCCAATGTGGAATATATTTCCAATTTTGATTTCATAGATTTAGTAGTATATACACATTTTTAAGAAATTAACTGAAGGGAAAAAGTTATGGTCTTCATTTATATTCTCAGTGGGTTATTTTGCTCTCTGTAAGCTAAGCCAGTCCCCCTGAGCACCATTGTTTATTTCCATTTACAACAATTTGTAGGATAATGTATAGTTGCAGTCTAAGGATTATAGTTGCCTGACACAATTGTCAGCACACTATTAAAACAGTGCCAGCCTGCAGTCGCATGACCTTCCACTTTTCATCTTCAGAAAACAACTTTTGGTCTAGGTTACAGTAGATTTATTCATTATACTGTTCATTTTTTTATATTTCTTAACTTGTTCCCAGAGTAAAGGGGATAATAGCTATTGTAATCTATAAACCATACCATATTTGCCTCTTGAGACTTCAGTGTCTGGGCTTCAGCATTAACATATCGGATGTAAGTACAAGAAAAGAAATCATAACTAAACTAAAAAGATTAATTTTTATTATTATTACTCAAAAAAAAAAAAAAAAGAAGCCAAATTTTCCCAATTAAGGGAAAGAATAAACTTGCATTAAATCTTCCAGGGCTCTCAGCTCACAATTTAAGCTCATTATGGTGGATAAGGAATTAATGGCTGTTGAGCAGTCATACGTGTTCTGGGGATTTAAATGAGCATAATTTAGACATGTTTGACAGAAGGATTTCTTTTATGCATATGCAGTCACTTAACTTCTCATCTCATCAACCTGTTGGTTCCATCGGGCTCATTCCAAATCAGAAGAATGCAAAAGAAGAGTCTCCTATCGACTTGGGGTACTTTGGATTTGGCCCAGTGAAGAAAGCAGCTCTTACAGACATTTTCAGACCTTGTCTTGGCCAGACTCCTAGACAAATGAAAAGTTTGGAAGAAATTTAGAAGTGTCACTTGTGGCTTCAATTTTTTTCCATTAGTCTTCCACTAATGGCTCTCAGATTATAGTCTGAATCATTTATGCACACACAGACAGATGTACATACATGGATGCAGACAAAGATGAAGAGCATGAAGTCCTACTTAGGAAATTAAATGTATGCTTTTCTGATTCCCTTCCATGATTCTGAAAATGAAAGAAATAATTACTTTCTTTCAAGTCTTCTCTGGACAAGATTTTTGAAAGACTCAAACCAGAGCAGTGACCAAGTTCATTACTGAACTGACAGTGATACAGAAGCATGTAGGTATCTTCAGCGGTTCCCTGTTAGAGAAACATCTATTTATCTGCTGTTTGTTAGTTTTCCATGAAGCTGGGAAACACATAGAACTTTGCAATATTCAATGTTGCATTGTTACAGTTTTTAAAAAATATTAAGAAAGCAAAGCAATTATAAAATAAGTATTTATACAGGTGCCTAATTACTATTCCACTTCTACAATTCCCTTTCTTTTCCTCTTTCAGGGAGAAACATCATGCTTTCCTGAAACATTGTCCTGCCCTGATAAGAAAGAGAATGCATCAAGGTCCCACTTTTCTCTTCTTAGCTAACTCTGAAGTTTTGGCAGCTAGATGGGGCAGAAGTTTGCAGACCTTTCTTTTTCCAACAGGAGCTGGGTGAAAGACAAACACACAGCCCAAATTGTTCCTTTGCAATTTGCCAGGGTCTACAAATTGTAAGGCACTCCAATATCCACAGAAACATCAAAAGACACATTGGATCACCAAGGAGCCGGAGAATTTACCCCTGCACAATTCTGAAAGAATTTTGATCTCACTCTTGCATTTTGCCATAGCATGCTCTTTCTTTCATTGGATTTTTCTATTCATTTGTCTGTACCATCCTCAAACCAAAGAAAGATCTAGCCTCAGGCATTTAGCACTGTGGTAGCTGTTGTCAGCCTCAACACTATCACCTGTGTTTTACAAAAGGTGAACCTGGAGCACAGAGAGCCTGACATTTATCACAGTCAAACAAGCAAGGAGGAGGCCTAAAAATAAAGCATCTTCTGAAGACTCCTATAACCAGCTGCCAAGGCTGTAGGTACATATTTGTATTTTTCCAGTCACATACTGTGCCCTTAGAATCTTAGGGCAGAAAAGAGCCTCCTCCATTTAAATCCATTTTGAATCCAAGAAAGAGAAACTTTGACTTGTTTGCTATGTTTCACTTGACATACTGCCTCCAGGGCAATGTTCAAAATGACCTTACATAACAGTTTACATTCATAATCCATCACTGCAGAAAGAAATCAAAACAACAGACTCTTTCCTGCTTCTTTCTGAAGGGCTGCTCTTGTTCTATATGGTGTCCTCAGGAAAGAACCAGTGAAGAAGTTAGATTAGAACTACAAAAACCAGAAAACACCACCCCCACTCCCCCCCCCAGTAAAAACCCCAAGTTTGGCAATGTGCATTTGCAAATTAATTGCAAGAATCAAATGACTTAAAAAGTAATAGAACAACTTTTATTCAAAGCTCAAAGGCCTTTTTAATTCCTGGTTATCAGGTGACAAAACCTGCTGAAATATCTCAAGTATCACATTTAAAACAGATTAAATATTACATATATGCAAAATTTTCATTTTTTTCAGTGAAGACTGCACTTGATATAGATTTATTTTCCCTTCCAATTTGTTTCTGCACCTATCAATATAATATTCCAGGATCTTGCAAAATAATGTCATTACTTACCAGAACAGGAGAAATCTCACCCTCTTTTAACTTGACGTTGACAATGAAAACCTCCCTTTGGACTTGTCAGTCCAAAAAAAACCCCATTCTTATTCACCTCACAAAGTGAGTGAATAAACAAATACGACACAGCAGGTTTACCGCTAAAAAGTCAATGGGTTGACAAAAACATTGAATTTTGAAGTAGTCTTGCTATCACCAGATCTAAAACAGTTTTGCTAAACAGCTCCCCTTCTTTGGTAAGAGAAACAAGGATAGAAGCTTTACAATAGCCTTCAGTGCTTCTTGATAAATAGCAAAAAAGCTCAGTGGAAATGTTCAACTTCTTTATGATTAAAAACCAAACCTTTAATGTAGTTTTTGTTTATTGTGTCATAAGTGCAGCGTTGGAAGTTGTTGCCAAAGAATCATTGGAACAGGCATCACTAAAGCAGTGTCCGCCAGCCAGCTCTTTGTAAATGATTCAGTTCCTCTAGTCTTATGACTAAAATAATATCCAGTGGCTCCAGCTCGAAGCCTGGTTAATACATCTGTCCAGAACACATAATTACTTGGTCATAACATTCCCCCGGCCACCAGCCAACAAACCAATCAGCATTTCTTCCTAACTCACCAGAATTTTTGCTGTGTCAAACTGTTTGATCTCTAGGTAGTAAAAATGCGAAAAATGGAAGGACACTGCACTGGAAGGTTTTAATTTAACATAGTTTCTCATGGAAATTAAATCTGAAAAGAAACTTTTTTTGGTGTACATTGCTGAAGCTGAGATTTTCATTCTGCTCTGGGAATGATATTAGTATATCTATCTTGCAGCTTTCTTCCTATCTCTTCACCAGCTAGGATTCTGCAATGTAATCTCACTTTCATTACTTGCTTTCACAAGGAAACTTGTGTTTATGAGAAAATTAAATGATACCAGCAAATTTAAAAGGCCGTTGTGTGTGTGACTACCAAGGTATAAGCTGTGTGCATTGTATGTGGAAATGAAACTGAAAGAGATGAAACACAGTCTGGACTTATGCAGATGCTACTATCCACAGTCCTTTAAGCTTTATTTGTAAGACTATTGAGTCTCATTTGTAAGAGTTATGTTTAATTTTCTGAAGCTAAATTTTGAGGACTCTGATCCACATCCCAAGGCACTGCAATCTATAAAAGCTGTATATTGACTTCACTAGGACACAGGATCAAGATAACTATAGTGTTATACTTCACATATCATGTGCCAAAACCACAGCCACCAAACCACTCCATGCACATTTCAGAGTATTTCAATCTTTTCTCTATACAGATATAGTATTTCTAAAATGACAAAATGACAAAAGAAAGTCTGTAGTGGCGAGCTTAGACAGCACCCTCAAATATGTAACCTCAACAACCCCAGATAATTTCCAACTTGCTCAAATGCTGTAGTTTTACACAGTATTCTTTTTCACAGTCTCTGTAGACCAACAAGTACCTTTAGCTCATGGCTGATACTCAAAATTTTAGGGCACTACGGGAATACAAAAAAAGAACAATGCACCTCCCCTGTCCACACTGAATATCAGTCATCCATTCTGGCGAACAGAAAACAAACAAAACATACCTTAATTTCCATTCACAAGAGCCACACCAGATATAGGTACATTTATGCTGTCTAGACTAGTGCATAGATGAGGATGGTAAGGTACCCCTCTTCATCCTAAATGGAACACTGGTAGGAAGATGAGGTGGCTTTCATTTGGATTCTCTGTATAGGTATTCTGTCCATAGGAAAATAGATACAGAAGGAGGAGGGACTGAGGGGATCCCTCTTCTAAATGAAGTTAGGACGTGGTTGGGTTTCACTTCCAGAGAAACTCAGAAACTTTCCTGATTTAGATTTTGCTGTTTATTTATTATTAACATCAAATCTCCCAGATCCAGCATCTACCAAAAGTGGAACTGAAGGGATCCAAACAACATATTCTGAATTTCTGGCATACTACAAATATTTCAAAGGTTTATAGATTTGTTAATAATATTATCATACATTTCAACATTGACAAGGATTTTGTGCATTTAGGTGTTAAAGAAACTGTGACAGAACTTCAAAATGGCTCATTTTAACCACAAAGGATGCCAAGGATGGTGTTCTTATCATGTATACCAGCTTCTGCTTGAAAGTACCCTTAATTTCCTGAATATAAACATTCAAATTATTATACTTAAAATGAAAACTAGCTCTTCACAACACTTTGAGCAAAATGGGGAAACATTTTACAACTTGTATCTTCCAGAGGATACTTAACAAAAATTAAGGCTGATGGATTAAGTTTGGAAATGCCGGAATAACACTTCCTGAATTCATGCAATCTACCTACATCAGTTGCTTCTTTGTGGAAATGCACTTTTGTCCAGCTTTATTTCTATGATCCTGCATTAGATTTTCAACAGGACTCCTGTTGAAAGAAGATTTTTTTATGTCTTCTGCATTCATTGTATGTTTAAGTATTACACAGAGGCATGTTATGCAAGTCCAGCTTTGAATACAGAGCTATGAACTGCATGTTTTTACACCCAATTCCACCTTTCTCCCTCACACTCAGTTTAATGGAGTGCTTTGCAGATTTATTTTCACACCACCTTCATATGAAGACCCATGAGATTACTGGTATTTTTATCCTTATAGAGAAACCAAAAATTCAGATCTGGAGCAGCTGTAAACTTGTGAGACCATCTTAACATACACAGGACTGTGAAAACTGGACTTATACTGCACAGACTCTGAGGATCAGCACTGAACAATTTCAGCAGTAGTCATGAGGGCTTAGTACCCCTGAAAAACTGGCCCCAGGTCTTTCAAATTAGTTAACATAAGTAATTATGAATATAAAGCAAATATTTGAATGAGATCACTAGCACTTACTTATTTTCTTACTTTGCATACTTACTGTTTCCTTCATCTGTGTGAGTAAAAAACCCAAAAAAAGGAGATCTCAAGTCAGCATTCACTATGAGCCCATTTTTTTCCTGTCCCCCTACTGTAGAATTCCTACAGTCACCTTAGCTACAACAGGTTAGCCCACCTTGGAGCAGGGCTACAGCATAGTACTGCCCTGAAGCACTGAACCAGCTCTTTGGCTTTAGTTCTCATCACCCTCCTCTGGTTTCTTTTCTTACTTCATTGAAAGAAAAGTGAAGAAGCATACCCTCCTTACCCTTTCTTAAAAAAAAAAAAACACCAAACCAACAACTAATTAAGACATATTTTATATTTAGAGAATCAAAGCCAAGTGCTAATATAAATATTTTATATTTAGAGAAGCAAAGCGAAAGTCCAGCCTCTGGACTTGGTCAAACTGGGGATACTGTAATTAATATGAAGAATCTGACATGCTTTAGGGCAAAGGCACCTGAGCAGCAAGGTTCTAATTTGGAAACATCTACAGGTTTTTGTTAAGATATTCCCATGGGTGGGGTTTTAGCTTAAAAAATTGTCTCTCACAGTAATGAAGTCATATGACATTTTATTTTTGGTACAAAGTGCAGAAAAGCTGTATACTTGTACGTAACGCTCAGCTTTATGAGGCTGTACATGAGTAAGAATGGCCTTGCCATCGTCATCGTGCTCTCTCTGGTTGCTTAACTTCTCACATACAATCTCAGAAATTATTTTGGGCAAAGGGATTTTTCCACAAGACAGAATAAAAAATAATTATTAGGTCTTATTTACTGGCCCATGCCTGAATTACATGCAGTTACCTGCATGTTCAGCAGCAGTTCAAATAAAAGTACAGGAAACATTTAAGTAGTGGCCCCATCCATCGGCCAGCTTAATTTTGTGCAACTACTGACATACCTTCCAGAAATCCAAAGTTGTCTTTTCCTGGGGCAAGACAAATTAGACTTTGCTATTTTGCTAACACCAGACTCTCTGTTACAACCACATAAGTGGCTTGTATCTTGTATTTTCATAATTTGACTTAAAAGCATGCAAATCATCACAGCAGATTTAAATACTTGTCATATGCTCGTAGCTACATCCATAGCAAAATCTGTTGTCTAGGTTATCTTTAATACTTAGCAAAAGAAATGGACATTGTAGGGCATGATTTCAAACATCTATGTCTATATTGTCTAAACAAATAAGTTACAGACTATGCTCTCAGATAGAAGGATCTTAAATAAATAATCATTCTACAGTGTCTGTAGTTAATTTCACCAGCTAATCAGCAATGGACATACACATACTGAATCTGAAGGTGGCAACTTCTAGGCTTATAACAGAAACAACAGAAGTAGGTTAATAAATACTCTACATTGAAACAGATCAACTAAATTCTTTAGCTGTTCAAACCTGATGCCTGGATATTCTCACTAAGTCACTGCCCATATTAATTTTCAATTACTTTGCATAAAGAATTGTTTGTATAGTTATAGTAAGCCAGAACTTCATAACATGATGCGGACAGCATGTTCACTGGATGATTTTACCAGATATTTAAGTAGAGCCCTCTCAGTAGAAGAACAACTACTGCAACTCATTTAAGCTACAGAATGAGAACTATTGCAAAAGCATGCTTTGGGCCTGCAACAAGGGTTGCGAATAAATAAGGCTGTATTTCAACAGGATCATGAGAACAGGTAGCTGCTATATAAGCCACAGTGTTTCCCAGTCAACTGGGAAGTTAACTGAAACTATCAACTTGTTACCATTTTTAAGTGGACACAAAAGCTGTGAGACATTGTATGGTTTAGTGGGAGGTGTCCCTGCCCATGGCAGGGGGGTTGGAACTAGGTGATCTTAAGGTCCTTTCTAACCCTAACTGTTCTACGATTCTATGATTCTAGGTTGCCCAGGGAAGACGTGGATGCCCTATCCCTGGCAGTGTTCAAGGCCAGGTTAGATGGGGTTTTGAGCAACCTGGTCTAGTAGAAGGTGTCCCGGCTCATGGCAGAGAGGTTGAGCTGGATGATCTTTAAGGTCCCTTCCAACCAATCCGTTCTATGATTCTATCCATAGAAAGACCACAGTGACATCTGAACAGAAACATTAAGACACCAGACACTTGAGCAGAGTTGTCTGTTAATCTGGTTTAATTTTGAAATTGGATTGCAACCTGGAACTGACCAAAGATTACAATGAAGTTTGTTCCCAGGCTGGTTCTGCACAGGGGCAAGTGATGGGAGAGGCTGCTGCATACAGTTTGTTCAGAATAGCTAGGCAGGTTTTTTGTTCTGGTGGGTATCTCTGTTCCTTTTTTTCAAATAACACATTAGACTTTGCTCAAAGTTAAACACTTTCCTCACAACCTGGGAGGAGCTTTTCTTGTTTTGTTCCTTTCTTAAAAAAAAAAATCCCAAGTCACCAAATCTGAACTATTAGGATCTGTATGAAAAAGATATTATACTACCAGACATTGCCGATCTTCTGTTAAAAGCTATTGTAAAGAGAAATATAAACCCTCATGCCTCCTTCCCTCTGTTTCTTACATTTGCAGGAGCAATTTGAAGGTTTATATTTATAAATATTAATGCTGCAATTACATTTGCAGCATTAGATGTTCTTGTGTTCTGGTCCTTCCTACTTCCTAGAGAGACAGTACATCTGCCAGCATTCCCTGGTCTTCCTTTCCCAAAGACCCGTATTCCAAATCTAAAGAGCATGTTCCCACCATCATTTCTCCATGTGTCTTCTGGCCTATAGCTTTACCAGTCCTCCTTCTTTGTTTTGCTAGGAAAACACATGTGGCGGTTCTCAATAAAATGTTATTTATATACATATAAAAATATACATTTTAAACCCCCCCCAATTTTAACCCCACCCTTATTCTGAAACACAGCATCACAAACCGCTTCAGCATGTCATTTAAAGAAGGGAAAGCCTGAAAAGTTGTCTTAATTTATTCCAAAAGTAAGGTTAGTACAGAAGTGAAATAAAGCAATAAGTTACAGCCAATGGGTCTGTATAATTAAAATTTTATGTACCACCTTAACAATCCCTCTTCTCATATTTATCCCCTATGTATGCATTGGCCACAAACATTTACATAGATGATAGCTAAATATTAATCTTTCCCTGAAATTGTTATTGTTCCTCTGTCAGTATCATAAAATTCTGCTAAGCCCAACTTGCCAAAACACCACCTAACCACAGGCACTGAGGTATCTGTTACCTTCTTTCCCATCAATGTGGAGAAGCACCTGGAATTCGGATTCCTCTCTGGAGATGCCTTTTGGTTTTGAGGCTTAAAGTTAACATAACTAGGGTGATTTAACATTATCTCAGCTAAGGTTACTTCAAATGAGGGACTTCAAATCTATCCCTATAGGGTGGTGGGTTGCACCAAGGCCAGCTTCTTGCAGGGTGCTTTGTCAAGGCATGACAGCTGCAGCAATCTGATGCATGGTGTGCTGTTTCCTCTGCTGCCGCTCTTTCTAAAGGCAATATTCATCCTTCCACTCAGAAATGAAAATGAAAGCTAGTGTGTGACAGAAGGTACAGTATGATGCAAAGCCCTTCATGTCATAGCAAAAACAGCTTATAGACAGCATGCCAGTGATGATATCATTCACAGACAACAATTAATTTGGAAACTGGAAGGGAGAAGCCAATATCCCTAGTGTTACATGATTTTGTACTGAAAGGCACTTGCATAAATGTACACATGCACAGGAATGGAATTAAACGCACTTAGTTTTGGGGCTGAACACAAGAAAATGTACAGTTGGGAACAACTTTGCTTTGGTCAGTAGACAAGATAACTTGCTTTATTCTTGAATTTGTTATTGAACATGCATTAATATTTCCTGATTTTTGCAGACTTAAGCAGCAAGCTGGATATTAACAGAGGGCTTTTTTTCTCCTTGAATGTGCATCTTTTCTGAACTATTTATTGCCTTGGTAAAAAAGAAAACCTTAAATTACTATTAAATACACCTTTAACTGAACCAAGGATACAATGTGATGAGCAGCTATGTATTCTGGATGAACTCTGAATAGTTGCTTGCAGTCACATGTTCATCCCTTCACCAAGACAATCTACTGGACTTCAGGGAGCATATATATATATATATATATATACACACATATATTGCTCTCTGTGTATATAGATGCTGCATATATTACTGCTTCCTTAAAATAACAAGCAGAGCCATGAAAAAAAATAAAGATGAAAGACATAATTGCTAGTTTGAAAATTAAACATATATTGAGGTGGAAGAAATTCCCATTATTTACTTAAGGCCTGATCCAAAGCTCTTTAAAGTCAGGGGAAAGAACTTCAACTGCACAAGGATTTAAATTGTGACCCTACAGCTCGATGTTTCAGAAAATTTTCTGGGAAAGGAGCACAAAAAAAGCCTACTTAGAAGTGGGGAGGGAAGTGGCCTCCTTGATTATCCCAAACCATTTTTACCTGTGGGACAGTCTTGATCTTAGCTTACAAGGACATGCATTTTTTTATCACATCTGTGCAAGAATGATCATTCTAAAACACATTCTAAAACACACGTGGATCAAGTGTAGGAAAGAGCTAGAGCAGGATATAATGCAATTTGGGTAATATTTACATGAATGCTGTAACTAGGATAGGACACCTAAAGGAGCTATGTTTGTGACACCTTCAGAGGCTCTGTCTCAGCCCATTCTGCAGCTCAGGCCAGCAGTCTTTGTACCACAGGTTTGAGGGCATCGCTGGTACACCATGCGCCTCTCCAGGCCCATGCTGCTGAAACACAGAGAAATTATCAGTCCAAAGGAAAACCAATACTTCTCAGGATTTCCAGCATTCTGTCCCATATTGTCTAATATTTCCACTGCAACTAAACAGCTCATCCAAAATATAGGATTAGACCTTTTTAATGATAACATTTTTCCTCCATATATAATGACATTTGGGTTTTTTTTGTCTTTTTGTTCTTATGTGTGTTCTCTATGAGTTGTAAATTAGAAGATTCTCTTTACTAACAAGTCCATCCATTATTCTGACTGTATATTAAGTTACCATTAAGTTTAGCATACCATAAGACTGAAGTCCAAATATTACCTCTTGAGAACTGATGCTATGTGACACCAACACAGAACCCTCCTATAGACATTTTAATATATTGGAGAACATATAGCTTTCCATTTGAGATCCAAGAGAGACAAAATCTGAGTTGAAAGGCTGTAACACGCTTGAACAGAAATCCTAACAAAATGTCTCTTGAAGCTTTCTCCTCCTTCACTGCTACATTATTTGCTCAATGACCATTGCAGATCATGGCTCTGCTGTCTGCAATCAAACCAAAACAACTTGCAAGTTTATCAAGACTTTGTATAGTATGTATCCTTGGTCCTACATTTCCCTCAACAAGAAGTACAGCAAAAATAGCACTTTAGCCACCATTGATTCAAAAAGTCTGGCTCTGTGTAACTGACAGAGAATCACAAATTTTAATCATTAATAAAATTTAATTTGTTGTATAAAATTATGATACTGAACTTTTCCTGCCCTGTTTTGATTGTAAGTCATCTGAGGAAAGAATAAAGAAGGAATTTAGTGTTTGCTTGTAAAATCACTGGAAACAGAAACCTGAGCCAGCTGAAGTCTTACAGTAAAAAAATTTCCTCACCACCATATTGCTACTGTTTAATTGTTTATTACTTTGAAAATGTAGTCCCAATAGTAATGTTAAAATCTGGTTCTATGCCAACCAAGGCACACAAGGTAGAGTTGGAAAAGATCCAGTTAGTTTACAGCATTGATTTTGCAGTGTCAAACAGCAAATGTTTACTTTAAATACAAAGACATCATAATATCTTGTTTAAATTAAATGCTGAAAATATAAACAGACTGAGACAATTTTTTATTTTTTTAATATTTAGACTCATGGTAGTGGAAACAGCTTGCAATATATGGGTAAAACTAAACAGATACAGTGATATTATTCTGGGAAACCTAACTTTTACCTTCAAGAGCCTGTGTCCTGGCAAGCCAGCTGAGAAGTTCATCTGCTTAAACTTCAGAAACCAAATTTAAAGAAAAACTTCCAAGAAAAGAAGTCAGCAATGCAAAGCAGGTGTGGGGAAACATCAGCTTTTGCATAAAGAGCAATTTTCACAGGAAATATAGGCTGTTTGACTGCCAATTCTATTTACAGTATCCTCAGGTTTAGGCCCCCTCCATATTTTTACTAGAAGTACCCAGAGTAGTATTTGGATGCCCAAATCAACTCCATGGCTTTTTAGAATGTAAAGGAGTCTCCTAGGAGACAGCTGTGACATTTCTCTCAGCTCTTGATCTCAAAAGCCTAGTAACAAACAAAGATGTTGTTCACCACTTCTAGTAACAATTTCTTCCCCCAAATGCTGATATTACCATCGCCACAATTTTCACTACAGTGCATCAGAGCATGGTGACTTGTACTCTATATGCAGAAAGCAGCATATTCTTTGAACATCTATTTTTCTCCCAGGTTGAACAGTGTGTTAAGGAGTTCTTAATGTAATGTCATGTTCTGCAGTGCATTTCACTCAACATGTTTGGCACACATTCATTGGAACTTTTCACTGAGCTGTGGCTTTATTTATTCTCAAGTTGCTGTTTTACCCAGCTCCTCATTCTTGCCCTCCTTTCTAGGATAAATCCTAAAGGAATACCAAAAAAAACCCCACAGTCACTCCACAGTCTTATTATTCTTCTCCCTGAGCCCTTATCAGATGGCTGGTGCCTTGCTGGGAATGGGCAGTACCATCCCTCAAAGGTAACTATAACTCACATGAGAAGCTGGGCCGGAGCAACTCCTCCAAGCTTCAAAACCAATGCACACAAAGCAGCATGACCAAGACTGCAAAAAGCCACTCTCTACCCTGCAGCAGTGCACCTCTCCCAATGCCTTGTGGGTCTGTGGCAAGCAAGTCTCCTGTGTAGTCTCTGTGTCTCTAACAAGTTATTACATAGCCTTGTCAAAAGCAGTGGGTCTATTTTCTGTTTTAAATTTAGTAGTGTACCCATTTTCTCTACTTCTTTTGGGCAAGAGAGTATATTCTTTCGCATGAAGGCTAGCACATTTTTATAATACTTAAGAAATTACAAGACAAAGTTACATATTTTTAGGTTAGATTGTATGTTGGAAAAGAATTCAATCTTTTCTTAATGACGTTACTAGAAACATGGCAGTACATGAAATGGAATGTAAATACCTGAAATTTTTTTAACCATATTATTTTTAACCATACCATTCTGAATGATCTGAAACTGCTTTCCAAATTGATGTATGAATAACATGGCTTAGCTGCTAAAGCCACAGGAGAAACTGCTGTACCACAAATGGATTAGCACAGCTTTTTCCTGACAGAGTGTGTTTGTTATGAACTCTTCAATAAAATATTGTATTTCAAAATACTGGGCTTTAAAAAACACATTAGCAAAGGCTCAGTCTCTGTCTTCCAGCCAAAAAAGTCCTCCAAACTGTTTAGAAGGGGGTATTGTATTTTTCCTTGGTTACCCAAAATACAGTATTCAAAGACAGCATTATTCAGAAGCTATCGAGTGGGAACAAATGTCTCTGTCTTCAAGTCCCAGATAACTTTGATGACATTAAGAGAAATGTAACATTTCAAATTGCTCCGTCAAAATCAATTCCTATAAATATGTTCTTAGCATTATAAGAAGTGGATATTTGAGCCTGTGTAAAGAAACCACTCATAATAGAACACAGAAAAGAACTTACAGAGGATTCTTCACAGTGGCTGCTGACTTTACAGAAAAGTGAGTTTAAGATTCAGGAATGAAGAAGGAAGGCAAAAGAATCACGGTACATGGTTATCAAACATTGCAACATCTGCTGAGTCCAAGGTACTGTCATTTTAAGCAAAAAATATTATTTGGATTGATAGAGAAGCTACCTTTTGTGGAGATGCACCCTCATCTTAATCTGTGCTTCAAACACACAGGCTAAAGATTACCTTCAGTACTGTTGCTGCAGAGACTTTGGTAAAGCTGCCACAGAAGGTTGCACAGACTGATTACTGAACTCCCATGGCTGCCTTTGGCTGTCTTCTGTCCTGCAGCACATAAAGATGTTTAAATCTGTGCTACGGGAGGCCAAGGAGTTGCCCAATGCCAATGCAGAGTCCTGACATTCTTGCTTTCTTTCTTACCTTGCATGTGCATAGAGGCAGGAAGCTGACTTGACCTGCAATTATAGGGGTTTATAGCTTTCTTTCAGCACACCAGAAAATAAATCAAAGTCAAAAAATCATACTATTTCAGCTTTTCGTATAATAATCTTGTTTACTGGTTGACAGGTACTAGAAAAATAAAAAATAAGCCAGATTTCATACAATTGCAGTGTAATGCAGAGTGCTCTATCAAAATACAACTCAGTAAAGAGCAAAGACCAAAACTGACTGCTTTCTTTGGATTTAAAATATGCAAGCTACCACAGTTTATACACCCCAACAAAGTAAAACATTGAAACACAGTGTTTATTTGCAGGCTTGTAATGTTGCAGGTGAGGTGACACATGAAGTTCAGTTCATGCTCCCATACTTAGTTGGGTCAAGCTGTGAGTTTGCTAATCACACAGTGACACCCACAAAAGACGTTTTGGATTTGTGCTGAATTTTGGTTGTTTTTTTGTTTTGTTTTTGTTTTTTTTTTTACTATTTATTTATACATAGCTCCCTGTGTTTTCCTGCTGTTCTTGTTTTGAAGAACAGTATTCTTGCATTGTGATTCAGCATTGTTCTTGTATTGCTGATCTGTGTGCGCAGCATGAATCAAAGATGCTGAACAGAGGCTAAAACAATTTGAATAAGTACCAAGACATGAACAATACTAATACTTAGTCCTGCAATATTTTGTTCAGTCCAGTTTGATCCACAAAGCAACCATTATTATAAGTTTAGGAAGTGACTGGTGTAATTCAAGTAATTGAAGTTATACATGAGCTTCAGGGCAATTGTACTCTAAGGGCAAATAGAATTTTCTGACACTGCATCTCTTGTGAGAAGCTGCATTAAACATCCTCACTCCCCTTAGGATACCCTGTGTCTTTGAAAACAGGAAAATACATTTATTGATGTAAACAACCTCCCCTGTTCCCTTCACTAACAGGAAGGATTAATAGCTAATCATATTTTGATATTAAATTTAAGAATTCTCTGCAGGGGTAGAAGTGCATAGTCAGTTGAAAGTGTCAAGATGGAGGGGAAAAAATGGAAATTATCTATTCAGCTTAACTCAAAACCAATCAGAAACGTAGTTCATGTCTGTATTACCTTAACTATTAAGCAAAGATCAAAAAATCCAAACAAAACCATGGAATATTAGAGACAGACCTTCCAAGGTGCTTCCAAAGATGCATTTGTTAAGGCTGTACACGTGCACACTTCTTGCCCGGAAAAGCTCATGATCAGATAGATTGAAACAGTGCACACCCCACACATAGCAGAAGCTGATTTTTCATTTTAATCAGCTAATGCACAAGCTAGAGCACCAAAATGATGTATTTTTATTTATTTTTCTTTTCAGTAGAAAAAAACATAATTGAAGCCGGAATAAGCTATTGAATATTCTACTTACTATTTTTTACATTTAATTGACAAAATTAATATAAGTACATTGTACCTTGTCTGGGTATGTCTCACAAAAGAAAAAAAAGACCAGAGGGAAATGCTGGCCAGGGAAGTAAATCGGACTTTTCCAGCCTCATCAAAGTCAGGCATGGGTCATAATCTTAATGCAGAAGAAATGTTGTTCTGTAATAAGTATGCTGCACAGGACAACAGGCAAACAGGATATAAAGAAAGATGAAAAGAAGTTAAATCCTGAACATGCTCTTTTATAAAGGAACTCATCAAGTTATTTATAAAGTTTTGTTCATAGATTTAGACTTTAATTTCAGAATTTGCTTTGTGAATGAGAATTACAGTTGAAGAGCTGTGAAGAAAGGAGTCACCTTGAAATTGTATGAGGGAATAGATACAAGATTTCTCCATCTGCTTGCTTGTATGGGGTCTCAGTTATTTTTCAGTAAATACGTAGCTTGGCCAATTCTCATTTTTCCTGTAATTTATCTCCAGTTAAGGCACTCCCTCTCTTTTTTTTGGTCTTCCTTTTAAACCCTTTTTAGTCGCCAAGATTAGGACTGGTTTTAGTCCAACCTTATGAGAATGCTTTCATGTTGCTTGTATTTGTATGCAGTAATTACAAAAAGATTTTCTTAACCCTTACCCACTGATCCCTAAGAAGCCTTAAGAGCAGCTTTTCCATGAGAGAGTCCAGTCGGCTGTGCTTGCAGACCACTTTCTAATGTTTTTTAACCTTATGTCATTTGGACTTCCCTTTCCAAACAGATACATTTCAGTAAGTGGCTCATTAGCATTACATAGGAGAAGAATCCTTATTTTTTTTCCTTTTAAAACCGCCGTATCCTTAGCTATCTATCTCTGGTGTTTGTACTGATATTACAGCCACTTCAGTAAATTGAAGCTCTTCCACAGATCTCTACTCCAAATCAGCGCCAGCCTCAATTCTTTGGCTGAGGCAAATGCCAGACGTTGTTTATACAGTGGTAATCAACATGGTAAATTTAGAATATACCAGAATAAATTATGATAAATTTGCTGCCTCAGGATAAAGATAACATACGGTTGGAGTCAGTGGTTATCTCTTAAAAAAGGGGAAATTGATGAACAGACATTTTTTTTCCTTCCAGGCTATCATAATAAATATTTTTCCCCCTCTGGGATTTGTAGAAAAAGAAGATGGGACATGTGGATCTCATGAACTCTGATGCTAAATACAGCTACAACTTCTGAAAGACTGTCTTCCCTATATTTCAAGTTGAACTTCACATTCATTCCTTAGCATTAAGACTTGTTGGTTTTTTTTTTCCCTGCCATCTCTCCAGAGGTTAGGAATGAACTGTGTGCCATCAGGGAGCAAAGCAGTAGAGTACGCAAGCACCTGATAGCATGGATGCTTTTCTTCCCTCACCTCAGCAGCATGTCTTGCAATTGTTACCAGAGGGGATTCCAGAATCATCAGCTAGTGGAAAATAGGTGGTGATGGGTGTTGGTTTGGGGGGCTTTTTTGGTACCTTTCTTCATTTTGGTGTTTTGTTTTAATTTATTTATTTGTTGCTTTAGTTTATTTGCTGTTCTGTTTTTTTTTTGGGGGGGGGTGTTTTGTTTTGTTTTGTTTTGTTTTCGGTTGGGAGGGAGAGGATGCTGGGCTTTTTTGTACATGTTTCTTGGTTTTTGTTGTTTTTTTTTTAATTTAAACTAAGAATATTTATTTAGAAAAAACATTTTTTCCTTGACCCTGGGATTGCACTTCCTTTTTCCTTAGTGTACAAGAGCTTTTTAATGGAAAGTTCATTTACCTGGAGAATGAGTTTCCAGAAAATATCCGTTCCAAACGCAAACTATCTCCAGAGTAGACTGAAATATCTCTTGCAAATATTTGTACTTGGTCCAATATTTATGGGAGGAAAAAATACATGCTAGTGCTCAGTGTCTAACTTTGGCAAATCTGCTGGGGAATGAAGATAATTACGACCTAGATAAATCCTAACTACCTGGAAGCATGGCAATCCTCCATAATAGGTATTATCTGTCTGTACTGGGAAATCTTAGTAAGTAAAACACTGCAGCTAGAATCCACTTACAGAGTGTGCAGTCAACCTTTTGTTAAACTAGCAGGCAGAATTGAGTTTCTTCAATTTCATTTTCCATGTCTGCCTTTCAACTCCACCAAACTTTATGTGTTTAAGTCCAACAGGCTTTAATAGGATTTAAATGCACACTGCTTCACTGAGGAGGAAAGGGATTACTCATGTGCCTATTCACTTGAATTATGCTTTTTGCTGAATGGAAGAGTTTATGTGCTACTATTCTAGTGCTGAGAGAAGATGTGAAGGTAGAAGTCTGAAGCCTGAGCACACTTTGTTGTGTCTCCAGGTCATGGCAAGGACGATGAGCAAGCAACGCATCTTCATCTACCTCTTGATACATTGTTAGAGCAGGGGAGATCCCATGCAGAGCAGATGCCTCCAGGCCAGGAGGTACCCATCTATCCAGGTATTCACAAATGTGCCAAAACCAAATGAGCTGCAGTCAGACTGTGCTGCCCAGAGTTACCCAGAAGATAAATGGCACACTGCCAGCTGGTTACACAATCTTAGAAGCTGCTGTAGTTTTATTACACTACCAGAATGATACAAGAGAAGGAAAATTCCAGCATCACGTCTGGTTTTGTTGAATAAAATAATACTTCCCATTTTCCAAAACATCTTAGACATTAAGAAAAATCTTAGCAGCACCAAGTATGGTACTGGTTACAGTATCAGGGGGGTTCTGGTGAGAATCTGAACAGGACCCACTTGTCTTGCTGTGCAGAGGGCTGCTGTGGTGAGCATCTATATTCCTGGCAACCTGAAGGTTCAGAAAACCCCATCACTCATCACTAAGCCCATTGGAGAGAAACTAGAAGCACTTACTCCCCTGTACCTTGACCATTTCAATCTTTTCCCACATGCCTCATTCTCTTTTGTTTTCCCCCCTCTCACTCACTGCAGCCACACAAACGCCATAACATTTCAGAAAGATATTTACAATCTCAGGCATCCAAGTGACCAGCATTTCCCTGTGACCTTCTCACCCTATCATTTAGCTGTCAAGTTTTTCTATGTTATGTTCTTACAGAAATTTTTTCTTAGGCTGATGGAGCTTAAACACAGCCATTCCACTGCTCAAAATGGGAAAGTTTACATTTGGCTGGAGTGCGACTGCACTGTGGAAGCAGCATACCAGGTACCTGGCACAAGTGCCTAACCCTGTAAACCACAGCTTAACCTGACAACACAGAGCACTTGGGAAACTTAACATATTACTAATCTGTAAAGATGACTTGAAATTTTCATTAATTCCTGCCTTTAACCAGGTAAATTATGCAGATAGTTACTACCACTCCTAAAATTAAGGCATTTGTCCTTTTCATCATATTGAAACTCAATAGAGAGGTTTAAAACATATAACTTGATAGGGTGGGGTTTTTTTCTGGTGTTATTTGAGAAACAACCCTTGCATTTGGAAGCCGTGTTTGCACTTAAAAAAAAAAAATCTTTAATTCACACAGAAAAAAATACCACCATATGCAATCTGGAATATGGTATAAATGAACTACTTAAATTGTGTTTCAGAGATGATTATTGCATTAGCATAGGCAGGGAATTCAGTTGAAAAATGCCTCTAGAGAGAATAAAAGTAGTTAAAAAAAATCTAGTTTTAAATTTCTTTGCTTCCAAAAGCCTATAGGAATGATGAGCTTTGAAACACTTAAAGAAATAATGCAAGGCAACACTGAAAATTTGCCCAGAGAACTAGGAATTCAGACAGCCTTTTTCTGATTCAAGTGTTCATTTATGCATATATATATATGTGCATATATGCACACATATTTTGGTAGGTAGATCAATTTGCATTTAAGTAAAAAAACTGGAATTGCAAGCCACTGCTGGTTCTTACTGGATCTACTTTCCATCAGGAATCACTGAGATACTGCTGTTTCCAGAGACGCCAACTTAGCTCCTGTCCTGGAGTTGTCAAGCAAGCATGGATGAAGAGTTGGCAGATAGCCTTGATACACTCGCTGTAGTGTACTGTCTGTTCCATCAGCTGTGTTCGTTTTTCAGGGTGCAATCATTGTAATTGCTCATTCTGCAATTAGAAGTTTCAGTGTGAATAAGCCACACTCAGTTTGAAGAATGACCATTCACATTGGTTTCCTGTTTTACTTTACTGCTTGAAAAAACATGGCAGCGACTCAAAATCTAAACCCAGTACGGAGCCTCCTCATCCTAGCTGAGGTAGATCCTCCTGTGAGAAGACAGACTGAATCTTGAAGAACTTGCAGTCTTTCAGAGGGATTTGCAGACAAAAGCCAGGTAAGTGTTTTGCTTTTCCTGAATACTCTCCATAAATGTGTACAGGACACAGAAAAAAAAGTGCTACTGTGCAGCATGTTATTTTATGGGTGGAAAACAGGCAGAAGAGTATTTAAAAAGTAGCAATCAAAGTATTTTAATAAATTTGAAATCTGAGCCTAACTGAACTGGCCAAGGTTACACAGGAAGGCTCTGACCGAATGGGAAAATGAATGCATGTCTCAAAGTCCCATGTCAGGCTCTTAGAAGCTCACCTTTTCCCACTCAAATTGTGCATTAAAATATTCAGAAAAGCCTCCAATTGCAGGAAGCCTAAGTTTCAGATAGGCAGTTCTGGTGACTCTGAAAAGATGTACCAAGTGTAGGGGACTTACCAGAAAAGAAAGAGTTAATTCCATACACACAGAGTAAAGACAGAATATATATCAAAGCTTTCACACTTTTTTCCATTCTGTATTTTGCTCTGTACTTTAAAAATGTATTTAAACTGAAAGACCATGTATGAAAAGGAAAACTTCACAAGCAGATAAGTCTTCTAGAGCTGAATGTCTGCCAAGACAAAACTGTGTGGTTTATTTTAAAAGGAGGAGTGGTTATCACTCAGAACACACCATTTCTGTTTAAGCAGTGGAGTCAAAATTAATGTTTACAGTTTTTACATGTCATTAAAATACAACTTTCTAGAAATAAAATCTCATTTTAGCCTATTCTGAAGAAAAGAAAAGAAGTCATAATTTTATATTGAGGAAAGTTTTCAGTTCAAAAGGAAGTATATTTTTAAACACTTCTGTGGAGAAAGGAAACTCTGATACAAGGAGCTCTCACATGCAGGTGTTACATATTATAATCTATATTACAGTACTGTATTATCCACACAAGACCAGGTACAAAGAAAAACTTCTGGACTTTATTCAAGTTTGTGGGCTTGATTCTAACTTTATTTAGAGCCTCCATAGACATGAGTACTTCTACTGGCTTCAGTGAACCCTTAGACATTGGCATAAGTAAGAGGTATTAAGACTCTCACTTGTTTTTAACTCTCAGATGTGAGTGTGCAAGGTTAAAAGCTCAGAAAATTGTTTTGTATTTACCATTATCAATCAAGAGTCACAAGAATTGAAGACCTCACATTTCTTACAATTTATCTCAATGTACCTTGCCAAGATATGGTTTAGTGTGAGGTGTCCCTGCCCATGGCAGGGGGGTTGGAACTAGATGATTTTAAGGTCCTTTCCAACCCTAACTATTCTATGATTCTATGACCAACATGAATTTCTCACTCTATTTATAAGAGCAGAAGCAGGTTTTGCACCAGGGGCAAAAACGGATCAATTCAGAGGAAATCAGGAAGAAATGCAGATTAAGATCCGTGAAAGAAAGAATCATGTCAAATCCATATAATCTCCTTCAAATACCACCACCAAAACAAACAAACAGAAAAAAAGCACACTTGTAAAACTTCTCCTTTTCTAAGTACTATTCACTACTGAAGTATTGTAAGGGTCTTAATTTATGTCAGCTGGGGGGGAATCTTAGTTACTCAAAGAATTTATTTTAGTCATATAATGAGGAAACTTAACTTCATGCCTTTCTTCTTTATGTCTAAAAAATGAAATCATTTCCATCACTCCTTCACTTGTCAGTAACGAAACTCATTCGTTCCAGGCACTTGAAAATCTTTTGAGAAACTCAAGCTAGTGCCCAGGAAAGGAGATAGGGGGTTGCCACTAGGTGGCAATAGAAACCCCTTAAATAAACTACTGTTAACACACACTATGCTATTCAATAGCTATCAATTTCAACTAAAAGTGTTGAATCGAAAGGAAGCAAACAAAATTTCCTATTGATCATTAAACCCCTTAAATTTTCAGTGCAATTTTCTCTAAGATTAATAGGAAACAAGTGATGCAACATTACATTAATTTCTCTTACTTATCTTTTTATTTTCTCCCAAGATCATTATCTAACGTGCCCCATAGTAGAGAAAGTATTTTCAATTATTATTTCAGCACTATAGAAAAGTATTGTGATAATTTCTGTTGTGCTTAATAAATTTAGTATTTTGCCATCACTACAGAAGTCAGATGGCTGAAATTATTACTTTTCTGAGTTTGGAAAATATTAACAGACTAAAACCAAACTACTACTGGCATAGTTCATGATTGCATTAGACATTTGGTTCTCAAGTTCTAAAATCTCAGTGACTCTTGCAGAAGACCTAAGAAGAAAATTAGTCTTCAAATTAGATCTTAAGTTACATATCCAAAAATATATTAAATTAAGAGGTCATCATTTCAAATTTAGCACAAGTGTTTCTATGCTGGAAAGTTCTTTTCATCTGTGCAACTCACCACTGTGCTATAAATTTCACACTGCTCATTTTTACAGGTAGGTTGTGTGTTAGCAAAAGTAAAAATCACAGCCTAAAGCACATCCACATTATAACAGAGTTAAGATTGTAGAGCTCAGATTGCATAAAGATACAAGTGCATAAATTTGGTGCTTCTATTTTTGAATCCTGTTTTGTCCAACTTCAGCATCATTTTAATACTTTAATATTAATATGTCCGTGGTTTGTTTTCATTCAGACACCAGAACCTCCTGCACTGAACTCCTCCTTGTCATTATCCAACAACTCAGCATATGAGACTTTTACCCCAGAGTGCTAGGACTGCATGGGCAGGACCAAGGGCTGCTTTCAGTTTGGTAATGGCAACCAGTGTGCCTAATCCAGCCTACTCTTTTCTCCTCCTCCACTACACCTTCTTCCTCAGGTCTCACTTATTCCCTCTGCCCTGCCTTCCTCTACTTCACAGCAATGTGAACTTGGGGTTACATTACCATGTTAATGTTCCCAGATGACAGCATTTCTCCAGGGGATTGCCAGACAGGGAAGGGAAAATGTAATAAAACTGAACCTGAATTAATTTTTAATGGAAAAGATCAAGGAAGTACCTGTTCTTTAGGTACTCCACTGCTTTCTTTTCTTAAATAGATCTTAACAGATATAGCAAATTATCACAAAAAAATAAATGTACAGTGGAAAAACTCAGCCTGCCTGTAGACATTCTTGTAATTTGTTAGAGAACAAGTCCATCAGAGTAAAAATCCAAACACACCACTTTGGGAAAATGGTGTGACAAATTTGGACACCCATTGTGCCAAAAATTCATTAACACATTAATTTCATCTCTAAAAGACAGCAAACCAGAGCAAGTCATCAACTTTTGAAAAAAAAGAGTCCAAATACGAATTTTGAAACATCAGCCTATTTTCTGTTTACAATGTCATGTACTTGCCTTAGGAGCACATATTTTTCAGCAATATTTTTGCCTACAGCTTTGAAATACTTTGAATACATTTTGCCTACAGCTTTGAAATTGAAAAGCAATATAAAACTCTTAATTAAATAGAAATATGGTCACAGGCACGCACACAAACACTGACTGACATCTGCAGATGTTCCTTCAAAAATGTGGCTAAATATTCACTTAGGAAAAATCTGGCTTAAAATTTGAAAACATTATTTTTCTGTGTGCAAGTGGCAGAGAGTCACACTTTTCATTCTTTAGCAGCATAATTAATTATGGTGAGGATTTGGAGGTGACATAATAGCATAAATCTAATTAAATAACAACAACAACAAAAAAAAAAAAGGTAAAAGGTTGCAATGAACACAGATCCCAAACATTTACATAAAATCTGAAGTGTTCAGGGTGTGATTTGTTTTTCCAGAATTTCTCCACAGTCAACATTTATAAACATGCAGCAAGAAGATATTTAAGGTATTCTTCCTGCTCCTGCTCTCTTGTTTAGTCTCCTTGGTTGTTCAGGCCTTGTGGATATGGAACTGTAAAGCATTTACGGGCACTGGTACTAACCAGGCAAAAAAATGATTCAGCAAGGTTGCAATATGAGTGATGAATGTAATAAGAAAGAAATCACATTTAAAAGGTGTTGTTTTACTGCTAGGTTATCAGGAGCAAGAGTAGCAAAAACCTACGATGTACAAAGATGCAGATGAAACTGATATGTTCTCAGATTTACATCAGGCAGTTTAAAAATACACATATTTGACAAGTAGACAACAAGCCACCCAGGGAGCTCTTTTAGACAAGAGCTCATTTAAGTCTTTAAGCAGGCTTGTAAATTCACTTAAAGTGTCACATATAAACAGGCTTTCTTTAGCCCATGCACCTCTCCTCTGTCTGGGAACACACAGTAACAGGCCCTCAGGAAAGGAAGTTTTTTTTGGTTTTAAACTAAGGTAAGATAATGCATTGCTAAAAATCTGATAGAATTATGCCTGTGTCAAACAACTCACAGAAAGAAAAAGAGCAAGATAATGCTGGCCTTTTATACCATCACCTCTTTTCAAAATGCTTCTCTGTGGAGCCTCTTATTCCATTTGTTTCATCCACTTTTTTCTTTACCAGACCTCTTGAAGAAACAAGAATAAAGAGAAATAAGCTCAAGTAATGATTCATGTCTTATATCTCATTCTTCCTCAGACCAGGCAGCAAGAAGCAGTGGCAGAAAACAGAGCAAGAGATAGAGAAGCAGAAGGAACACCTGTTCCCCAGCTACCATGGAAAGATGCTCCACCTGTGTAGCAATTGGAGTAATCTAAAATGGTGAACCATTTTTCCTCTGTAGGTAGGAATGGGGATCAAGTACATGGAGAGATCATCCCTGCTAAATGAGGAGTTTCTGTCACAGGAAAGGTCTGAAGTGTTTGCAGATCTGGCACGTGTAGGTAGTTAGGGCCTGGCGGCCAGAAGATATCACGCTGTACGGAAAGATAGAGCCCCCAAGATAGAGCCCCCTGTTTAATAGCCAATAGTATGTAGCTTGTGATGTAAGCAGACGGAAGTGACGCTGTAAACCCAGAGTATATAACGCTGTGTTGCGAACTAATAAACGCCATTTGCCGTCCACCACACTGGTGTCTGTGAGCTGATGGCCTGAGCGGCCTGGGGTTGGTCGCCGTGCCGTTCCTGAACCAGGTCACCACGCCTTGCGAAGGCAACAGGCACGTCTTCAGCATCTTCAGGTTTCAAGTTTTAGTCAGGTTATGGCATTCAATGCTAGCTCAAAGGGTGAGGAGCTTTATAATTTGTGGAAGGTTTCTGTGTATGTCTCCTATCTGAAGCAGAAAAACAAAACTTTTGCTGAAGGAGAAGTCCACAGTAGTAGGTAGGGTAGGGAGGGGTACTGAGTTCTGATCAGCTCAAGAGAGAATGAGACTGTTAGAAAAACAGAGCCCCAGTTCCTAAAATTTTAACTCCTCAAGCTGAGGCAGCTTCAGAGTTGACTACCACACTCGTCCAGTCACTTCTCTGCTTGGAAGGAAACATTTCGTAGAGCATAGTCCAGCTCTTCAGCTGCTGCAGCTCACAGCCCACCACGTTAATTGGCTAGAATCAAGCTGAAAACCAGCCCCAGCACATACATACCTCCAGAGCTTAGCTGGCACCACTCTGCATTTCACATGACCTCCTAATATGTGCTTATTTTCCTGGTGGAAAAACTCAAATTCTGAGACCTCTCTGGTGTTAAGAGGCTTTTAAAGGTTTTGGTTTCTTCCCATTAGGGTCTGATAGTTGTCACAAAGTGCAGTTGTATTCTGGGACAAGGCAGGTACGGGGGTTCTCACCCAGCTCCCACTGAACATTTTACCTGCATTAAAGGATGTCTACCTGTGGCCTTCTAACGATGCAGGGCTTTGCATCTCTTGAAGTTATTTTGGGAATAACATCCTCGCTGCTGTTAAAAGGCTTTGTTAGTCTTGTCTTTATGCTCAGTGTAAAACAATGCAGTTGGCATTTTATTCTGTTTATGTAACAGTTTTTTAATTTATTAAAAGTGTTTTCTCACCCAGAAAACATTTGAAGCATTTCTCCAGATATTTGTCCAATCTTTTATTCTGTTATTCAGGGCTGGCCCAGATAAAGCTATGCTTTTTCTTGAATGAAATGACCTTTAGTTCCCTCTTTTGTACTCAAATACATTTCTTTTCTGTTTTGACTTATGTGAAAAACAACGTAATGACATCTTCCAAAAAATTATACAAAACTGGTTGTAAATAAAGACTATTTCCAGCTAAAGATCTTGAGTGCATTCCTCACATTAAGTCATTTCCAACTAGTACAGTTCTTTAAATAGATGAAATTGAAGGGCACAGTTGCAAGACAGTAACAAGTGAAATGTGTTGGTGGTTTTCTATATAAGCTGGAGTGAGCAGGACTTAAGAATTTATAAAAGTTCAGGTATGACAAAAAGATTGTTTAAATGTGGAGGAAAAAAGACATTTAGAAATATTTTGTGATCAATTTTAGGTAATTTCTTTAGTCATTCATTGTGGGAGAGAAAAAAAAAACACATACACAGCATTCTTGTTTACTTTCTGCAATACATCCATTAGGAATAGTTCCACATGATGGTAGGCTGTCTTTCCTGAAACACATTTTTAAAGAAAATTTTGCAGGAGAGAAATCATGAAAATACACCCTCCTCTAATACAGATACTTTCCTTTGACCAGCTTTTCATGGTCATGCGGACTGGTTTTGGTCTGATTTCCCTTCACATATGAGTTTTGCAATTTGCATCCTTACAGTCTTTGGTGAGTCATGCTTGATTTAAATCACTTAAGACCAAAGGTGGATCCCTGGGTAAAATCCAGGCCACATGGAAGCTGGTGGCAAGGCTCCCGTTGACTCTGATGGTGCTAAGATTTCATTCTTTCCTGTTTAAACAAAGGCTGTCCCCTGCAGCAGCTATCCCTCATACTTGGGAGAAACTCTAGGGCCGAATCAGCAATTTCACAACTGTTTCACAACCTAAAATAGGCTGAGATATTTAAAAAGTTTAGGGAAGGAAGATAAATTATTTAAAGATATACAAAATAAGTATGGGCTGAACTTTTGAAAGGTAACATTTATAGGCTGGCTGTATGGAAAAACATCCTGACTGTACATTAATCAATCCTGAATAGAGATATTAAACAAGGGCAAAATTTTCAGACTCAGATGCCTAAGTTCAGATTTAAAACCACAGTTAAGAATTTAGTTTTAAGACTACCTGGCTTGAAAAATATGGTTCTAATCCAGATTTATTGTTTTGTGTTTTCTTGTGGACTTCACAAACTAAGGAAAACTACTGAACTGACTGAATGCCTTATCTGGTTTCAAAATTAATGCTGCAGGAGAATTTTTGTCATTTAACAATAAGACTTTCTCAGACAATTGAACAACCACAACCAATTCTCCAAACAACAACACACATGCACCAGAAGTCAGGAAAGTGAATGACTGCTGGGAGAATGCTGCCGGGAAGATGGAATAAAGGAGAACTATATCCTCCTTAAAGTTCTACTTTTAATATCTGCTATTTAAAGAAACACAGAACTTGAAAGCATTGTGGGGCTTCTCTGGAATTATGTGTCCTCATTCTTCAGAATAAATACTATTTTAGATCTTTGTTTTAAAACATATATTAAACATATTGCCATACTACAGTATATTAAAGAGATTTCCCATTTTAATAATAAAAATAACTCATATTAGTTTTAAAGTTGCAAGATGTTAACATCATATGGGAAACAGTTTAAAAGACAAGTGCTAAAAATAACCTTTAAAATATAGTGTACATTGATGTTTCAAAGATGAGTGAAAGTTACACTTGGCAAGAGCATTGGATCCTTTCATACACTGGATATGTTTAGCTTTGGTATTTTCTTAACAAATGGTTAGTATTGGGCCCTATGTCCCTGGAGGAAAGACATCATCCTGCAGTGACATGTTTCTATACAAACATACTCAAACCAAGGTCATCACTCACCTTCCTAAACCCTCAGCAACACAGGCTTAATTTACAGAGAGAAGCTGTATGAAGTGTGGGACTAGCAGATCCCAGGGTCCAGTCAAGGTCTGCCACTGAATTAAGGGAACAGATGGAGTGGCTCAAGCTAGAAGAGAATTTTTTTTCCTACTTTACCCATATATTTTCACATGCATCCCTAACTCATGCTTAACCCTTTGTCATCTAGGGAGGCATGTAAATTGAGAGATGTGAACACTGACTCACTTTTATGCAATACCTGGTATTCCCACATACACAGATGAATTCAACCAGCTCCACTGTGGTTTAAAGCTCCAATCTTCCCATTATAATTTTCAGAATAAATTCCTATGGACAAACTTGCTATTCAGACTCTCTTCATCAGATCTGTAAAGGACCAACAACATCCAAACTAAGTACAGTTTATGCATGATTTCAGTTCCTCCCTTTTTCTTCTTTGTATCTGACAGGTAAATATTTGAATTCCCAGGCTTTGTGAAAACGCATGTTGGCAGCCATAGACCACCACATGAAAATGGAACTATCAGTCTGAATTCTTTCAAGTTTACCAATTTTTCAAAGCAATAGTTACTGATATAGCAAGCCCTGAAATATACAAACTGCTAAAATCGTATTTCTTATGTCCCAGTACAACTATCACAAGTGTCTCTTCCCACAAAAAAGAAATAAGAACACTCAATGATAAAGAATGCACACATTTTAAGTGTTTTATTTTTCTTAAATTGCATTTTACTTTTTTTCCCTTTAATACTAATAAAATAGCTAAAAATCAAAGTTACAATTTGCTAGCTCAATAAGGGTCAGTTATCTACCTGAGTCTGTGAATTTTAAACACTGACACTGAAAGATGGCAGGCAGCCAGCAATCTCAGCAGTTTCTTTAGATATAATAGGAATAAACTCAGATTTACACTTGGGTTTTTTTCTTGATCTTGGCATCCTGCATGTCATAGCTCCTCTGAAGTGGATGATATCCTTTGCTCAGTGAATATCAGCAATATATAAACCTCTTCTTGTCTTCTGTCAAGACAGAGCAATCAGTCACAGCATGAAACAGAATTTTGGAAAACAGAGAATTCTGTCAATAAACAGGTAAAGATACAGGCCAGTTGTTACCTTACTGTGTATCTGCCTCTCTGTAGGAAAGTCTGGTGGTATAAACTTAGTGTCTGATTGCACAGAAAAGGAGGGGCTACCATATCTTATATTCCCACAACATCTGCTACTGGTCACTGTTACGGACTGGGGCTTTGATCTAATCCAGTATGGCTATTCATATGTCCTATAACTGCTTTCATAAATTAAAGCCATAGCCTTTCCCCTTGCCATCACTGTTGGTCATGCTGTTCAACATTCGTATATAACACAGGATATAGTTATCTTAGAAATATAATATGATGATGTACATTATTGGAAATTAATTTTTGAATCTTTAGTCAGCTATATGTACTTCAAAAAAGGACACAATTCTTCATCCATGTGAAATTATTAATTGTCTCAAATTACTTTGTAGAATTACTTAGTAGTGAAAATTTGTTGAGAAATCAGAACTGGCTCTATCGACTGCAAATTGTGAAAGATCAGTAATTTGCATTGTCAATGGTAATGGAACTCCATCTTAATTTTCTCAGTACTGTACATTAGCAAGGAGTTATTTACCTCTCAGGAACTGTACTTCTTTGAAATGTGTTATCCACATGTAGTCCATTCTTGGACTGTACGTGCTCCCTGTGCCTGAAGCTAGCCATGAGCATGCGTATAATAAAAATGGACTCCATGTGGACAATTACTCAGTGAAGAGAAGAAAGACATTTAGGTTGCAAAGTCAAGGAGCTAAAAATTAGGAAATACCAAATTTACTGTTGTCTGTGCAATGGTGACCTCAGTGAAGAAATGCATTATTTACTGTCACAGTGCAAGAAGTCTAATTCCCTTTCCCAAGTAAAGGAATGACCTCTATCTTCTAAATGTCTTCTTGCCAAGTGCTGAAAATACATGCAGCTCAGACAGAGCCAGAAGTAGCATTTTGAAATTACTATTGCAAAGTCAAAGGAAACAGCTTGTATCCTGTGGGGGGAGGGGGATAAAACCCCTGGAGTAACTTTCACTCCCTCTCTCTATAATTTATGTTACCTTGATTTGCATTCTGCTGTTTTTCAAATGCATACGATTCATTTTATATTCTTTTTCCTTCCTTGCATCCTGCTTGCTAGCTAGATCATCTGGTGCATTCTCATCCACTGAGAAATAAGTTCTCTGGGAGGACAAAGAATGGGCCTCCCTTCACTCAAAATAATACCTCCGCACTGCACTAGCAAGTGAAGGCTTTTTCTAGCTAGGATGCAGTTTTACACATGTGATGCAGTTTCTGCTGTTCCATAGTACCAGGATTTTCTTCTGACAGTCTTTACTCCTATTTTTTTTTGTTCAAAAACTGCCCAATTTTTACTCCATTTATCTTCTGACCTCCCTCTTCTTAGGTGTTTCCTTGTAGTGCTTGCTACGTAATTTAGACATCTTTTCTTCTCCCTGTTATTCCCATGCCTGGCAGTAACTTCTTGAAAGTCTAATTATCTTTATGACAGCACCTACAAAAAGAATTTAAGCTGTGTTACTGATTTACTCCCTATCCTTAATGTGATAAACACACTAGGAGAACTGAAGCCAGTGGTAGTGTCTGCCTTGTTACAATGGGCTCCACTTTTTTGACAAGCTGGCTCGTATTGTCTTTATAAAAAATAATACAGTCATATACATAATAGAGATAAATATTAATCAGACTTCTTTTAGAGCAGAATGGTCTGAATTTTGTCATAAAACATCAAGAACAGACATTCTTAATTTTGAAGTGAATATTTAAAAGATTAAGTGCCTAAGGCAAAAATGTGATTTATCATAAAAACATGAAAAAATCTGAATTTTTTGTTTTAGTAATTTATTTTCTTGGATTTAGAGCAGGGTCTTCATAACAGTTCATTTTTAGAGATGAACAATACCTTCTTAATAGGTGGGAATGATTGTCATTCTGTGTGGACACAACAGTCCTAATCTCTTGCATGTATACCATAAGTGTAACTGATGACACCCATAGGCGTATCAATTCACATGCACAGGTCTGTGGTTTGTGTTCACAGTTAAGGTAGCCGCATGAAAACCCTGGCTGTGCAGTGGCACCTGTACTTGAACCAAGGACATGAGAGGAATGCTTGAGCTCAAGGAGGGCTGTTAGATCACCCCATCTAGTTACATTACTTTTACTTTGAAAGCAATACATTTCAGTAAGCTCCTTCTGAATGGAGTGGAATTTGAATTAAAGCAGCTAGTCTTGGTTAAGATATACCCCAAAAAGTTTGGCCGGTTTTGGCTTAAAGACCATAAGAGATGATCTTTTTATTGGTTCCTCTTAAAAGCTAGACCTCATCTTTTATTTGAATTTGTCTCACTTTGGCTTCCAGACTCTTAAACTGATTTTGTATTTCTCTTGTATGTAAAGAATTACCAACACTGTTTTCTCTTCATGGAAGCAGTGACAACAAGCAACATACAATCAAGTTGCTTGTATATTTTCTTAGTTTTTTTTTAAAAGTAATACAGATTGACCATTCCAAGTTTCTCATTGTGAGACATATTATTTGAAATATTTTTATATGCCCATTTTAAGTCTTCAATTTCTATTTAGAAAGTGGACAATAGAAGTCATTACAGGCTTCTCTTTTCAGTGTTCTCTCTACACATACAAAAAACTGAGTAGCTCATTCATCACAAAATTATACTGGGAATTATTTTCATTTAGGTACTCATTTGACTCCCAAACCTTGTTCTGGAACCACTGCTTTTCAATCCCTGCTGTCGTATTCTGGAAATATGCCGTGTTTCTAGACTTTTCTTTTAAATTATGTGTGTGTCAGTATATTTATATTGTGTAAGAAAACCAGCTTATAGAGACGCTTAGTGTGTAAAAATATCTCCTGTATAGATCTAGGGGAGGGATTTTCCCCCCTGTAATTTAAGGCCTTTACTTAATTGTTTAACAACTATTCAACTATCAGCTTTTAATTGGGTAATAAAAGGCCTTTGTTGTCACCTTATGAGACTGTCAGTAGATGAAATAGGGCAACTCTAAGGTTCAAAAAAAAAAAAAAAGGGAAGAAGAAAGCACAAGATCTAGAAGACCTTATGCTGTTTACTATAACTATTGCTGTTTACAGACAGCTCACCAGAATGCACAACTAAAATCAACAGATATTTGATTTTCTTAACCTTTCATATTTCCTGAGTTCCTGAGTGCTCTTGTGGATTACCAGATGACTGAAGAAGGATTCAGTTCTGGGACAACATTGTGTGTTCTCAGCTAGTATCAGGATCTAGCTAACAAGGGAGCAATGTTTTTCCTAGTTACGTCTTTAAAGTACATTTATCGTGCAGCTTATACTCTGGCAGAAAACCCATACCTAATCTGTTTTAAAACAAATAGATTGTGTACAGCTGTCCCTATCCAAGGCAAAATGATGATTTAATGTTGATTAAGAGAGAAGGCCTTTGAAGTGAGTGAGGCAGGAGCTCATAGTATGTCTTTAGTGATCATTATCAGTCTTTCCCTGAAGGGTGACTTGGTGCCAAAAGCCCTTTCCCCAAACTGGCTGAGGTGGATTCAGGAGCAAATGCTTTGTAAATTTAAAAAGACCTTCTCATTCGCAGGCCTGTGATGTCTTATTCCTTTAGCTGTATTAATGTCTGAGAATAAGCAGATACAGCCTTTTTCTCTGGTTAACTACAAAAAGGGGCAAGGTCCACTGCTACACGGCACTGTGGGCATCACAAGAAGAGCAACTGCGCATGTATCCTGCAGTAAAATCAAAGAAAAGTTGCTGGGTTTGTTTTTATTTCTCGTATGAACAGCTGCTTTAACAAAAGAAAAAGTATTTGGGTTTAGCCTTTTATAACTAAACACTTTTGTGAATCATTATATAAAAGCATATAAAAAGCAATCAAGTTCTGTCTCTTGCTTGTTTGTCTCACAGCTATATGCCAAACACCAGTCACAATACATGTGTGCCTATGTGGACCTACACATAAACATTGTGTATTATATACACATACACACATATGCTTACATAGCCGTCTGAAATGAAATGAGTGGTAAGTCATTCATATTTGCATCTGTCTATCCATCTGTCTACGATTTAGTTAAAAAAATCCACAATACCAGTGACAGAGAAGAACAATTCTGTGTTGTTTCACACTAACAGTTGTAAAGAATGTAATTCTCATATAGCTGAAGGGTTGATGGCAACAGAAAGGAGGCACTAGGGAAACTGCATTTCCTTGTTTGACAACTACAATTTACATTCTTTTAGGAAGATGCTGATTTTGCCTCACACACACACAAAAAAAAAATCAATAATTTTCCTGGTAAACCTCTTTTAATCTCAAGTCACCAGAGTTTGCAGTTTTACAAACCCCCAAATCCACCGTTACCTGTTTATTTCTGGCATTCTATAGTCACCATGCATGCCCTCCCTGAACAGTGCTTGCCATCAAAGACTTCAGAGCTACTGTTTATAGAACCTGCATTACTACCATACTTTCTCAAATACCACAGTATTTGGCAAAAGCAAAAATATGATTATAAGCATACAGTGCTCTTCTGTAACTATGACCAAAACACTTTTATTTCCACTGCTGAAAAAGGATGATTTGCTATTGACTTCAGGGAGAGGGTGGGGAAGGAATCTGATCCTTTGATGGAGAAGGGGTTTGTGTAATTGTCTGTAATTTAAAAATTATGTAAATGTTGTACTGTGAGAGCTGCCAGATTGACAATTCTGGGAATTTAAGTAGAGAGCAATAGCATGGATTTCTCAACATTGCTCCATTATTGTGTGGCAAATCATGCTAGGAAGGAGATATGTCTTAAATGTACATAACCAAGTGTAGAAAAGTGCTTATATAGCCATATTGTAACATTTTAATTCTTCCTCAAACTCCTCCCTCTCGAATACCCAAACCAGACAAGTTTTTGGCTGAAAACATTCTGTTTGGGACATTTGAAAGAAAAATTGGAATCATAAACCATTTTTCCATAGAAAAATTTTTATATGAAATTTTCAACCAGCTGTATTAACTTCAAGACTTCTCTTCCTTTACACATAAAAATTAATCTTGCTCTTTTTTCTTTTTAATTTGGTTGATTTTTCTGCTTTTCTGTAGCAAAACCCATCAAAACATGGAAAAATTTGCATGTTAATATGATTTTAATATTGCTTTTCAAAACAGCTATACTGTTAAGTTTTGACTATTTCATGGCTAGGTAAAGTGAGGCATGAATAACAACATTTATCATCAAACCTACTTTGTGTCAATCTCCCGTGAAACCCACAGTTGTGAATTTGACAGCTAAAGATTTCAGTGGGAACAGAATTGCAATGAAGGGTCAGATCATTCTCTGAGCCTTCTTAATCCTTGACCTTGATAAATCTGATGAAAGTAGCAATTGATCCAATTACAGAGTTTGGTTTTATGCAAAATACAACACAAAACTTATTTAATGAAATTGTCTGATAGGTTATGCCTAGATTTAGTTGCTGACTGATTAGCCAGTGTCTCTAGCAGGGTGTCATTATTAGATTGGGTAAAGGGAATTATATGTTTTAAAATTTATGCTTCTGGTTATGGTATGACAGCCTGTAAACATGTCATTCAAAAGTTTTGGCTTTTTTTTTTTCTTTTCCTGAATCTTTTTGCACTAAAATATCAGGACTTTTTTAACAATTAAGTGAAAATGTTGGTTTTGACATTTTTCATCACTTACATATTTCTGTTTTGTTCCAGAGGGCAATAAAAATGAATGACCTGCAGGTTTGGGGTTTTTTTCCTTTCAGAAAAATGTGATGCTCTGCAAAACATCCACAATTTTGGGAAAATCGTTTCAGAAGATGTAAGAACCCCAGAACAACTTACTTTTTTCTACATTATAGCTTGCTAATAATCCTAAAAAATTTTGAAAAGTTACAAAGTTACAGTTTCAGCATCAAGGATAGGAAATTATCTTATCGGTGTAAGAGATAATTGTCAAAACTAAACAAAAAGACCTCAAGCAAAAATGTTTTAAGACATAAAAATGGGGTATCTGTAAACTCTATGCAATTCTGCCAAAGACCTGATCCTGCAAAGCTGCATTTGCTGTTTACTGCCTTGATCAGTTCTCTAGAAGTTAAGGCCTACTTATCATAGTAGTACACAAAATTGGTAGATATTTAGTGGATTGGATCCTTAGTACCCAGACATTTTTCTAAACCTATGTTCAGACCCCCTGTGTAAGCCTATGTGTAATTAATTTATGTTAGTCTATTATTTAGTATCTGTGTCTGTAGCTGAGGAGCTTCTCATTCTCAAATTTCATGTTTCTTGGCTTGCTTAAAAAAATTCTTTTCCCCAGTTTGCACAATTGTTTAGTTTTTAATTCTTTAAGTATGTTTGGGGCTAAAAAATAGTCCCACATTAGCCATACAGGGCATGCAAATTAAAAATATTTATTTACAACAGTAAAGAACAGTAAGAATAGCATAATCACACATAGTCAAAACCTGACTGTATTATTTAAATACAGCTGAAAGAAAAAAATGCATTCATGCTTGAAGCAAGAACAAACTGGCAATTTTGGTATCTAAGGAAACTATCTGAACAGACCATTGTAAATGGTATGAACAGCATCTCTGTGCTTAAGTTTTCTGTCACCATACGGTCCATTCTGAATGTTAAGGTGAGTTGATTCAAATTTTGAAATCCAAATTAGTCTTTTTAAGTCCCTGACTTAAAGAGATGCCCATGTTCTTCTGAGATAATGTGATTTCAAGATCCCAAGAGTAACCACCATTTGAAGGAATGAGGTTAATGAGATCAATTTATAGAAAAAATGCATGATGCTTTCTTTAATAAACCATTGGCCAACATAATAAGGCTGACAACAGGGTCCCTCATAAGCAGAGAATTAACTAATTCTAAAGTAATTAAGAATTAGCAGTGTGGAAATCTGTGACTTTCATCAGATACTTCAGTTTCTTCCAGATAAAAATGTCAGTGTGGATAACGAGCATGAATTTAAGCACCAAAACCGCACGTTATTATGAATCCTAAATAATTAGAATGAACGAGAGAGCACCATCAACAAAGAAAACGCACCAAAAGCTGACATGACTCTACTGTGTTTGCAGAACTATGTAGTGCGATCAGAAATCAAATGCCAAAGGACTGTGTGAATCACCTGAGAGAGGGGGAGGGTAGAATTCAATTAAAAATGGTCCTTCTTGTCCCACTCTATATGGAAGTTGTTCTTATCTCCATTTTCTCTTTCTTTCCGCTTTTGCTATTTATAGTGTCCTGAGGACACACAGGTATTCACAGAATTTCAGTGACAGTTTTGCTGCTAAGTAGAACATTGCTTAAAATATCTTGCAATATTGTGCTATTAATGTTTTTCACTGTATCTGTGGTATAATAATAAATTTGGAAACACAGGCTGAAGTATATTGGTTACGAATCAGTTAAAGAAAATGAGCCAAAAATAACATCTGCACCAGCAAATCTGCACTGCTTAGCATACGGTTTTAATTTAAAAATATTTACTCCTAAATTTTGAGAGCTGTGAGAAGTTTTAGATGTGTGCTTCTCATTAAAAAGATGCTGGCAGATAGTGGAGGCCAAATATTGGCTCTGGAGAAAGAAAGGTTTAGAAAGACCTCATATTAGGCCATATTGAGCCATTGATTTTTTTTTCTTTTTTTAAGCAGAAGTCTTCATTG
The DNA here is from genome assembly GCF_034315485.1 of Pezoporus occidentalis. Lineage (NCBI taxonomy): Eukaryota > Metazoa > Chordata > Aves > Psittaciformes > Psittacidae > Pezoporus > Pezoporus occidentalis. The sequence continues at coordinate 6,758,778 of NW_026912778.1, read as the reverse complement.
GGTCCTAACAGAATTTCCTTCAATAATTTCACGTTAATAATTGAAACTGTCATTTGACTTGTCAGATAAATGTTTAGCTATGGTATTAGCTGGTACCTGGACATCATACAGTGATTAACTAGAGATAGACCAGTTTAGTTCTTTTGAAAAGGTTTTAGCAAAAGTAAGTTGTTAAATGTTAAAAATATGTCCTTTAAAGGCAGTGTTAGGTACTTCAGTTTTTTGTTACTAAGACTGGTAACATTACACTTCATTTGCTAGACTCTTTCTAGAGGGGCAGAGGTCTCAAATGCTAGAAGCAACTCAGCTCACTCTGAAGGGGAATGGAGCAGTAGGACTGTTTTCAAACCGGAGGTGTGGGAGGGACATCGTGTGTGAATGTGCAACTGCACTGTTATTTGCATCTGTTAGTCCAAACCCACAAACAGAAGTCTTTGTTGTAGGTCACAAGAATCAGCTTTGAAAGTGTCGCCTGTGCTGTTGATGTCTCAACAAGAATCCATCTATTTACCATCTGTTGCATGATTTTTTATATCGAAGGATTTGGACCCTTAAAATTCGTATGTATATTTCACAGTGGCCTCAGTCACTTTGACAATAATGAACATCACTCGGGACACTCTTTGGTCTTCCAAAAGACTGAGCTGAGCAGCAAAGCCTGAAATATCTCTTATTAGATTTTTCCTTAATTTAAATGGCTATGTTAAACCCATGTTTAATTTAAAGATTCATTTAATATACATAACATTTGTGGGCTGGGTTGTAGACTGCCTGAATCACTATTCTTTTGCTTTAAAATTACTTTTTAATTAAAAAGAAAAATACAAGAGAAATAAAAAGAAATTGACAATGCTATAAAAAGATTTTTATGTGACAGGGTAAATTTAAATATTTCTGCAATTAAATATTCCTAACTACTTGGTGATTTTCTTTTCTTTTTATTGTATTTAATTTTTCTATAAACTGTTTGGGTAAAAATTATTTTAAATTGTCCAGTGATAAAAACTGTCCAGCAACAGAAAAGTCCACATCTGCTTCAACAGCAGACATATAAAACCTGTGTGACAAACATGATCATTAAACAATCTGATTTTCTTGTTGGGAGGGTTTAATGCTGTTGGGTGTAGTATTAAAATGTAGAATTTGATAGTGCGTCTTAAAATTTTAATGATGTGTTCTTGAATATAAAACATGCTTCCACCAGTGACTTTACGACTTCTCCTCTGCATAATTAGTGGTATCTGTTTTATGAGCTTACTGTTGTTGCCTTGATCCCATGAAAATGTGAAACCACTGTTATAATTTACACCATTCAAGAGCTTTAAAGATACAGGCTGCGATTTCTTCCTATTTTCTCCTTCATGTTACCTTGCTTTTAATACCCAAACAGAACTTTATGCGGTCTTCCTGAAAGCTGGGAAAGGAAAAAAATTCAATGACAGCATTTAATTCTGAACATTTTTCGTAACACTGTATTTGTTACCTCAGCTTAAATCTGCCTTGTTAGCTTCTGTTAGAGGACGAGACAACTCTCCTATCACAAAGCTGGGAAATTTAAGTGAATTTATTCTTTGAGGAATGCTCAGAATAAGACGTGACTAACCTCTAGTGAGAAAAGTAATCATCTACAATAACGATTCTATGATCAGAATTGGCTAACTTCTGAGCCACCATTTATCATATAATCTCTCCCCATTCTTCTTCCTCCAGACTTCAGCAAGCACCCACACAAATAAAGCATTTTTTGATTTATGAGAGAGAACACAGCATTTTGCTGAGAAACTTTGACCAGACATTAGGCAAAAAAGGACAGCATATTCTTCTTTGGTTTCACATCTGTAAATCAAGGCTGGTGCTGGTTGAAACAATGGTGGGTTGTTGTGGCATTTCACTGGGGTGATTAATTTTCTTCCACTCAAACAATATAGCAAGGGTCTGAGCAATATTTGCTAACATACATTCCAAATGACTACCGTGCTTCTGGAGGTTACTCAAAAGCAGAAAAGGTGTCATTACTTATACTTTGTACAAGGGCCATCCAGAACCTGAGTCCTTTCCCTTCAGAATTTAAACAAAATAAGAAAGCATTGACCACCATGGAGCAAAGAGTTTCAACTTTCAACCCAAAAGGCGGAGTTTCTAGGAAGTTGTGCAAATGTGCAAATGTCATTCACAAAAAAAAAAAAAGAGTGCTGAAAATAGGCAAAGTGTCTAGTGATGATTTGGTAACACTGTTGACTATGGCACCTGAAACAAACTGAGTCACTAGTTAAACAGCATCATTTTGCTATTCATATAGGGAGGAAATACACAAAGAAAATGGGCTCAGTGGAAATTGCAGTTTCTGTGAAACCTGTGTAAAGCACTAAAAAAAGCTATTATTATTTTCTGTCAATTGAATTTCCTTTTAAAGAGCACTGGTTTGGTTGCTTATATCAGGAAGATTTTATCATCTTTGTCTGAGGATTATAAATAGAAAGGCATCATTGTCATAGGTGCTGTCATAGGAGTAGCACTTCCTGCTACATTTTCTATTATTCTCTGCAGTCATTCCTTTGATCCAGATATGGTACATCTGGTGACTGAAAAGAAATGTCATCCATCCAGAAAACCTGGCTCTGAAAAGAATTTGGGCACAAGGGTTCTGGGTAACTATGCTCATAAGGCATTGCAGCATGATAAGCAAATGCAGTCAAAACAATTCAGTATTTTAAAATCATGTTAATTTGGAATTGTTCCTAAAAAAAAAAACAAACCAAAACCAACAAAAACACCACAAACACAAAAAACCCAAAAAAAAAACACGAAAGAAAATCCCCACACCACAAAACATGATGTTCCAAATTTCATTATTACTTAGGATGAAAATAAATATCAGTGTTTCAGAATGCCTCAAGGGACCAAGGCTTCACTGCTCACTCAGTTCTAATGCAAACAAGGATTCAGGTCCTGCTTATCTCAGGTCTTCCCATTTGATAAACATCAAGCAGTCCTGGCTGAAAGATCCTTGTTTTTCACTGCCTTTGAAAGTGTCTGCCACAGAAGGTCTTATCTTTCGCTCCCTGCAGCATGGTTGGGTAGGTGGAACTCTGATTTAAATCAGCCCTTTTGCTATGGGGCTAACCAGTTAAAGAGTTAAATTAATCTCAGTATTTGGCTCTCACAAACAGTTCCAGTTTTGCACTCCCTATTTGAATTTTACTGGATTTTCTTCTGAAGAACACTTCTTTGTTGCTTACTTCAGTGGGAGGTTATCTCTTTCCTTTGAAGGTTATATTGTGATTGGCAGAGGGTCAGGAAACTTCAGTCACATTGCCTGCTACGGAAATACTTTTAAAAATACATGTGAAAGACAAATGCTAAGTAAAGAGACTCCTTAATCAGCAACAGTTCCATAAGACTTCAGACCCAGTGAGGTACCCATGAATGTTTTGTTTACACAGTTTATTAATATAGACATTCGGGAGCAATGGGAGATTTTCTGTTGACTTTGATAGTCAAGCTTAAGATGTATGCAAGGCTTACACTCTGTTGGCAGGACGTTCACAAAACAATAGTCTAAAAAACAAATACGCTAGACGACCACTGTCAAGATCGCACGTAGATTAGCAGACTTTTGTTATTAGACAGTGCTGTTGTGCTCTTGGAGTCTCCTAAATTTTGACTTGTATTCATTAGGCTTGCTAAATGTAGTACCTTATTACTATATGCCAGCCTCAACAAAATTAACATAGTACTGTTTGAAATATTGGAATGTTTTAGGTTGGAAAAGACCTTCAAGATCATCTAGTCCAACTATTGTATATTCTCTCAATACAGAAAGTCTAAGTTTTCTAATATTCTAATAAGTTCTAAAAATTTATAATTTTTAGTTTTCTAATTTTACTCTTAATTTTTACCTAAACATACTGAAAATAATTTATACATAGAAACTTAAGGATGAATTTGCATTATATGTTATATGACCCAAAGTACATATGCTTTTGTTGCAAAGCCTCTGAGGAATGGGCCTTGCAGTTTCTGATGTATAGCTCCAAATGCACTTATAAGTGGATAATAATATTAAAAGTGCTACGAATAATAACAAAGCTGGCTAGGAGCCTATTCTTTCTGGATAAATTCATTTTACTCTCACCAGCAGGAAAGGGAGCTCTGTGCAATCACCAGAAGGGCGCATATCCCTTGGATTTAAAGCTTGAGTTGTCCTCATTTGATTCAGCTGACCTTAATAGCCATGTTTGCAGGGAGCTCAATTAGCAGCTGGTTGTAACATACTGTACCATATGTGCTGGATCTCTAAGGCACAAATAGGAGCTTAAGGACAAAGGGTCAAGCTTAACTGTCATTTTTATAAAAATTAATTTCCTCCAGGCATTTAAAAAGAAAAATGGTAGAAAACACTTTAGAATAATGCAGCCTTTGTGGGAAATGGCAATTTAAGCAGTGGCCCATGTATTTCACTTTCAGTAGGTCAGAATGCTATACAGTACTTAATACATTTCTATATTTTGCACTGTATCCCCACTGTCCTCTGTTGCATAGGGCACAGTGAGTCCAACTATTACTACCAGGAAATCCTTCTTTGCTTTGGTGTTTTGAGATGTGCACAGACCTGGGACAGGAAGTTAAACCTCCATAACTCACAGGTTTGGTCTCAAATCATGATCAGTTTGTTTCATTAACAAAATGAAAAAAAGGCGTTCCTATTTTCTCCTGGTTTCATCCAGTTACTCGCTCAACCTCAGCTCCAATTTATTGCCTGCTCAGCTGTGCCAATGCAACTGTTTATATGGCTGTGCTTTATGTCAGATCAGTGCAGTGCTATGACGTGTTACAAAAGACATCAAAAAAAAAAAACAAAAAAAGGAAGAAGTAATTTTCCCTTTCACTGACTGTCACTTTCTTGTATTTGTTAACTGAACAATAGTCTTGGGAAATGATTCCTTTTGGAATTACTTCCATTTCTCACTTCTAGTTAGTGCCATGACTTATTTTTCTCATTGCACTCCACACTTCAGGGATTCTAATTAGAGGAATAATTCACTGGTGAAATTTCAGCACTATCAACATGCAAAGCCACCGAGGTTTGTTTGGTTTAGCTGTATCTTTAAGCACAGAAAACAGATAGAGATGTCCTGACCTGCAGCTTCCATTCAGACAGTGGAGGGAGATTGCAGTGATTAGTTGTCTGCCCAGCTCCAGCCTCTGGCACCTCTGACTACTCAGCAACAGGCTGAGATTTAGTCCTAAATTTAATAAAGAAATGTCCTACTCCCCAGGACAGACTTTCAGCTTTTCCAGAAGTGACGTAAAAGAATATATGATTATAAGTTCCAAAAAGAAAAGTTTACTACCAGGACAGAGATAATATATTTATGGTTGAAACCACTAATGTGCTAATTCTTACCATAGTTCTCTTCTCCTTTCCCCCTACCTTCTCAGCAGGTCATTAGTGTTCATAAATGAACAACATCTAGCAGCAGGGGATCGCTGGAGTTCATGTAGCTCCATACCAGCATGGCTCTTAATTTGGATGAGATCTGTGATGTACAGCCGCATTCAGGACAAGGACAAGAAAATGAAACTTCTCATCCAAAATCTACTAGATTGGTTCAATCTGCAGAGTTGCACTGGTGAGCTGGACTTTTCAGCACATACTCAGGCTTTTCAGAGGACAAGGAAATTTTGGTTGAGTAAATCAAAAATTCTAGCAGCACATGGACATTAATATGAAGCAAGGCTGCAGCTCCCTGCAGGAGAAATGGCGCAGCATTGGGGCCCAAAACCCAAAAAGCAGCCCTGGAAAGCCTGAATGAAGCCTGATCTGCCAGCTGAAGATCTGCCTTTTCTGAAGGCAAGAGACATGGAAAGAAGACAAATAAGTAAAACTTTCAGCAGAAGTATGTGGTCAATCACTTTCAAGAATGCAATTGTCTTCCTGAGAAACTTGTACTAGGCAAAAAATAACATATATCAAAAATCCAGTCCTTCCTGAATGCTAGGTTGATTCTGGGTCATGCACAAGACTCATGTAACAGGAACAAAGTAACAGGACTTTGGTTGTAATGAGGAAAACATAGTGGACATATATGCTCCTCTTATGTGTGGTGCTTTATGAATAAATAGGGTAACGGGACACTGATGCAGATTCCTAAAAGCAGTATGGGGACTCACTGTAAATTTGTTTCCCTTCTGATACTGGTTTGTTGGGTTTTTTTAAATCATTGCTGCTAGATCCCATGAAGCAAGAAATATGCAGACAAATGATTGAAGATAATTTGGCTCAAGATTAATCAAGAGATATTTGGAGTAATTTAAGACATTATTGCACAAAGCAACTATCTATACACAATCATATCCTTTTCATATTCTGTCTGTTAATGAGAAGCTTGAATACCATCAAGTCATTTGAGCTCCATGAAACTCAGATATGGAAATCTGCTGAGAACTGTAAACACACTGTAAAGAGAAACTGAGGCACAGGGCAAAACAGTCTCTTTACAGTGCTTGTATTCATTTTTTTTTAATTGTTGTTGATAAAGAAGGCACTAATAACAGCATTTATGGTCCTGTTATAAGAACCTGAGTGCTTTGCTAACTTAAAAATCCTTAGTTTCTGTGTTACAAAAATGTATTGGAATACTGTCTGGAAGATCAGGACTGGATTGGGACCAACATTTTCTGGATCTTCATATCTTCAATGGGTAAACTAGGCTCCAGAGCAAAAAACTGTAGTCAGGATTCTGCCTTCTGTTAGCTGTATCCATGGAGTATTGTGTTTTTCCTAAATAGCCTCAAGTGATTTCAATTTGCTCATCTTTATTTTCACTTCCTTTTAAGCAATTATCAGTTAAACGATTATTCACAGAATAAACTATTTCAAACAAATGGTTGCAAAGCCAGTCTGCAGCTGAAGTGGGAGAAAAGGAAAGGTCAGGCAATACTGGCAGCCTGGCAACACTATATTCAAGTCAGGTTTGGTTTAAAGCACATTATAATTGTAGTTGCATCACAAACTCTGTGGTGTTTGCAAGGTGGCCAAGCCTGTCTTTGCAGGCATAAGTTCCAAGACATCAATAAAAAATAGAGACTTCATTTCAAATACTATTTAATGCCATAGAGTTTTTTGGCATCAGTGCCAAAATGTATATTAAAAATTGAGATTCATAACACACAACAATAGACAATTTCTATTAATACCATAACTTTAGAGTGTATGGATATAAAATTGTAATTAATCTGACTTGAAAACATATTCATCTTTTTATTCATCCCACAGAGATCTTTCAACACCAGGACATTCAAATCTTCCCAGTAAGCAAGTAGCCGACATTTGTCAGAGGCACCCTTTGAAACCTTCACAGCAACCCGAGTTCACCCCATTGTTGTATGAACCTGGATGAGTTTCCACACTTGTACTCAGAGAGAAAATATAGTTGTTGGCTGGACTCTTACGATTTCCAGATGTCTATTGACATGCTACTTTGTCCTGTCACTCAACCTCTCTGCCAGAAAAACTAAGAAAAACAATCCAAAATTTAGGAAAATCTAACATTACACTTTGCTGCTTCTTCAAACAATGTAATGTATGTGGTTATATAATAATATATAAACGTATACTTATATACATGCACACTCGCATATATACAAACACATTTGGGGGGGAGTCGTTATTCAAGTAAAGCAGACTGTACTTCTCGGCTTTATTCTAATTTTCCTTTTTTTTTCCCCACATCATTGAAATAAGCAATTTAAATCATTGTCACTAATATTTTGAAACAAAATTTTGTGAACACAATTACGAGGAATGACCCCTGCACTTACTGATCAACATAAAACATTGAAGTCTTCTGTATTTCTCAATACGGCTAGAAAATACGGGGAGAAATTTATTGATCTGTTTCTCAGGTTTCTAAGTGACTGACACTCAGAAGACAAACGGTAATAGAACTAGATTTTGTGTGTTCTGCACAGAATCTATTTTTTCATTCATATAAATTAGGTTAAAGTGGACTAGCCTGTACAGGAAGAAATAGTAAGCTGGTTTAAAGAAACTTAACTCAGCTGTCTTAACATTATGGGACAAAGTCTCCATCAGTTATACACATGCAACTTTTATCAGTTTCGGGGGAAGCATATGGCTCTAAGCACAGTTCTCATATTTTAATTGCTGCCAAGTACACATGCGCACACACACACACACACAGCCCCCTTCCTTCCCCTAGTTCAAAGCTAGGAATGAGATGGGTTTGAGATTTCAAACATTTTCCTGCTCTGACTCAGGGCAAAAAGTTGAAATCTCATAAATTTTCATCAATGTGCATTCCAAACAAAAGCTTGGCTTGAGTTAATTAAAATATTTTGGTAAGATTTTTATTCTTTTTAGGTATTGCTATTTGTCTTAAAACGAGGCAGGTTAAAAAAAAAAAAAAGGTATTGCCTATTTTTATTTTCCACCTACTTTTTTTGTTTTGTTTTAAAAAGCATAAATTGAAGCTGATATTTTCTATTGGGGTTTCTTTTGTCTGTTTTTTAGCTACATTAGCACGTCTTTGTAAAGAAGCTTCATCAAAAAATCTCAGCTGTTACTCCTACGTTAGATCAAGCTTAAAAGCAAAACCTTCCATTTTTTTTTGCATGGCAAGGACTTAAGACAGTTTCTCTGTAGTCCTGGGAACAGAGAAATGTTTAGAGAGCAGAGAGGCGGTGCGATGCGGTGACTGGAGCAGGGCAAGGCTGTAGTCTGCATTCTTTTCCTTATTCTGCTGCTGACTGGATGCACAATCCTCAGCAGATTGCATGGTTTTAATGCCTAAAGGTCAGACCTGGATGCTATAAGTGTTTTGCTTACAAAAGTACTCCTATTGTGTGTATAACCTGTGCTAGAAAAATTATTCTTTTACCAGTGTAATTTATTCCAATCATTCACAGTTCAAGAGTGTGATTCCCAGGACCATACGTCTTTCTGTCCCCTATAATTACCTGGGCAGAAATTTGTACTGCACATATAATTAAAGTTTTCTCTCTTCAAGGATGTCAGGAATAAGAACCTGAAACCCATTTGTGCATTGTGGATCTGTGCCGCTGCATAATTGTTATCATGTTTCTCAGCAGCACCAGAATGCAAGCGGCTGATTTTCTGAAGTGATGACCATCTCTGCTTGCTGTCTGCTGTGATGTGAGGAGTGGCTGAGCAATGCTTTAGGAAATCAGGCTGCTCAAACATGCTACTGTAAGAGGCAGCAGTATGTAGCAGTTTAGTTGCCTTTAGTTTACATGGACCTCTGATAAAATCCATGCACACTGAGGATGGAGATTGTGGGTATGGTTTTCCTGGTTTGTTTTTTTTTTCTGGTGTTAGTAAGACCTTCAGATCTGTTATGCCTATTTTATGTTGTTTTGCTAGTTCTTATTCTTTTGAGGAAATATAGGCTTGAGCAACAGAATCTAAGCTCTTCCACACCTCTTAAAATATAGCATTTAGAGAAGTTTCCAGTAAAGGAATGAGTGTTGTCAACTGCTTATCACAAGGCATTGGAAAAACCCCTGAACTCCATACACACAGAATAATTACATACAAATGCATTCAGGAATCCTATGGAAAATATAGTCCAGTGACCTGGCATAGTTACAGCACAATTTAGCAAGTATGTTAGAACAAATTACTCCTTTTAACCATAAGCCATTCTGTTTCACGCTTTTAATGAAGGCCTGTGCCACACACTAGAATACTTCTCACCTCATTACTACTCATAAAAAGCAATGATCCATTCAAAGGCTCCTCATATCTCCCATATGAGATGTAAAAGAGCCCACTCTTTCTCAATCTGGCACAAAAGAAAAGAACTGCTTCTTTCTTCAGCCTTTGATGTTGATCATTAGGATGTTTACTAGATAAAAGAACTGAAAAATTTATCTGCCTAACTTCACTGCTGTCGTGTGTTAGCATTCTGCCTCCCGGCCCTCGGGTCCCTATTTATAAATGTAAATCTCTTGTTGCTGTCCAGGGAAGGGAAAGGGTTTCAAGATTGCTCATGAGTGATTATTTTGCTCTTTCTCTGTGCATATGCATATATTTATATATAAAAAGTATGTGACAAGAGAGAAAAAAAGGGTGGAGAGAGAAATAGTCAGTGAACTTAAAGAATATAGTAAGGCAGTAAACCAGAAACTATGAACTGAATAAAAATTAAATGAGACATTCTGTCTGATAAGCATGTTTAAAAAAAAATAATCAGGCTTGAATTTCAGCTAGTTATTACATAAACACATGCACACATACCACACATGCACTGCATGTATTTGTGTGTCTTTAAAAATGCAAGAGCAAAGCTGCAGACAGTTATTTTGTCATGGAGGAATGTTCTTATTTGTTAGCAATAAGTCCATATCTATTACTTTATTTTTTCTTTTGCTTGAAATAGTCCAACAAAGGACTCTATTTTGGCAGCAATTCTTCTATTTCAGTATGTCTTAGCAAAACACTTTCAAACAGATTCTGCATTGCCTACTCCAGCACTGACATGGCAAGTGACCAGCTCATGGGTATTTCATTCAGTGACACAAGGTGATCTAAAGTCTCTGCCAACCTTCTGGAGTTTAATCCATCCTCCAAAATGGGGTGGCAATGGCTAGAGAAGAGTTGGGGTATTCATTCCAGTGGGATGCTGTTCTGGTTCTGTCGTTGGAGATGACCCAACCCAAAATCTGTAACCACAATAGTTCTTCTAATTGCTGTCTAGTTCAAAGGAGCCCGGGTTTCTTTGAGAGTTTTTTAATTAGTAAGGGTCATTTATGTGCACTGACCTAAATCAGAACCACAAACTTTAAAATTTCATATAACATTTGTGAAAAACTGAAATAACCAAGGCCTTAGCAAGGTGGGACATATCTTAGCCATACAGTGTAGCCATAGCCAGGTAAGGCACATAGAAGGAACAGGGTTCGCCTCTACCAGACAGGGAGGATCTAGAAACACAAGACTAAGACCTGTCATTCTCAGTGAGGCCAGTAGCTTGCTTAACCTAATATTCTGTTCCAGCCAACAGTGTGTGATGCTTCAAAGAAACGTGTAAGCTACCCCATAAACACCAAAAGTAATGTCCTGAGTAATAAACCGCCTGCAAGAAAGGTTTCCCTCTTAATCTCAAGCAGTTAGTTATGCCAGGAAGCTCAAGTATTTTAAATCCCGTGTATCTTATCCTCAGTAAGGATGTATGTTTTATTATCTGTATAAATGTCTGATCATATTTAAGTTCTGGAAAGCCTATCTTCAAAGTGTTGTAGCAGCATTAACTGATCATACCTTAAAAGGGGAGGTGAGCAAGTACACTGTTGCCATCTCTCCTTTTTCTTAAATATACAAAAAGTAAAGTATGGAGTGACTCAATTCTGCGTCCAAAGACAAACAACAACAGAATTTTAAGCCAGAGTTAAAATACTGGATATCAGGATGCATAGCTCTCCATGCCCACAATAGACTACAAAGTTCACATACATATTGTTCACATTTGACTAGGAAATGTAAGGGCAGTATTTTCTTGATTATTTTCTGCTTATCGACAACTTTAAAGTAATTTAGTAAAAATATCGGTTTGTAAAGGCCAGACTATGGCATCAAGACATCTCTCTGTAAACGTAGCCCATATGGGCACTAAATCTGTGATGACTTCTCACAATTTAATGGTGTGGGCAGCATTAAAAACAAACAAAACAAAACAGTATATTGTTACAAGTTGTATTGAATAGGTACTGCCTTCTGTTGCATTTCTGTCCAGTGACTGTCACAACAGTGCTTCCATGAGCTCAGAAACTCTGTAAATTACAGTTAGACAAAAATAAGCGTGGAAAAGAAAAAGGATCCATTTAAACTTTTTAACAGGTATGCTTAACCCTTATTTTTTCAATGTTCTCTCAGAAAACAGTATTCAATTGCCTAGTGCAAAATCACAGATGATTGTATCAAATACCAAAAGACATACTCCTCCTAAATTAAATTGCCTTTCTTCAGGCACTTATTCAGAACCATGAACCTGGCTTTAAACATTTTAAACACTGTTTAGCTGTATTAAAGCAGTGGCAATGCACTAGGAAGAACAGGATAAAAACCCCACATTTACAAGTGGGTGACCTCTGGAATAACAGCTACAGCACTTTGTTTTATTTGGAAGCTTAAATCAATACACGCATACCTGCTTGGAGGCTTATCTATCTTGAGAAAAGACTCCTACAAGTGTGTGGTAAAGGGGAGGAAGACCGTATCGGCAGTAGACATGTTGACAGTGTTATTCAAACTTCTCAATATCCTCCTGCATGTATAAATTTGACTCTTGTTTATAAATACCACTCAGTTATAATTCACAACTCCTGTTAACTTAACCTGTTGATTGTAAAATCTGTCCAAAAACATCAGAGAACGATTTGATCTGCCATAAATACTTCTCAATACCAAACACAGTCATGGAATTTACATCTTTATTTGAAAATCTACATTTCTTTTGTAACGCGGTGGTGGTAAGAATGACAAAACCAGAAACAGAATAAGCTTGAACCATTTCCAATCACAATTGTCATTCACTGATAAAAGAAGAAAAATCCCCCCAAATCAGTACAGCTATTGGCCGATGGTCCTCCTTGCTTTTGCTATATATCAGACTGCAATCAATTTTTAGATCAGGGTAGGTTGATGAAAAATGTTTAGGGAAAAAAAATCAAAAATTCCTTTTTAACTTTATCACAGCTCAGTTGTATACCATCCTGAGAACAAGAACTCTTCATACTTGTTGTTTCAAAACCAGTACATTTAGGTCTCAGCCTATCCTTTTTATAGCTGACGTGTATATTATTTTGTAACAAAGAAACCTGTCAGCTGTATTGGACTGTTTATTACTTTGACAACTTGATTTTGACTTTTTCTGCGTGATTTGCCAAGATTAGGTTTTATTTACAGGGTTTTATGTTCTAAGATGAGGTGAAAGTCAGAACAGCAAATACATCTTTTTCTCTGACATCTCCAGTAATTTTACCTGGTCGAATGTTTGGATACATAGAGCTGCAGTAAAAATGCATGATTAGTACACTCCCCTGTGGATTATGAACGGAAAGCATGTGTTGGGCTTACACACAGCCCGTGATTTACTCACAGTCACATATAAAGGCATTTGCTCTCTCTCCAGTGTCTTTAGTGCTCTTTTCTTGTTACAGAAGACAGATACCAACAGATAATGAAACAAGACTGTTCTGCAAAATACAGATTTGTCTTTTGAACATACCAACCAAAGTACTAGAACACAGCTTTTAAAAATATTATTGAAAGAGGAAAATATCTGTGACCCTCTTTATACAAAATATCACAGTGATGGATTTTGTAGTGTCAGAAATAGTTATGTAATCTGTTTTCAGGATAATGGGTTTGAAGTTTCATGTATGGCATAAAATGATAATTTGTTATATAACCCTCAGCATGAAGTGGATTTTAACAAAGGCTTAATAGAAACTCCAGATTCCTTAAAAACACACAGTGTAAATTCAGGGTTAACAAGTGAAATGATGACATGATAACTATTCAATTCATCCTAGCCTATGGCAGTGTAAATAGCATTTTTACCATGAAGTTTGTTATTTTAAAGCATATGCACCAAAGCAATCTCTCACATCAGATCACTGTTCATCACAAAGCTGCTCACTCTTACTTAGCACACTGAAAATGGAATAATACAGTAATTTGAACAAACGCACCTCTTTCTGAAATGTTCATTTTAATGAGTGTCACCAAATCTGTGGAGTTACCTCGAGCTTTCCAACTTGTTACACAGCTGAGAAAAGCCTGCGTGTTGCAGGCGGGGGTGTGAGTGCCTCAGTAGATGGCACCCTTCTCTCTGACTTGGAGGGGACCCAGCACTCAGTCCTGCTGCTGGCGTTGCCTGGTAGCTCCAGGCATGAAAAAGTAGCCGGCAGATAACATAAGCAAGGCTACTGTGACTTTTCAGTGAAGGGGCTTTCCTGCGGCGGGTGCCGAAGCCTGTCCCACACATGATGTGCAAGAGCTGTGAGACACCCCAACAAAGTCCACGAGGAGTTGATGGAGATTAGTAAGACTGCTCACAGTGCAGGAAGTTAATCACAAGTATAAGCCCTTGCAAGAGGCCGCGTTGGGGCAAAAATTTATCTACTGATGGCTATAAGGCATGCAGCACGTAGCTTAGTACAACATATATACTGCAACCAGGATTTAGGCCTTATTCAGTCGTACCATTTAAAGGCTGTAGATTGAAGAAAATGGTAATACATCAACTTGTTTGCTGTCTCTGACTGAATTATTAAGAGTTAGGGCTTATTAATGTTCAAAGGAAGTCTCCTACTTATCCCTGGGTTACTGAAGATTTGAAATTAGGATCTCTTTAAGTGAAGATATTTTTAGAAGTAAAATAGATGTGCAATTTGTTATCATTTGTTTCTTATGGTTTTATTGAGCTCTACATTTACCAGTCACAGGTTTTTTATTTGAGACAGTACACGGTTAATGCCTTCCTGACGGAGGTACATAAAATAATCAATAGTTTGTGATCATCTGGTTTTGGTAATAAGTGCCATGACAGGTTATATGTAAGGTGAGCACATTTTCAAGATAAAAAAGGGGCACTTTTGTGGCAGTATTTTCTACAGCCATGAAGTGCTCTGTATTCTGGCTTCTTTCTTTGATCTGCTCTGCCTGGGTCAGAAAAGCTTCACCTGGAACAGATCAAAGAAAGCCTGAGCAATGCCTCTTCCTCTTGAACCTCTCTCTCCTTCACTTCCCTCTGCTCTATGGTGCTGGAAATCACAAAAAGAAGGGAAATTAAAGGATCCCTCCCCCACAGGCCACATCTCTTCCAATCTCAAGCACAGAATTTTATGTCTTCATCAGACCAGACCATCAGGCCACCAGGCTCACTTACGTTGCAGGGCTGTCACTCAACAGGTTATGATGGGCTTTGGACAGTGAGTGCCAAGGAGCACATGCTCTCCCTGTGTTCATGGTCCTGCATCATTAGCAACACTGGGATGAACTTCCACAAAGTGACTGAGTTAGGTGGAACCACTCACACACATAAAATCAGACACATGACATATTCAGTGTGAAACAGGACTATAGAAAATATGCAATGTCTGTGCAAAGATATGGCTGATAGGAACAAGGGGTAAGAAGAAGGGATGGAGACAGGGGGTTTCCATCATTAAAAAAGCCCCCACCCTCCAGCAAAAAATAAATTATGTAAATGAAAATGTGACACTTGAAATTTTAAGAAATTTGAAAGAGCTCAGATAGTGGAGTATCTTTAAAACCCCAACACTGCATCTATGAAATAAACCATGATTAAGGGTTATTTTAGGAAAAAAAGAAAAATAAAGAAATAAAAATAAATAAAAATGTCATTAATAAAATACTGTGAATTTTCCCACTGAAATTATGAAACATCCTATGTAAAGATTTTCTAGTAAAAACATTCCAGCACATATCAAATTAAAATTAAACTTATTTTGGAAAGGAGATGGGAATAAAAAGGATCTTTAAGCAAAAATTGTATTTTAATGATTATTACAAGGAAAATGGCTAGAAGACGTTAGATTTGCTAAAAAGTATAATTTCTAGAAAATACGTAAAATAATATGTTCAAATATGATAAAACCAACTATGCTTAGTTCTATATTTGCTATTTTAACAGCCAAATAAAATAGAAGTTCATTCAAATGAAAAAAATAACAAATTTAATACTATTAGGGTTCATCGGACCTGTGAAATCCATAGAAAATATTGTAATATTACTTTAAAATGGCTTTGCTTCAGTGAGTCATCCAATAGCTTGTTTGCTAATGATAGATACCAGGTACGTCTTGCTGACTTCTCCTTGGCTTCAAGGGAACATCCGTGTGATATGGCAGCACAGGACAGATCTGACTGCTGGGTCAGCAGTGAAGCAGTTAACCACAAGAGAGGGGAATTGTCTTCAGGAAAGGGAGTTGTCAAAAGGTTTGTCACAGCTTTAGAGAGGAGAACACAAAGAAATGGACCTTGCTTTAGCTCATCTATAGTGAAGGCAGGCTTTCTTTATATTGGCAGTTGGTTGTATTTCTGGGCATCATTTACAAAGCATCCTCCAACATTAATATAAAAAAAATTTATAAGCAATGCTTCATATGTATAAATCATATAAACCACTAAAGTTATTTTTGTCTTTCTTGTACATTAAATTTCAAACTGTGCAATACATATATATTTAGCGTTATGCATAGAAATCACTGGACAAAACTTTGCTCCTGTTTATACTGGTGTAAATACTGGGAAGCTCCTTTGTAGCCAAAACCACAGTTTGGTACATCCCACCTCAGGAGTCAGTTATCTAAAAGGGTATTGTGAGATTAAGCCTCATTAAGCTCGTAGCTTTGAAATGGCTGTCAGGAATATACAAATTGCAAGCATAGGAATGAAACTGCATGCTCCATAGTGATATAAAAGCCATTCCCAGACGTTTCCTTTTTAAAAACTACATGGACATCCCCGGCCTGGGAGGCTCAGACTCATTTAGAAGGCAGCAGACCATGCAGGTGGTACTTGGGCTGATCTAGTTAATTTTTACAAAGCTAATAGTTCAGCCTTCCCTTTCTTGAACAGCTTTATTCTCATTCCAGCTTCCTTTTGTCTCCAAGGGAGGGAGGAGATAGAGCTGTGTCCACTCCTGATCTGAAATATGTTCAAACACAAACTCTATATTGAGGTTTATCTGAAAGATGAGGTAGGTGAAATACTTGCAAGTACTGGGAACTGTATTTACATAAGTGAACTCAGGCTCACTTCTACTGTAGAAATCCCTGGGACTCACTATCTCAGTAATAACTTTTTTCTCTAAACCAAGAGTTGTTCCTTTCCTCTAGGAGTCATTTCAAAGGACATAAACCGCAAAATTTATCAGAATAAATTTAATAAATGATATTGTGATATCTATGGAAAATGTACCACTGACATGAAATTTCATTTCCATGTAAGAAATAATATTTATACCAAGATATGAATGGATTATTTTGACTTTGAGTAAAATCCTAGTAAGACAAAGACAGAAAGAGAAAAGATGTTCTATAACAATCTCTCTACAAATCTCTTTTTCACTTATTTCCTCTCCTGAAATACAAAGTTTACTGCTCCACTTACTTCTTAAAGACTGAGTTCAGCTGTTCTAATGATGCCATTTGAAAGCCCCAGGAAGATCTGGCTTACTATCTGTATTAATACCCTTTACCTCAGTATGATAGAGAGATAGCAGATGTCTGAACCTTCATGAATTGGAATGCAAACCTAGTAGTATGGAATATTCCTTACCTATATACACTCAACTCAAATTTATATACATACAATTGGAAACTGTGAGAACACTTGTTATTTTGTTGTTTCTTCAGGACTGTAAATCTCCACAAATTTCTGTAGCAGAAACACAGTGCACCAAGCAGCTAGCACATAAAATACTTGAGCATTACAGAGAACAAGGATGTGATCCAGAACATCTCCCTGCCAGGAAAGACTGTTTCATCCTGGCCCACAGTTATGCTCCTTCTTGCTCTTTTTGATTTCATCAGTTTTGCATTTCTGGGTCTCTGGTGCCCAAGCTCACCTGGAAGTTACCAAGCTGCTCTCTAGGCAAAAGACAGAGGGGGCTTGAGCCTTCTTAGTCTTGGGATGGATGGCAATCTTGCTCTGCCTCTCAGCACTCGGCTGAAGCCAATAAAAGGGTTTGGGTACCTTCTTTGACCCTTGCTTGGAGTGGTTCAGTTTCCTAAACTTAAATTATTGACATGTAAGACATAAAATAACTGATGAAATAACATTGCTGAAATGCAAGCCATTCCTTAGGCATTTCCCATTGTCCGGTTCCAGCAATGGTTTAGCTGCACATTTTGAAAAGATATGGCCATATAGAAACCCTTCCATGAGTTTGAAATGAATGTACTTCCCACACCTTTTGAGCAGCTCACAAATTTTACATAGAGCACAGCAACGCTGCTCCCTCAGAAGTGCAATTGTGAGCCTTTATACATCAGCTAAAGCTCCAGGGGACACTTGTGCCACTTTAAGGACTTGCAGGGACCTGAGAATGTGTTCATGAAGTCTATATATGTTTTCTGAGAAGAAAACCTCAAAGACTATTTTTGCAGTTCCTCTTGGTTTGTGATTGACATATCACCAACCAAGTAAAATCTTGATGTGTTATTTTCGCATATTAAAGTAATCGGTATAGTTCTATGGTATTGCAACAGTTCAGACACTTGCATGCCAGAAGTCAGAGTCTGAGAAGCCTTAGCTTGTACTGTTTCACTTTGGACTTCAGGTTTTGTCTGCTGACTGATGGAAAGAGGCAATCAGGGGCTTGCATCATTTCCAGCGCAGAGACTACCTTTGATTCCTGATGTGGGTCTACTGCTGCCATTGTGTATTATACAATAAACTGTTTACATAGCAGCCTTTTGTTACAGGTTTTAAATCTTCTCAGGCTGCCAGTGCGAGGTGGAGACTGCCAGCTGGCAGACAGAGAGGTGCTTGTGCTCCAGCTGTTGGAGGTAATTAACAGCCTGAACTGTCAGAAGGTGACAGCCGGCAGAAAGTTCCTGCCCTGGGGTCACAGCTGGATTCCGGCAACTTGCTCCTTGATTTACCAGTAAAACTAATAACATGAGTAATATTGGTATTAAATTATCAAACAAGGGGGACCGAGCCCAAGTTATATTTTTTACCCCCAAATTAACTGGCAAAGAAAATTGGCATTAATATTTTGAAGCAAGTGAGTAAGATTTACTCACTTATGGGGGAAAAAAGTCCCCAAAAAACAGTATACCAAAAATTTGGTGGACATAAATATTAGGATGGTTGCAGACCATAACACTATTGGGTTGACACTTTCCTGAAATTGTAGAAAATAGAGCTAATATCTAGCATTAGCAATCTGGGCAACGATTATTAGCCACAAACCTTTAATTTAAGTGCTATACTCAAAATGTCACATTAGATTTACCTTTGCTGCAAATAACTGGCTATGAATAGAAATGTAGAAATTATTAATTTTGTTGCAATAATTACTTATTTCTTTTAAAAAATATTGTTAGTTCTTCAGAGCATTGAATCATGTGCTTAGCTTCAACTTTAACCAAGAGCATAAATACAGTGAATTAAGTAAGCCATAAGTGCTTCTTTTTTTTCCTGGAAGCCAAAATATTAATTCTTGGCACTTTTAATTTATAGCAGTAAAAACACTACATATTTGGTCAGCTGAATATTAGGACACGATTGACATTAGTGTTTGTGGATCTTTGTGCTTTGAAATTATAGTATCTGATGATGACATTCCCAATGCAGCTAATGTTGCTTATGATTTGTGATATTCTCTCCACTTAAGTTTCATTTCATAATGTTACAATGTTCATAATGTTTGTAACTTTGAGGTTCTTTGGGATGGACTGAAGAACTTCCTGTTTGAGCTGGATGAAAAAAATCCACAGATCTACTGTTCACTCCAAGCTCCTCCTTTTCTGTTCCCTGGTGCGCTGCTCTCTGAGTATCTGTACAAGAAATCGTAACTGTCAGACCCACAGCAGTCTTAAGAAGAAGCAAGTAGAGAGGTTTACAGTTTCTGCTCTACATAACCTCTGGTGCTTCTTTTTAAATAGTGACAAATGTTACAGGAACGTCTCATAGAAGTTATAATTTGACAATATGCATTCTTAAATTCCTCTGTTTAATGAGCTCTGACCCAACATGCCAGGCCTTTCAGTTTTGTGGAACACAAAACCCAGTGCCACAGACCATCGCATTATGAATAAACCAAACTAAAGTTGTTAAAAATTGCTATAGAACTACTAAAAATTCAGAAAGAAGGGTTTCGGTGATGATTTTGTTGACAGCAATGCTAATTGGCCAAGAAGCTATTCTTTCTGCAGAAAACAATTCCTTACATTTTGTCCAGCCTGATAGGGTAAAAACACCTTTTTTATCAGTGTGTCTTTTATCTTTATGATATCCTACAGCTATCCTCATCCACTGTAAGGTGGTGTAAATTGGCTTCTGGGAAGATACGATGATTGATGTTACCTGAACGTTTGACTAAGATGTTAATTTGCAAAGAACTGTCAATCACAGGAAATAAAATTCTTCAGCTGTATATCAGCTGTTATGGTGGTTTATTCTGTGATCCCAGGAAGCTTTAAGATATTTTCCTACAGCCATGAATGATAACCAGCAAAACAACACAGTGATATTTTCCCACAGCAACTTCACACACACACATTTGAAAACTAAGTTCTAGCTGTGCTGTCGTTTTTTACCTAAACTTTGATGTGTAAGTAACAATGAATTAGGCTCTTCCTGTTTAGGAAATGCTTTGATATGCAAGAGAAATAAGTAATGCTAATAAATTTCCAAAATCATAAGCATTCTAAGTAGCAAGAGTAAACCAGAAACAAGTAGAAACTTCAGAAGAGACCAGAATGTTAGCAGACAAACCATTAGAATAGATAAAAAGAGAAGCTAAAACATTGCTCTAGCTTGCTGTTATATGTCTGTGCCTAAACTGAGTCTGTTGCACTCTAGTCTCACCTCCTTTACCATGCAGACTGGAAGGTGTGATAGCTTCCCTCTTCGTGGATTTCGTAGTGCGTGCTGAGGTTGTGTTTCAGCCTGAGGTCATTGCCCATGCTCTCATATCAGTCCAGGGACGGGATGGGCACCCAGCGTTCAAGGTATGTATAGAAAACTAGTACTCAGTAAGTACATGTACTGAAATCTAACCAAACACATACGCTCCATAGATGGCTATCCATTAGAGTGCACAAGATTCCTGAGATGCACTCCACACTAAACTATTCAGCAGGATGGGGAATGATTTTGCAACATTTCAGTGCATTGCCCTTTTCCAAAGCACATAGTTGGTGTGGATCAGCCCTGAATTCTTAGGGCCATTGAAAGATCACTCTTAGAAGTTTTACTAGCATTTATAACCATGTCATGTTTCAGTACAATTTTTTAAACACCTGATTCCACACCCTTTTAACTTAATGAGAGATTTCCCTTTGAAAGCAATGTGAACAAGACCAAAGCCTAAGGGAATATTAACCAGCTGAAATACAAATTCAATGTGGGTAATGTTACCTTATGTATAAGTTATCAGCCCATGCGTTCACACATTTTACAAAACTTTGAGAAAAACTTTGGTCAACTTTCCTTTCCAACTTTGTAATCCAGTTTTCTCTTCAAGGAGAAAAAAAAAAAAATGGACGAAAAGAAAGGATTTGAAAATTAAATTTTCATATTACAAAGTCTGAATTGACAGTAAATTCCAGCTGGAGGAAAAAACCTTACCCTGTGAGTGCAGCTTTCAGACCACACAGGAGCCTTTACAGAGAAACACAGAGTAACCCACTGATATTAATAGGAGAGGTGCTTACAGGCCAATAAACTAATTAATACACATAAGAAGCCCTTTCTAATTCATTCAAACTAAAAAGGCTGAGAAAGCTGAAAGCAGAAAATAGTTGAAGTTTAGAAAAACTACCTCAAATAGATCAGTAATACCTAATCTCTGAAGTTTTCAACCATCTTCTATCCATCCACAGTACCCTTCATTTAAGTTAAAAAATCACTAATTTGTCCTAGTCCAAATATTTATTTGCAAAAATATTCTGTGTGACATATTCTTTAGCTGACATTATTTCCTGAAAATAATATTAGCAATTCATATTGCTGACAATATTCATGTTTATGTTCTTCCTTTTCCATCACTTCTTTTCCCTCCATTCTGGTGTACACAACCCTATAGGCAGTAGATGTCACTAATATAAATACTAGTTTCTTCATATTGCCTCGATCCTAAATCTGCTACTACTGTATGTTGCAGCTATGACTCCTTCTTTCCAGCACTGCCCTGGGGCTTGGACAGCTGACTCCAGAATTTGTCCTGACAAATGAGTGTTGCCCAGTGTTCTGAGCAGGTGGCTCTTCTCCTAGCTGCTGAATTTTATAAGCAATAAATTAGCTTGGTAGTCAACAGGAATAAAGAGCCAACAGTACTGTTAGCAGCACTAGATAATGCCAAGATGGGTAAAATGTTTAATACTCTTTTGATTCATGGATCACGAAAAGTAGTTATCCGAAATTACATGAGTCCCCCGTGATTAGCATTGACAACAACAGGGTAAAACCTCAGGCTACAATGAGTTGTATAGGACTTCACACAGATATTTAAATGGTGAAGTAATCCTAGAATCATTAGAAATTAGAGAAGCTGCAGAGGTCAAGGTTCTGGAGCACCAGAAAAGGACAAACATGGTGCTTATTCCCAACAGTGGGGAAAGGGAAAGCCAAAGAACCATAGAAGAGCTAGCCTGACTTCAGACTATTGAAAAATAAACAGCATCTGTTCTAAGCACTTGAAAGATTAACTAGTGATAACTAACAGCCAAAAATTATGTACTGTATCTTTACTTCATTAAAACAGTCAATGCTCTTTTGTATAACCTAATTGGGAAGAAAAAAATAACAAAACAAACAAAAGCCAAAACCTACAACAAATAGGAAAGTAACTTTTCTACCTGACACTACTGTAATGAGGGTGCTGAAGAGACTGGAAAACAGTATGCTGAAAGGGTAGGGTTCTACTGAAATCTATCTTGAGTCTGGTACTGTGCAGCCATTTCATTAATGCCTTAGGTGGTACAACATGCAGTAAGTTTATTAAATTCTCATATGATACCAAGCTGAGAGGAGTGCAAGCGTTTTTTGTGGACAAGGTTAGAATTCAAAATAATCAAGACAAATGGCAGAAAAAAACCTATAATAAATAGAAAGCAATTCAATCAAGACATATCAAACATTTAAGTAGGAACAATCAGCTTCATGAATGTTGTATGAGAAATGGCTTGCTTAGATATCAGTCCTACAGAAAAGGATCAGGATGTTATAGCTTATCATACGAGTCAAAAGTGTCTTAACATTTCAATAAAACAAATATTACAATGGGAAGTATAAACACAAGAGCTGTATGTACAATACCCAGTTTTGCAATTGCTGTATCAAGACTGGACAAGGTTTGGCATAGGACAAAAATAAAAAAAGATCACAGGTCAAGAAAATGTGGATTTCAAGGAACAACAGCTACAATGGATTATTTTAGAGAAGAAAAGACTAAGATACATGACATAACTATACAAAAGATTACTGCAAAGAAAATTATATTAAATTACTCTTTGTATCTACTATAGGAAGGAAAATAAGTAATGAAGTTAATTTGCAACAAGGGTATTTAGATTGAAATTTTCCCCCTGTTATCTCTCCACAAGGGTACCGGAGTAGACAGAGGATTACATGCGGAGGTTGTGGGATCTCCATTTCTGGAGTTTTAAAAGAACAGGCTAGGCCAGCTTCTGTCAGGAATGTTTTAGCTCTAGTTTACTTTTAGAAATAGTTTGGAGAGCAGACTAGATGACCTCTGACGGTCTCTCCTAGCTTTACTTTTTATGAAGTGTGTCTTCAAATTACTTGAAGAGTTGAATACACGTAGCAAATATGTTTCTCCTAATATGCACAATTTATTGTGTGGATTTCAAACCAAAACAAGCAAAAATGTGAATTCCTACTGGAATTACAAGAACTGTGTAAATTATGCACAGTCCTGGATTACTAAAAGGGATTGTTCATCCAAAGACCATGAACTCTGTCTAATGTAAAAAAGGCAGCCAGAACAAATTTATGAGGCTAAGATGTAATCCCATCAGTCAGGCACAAAGCTCTCCTTGATTTCAGAGGGACCAAGACTTGGATAGTCTTTTTTTAAGGTCTGGCATTAAATAATGCAAAATATGCCATGTCCATTGTTATTAAACTGATATATATAAATATTTCACATTAATATCTTGTCAGATTGTCATTTGGTGTAATTTCAATGTGGCTAGTTTAACAAAACAAAATGCTACTAGTCAAGCAAATCTACCTGCAAGAAATATTTAGGAAGAAGTCTGAAATCAGAATTCCCTATCGCCTTTATTTCTTTACAAAGTTGTATAGATGAGGAAATAGCACCAAAGACCTATTGGTAATAGCTATTTCCTAATTGCAGTGGGAAGCATCCTGCATGTTTAAATAAATACTGTTAACTCTGACCTCTTGGTTTGCCAGGACTGATAAGGCAATTGTTTGACCTATATGAAGCACATACAGTATGCATGGACTGAAAGCAGCAGGAAAACAGGAAACAATAAATCAGAAATTAGGGCACTGATTGTTGTAGCTAATTACATCAGACTTCTGCTTAATTTCTCACTCTGTCATTCTAACCTGATTTTCTTGCCAACAGACTTTGCAAATTGCTGGTGTCACGTACATACAGCAAACAATAATCTTTAGTTACTATGATTGACAAATGAATGAGAAGGAGAACATAGTTTATTATGGAAGAATGAACTGTGACACACACCAGATACCTGCTCAGATGCTTTTTTAATTCACTTACCTAGATATACTGCATGATATATTTTGCCAGGACCACAGGTTTTGGCATCAGAGCAGCATAATTGAATTTGTGTCATGGTTTGATAATGCTGGACAAAGAAGGAAAAATGAGGCTATAAAAGAAGAAAAATGGCAGAGATTGATTTCCACAGCAAGAAAGATAAAGTGGTAGCTAGAAAAATTAAAGCAATTCTGAAAATAATATGCTTAGAATTAGGCATATTAATCAGCATGTTGTTTAATTTTGATGTTCTTCTCCTAATACTACACACCGGATAACTTGGTGTCCTTATTATTGTCTCTTTTTACATTACTCTACTTTCAAACTATAATAACATTCTTTGTCCTGTTTCATTTCTGCCATCAGCATCTTCAGATGGCATAAATTAGCACAACTTCCTTCAAATCAGTGGATCTGTATCAGACATTTTCCCATAGCTGGGAATATTTGGTAGAACATAAACTATTGATTTTTAAGTGTTTAAATGACAATTTGTCTCTTAATCCATGTAAAAGTCATTAGCACGCTCATTAATAGACTGTCTTTAAGGTGTGTGTTTTTCTTTAGACCAGCAGATTGCTGACGTTGTTTTGAGAGGTCAAGCCACACTGTGACACTTACATGGCAGAGAAAGATGCAATTTTCGCATTTCTTGATATCTGGTAGAGTCCCATCAGCATGAAGTCAAAGCTAGTAGATCCAAATGGACACACGGGAGAAGTACCAGAAGGATAAATATTGTACAATTGTTACCTTTAACAGGCTGTGCCTTGTGTATTATGTATTTTGAAACTGCCCTTATGATTTAGCAGAGGAACATCTGGGAAGAAAAAAACAAACCCGAAGAACTCCAGCCCAATATAATGCTTTATTCATGCAGTATGCCCATATATCATATCCCTCTAATGTTATTTCAAGTATTAAAAATTATTTCGTCCACAACTATTTTCACATCTGCTTCATCCTTTTCCTTTGGGATTTTTATTTGTAACTTTTTAAAAGCAAAGCCCTAGAAAGCAACCAAAAGACCAACATGCTGATGTTTTTAGCTATGCATTTCCAGAGGTCTTCCATTCTCTTCCCAGAAGGTCATCACATCACCACAACTGACTGCCACCGTGCAAATAGTTCATATTGGTCTGCAGTGCTTGTTAGGTTGTATTGTCTTCTTCCTTGCCTGAGACTCATGTAATTCTCCTTCCTCCCAAATTTCCTATGCTACAGCAACAGTGGGAGGGTCCTGTAGTGCTCTCTTTAGGGGACAATTATACATTCAATAACCTTTATGTACCACATTATGTGTTTCTATATGCAATTAGAGATTAAAATGTTCAAGTTGGGGTTTGAGTTACATTAAGTTGCAATAATTTGTAATCCTCAAATCTTTATTTTTCTAAAGTATAACACATTTGTTTAGCCTTTTCTGCCTATCCTCCAATATATTAGTTTATTCAGATTACTGTTTTGTTGAAACTGTTCCATTTCTTCTGTCCCTCCGGCTTATTTCTATTTTTTGTATTGGTAGGTTGATGATCAGCTCATTTAAAACTGGAAACAAAAAGAAATATCTGATATACTGACAGACATACATGTATGCAAATGTCAGATTTAGAATAATATTTAATAGACATTAAACCTTACTTGCAAGACTCTTGCTTTACCTGTAGCAACAACAATGCAACAGCCTTGTTTCTTTAGGAAAACTGTTGCCTTATCACTGCAGATAAAGCAGTAACACTGCATGACAGCACACCTTGCTGTTGGCTGTGGTGGGCCACATTGAAACACTTCATGTTGTTGGGAAAGCCAGCTGAGAACACTGAGGTACCCACTGGTCTTTCCATAATGTAAGCACCAAGCCAGGGACTTGCAATACAGTAACCTTAGGAGATGCTAAGAGTGTAGAAGAAGCCCTGTGAAAATTCCAGTTACTTTCTGATTTCCCTCATGTTATCTTGTCAAATTCCTGGCCTTGTTTTGGAGGCAGCCAGCTCATCCATCTCCATATAGAAGACAAGCACAGTCTTGTTTGTAGCATTGTTATCAAAGACTAATGCATGGATAAAGCAAACAAACAAACCCTAATCCAAAGTTATTTTAACTGCAGCACTAGAACTAGGAAACCTGCTCAATACCTCTCTTTACGGATGACAGCTAACGGGACTGTTGATATATTCGAAACATATTCTTAAAACTATGTGATACAGCCAAGCTTTTATTTTTAAATGGGTGGCTCCATATCACCTCTGTTTTGATTCTGCTGTGCCCTAGTTGAAGAAGCTCTAAGAACATCACAATTTTGTTCAATATTTTAACTTCAAATAAAGATACAGACTAACCAAATTTTGAGAAAATAGAGAACCTTCTTCTAACAAAGTGTCTTTGCATAGCCTAGGATTTAAATAGTGGAAAAGCTTTTAAATTAAGTACACAGAAATACAGACACCACACATGCACCATTACCTTTTGTTAGAATAAAATAATTCTGCAGAATACAGCAGGAATTCACTTCATTATTTTTCCTTATAGCCATAATAGTTTTATTTTGAAAATTGATTCAGCAACATCAGAGTCACTTTTCAAAACTCAAAAATGAATGAAAATTGAGGGATTCATACCTCTGCTGTTTTTTTCTGTTTGCTATTTATCTCCTACCTGTTTGCCTCTTACTATAGATTATAACCTTTAAAATTAACACACAAAAATTTGGAATCTGCCCCTCTGCATCAGACTCTGTACAGAAGTCCTATAACTAGACCACCCCTTCACAGGTAAGAAAAGCCATTAAACCCTGTGAATTTTCACAGTGGATAAGCCTAGATTAATTTGACCCAGGTGTTTGTCTAATACTGTGCATGGGAACATTCACAGTGTCCCCTAGCAGTTTCTCCTGTGGTGGTCCAGCCTTAGTACTCTCTGGACTCTAATCTAAAACATGTAAGAGAACCAGCTGGTGCAGGACTTTGTAGACAGATTTTTGTTATGCTGTTTGTGTCACTTTGATGTATTCCTTTGCTTTTCATATGAATACATGAAGAAGTAGGAGGGAAAACTGATGAATCATGTGCTGGAATTTAAGTTAAAAAAATCAGTCTCTTTCTTATTCAATTTTACAAAAACAAGTCCTTGATTTTATATTACACAAGCAAAGGGAAGTGTCATTATGAGCACTGCAAAAATTTAGAACCAAATCTGCCCTCATATGCACCTATGCAACCCTTGCTGAAGCCAGTCATTTTGAACAGATGCAAGAGAGGTCTGAATCTGTTCTATTAGTCTTTATTTGGATGTTCCACATTTAGGTCAGTTTATACCTTATTTTAAAGACTAAAAAATAGATGAGCATTAACTGCTAAGTAATCGGATGTTAAGTCAATATGTGTATGGATGTGAGAAACCTGAATTATTGTACCAAAACTGCCCATAATATAAGACAAGGTATTTTATTAAAAAAAAAAAAACAAAACAACACATTATTTCAGCACATTTTACCAGACTGAAATACTGAGGAGCAACCCTTGCAGTTAATAATGAGTCAAAATGTGAATTGCTCATCCTCCAAACCTGTGCAGCTGAATAACATTTCTAAAATTAACCATGGCTAAAATATAGTACATGACTAAAAGATGCTCTCACAAGCCTAGCCCATTGGAGACACAACAATATATTGGCAAGATCAAGAGATGTAACAGTGTGGGTAGACAAATTTTTCAAAAGGGCAAGATAAATCTTGAAGGTCTCGTTATCCTCTCACAGCAGTACAGATTGGCAGCTAATAGCATTAGGCTGGTTTCAAACATGTATAACTGAATTGGGCCCTGTATAATCGGAAAGTTGGCATATCACAGACCAATTTTGTTTGTATGAATAACGCAGTGAAAATCCAGGGGTACATCTGGAAACTCACACTGTAAGTAAGATGAGAATCAGGCCATGCCTGAAAATTGTAATTAGACATAAATTGAAAGAAAAAAAACAATATTTTGAAGTGTCTAAAGCTCAGCTTACTATGTCTGTCAGATGAATAGCTAGAAGACTGCTTATATTCATAGGCAAAATAATGCATAATTCTGTAGTCACACTTGTTTTAGGACTGTTTGTGAAGACGTAATACATACCATCAAGACTCACATTTTGAGCTAAGTTTCACACTGTATTAGTATGAACATAAATGGGACAGATCAGAATTACTCAAAACTGTGAACAGAACTATCTCTCTAATCACAAACTCAAGTTGAGACGGCCAGAATGGTGAAACTTAATTTTAAAGACAAAGCTAGTGATCAATCACTGGGTAACATTTAACTTAGACCAACTATTTGCATCTACAGTATTACATCTTTATTCATCAAATTAAAATGTATAAAACTGTTTACAAACAATGAAAAAACAAAGCCATCCAAATGGATTTCCGGTACTTCACAGATCTGCCTCTGAATTCACAGATTTGTTTAGTCCTATCCTCAACAGCTCTAAGGAGCCACTTTTTTCAGGAAATATTTCAGGAAATTAGTGATTTTATTTACATATTGTTGAATTTCTTATAAGTCAACTATTTTGAAGGAAATAGCAATCTTTTCTACCTGGTCTGAAAATCTATTTCCTGGAAAGATTTGTATTCCGAATTTATACCATCCCTTCAGTGTTATGCCTCATCCTGCCTCCAAGATAAGATTCCAGGCATTGCTCAGATACTTGGATATAATTTATTGTAGCCACACAAAAGTCAGATCTAAATCCTTTTGGACCATGATGCCACAAACTAGCAGTTCAAAGTTCAAAGAATGAGGCCGACAGATGCAATTAAGTTATCACTGTTGGGATAACTGTAACCCTTGCTGTGCTTTTCGCGCTTCTGGGATCCTGAAGGTTGTGAAATGTTAAAAAAAAAAAAAAAGAGCATCCTCCTCAACACAACTTATATTTTCATTGCATAAATCACAGCAGTTGGAGTAAAATACATCCAGTGAATGATTTCCTGTCACTAAGGAAAAAATCCAAAATCTTGTTTCCTGATGACTACAAACTTCTCTTGACAAACCTCCAGTGCCAAATGTGGTTTCCATTTACTGTTTTGGGATTTATTTGTCTATGCCAAAGTTCAGGTGTGCCAGCTCTTTGTAATAAGCCATTTGGATGAAAGCTTGGCTGGCTCAAAGGATTCTGATGTATTTTATTGCTGCCTTTTAAGATTATTGTTCAGAAATACCAACTCTAATTTTGAAATCAATTAGCCATGCAGTCTGATGAGGTGTTGGCCCAGCTCAGGTTCACACCCGCTGTCCGCAGATTATTGTTAAGTTGAGTCAGGTCCTTAGTGCTGCTCTGCGTTGCAGGCATCTGGTGTACACATGTTTGATGTCCTCACAAAATGACGCTGATGGCTTAAATGGCAAGGCTCTAATGAAGAAAGCCTAGCAAGTTTGCTGCTGTTTGCCAGCAAAACATGACTTTTACAGGGCTGTGTAAAATTCTTTTTTCCCCTCGTTTAACTCTTCCATGTCAAAAGAATATAAATCTTCTCTGTAGAGTGGAGATTCAGCAAAGGTGACAAGAGTGGGACCTGAGGGTCCACCATCAGCATGCAGTAGGAAAATCCCTCTGGCCTTCTGCACCTTCTTGGCACCTGCATGGCCTGTACAACTATGTGCTCAAAAACGGTGCCTGCAGAGGGAAGGTCATCTGCCTGCACCAGCCAATCTGCTCCATGAAGGGCAACGACATGGCAGAGCCAAAAAGAGAGGCACCTAAGCTTCTCTGGGGAAAGGCAAGTGAAGAAACCATCCAAAATGGTTTACAGTAGTTTTGCCATTACAAAATGTCACGGTAATACAAACAAAGAATGAATGTATAAGCTTATTTTCCATCACATCTTTGCAGCCTAGGAAGCTTTTCTGCAGGTTTCCCAGTTTTGTGCACAAGATCTGAGAATACAATCTCAGAAACATAAATACAAATTAAAAATAACCCAAACAAACAAACAGATAAACAAAATCCCCCAAACCAACAGAAAAACCTGGGGTCCTTTGATGTGTGCAAGGGAATTAAGTACTTATTCCCTTAGATTAAGTACTCTTTTTCCCCTTTGAAAATAACGGTTTCCTTCTTTTAACCAAAAAATATTCCATCAAATTCCCCAAGATAAGCAACTGAGTATCAGTGATATCAGCCATACCAAGGGAAGAGTAATAGCAGGGATGTGTGATGAGTTATTTGTATCTATTATCTCAAATGATAGATGCTAAACCACTGATCTAATGATCCCAAAAGAATTTACAAGTATCGCATTGTGGCTTCAGAGTTGGAACCATTTATCAAAATCAGCCTTTCATTCCACCCATCTGCAATATTTTGGGGAAGGGTAAGTACACGCAGCCTGAATTTGAGCCAACTTTTTTTATTTTTTTCCAAAGACAAAAGTGTTCTGGTTTGGTTTGTTTTTTTTTTATATTAGCTGTAATGGTCATGTCGTCATTTAGAACAATTGTCCTCTATGCTACAGGAAAAAAGAAAGAAATATAAACAATCTAACTCAGGACTATCAGGTATGAAAATGTATCTGGATGAGGAGGTGAATGTAACAGCTGAATTCTCTCTGTATAGAATACATATGTATATAACATACATGTATAACAAAAAGTATAAGGTGTCTGTCTTACTGGTATAGTGACCTGAAGATTCAGAATCAACTCTGCCTTTACATTAGAAGTCAGGTTCATAATTACAGAGTGGGTATATTTTTCCTCTTCTGAGGTTTTTTTTTCCTGTGTAGACACACCACCAGCCTCATACAGTTTTGTATTGATGTAACCTGCCTTCAAGATCAAGTCTGAACAATACCAATTTACAGCTTCTAAAAACAACTGTGTTTCAGTATTCTCCCAGGTTGCACTTTCACACTCAGGTCTGTATAGCCCAGTATCCCACCACCAACAGTGCTCACACAGGGATATAAAAAACAGACACAGAAAAATCTGATACAATATCTCAACTTCTGGCAATTACTGAGCAGTTTCCTACATGTTTAAGACACTGATGCATCTGTCTTCCAAGAATCAGCTTGGTTCTCTTTGAATCCAAATATTTTTGTATTTTTGCCTTATGTAGCATTCCGCAGCTAGCAACTCCATACCATAGTACTCTGTGACACCATGTAGCTATGGGGGGAGAGAAAAAAGGCCTTCTCTTGTCACTGTTTTTGTGGGTTGAGTTTGTGTATGAAGAAAAAGTAAATAACTTATATTCACTTCTTCCACATGCTTCTTGATTGTGTAATACCTCCTCTATACAGATTGGTGTCCTTTCAGTCACTAGTTATTCAGCAGTTATTCAACACATTAAATCATCCCTTCTTAGCCTTTATTCTTTTTCTGGTTCTGTTTTATAATTGTGGTGATGGGATGAATAGACTCTGTACAACAGATTCCTTTTGTGACATGGATCTCAACATTCTGGAAACCAGAGCCTGCAGATCAAAAGTTTTGGAAATCTTGCCTCCAGACCAACAAGATCTGGCATTGCTCTGTACACTGTAAACAAAAAGCTTTTCTTTAGGCTCCTGTGAGGTATGTTAAGGGAAGCCATATTATCTGAAATCCCATAAAATGATAGGTAATTGAAGGGAAAAATTAAGTTCTGCCAAAATTCCATTTCTTTTAAGTGATTAATAAATTTCATTTTTGTTGGAGCCAAAAAAGCAAGGTATATAAACGGAAGCAGGTTGGCTGCTCCTGTGTCAACCCTGGAATAGTTTAGTCAGTTTAACCCATTTCTGTTATAACTACAAAATATTAGCCTTTTTAATTAGGTTTATTAAGAGGCTTTGATATTTTATTAAGAGTATATCTTATTGCATAGTGTTTGGGTAGTTTATATTTCATTTAAATCCATTTATTCTTCTATTAGCCAGGCATGTGGTTCAGTTGATACATAACACCAACATAACTGGCAGACTTATTGATTGTCTTATGACAATATTAATGCCAGCAGTGCTGACCAAATTGCTCTGCTCAAAGCTGTTTGACATAGCAGATACTATCCAATTACATTAGGCTTGAGGGTAAACTTTGGTGAAATTACAGAAAAACCATTATGATATTTCTTTGGAAGCATTTTTATACAGTTTGACATCTGAAAAGCATACTTGGTCTCAAACACATACCAGGGAAATCACCACTTGACTATCTCTGTCATGAGTTGTTGCTTGGCTCATTAATATTTGAATCTTGGACTCCATGAGCTTTAGAATATGTAATGCAACCTACATATAGTGGTCTATAATAATCTTGGGGTATTTCAGATAATTTTAATACATTTTAGTGGGAAAAAAAATGAAATTCTTGTCATAAGAAAGTTTACTTTATTAATGAAAATAATTTCCTTATAGTTAGTGGCTAAATTCACTGTCTCCAAAGTTCAAAACATGTCATGCCATTAGGAAAGACATATTCTAGAAGCCTTGCCTATCTGTTAGCTGTTGATATTTGAACAGATATGCTGGTGAGATTGAAGCCAATCTCTCAAGTGGTTCATCCCATGCTTACTGCTAAATCCAGTGACTGGATTGCCTGCAAGGTAAACATAACAAAGCAAATAAGTAAAGTTATCCTTTTCCCCAGACCCCTGTTAATTCTGCTAGTCTGTAAAATGGAGTCAGACATTTGGGCCGAATCTCAGAGTAATCCTAGTTTTGGCCACATAAATCTTCTTGGGTTTGTTGGTTTTTTTTTTCCTAAGAATTCTCCTTCAATGGGCTGTTGATTCCCTTATTTCTGCTTGGGTTTTTTGTCTACATTCTTATGAATTCCTTACTTTAATCTGGAGTCTTAAGCACTATGTAGCCTACGACATTCCTAAGTAGGTTTTATTTCTCATCTTCCTGCTCATTGTTTCCCAACCAAATGTTTTTCATGAGAAACATGACATTTACAATCAGAGTAATATTTCATTGATTTGGGGTTTTTTGGTTTTGCTTTTTTTGAAGCACTGATGACACTGAACTACACAGATGTTATGTATCATTAAGTCTTCCTAAAATGTTATTACTCTCTTTCATAATGGCTATTATCATTGACGTTACAGTGCTCCTAACCTAGTAGAGTAAGAAGTTTAATCTGCAAACCACTTCCTCTTTCTTGAATTTTAGAACTGCTTTGTAAATAACTGATTGGGCTTCTAGTAAACTTCTACTTGACTTCAGTTAGTTTGAGCAGCTCTTCAAGTCTTGTGTGGCCAAAGAGACAAGCTATTTCTGCCTGAGTAGGATAATAAGATAAATACCAGGCAGTAAGCATTAAAAGGAGACAATCATGTGAAAAAAATGAAACGACAATTTATTTACGGCAAGCCCTATATAAGCTTGACCTTGCTCACATTGTAATAATTTCCAACCCTTCAATGACGTAAACCTGTATAAAGCCTCATAAAAATAGAAAATGTGAAGGTTACGTGGCAATACACTGACAAGTTTTAATATCACCTCTTTCATAGTGAATGGCCAACATAGGTGCAGAACTGCCTGCTACTGATGTGCACTTACCAAAACGAGAGAAAAAAAGGGCAAAACTCTACAGGTATAGAACATAGGTCATGACACACATTGAAAAGTCATGACCTTCAATATTAAGGCAGCAACTCTGTCCTTAACTCTCTGTACATTATGAACAACAGCAGCTAGAGTAAGGAACACTGTGTCACCATAAATTGAGAAGTCAGAGAGTTTTCTTGCTTGGCCCCACCTTAATGCTGCGCAAATGCTGTTTTGTTGTGTCTTTAATACAATAAAGGACTAATTCCTCAGAAATCAAGGATATAAGTCACGTAAATGAAAACTTGTAAATTATGTCAGTAATCCATAACTCATACAACTGATTTGGAAACCAGAGCCTTATGGTTCAGAAAGAAGTAATTGCTTTATTAACTCCCATTTATCAGTATGAAACTGGCTAATTTAACTGACTGACTGATTTATATATTGATACTTTAAATTTAGCTCAACATCCTAATTTAATAAGGGAATCACATATGGATGTTTAAAAATATATTGCTTTCTAGTTGGTTGATACTCTAAGCATGCCCTTATTAAGACAGATTATCTCCTTTCCCTTGTTCTTTTAAGAGAAGGACAAAACAAATTATATATCTCATTCATTCTACCTGACAGAAAGGCCATGTTTCCATATAACCCCCTCCCTAGTAATACATTGAATGCATGGCTAACCACATCATTCATTCTCTTTTAAACGTCCATGATGTCATAGTCTTTTGCAGTAGCAAGGGTGTATTCCTGCCTGCAGACTTTTGGAAATCACCACAGGGAGTCAGACTACTGAAGCACAGTCAAGCAATAAATCTACCAGGTACACTTGAAACAAAAGTTGAAAAGAAAAACTGATATGTATTTATACACCTCTAACTCTTCAATAAGTAAGGTCTTTTGTATGCTTAGCTGATCCTAAATTACATGTTAAGAACTGGAGGGTTCTCAGTAACTTCCTCTAAATCATAAAATCAGTGCAGTTGTATGTTGCTTACTTTATTTAAAATTATTGATATTGCCAACTATGATTATAATCTTGTCAAGGGAGAGACATAGGTTAGGATCTTAATGAGCACAGGTTTTAGATATTGGTATTAAATAACCTGTAGCTATAACAATCATAAATTATAATCTATTTAAGCAAGATTATAGACAGTATATGATGTACAACCATGACTGTATAATAAACAACCTAAAGGTAAAAGTGTGAACATTTGATGTATTTAACTTTCAAAATTAGCACTCCTGTGAAATAAGGCATTATTATGTTAAGGCTGTGTGTAGATTAAAGTCAATAGCTCTGCACCAGTTTTCTTTCTGATAATTTCTTCAGATTTGTATTGATAGCTATTCAGACAATTGCCCAGCCAAGCACAGATGTGGCTTTCAACTAAGACTGAAACTATGTGGGATTTTGACCACAGAATCAGCTAAACTCCAAATAAGAAGAAGGTAGGTTTAAATATCAGGTAACAATTTACACTAAATTAAGGCTTGAAATGTCCATCTATATTTCATGCTATCATCCAGCAGATTTTTTTCCAGAACACCTCTTAAAAATCTTGTTTCTTGGTTAGGAAATCAAAACACTTTTGTTTTCTAGTGTTTTCTAGTATTTTCTAGTGATTTGATCTCAAGATGCTTCCTGACTTCAATCCTTAATAGCAGATTCTTAGAGCAATGGAAAAATCCACTTTCTGAAGTCCAGCCAAGTTCTAAAAGAAAACTGTAAATTTATTTTGGAGCCTACATTTTCCAATATAAACCATAGTATGCAGTTTTGGTACCTAGAAATTATAAAAGTGCTGTTTTGCAATACAGAAAATCTACCTCAGTGCCAA
Organism: Pezoporus occidentalis; assembly: GCF_034315485.1. NCBI lineage: Eukaryota > Metazoa > Chordata > Aves > Psittaciformes > Psittacidae > Pezoporus > Pezoporus occidentalis. The sequence continues at coordinate 6,722,878 of NW_026912778.1, read as the reverse complement.
CACATTATAGGCCTTTCTCGGTGGTGATTCCCATTTCACGTATCTGGACTTAATGTGCTTTTCCTCTGCTGAAGCTGGAGTTAGACAGTACAACTATATACAAGAATTAAGCCTTCCGTCTTTGTTTTTCTATGACTACAGAGTCATCTGATCAGCAGGAGGGAAAAGAAATTGCAGCTTAGTATACTAGAAGTAAAACTCAGTCACCAGGGTTTAAAATCCATGTGTGCCCCATAGTATTCCTTCATCTTTGCAGACTCATAACAATAAAATCCTATAATGTAGCTGAATTCATTATCTATTATATTACCTTACTCTTCTTCTTTCACTCTCTCCATTTTATACAGCATTTATTCTTCTCAGCCATCTGTTACACACACAGTTCCCTTAACATATGCTGTATGTCCTTCTTTGGTGAATGTGAAAAATAAATGTCTGATTAGAACCAGAAAGCTATTAATGAAACAAAATGGTCATTATTCTTATAAAATAATCACTGAAATGGACTTGCTAATACTCTTCTTGAAGGGTTTTTTCTCAGTAGTAATAAGCTGATTGCTGAGATGGATGAGTAATTGAGAAAGCTGAAAGATGTTCAAAAGGCTTAATGGTCAAGAGAGATGCTGAAATTTGGGCTTTTGTTCTGAAGACAGCAAAAAGTCTTTGAGAGAAGTCTATAATTTACCAGAAATCCATTTGATCTCTATTTGTAACAACTTCTGTTGTCTTTATATGCAAATTTAGCATGAGAGTGCAGTTCAACCAGAGGTAAAGCTACAACAGTACTGGCTTCAGATATACTGAAGGCTTGCAAGAAAAATAACAGTTCTATCTGTTCATATCTCATCAGCAAACCTCTCACTCACATTCAAGTGTTCTGCAGTTCAAAGCTGGTTCTGCAGTCTCACAGCACTATTGCATTCACAGCGCAATGGAGTCATCTTGTATTTATCAGGAGTGAACTACGGCCAGCAGCCGAATGTTTGTGGTTTTAGTTAAAATACTTAAACGTTGCCCATCATGTATTCACTCTCTAGATAGATGCACATTTTTCTCCTTTCCTCAGCAAAATTGTTTAAGGTCAAATCAAAATAGTTTATGTCAATAATTAACTCTGTTAACAAGAGCACATTGACAAATTGTGGGGTTTTTTTTTCATGCTAGGATTGCTTTAAAGCACAGGGGTTTTTTTCCTCAATTTCTGTTCTAAAAACAGTCCAAAAATTGACCCATGAAGACTTTCCAATTGTTCAATCATTCTGTTTAATTAACTGGCAACAGTGTTGTTACAATTAGTAACAAATCTGTCCAGGGAACTTCAGAACTTTTTTGAGTGTATGGGCTTAACAGGATTTTCAGTTTGCTGTAGCTTTGTTAATGTTGAAACAATCTTTTAAAATTAAGGGGATACCATCCAGAGGGAGTAGGTCCATGTGAACCTCATGAAGGTCAACAAAGCAAATTGCAGGATTCTGCACCTGGGTCAGGGCAACCACAAGCACAGCTACAATCTGGGCAGAGAACTGAATCAGAGCAGCCCTGAAGAGAAAGATTTAGGGGTACTGGTTAATGGTAAGCTCAACATGAGCTGGCAGCATGTGCTTGCAGCCCAGGAAGTCAAACATGTTCTGAGCTGCATCAAAAGGAGCATGACCGGCAGGTAGAGGGAAATGATCCTGCCCCTCTACTCTGAGGGGTGAGACCCTGCCTGTGGTACTGAATTCAGCTCCGGGGCCCCCAGCATATGAGGGACATGAACCTGCTCAAGTGAGTCCAGAGGAGGCCACAAAGATGATCAGAGGGCTGGACAAGCTCTCCTATGGAGACAGGCTGAGAGAGTTGGGCTTTTTCAGCCTGGAGAAAAGACCTTATAGCAGCCTTTCAGTAGTTAAAAGAGGGCTTATGAGAAAGATGGGAGAGACTTTTTAACAGGACCTCTAGTGGTACAACAAGGGGTATGGTTATAAACTAAAAGAGGGTAGTTTCAGACTAAAGAAGACTTTTTTTACAGTGAGGGTGGTGAAACCCTGAAATGGGTTGCCCAAGGAGATGGTGGATGCCCCATCCCTGGAAAAATTCAGGTCAGGCTGAAAAATCCAGTGCAGGGACCTTTAAAAGTCCCTTCCAACCAAAACTATTCAATGATTCTACGAATAACAGCTATTGGCCCAATTAAAACATTGGTATGTAAAGCAAAACGCAGGCAGTTATTTTCACTTGCTCTGCAACGTTTGCAATAAAAATCTATTGCAAACAGTGAGATACATTTTCTCTCTAGACTTGCAGAATTCAAAATAGAAGGAAATTTGGTGAAAAAGTCTCATCAGAGAATATATCCGTATGTTAAAGTTTTGTTAAAACAGGCACATGCTCCAGAAAGTGTGAAACAGCCACTTCTGTGAAAGCTTCGTGATCTTAGATGCTTTCATTACGTCTATTTGCAAATTATGTCCTACATCTTCAAGGATGCCCACATTAATTCTCAATGAAGAAGCAGGCACACAGTTTCTCTTTTCATCCACATCCTGATACATATTCCATTGAAATTAAACAAAGATGTCATGGGCTTCAGTGAATTTTGAATGAGTCTTCAAAGGCATTTTTAAATATAGGAATGCTATATATACCAATTGGCTTACTGATTTAAAAAAGGAACCTGCTCAACTGAAGACATACATATATTGTAGAACAGCCCAGGAGAAAAAGAAAATCACAACTTTACAATATTTGCTAGCAAAAAAATGAGGGCATGAAAAGAAGAAAGTGGATCAGCTCACTCTGGGTCTACTTCAGGACTTAAAAGATAAAAGTTCAAAACCTTGCTTTACCAGAGTCTTCCTATGTGATCTTATACCACACCACACTTCTGTGCTTCCAGTCTTCTATAGGAAGGAAGAGTACTTCTGTACTCTTGGGCCAAGTTCTGATTCTGTGTTACAAGTACTTAGGGTGGAATGTAAACATAGGCAAAGAAGACACATACCTACATCAGCCAACAACTTCTGGTACCAAAAAAATCACAGTTCCACAACCTGCATTGCCAATGCGAAAGCTCTGGGAACCTTATATGGTTCTAGCTGCTGGGGACCAGAAGCAATTTTGGGGATGAAGGAGGGATCTTCCCATGTCTTCTGGAGAAGCAGAGTATCTGGCAGCAGCAGTAGCCCTAACTCCAGTCCTTTTCTGATCTGTCCCTGATCTTGGTCCTGAATATTCACTGCTGGTCTGAGAAGAGTGCACCACTGTGTTTCCTTAACTGGGACAGGCCCTCTTCTGAGGATGGCAAACTGAAAGTCCCACGAGCTTAAGGAGAAATGAAATGTAGAAGACTACTCTAACCACTAGGCAATGACAAAAATGTACACCACTGTCATCACCATATATGCCAACTTTCACTATAGGGGAATGAAGTATAACCAGTGTGAGTTAAATGAATTCACAAGACGCCTATCCCCTCAGGTTCTCCAGAGAATTCAGTCACAGGGATGTTTTGTCTCATAAATAGCTATGGCCGTGATGTGAATGACAAATTGCTCTCTCCAGCCAACAGAGGGGCAAATCTTAGCACAAGCTTATATACTCGAGCAGCATCACTTCAGAAAATGTGGTGCTCCTGTACTCCACTGTGGTTGGAGACTCTTAAAAGTTTATTTGTATCTGGTATTTGGCTCTTCTCTTAAACATTCAGAGTTAATTTAGTCTTTAACTTATATTTTTGTTCCAGTATCTGTGTACAGAAGTAGTTCAAACATATATTTTTTCTTGTAACAACTTTACCATGAATTTCACTTGGAGATTTTCTTGTATAGCTATCTAAGTTGCTATCATCTCTCATTTTGCATGTTACACTGTTGCATAATTTTATAGAAATATTCATGTATTGTGTTACGTATGATAATTCTGCATTTTTAAGATAGAATCCAGGGTACACCTTTTCCTTTAGGTTTATGTTGATAATATATTGATATTTTCACTAATTACAGCAGACTAGCTTAGATGTGTTTTCACAAATGCACATGAAGGGGTAATCAACATTTACCAGAAAAAATGACTCATGAAAGGAAAGAATCAGCCAGGGATATAACATGTCCAGACAGTGCAGATTACCAGTGTTATTTTCTTTCAATTTAAAATTGGTTTATTTTTTATTTGGTCAGTATCAACACAAGTCATTAGCCTTGAAATTCACCATCTAAGAACTAACTCACTCTCTAGAGAGTCTCCAAACAAGGAATAAAAGAAAAAGTTAATAACTGAAATAAGTAATTAAAAAAATAAACTGGGGAAAGATTTCAAGCACAGTGATCCATTTCCTGCGTTGTCTGGTTTTTATGTCAACTCTAACATGTATGCATCTTCTTGTCTGTTCCTTTTCATTAAATATAATGAGCTTTCTATCTTTCACATAGGAGTCAACACTTTCCAGCATGGAACTGTTATTGATATATATCACGGCCAAATCTCTGTCCTTCGGATTCCATAGGTCGTCCCTGTTCCTCCCATGATGACCCAGCAGCCCTTGTGGGAGAGACCCCTGTGCTGTTGATACTCCCCCTGCTGACAGAGTTCAATCAGGGAAATGCATTGCAAGGACTTAAGGGAATAGTAGAAACTACTTGGAAGGTGTTAATAGAAGAAATAGAAACAGGGTAGAAAGAACTGGGCAGTATCAGGGACCACAGTGGCGAAAGATCCATAATCACCAACTCACATGCCCTTAAGGGGATCTGAAATTGAAATCTGATCTTTCTAAGCAGCAGGCTGTGAAGAGTTTGAAGTTTATCTTATTTACATTTGCACTTTAAAGGGGGCTTTTTTGAAAGAACTTACATAAGAGCAAGAATTTATTTACAGCAGGGAAACTCATGTGGGATATGAGTGTTCAAGATTATAGCCATGGTATATATCAGGCAGATAAGGGTCTGAAATAGAGGGTCCAGTAAGTACCTAAAACAACAACTTTGTGGTAATTTCCATGATGATGATATTTTCTTCTTCTCTTCTTTTCAAGTTAAAATAAAAACCTCTCTGATTTTTTTCTACATTTGTATCTCTTTACTTGCTGAAATTTTTGTCAGAGTCACCCTCTCTGGCTCTCTTCACTCCTTTCCCGCTGCTCAAAAAAAGTTTCACTATAAAACCAGATGAGCTCACAAACCTCAAAGTTCTTTTACTTTCTGTCAAAATCTATGAAAACTAAAGCTTCAAGAAGCCTGCTTTAGTGAGTCACAAACAGGATGACATCTACCCTCCATCTGCTATCATTAGTTTGAGGCATAAAGGACTATGTTACTTTACTGAAGTCCAGTAGTGTTGATGAATTTCTTAAGGATCATGCTTTCAATTTCCGTGCACTTTTAAAAGCTTAGGAAATTACACAACATTTCTATTTCTCCTACAGCATTCTACCACATTAAAGAAATACTGCATCTGACCTCCCTGGCTGTGCTCATTATGGCATAGTCCTCAACTGCATAGACACCCTGTGCTCCTGCCTCACACACTGATCAATATATTTGCCTCCCAACAGAGAACCACAGCTGTACAGTGCTACAACAGATAGTGGAACACAATGCATACTCCAGTTAAACAAAGTTCCCCTGGAGAACTGAGTTTATCCTCATTTTTGACATGAAGGACTGTAGGCAAGTAAGCAACCTAAATTTTTCACAGCTATCATTGCACTTTTCTCATTTGATAGGAAAAACCAAAGGTGCGATTTCTCAACTAACTAATATTTATTTGGGGGATAAATGACACCCTATTCCTCTCTACTGGCACTAATGTCAATGTAAACACTCTTATCTTAGATGCAGACATTTATTTCTGCTGTGCTTTCAACTGTAGGTTCTGAATTTCAGAGGTGAACACTCTCAAGCATGACTGAAGCCCTTCTCAAACACAACCAAAGCCAACGTGTCTATGTTGTCCAGGCACAAGGTACTTTAGCAACACTCCAGTATCCCAAGGATCCAGAGGGCATTTGTAACTGTTGTAAAAGGCAAAGCACACCAGAAAACTCAAGCTAAGCACATTTTGTAATCGCAAGCTAAATTAGTTGGCAGTGTAGCTATCAGTTATTTTCTATTTATAAATCATATATAAAGGATAAGGATAAACAGAATATTAAGAATAAACAGATAATGATAAACCTATACTATTAACATACTTAACATGTTGTGCACCAGTGCATTTTTATCAATGGCATGCTTGTTGCTCTGGAGTGCAAAGTGAAGCAGAAACATACCAAATGCCTGTGTGGCATATGAATCCCTTTTGATGAAGTTAGCTACCTTGATTTTGCTGTTTCTTAACTACTGAAAGTTTTTTTGCCTTTTTTTTTTATCTATAGCTTGCTAAATTAGCCATGACTGAAAACTTTAAAGAGGATATATTTTCTGTGGAAGTTGATGTACATCATGAGAATTGATAAGGATTTTATGCAACTTCCTTGAAAATGGTCAAAATACAACTGCTCCATCACTAAAACAGCACCTGGTGCAGCTGCAGGAGTAGTCAGTTCAGATCTAGGAGATATTCATTCAGTGCTCTGCTCCAGAGCAAGGCAGAACAGTAACTTGAACATGAGTCTTTCACATTCAGGCTTAAACGCCCAGAAATCTTTATTTTTCTGCTAGCTCTCATCTATGTGGAAAGAGTTGAAGACAGAGCACATTAACTTTGTGTGGCTGCAATGAAGAGTTTTACATATGGCAGTAAAACTGTGAGAGTTTTAGCTTAGACACACTTGACACAAACAGTCTAAGTTTAACAAACCATGACTTTAAGAAAAGGGAGAAAATACAGAGCTGTACTGTTTTTACAGACCTTTCCCCAAATTTAGCATTAAAAATCTTTGGTGGAAAAGGTAGAATCTGTCTTTTGCTGTCACAATACTCTGCTACCATCGCTGAATTTTGTTTAGAATAATATGGCCTTAATGCCCCATCTCCTGTAGAATTGCTCAGACTGGTAGTTGATTAGAGCGAAGAGAGGTGCCAGTATTATCTGTGTTAGTGCTCCAGAGGTCATCCTACACTAACAAGACTGCCCCAGTCAGGGATGACAGAATCCAGCTGTTGCGCCTTCAGCTGAATGAGAAGAATCCACTTAATGCCAGGGATGTGTCTCAAAAGATTAACTTTCCTAACTAGTTACTTTCCACCTCTGCAGAAGTGGCTGCCTCATCATTATTGTCCTCTTTTTAGCAGAGGCTTGTGGTATACGTGAAACCATTTACCTCTTTAACCCTGTGAACCGTAAGGCACTAAATACATATCATTTTAAAAGGATTAAAAAAGATTTAGTTCACTGATTTCTGCTTAAAAGTGAGCGCATGAACCTCTGCAACAGAAGGTAGTGCTCCACTTCAAAGAAATACATATATGCATTTTTTTAAGATTAAAGCATTAAAGCAGTGTACTAGACATGCCACACTCCCTCTGCTTAGGAGCGGTGTGTCCCAGTCTGAACGATAAGAGGAAGGGAACCAGCACACCTGCAGTCATTTTATAGCGCTTTTACAATATACTCTGAAAAGCTAACAACCTTAGGTTGAGGCTTAAAATGTTAAAAAATCTTTTGAAAACTATAGCATTAAGTATATTTAACAGCAATGTTCTTTTTTGTAACACTTTCCTAGTAGCCTAACACTTTTCCCAGATTAGGACTTTCCTATATGTTGTTTTATGGGTTGTGGGTTTGTGGTTTTTTTCTCTTTTAACAGGATGAAGTGTCAACGTGGCTCTGCTCACCCGCTTGCGTGTCAGCATCCGTGAGAATGTCAGCGCTGCTCCGGGGCTACAGATTTATTGCTTGGCCAGCAGAGGGTACTAGAGTTTTCTAATGGCTTCACAGACCCGAGGAAAATAATCGTGAGGTCAAAGTGTACCTATTGTTTTGTTCCATTTCCCGTTGACACTGATTGCTATGGGCTGGTTTTTGGTGGGGTGGTGGGGTTTCTTGATTCTTGAGTGTTACATTAGACAGGACCGTTACTCAATTTTCCTCCATTCAAACTATCTCGCCTAACAAAAATGCCATTTTAAACTCATTGTATAGTTGAATGTGGTTTGAACATGCAGAGGTTTTGATGGCATTAGAGTTCTTGAAAAGTTTTAACACTGCTAAGACCCTTTCAAATAATATGCATTTAGAACACTGAGCAATCAAAAGAAGAGATTTTCGAAACTCAAAAGACACCTTGTGATTTCTGTCAGAAATGAACCCAAGGAAAAAGAAAAGCTTGGGTGTTAGTAGGCATTACCATTTACAAAGTCATGGGAAGTCCTATTTTGGAAATACATTTTATTTCTTTGTATCAGTATTTTGATGATGCTGATACAGCTGATGCTTAAGATATGAAACCAGCATAAATTTCATAATTTATTGTCTGGTGGTAACAGCATTAAAGTGAAAGCAAAAACACAGATATGCGTTCCCATCAGCTTGCTCCTGAAGAGTAATAAGCATATAAAGTATGGTGGAAGAGCCACAGAGAAGTTTTCACACAGTTTTTGGTTTTGTTTTGTTTTGGGGGGGGGTCCACTTTACTACATCAAAAACCCAGATCTTGCCTATAGAGTTTCATTCAGAACCTACTTCAGTGGCTGGAGATTGACTGGGATTATGACATCACAAGAACCAAGGAAATGTAATTTGAGCAAAAAAGATGGGATGACATCATCTGTTATGCAGTGATTCTAGTGACATAAGGGATAGTACCGTCATGAAGTCTGACTTCTTACGTAACAGAAACCATGGAATTTTACCCTGTAATTCCTGTACTGTGTCCAATAAAAATATGGTTGAATTACAGCATAGTATTTAGTAAGGCATCTGGTCTTGATTTTAAGAGTCCGGGTAAAATGTTTTCTCCTAATACTCAGGTCATTCTAAAATGGGATGGGTGCCTAACTCACTTAGGCTTTCACTTAACATTTTAATTGCCCCTTTTAAAAATGGCTGCTATGATTGGTATGGAACCATAACAATATACAACTAACTTCTAGCTTAATTTTTCTTACAATGTTTTTTATAGAGAGGGAAAACAACATGAAACTACTAAGGAGCTTACTGTTTATTTAGGCATTATAAGAATCTCCATCTCTCAGTTATCCTTTTCAAATGCTATTTTACATTAGAATATGTGAATAATAATTTCTTGCAGGAGTAGATAGTTGAATGATGAAATGTGAAAAATAAAAGAAGGAATCCAAATCAGAAAAACGCTGCAATATATCCTTAACATCTATAAGTGAAAAATAATGACTAGAAATGGATTAATGGAAGACTTTACAATCCACTTCTGTAGTGCTGGTACTTTGAAAAAGCTGGGGAGACAATGATTTTGGGTTCTGTACTGGGGAAGCCAGTTTTAAGAACAGCAACTGCATCCTGAACTAGAAAAGTTGCACTGCGATTTCTCTTTCTCTACATAGGCCTTAATGGTGTTTCTGCAGCCTTTGGCCTAAATTTTTAAGACAATTTCCAGAGCTGTAGTTCACCACATGTATATGATCAACAAACAGCACCTATGAAAACAATATATCTGAAGACTGGGAGAAGACAGGGTGATATGTGAAGAGACCTTATATCCTTTCTTATCTACGGCATCAGGCTGGATAACTTTGTGTCAAGAAGCAGACACTCACTCTGTGGGCTACCACGTTATCTTTAAACACTGCTCAGGTAGGCAAAACTTCTTCTTCTGCTTACCATTCAGTTAGAGAAGTCCTTGAGGCACTGTCTTTATCAAGCGCCTTTTGTCTGTAGGTACAAAGAACAGGATGATGCATGAGAGGCATTGCATCAACTTTATCATTTAACTTACACTTGATCAGAGGTGAAAAGGAAGAATACCTATTAAATAAGAAAAAGTCTATAGTATCATACACTTGAAATACAAAAGGTGAAAGGGCTTTTTATTCTCATTCCTGTTGCAGCTGATGTTGAGGTGAAGGCTCTGCTGGAGGGTTAACCTAAACAGTGTGAGAGGAGTGAAGCATGGCATCTACTCTCAGGGATATCAGGGACAGAGGCTATGGTTCAGTAGCTACAGGATTTGTTTGGATGTTGTGAAACATATGTTGTCCTCTGGCTCTTCATCACCTTTTGCTGAGATGGCCTCATCCCCTTGCTCATCATGGTGTGATTGACAATTCACTGTGCCCAAGCCTGCAGCCCCAATTCAGCCAGAGAAGGAGCAGGGGTATGAGCTGGGGAGTGTTGCCACACATGACTGCACCTAAACTTTCCAGTGCACCTTCCAGATATTATCTGAAATTGCCATTGAAGACTGAAGAGGTCAAAAGTGAGCTTACTAGAGGAACACAAGCATCTTAAAGAATGCACCTGTGGAAACTGATGGGGGTGGCAGGGCTCAGAACAGTGCCAGACTTCATATCTTTGTGCTTGAATTCTCCATCTATAATTATATATAATGAGGACATACTATGATGAGAATACCTATATCAAGAAGTGATCAAGAAGCAGGATATCCTCATATCAGGCAGTAATTGGACCCTTTAAGCTCTCATTTAGTTAGAAAGTAGAATGAGAAGAAATAAAACGATGGTTGTAGAGCAGACGTGCAGAGGAAGCCCAGAGAAGGTTTGACAAAATGATGGGAATATCTGCACTCAGAATGAGAAAAGAGAATTAGTGTGTCAATTAATAGGGGACACATCCAAAATAACAGGGAAAAAAAAGAGAAACTGGATGATGTGTTTTGCGGTAAAAATTAGTAGGGACAAGGAAAACACAATTCTATATGAGAAGTAATATGGACATGTAAATCATAGATTAAAGTAGAAAATTTCAATGTGCAAAATAAGTTACTAAAAGATCCCTACCTACAAACAAATATACCATATATGTGTGCTACCTATCTTTCAAAATAAGATAAGAACTGAAGTTACTCATTGATGTTTTTGAGGATTTAGTCAGTTATTTTCATGCAGAATTGCTAGAGAATGCTATGTCACCATTTAATCAGAGGAAAGAATGGAAGACTGCAGAACAGAGGGAGTATTTCTTGTTTATTTTCCAAAGACTGGTAAGAATGCAACATGCTAAATTGGAAAATAAGACAGCTTTAAATGTTAGCTCAATAAAAACCATCATATAATGTTTATGGATTGCAGTGAGGTTTTGTTATTTTTTCAATTGTTCCTGCATTACTTGTGAGCATGTGACTATAGTTTATGCTGTTATGTTGTCAGGCTTCTGATAATGGGAAGGACTGTTTGTTTAGACTGTGTAGCTCTTCACTTTAATTCATTCTGGCTCCAGTGTGACATGTTAAAACTACTATCAATAGAAAATCCAAATTTCCCAGAAAAACTTAAAAGAGCAACCTCAGTGAACTGAAATTATCTCCTCTTAAAGCTAATTACCTTAGTATAATTAAGAAAGTACTGCTATAGGAAATCTGTTTCTTTAGACTCTCTTCTATTTCATTAAATGCCTCAGGTCAATATGAGTAATTATTATTTTCTTTTATTATGCTTTTTTCATTATTCATTTACCTGTGAAAGGATATAAAACTAAAATAGTCCAACAAATGAAGAACAATTTTTTGAGACAGGCATTCATAACTAAAAAACAAACAGAAAATATTTTCACCTTTCAGTTTATTTTATTAAAAAGAAAATACTGTGCGGTTTGCATTTAATAGGAAGCTTTAAAGCATTAATGAGTCTCCCAGGGCAGTTATTGCAAGTGAATATGGAATACGTCCAAAATTAAACACATTCTACCATTTTCTGTTACCTAGGGGCTGGATTTAGGAAAAAAATACATCAAAGGCTGCTTGCTGATGAAAGCAATACATGATTCTGCTTTCTATGTCATGTCCTTTCAAGAGAGTTCACCTAATGGCACCAGTAGCAGGGTGGCAGTTTTCCCCAATCCCCAAGAATGGGTTTAGAGTAGATTTTTTATTTTGATGGACCCAAGCATCATTTTGGCAATCATTTTAAAACCAGCATCTCAAGGATTATATGGCCTCACAGGAGCTGTCTTTTATAAGGGCCAACCTGGGAGACAAATCAAGAAAATCTTGTACTCCAAGCCTGCAGTCTTTGTAAATAACACATGGGCTCGGTTATGCTCCACCAAGATGAGAAGCGCATGTGAGGGGAGATGTCTTAATACAGCTCACTATCACCCTCTACTAGTCATATATTCCACTTCCATTTATTTTTATATAAATTAGATACTGGTTTCCCAGACCTATTAAGAGAGTTCTTTCCCTATTATTGCTGGTTTATTCAGCTAGCCCTTTTTCATGACTCAGTCATGAACATACAACCTCCCCCAAACCCCTTAGACTGGATTTGTGTTCATCCTTCTCTACATACTATTGAGACACTGTCAGATGCATTTTCCCACACGCACCTTGCACTCATTTCATTTTAGTAGCTGCGTGCAAACAACTGAGATGTGAAAATAAATGAGGAATTATACAGAAACAGTCATTTCTTTGACATGAATGAGCAACAGGTCAGTAATCCCACACTTTTTCTAATCCTGCATTATCCACAAGGAAAATAATACAACTACTCTCTGACATTCACTATTTAGTACAAGCCAAGAAAAAAATAATACAAAACTTTTAAAGCAAGTTTTTTAGATACTATTTTCCTTGCTATTGTCATGGAAATAAACAAAAACATGGCCATGGCAAATAAAAATTAAATCAAAGCACAGACATTTTTTTTCTGCACGCAGCCATGACCACTCACATATCATCTCTATCTGCTTGTCTGTTACTTGCCTCACTATTATTTGTCAAATTTTTTGGACAAAGATAAATTCTGGCCAAAAAAAGTAGCAAAATGTAACCTCTGAACATTATTATAATTTTAATATCTTTTCCAGTAACATTATTCTTTATCCTAGGCTTTGCTTATACAGTCTTCCCTCTTTCAACACAAAGCTATTGATCATATTGTAAGCAGTCTGCAACGCTGGATATCTCTCTTCTAGCCCAGGTAGTTTTGCAATACTTCCCTCTTAAAGGTCAGTACTGATGTTCTGGAATAGTGGAAATAAATATGTTGTACAAAGCCTCATACAGAATAAGACATCCAGAAGAAAAAGGCTTTTTTTTTCTGTGTGATTATTTAGAAGCAAACTAAAGATCTGCAGCCAGATAGTTGCAACTCACCTTAAGCTCTTGTTATTTTAGCCCTGACTACACAAGATGTACTACACTACATAGCCAAAAAATCTTTTAAGGAAAAATCATCTTCATGAACGCCTGGCTGTCATCTTGTAAAAAGGAGTAATGCTGCTAACTGCCTAAGAAAATAATTTCACTTATCAGTATCACCTTTTGATTCTATTCTTGTCTTTAGGGATGACAATGACACATACTAATATTCTTCATTTAGGATGACTTTTAGTATAATGATAGTGGAGAAATTTATTGATTCCCTATGCCTTGTAGAATGAGGGCTACATAGGGTTTTTTTCCTTAGGTAACAATGATAATCATTCATTTCAATTCTTGTAACTACCCCTATATTTCATCCTAGTAGCATTTAAACATCAACATAACATATTTTGAAAGATTTTCTTTTTAAATGGAGAACAGTCACCTTTTTGAACAGGATGGAAAAAGCATGAACAAGAACCAAAACAACTTGCACTATAAGAAAAGTTTAGAACACAAGAAAGTTTAGAAATTATCTTGAAAGGTATGGTTCCAAAATATGATGCATAGGCTAAACTTCTCCCTGTTGCGTAGGCAAACAAGTTTAAAATCTAGTGTGCAACCAGTGCACATTAATGTTTCCAGGATCTGGCATTATGTTTTTGCTATTTTGCGTCTGTTAGTTAACTCCTGGACTCTTGCAGCAAATTGGAAAAAAATTCTGCAGAAAATCAAATTTCTTCAGAAAAAACAAACAAACAAACAAAAAACCACACTAGACTACTTTAGAGTAATTTATTTATGAGAGGGTTTTTTTTTAATTTGTAGCTGTGCACACAAGCATACTACAGGTACCTGTTTAAATAATATTGTATGTGTTCCCATGAGACACATCAAGGTAAGCTTAGTGTGCCATGTTGTAAAAATGAAGTAGGATATAAGATTACTAACAGTTATTGCAAATAAGAATCCAGTGGAGCTCTGTATAGTAGAGGTTACAGACATCAGGAGTCAGATATATGCAGATATACAGATTCTCAACAGGACTCTGAAGGCTTATTCCTTTTCCCTTTTCTTTCTTTTTAAACAAAATCTGGGGTATCCTGAATAAGTTCTGTATGCCTTGAGAATGCTTTCCCAAGTATTCAGACACCACAGTAGGAAGGTTTTTTTAAACCAAAAAAGAGCAAAGGAATGGCAAATGGAACTTCAAATCTTAAGTAATGCAGCAGCAGGTCATGGCTGGTGACATCTGAAAGTGACAGGACTGTTGACTGTCATCAAGCAAGTTGCCTAAATTTTAGACAGGAAATATGTTTATTCTATTCTTTTGGGTTTTTTTTTGTGAATAATTAAAATGTGGTTTATTGCATGTTTTGGCCTCCTTTTGATTTGCAGCTCAGGCATACTTGGGCTGAAGACCTTAGCAACTGTTGGAAAGAACTTAGCACACAATTCTGCTAGGGTTAGTTCACAAGAGTGTTGGTGTCTTACTTTGAGCTAATTAAGTTTTAATGACTTTGTAATTTTAAAGGTCCTTAGATAGGAGTGGAAAAATATCGGAGGCATTCTGGTGTAATCTCTGATTAGTCTGGGACTGATCTCTTGGAGGAAGACTGAATTTCTGTTGTGAGGACATTTGTTGTTGGACCTGAGGGAGGGGCAGGCTTCCAGAAATGGGAAAATCTGAGAACAGCTGCAATATGGTTCGACAGACATTATGATAGCATCCAGAAATATTTGTGGTATGACTGTAATGGTGGAGGGGTGATGAGGCAATATTTTGCACAGCTATTATAGCCCTTCTTTTTCCCGCACCTCACCTTAACTCCCTGCTGAAACAGAGCCTGGGGTTCTGTTGTTTTACAGTTACTCAAAAAGTTAAATAAAGATTACACCTCAAGATTTCAGACATTTCAGACATGTCTGAAAAACATCTTGCAGTTGACACACAGGAGACATTTTAAAATACAAAATTTGTAAGTACAGTTTAAAACAATTTTAATTAAAACATTCTTGAAGCTTGATTTCCTGGTACCAGTTCTTTAAAATGTTGTACTGATGTTTGATACTTGAATTTAAATGCATAATTGAGCATAATGAATACATTCCTATATGCTTAATTGGCATAGTCCTGTCCAATCTCTTCAGATTTCTCATACTCCAGTCTCATGAATAATCTTAGCATACAGTCATCTTTCTTATTCCAAGCTTGGAAAAAAAACAACAGCTTCTCAGTTCTTTTCAAATTCTTTTGATCCCATTTGACAAAGAAGTACTGAGACCACCAAAGCCAGCAGTATTGCAGACCATGCGTTAATACTTGCCTTCAGTAACTTGTGAGACCTAACGTTCATAGTCTCAACAGTATCAGTGCTATCAGTGTTAGAAGACACTTCTTAAAGACTTGTTCAGCTAAGGATCCTGGTACAATGGTAAGCATGAAAGGTGAACTGCTAGCTCTTGCCATCTACATTTGTAATCATACTGTCCTTCCAATAATTAGCTATATGCCCAAAGTGATGAGGTATTCCTTGATGGGCAACAGCCTGTTAATGAGGTCTCCAAGTAACCTGCTGTGTTATGTTCAGTAACCATTCTGTTCAACTTCTGGATCTTTTTCTGTTAGCTTAAGCTATCCTGTAGATAGAGAAATTCAGCTTTCTAGTCCGTACCTGAATTTCTCTTCCTCTATTTTTCCTTTCCTTGGGTTGAACAGTCAGAATAAAGCCTGTGAATTACATGAACAATCTCAGTTAATTAGCTTTAATTTTCCCCTGACTTTTACTGGTATCTTTTCCATTATTTGACTTAATCTGATGATTTAAGAATTATCAGCCTTCCTCAGAAGCTGTGTTGACAGTCATTTAAATCTTCATTGCTCTTGACAATGGACCAATATTTCATCTGGTTGTTCAGTCATCTTTGTAGTATTCTGCTGAAACAGAAAAGCTGTGCTTTTGGCTAGGTTCTTCCTTTATGCTTGGGTCAAATTTATTCTCAGTCTTTCACACTGGGATATTAATCTGAAGCTATTGAGTAATTTCCAATATTTATAAAAAACTAATCATTTACAGAACTTTTGCTCTATTAATGAAATAAAACAATTTTACTCAGTTAAAAAAAAAAAAAAAAAGGAAACAGAACATTTGTTACCAGAGAAAGATTTAAATGAAATATAGCTAAATGAAACAAAAGGTACACTTCTGAAGTGTGTAAATACCATAACCTCATGGAAATTCAGTTTGGTAGGTGTTATACAAACCTCCCAGCAAGTTAGTTGTATTGCTATAAGACACTGCCAAAGTTCTCATTAAAAGATTTGCCCTTGGTCTTTAAGGTCAGATCCCAAGAGGCTATTTGATTCCAGATGCGGTCTAGCCTGCATCTATTCAATCCTTATACCACCTTCCAGGAAAAAGAAATCTGATTTAAGAATTTTCAACATCTAAAAAGCCTACAACAGTGAATACAGAAAAAAGGGTAGTGAGTGTAATGCACAGCATTAGGAGCAGTGCCTTTGCTAAGACAGCTATACCCCCTGATGATCCTCATCCGTTTTGACATCGTTGTCCAACAGCCTAATTTGAGTCACACCTCATCATATGTCCCATCCACAGACCTAAGCTTTTGGAGCAGTCTGGAGTATAGAAGTGAGCTGAGAGGCAGTGAAGCGCCACAACACGAGGTTTCACAGGAAATGGTTTGGAAGATTCAGCTCAGATTTTACATACTGTGCAGTGCAGGCTTCAGACATGAGCATTTTCATGACCTGAGTTAAAGAGGTTAAAAACAACATAAAAAAGACCAGCTTGGAAACAGGGGAATGATTTTGATTATGTCCTGCCAGCAGGACCTGCTGTCCCTCCAGCTGCAAACTCTGCAAACTTACATTTCCGACTCACTTTTCCTTATCACTAGGCTATAGAAATTTTCTTTGCAACCATCACAAAATTTTTAATTCCCTGTTAATCCTATGCTATGACACAACCACCCCTCATTACCTGGAAATGAAGGAACATTTCCATAAACTGCAAATCCCAAAATAAGAGCGGGGAAAATGTTACTTTGAAAATGGATGAGGACATTCTGGGCTTAGATTAGGCCTATTAGAAGTAAGCAGAGGATTTCAGCAGCTCTCACAGACAGCTTTTATCCCTGGCGATACTGTGAGACCACATTAATAAAAGTGCATCTCTAAAAGCAGTAGCAGTCCTCTAAGAATAAGCAAAGTTCTGTGATGCACAGCTCTCCCTTCATCCCACAAGTATAAAGCTCTCATGCAGGCTGAGAAAGAGAAGGACTAAGAGTGAGGCTGGGTATCCAGGTGAATACATTGTTTGATAAACAAAAGAGAAAGATTGCCTTAGTCAGAGGGCTCCTGAAGCTCTGAAGCAGGCAATGCAGCACTGTTGCTTTGTCTCATGAATGTAGATTTCCTTCTATCCCACCCTCGCTCAGATACTGGTGGTCAGCTGGTTCATATCCTGTGCTCAGAATTTGGCCAAGTATGAATATTTGCTGTAATTTTTGTTATAATCTTATAACAGAGGTCAGTGTGAGAAAATAGACTATGTATCAGCCTTTTTTTTCCTAAGAATTAAAGCTCTTTTGTTAGTTTTCAAGAACCTGACCATGTATGATTTACTTTGTCCTATCTTCAAAGCATGGCCATTTGGCACATTGTAATGGCTCTACAAGCTTTCCAGCTGATTAACCTCAGAACAGCTCTGTTAACTTACTCAGTGTCTGTCCCTCCTGACTGAAGCACAACAAATTGTGTCCCATACCTTATGAAAAAGATGCCATGATAGAGAACAATGAATGATATTTCATCATCTGCAAGTTACTGGAGCTTATAGGCTTCCAGTCAGCACTGTATCAGCTGCTGGAACTAAGTCCCACCAAAAATACTGATGTTGAATTGCCACAACTGCATCTAAGCAAATCCTGGAAATCAGGAGCAGGCAGTTATGGAAGTAACTTCCTTTACCTGCCAGCTGTATAAGAGCACATGTTGTACCTACACCATCTGTGAATACAGCTTCACTGTAATTTAAAGTGTAAAAGCCATCATATTTTTCTGTCAGGAGTCAGGTCTCCCCAGTGTACACTAATATGTAAACTGCTTTGTTGCTATAAGGTCCAATTGTACATGCACATATGTCAGCCTTTACTAAGGCTCACTAAGTCATTGTCAGGCAGATGTTGTTTTGCCAGGTGTGCTTTTGTAGAACTTACAGCTGGATAACTTTCCCCCAGAGAGGATTTGTAAATTAGAGATGGGCAAACCTCAAAAGGTTTAGAGGTTCAATTAAATAAACATCTAAAAGTCTGGATGCTTATCTGAACCAATTCACCTCCCCCAAAATAAGGCTGTAGGCCTTGCAGAGTAGACTGTTTGCAAGCCTTGCAGTAAGTAAGACAAAAAATATATTTCCTTCCTCCTTATAATAACATATAATATTAGCAGAGTATTTTAAATCATATTTTTGCAAGCTACAGAGTTTTGTTTCAGTCTTGCATAAAACTTCAAGTTAGTTTTCTTTTAGCCAAATCATTTGCCTAGTCCTTAGTTTAAAACTTTTTGGACCACACTGCATTCAATTTAAAATATTTTTAATAAAAAGGAAGCTTTGAGCTATGCATCTTAAAAAGTATGTCTAATGCAAGAAGCAAAAATTCTCTGTAGAAATAAATCTTTAAGTTGGCCATATATTTCACTAGGAGAAATAGGACATTGTTACTGATACCAGTGGTTCAAAAGTCACTTTTTGTTTGCGTGAGAGAGTGTTAAATTTGTAATTTGGGGGTTCTTAATAAAATGCCTCATTTTTCTCTTGTAGAAAACCTAATGTAAACAGAGAAGCAGCTAATTTTTTGATAGACCATAACTTTCACTTAAGCAATTTGAAAGGCTGAATGCTGTTTGTTGCAGAAATATTTCCTTTTGCTTTTTCACAACAAAACAGCTATAATGCTTCCTGTTTCATGTCACATTTTAGAGTACTCGAAAGTTTGTATGTGATTTTTCTCAGGGAATAATAATGGCTTGACCTGTTGACTGGAATTGAGGGACTCATTTGTAATGGATAATTCATTAAATAGGTATGGCTTATTTCTTCATCTAAAAATGTCCCCCCAGAGGAAACAAAAAGAGGTGATGGAATTTGCTACCAAGGTTAATAGAAAATTCTTTTCAAGTCAAGGAATGACTCAAAATAATTCTGTCCAATTATTAGTTATTTATGATTCTGTGTTGGCAACATCTGACACTACTGCTTCATAGTTAATCATTCAAAAACTTCTGAAATAATTTCAGCATTGTTTCTGTGATTGTTTTCCTGTAAATAAAGAAAATTTTGTCTGCAAGAAGAGACATATCTCAAAAGCATATGAGAATTTCACACAAAAAGATTCTAATTGCTAGAATTGTTTACTGTGATATGCTAGCAAATATTTCCAGAACATTTCTGTAAAACAGAAAGAATTCATCTGGAACCATAATAGGCTTGATTGGAATGAGTAAAAATACAATGATTTCTACTGAACATGAAAATGTAAATGCACTAGTAGGACATGCGTAGTTCTATGTGACTACATTCGTAACATTTCAGTAGGTCCTAAATAGGCATTGTACAACAACTTCTATTTTGTTACACAGTTTCTGGAAGACTTCAATGATACTACCTATCATTAACCTCTGTTTACCATATTATCTGTCTATAGATAACCAAGAACTCTGTAGACACTTTTCATCTGACCGATATACTCCATTATATAGATCTTTATCAGCACATTAATGCTGAAAGAAAGATGAAATACGTATATGGCTAAATCAGAAAAAGCTGAAGGGCTGTGAAAAAGACAGCTAAATTCCAAGAACCACTTACTTTCAGATGAGAATACATGTCCAAAAGCAGCTAATGTAGTGTGTGGTCCTGAGGTCATGGTAAGCTAATCGCTGACACTAATACGTTAGAGATACAGTCACATTGGTCAATCTTCAGTTAGAAAGATGTGTTTATAGGTTCTAGTTGTATGGTAATTGGCTTACCTTAATTCATATATGTCTTTATCTTAATGTTAGATTTCTGTTAAGCAGCCTAGATGGAACTCCACAAGAATTCCAGAGGAGGTTACAATTAACGCCTCATGCAGGAGGTTAACAGAAATATCTGTTGAACTTCTGGTCACTCTGCAAGGACTTTTTACTTCCTTTCTTGCAAAAGCTCTGTGCAAGAAAGAGCACAAGGAAGTGGAGGGAATATTACAGCAACTGATACACAGAAACACCTAAGAGCAAGTCTATAGCCAGTCAATATTCTGAAGGCATCTTTGTTGTCTAGAAAATGATAAGATTTTTCTTACTGAATTAACTAAATTGCTTTAAAATTGTTCAGTTATAATAAAGCTATGTTCAGAAATTTGTAAAATATGTAGAAATCCTTTCAGTTGGCCAGGTCTGCATTTCAAATTTATAATCTGTTCTAAACCAGGAAGATATCAAATGGTTCTATGTTTTGTTGCCAACACTAGATGCAGCTGTGGTAATTCCTGATTAATCAGGATGTGAGATTTGGGAGCACGTTCAATAACCTGCCTATGATTCAGATATTTCACTATCCATACTGTTAATGATACCTCATTTTTTTCCTGTGTTTTTGTTTTCCCGGGGTTTTCTGTGTTCCAGAAACATCAGTACTGAATGGTAATGCTTAGGTTGGTGGCATACTGTCAATTTTTTAAGGTCAGAGTCTAACAGTGTTGTTGAGAAAACTAAAAACGGGTTATACTTTCCTGTACAATAAATGTGTTATCATCAATTCTGAGAAATGGATACTCTTACTCATAAAGAGGTCTAGACAATATTCTTAGTCATGATCTTATTAGCACTGATTTATTAAAACTTCCTTTTCCCCAGGATAATTTCTGAATCCAGTGATGAAATGGCTTGTCTATAGCAAAGTCTATCCTAAAACTTTAAGTCTAGTTTTCTTTCATAAATTACATTTTGCCACAAAGGTAAGGCCATTCATGAAAATAAAAAATAAAAATAAGTATATATATATAACCATAGTTGTTATGATAGGTAACAGACTGACAATTGTACAAAACAGCAGACTTATGTTCTACCAAAAAACCCCACCAAAATGCACCAATTGTATTTGCTTCCTCTACATAATAAAATATTGTTTGCTCTTTTCAGAGCTGGCCTTTATTTTTAAATGAAAAGTGAACTTTAAGATAAGGCTATATTTTCAAACATAAAAGGGTTTTCTTTATCTCTCTTCCTGACACTCTGCTTTAGCTGTCTTTAAAAACAAAATATCATTTGACCTTTTAAATGACTAGAATTGGAGATAAAACATCACAGAGCCCTTTGCAGCTGACAGACAACTGATCAAATAATTTTCAGTTGTTTTATATGTATCTTAATGGAGTGAAATTCAAAAAAACACAACATATTTGAAGAGCATTAATCTGGCTTTTTGTCAGATTTATATATTTATGTATTTATGTACATTTATGTATAACATTTTATGACAGTCACAAAAATCGTTGGTAAAACTAGCTGACTTGTAAAAGAATATTTTTTTATAATTGCTAGATTTTACTTTTCTTGGGATTTTCACCTTTATAATAGCAGAAAAGCTATGGAAAACCTTGATCTTTCTTCAGAATGCTATAAAAAAAACCCATACAAAACATGGGAACTTAGCTCATTAGGTTAGAAATTAGCTCAACCACAAATCAGTGTGCACCTGCTAAAATAATTGTCTCTTTCTGGTATTTTCCATATAATAATCCTTTACTGTGTAATGCAGTGTAGGTATCAGTTATCTTTTAAGTAGACCTGATGGCAATTAAACTTGATGAATTGCTGCTGTGATTCTAAGGTATTAGTCCTTGCTTCTTTCAACCTTGCTAATAATACAAATTTTCAATCCAAACGCGATGTTGCAAGATGTCATGGAATCTGAAGACATCAAGAAGATGTTTAAGAAGACAAAATGAGAGTAAAGGTCGTAGATATCCTTTTAAAAAGTTGAATAAAAATTAATCGAGGGCCAGGAAGATCAGACAGAAGAGCTTCATCTTCTCTTTAACCAGACTTGAGAGTTAGTCTTTGGCAAGCAGTGATAAAATGGACTAGATATGCTGGCAGGGTGGCCAAGATGATTCAGGTCTTCCTCTTGTGACAGATTCCTGGGATTTATGTTGCACACAAAATTTTTGTTCAGATAAACTTTGTTAAAAACCTCAGCCCTATAGTTTAATCATGTAAGATGCAGGCAATGTTAAAATGTACCGCAGTAAAGAGCACAGACCACTAGGGGTCTGAGCATCTAGTCAGCTGTGTATTATTGTCCATCTACACAGCCTCCAAAGAAGTTTAAAGGAAACACCTTGAGACTTGTGTGGATTTTTATTAACCCTGCACTGTGAATTGATGGGGTGCTGGTGAAAAACAAACATAGGCAGAGAAAACATAAGGTTTGCTCTGCACAAGAGCTCTTTATGGACAGTTTATGACATAGACTTGGAGTGGCCTGATACTGCTCCTATGACCTTCACCTCCCAAAACTTACAGACATTTTGAGACTTTGTTCAGCCTGTGAGGGCCTGCCCACCCTTGTCATTGCAACTTTCTCCTCAGTGCTGTTCTGAGAATTAATTGTGAGTACTGGAGACAATTACACATGCATTTTGTCATCTCTTGACCTAAATTTCTGCAGCTTCATTTTCCTAATCTACACACAGACCTAGCCCAGGATTGTGCCAAATTACACATGGCAGATTAGTAATGGAGTCTACAGTTTGAGCTGGCACCCAAGTTCCATACCTACCTTGGCACAAATTCAAAATAGGTTACAAGAGAAGAAAGGACATATTTAGCTTTTTTTTTTTCTTTTTTCCCCCCAGGGGTAAGGAAAGTTATTAAAGAAATAGATCTGCTGATTCTTATTTATACAACTCTTGAACTCCTTTAATTTTCAGTTCTATGTTCGCTTGCTGTTAAAAGCTAAATTAAGAAGGATTAGCTAATTGATTAAAAGCTTATAGATACAGATATTTTGGTAGAGGAAAAATAAGTACAATTTGTTTTATTATCTATATATGTATTAAGTTTGTCAGTAAAGGCATCTCCCTGGATACCAGTATACCTTTCTGTATTATGTTCTGTTCTTTCTATTTTTGCAGTAGCTTTCTTCTGAATTTTCTCTGTATCTTAATCAAAACTGTCAAGAAAGAGTATGCAGAAAATAAATTTTAGCTATATGCTACAAAACCAAGAGCAGACAAAATGTTAAGGATCAAAATGAAAATCAGACTTGCTTCAAAATAAATCCAACACTACTACTAGACTTCACATTATCTAACAGTACTTATTAAAGCAAAATTGAACAGAGCAGAAAAATAGATAGTAAATAAACACCAAGTTCTAGGGCAATTTTTTCTGAGTGATCGAGTTCTTCAAGAGCTTACAGAGAATAAAAGCCTGCAGGAAAAGTCTATTTTCCTTACCAGAGTCCTACTAATGAGTCTTGCCAAATCTGCCTTGTGAACTAGAACAGGAAATACCCTCCCAGCAGCTGTATTTGTAGATTCCTCAACTTGGACTTTTACTCACAATCAGCATTCTGTATACATGGGACATGATCACATTTCTACCTCTATGCAAAAAGTTCTCAGATCTATGACTTTGACAATGGATGTTATATATCTGTCATTCAAGGGAGCCTATAACATACATAATTTCAACCAAGCTGTAAAATGTGGTAGCCAAGAAAGGACAATCAGCAGGAACCAAGTCTTTTGAAGTATCAATTTATCCATAATAATAAATCCATACAAACTATAACATTCTTGTTCCCTTTTTTTCCTTGCCTTCAGAGTCCACATTACAATATTTGCAATGCAGTGTGTTTTTTAAAACTGGTGATTAGATATTTGGTTATTAGAACAACCAAAAATGACCTGTCAACTCTCAACTCTGTAAAGTGATTAAGTACAAGAAAATAGTACCGAGTACACTACTTATAGTCCATGCAGAATGGTATGTGGTCTCCAAAAGTGGTACACCTAAAAAAGCTTATGAAAATTAAGGTAGCTTCAGAATCCGCTTATTTTTTAGCTAAGGAATTTCCTGAACCAGAAGTCATTTCTGTATGCATAGACACACCAAATAATTTGTTCTTCCATGAACACGTCAAACTTTTCCACAAACCATGGGAGGTGGGTTTTTTTTTTAGAATTTGTCACATCCTTTGGCAAGGAGTTCCACAGCTGAACTACCCAATTGCACAAAGAACTTCTTTCTGTTTGTTTTGATTATCCTTACTTCCAATACTCAGAGAAATAGAAACAACGTCTGACTTCTCTATGGTAGTCACAGTTTCACTGGCCTCTTTCGTGTTCTGCCTCCCCCATTCTGCTCCTTTCCTAGGATGCTTTATTCTTTCTAAGAAAGTCTTATCTTGCTTTGAGTCAGTCCTGTCCCCCCTCTCTGAATATTTTCCAGATCTACTCCATCTTTCTTTGAGATTCAAGGTGTCAGTTGCATTTACACATTAGCATAATGGAGTAGAGGATGAGATTATCTGTTCAGAGCTCTTTATTCATGGTGTTCTCAGAAATATGGCAAAAATACCCCACAATGCCAAGATGTTCCAAAAACCTACAGTAGTAATATTGCAAACAAAACAAGTCGAGGTTAACATGCATGGTTCTTTCCTCTGGAGGTACAAAGTACTGAATTTAAACAATGAAAGAACTTTGAAATACCAGTAAGTGACTATGAACCATTTTGGTTTGGAGTTTGGGAAAATACGAACTTGAATGCTACTCAACACAAGTATGGAAAAAAAAAAAAAAAGAAATTTATATAAGAGAACTGTACAACTTTCCTAAAACTTCCACAAAACTTCCACAGCACTTTAAATCTTTTTTTCCATCCCTTTATATCATGGTATTAGCTTCTGAATAGCACAGCAAAACAAAATCCAGCAGTACGCCCAGTCGCTCTTTTTATAGGATGACAACCTGGGAGTGCTTCAGCTGATAAGTGTCAAAATGTTCCAGGACATAGACACAAATGTTTTGATTTTCATGCAATTTAAAACACAAGAAAAACCTTGCTTAGGGAACAGTTGGGCTCTCCAGTGTTTAATTCTAACACTGCTCCCTTCTACTGCCTGCATACCTCAAAGGCAGCAAATTAATCTTATGTATGAGCAGATAATGGCTGAGAGTCTACTTAAAAAAAAAAAGAAAAAGACCTTTCCAGAGCTGCCTGTGGGAAGAAGCAAAAACTCCAGTGCAGGAAGACAGAAACAGCAGTCACCGGAGCAACGGCAGATGTGAGGTGAAGAGGAAGTAATGAAAAAGTGAACTTGGAAACGTGAGCAAAAGACAAGAACCCAGAAAACAGAGCAGGAAAACTTAATGAAAAACAGGAATAATTTTACAAGTTTAAAAGCAGGGATCCAGAGTCAAGACATCAGAAGAACTAGCAACTCGGCTATGAAGGAAAAAAAGAGAGAGACACCTAAGATGACAGAATGTCTTACTGCTGCTAAAGGTGGAAATCAGGGTGTCACTGATCTACAGGATGCTTGGCATATATGAAAGAATTACTGAAAGAAAGAGTTGGTGAAGGCGACACAGTATGCATAGAGATGTGAACTCTGAATAATGGCCAGGAGCCTGAGCAAGTTTGGTTGCTCAGGCTATAGAATTAACACGCAATTCTTGTATAATGCATGTCTGTTGAAATCTGCAAAGGTTCCCCTAATCTCTGCAAGAGCGAATATATACAGGATACAAACTGTTTTGGGAGTAATGGAAGGTGATGCACAGCTCAACTATCTCCATGCTGAGATCTCATCTCCTCTATGTCATAACTGTCTTTTCTTCACAACACTTAGAACAATTGGAAACTATACAGTTAATAAGGTAATTTTATATTAAATGTTTCAACTTATTTAATAAGGTGATGTGTGAGTAGAAAAGAAACTTCCTTACAACATACAAATTAGTGTTTCTTGTCAGCAGCTGTGGGATGACAACTTAGAAAGACGGTACCTCTGCCAGCCTGTGTTTGCAGTGTAAGATGCCTAATTTTGCAGCACTGCCCAACTTCTCAGTACCTACTGTAGCCGAGCTACCAGGAAGCACTGAAAGGTACTGCCTGGGACAGCAGCATATACCACTTTCCACATGCAACATAGCTGATAACTTCACATGTTAATAAACAATTGCTCGTTGAGAAAATTGTCTCAGTTGTCATTGAGAAAGTGAGTCTGACTGATTGCCTCACCCCAGAAGTTGCACTGAAGATGGCACCTTGTCCACAGCATTACTTGTCTTTGGCCAAGCTGGTCTTTATCCAGTTCCCTGCATGTGTATCTCCTGTTATCTCCTGAAACTTGTGAGAGGTAAAGTGCCAGACAGTAGCCTCCTGCTGCACACTAAAAAAATAACCCATATTTTGAAGCTGGAAGTTATTGAACCCTGAAAAAGCACAGGAAACAGAAACCACTACTGACATGAAAGTACGACTTTCACATTTTATAGGGTAACTGATTTTCACTTCTCAAATCTTCAAGTGCCTTCTAAATGTCAAGCAGCCTACAGAAGTTCAAGGCAAAAAATGCTCTACATGACCCAAAAGTACTGCAGAAATGCAACTGAATAATTTAGACATTGCAAGTTCAAGTAGCGGGACAGTATGGACAGCTGGAGAGTACTACTGCACTGCCAAATGGCTTTACTGAGTCATAATATAATTTTAGGAATGATTATCATACAAGCTGTTAATTAAAGCTGGTATGGACAACTCAGTTTTCCGAGCATTGTTTTTAGCCTACCATAGCCTAAAATGAATGTTTATAGCCTACCATCAGTTGCCTACATTATATTGGCTTCTAAAAGGTCAAGAAGAGCCTATTGCAGCTAAGCAGAATTTAATCATTAGGAAAGTATTTCAAATCATTAAAAAGAGCATATGTGTCTTGGAAAACTTGATATATGGAATTCTAGTGGAGGGAGGGGAAGAAACAACAATATTTTACTAATTAAAAAAATTCTCTGATGCAGTTTTCTGAACTGTGCATGGATACAGAACAGTTCATGGAAAACACATTTGCATCAGATTCCAGGAATTAGATCCTTTTTAGTATTCTTTGATGGAAAATGAAGTCTTGGCTGCTTACCAGATTATTTGCTCTATGATAAACGTAAAAGTTTTACAAGCTCCGATGGATTGTGGACAATAACTCCTGAGAAGTTTGATCATCACTGAGGCTATTGCAAAAACTAAAGTGATGCTACCAGCCACGTAAATTCTGTAATTGAGATATCAACGTAGAGGTTGCACGAGAAGACTAATTAAGCACATTTTTTAATAGTGAATAAGAATTTTAATCACATGCGGCCACAGTGATCAAGGTCTCTTGGAAATGACATGACCATGGCACATTTCCAAATCAGTTACCTTTCAAGCTGAGCTATCAGTTGCCATGCTTGAAGTAGACTAAACTAATGGAATTTTTACAGTCAACACTACTTCTAAAGTTTTATTTGCACCTCTCTTTCAGCCCCTGATATCTTAAACTTATGCAACAGGCATAAATATCTTCCCTTAGCATTAAAATAGGGAGAGATGTTATTTTAGCTTCATTATTTCCAGGTTTAATATTACTGAATGGTACTAGTGTTTCCAGATCTATGTGCAATGCTACATAAATTTGGGCAGTTGATTCCAGAATCAGAATTATTTCATTCTCCTTTTATGCTGTTTTTTGTCAACATTTTCTATATATACAGCATACTTACTTCAGGGTGGCAATCTATGCACAATGATAGCAGTACAATGAGTACACATGTAGCTTGAATCTTCATAACAATTCTTTCATAAGTGGATATACTGATGGCTCACGCTGAAAGTCATTTTTATCAGTGGGACTGATAAGAGATTTTGTTTCTCTATCCAGGCACGTACTTTGACAAAACCAGGAGGTATTTTACGTTTCTGAGACCTTTCTCTGTCTGTAGTATTTTGACTGGGATGGAAGTTTTTGAGGAAGGAGAGGGAATGGCAGCTTTTTCTGACAGAGATACAGACAGAAAATACAAGTGAATAAGACATTTCCTTAGGAAAATTCCAGCCCCTTTATCTCTCACTGAGTGAGTCACGTTTGCACAAGAATGTTTGTGTTTTCTCTGTAAGCATTTAGGGTCTGTTATCCTCGTATCTCTCCTGAAAAGATTTACTGTCACAGTGGAAATTCATAAAGGAAATAGGCACCCTAGGAGAGATAGCTTTGCAGTGGAGACTGTGTATCTTCAGAGAAATGGTTTGCAAGACACTAGAAACACCCAAAGTGATCAGTTCCTCTGCTGAGTCACGATAATAAAACATGCCAGACCTCTGCACAGAGAAGGGCGGTGGGGGGGAGTTGGTGTTTGGTTGTTGGGGTTTTAAGTAAACTTAATTAGATAAGTCTTCAATCAGAGTTCAAGTGGGCTTGAAGTGATTCACTCTGGGACTTAGCAGGTCTTACAGGAAAAAAATCCTAGACCAGGTGAAACAGGGGAACCAATATATATTGACATTTATTTTGTAATTCATGCAGTTTGAAAGCTCCGTTTTCCTCTTCACACCTGCAACGAATTCTAGCTACCCCCAGTGTTTCTGACACAGTTTCAATCTAGCCAAAGAAGGTAAAAGTATGTCTGGCATCCATGCAGCTTGGATTATCATCTTATGGCAGCATAGCTGACATAACTAAATTAATTTGACTTAAGAAATCAGAGAAGTCTTGAACTGTTGTCTTGTAGATGACAAACCAGTGCCTTATCAGCTAAGCTACTTGGGTCCAATCCACAGGACTCTTAAGTGCGATTTCATCTAAGTAATGTGTTGCTGAGTCTAGAGTCAAATGAATCTATCACTTTACAAGCTTTTCTAATTAAAGGTAAAAAAGATTAATTGTATACGAACAGTCATTTAAAATGTTATAGTAGATTAATACTAATTTTCTAAAAATTTCAAAGATTTTACCATTATTCCTTTGAGCTGAAACAAATATCTTTTATTAAATTTTTAGAAGGTGTATGAAGATAAGACAGACTTTACTTTCTTGCAAAAATAAACTGCAGCTCAATGTTTAAGTCTATCCGTTCATTTCACTGGTTCTATTAGAGGAGTAATGTCCAAATTGCACCAACTTAATCCCACATAAAACTTTAGTATTTCCCATTGGCTGGCCACAGGCCAAATTATACAGAATTCAGGCCATTAAACATTTTGAATGTGGATGAGTAATCCATACCATGAATATTATAGTATTTCTTTGAAATATGCTCTATTCTTCTTCAAGTATATTTGTACAACAAAAAAAAAGGTCTTATCTGAACAATTTTGCTTGAAGCCATATCCTTTGGGACTTTCACTTTCTGGATTTGTAATGTCCTGTATCCCTTGATGGTGGGAACAGCTGTGTTTTTAAGAAAAAGTGCCATGCAAATGCAGTACACCTTCTGAACTGCTGAGTTCTGGTCATCTAGACAAAGTCAATGCCCAGACACTATGGGTCAGGCCATCATTTAGCATCAGAATTAAAGATTTCCTTGACCTAAAAATTGTTATTAAAACTATATGTAACCTATTCATTCATGTGTGTTACATCTTTCCCATGGTAATCATTAACTCCTCTCTTTGACAGTGAAAATCATATTTTAAATTACCCAAATCCTTTTTCCAAGGGAATCTAAGCACTGAGATTTGCACTTCCCACTGGAAGTTACTGGGGTTTATGCTTCTCTATCACCCTTGACAGTGTGAAGCAGGCTCCCAGGTCACGTGAGCAGTCATTTAGCATCAGGTATGCTAATGCTTCTAGCTCTCTGGGGTTCTTAGTTGTGGATCTTAGTCCCGTTACAGTCTAAGATGAGTTTTAGTCCCATAACAGTTCAAAGCATAATAAGTATATCAAGCATTATGACATCTGTGCAAGGAAAATAACCATATTCTAGTTTTAAAATGAAAAAGTGAACAATAGCAGAAGTCCCTTGTCCAAAAGCAAAGTTGGAGCACAGGTTAATATCAGACTTTAGAAATGTAATTGTCAAAAGAAATTGTTTCATCATCCCATTGTGTAATGATAAAGTAAATTATGTTTGGGTTTTGGTTTTTGGGTTTAGTTTTAGGTTTTGTTTGTTTGATTTTTTATTTTTGCTTTAGCAGGCTAATCAGTATGTTTTCTAAATTACTAGATACAGTAGTAATCAGTCTGTATTTTAAAAGCTGAAACAGAAATAATGGAGCCTATCCCATCTCAGATGGACACTGCAAGTGTATCTTATAGTACCTGTTGAAAATTTTTTTTTCCTAACGTAGCAGAATTCATCAAGCCTTGTAATTTTTTTTTAGAAAATAGAAATTTAGACCTAAACAAAGCTGATTTTTATTCACATACACAAGCCAGGCATTTATTCACATGCAACACATAGATTTAATTAATCAGTTTCTGCAAATGCATGATTAATTGCATTTCTCTTGCTCTTGTATTTTCTTTTTTCCTGTTTTATTGGCCATATTCACCTTTCCTCACACAGAAGTGGTATCTTTATGTTTTGCTGAACTGATTACATCTCTCATTGGAGTTCAGCACATCTTTAATTACTACCAGATCTTCAAATATTTTCAGAAGATTCCCATTAGAAAGATCATCAACCATTTCTATCCTTTTCTCCAAAGGAAACTTTGAGCAGACCCTCTCACCCAATAGTAACATTGACACATTAACTTTCCTCAGCCACCTCACTCAGACTACTTAGTCTGGCTCCACCACGGCTGGGAGCCTTAATCAGATATCATACTAACGAAAGCTATGTCAGTAATGATGTCAGATGAATGGTGGTCACATGGCAACAGTCTCATTTGAAGCAAACAGTGCCACACTTGTTTTTAGGCTACTTTATGACTTGGCTGAAAAATGACTTTGTTCACAATGAAACACCACTAATGTATGAGCTGTTACCACAGGATTTTAGCACATCTACTATTTTCTCAACATTCTTTTAATATACCTACCTGGATAAACAGCGTAAATATCATTAAACTACACATATTATCAAACTCATCAATCAGCATGTAAGCTAACCAGATGAAAGCTTGGCAATCCCTTCTGGCATTTCAAATCCTCAAAGAAATTGTATTAAGGAAAATATATAAAGGAGAAAATATTTTAATTTTGCACTCTGATTGGGCTTACACCAGATTTATACATACAGGAGAATAGGAAGACTAAATC
This sequence comes from Pezoporus occidentalis, assembly GCF_034315485.1. Lineage (NCBI taxonomy): Eukaryota > Metazoa > Chordata > Aves > Psittaciformes > Psittacidae > Pezoporus > Pezoporus occidentalis. The sequence goes on along the minus strand of NW_026912778.1, from coordinate 6,691,396 downwards.
AGAGCTCCTGCAGGGTCCCAAAAGTGTGTGTTTTCCCTTTCATGCTCAGGACATCAGTGGGCTGGTGGGATATACAGAGGGCAGAATAACAAGGCTGAGCAGGAGGGAAAAGGAAGCATTTGCCCTCTGGCTCCACTCACTGCAACAAAACAGAAAACCCAGCACCTCCCAGCATTTAAACTCCCTTTACTTCCCTGGCTTCTATGGTAAAAATTACTTTTCCTTTCAGGAAGAGCTTTCTCAGGTGTGTAGTTAGTGCTCTTACTCCCAGCATGGGATTGCAGGCAAGTGTGACTTATTCAGTGTTCAAGTACTGGAAAGACTACCAATTTCTCACAGATTCTGATGCTGCTTGGAAGCAGGCAGTGGCAACATGGCAGCTCAACTTTGCTTAAAACTAAAGTCTAAATGACTGTTCATTGACCCGTACCTGGAGAAGATAAATAGTGAAGTCAGATATCAGAAATTACAGTAATGGAGAAAAATTGTGAGTAGCCATGTCCTGAGGCTGGCAGCTACATTTTCCTATTACTGTTACTCAGCCCGCAGTCTCATGATCAGCTTACGATAAGCGGCTGCCATTGCTGTTGTACAGTAAAATCACCACACTGCTCTCTGGCTGTTCCTCCTCAGACCTCCACAGAGCATGTAATGGGTATGGCTGCAGGACAAGCTGGCACAGGGTGGCATGACTTTGTGAGTGCTTGTGCCACCAGACAAGGCAGGGCTGCCAGGACTACGGATGGGAGTCGCCAGAGAAGCAGGCAGAGCAGGAGTGCCTCTCACTGACAGCATAGGTTCATGGGGTTTAAATTCATCATAAAACTGTGGTAGTGGCTTGTAGGGAGAGCCTGAAATTCAGATGGGATCACTGACATCTCTGGTTGGTGGTGCTTCATTCATTTAAACTTAGTGATCAGGAAGTGGTTAAAAAACTATTGTACTTATCCAACAGGGGAGCAGGAATAATGACAAAGATAACAAAGAGAAGCTAACTAACAAAACCCTGAATTTAAAGCATTCAATGGTCAGAAAAATGTAAAGAAGTATTTCAACAAAACTATATAGTGTATGAATGTGTGGAAATCAAGAATCCTCAAACAGAAAGCAAGAAAAATTATTCAGGTATTTGCTGAGAATGACTCAGTTATTCCTAAGTACTAGTATGAAAACAAGAACTACAAATGCATAGTCTACCCATAAGGGAGAATTAGCAGAATGTTAACTAGTTCATGACCCTGAAGCGGTGTTGGCATAGTCTCTGGATGAACAAAAAAAATCAAAAAAAAAAATCTGTCTTTTAAACCCTGAATTTCCAACTAACTGTAATTAAAAGATTCTGGACACAAACTGCATATCATTCATACAGCTAAGCCTTTAGCACTGCTATTATTTTCTGTTGCCTTCTGGCACCACTTAGCAAGTTCCAAATGAATGAATTCTCTATCCATTGATATACACTGGAAAAGGAAAAAAAGAAAAAGAATGCAGCCTCTCTGAACTGAAAAACAACATGCATGCTGCTCTTGCTTTCCTCTCTTAGCTCTTTCGCAACATAAAAAGCCCTCAGAAATATGCACTGACTTTAAAAAAAAAAAAAAAAAAAAGCTTTATTTCTTCTGGGCATTTGTTTTCATTCATATTTTTTTCCTTTTTATCACAGACCATGTGAAAAATTTTAAAGCCACAAAAGACTGGTCTTTCCCCTTAATCCAGCACGGAAGCTACTTTAACTAGATACATGTTGGACCTCCTGACCAGTGCAAAATCCCAGGATGTAAGCTCAGCATGCATTGGTAGAGGAAAGTCTTGTGGAAATCAGGGGAAAATATGTGAACTAGCAGAGAGATAGAAATTGATATGTCACCTAGAAGAGTTTAAGGAAGGTCTAAGTAGGGCTGGAGCAAGTGTAATCCAAAAACTACTCAAAATAGTTGGGGTCTGACCAAGACACTCAAAACATTATTGTGAAACCATATGAGCTTTGAAAGGCTGTGATTCAGCTCTGAGAGAAGGAAGATCACTTACAACTCTAATAAGGTTTGTTTATGAGTATTCTCACAGGTGCCTACAAGCAGCAGAACCCTAGTGGCATTTTGTTTGAAGCTAAACTATCAAGCACATCACTATCTTCTAAATAAAATATGTTTGTCATCAGTTTTGGATGTTAGCTCAAATAGTTGGTTCTATCCTGCAAAATTAATGGAAGGAGCTGCTTTTGACAGCAAAAAATATAAAAAATTTTAAAAAATAGGGTGAGAAAAACCACATACCGAGCAAGGATAACCACATCAGGGCATACTGCAGGTTTAAACTAGCACAGTATACTGTCTTTGACAGCAGACAGTGGCAGATGTCTAGTAAAGAACATAAGAACAACTGTGCACATAGTCATGTCTCCCCAGAATATTTTTCCACCATCCCTTAAAGAGATTTGCACATACAGTCAGTAAAGGATGGCAGAACTTCAATACACTGATGTAGGTGACAGTGGAAAAGAGTACCACGAATATGCCTTATATTCATTGCCCTAGGCTTACTTTTATATACCCCACTTGCACTTGCATAAGTAGCATTGCTAATGAAGGTTAGTGGAATTATATGCTGCCTATGCAGAAGCTTTTGTTTCCCTTTTAATCTGAGAAGCATATAACAGACTTGAAATTAGGTGTATGCTTATACAGTGAATATAAATCAATTAAAAATACATAAAGTATTACTGATTAACATGAAAGTTATTAGATATATGTTTTATGTGATCACTGGCTGTTCCCCTTAACTGGTGCACCATATAAAAATTGTTTTTTAATGGAAGAATACTGTACAGAGACCAAAATAGAAACTGCTAAAACAAACAAGATAATTATCTAAATTTTATAATATCACTCATAAAACGTCTGCCTTTTCCCTTTATGAGCTTGATAGATTAAATTTAGGGCAGATGTTTCATATAATTTACTCAGAAAACAGGAAAATTATTTAAAAAAAACCTCATAAAACCTCCAAAAATACAAATGAAACTAATCTAAAACATATGCAGTCTACAGAATTAAAGGAAAAGTTACTCATTCCTGAAACTATGGATGGGGATGCTTAAGAGATATAACCATCTCCTCCACACATTTTATAGTATCAGATATTCTCAACTGGTTTGGACAAGCAGAGGCCCCTCTGAATTTAGGGTGGATGAGGAAGCTCTGGCTATTTTCCCAGAGACAGTGGGAAACTCAGAGAAACACAAACCCTGTTCCTCAGTGTACAGAAGCTAATCTATGGTGTCTTAATTGAATTAGAGAGGTACCTGCTCACAACAACCTGAATGTTGTTGAAGAATACCAGGTAGAAGTATCACACATTATCTATCTGTGCACTATAAAATGAGGAACAGGAGCAGACGCAATGTCTTTAATTCTGCAAAGAAGAAAAACAAACAACTCTCCACTGCCAAGAGATACCAAAATCATGTATTTTTTAAAACTGAAGGTATTTATGGCCAGACAAAGAGATGTAGAGAATATTTTCTTGGGCATTTTGAAAGATTTTGTTCTGAAGCCTCAGAAGTCTCCATGTCACAAATGTCTCAATTTTGAGGACAGTTCTGCTACTGAGATCTCAGACAAAATAAAGCTATCATGCACCTGCCTGTTATAAACATTCTTAGCCCAGAGTTGTCTGTCAGTCCAGACATTTTGTTAAGCTCTCTGTTTCAAGATCCAGTTAGGAGAGATGTACATCTGTCAGTGCCACTGGCAGATCTGTCAGTTATGGCACACACCTTCTTTTGCCTCCCTGTGGACTGCCAGACAGTTGTTGTGCAAGGTGAAGGGCTCTAATTTTTGGAGTGCGAGGCTCTTGTAACACAGGAGGCAACAGAGGTGTATTTGTGAAATAAAAGTTTCCCAGTCTGTCTCCTTGTAATATTGGTTCCTGCACTTGACAAGAGCAGGGAAAGAAACTGATCGCTAAATTCAACTGAAGACTCCCAAGTTGTGTACTTGGTTAGCAATGGTAAATAAATTAATAGACAAAAATCATAATACTAAAAAATATCCCAATTTATTTAATTTACAAGTTTATCAGCAAGTATGAAAATAAAGGATCCATACATTTATTGCTCTTCACTTATATGTGAATAAAAAGCACAAACCAAAAGAATTTCTGTCACATGCTCAAACTGTGGGAACAACATCTAGACATAAAAGAAGTCCAGCTACTGTGTTGACAGTAGCCATGGGTTTCAAAAGAAGGAATAACTATTCTAAGCCAAACTAGATGATGGAAAAATAACCAAAATAGGTAAAATATTGGCTTCTCGGTCCCTGAAGTTCAGAGAGACAGGGTACAGTGGTTCTTCTGACCTAAATCCCACTCTGCCTCAAAAGCAGATGAACAATAGAGTAAATGCTGCTGCTGGATCTGAATACTTTTTGTGCAGAAGCAAAGCTTTCCTTTCCAAGAGTTTACCCCTTTGCATGTTGTTCCCGCTGGCAACACATCACAGCCTATTTTTGTGAGCGAGATAAAGGGGATTTGGCACTGGAAATACATACTGTGTGTGAGATACCAAATGAAAGTAGCAAAGCTAGCAAGTGTTGCTCAGCCATCCTGTATCATGTGAGAAAGACCAGTCAACTACAAGCAGAACAGCAAACAACTCTACTCAATGAGCTAAAATGTGTTGCATTCCCTCTTATGGAGCAGAGTCCCTTTAAAGGTAAATATTCACCCTTCAAATATTGAAGCAAATGTTTTCAAATGTAATACCATGATAAAAGCTGTGGGCCAATTCCTCTTTCAGAACACATGTGAGGTTTCAACAATGCAGGGAAAAATGTGTAAACTGTTTATGATTGGTAACATTAAAGCAGTGCAGGACAAACGAACTCAAACACCTGATCTGAGGCAGGAGAAACAACAACTTCGCTTTGATGCAGCATAAACATGCGATTTTGAATAGATACGGCCAAGACTCCAAAAAAAGCTTCAAAAATAGTTAGCCTAGTTCACGTGTCACTTCTTCCACAGGCCATAAATAAGCTTCAAAGAGTTATAAAACCAGGCAGCAGACACCAAATGCATGCAATCTCAGAGTACGCCTAGTAAAAGTACATCAACACTTTGCCGTTGCACAGAAATATTAGGCAAATACTTTATTCATACGCAAGTGCACACGCATATGCACATTCACTTCAGAACATTTCTATAACTTATTAGGTACTGGCACTAAATAACGTTTTGTAAACATTTTCATTTCATGATTGTTAGTGGCACAGAGAATATTTGTAGTGCATGGTCACTAAGCAAACAGAATGAAAATACTTTAACAGTGAATATAAACAGTTTTATGGGGTATCAGAGAGCAAGAGGAAGCCACAAATACAGAGCACCAGCAGCTGGTCTGGGGAAAGGCGGCTGCTCTGGGTCCAGTAGCAAACTGCATTTGGGCAAACAAGTGGGTGTGAGACTGTGTAATGGAATACAGCAACTTTAAAAATGGTTTAACTCATAAAGGAATGGGAGGATTTATTTCTTTCTTTTATAAAATTTTTAATAGAAATTGGGAAAATGTCCCAGAAATGTTCCTGGATAATCACTTGAATAAAACACTAGATTTATTTCTGTGTTATTGACACCCTTTCTAAATCCATTTTCCACAAATATTCAATTTACTGGTAGGAAAGTTTGGAAAAACAGAGCCTTAAGTCTGTGCAGGAATATATGTCATTTACAGACTATATATTCATTATAAGATTCAAATTCTAAGAGATGCATTTGTTCCACCACAGATATGTAATAAAAATACTATAAAACTGCATTTAGGCAAATTTAGATATGAACACCAAAGAAATGTCTGCAGAAAGCTATCAGAAAATACCTGGGAAAACAAATACACAGGAGAGCAGCCATGATGGCTTGTAGAAAATTTATCAATTAAAAAAACAGATTATATTAATAAATTTTCTCACTCAGCTCCAGTCTAACAGATATACTAGGCTGTTATGCTGCAGCCAAGGCTACTTTGCCAGCAGGCAGTTGTTTCTTCCCTTGAGGTTGCTAGAGTGATGTTTCATTGCCAGCAGTGTACTTTTTGTGGTAACTAATGACTACTATTTGTTTTCATCCTCAGAAACATATTGGGATGTGAGCAGTGTCACCAACCCCAGGGCATATGTTGTGACATGTTGGTATTCACCGTGGGTGCAGGACAGCACCTGTGTGCCCCTGTTCAGAGGGAAGGACTACAGCTGCTCTAAGCCCCAGGCTCTGTGGCTTATAGTCACCAATGGGTTTCCACAAATGCTTCTGTTTTGCCTACCAGCAGATTTCTTTCTGTGACAACCAGAAGTAAATAGGTTATATGTTCTCCAGGCAGCTGCTGTAATTTACTGTGGAAGACAAACCCAGCAGTATCAAAGCCACCCAAAAAGTAGTGTACCCATATTAACTGAAGAGAAAAATGATTTTTAACTTCAGATAGCTGAAGGTAAATGGCACAACAGTGACTTTGTCTTGTTCCTGCAACACATCCACAAACAAATGTTTTGGCTGGGGTGAAACAAGAGGTGCTACTCTCTCAGACCAATGTGTCCTGAGTACAGCTGATCCAGAGTATCCCTTGACAGGGCTGTGACAGAAAAATATGCCATTGATCCATCCCAATTGTCAGATCTTTGTGAGCTGAAGTTTTTATCTAGCTGGGGGTCTATCTTATTTTTTGACAAGACAGAGAGAGGCTGGTGAGTCTGATTCATGGCTGCAGCAAAACCACCTACATCTCTTTCATTTATTTGTGCTTTTGGTAATTCTACTCATGGTTGTAGTACACTGTACTTGTAATAGTGATAAATTATCCCTATCCATGAGATGGCTCTTTGGGGATTCCTTGGACACAGTTTTGAGAAGAACCCAAGATTCATAACTGTCATCAACAAGAAACAGAAATAGTTCCTACCATCATTTATGCTTCTGAATCATGTATAACAAATGGCCGGCACACTCCAGAGCTGATATCCCTGGATATCAGCCAAATTTCTGCCAAACTTTATATTGTTAGCCTTGGCCTACTAACATAATAATATTAAACTCAAACATCTTGGTACAGTTCCTATCATAGTCTAATCTGGAGAATGGTTAGTCGTTCCCCCATTTCTTGTCAGGAAAAATAGATTTGCTATAGGCACTATTACCAATATTGAAGAAACTGCAGCCTGGGTTTTATTTACTTCTTTTTAATCACCTGTTTCTCAGAAATTAACATTATTCTTGTTTGTACTTGAAAACTGGTATGGCGTAACACCGAGTACAGACTTACAGGGAACACTATTACTACACTGAACCTGCACCACACAAAGATCCTTGTGCCGTACTTTTATAACTGTCTTTTACTCGTTTAAAAGAGTATGACTATCAACAATGCTCTCTTCAGTATGTATATATATAATAATATATATTAGGCCATTACTATGGTGTTCGCTGTGGAAATAATGCAGTCATACAAAAGACACTTTGCTCAAAATAAAATCTAAGATAAATAAAGGAAGCTATAAAATGCAATGTTGGACCCTCTTCTGGACCTATTTAAAGTCAATGGCAAGGTTCCCACTGACCTCAAGCAGGAACTAGCTTCTTTTTCTCTTTCTAGTTTTGTTTAGAAAGAAATATAATGACAGACTTGAAAGGTAACATGAAATATTCAGGGAGAGGGAGAGAAAGAGAAATAAAGGAAAAATATCAGTCAGGGATGAGGGAAAAGCAAAAGCTGTATTTTTAACATTTTACAAAGGATGTAACAAGAATTGCTTAGGTTTTGGTTTGTTTTTTTTCAGATTTTCCATGTTCTGGTTTTGCTGGAATATGTAAGTATTTTAATGCTCACATTTCTCTCCCAGCTCCTTCCACCCTCTTCTCTGGGGGTGCTTCCACTGGCCCCAAAAGGCATGTGGTGCTTTTCAAAACTAAAAATGTGTTTGCCATTAAATATAATGTGTAAAATCTTACAATGCTTTCAGAAAAATAACACCCACCTCCAAAATGAGGGGAAAATGGTACATAATCATACATCTAATTCACAACATTTATTTCCCCGGTAATGAATTTTGTCAGGTTTTTCCTTCGTTAAGCAGTCATACCTGAGGTGCACTGAGTTAAAGGGCACATTCACTGCTGACATAAACAGTAACTACGGCCACTTCGGTGAAGTTACCTCCAATTAAGCTAGCCATTACCTTCTCTTCAAGGTATGCAATACATTTTAAATGATAGAAACAAGTCTAGGAAATGCCAAGTACTTCTACAAACTCTTTCATGTGTGCACCCCCCGGACCTGGATCCCTTCCTGAAATCTGCTGGTTTTGTGCTAAGTGCTGCCTGAGCAAAACGCAGTGAGGGCTGGTGCTGTATGTCCTGTTTACCCCGCAGTTAATGAAGCAGCGTTCAGTGAGAGACACCAAAGAGCCTGCTGCACTTAAAGGGCTAAGGAGAGGTGATAACAGCCTTCGCTCTGTTAAGGCTGGCTGCCCAGCTTTACTGAAAATGTAGTGACAGATAAAACATAAATCAACATCCTTATCATCCCGGCTTCCTTGCCTGCCAAATGGGGGTTTAGTTTATCAGCGACCCGCTGGCCCGCTGGCGGCCTTTACACTTACAGCTGGTCAGCGGGGTGGGACTGGGTGGAAGCTAAATGGCTGCTCTAAAACGCCTTGGTGTAAACAACCCGGGGAAGGACTTCCTTGAACTGGCGGTTACCTGAGTGCGATCCATCTCACTAAAGCGCCTGCCCCAAGAGGGGTAGTATTGCCAGGAAAGAAAACAAATAAAAGGCACCCTGCATGTCCCAGTGCAGGCACACTGAGGGACAGGCTGGGGAACGCCATCTCATCAAGGGGTGAGGAGCCGTCAGCAAGCCAAGCTCCTTATAGCAGTGCTTAGGAAGAGGGCAAGCAGCTCGGGGAATAAAGGGATTTTGTCAGCACTGACTGTTTTTTCTCCACTGTAACCAGGCTGTACAGCATTTACATAGATACATGTACAACATTTGCCCTGACTCCCTGCAAGCCCCATCATGGGGATGCATCTTTCAAAGGCACCAGTATCACCCAGAGGAGGAGAGGACTGTATCAAGGGCGTTATTCAACCCCCATTGCAAGCCAACAGACTTCTTTTCCTCTACTACAAATAGCAGACACGTAGGGATTTTAAAAGTATTTGTCCCAATTCATGGCATCACAGATAGATTTCTGCATTAAGCTCAGCACAGAAGAAAAAACCCAATTAAATTGGGCTTTTCTCATGGAGAGGGTGGTAGTTTGGATAGGGGAGAACCCCAGATTTTGCTAGTTACAGGAGAGCACTGACATAATTGGCCTCATGCAAACACTTAGTGAAGATGAAATTAGCATTTGGATCAGTGATTTATTTCTGCCCTGAGATCTATTGCAGTAAATAATGTCTTGGGAATTTAAAGTGAGGCAACTGTAACAGTGGTTTTATGTCACTATCAAAAGGACTGTCTAATGCAGGCAGGTCTGACAAACACTAGCTCAAAACTTCTTTTTTTAACTAAACTTGAATTCATTTTAAAAGCGTTCATTTTCCCTGTCACAGTGACCTTTGGTTATAGGAAAATGGAAGTCAAGCTACAACATTTCATTTAGACAGCAAACTACTCTGTATTTCTTTGGGTTTAGAAAGCCTCAGTTACTGGCAACAGCTCCATGGAAAAGATGTGCAGAACATAGGCAAATCATAGGCAGAAAGTAAAGACACCATGTTGCACCCATCGTGTTGTGCAACAGAATGCAAAGTGTTCAGACAACACAGTGTTATATACCTCAGAGCCAAACTTTCTGGCAAAAGATACCTTTTAGAATGAGATTTTTGCTTAATAAGTTTTCTTCATAAGAAACATTTTCTAAAAGTGCTTCAGATACATGTGATATAAAGAAAGAAGCATCTATTCCCTGCCACATATTCAAAGTTGCAGAAGCCATTTGTAATAAATCACACATGTGCAGAGCTTGTCTCTCTGTCTTTCCACTAGACAAATATACACTGCAGATGAAATTGCTAGAACCAATAAGGCAAAGGTAGAAACTTCCCACGTCAACATTTGCTTAAAGCATTGCAAAACTTTTACCACAGCTAGAATTTTGCTATGGCAGGTATTACCTGTCAGCTCTCTCTCTTTTTGTGTACTTGTTTGTTTAGCTGTGTACTCTGGCAAGGTTACCAAAGCAACATCAACATACTTGTACCTATATTCAACCAAAAATCTCCACAAAAGCTCATACTGTACATATTCAGATTGTACATACAAAAATTAGTTATTCCCCAAGAAGTCTGTCAGAAGAGCATGTTTCAATTTAGAGCTACAAGGAGCTGAACAAGGGTTTTCCTGAGGGAACAGATAGCAAGAGAGTGGTCTCCGGAAAGGACAGAGAAGACAGCAAAGCCCTTCTGCTCTCAGTGCGCTCCAGGCAGAAAGGCAATGGAGGAAAAGGCCTGGCCTGCAGAGCCAGCAGAAGTAGAAGGTGCATTTAGAGATGCAGCAAGTTTATAGGAGCTGGAAAGATGAAAAAGGACAGGAAATAAGGTGGAAAGAAAACCAAAAGAGAGAGATCAAAAGAGAAGTAAAAGAAAAAGAGAATGGCAAGAGCTAGGGTGTATGAAAGGATGAACCCAAGAAGCAAGAGGTAGAGGGAAGGAGTCACCATAGGGATGCTGAGAAGCAGCAAAGTTGTAAATGTCAGTGATGCTCTACTTCAGTTCAAAGTTTCCACACTGCCTCTGCAACAAGCTGTGAAATGCACTTGCAAAAATTACTGTCTTTCCTCTAGCTGCTGAAAATAGCCTAAAAAAGGCAAATCTGCTACTACTGCAGCCATCAACAGCTATGTAGCCAAACATTTGTTTAAACAAAGTGCAAGCTAGGTTTTGAGTCAAAAAAACTGCCTATGATATCTGTTAGTGCCTTACAGCATGCCACATGACAGAACTGACTCTAAGAAGGTTTTCTCATTGTTTTCAATAAATAAAGCACAAAAAAGGAAATTACATTTCAAAACTAGCCTCCCAATATTGAAATCTCTAGGTGTTCCGGTCACCTGGGTGACTTTAATTCCTCTCACTTATCCACATCTTTCATGAGAACAGGTCCCAATTTTTTTTCCCATGCAGCTCATTTATATATGCGCAAGGTCTAAAATAAGACTTTGGTGCATTCCAAGTGCTATGGGTACCCAGTTTGAAAGAGGCTGTGGTGTTGTGCTGTGGTCAGAGGCTGAAGTCCTTAATTGAACTCTCCCAGGTCATAAGATCTGCTGCAGACTACAGACCAGCCAAGCACTGCTCATGGTGGCCCACTAGGTTAGAATGCAGATCACAGTTTGGAAACCACAGCATTATGAAATAAACACAATAATCTTTTATTCTATAGTGCCAAACATGCAGAGGAGAGCTTTTCTTGGAGGACTGTCAAGACAGAATAAGAGATAGACTTTATAGGATTAGAGTCTATAGGATATAATCTATAGGATTGCCACAGAAGCTGAGTGGAACTACAGTGAACTGTGTGAAGGAGAAATATGCTCTTCTAAAACTCAGCACAAGTATAGATAACTCAAAGAGAATGGTATTTTTTCCTCTACAAAGGCTGTAAAGGTCTTTCAGATGTGAACATCAGAACTCTCAAATTTTGAATCATCAAAGTCTTCATTAAAATTTGAAAAGGCATATCAAGGATAAGAGGGTTATGAGGGGCAGTCAACATGGCTTCACCAGGGGGAAATCATGTTTGACCAATCTCTTAGCCTTTTATGAGGAAATAACACGGTGGATGGATGATGGCAGAGCGGTGGATGTGGTCTACCTTGACTTCAGCAAAGCATTTGACACAGTCTCCCACAGCATCCTCACAGCTAAATTGAGGAAGTGTGGACTGGATGATCAGGTAGTGAGGTGGACTGCAAACTGGCTGAAGGAGAGAAGCCAGAGAGTTGTAGTCTATGGGGCTGAGTCTAGTTGGAGGCCTGTAACTAGTGGAGTGCCTCAAGGGTCAGTACTGGGACCGGTATTATTTAATATATTCATCAACGATTTAGATGAGGGAATTGAGTGTACTATCAGCAAGTTTGCTGATGACACTAAGCTGGGAGGAGTGGCTGACACGCCAGAAGGCTGTGCTGCCATCCAGCGAGACCTGGACAGGCTGGAGAGTTGGGCAGGGAATAACGGGATGAAATATAACAAGGGAAAGTGTAGAGTCCTGCATCTGGGCAGGAACAACCCCAGGTTCCAGTATAGGTTGGGGAACGACCTGCTAGAGAGCAGTGTAGGGGAGAGGGACCTGGGGGTCCTGGTGGACGACAGGATGACCATGAGCCAACACTGTGCCCTTGTGGCTAAGAAGACCAATGGCATCCTGGGGTGTATTAGAAGGGCGGTGGTTAGTAGGTCGAGAGAGGTCCTCCTTCCCCTCTACTCTGCCCTGGTGAGACCCCATCTGGAATATTGTGTCCAGTTCTGGGCCCCTCAGTTCAAGAAGGACAGGGAGCTGCTGGAGAGAGTCCAGCGCAGGGCAACCAAGATGATTAAGGGAGTGGAGCATCTCCCTTATGAGGAAAGACTGAGGGAGCTGGGTCTCTATAGTTTAGAGAAGAGGAGACTGAGGGGTGACCTTATTAGTGTCTATAAATATATAAAGGGGGAATGTCACGAGGATGGAGCCAGGCTCTACTCAGTGGCAAACAATGATAGGACAAGGGGTAATGGGTGCAAACTGGAACACAAGAGGTTCCACTTAAACTTGAGAAGGAACTTCTTCTCAGTGAGGGTGACGGAACACTGGAACAGGCTGCCCAGGGAGGTTGTGGAGTCTCCTTCCCTGGAGACATTCAAAGCCCGCCTGGACACATTCCTGTGTAACGTTATCTAGGTGTTCCTGCTCCGGCAGGGGGATTGGACTAGATGATCTTTTGAGGTCCCTTCCAATCTCTAGCATACTGTGATACTGTGATACTGTAATGCATGTTAACCAGCACCATAAACATTGGTTCTACTTCACACATGAAGATATCTCCCTGGATGTGTCACAGCCCTGACCAGTACTAAGTTAATTATCATGCAATGAAGTGTGAGAAATTAATGCCAAATTATTCAATATTATGAGTTTGGGCTTTCATATATGAACAAATAATTAATAATTACTTGGCCCATTATAACTTTTGGATGTAAAAGGTAATGAAAGAAAGGAGTATTTTAGAAAATGGACGCATTTCCTGACAAAGTCAGAGTTACACAATTTTGAAAGATAATTTTTAACATTTTGAAAGGCCAAAATTCTTTGGACTGACGCAAAAGTTATACAGACAGATCTTGCCAAATGTAGAGTAATTTTTGAAGAATTACTCTTTTTCACAATGCTAATACAAAAATTCTTGGACTTGAAACTGAGAACTCTGAAACAGGAAGGAGGAATGATAGATGCTTTAAAGAACAAGTCTATTTAGCAGCGGTTTGTCTGAATTCTGTAACATACACTGACAATAGCACATTTTCATTCTTGACTGTATTTTGCTAGCTCTTCATGCACAGAAAGTAGCATATTTAGCACAATGGCATTTCAAAATATGTGTTTTAAAAATGGATGGTTCTTGCTTATTTCTACATTTTATAAAAGAAATGAAAAAGACACTGTGAGAAAGAATGCAAACATATATACATAATGCCACATATATAAACCTACTCATACACTTTTACTGCAGTTGTTAAACTCTGATTTGTAGAAGTAGAATCAACAGTGGAGATTTATATTTTCTGCAACCTTCTATGTTTAGTATGTGGAACTCCCTAAATTTTTACTTCTGCAGGTGATAAGTGTACTTCCTCTGAAACAGCCTTTTTTTTAGAGTTTCTGTTTATTTGAAAAATACTCGTCACAAATAATCTTCTTATTCAACTCAATAATTTCTTTTTCTGTTTTTGCTATTGAATGCCATTACACAGTTATAACATAAAATCAAATTCTGTATTATATACTCCATAAACCTGAGACTTTCTAGGGTGCTTTGATTACAGTCTTTAGTTCTAGGGCCAACAGCAGTTGTATTAAAAACTTCTGCAGCACGCTTTTGAATTTTGCCAAAATTTGCAAACTTTAGGAATATTTATTCCTAAATTATTTCTCAAATTAATAAAGTACATGACTGAAGATGTTTTGGTATTTTATCCTGTCCCTGTTTCTACATACTTATTTTCATTTCTTTCCACCTTAGAAAAGCTGTATGTCCAAGCTGTTTCTATTTCAGGATATGTGAGGAAAATTCCACCCAAATGAAAGACTATCATAATAGCAAAAAGAAGCAGGGAGGAAGGAAACAGCAAATACTGAGAACACAACATCTGTAAAATGCACCAACAATTCCAAGCTTGCAGTGAGCTGTCACTGCACACGCAAAGAGGCAATTTCATTTAAAAGTTACAAAAATGACCCTGCTTTGAACCAAGTAAATGTGATTACTTCTGAACTGAACAGAAAGTTAAGAAGTTTGGATTAAATGTTTTACCAGTGCCAATGTCCCAGAACTTTCTTTGGCTTTATATTCTCCCTTCCTATGTTTGTCAGCTGAATTTAATGTTCTCTTCTTTTTGTCTTCTAGTCTCTTTGACCTTAATGTGACATTTAAGTTGGGTGATTAATTACTATTAAATGGCACTGCATTTATTAAATGGAGTCCTTGTCTGCGTAAGAGCACAGTTACAATGCAACGATTCAGTTTGATAAGCTTAAATATACACAGTTAGATGTGGTAATATCTAATTTGTCAAGGATCTTGTGGCTCGTTTTTCTGCCACACAGCTAGAGTGGAGATGTGATTGCACAAAAAGCTTAATATTCTGAGCTTAAATGTTCTCAGTAAATTGATCTTCTCCATCATGTAATCTTATTTCAGAGTGTGCAGGAGACAGTAAAGTTCCACACAAGCCTAAGTCGCCTTAATACTAGGCCTGAGGGTTCCTGACCATAAAAATAAAAGCTATGTGACAAGATTTGTATGTCTCTTTTCGGCAGACAACAGCTGACTTGCCTTGCCAGAAGCTTTCTTTCTGGATTAATTGAATGAAAAGAAGAATAAATGTCAGTAAAAGGATGAAAGGTTCATTGAGAAAGAGAAGATCTGTCTCTACTTTGAATACCTAAGTGGAAAAGGGATTGTGAATGTTTAGTTTAGTAAGTGAAACACCAACAGCTAACACTGTTATCAAGCAGGTTACTGTTTTGACAGTTATATTCTCCCAACACTGCTTTATTCTTTGCTTATCTAACTAAGCTGAGTGGGTTTTGGTTTTTTTCAGATTATGCTGAATCATCAAAACAAAACTTGCAAGCAAAAGGTTACGTTCGATTTAATATCTGCTGGGGAAAGGCTCAGGGTGGATGACCTCAATATGGAAGTGAGACATTCACAAAAAACTCAGAGGTTTTGGGTAGTCATGGAAAGACAGATAGCAGTTGGGTCTAGTTCCTGCCTGGTTCTTATGTCAATTGTTTTACCATTGGTTAAAAACTAACTGGGCCAGCAAGAGCAACAGAAGCCATTCTTAGGTTGTGTTTTTGGTCCTTGTGTCTTCCACTTCCAAAATATGCATTCAAGCTCCTATAGCTGCAGTGTCAGTGCCTGTCTTTCAACTCTCTTCCACTCCACATAAAACAACGGGAAATTTAAAAGATGAGATAGATCATGTTAATATGAGAAATAAGAAGCCTGCATCTTTATCTCAAACCTGCAGATAATTTTTGATAGTGCAAACTGCTGTAGTGCTGTAGAGAGAGGAGGCATTTATCTCATCTGAATTTAGGTGTTTACAAGAATCTCTTTGTAGAGATGTTGTGGAGACATATGTAATACATATGGGCATGTATCTTCAGACTTACTTTAGATCCAAGACAAATATCTCCATATCAACCGCAGTGAGAATTCAGATGCAAACCTCCACCAGAGTCATTTGCATGTGGTCAGGGAAGAGCTCCCACGATTCTGCTGGAAAACTGCAATAGGAACACTATAATAGATGTGTATACTGTTTACATGATTAAGATTTAAACTGAATTCCATGCCCAAAGAGACACGAGAATTTGTACGCTCTGCAGTTTTGCAGACGCTCTATCATCTGAGTGAAATAACCCTGCCTTGAGGCCAAACATCAGCAGAAAAGTAAATCTAAATGAACCTAGAAAGGCCATAATCCTGACTACCTCTAAAAGATTGTAGTGGTGTCTTGACTGCTGATGACAGTCAAACGATAAGATTGTATAAGAAAAACATTCTTACAATTCTCATTAAGGATTAAGTCACGACACTGCCAGTTGCTCCTGTGTAGATTTGTTCACCTCCATCTTCCATTGCGAACAGGGAAAGAGGAACGTTTGCATTGTCCAGAATCCTGCTGGCTCAATATTACAGGAGGGAGATGCATCAGATGTGTGCTTTAGCAAACTCAAACTGTAAATCTTTTGAAAATGCTGAATGGTGGAGATATGCCAGACAAATTTTCCTGAAAATTTTCTAGAAATTAGAGTCAACTACAAAACCTGCATTTTAGTGCAAGCATAGAAACTTGTGAAAAAAGAACTCATTCTCTACTTTCCTAATGGAGTAGAAATATTTTTTTCTTGGTGTAATTTGCTATTTTTAGGATCCTAAACAAAGGCACAGTTAACAGTTTGTCCCTATGATCTTCAAAACAAATTTCTATAAAACATTGGGCAACTTTGCAAATACAATTACACTGTTGGTCTCAAAAATGGAAATGTTTTCATATATCAGTCAAAGTGCTTTATTTCTATTTCCACTTTGAACTTACCTTATATGATTATTAAAAGCTGGCCAATATCAGCACACTACATGTTTATCTACATGAAATGTTTTGATTGATTGATCCAAAGGAAACTTTTACTTCAAGAAAGTACTGGAAATATTCTCTAAAGATTTTAGTGGTCACAAAATGCATTTTCAAACCAGGCCTAAACTTTTGTTCTGGCAGATGACAAAATATTATATTGTCTCCACAAGAGCATTTGTGAAATGCAGATTGGAGAGATGACATAGGCAGAGTATTTACCTTTTGTGAAGGATGTGGTAGGTTAACAGTTTTGATCATTCAAAATAAAAGAACAAGTTTCTGCTGTTCCTATCACAAGACAGATTACTTTGTAAAAATTAAACTAAAAGCACAATCTAATATGTTTTTTTTTCTATATGCAGAAAGCCCCCACAGATTCATAACATGAACTGCTGATCAGCATAGCAATTTGCAAGTCATAGTTTAATGATCTCCTCTGTGTAAGTAAGTGAATATAAGGGAAATAAGTGAGAGTCTGTAAAATGGAGGAGTATAATATTATATGACAACACACCAGTGATGGTTTCAAATTGCAAGCAAACCTAGACAAGGTGGGGGAAAAAAGTCTTCTCCCCTTTCCCCCAAACACACGCACAATTTCCTTTACAAGAAAATGCAAGACAAATAAATGCATTACTTGCTGTTTCTCAGAGGTATATCAAATGCTGATTAATTCTACATCTTCTGAATTGTAATGTGACCATCAGAGCAAAACTTGGCCTTACAATGTTTTCCTGTTACTCAAAGGGCTATACAAAAGTGACTGTGTTGAAAGAATTATAGCCAAGGACATAACTGTAATGAAGTATTATCACAGACATATAATATTATCAAAATATCAAACTCTACACATGTCAACAGTCACCCAACTTGATTAGAGGCAGATCTGGTTTTTGGTTTAGGTAAAAGTAGGCAGTTGTTTACATTGGCAGATCACAGGGGGGAAGGGAGGAAATGAAATGCCCCAATACAGGGTGCCATGGCCCCATTGCCTGTTTTGTGGACCCTAAGAGAAAGACAGGCAGGGAGAGTAGCTGTGAGCCCTGCGATCAGGTCAGCTCAGAGAAGGAGCAGAAGGTTAGTGCTCCCCTGCCCACCAATTCCTAGTAAATCTGCTCCCTCCCAATAAATCCTCACTTTATTTCTCCAGTCCTTCACATTTAGCTCTGGGGATAAAAGGGGGGGGAGGGAGGAGGGAAAAAAAACAACCCCCTTGCCTCCCGCCACCTCCAGATCACTGGTGACTCCCTGGACCCCACAGCCAATTTCTTTCAATACCTTTCCCTGACCACTGCCACCAACCCAGGAAAGGTTTGTGTCAGGTCTCCAAGACCAGTGACTCGCTCCCAGGTCTATGTCATCTCTCAGTTGTTATCACAGTGCTGCCAGGCTTTGCACAACAATTATTTCTTCATCCTTTGCCCCAGTGACTTTCCCCTGCAACCCTGCAAGACTGTCTACAAGGCTGCATCCTGATTCATCAAGCAGAAAGTGAGGCATTAAATTGAAACATACCAACCATTAAGCATGGCTAAGGGTGAGCATGTCGAGGAAAGGCAGTGTCAGATGTCAGATTTCAATCCTTTTGAACTGCAGCTTTATATAACCATCCTCTATGCCTGTTATTTATGAGGTGAACTGAGGATATGACAGCCTTGTCAGCTGATGTGACAGAAAAAGCACATCGTTCACTTTGAACCTTGCAGAAACGTGGAAAACTTTCTTATGCTCCTTTCAGGGTAACCCCACTCCAAGAACCATATTGACTTGTAATAGCTTCTGTTTATGCAGTGCAACAAGCTGAGGTCAGTGGGAAAGTGTCAGCTGCAGCTTATGACTCCGCTTTCACTGCATCATGGAACTTGGCAAGGCCTCACAATGACAGATAACAAACTGCATTCTATAGTTTTCAAAACCCTCAAAGGATATGTGGCTGGGAAAGACTTGAAAATGCCTTCTCTTGATTAACAGTCACAAAACTGAAGTGATCATAATTTAGTTCTAGCAGAGAGATTACTTCTTTGTAGCAGCAATAAAGACACAAAAGCCCACAAACCTATACAATATACAGAAATAATCTTTAAAGAAATTCACAGTCATCATGCCAGACACTAAATAAATTATTTCTCTCATTTCTTGTCTCACCACAGCTTCCTCCCACTTGGACACACATGTTAGGCATTCAGTTAACCTCAAGCATAGCTCTCCTGGCCCTATCACTGTATCTGCACTCCCCATCACGAGGGTATGCTAGACTACATTTTTGCAATGTAAAAACAGTGACATCATTTTGTTCCTAAAGTAGCTTGTCTGTAAGAACACTTCAATTATACCCAGCTCAGCTCAGCCCCAGAATATGCTTGTTCCTGTGCATTTTCCCATCCTGTGATCAGCACAGTATTCAGAGCTGCTCTGGTATGAGCTACATACCCCATTCTGAACCTCTCGTTTTCTATCTACAGCAGCTGCGTTTGCTTCCCCATCTATAACTTTCGCCGACCTCCTGCTCTTGCGCTGCACTTCCTGGGAAGTGTTTTGTTCATGGACCCAGCGGAGGAATATGTTATGACAATGTAGTATTAAAGAAAGCTTTTTGTTTTGTTGTGTCATGCACTTTATCCATCCCATTTTGTCATCTGGTGGTTTTCCTTTCTTGTTCTAGCACATATTTCATGGCTAAAGCTATTTCACAGGCAGCCTTGGAAGTCAATCCTTTTTCAGATAACAACTTTTTTCAGCTGATCCACCTTCCTATCTACTTACAAATCCATCAGAGAGCACTTTATTTGGCAACAGTCCTGCATCATATACTGGAATATTTATAGAATGAGTTACAGTACCATGATTTCACCAGACTGAGGTGAATCACAGAACCACTTTTTTTTTAAGTTATCTTCTTTGCAATCAGGAAATTCAGCTTAGAATACTGACACAGAACTTCAGTTACTGGTGAAATGCAAAGTTAAAAAATCTGGGAAGGTACACATAAGACCTTCATTTGGGGAACAGTTCATTTTTAATTTTTTTCATCAGGAAAGATTTAATTTTTGTTTAATGGCTTTTTAGATCTAGTAAGTAGCTGTTCGTGGTGTTTTATACATTTAGAGGAACATGCTATGAAACAAAATAAAGGATTAATTATCCTTACAGAAATTCTGATCACTTTCTGGAATCTCATGCTAGTGCTCTGATTTTATGGAAAGAATCTCACCTGCTCTTCACAGCTTTCCCTGTTTGTTGTTTGATCTCCTTCTCTTTGCTGGTCTGACTTGAATATTTTGTTAACAAGCCTTAGTGAAATTAGTATTCATTCCTGTATTTTGATAATATATACAAGTAACATGTGGCATAAAGTACAGAAAAAGCTTTTAATTAAAACCAAGTGTTAGAATTATACTGTCTTTGGGTTTCCTCATGTTTCCTGACTTTTTTGTGTTCAGTTCACAACAGAAAAAATTGTTGAGAGCACAAACTTTGCTTTTAATGATGTCTTGTAAATACCGTGATAAATATTTTGTTTTGTTGCTTACTGTAAAAGTACTGCTATGGGTGTGCAGTTTTAGGGTATTAACTGTAGGAATGGGAAATGTTTATACTTTAAAAGATATCTCTGGCTATGGAATTTCTGTTGAAGTACAGTTAAATGAATACTGTGTATACTGCCCTTTTTCCTCTTTTGCTGAATCAGGTCTTTTGCAACATGGCCTTTGTTTCATCAGAAAACACAAGATGCTCTTCTTAAGACAAGAAAACACAGCAAAACCCTGAAAGTAGGTTGCATAATCTAATGTGCCATATTTGCCTTCTGATAACCCTCACCAACAACATCTAAAAGTAGTCATTTGACTTTTAATGACAGCCACTGTTCATGTTATCTCTACAAATTTCCTTCTTGAAAAAGCTGGTCCTCTTACTGCTTAGATACCACTGATTCTGCATTTGCAAGAACAGAGGGGGTGCAGTTGGCCTTGATTCAGTTCTTACATAGTGTCTGCAAAGATTTAAACACATCAAAGTGTCAGCTAGATCGAATGAGCCAGAATCTTTTAGGGTAATTGAAAGTTTGACTTCCATTTCCCCAAGAATTCTATTTATTTATTTTAACTTCACTAAAATTCCCTCAGCATTATAAAATTAATTGCAGTCCTGTTATCTTTCCCTCGTTGCACCCCCCTGAATGCCAGCAGCCTCTGAAATGTTTCTTACAAATATCTCAATACTAGCTATCTGCTTCTTACAATGAAATTGGGGGAAGCACATGGAACTACCTGCTGTTCCATATTCCAATGGCCACATGCTTATTTTTTTCTCAACATTCAGTAGGAAAAGAAAAGCCAGAAGGAATATCTCTCACAGAAGCCTTTGAAGTAACTAAAAAACAAATCACATTTATTTTGAAGTAATTTAAGAAAACCTTCCATTGTACTTTTTTCATCCCACTGTCTGTTTCCAAGCCTATGACATTGCCCAAAGAACTTGCTTTCATTCATCAAAATTTCATCAAACTTGTTGAGATGAGATTTACCTCTGCCTAAATTTACAGATCACGGGGCTAATCCAGACTCTGTGTCCATTCCTTTCTACCAGAAGAGGACTTAAAGCTCAAGGAGCCACTTTAGTGACATCTCAGCATTTACATCATACTACTCAGATGCTACTCAGGGCTGCTGTTCTTGTCTTATTTCACCCACCACTTCCTATGCTGTATCAGCACCTCTTTTACAAACACATGCGCCCAACAGGATATTTCTGTAAAATATTTTGAAAGTCAGTGCCATCTTTCTTCATTTCTCTGAAGAGGAGAGAAAAGGACTGGAACTTTATGCAACTTTTCTTTCTCTAGGGAGTGTACAGAAAGCAACTCTCATAACTAGGGGACTGGTTGAAGGCTGCCTCTGTGTGAAGGCTGAAATTGTCTTAATCTCACAGATAAAGGGCTAGTACCATTTTTAACACTCTGCTTAATGATTATAGTATTCAGGAAGAGCCACATTTATACTTATTTTGAAAACAATTGTTTATATCTCAATATCAAGTAAATGCTTTTCCTGGCTTCAAGGTCTCTCAGACTCATGAAAACATACAACCTTCCCATCTATCTGCTTCAACTCTTTCAGCTAAGAGAGTCTTAGAAACACCATGCCAGTAGGTCAAATGTTAGATTTTTGTTCAGAAATTCATGCACAAGTGTAGAAGATACAAGATGCTGTCCCCAAAATTCACTAATAAATCTTCCACCACCCCAAAAAAATAATCAAGTGTAAGAAAAGACAGTGTAAAGTCATAATATTTGCATCCAAGACCAAAAGTCTTCCCTTATTGCAGAGGGCTGAGAAGTATGCTTTTTACACCAGCTTGTGGATATTTACACACCAGCCTCGATCCTGTCCCATTAAAGTCATAGGGTCTCTAACAAGCCCATTAATGTGTCATCAGGGCATAAGCAAATATGTCCAAAAGTAAACAATCATTCTAAAAAAAATTACTGTCTTCACCATGCTTTTGAAGGCCAAGAATGTATCCATAATAAGAACTTTGTATAAATACAAGCCCAAATTTTAATTATTCTAAGGGAAAATTATGAGGAAAATACAGGATGGTTTAAGTCCTCTAGTCCGGATCCTTTTTGTGCTCTTTCAAAAGCTTTTCAGGAAAAAAACCAAAAATCTTTCTACTCATACAATAGACAATGTCCCTTTTAGGTCTGCTTCTAATAACATGAATAATAGTAATCTCCCCTACAAGCTGTGCTAAGAATCTCTTTGGGGAAGCAATGACATCTTTGCATTATTAATAGCTGATTCAATCTGGTTTGCTGTAGTAACAGCTTTTGCCAGTGTGAGATTAGGTTCAACTAACAGCCTTACGAATTTCAGCATGTCTTTATCTAGCAGGGTATTATAACACAGTGTCCTTCTGTGCCCAAGAAA
This sequence comes from Pezoporus occidentalis, assembly GCF_034315485.1. Classification (NCBI taxonomy): domain Eukaryota; kingdom Metazoa; phylum Chordata; class Aves; order Psittaciformes; family Psittacidae; genus Pezoporus; species Pezoporus occidentalis. The sequence continues at coordinate 6,668,564 of NW_026912778.1, read as the reverse complement.
TGCAGCCAAACAGAAACCATGCCTGCCTGGTATCATCAATCATGAACGGAATTGAGCTACACTTATCCACATTTTTAAAGGAATTATTTTTGAATCTCAGAGGGAAAGACTGCAATCAGAGGGCAAACATCCTCATGATTCTTCCTCATTTTATTCTTTGCTATTTCTCCAAATATCTTCAAGCATCTCCCCTCCTGCCTCTTGAAAGTCTCTATTTCTCATTGACTTTTTTGCTGTGTATTTTTCAATCTTTCTCCATCCTTGTTTCATTTTTCCTTTGAGAGTACCTCTTTCTTATACATATATCCACTTATTTTTAATTTCCCCTCCATGCTGTAAGATTTTCTATAATAGTTAGGACTTTTTTAATAGATTTCTAACTCCATAAGGGGCAGGACTGGGAGACTGACATTTTGACCTCTCGTTTACTGCCAGATGAGCTATTGGGTGTTCTGGATACATTGGTTCTCCTTTTCCTGTCAGAGCAGACCATTCTTTTGCAGGTATTATCTCATCAGTCTTTCAGACAAGCTTGCACGCTAATCTGGTTTGGTTCATGAGTGATCATTTGTTTTCCACTTTTGTTCATCTTCTTCATTTAATGATTTTAGGTGATATAAAAATGACAAAACTGAGAGTTTGAGTGTGAAGGGGATCAATGCAAAACGGAGAAATCTCTGCACTCAGCTCCCCTAAGTCATTGATCAGAAACTCTCTTTCAGAAGGAGGGCAATGATTTTCTGCTCATTCACTTTCTGTTCTTATTTTCATTGCTGTATTCCTTCATGCAAGGCTCAGTTTAAAAGCAGGCTCATGGAGCCAGGTAATGTCAACTAAAATGTTTTAAAACGTATTCTGAGTTTTCATTAAAAGTGTGAAAGAAAACTGATATTTTCAAAATTAATTAAGCTGAATTTCATCTGTTTAGAAAAATTAAGAAGGATTCCAGTCTTTAAAGCAAGAAAACAGTTTTCTGAAATGCTAAAGAGGGAGAAATAATGCCTAACACAGGATGATATTATACAATGGGTACTAAATCAATGCCATGGTCACAAAATCAGTTCCTTAAAGAATCTGAGAAGGATACCAATTATAGTCGGCAAGACAAAAAATAAAAAAGCATCTGCTGAGCAGCCAAGTCAAAATCAATTGAGCTAAATTCAGACCAACAACATAAAGGTGAAAAGGTTTACATCACTCTTGCAAATCTCAAATAACTAGATTCATTTGTTTATTTTTTGGTTGTAACCATTTCTGGTTGATCTATCATTCTCATCTTTGTAAGATTACAAGATTTGTGGTTTAAAAAAGCAGAAGCTAAGATGAAAGATCTCAAGATATAATGTCTTTTTGTCTATCTTTACATTAGCTTGACAACCAAGATGAAACTGAAGAACTATTTCGGGTTTGCTCAGCAGTATTGGTAAACAGTTAAAACTATGTGTATCTCACAGGAAAATACATGGAAACATTGAAAGGATGTTTAAAAGAGCAGGGGAGATTATATTATAAAATAATATTTATACTTTTCACATGCCCCAACATAGAAAATTATTATGAACATGTTTCAGGTTTCATAGTAAGCCATTTTTTTTTGAGAAATGAATTATTGCAGGCCTAAGAGCTATATGACTGCTGAAAGACTACCAACCCATGATCGTCCCTCCCTCCAGATGAGTGCTATCAAAAACATGGTAAGACCTTAATATTGAGCTGTAAAACTCAAGGGAGAATATATTCACATGAAGTGATTATCTCTTATGTTTCTGGACATTCTAAAGATACATTACATTCTCCTAATAATACTTGCCTTCTTTTTGATATGATGTTTTGGAAGAACAGCTTGCACTTATAATCAGTACAATTTATCACCTATCCCCAAAGTACCCTGCCGTTGAAATGCCTGACATATATATTAGGTGTTGTGGATTTAGCAAAAATTGAATTATAAATTGCCTTGCCAGCTTTTGCCTCTGGAAATAATGAAAAAGGGAGCTAAAGAAATGTTCTCCTGAAGGATTTATTTTTAGTGGCTATAGAGAAAGAAACAACAAACATGGATTGACCAGATTTTATCATTTTAAGCACTGAATAGCTTTGTCTTAAGAAAAGTTTTTGGGGTTTTTGGGGGTGGCATTTTTTTTAATTAAAAAAAAATTGCACTGAGAGTGTTTGAAAATCCCTGAAAATAGCTCAATTGAGAAAGGGAAAAAGAAAAAAAAAAAAAAGAAAATATACTAACAAAACTTTAATTTGTACTCACTAAGCCCATATGAGCATTTCAAGATCTTGTACCCAAATAAAGTCAAGTTAAATGTCATTAAAAATACCTTCTTTTCCCTTCTTTGCTAAGTGTTGTCTCTGAGTGAATGAAATTATTTGCAGTGGCCCTTTAGGGTTTAACATTATCCAACTCCTCAAAATAATAGGGCCTTTAATATGTTATCTAAATTGGCAGAGCTACACAAAATCCATTTCTAACAAGTAGTTCAGCACCAAATGTGCAAAGTTAACCTAAATGTTGATTATAAAGGTATACAGAAATACAGTAAATTTTGGTAATACTGATTTTAAACCAACATCTAACATTTCTTTGTGAACTCTGTACTTGTCTCTTAAGAAGTTCCTAGATAGAGAAAAAACAACTTGTGTTCATCTTCAGTTACTTAATTTAAAGAAAAAATTCTGCCTGAGTGCACACAGATATATAGCCTGCACTCTGTACTTGAGTTAATCTGAGAATAAGCTCTCTGTTTACAAGCTCAATAGAAATTTTAGCTGAATCTGTGTCACTCATAAAGAATATATGTTTTTACTATCTTATTAGATGTTTTTGCTTTAATCCACTGATATTGGAGCACTAGTGTGAATTCTCTGTTTTTTCATCTTTGTAAGTTTAAATAACACCCAGGATTTTGAGTGTGCACGTTTTTAATAAAAGTGATACAAGAACACAAAATCTCAGTGGAGTGCTTTGTCTGTGTGAGCAAAGAATAGGCACTTACCAGTCAAATATTTCCTCCTCCTTATATTAAATATTCTCTTACTAAAAGAACTGATCATAACCTTCTGATGTCTTTTTGGTATTATGGGACAAAAACTATATTAATTTTTATAATTACTGCATTCTACAATATGACTGCCAGATTACAGTCACATGAAATTCACTCTGCAGTTTGGCCAGGTTAATAACAATGTGGAGAAGACCACAGACAAATGGAGACAGATGACTTTATCCCTGAATCTGGTTGAGAATATGAACAATATTAATAGTCGCTCAGTTCAGTTTACAAAGTGGCTGCCATTCTTCAGGAAACAATGTAAAGAAGTTATGAATACAAAAGAAATGAAAGCGGTAACTTCTGAGAAGGTGAATCCTTAACCCCTTAATAATGATTTGGATCCTTAACAATCAAATAAGAAGGCAAGATTGTCCAACATCTTGAGTGAATAAGTAAGTTTGATAAAGTAGAAAACAGACACATGAATGCAAAGACTGAAAGAAATTATTTATCATAAAAGTAATCTCTCCATGGAAGGCAGGAGATGAGTTTACAGAAGACCCTTAAAAATGCATGCAGAAGTGGAATGCACAAGTCTTCATCCTTTTCAAAGTTGTAAGTAGTACCAGGATTCAGGGGAAAAAAAAACAAACCACTTGAAGAAATGGACACACAATAGGAGGAAAGATGAGATTTCCTAGTAACTGTATTTACATTTTGTTATATCTTTGTTAGAGGATAAACTTTCAAGGCCTTGCTACCTATTTTTCTCTTTTGCATGGTTATGGACTTGAGTTGTTGGTCACTGTGGGTCACTGAGCTTGAGGAAAGAACTAAAAAATGTATGCAAGAGGTCATAATTTACTTGCATTATAGAAAATAACATATAACGGCTTACAAGTTGGGGAGCATGCTGAAGAAATGTGTTGTCATCATATAACCACAAAACATCCTGCAGATTAATCCTATGGTGGCCCTGCATGACACCTGTAGTGTACGTGGGCATTAGGTCAAAATATTAGCTGGAGCTAATGATGGGCCCATTATAACCCTCCTTAGTGTTCATTACTTAGGGGACCTTTTGAAGGTGCTCTGTATCATTCTCTGGCTGACAGGCTATTCAGTGAAGGTTAGCTACTCCCTCTGAAGTCCTGTTTCTCTGTTACGGCTAACAACCTAGTTGGGGTCATGGAAGGCACACATGGATCCTTCACCTAAATGACAGAAATAGTATAGGAAATAATTAACATCTGCATGTGGTACAAAGATTTCGAAGGAAAGTAAATTTACTGGGTTTCAAGGTTAATTTTTTTCTGCATTGAGCATAATCACTGCAACAATGAATCAACGTTGTTAGTATTGCACTCAGATCAGTGAGGACATGAGTGTTCATGATATGTTCAGAAGCCCAGTGGATGAATTCTACACAGATGTTCATGGCAAAGCCAAGGGGTTAAAATAATATTCCTGTAACTAGCATACTGTTGATGAACAATAGAGTTCTTCACCAACAGCCCTCTTTAGAGTATCTTTACCTCTCCAAACAGTAATATTTGTATGTGTGCATGACCACAATGTGTGAGTTTTTAAAATAACAGTTTTATCAAACAATACCTTAACAAAAATAAACAAACAAACTAAACACCTTTGAAAGTTTGAAGCCCTTATCTGCCCAGTTTTAGTACAGTGTAACACCCTGCATCAAGAAAGACTCTAATTTGATTCATGTGTATTCAGGTAACTTAAACTGAAAAGAAGTTGACAAAATATAGCAAAGTTTAAAATGCTGGAGTGTAGGTACATTTTTTGTTCAAGAAATATTAAGAAACAAAACTAAAAGAAGGAAAGAAATCCTCCACCATGTCAACAGAAAAACATGAAAGATGTTCCTTCATAAAGCAAGTTACCATTAAAAGCTCTGAGTTATGTTCTGGATAAAAAAGTATTCCTTGACTGCTGATCATTGGCAAAGAGAAGCCTAAAGAAGTATCTGTTTTCCAAAAGGCATGAGGAAATTCCTAAAAAATAACACTTCTCCAATTGGAGGATTCTGAGTGCCATTTACAACAGTGAAGCTAAAGTCTTGAAGCAGCTCTCACCTCCTGACCAGACCCTAGGGGGTTTGAAGGTAGCTGTGGGGTAGCATTACTGATGGGGTAATGAGACACAAGTTTGTCTGTATTACACTTCTGAGGCTTTAAAATTATCTAAGGACAGCAAAGAATCAAACCCAAGTCACCTCACTTTGAGTGTAGTTAGATCAAATAGATAGGAATGAAAAGATCAATATAAAGGACTACATTGAAGTATCAAAGCAGTGAAGAAAATCTGAATTCTACTGGCCAAAGCCTCATCAATATTTTGCAAAAATTAGAGAAATTTGCCAATGTGTATTGTTACCACCACAGAACCCGCTGCAAAGCTGCAACAAATCAATGTACCTTTGTGTTCATTTTTTTCACTCTATTACCCCTTCATTTGCCCAGAGTCCCAGAACCCTCCTCATTTACATTATTCTAAATACAGTAGACTATGGTCGTGGGGAAACATTTCAATCAACTCTTCTTATCTTCAAAATAATTTGAAAGCTGATTTATTCCCAACTCAAGTCAAGCAGTCTCCAATAAAGGAAATAATCTGTTTCTAGCCTGAGATGACATTTGGCAAGTTTCAGAGCAAATATCCATGACAAAGTCATAAGCCTTTGAAAACAGTTTTCCACTGGAAATGCTGACAGGTCCTTAAGCACAGTGGTGTGAACAGCACTGCTGTAATAAGCAGTAATTTAAAGGCTGTGCACTAGTTAACTATTAGTGCTAGTAAACAAGTGACCCTGATGGGATTTCAAATTAGGGCTTCAAGCAAACCATTTGATATTTAACCCTCTTGCTTTTCCACCTCATGGCAATGGAAACATTATATATCATAGCATAATATTACTGTAGCTCACTTACTTGATAGGGACAGAAGCCAGATAAAAGCAGATAATATATTTGTGACAATAAGAAACCCAGTGTTTCAACAAATGCAGCCATCTAACATTTTTCTTGGGATAATTACATCTACAGCTTTGCACTGCCTGTGTTGGCTGTAGCATCTGGAAATGAGAAAATAGTGTGCTAACTATGCATCCTATTCTGTCAATTAGCAATAATGCATGAAGACCAGCCTAAAAATAATCTTCTCTTCCTCAACCACTTTGCATAGACCACAAAGCAAATTTTAGGGAAAAACAACTGGAAAAGACGTCCAGGAAAAAAACAAAAACAAAATCACAAGAATAATGTGTGTAAAGCTGGCTGATCTTTATGAGCTGCATATAGAAAGTCTCCTAGAACTGAGTCCCATGTACCACATCCCTCAGAAAACTGGGGGCGGGGCACACTAACTCAAGGGGGTTCTCCAGGTACCCTGCTGCCCTGTTGTGTGATGGGGTTTTGGTGGACATGCAGGCAGGTCCTCAATCTCAGTACACCTAAACTGAGTGTCAGGATGACTGCAGAGCTACTGTGCTAACACAGTCACTACTGGTATGATACAGGATTTAGATAAGTGAAATTCAAATTTCTCTGAATTTGTCCATAGTTTAAGTGGACCACTGCTGGTATGAAGGAGGAACACTATGATCCCCATAAAAATTAACCTTTCTTCCCTAAAATTACAGATGACCAGAAAATAAAATACACAGGATGAGTTAATAACAAGGTAAATAGACACTGTAATTTAAAGATGGACCTATGTCACAAAACACACCAAAAGTTCATCATCTCCTTGCTCTGTGCTCCCTGGATAGAGCAGAAGTAGCCACAATACCCAGAAAAATATTGTTGCTTCCTTCTAACCTGAAACCAAGAAGCCCCAACCAGCTCTCTAGGGAATGGCAGTGATATGTTTAGAGTATGGAAGAGCGTTTGATTTATGGCTTTTAAATCAAGAACACTTCTAGTGCCTAAACAAAAGAAAACATTTGAACATGTTTATACTACCCCAGAACATCAGAGAGATCTTGTGTCATACCCTCATTCACACATGCTGTGGTGGTATTCTACACAAGCTGTAAACAGCCCAGAAAAATCAAGGAGAGAATTTCATCAGTGTCTCTGACATTGACCTCCTGCAGGTATAGAAGGAAACCACAGCCCCTCCTCCTTCTGTTTCTCATAGTCAACTGAAATAACTCTTCACAGAGAGGTAACTCCTATTTGCTTTGACTGAAAAGCCAGCAAGTGACAGATTATCAACTTGATCATAGTCCTTTCCAGCTCCCTCAGGGCCTTCTTTAACCCCTGACAAATGGTAAGACAGAAGGATTTTCACAACAACCCTGTCTTTCCCTTTCTATCTGCTCTGTAAATATAATGCCCATCACAGATTGCCTTTGTACAACAAGACTGATTTGTCTTATATTTCCACACAATTTACAGACAACAGTTTTTCTGTCCCTGATACAAATGTTGTTCATGTATCTCTCTCTAAATACAGTATGTTATCAAAGAGAAAAATCAATGTCTATAAAATTTAAGATTCAAAGCACATATTTTCTGAAGGTCAACTATGAGAAGAAATAATAAAAAGATAATGAAAATCTTTAAAACAAAATATTTTTACTCTATGGTGCTAATATTAATCAGGTATTCAAGTCCCACTAGTATTTTACAATATATTTTGGTCTTTATAACTAGTTTCACAGCAGTCTTAATAAAAAAGTTAATTATTCTCCCAAGTAAAATACCATGAAAATAAGCATAGTTAACTGATATGTGAGCCATTTTCATCTTACAAGCAGATTTGTTATGACTACAGAAGGAAAACTCAATGAAGGAAATAATCTCTAAAGAAGCAGTAATCTTGTCTTCCTCTCATTAATTAAAAAAAGATGGAAAAATATAAAGGAAGAGCAAAGGAACAGAATTCCTTTGCATGTTCAAAGTGTGTCAGCATTTTCCAATCAGGCACTAATATGTCTTCATATATGCTATTTATAGCACTTTATTCACTTTTTTCATAGGTTTATTATTAAAGAGGAGTAGTGACATATAAACATAAAAGGAGAGTGTCCTTCAGGGAGATATTCTTGCAAGCACTACTACAGATTTGGCACTTTCAAATGACTTTATTTAAATCTTTGCAACTAAGAATATTTCAGCTAGAACTTATGGTATTTTTCTGAGGCTGCAATATGTTGCAATGTGGAAGAATTCAGCCTCCTACACTTCCTTGCAACACCAATTACTTCTGAAAGAATATTAAAACACCTCCCCCAGCTCTCTTTCAAACTCCTTTTCAACTAAAAAGATTCAGAAAACTTCTTACCCTTTCGATTTCCCTCAAAATTATTTCTTGTGTTACTGTGTGAAAATGAAATGACAGAAAAGTGCTGGTATAGCACATCAAACAAAAAATGTGATATGTTTCCATTTCAGTTCACTGAAGGGAAGAATAATGTCTCTCAGAAGCAGAATCAGGCACTTGCTCATAAAGTTAGGTACTTTTCCTTTTTTTTTTTTTGTTCCAGAGAGCAACACATTTCCCCATAACATAGTGCAGTGTCAGACACGAAACTGGCAATTTCTAGCTGATACATAGAGTCAGTATAACATCAAGTCAGCATCCCTGACACTCAGAAACAATTCCACTGGCTTCAGCCCTGTAGCACATGCAAGTCTGAATTTTCTTCATAAAGTCTAAGCATACACTTCTAAGCAAAAGTGAAATACATTCTTAGTTTCACACGGAACTACTAAACTAATTCGTCATTGACATACATGGCAACTGGTCTCAATATTCCCTATAGGTTTGCAGGAAAGCTGCTCTCCAGCACAAATCAGACCAGCTGTACATTTGTATTGGTCCATAGGGTTTGACTTATGTTAAGGAGACAGTATAGACCAATAAGCAGAACAAAAGATCTCTCCAATATAATCTGTAACAATACCCATTTGATCCAGTCATTTGGGAGCTGCAGCTCCCCAGCTGTAAGACACAGCTCTCTGAATACCCACTTCTGCAACAGATTTGGTCCAATACCATGGAAAAACAATACGTGCTCCAATTCCTGTAATTTTTATTAGTATCTCTAATTGCTGTCTATAACATGCATTTTAAATTTAAGAGAGCAAAGTGGTTTGCCTGTCTTTTGCTTTTTCCTGGTCCTGCCAGACCTAGTTCTGTACATCTGTCTGCTGGTTCCACATATCTGATGTGTGATACTATGCCCTCTATTCTGGCATGCCACTGCTGTCTCATGTCTCCAGAAACTCCTAGTCTCATTACTGAATCATTATGCTTAGCAAAATTAGTAATACAGTCCAGCTAAATTCTCTTTTTTTTTTTCCCCACTTTAAAAGCAGATTTGAATCAGTTTACAGTTGGAGTCAGGTGCATTAAATTACACTCAGCAAAAGATACAGTACTGTAACAGTACTGGATCGATTGGCTAACCTAAAAGTGTTTGCTTTTTAAAATGTTTTAGAATCATAACCCAACATGAACTTCCATAACCTCTAAAAACTGGGTTTGCTTCTCATTCTTCAGTCTTCTTCTTTTCTTTTTTTTCTTTTATCTGTATTAAGGTTAAGGTCTAATCCTGTGAGGTACTGAGCAGGCCTGAATGTCATTAGTACAATAGTCATTAAAAATATTCAGACCCTCATTGAATATGATCTTTCTTAAGAAAAAAAACCACTTCTGGTTATTTACATCGCTGTTGGATATCTGTTTCATTCCTTCAGATAGAATAGGATTTTATTTTATTTGACTTTCAATGTTTATTATAAAATCTCCATTTTCCTCTCTACATTTCCCTGAATTTTTCCCAAGTTTTCTTTGCTTCTGTTCTAAAACACAAGGAACTGTATTGTTCATCAAAGCACACTTTACAGAATGAAATACTCATTTACAAGATAGAGTTAGTTCACTAGTCTCTGGTTTATAAAGCTGAAAAATATTTAAGCATCTGCTCATTCAAAAGTATCATTAAAAATCTGACCTATCACAACATGACACACCATGTTCTTTGCTTATTCATTTTGTGGACGGTTTACCCTCCTGTCAGACAAGTTTATCTTTGACATATGCTTTCTATACAGCCTACTGGTGTAAAAAATAATTATAATGTTTATTAAATTAAAATAATGAGGTTTATATGAACTTTCAATAATGCAGACAGGCAGACTATAACTGTAAACCACATGCTATATACTTTGGACTTTTACGGCTTTTAATTTATCAAAGGAAATAATTAGCACACTTTGTGGCAGCCAGTGATGGAATTTATTCATTTGGAAGCCATGGGTTTCCTGTCATTAAAACTACATCATGTCCTTCCTTTTCTATTAAACTTCAGCTGAGGGCAGTAAGAAGTCACTAAAAGGAAATGAAGAGTTTTTTTGGCAACGTTCACATACAATGATTTAATACTGCTAAAAGATAGCAAGCCATAATGTATGCCAATAAGGGATGAGGGTTTCAATTACCACATTATTTCCTTTATTTGCTGCTTTGTTTGTGGCTCAATTAACCATGATTTGCAAAATCACTTCAATAAATTTATTTTCTCTTCATCAGCTTACTGCATTTTTCATTCCTAATTACAAGTGCTTCTTTTATGGGAAATAAAATTATTTAGAGCTTTAACCAGTACATTTAGATTTATATGTCATAGTATATTACTTTTTTCCTTTCAAAGTAATCAATCACATCTCATTAACTAAAGATTCATTTGGGCTAATATTAGTGCTTTTGTTTTTCTTGGACATTTTTTCAAACATAAGTAGAAAAATACCTGGCTTTTCTTCAAGTGGAAAAGAAACAAAAGCACCAATAAAAGTTTCTCTTCTCCTTCACACATACACACACAAAACACCCTCTGCCTTATGCAAACAGCCATAAGTGACTTCTACAGACCAAAACTTGCATCACAGAAGTAGCTCAGCCCAGACTGAAGCTGACTGAAGGATACCTGTATTTTTTCTTCAAAGGAGGTCTAAAATCAAATTAGCATAGAGACAGACTTACGCTCTCTTTTACAAGAGTGGGTGGTCCTTCCAGGTCATGACCAAGGTATACCAGCAGCAGCAGCAAAATGCTGGAACTTCAAGTATTTTATTAAATGATGCCAGGAAACGTGAAGGAATAGTGATACAGGGAACTGTTGGGTTGTTGGGGTTTTATACATAATGACATTTGTTTAAGTTTATTCAAGTTACACAAACCAATCTGAGCCAGTTCTCAGAAGAAGCTTCAACTGCTTCACAGAATTCTAAATTTATTCATAGTGTCTGTTTGCTGTGCTTAATTCAGAAAGAATCACAATTAATTAATTTATTGTTTGAAACTTCCAGCTGCATATTTGACTTCTATATCTAAGATCTAACAGACATCTTAACTGAGACAGACATTAGTTATCCAGAATATTTATTATCAAAGCCTATTGAATTTGAGGGGGAGGAGGTCTTTAAGGAAACATGCAGACAATTATAAAAAAGGCCTTTACTGGAGGTCAGTGGAAAATTGTTTAAATTCAAAAATATTTCCTCATATCCAGTGAAGTTGGTCACTGATATTGCTGCTGAGTTTGCAAATTAAGATGTAAGATCAGAGCTAGCTAAGATTGTCATATTGTCTCCTCTAATTTGGAAAAATAGAACTGGGCTAGAGAGAAACCCATAAAAGAGACTTTATGACTCTTCAAGGCTGACATAGAAGCCAATGCTCCAATCCCTTCTCCCAGCCTCTTGCAATTACATTTCCGCAGGAAGAAAGAAAAGGAATTAGAAACAGGATAATGTAGCTTTAAATCATTTCTCATAGCCTTTGCCTTCTAGTGAGAGCCCTGAGCTTTTTTAACATGCTTCTTATATTGTTTAGTGTGATACAACAAAAAGCACAACTTGTTTGACCCTTCCTCAATAAAAAATCATTTTGTTCTGACATCCTATAAAATCTGTGTATGAGCCTATTAAGCCGTAGTGTCTCCTCCAATTGACAAGGAGCAAGAACTGTAAATGCATACAGTAAAGATCCCTTCCAGACATTTTTAAGACAATTCTGACAAAGCCATACATGTCATTAACACACCACAGTAATAGACAAGCATGTGCTACTACTAAAAACAGCACCATTTCCAAAGCTGAGACTTAATGTCATCACCAAACTTTACAGTTCCTGAGTAACCAGGGGTATCTTGGGTGGGTTATGTTGCTTGCGTATGAGCAGGTATAACAGTGCCAATAAACGCATAGAAACAATATGATTGTCTCTGCAATCCAAACCTGACAGTGCACAGCATGGACAGATTAGTATCCCAAAGAAGAGCCAAGAGTGAATATTTCTGGCCTGACAGCACTAAAAAAGACTGAAGATTGCAGCTGGTAAGAATACTTGCTCCTCCCTACCACCACCTTGGAAACAGTGAAATCCAGTTATAAGCTTATTAAAGGTCACACTTATTGTTAGCAAGTTGCTTGTGTTGTTCAGAAATCTGCTGTAGTGGGGATGTCCCTGCTTATGGCAGAGGGGTTGTAGCTAGATAATCTTTAAGATCCCCTCCAACCCAAACTATTCTATGATGAATAGAGCTATGAAATACTGTAGTATTGTATAAATGAAGACAAATTTGTTCTAGTACAAGAAGCATGTTAAAAACTTTCTTTATGCTTACTCAAAAGAGTTCTTGCATAAAGATGCTGTACAATGTTTTCAGTAGTTATATTTAATTTGCAATGCTCTTACAAAAGCTTTACAAAATCCTAATGTCTGAAGTATGAACTCAAAGTTTTAGTAAATTAAATACACAAATTCCAACCAAAATCCTGTTTAATTCCAGAATTATGAACCTCCAGCAATCTTTTTTGAACACATTCCTACTTTGACAACTGTTTTACAAAGTTTATCCTCCAGTATCACATGCATTAACATTAATTTGATTTTGCAACTCTTCAAAATGGTGCCATTCTATTATTATATCAATTGTTATGACCAGCAACACAGGGATAAGCAAAAACAGCTTCATTAATTTTGGATGTCCAGTGTGAGATATCTCGGCCCATTTTCAGACTACATAGCATTAAATCTATTTAGGGAAATTAAACAGTGGAAAAATTCAACTCCAAAAGTAAACAAAATCTGAAATATTTTGGCTCACAATTAAAATAGTTCAGTAATGAAATATTACCATATTACCTCAGGCAGCTGTAGTTCATAATCTTCATATTCCCATCTTCCTCTGTAGCACAGGCTTTCTGAGGAAAACAACAGCAGTAAGAAGACATTGCTTTATTAAAGAGTCCCTGATTACAGTGTTGAAGAACATGTAACCTGGCTGGAGAGTTCAGTCCGTGAAGAGGTGTTAAGCAAGGGGCAAAAAAAAACAGAATACAGTTCTGGTGCAGCTTCTTGTGCTATCTCAGCAAGCATACATCCTGGGGACCACACAAAAAGTTACACAGTTTCCCTTTGTCCTGTAGCCATTCTGCTGTCAGGCTCTCTACAGTTCCTTTAAAATATTTTGGCTGGCTACCTAAACGAAAGTATTTTGGTTCTCAGGTATTTGATATTAAGAAAAATATACAGAAAGCTGCTGCACATAAGGAAACCTAGATTAAGTTTTCCCCATTTAAGGTAGGAAGGAAAAGTAACATCATTGAATCTTGCACTTTCAAACTAACTCCCACAAGCTTCTGGAGCAGTTGTAAGCACTTACCACTTCAGCAAAGAGGACCTCAGAGACTCAAGTCAGGTGCCTAGAAAATTAGAGCATAGGGAGAGAGCTGGGATCAAGCAAAGGAACCACTTTCTCATCACAGTGCACAGCCCTTAAGAGCTCTCAGTGCTTGCACTACTTACTTTGTCTGCCTTCAATTAACACCTCTATCCTAAATTGTCTGTCTTTTAAGGACAGAAAAGAAGTATTTTCTGCTCCTTTTTTGAACCGGGGTTTAGGCTTCTCAATACTCAGATGAATGGGAGGATACAGGAATGGGGGGTTTTCTTCTCTAGCTGTTGAAGTACAGCTAGCTTTTCAAGGTGAGGTTTTTCCTTACAGTGAAGACAGAAAGTTTGAGCATGGCATGACTCACCATAGTGGAGGAAGGGAAGTGTCTGTGCTTCCTCAAGGAGGGATTCCCAACTCTTTGAGGGCTCTCCTCATGTCCTCACTGAAGTAAACTTGTACAAACAAGTATGTATTAAATACCTCAATCCTTGTCTTCATTCCTGTTTCATCCTACTACTTGCTAACGTGAACATAGCCTGAGAGGGCCAAGCCTCTCCACAAAAGTTGGCTGAGGAGTGACTGTGCCTTGAGTAATTTGTAAGAGATGAGTGAATTGAGAAAAGCCAGCTGTTTGACAGCAGAATTAAAGCTGTTAGTCAGGTCTGTCTGCACAACTGATGAAAAATGTTTAGGGGATTGAAAGAGACTGAAGATCACCAAAAGCAAGTAATCATGTATCGTCAGGGCTCCTTCTTTGATTTCCTAAATCCTGGAGAGGGTTGGGAGGGTTTCTCTGCTATCATTTATGGGGAGCCACAAATGATACCAGAGAGGAGAAGATGAAAGAAAGGGTCACTATGACTGAATAAAAATGGGGAAGAAGGGAGCAAGAAAAGTGGGAAAATAAGTACAGGAGCTAGAAATTGTATGTAGTTGAGAAGATAGAATAAAAGAGGAAGAAGTTGAATGGAACAAGGATTTGATGGGAAGGCCAGGGGTGTGAAGTGAAAAATGGCTACCTGGAAGAGACAAGGAGCAACGTAACTGTCATGTCCCTGAGGGCACCAACAGCCCTGACTGTCCTTTCCCAGACTCCCTGGAAACTACTCCAACCTGCCCAGGGCCCAGGACACAGGACCTGATTTCAACTCCCCAAAGCAATCAGTCCCTTCTCCCAGCAACACCTCAGGGGTGTTAGTGTCATTGCTCATAATGGACAGATTCACACTAGTGGCTGACTGATCATGTAGAAGATTAGTTTAAAAAATAAGAAGAATAGGAGATGAAGAAGCTTTAAAGAAATGTATTGAATGCATGTATGTAATTTGCCATTTCTTTTAATAACTGATCAGCAAGATTTTCAGGAACACAAGAGTGTAAGAGAAATGACAGGATTCAACTGTAAAAAAAATATGTACTTTGCATAGTCCTAATACTTCTGAAATAAAGTGTAAAGACACATTGCAATACTTCAGATAAAGGTCCTGGTTTTCTGTTTAATCTTTGTCAAAATCCCTTTAATAGTTTTATTTGGGGAAAAAAAATAAAATGTGCTTTATTGATATATTATTATGCAGTTTTTCTCCAGTAACTGACAAACCCTAAATGCTTTATCAATGTGGCATTGACAACAGTTTTGCCACAGGGTTTCCCAGGCTCCTTGCTCTGCATAGCTGTATGAATTTTGTCCTTCTGCAATCATACTTCACAGGATGGTTGTATAATGTTAGATGTTATTTACATGGAAGGAAAGACAAACTATATGTGGGAGAAGAATACAATCCTGCTACCTATTCATGTAGGCCCTTAACAGTTCTCTATACTGTAACCAAATAATTAATGCTCAGGATGAACAAACTCCTAGGAATAAAATTAGATCTAGCCTAACTTTCCCTGAAAAGATTTTAAAAACTCTTGAGGTTGCACATTAGCTGATAAACTTCTTTTTTTTCCCTTTCCAGTTGCAACATGCCTTTGTACCTTCAAATATGTGAAATGTCAAAACAATTTGTGAAAACTTTATTCTGAAATAACTCCAAACTGTGCACATCCACTTTTTAATCTAACAAAACTTTTGTTTATAAAAAGTTTTCTCATCGATAAGTAATAGAGTTTAGAAAACATCCTATGTATAGATTATTAAAGTAAATTGTGCTTTAGCCTACAAATAAATTACCTTGCATTGCTGGCTTTTCTCTTTTTGTGTTTGTAGCAAAATTAAATATAGGTGATTATATGGGAAGTGCACTGAAAGAAGTTTTCTGTAACAACATGGAAAAAAGTGCATGGAATACTGGATAACTTTTGTGTGAAAACTTGGATTTCCCCTCTATTACAAATTCTAAATCTTTTAAACTTAGCTGCTTGGTGAGCCACGTATGACTGAGAAAGTACCTGAGGGAAATACCACCTAGATTTACTCATTTTCATGAGTCAGTTGGAGGTAGAATATGGCACCACATGGATATAGGTTTGATCTAGTATGGCTGCTTTTTCCAGTCTTAGAGTATTGTACAGCTTGGTAATCCTAGTACAGTGTGCTCCTTTCCAGTTTGAATGTGTGTGGATATTTCCTAGAGTTGAAAAAGTAGGAAAAACAGTGTTTAACATTTTTTTAAGAGGAACAGGTGTACTCACTCAATGGAAATCCAACAGGAATGTGTACAGAAAGGGTGCTTATTCCTATAAATGATGTTCCCTCAGCCTGGTCATGGTAATATATTTTATGCTGTCAAAATAATGACAGAGCAAGTATGATCAGATGTGCAGGAAGTGCAAGCAGTGGGGAGATGTAGAACTGAAGTGTCAGAGCAATGTTAGTAAGAAAGTAAAATCAACCAAACCTGAAAGTAAAAAGAAAGCTAATAAAATAAAACTTGCATTCCTTGAATTATGCAAAATACTACAATGACACAGTGACAGTAAAACATAGAAGTATCTGTACTGACTCACAAAAGAAATACTGAAAGTAGCTAAAAAATAAATAGAGTTCATAGTTTATGAACTTATGACAGAGGAAACACAAAGAAGGAAGAAGAAAACCTCCTAAAAAATACCACTGCATTCGGATTATCAAATAAAACCAGAAATATCCAAAGAATTCATTAGAAGCAACCTGCTCACACTTCAGGTGGTAGAAAGGGGACACAATGGTCTTGTTTTTCAATCTGTATTGTATGTTTATGCACACAAAACATAGCTCCATATGTATGGGAAACAGTACTATGAATGGGCAGCATCTCTTCAGGCATATATAAATGTTTAAACAGGGTGTTACACTGTTAGTTGGGGAGCTATTTAAAAACCTTGTGATAAAGAACAACATCAGAACTGAGCAGCTGCTTAGCAGCCAGGTTGTTCTCAGATGCAAAAACACTAAATCATACCACTGGAGTTATGGGGTACTGCATCAAAAGCATTGCAGTTGTTTAGCCTACAATACAAGATGATGTAGCTTTGCATTCAAAGTAAAATCACATTAGATGGAATGTCACAGGATGGTGATGCAACATAAATAAGATTATGCATTAGCTTCAAGACTTCATTAAAATCATAATGTTATGAGGACCATGCTGATTTTATTCACATAAAAAGGTTATTTGAATTTTGTAACTCAGTTAATCCTTATAGAAATATCTCTTCAACTAATCTTGGGGGAGGGTGTGAGTAAAATTCAAGCAACAGAAGCTAAACTATTTCAGGGAAACCTAAACCCTTGTGATATTTATAATTGTTCTCAAAGTCTGAGTAACCACTGTCCAAGGAGTAAAAACCCTTGGGAAACTTTTTTTCATCTGTCATAGTATGATAACATTTGGTACATGGTGCAGTATGAACGTAAGCGTGAATCTGTATGCTCAGGGCTCCATGAGGCATTCAGCACAATACAGTAGAAATGGCCAGATAAGCCTTTTTTAGTTTTCTTCTTTTCTTTTCTTTTCTTTTCTTTTCTTTTCTTTTCTTTTTTTTTTTTCCTCTTTTTAACAATCAGATTTGCTGCCAACTTGCCATACAGCTTTAAATAAACACTCCAAGTAGAAGCTGAAGTTCAGGTCTTTTATTGAACTTTTTAGAACCTTAAGTGTGCAGTCTTCATGTGTATCCAAATTCAGAGCCTGACATATATTCAATCTTAGCTAAGACCTAGTTATTTTCTTTGGCAGCAGAATTGGTGCTAAAATCATAACACATTCCAGTTTTCTTATTCTATTCCAGTTTAGTTTATGGATTATCTAAAAGGATGTCCATACACAGTTCAATGAAAGTTAATGGGTCAAGCTACAGCGTCCCCAAAACTCCACTAGTCAGATCTCAAAACTGTGTTTCAAACTAACTTTAGTGAATGCCTGAGGTACTGAGACACTAGTTTATTTGTTTAGGCAATAATTGTCCTTTGCCTCCAGAGAAGCCCTAAAATTGCTTCTATGTTTAGAATCAAGATTGGTCTGTTAAGGCTGCTTGTCACAAAGTTTCACCTCTTTTTAGAACTGTTTATTCCCAATACCCTATTTCCCAATTTAGTCATTATGGAGTTTGATTGATGCATCTGCCTGACACAGTATAGCAAGAACACTAGAATCTTTTATCAGATGCCTTAGGCAGTACAACTACTATTTAAGGCTTACAGTGACACTACTTGTTAAAGGTTTGTTGCCTGCCTTTCTGAGCAAACATTATTATTATTTGTATCTATTGGGTATTTATTGTCTCTGGGGGGAAAAACTGTATAAAAATAATGAATATATATTAATGCAAAAAATACTTAGACACCCACTCTTGTCCCTTGGGAGACACATAATGTTCTGCTGAGAGTTACCACTGATAGTAGCATTCATGTACACAGATGAAATAAAAATAGTTTCCGGTCTTGTTCACTGGCTAGAGTAAGGAATGATCAGCCTCTTCAGCCATGGCAAATTGGGTACTCTTGCTTTATAGGTGGTACTGCAACAGATATTGCCTGTACAAGGGACAAGTAAGAGCAGTTGCAGTCACAGAAAAATAGACTGGGAAAGGAACTTAAGTCATCTGGTCTATCTCTTGCCCCAGGATATAATCAGCTCTAGCAGCACTACTCCTGAAAATGTTTGTTCGGTTTGTAACTAAAGATCCTCCAGAACTGGGATACTTCCCAAGCAATCTTTTCTTGTGCTTAACTACCCCAAACTCACTATCCAGTGATTGAGAATAAATCCTCACCCATGAATTTCAGGTCTATTCTTTCTTGCCACAGCCAGCATGGACATGGAGTTCAGATAATTAGTTTGCTTTTTGAAGCTCTTCGTTCCAAAGCAGTGACAGCGTAATTCCTTTGAGAGATATGGTTGAACTTTTTCTCCTTAGCATCTACAACTACTCCATGGTTTAGGAAACATAGCATAGGCATGGCCATGGTGGAATAGAAAAGGAGACGAGATAAAATCTTCTTTACAACTTAACTTGATCCTTTAATTCTCTTCATCCCGCTCATTCTAACCCTTTCAAGTTACAATGACTTACTTATTTCTGTAGATAACTTCATACCTAAACATCTGGTTACAAGAGTTACAGGAACACTTAACTCTCATTTAAACTAAAATTGTAGCCTTCGCAAATATTAAACTCAACAGCCGAAATAATAAATAAATTCACAGGTGTATGCATATAAAACATAAAGCTGGTTTTATCAGCATTTTGTTTTTTCTAGACAGGCTTTAAATATCTGCAAGTCTCTATTAATTTTCACAATAGTTTCTTGGAGTACCAACATTTTTATTATCCATTAAACAATGTGTTAACAATCTTATTCCATTGTTGCATTTATTATTTAATAGTTATAACTTGACAGACTTCATAGTAGGCTTCACAGCATTTACCAGCAGCCACCTGTGGTTTTTTGATCCATTGCTTTCAGTATATTGGCTACTAGGAAACACATGAGTAAGTCTGCGCCTCATTGCAAATTGTTTAAATTTATGCTCGCTAAACTGTGGCAAACTCTCAGGCACCATCATTACCATAACAGCAAAAGAAAATATCATGTGCCTTGCTATAGAATAGTCCTAGAAAGTCTTTCTTAAAAAACAAGAACAGTAGGTTAGGCAAGAGCACCTTTTTTTTTCTTGGCAGCCGAAATCTCCACCAACACCTATTCCACTGTCCAGTGCTCTCCTGTTGGTTTGGTCTGGTCTTTTGTGTTTGTGACAAAACACAATGATTTCCTTATTGTGGCTATGCATTTTAAATTAATGTAGGGTTTTTTTCTTACTATGAGTTTTTTCAGGTCCTATGTGAATTTCCTGTATTAGCATATATCCGTTTCAAATCTTTCCTATTGCAACATTTTACATGTAATATTGTATTCTTCCTCACTCATTTCAGAAACTGTTGCTAATCTCTATTTCCTTTCCATCCCTCCCACTTGGCAGCACCCTATGTTACATGCTTTCTCCAGTTTCTATTTCCATAGTAAAGCTGGCTTGTCGGCCTCAAACTAAGTTAACATATTTTGCATTTTTATCTTTTTTCATATCCATCATTAACTTTCCAGTCCTGGATGGGGGTATGTAGCTCCTGAAATCTGTGCCCTACAATTTCATAACTAGCCTTCTTTGCTGAAATAACTGAAAATATGTTAAAACATCAAGTTGATTAGACTCATATATTAAACTTTTCTGTCCATATTTATTGAGCCTTTCAATTTGGTAGGACTTGCACCAACATTTTGTATGGGTCTTTTTCATTGCTTGGGCTTTCACATTTGGTGTCTGTTGTAGCCAAAAAAACCAACAGACGTCTGCTTCATTCATCTGGCCTGGACAGCACAAATAGACATAAGACTATGTTCAGAAAAAGAAATTTAATTTTTTTACATTGCCAAAACCTCTCAAAATTTCCTCCCCTCCCCTACTAGAACTAAACAGTAAACATAAAGAAAAACAGACACTTACTGTATATGCACACTTTGCAGAAATAAAAGTGATGGACTCTTCTGTCAGCTGATCGTTGTTCAGAGAAAATAGAGCCTCATTAAGGTACCAATGGGAGCTAAGGAGTTGGTCTCTGCATTTGAGAGATACTTTTCAAGTCAAATCCACTGGATCTTTTTCTGCCATCTGATCATTCCACAGTCTATGCAAGTAACCTCCCTGCTGCAGACACTGAGATCAAAGGATCTGCTATCGCCAAAAGTTGTTAACAAAACGTTAATACAATTCCAGCCCTAGGCGGCTGAAACTTTTAATGCCTTCCAAGAAGCCTACATTTCTATTTACAATAGTGGAAACAACTGACATGGAGCAGCTCATAGATAGCCTACCATCTCTATTCATAGCTAAGACTAAAAGATATGTTTTGAATGAGAGGGTCTTGATTGCTGTTTACGAACACAGGGACTTTTACAAAATGTCCCTCTTGCTGAGTAATGTGAGTCAGAATTTACTTTCCTTTATAGATTCAATCCCTATAAGGAAAGCTTCTAGAAAATACAGTAGCAGGGAAACTATGCAAAAGATGAGCAGTATGTCTGTTATCTGTCCTAAATTTTATGCCAATTAATTTATCTTTGTACATTTATTCCTGGAACACTGTGCCAAGTTTTTACTAGGAAACTCCTTCAGATTATACGTGCCCACTTCATAAAGATTCTCAGCTGACTTTATTTTGGGTTCTACATATCAAAACCTAGACGTTCATATAAAAATGTGTAAAAGTACACACAAACTATTTATGCTTCAAAGTAAAAGTAAAAATTCTGTCTAATTTACAATAAAATGTTCTTGCAAATTCCAAAATTCGAATAGATTCAGTGGCATTGCAATCCCATTATATTTTACATGTAAAACATTCCTTTATGTGTAGTTCCTTATTTTAACATTGTTTCAGTTTCTAACATTGCAAGACTTTATACATTGAAATCCTGTGTCTTAAAAGTGTTTTCTTTAAACCTTGAAGTAAGGCTTATAAAGGTAACGTACAGTCTTCTGCATTCTACAACTGCTTGTATTTTAGCTCAGATTAATTTGTTGTAGATACTGAACATATGTGAATATGTTCATTGTCCAAATTTTGTTAATTATAAAACCTCATGAAAATTTAAACTGACACAACAGCCTGTCAATTATGATCTAGACAAATATTGTCAAGAAATCAAAATAGATTTGTCTTCTATCAGCAAGATAAGCCTAACACTACATTTAAGACAGCTACTAGAGATATGACATGGGCATCTTTTTAGATCAGGACTTTGAAGTTTCTTTGTATTTCCAGTAAAAACTGGTAGATTTCTACCTCCAAAACTGGTAGATTTCTAACTCCAACTGTATGAGCTTCTGAAAAGCTTCTGAAAGACTTCACATTAGATAAATGCACAGTTTGGATTCCCAATGTACCATTTAGACCCTTTATGGTTTCAGCTTGTGACCCCAAACTCATTTTCAACTGTTCATCCCTTCATAAACACTGATCTTCAGAGGACTGTGTTTTGAAATAAGGATTATTTGACTTTGGGTTCTGCCTCTGTTCAAGTGGGTGGGTCACCTTACAACCTTGCCCACATTTTAGCAAAACTCACATTCTGGTCTTTCTAAAGAGATAATAATCACATCCTGCTAAGAACAGCTTTTTTTTTTTTTTTTTTTTTTTTTTTGATTAAGGTAAAGAACATGTTAATACTGTTTCACTTGGTACAGTCTTCTTTTTCTTTCATTTCAGCTGCCATTTATCCATGTCTTGAAAGTACTACAATTTAGTATATTTGTGGTATTAGGATTCCTTCCATGTAGATTAGGATAATAAATTTTAGATGATCTCTTTTCAGAGGCAGAGATACTTCTGCCTAAATCTAACAGGGAGGATAAACCTTGTAAAAAGGAGGAACTCTTGTTTTAAAAGTTCCTCTGTTTTAAGCGCTGGCATAGTTATTAAAAAGATTGGATTTATGTTCTCTAAGTTTCTTTAGATATATTAGAACTTTGTAAATGAGGTCCAACATGTTCCCAGGCATTCCTGTATTTGTTTCTTGAGGCTGTTTTATACTATTCAACAAAGAAAGCACCTTTTCATGCCTAGCTATTAATATGTTGTTTGTTTCTGAATTCACAGAAGATTTGAAATTGTTTGCTTTGGCTTTTTTTATTATTTTAGTTAAGATTAATTTGTATGCATTATGATGTTGTCTTAATTCTATAGCTGTTAAAGCTGTTGGTACATTGGGATATTAGAGTACAGTTGATACACATACAGCCACTGTGTTTTGTTGTTTTTTTTTTTTCTTAAAAGCCATTGGTAATCCTTTAATTAATTCAAACTTTGTACCCTCAAAAAATGTATCCCTGCAACAGTGAAAATTTCTTGGCAGAAAGCCTCGCCATGGTAAAAATGTACAGAAATGATTGTTCTCTTAATGAAAATAAACTACTGCTTTTCTAAAGAGGAAAACAGCATCTTTAGCAGAACTGTGAGGAGTGGAGAACAGTTTCTGACCTTTCTCTGACTCTCTTTATAGGTCCAAGGTAAGTCTGCTCCACTGCCATGTTGGATAAAACGAAAGTAGAGGAATCCAAAATAGAAATGTCATCTAGTGTTTGGCAAGAAAATTGGAGGTGACAGCATTCCTGGTGGTGGGACTACTACATGAAGTACATTAACAGAAAGCCCTCAACTTTTACTGCTTTCCAGGATAGTTTATGTCTACTGGTTCCTTTTCCCTTCCAAGGACCAAAGGGAAAGCTGTGTTCCTGTGGACTTTTCCTTAAAGCTGCAGACATTTCTTGACCAGAATGTCTTCTCAGTCTTTGGAAATCAGGAAACTTCATCTAGTGTTTGAACAATTCTCAGACAATAACCTTCATGCCCAAACTTTTCTTTAGTTGTACATCAGTGGTTCATTATGGTTGAAATTAAATATTAGTCAGAGATAGGCCCTTTGCCAAGCCTCACACACTAGCCAAATACTTACACATACTGAATATCCTCTTTAAGGTCCATGGACTTATTTTCTGATACATATTTTTTTTCTGTGCTTTCTTTGTAGTTTATAACAAATCAGTGGATTACCTTGACAACAGCCACCTGAACTGGTAAGCTTTTCCCTGTAATTTGTTCTTTTTAGTTCAGAATAAGAGGTTAGGGTCAAGCCATTCTGGGGCCAGAGTAGACTGTAAAGAACACCCCCAATGGATTAGTCTTAATTTATTTGACCCAGGTGTTCCTGTAATTGTGACACACAGAAAAATTTCACAGTGCTTTAATGGCCCTTAAACTTACATTTCCACCTGCTCTTTCCGGCAGTGCGGCGTTGCTCATGTTCCTTATGTGCCTTTGTTTATTTAGGTGTGTTTCTTTGTTTCTGTATCTAGTTTAGCACATTTTAAAAAAGAGGGCATAGTAAAATTTAAAAGGCTGGTAGTGAGAGTTTCTCACATTACCACCACATGCACTACTAACACGCAGGTGTACACCAAAAGAACAGGTAAAGCATGGTGTGAATGATACCCATAATGAATGTTTCCCCAGATGGAATTAAACATCTGTTATATACACATGTAGCTTATTTCTTTACTGTATCACTATCAGGATAGGTTAAAACAAACCCCAAGGGAGTTCCCTAAAACTTGCATATATCCACCCATGTCTCCTTTGCTGGGGTAAATGACAGTCCCATTTCACGAAACAATCTGGTAATATGTCTGCAAATGTCAGCAGTAAGTTCATCAGATGTCTGATGCCAGAACCTGCTAAGAGTTATTCTGTGGCCTGTAGTCCAAGGGACACCAGTTCTGACACATTTTTAAGAGTGTCCAAGCAGTTAGTAGTGTAGTTGATGTGAACAATGGCGCTTTCATCAGGAAAAAAGGGAAGAAACCAGGAGTGAAGAAAATTCAGGAACAGAAGAAGGCAGGCTAGCAAGCTGAAGTCAAAAACCACCTACATTAGGCTAGACTGGTTTTCCATAATGACTGTGAACCAAAGGGCCTGGAAGCTCTTGTACAGTCTTATCAGTGGGCTAACAAGTTAAACTCTAGGTCATCCAAAGTCATGTCTTCAATTCATCTAGTATCCAGTTTAAGAACCTGTTGAAAAATGAACATGATTTCATGCCCTCTTGTTTCATAACAAACACTGACCTGAAGCATTTGTATAATTTCCATCAGCTTGTGTAACACAGTACACACTGCTTTTATAAATGTTATTTTTCCTGAGTGTTATTGCTGGATACTTTTCTATTAACCAATACAGGCACCTCCTAAAGGAGTCTATGTAAAATTAATGAGAACATCTTTTAGTCCTATTTTCTTTCTTCTCTCCCCCCCCACCTCAGTTTTTGCTGAAGTATGGCCAGAAATTCATACACATTTTTCCAACAAGTTAGTATCAGTTTGGTGATCTTGTAAGTTTCTGAAAAAAATGTAATAGAAAGAAAACACTGAATGAGGAAAAACAGAGAGAAAACCGCAGGCAAAAATACTCCAAATTTATTTTGGAATTCATTGCTTATGGTTTCTTCCTGTTAACATAACGCCTGACATCACTTGCAGTTAAAGAAATGGCAGTGAAGTAGAGCAAAATCTGTCCATATGGCTAAAGGATAAAATACCAAGAGCAGTTGGGTACACAACAAGACAAGGTACAGGCTCATACTTCTTTTAGCGCTGGAACTGGATTGATTTTTTTCTCTGTTTTTGCAGCTAGCCAATGTGGACTCATATGATAGCCAATAACAGCTATTACGAAACCCACCACATAGCAGAAAA
The DNA here is from genome assembly GCF_034315485.1 of Pezoporus occidentalis. Taxonomy (NCBI): domain Eukaryota; kingdom Metazoa; phylum Chordata; class Aves; order Psittaciformes; family Psittacidae; genus Pezoporus; species Pezoporus occidentalis. The sequence goes on along the minus strand of NW_026912778.1, from coordinate 6,643,116 downwards.
AGTGATATCTTCAAATTGTACACTTCCAGGCCATTGCACATTTTTTTTATACCAAGGAAAATATATTGGCAGGAGGGAAGTCTGTGAAAACTGCAAGACTGTTAAACAACAGTCCTGTTCTCTGCTTCATTGGATAAATTTAGATTCTAGTGCTGAGCAAGCAGAGAGAGAGCAGAAGAGAATTCAATACTATCTAGAGAGGGGCATCATCCCCTTCTAAAAGATTATATTTGAATAACATGGCAAGTAGCACATCACTATTGGAGCAGATCTGTAAAGTACAAGTTTCTACTGAGGGCTTGATACAAATAATACGGTCATTTCAGGATTTCCTGTAACTTCATGTAGGCTCAGGGCTGTTCTCCTTCTCTGAATACCCATTTGGAGCTAGTCCATCTTCCAGACTTTGTTTTACCTGAAAGTAACCTAGTTCATGCTGCAGTCTGAGACCACCTAGCAGAACCAGTAAGAGCCCAGCTTGAGAGGAGGTTCTAGAGGGTTACACTGAAATGCCCTTCCACAGATACCTCCCAGTCCAGCTTATAAGCACCAGTATGGACATTTCCAGAGAAAAGTGAAAAAATAAAGACCCATACTAGAAATAGGAAGAGAAGGGCAAAATATAAAGACATTGACTGTGGGCAAAAAAGGAGGACAAAATTGACCATGGGGCTAGGAATTTGAGTACTTCAGGGCCGTCAAAATTCACAAGAATTTTTTGTTTTCTTTTAATCAGAAAGTTATATCCTTCAAAAAATTAGGTGTCTTGTGAAAAATTCCTGTCTCCTCTATCTCTTTTTGTAAGATCATATATAAAATATGCAACAGATATGGAAGAGCAAAATAATTTTTAGCTACTGTACTTACCCCTTTCCTGATAACCTTTCTTTATTTCTTCTTTTGAGATTATTTCCCATGGCAAAAAAAGGAAATGCAAGGAAAAGGAAGAAGAAATAGTAGGCAGAAAAATAATGCAAAGTTTATTGCAGGGGGTGAGGAATATAAGTAAAACTTGCAAAATTCTATAGAATGAAACAAAGATATTTCTCTTCTAAAACGGTAGATCATGACCCTATATTGAAACAACTGTTTTCATATTTTAACCAGTTTGGACTCATGAAGTTTCTAGAGTGAGTGTGTTTATTTGCAAGTGGGTGATGAGAAAAGGGGTGATTACATTTTATTTACATTCTTTTGCATATCAGCATATTTTTTAATCCCAGTAAGAAAGTACTCAAAGAGCCTACTTTCTATTGAATGGGAGACATCTTCTATTAGCAAATGACTTCCTAGAAATCTGAATTAACTTTAATTATAGATTCAGCAGGACCTGAGTATCAACTGGGTCCTCATTCATATTGTTAATCCTTTTTAGTATTTTCACAATCAGGATGGCAGATGTCAGTGTGCCTAATGCCTTAATTTTTTGTCCTTCAAACAGTACTATCTTCTCTGACATATCATACCCTATTATTTAAATGTGTATGAACCATTTGGTGACTCATACTCTTAAGGGTCAGAGTTAGAGAAATATTTGCAATTTTAGTGTTGGATTCATCCATTTCTATGTGTTTAACACTGTAATCATCTTGAAAATCCATTTGGTTTTGCTTTAGAATAGCTACATATTCTCACGCATAAAAAATAGGCATCAACTTTTATGATATATGCAAAATTGTATACTCACATCATTGGCCTTGTATCTCTGACTGCTCTACTTACCATTTGTCTGCTAGAATATCCCTTTAGGGTTAAATTCCTAACATTTTTATTAATCCCTAGGATTAGTAATTAAATTCCTGATGGGATTTAATAACCTCAGAAAAACTCTCTTACTGCCTTGAAAAATGGAATTTTATCTCCTCATCTATTATCTGCTTTTCTCAAAATTGTGCTGGCTTAATGCTCAGATAGCCAACACTCAGTCCTAGTCTAGTAAGCTTTTGCATTCACAATAATGTGGGATTGGAAATCAAGACTTTATGGCAAATAAGGAAATTAAAACTCATTCTTACAATTTCCAAGGAGTACTATCACTCATTGAGTTTTAAATAATAACATTCTTAAGCATCTATAAGTTATCTAAGGTCATTTTTGTAATGTGTTAAATATAATGTATGTTCCGACTGCATGCCTCAGCAAATTGAATGCATGCCGCTAACACAGTCTGGCTGTAAGACTGAGGAGGTATGGAAAAGAGTGTCAATAAAAAAAAAGAAATTAATCTTCTGCAGTTTCTAAAGCTTTGGTATCATTACATAACAATCTCTTACATATTCTATGTATGGTAAATTGCAGATTTAGACCAAAGACCTCCATCCCATCACAATTTATTATCCATATGTATAACTTGCTTGCACTTGTATCTAGAAGAGCTATTATGATATGCGCTTATTACTTTACAACTCAGAGAAAGAAAAGAGAAACTCACAGTCCATGCACCCATACAGTTACAAAGCTTGGCAGAAATTGCCATTATCCTGCCCCATGTATAAAGCTTTCACTGAGAGCTCCCTTCATCCAGTAAATGAAGATGAATGCTCATTAGGAAAAAAAAGGCTTGCTGTGATCAACTTCCCAAAAATAATCAGAGTGAGGCACGCAACCTGAACATTAGGGCTCTTAATGGCTGCTTTGGAGTGAACTGAGGAAGACTAAGGATCCTTGGCTGCTTGCACTGAGTCATAACTTTTTAAACAAGGCCCTAAGTCAGAGCTATCAGTCCTGTGGTGCTGTTTTCCTGGCTCATGATAAGCCTGTCTCTTTCTATCCCAGGCTTGGGCCTGTGATTTAACATAGCAATGACAGCAATTGCTAGCCCCAAAAACGTCCTTAGCAATTCTCATCTAATACAAATCACTTATTCTTTGTGAAAGTTGAGTGAGTCATGCAAGTAACAGACAGCACATTAAGAGTACATTGTTAAAGTGTGCTTTAATTAGTTATGTGGCATATAATGATGTGGGGTCAAATAATAATTTAATTTTTGTACACTGTCCTTTTTTTGTACATTAGCAGTGGACCACCCTCTATGATGAAGGATCTCCCAGTAACACACAGGATACTTACTGGAGAAATGAGGAAATTCATTATTCTTTTTCCACAATAGCTCTTTACGTGATTTAAAAGTCTTTTTTGTGTTATACAAGTGACTTTGAAAGCTGTGGCCCAAACCTTTGTAAAATATCACTCGAAAAAAGAAAACAGATGCAAACCCCATGCCATAAAATTAAATGAGCTTTTTTAGACAAAGTATAACATACCACTTAGCTATTAATTTTTACTTCTATATCTCAAAAGCCTGAGGCTAGCTCTTTATATATCTCTTAGCATAGTGAAGTCAGTTGCCAGAAAAAAAGCCTTTAGTTTATTTTTGTTATATCAAATAACGTAATAATATCCTGGTTTAAAACAAACAAACAAACACTCTAAAGATGCTCCATATATAAGATGGATTTACTTTAAATAGTTAGTACAATAGTACTTAAGAAAAAGCATTTTTTGCACAAAATAAACTTGCAAGCAGAAAAGTCGGCAATAAACTCTGAAGTTTAGCTCTTCAGATTTTGAACTGAAGTCCTCCTCAAGAACCGGAGATTATTACTTTATAATCATATAAGAATTAAGGACCAGCCCACTGAAATCAGTGGGGGCTATCTTTGATGCCAACAGGATTAGATTTTTTACACACCATTTATTCTGCTCTTGACATTCATTGTATTTACAGCACTTTAACAGGTCAAAGAGCAGTGACAGAGCTTGGAGATAAACATACAAATGTGCTGATTTCAGCTTCCATATTAGATAAATTTGAAGCTAACCACTTATGTGTACACACTATTCACTCAGGCTGTAGTACTGTATATAGTACTGTACCAGTCCTTACTAAGACAGTCATATGGCTGACATACCTGTGACCCCACAGAGAAGTGGCTTGAGCAAAAATGCAAAGTGTCACTCATTACCTGTAGAGCCAATTAGAGGAACTGGGTCCTGGACATAAAGGACAAATCATTACTATTATATCTCTTTAGGAAACAAAGGCTCACATCCAGTCATTCTTATCAGTGACCTTCAGTTTCAGTGGTGGGACTGTCAGGAGATGGACAAGGTGTCCTCAAAAGGGTTTTGAAAGATCAAAATAGAGAAATTATAACAGCTATGTGGTATTGGACGCCCTCTTTCCTCAAGGAATATGTCAGACTGAGTTTCTATCCGGTGCAATTTTTACAGGACACTTTTTTTTCTCCTCATTTAGTCCTTGTGAGCTGTCTCTTTGATGTCTGTATTTAAATGACTCACCAACATTCAGACACAGCAGAGCCGTGATGAAAAGATGAATATTGACACTGTCAACATGGAAATCCAACTTCTGCTGTAATCCTCACATGTCTTTCTCTCATGTAGAAAGTTTGCCATTGTCTTCCACACTTATCATCCTGCTAGACTGATAGTCTAGAGCTGGATTTCTTTATAAACCAGTTTAGATTCTCAAACTGTCACCTTATGTATCTTAATATGTGAAAGCAATAAAGAAGCTTCTTACCTCCTACACGCTATTCTGTAATTGTTGCCACTGTGCCAACAGATCCATTTTAGAGCATTAGTCTTGACACACGGACCACTTCATAATCTAAGCTGTAATTATTTGATGGATTGCTTCTTATGTTTCTCCCTAAATGTGATGCCATCAGGATCTGGTGATAGGAACTTTCCCTTCACAGGAACTATGGACCTGGGACCAAGACTCTCACATGCTGAACTTTTTCTTCCAGTCCTTGGGATAACTCCCATAGCAGTCATTGAGAGAGGTCACTCTTTTGCAAAGACCCAGATATATGGTACAAGCATACCTTGTACCAGCTTACCAGAACTGATCATTTTTTTCATTAAAAACTAAGGATAATAGAAGGTTTCTGAAAACCTTACTCAACAAAACAATCTTAATTCTTTCCAGTTTTAGTCTTTTACACTCTGTCTAGCACTATAGCTAGTGTTTGAGGGTCAACAAGGCTGTTTTGCAGCATGTACAAGAACACTTGAGTTAGAGCTTTAAAAGTTCAGCATTTCAGTATCATCATTAATGTTGTTTTTTATCATTGCTGACATGAACTAATGAAGTACTAAACTAGGCATGTACTAATTTCTATTAATCAAATTGTCAGTTTGGAGTGCTTATCCTCTCTCCTATTTGACTTATAGGTCTCATAATTTTCTCCTTCCACAAATTAAGACATATCAGTAGCATATTAAAACAGAGTTGAAAGTCAACTGGATAAATTCATTACAGTGCTCGTTGTCATGATATATTCTGAAGATTTAGTTAAAGAAAAGCCATCTTGAAAGTCTCATTCTGAGCAGTCAAAATTGAGGAATTGGTTTAAACATTAAGATGATGTTAAGGAGGTTCAGCTCATCCTCTACCCAGGTGTTCCCTTGATGTTATTAGGAAAAAAAAGCACCAGATCCCCTGGCCATAGAAGCAAGTCAGGCATGTACTGTGTTCTTGCAGACACATTAGTGGAAAGTAAATATCATCTAAATCTTCTGAATATTTTTCATAACATGTAGTTACGGGAGTAAAAATTAAGATTGATATTCATACTAGTAACTAACAATGGCTGACAACCCTTTTTCATTTGCACACTGGGGATAGTTTTTTCCAGATAATCATTCAAAGCAGGTGCCTAATTTATTGGACCACAAATAAACTCGGGAAAAACCTGACTCTGTCCACTTGATCTGTATGTGCAATGTGAAAAACCACTCTGTGCAACCTGGTATAAAACTAGTATAAAGGAGACAAGTCTCTTAAATTAGATATCTAAAGATGAAATATTCCTAATACATGAAAGACTAGATTAATATAGAAGGACCACATAACAGAGAATAAGATCCCTGATACATGTAAAAGTCCTGTGAAACTTGATCCATGGGTGAATCAAGACTCTGGTTGTTGGGTTGGGAATCTTATATGCTTGCTATTAATAAGTAATTAATTAGTGTGATATAAACATAGTATTGGTTCTCAGCAAGACTGTTCTGAATACATTTCCAAAGCATGTGGTGAGGCCAGTGGCACAACTTCAAGTCAATACATCACTCAGGAGTACTGAAAGAGACCTCTTATTCTATTATTGCTCTCAAATTACACTACTCTAAAAGTTAGCTAATTAGCAGCCAAGTATGACAGTTTCATCCTGTGATGGTTTCCTGTCTGTACTGAAAGGATATCAGTTTAAGTACTGGTTTCTATGATTTAGTACTGTATATCACAGAAGTGGGCTTCAAGGCACTTGCAGATTGTCTTCTTGAGGACTCTAAGTGTTCTGCTGAATATGTTCCAAACAGCCTGACTTTTCTAAAAATGTGGATACTGACTTGGCGTTAACACATGCAGCAGTTTTTGTACCTTCATGATAATTATTTATATTGGTAAGAGAAAAGACAGATGACTAAACTTAGTGTAAAATAAAAAGTGACACAAGCACAAAGCACAGTCAAAATCCAAGACAGTCTACTTTTTTAAGCTGGAAATTCTACACATATGGTAATGGAAGAGAAAGAGCAAAGGATGGTAGAACAAAAGAAGATTTTAAGGAAGCGTACAGAGAAAATAGATTTCATTATTTTGAAGAAAATAGGAGCTGAATGAGAGAAATTGAAATTAGGTGGCAAGAAATACAGCCTAGAAAAGATGATAAGAGAAGTTACATGTATCAGGAAATTTCCAACTAGTAGTACAGATTGTCTTTGTCTACCTGGCTTTGTTGAAAAGATGACTGCACTGACATTTGATAATGAGCAATAGCTTCTGTACTTTGTCAATATTTAAAAAAAAATCTAAGTTGATGTCTGCCAGATATAAGAGGCCACTAAAAATAAATCATCTGATTTTGCTGTGAATAAAATGTTATCAACTACACCAAATAACAACATGGAATTGCTATTGAGTTTAATAACAATTATCAAGTTCCTCTTGATAGTAAAATTGGAGAATGGAATTAACATTTTTTAAAAAAAACAGCTGAACACAAATTATATCTCTTTTCTGCCTTCCCATCGCAGATGACCATCCCTATATTTCCTTAATTGAATCATGCATTTTGCATTTGGAGAAAATTTCATCCCAAATTGTATAGTCAGTTTTTATAGCATTAATTTAGGCTTGATCATTGTTCACTGCATATTTCACAATACTCAGGTTATAAGATAGGTATTTTATGACATTTTTAAAAGAAGTGATTAACTGCATGAATAAATGGACTTGAAGACATCTCTTATTTCAGATATGTGAATTCTGATAGTTTGAGTTTTATGGGCATTCCTGAAAGAAATGTTTGTTTGTTTCTTTACTTGACTTCATCTGATTTCTAAGTTGACTTAGAGCCAAAAGTGAAGATTTGCCAGTTACCAATTTCCTTCCAAGTTTGAGTCAAAGCCACTAAATATCACAATGTCTGTACAATCCCATAACTTGCACTAGATTTAGTTTATTTATCCAACAATCTTGGTTTGTTTGTTTTACATTAATAAACTTATTATCTAATGTAACAGATGAAAGAGACTGTACAGGCCTAAACCACCAGATATTGAAATCGTGATATAATATTTTCTGTGTTATATTTTATCACTTGTTTTGCAGCAAACAGTCCATCCTCAGTTTAACGTCAGCAGCCATAAAACAGAATCTAAAGAGGCAGACATGAGCATGATACTAAAGAAGTGGAGTTTTCCCTGTTGTTTACTGGGGGATACTGAAATCAACTTACTGAGCTTTCAAGAATTCACTTATTTGTGAGAACTTGTTACCTTGGCATTTTTTTATAGGTAACACTAATCTTTGGGCTCCTTCCATGCTGGTTGTCAGAGCCTTAAGCTCTGTTTATGCACTTCTTATCATCTGATCGCCCTAAATTGTTGATGTTTTTTTTCAATTATTTCCCTCAGAATTTATTTTTTTTTCAAAAGCTGACTAGATATGTGCTTTCCTAATAACTATAATTTAATACTATAGCGTATATCTTGCCCCTTGTCTTCTACAAGGCAGCTTGTCCAGAAAGCATCCCTTAAGTTTTCTCTGCTGGATAGCAGATAAGGCTTGATGAATGCAGGTTGCCAACCATCCTCTGAGTAGGTTTAGCTGTGATCAAATCTCCAAGTACAATTAACTTTAATGTAAGCAAATGGGAGTTAAACCGTCTGACACAAGTAAGTGGGACTCAATACTGGTATCCTCATGGGCTGTCAGACCTGATAGCAAGGGTAGATTCAAAAACAATTAAGTCTGATCTGCCCAGGTTGCACAGGGCAGTTTTTCACATTGCACACATATCAGTTATGAAGCCCAGTCCACATTTATCTAGAACTGCTGAATATCTGGAAGCCCATCCAACTCATCTCCTGCAGATGATTCTGACTAATGAAGATTGTTTAATTAATATTCTTTATTTTTCTAACCTTTGGCCTTTATTCAAAAAAACATTTAAGCCTCCTTGCATCTAGTTGAAGCCAGCTGATCTGCCTGGTAAGTGAAACCAATATTTGTCTGCACATGGTTTTAAGCTATTTTGAGACCATGGTACAGTAGTAAATACGAGTAGTAAAATCATTAGTGACCCATCAGTTGGTAGCAGCATGAAGAGCAAACCAACAAAATTTGTTGTTCCTGACACCCATCATTTTTTGCTTCAGATACAGTTTTTAAAATACATCATTCTTTCAGCTACTGGATATTTCCAATTAAAGAAGCAGTCAAATAAGTTATAGAGCCTGTTAGCTAATGTCTGACAATCAACCATATGCAAAGCCTACCCAAAGCAAGTGGCTTTCATTATTTCCAATAGAGACTGAAATTTACAGGATTAAAGAAATTGATTCCAATTATTTAGAATCCCATTCCAAATGCATGTAATAAATCAAACCATAAGTGGCATCAGTCTCACTGAAATATGGCAATCTCACCTTTACCACTGAAGAATATATGCTTAGCCATTAGCAATTTATTTTTTCAGGGGGAATTTCAGGTATGTGATGGAATTCTAGCTACTTGTAGAAAGCCCAGCTACATGGTCATAAATAGCATTTTGTGGCATGTAAACTTTGGATGACTAAGATTTTGTTATAAAATAACAACACTCCATATTGGGAAATCTTTTTAAAGTTGAATAGCTCTTTTTATTCTCTATATATCAGCTTCCTAATGGCTTTTCAACAGTTTGAGCCATTTTCTAAAATTACCACAGCTGCTTCACATTAGTTATGGGGTTTTGTTGCTAAGAGACCTTCTGCTTGCTAAGTCTTAGTAGGTCCTTAAATTAGGGTTTTTTTTTTGTTGTTGATTGCATACTCACAGCAAAATACTATTATGAAATGAAAGCTGATAGAACTTTTCCCTTCAAACAGGTTAAAAGGGTCAGCAACTTTCAAAAATCTAATAGCAGTGTTGTCTTAAGTAACCCTGCCTCAGTCCTATTAACTAAGCAAGTCACTTTTCTGAAGCCACCAGTATGATTTGTATTTTCCCTGACTTTTTTCATTGCACATTCAACAGGGCTATATTTTTTATTTGTTTTAGTTTTTAGGATAATCATGATTCCATTAATAAGCACATTTAAAAACAGAATCCAGGACATTCATCAGTTCACAAGGAATGTCAGGTAGCTTCTGCATGAAGGCAGCAGTGCATAGCTGAGAGCAGAAAGGTCTGTGGGCTCATTTCACTCCCATTCTGTTCACTGAGTTGTCACTTCCATCCAAGTGGTGTACACAACATGTTCTGTGGTACCATTTAGGTCTGAACCTTAGTTTAATTGGTTCGACCTTGAGTAAACAAGGTAAAAATGAACAACCAGGTCTCAGAAGGAGAAATTAAACAGTAGGCTCTGGCTAGAATGAAGGTGATGAAAAGTGAAGAGGGAGAAGTATATGATACATGGGAATAGGAAAAGACTTGGAGGAATAGTTGCATATAATCAGGAGTAAACCAGTCCTGAAAGAGAGGGTGAATCAAAGTATGTACCTGAACAATCCCTGGATTTTGAACTGACCTTTTCTTTCATGGCAACCCAGCGCCTCCACTTCAGCTAGAAAGGGATGGTGATTTTCAGCTGAAAAATTGAATGGTGTGTGAGACAGGGATGCTGGGCTGCCAGCTCTCAATTCAGGAGCCAGAGAGAAGGAGGAGATAGGTGATCTATGGGAATACTTACAGAATTGCTCCCAGGACAAGAAATTGTACATGGGGCTTTTCTGGATAACACTTCCTACTGAGAAGAATGCATTGGCAAAATTACAATTATTGTAATATTGGGGCTTTTTTTATTGTTAGTTTTTGCATCACATCACTGAAGGCTTGGTTTTGTGGTTCCAGAGTCATAGCACAAAGCACATCTTGTTTCCCTGTTGCTTTCTTTCCCATTGGGTGCCTCTTGACTAAATGACTGGTAACAAGGGGTTAATTGTTAGGTAACTGGGGATCAGGACCACCAACAAACAGTGTATCTGAGAGGAATATCCTGCTGGTACCTGTAGCCAGAGGAGGATGAAAAAGCTCATGTAATTCAGAATAATTTTATATAAGAATAATTTGAGGTAGTAGTGTGATTAGGAAAATATAAATATGGAAATTAAATACAAACAAGGAAAATCAGTGGTTGTTATGATGAGGGAATAGATCAGATTGAGGCCTCATACCCACATTTTCAATTCTGTTCCATAAACTAAACCAAGGGGTGAGACAGAAAAAATTTTGTTTATTCAATTTTATTTTGTTTATTCAACTCCAGCGAGTTGAATAATCTAGCATTTAACTACCTTATTGTTTGTTGCTGAAGCCTTGATCTTGGTGAAAAAATTCAAAGGTTTGACATGACAGAAAAGGGGAACAAAACGGACTGTGATAAATAGAATCTAGTTACTACCATTTAATTCCAAGGGAAAGATTTGAGTTAGACATGAAGGAAGACTCTCTAGAGGTGAAGGCTGTGAAGGATGTTGCTTCACAGCAGTCTCCACCATTTGAGGTTTCTCAGAATAAGTTTGACAAAAACTCCGGGTGACAGTGATGTATCAGATCCTGCCTTGCAGGAGATGAATAATCTCCCTCAAGGGCACATGATACTATTTAGATCCCCAGACAGATTTTCATATAGTCCAGGAATAGAAACGCTTAAAAGAGACTGAAATCTACAGTGTTTTGCAGTTCTTACTTACCTAGAAAGGGTATCCTTTCTAGGCCTATCTCAATAGGGATAATACTATTAGGGATGCTACTATATGGATAACCTGTGCAAGTAAACATGAGTCAAGCATATGCATGGTAATTAACTCTAGATACTACATGCAACTGATTACAGTGGAGTAGGTATTATCAATGTAAAATGAGAAGGCCAAAGTATATCATAACCGTTATAAAAATAAAATGCAACATTTGACATTAAGTAGAGTTTTTCTGTTCCAATATTAGATACACTATGTTCCTGGGAAGAAAATAGTAAAATCTTAGTCTTTTCTTGAAAAAAAAACTATGTTGTTGGTAATGATAAATAGGAATCCACTGGATGAATTACACAGTACTCGGCTATGCTACGATATGTAATGTTGAAATACGAACTCAAGATTGATCTAGCCTGGAATAACGCTTCAACCACTAGGGAATATGATATTTTTGCAAAAATAGACTTGTGATTCAGATAATGATATTTCCACAGTATTATTTATTTGTTATGTCTGACAATGTGCTTGGCCCTGTAGAAGACAAGCTAAAAAGGTTTCCTGCCCTGGGACTACATAGCCTTAGGCTCCTATCCTAGAAAGATTTATGTTTGAATAATTTGAGTAATCTCACTGGGATTTAAACATAATATTGAATTTACAAAATTGGTGCATGTGGCCAGTGAGTGGGATTACAGTCCATAACATGGAAGGAAGAATGTAACATGGCATTAGTAGTTATTTGACCCACATCCCAAGTTTTCTATTGAGCACATTGAAAAGTTCACATGTCTGCTGCAAGGAATTTATTTTCAAAGACCATATAATGTGGAAATCAATAAAAATAGGGATCACAAAGTGGAATGACCCTTAAAAGAAACCCTTGGTCTTAACCTTACCTATCATCATTTAAACGCTCTTCAAACATTTGATTGTCATATGGGCAATCATGTGCCACACAAGCAGCATGCGTTACTGAGCTGGATAGGAGACCTCATAAATGTGGATGCTATAAGACTAACTTTTTTGAAGGTTTTTAAGAATTCAATTCCTATTCTGTTAGAACAGACTGCCTAAACTGGAAGATTCAAGCAGTGCGTACCCATACTTATTGCTAGAGAAAATGTCTAAGTTGTCTTTGAATATTGTCAGCATAACAGTGAAATGTCTGAGTACATCCATGTGCATCCAAAAGAAAGAATATAAAATATCACAAATGCCATTTTATTTTTTAATTTCTTTTCTCTACTCTGATTGAACTTAAAAACTTCTCCCTTGTCCTTATGAAAAAAGACTTAAAAGAAAATAAATAACTGCATATAGTTGCTCAAAATGTCATTAATTTTAAAACTAGAAATGAAAAAATCTGGCATCAACCATACTGATATATATTTGAATTCTGAAGATTTCCTTCATGGTATACAATAAACACAAATTAAACATAACATTAAAGGACCAAAAAGCCTTTTTCCACAGTTTTATCTCTCATTTGGCCGTGCCTTTACATGGCAGGTGACTTAAAAAAGACAGCCACTTAAGGGCTGAATTTTGTCTTTTACTGAACCTGGGTCTCTCTGGTACCAATCGGATCTCCACATGCATATACAGAAAACTTTTGTCCATTATATTTAACAAAGAGCTCCAGCAATAAGTATTAATATCTTTTCACATAAGAACTCAGACTGCTAGAAGTGGCGTTTTCAGCCACAATGGGGGTGGCTATTCTTTCCTGTTTCAAAATTTTTAAATCATCACTAACAGTATTACTCCAGATAGAAAAAAAATAAAAGTTCTGCAACAAATAAAATTTTCTTAACAGTGGTAAACAGATGAATGATGTCATCTCTTCTTGTCTGTATGGAACTCAGTTGCTAATTATAAAATAAATTTGAAAAAACATTTTGAAACTCCCTGTCCCATTAGTGACAAAAGTTATTGTGAGGAAGCCTGAAGCTATCAAAATAGTAGAATCAATTGTTATTTCATCATTTGTAACATTTCTGCAGGCTCTTATAGAAGGTTTGTAACAGATTATTTTGTCCTACTAGCAATCTTGGCTTTCTTTCTTCCTCAAGATTCACCGGAATAGCGCTAATTTTTACAGTTTTGAGACTGCAGGCAGCTAATAGTACTTTTGACAAAACTGCAATCATAAAGGACTAGCAATTTTTTAATTGCTTTTACAGAAGAAGGATTGCAAAAACTCTAAATTCAGGAAGCACCTTTCCACTCTAGAGTCACCTCCAAATATGAAGACAACCCCTTGAATAACCTTGACAGTGGAAAGAGCAGACTGACTTATATTAAGTCAGAGCATAAATGAGTGCTTGCCTTCTGTCACTCCATTCCTGAAATCTCTTCCTTACCTAGGTCAGTTAAGAAACTGAAGGTGTGCAAAGCAAAAATGTTTTATCATCTTTTCACTCAATAGTAAATATAGCAAACAGAAAAGGTGATATATAGTCATAACTGACTTTATTATGTGTCACTGGCATTCTACAGATGCTGACTTGGATATCACTGTTCTAGGTCCCACCAATTGAAGAACAGTGGGATCACTTTTTTTTCCAAGAGAGATCTAGAGAGCATTATGGTCATTTACACTAGTAAGCAGCTGACAGAAAGCTTCACTGCTAGTTAGGTTTTAAAGTAAGAAAGTCATTACATAAATAACTAAAGGTAAGGCTGAGATTGTTAATTACTAGATAGCAGTTGTCTTGATTAAGTTGGGAATTAAGCTAAAAATATAAGTTTAAAGATAATAAAAGACATCTTCTCATATTTCCAATGCATTTCTGTTCATTTGTCCCTATAAACTTCCTTTTTTTCCAGTGGTACATAGGGAGAAATTAAAAACAGAGTTTTAAAAGCTGAAATTACAGACAGATACTTTTTAATAGTACCCTTACTGTTGCTGTTTACATTATTTGAGAACTTTCAGCTATTTACATTCTATTTTAATTAGAGAGAAATCAGAGCAAATCCCGCTTAAGCGGCTTTTCAGTCTGCATAGAAAATAACAAGTTAGACTTTTTTTTCTAATATGTTGTGCTACAAAACCACATTGAGTGCATACCATATTACAGCAGAATGCCAAAAAAAAAAATAGTATCGCTATACATTTAGGGTTTTTTGTTTTCGAGAAACCACAAAGTTTTTTCTGAGGTTTTTTTTTTGTTGTTTTTTAAAAGTTAAGTGTCCACAGCAATATTTCTTCATGGAAATTACTTCTAACCATCACAAACTTATGTTTGTGATGACTTCGTGCATTAGTATTCGACAACAGTACCAAAATCATTTTGGAAAGCATGCCTACCCAGGGAAGCATTTCCACCATAAACAAAAATGTTTGCTCTTTACAGTCTAGGTCAGTGGGTGGTAAAGGGAAAGAAATGTGTTTTATGCAGGAGAAAAATTGTACATTAACATTGTATTCATTGTCTTCTGTACTGAGTGCGGCACCAGTATAGATCACACTGTATACACAGGATTAGCGGGTATAAAAATAATCTTAATAACCTTTTCACTGTTCTCCATGTCAAATGTCGATTGGCTTGTAAAAAAGCTGTTCATAGGCTAAGAGCAGAAAAATGCCTAGTTTCCTATGTTTTGCTAGTGAAACTGATACGAGTGTGAGAACAAGTTTCTTATTTCAAAGAAGTTGAGAGTTAATTAGGTTCCATAATAAATCTAAATAGATCCCTACAGCTGGGTTCAGATGAAGGAAAATACCAAAATGGCTCACGAGTTATCACCAGTGCAAAATATTTTCCCCCCAAAACAAAACTTCAGGAAAAGGTCTTTATCTTATCACAAAATACAAACAGTTTATTGTACTGATTTGTGCTGTTTCTGTAGTGAGACAAGCCTGTGGAAAAATAGAACATTGCTTCTACAATGAGGACCCAGTATAAACCTGGGAATAGACAAGAGATACAACAACTTAAGATTTTTTTTTCCTGTCTAAAGATAGATGCTTTTTTGAGACAACCATTTTTAAATTATTTTCTGTAAATGTAAAAGTTTTAAGTAAATATTTTCACAGTACTTCATGAGAAAGAGTGAGGAGAGTAACGCAAAGACAGTAATTAAGATTGAAAAACTAGCAATGTGATCTTCAGAAAGATTATCAAGAGCTGATGCTCCAGTACACTGGTCTCACGTCAAAACAAGTTTTGCTACTAGGCAATAGAAGCAAGAACCTGCATAATAATCCTTCTAAACTAATGACCATGAACCAGAGGCTATATTTCAAATTAAAATAATGAAATAATAAAACAAATAAAAGCTTTCCAAGGCATTGTCTTTTCCAGGCAGCTAAAAGTATGAACTAACAGCTTTTGAAAAAGATTGAAGTGATGCACACTTCGGAGAGTGGAGGGGAAGAGATGCAGGAGTCGAATATAGCACGAAATCCGAGCAAATGCGTTTTAAACAGTTTCTGGCGAAGACAAGGTAATAAAAATATTAATTGAACTTTTATTCAAATTCTTCATGATTGCCATTCAACAAAATCCAGAAAGCAAAGGTTTTAAAGGGCAAAAGCAAAAGACATTTCAGGCTACCTTGAAAAAAATGCTTCCTGTGAGAGATGTAAATTAGTTACCTGAAAACTTAGCCTACTTAAAGCCATTTTATTTCATTGATAATCATGCATATATAGAGATCTAAAATAATACATGAAAGACAACTTATCCTGAAATGTTATATTTTCGCCCTTACGATGATCACATCAGTGCACATTATTTTTTTAGTGCAGAGAAGGGCTGAAGGAGAGCATCCTTGCTAAGTTGCTGGTATATTATAGGGGAAAATGATACCTTTCCTGTGACAGAAATGCTGCCAAAAAACTAGGAAAAAAAAATTGTAGTCGATTTCCTGTATTTCCTATTTCATATAGAACTAGAATTTACATTTTTTTTTTTAATTATATCATGATTTGTCAAAGTTGTAATGTGATCCCACTGAAGTTAATAGGATGATTCCCACTGAATGCAGTGCATCAGAGCTAAAATGGTTGGAGTCATTTATAATTCAGTGTTGGAGAAAAGAGGGGGAGATGGCTTTGACAGCCCTCAAACTAAGATAGGCTTGGCTGAAGTCAGAGAGGTCTGTGAGTAGAACAGGGTTCTGCTCATTAGAGCATAGAGGGTAGCCAAAGCACAAAGTAAAGGACTTTTTGTTTAGTTGCTTGACATCGATTTGCAATAAAGTTAAATATTTTTAATTCATGTGGCAATTACTGTGAGGCTTTTGGATTCCTCATTATCAGCAATAAATAAGCTTTATTTTCAAACTCCTTGTTTGCAATAGTTAGTGCTGTTGGGTGATCTAAGGAAATCAGTTACTCTATTATGTTTCTTGTAGTTTATTGAAAGAAAATGTCAACTTTTTGTCATTAAGTATTTTAATGGAACGCTAAATTCAGTTATGTAACACAAGAAATTTAAAGATGGAGTTTAACTGTGATGAGTTAAATGTGCTTCATAGATGAATAAGCATCATGAATAATATATCATATTTAGGTAATAATCGTATTTCACTGCTGATAAATCCCATACAATATTTCTTATTAGGCTGGTAACAGCTCCAAATTAACAACTTATTTTTAAAGCCATTTCTTAAGAGAAAACGTAAATGCTGATCTGCCTTCCACAGAGCTGCTTATGGATAAGATAATACATAATGCCAAATATTTTTAGAAACATGACTAATGGATAACCTGAATCCTTGCCCTCAAAACAGTCTGATAGTCTGGAAAAAGTGTTGAGTACCTACATACTATAAATCAGGTTTCTCTGATAATCCTGGTTTTCCCTTATCATTTCTCTTCGGAAATTTTAGAATGTGAAAATAAAAGAGTGGAATCTGTGAGTCAAGACTACCAGTCTCTTCTTTAATTCAAGGGTCCAAATGCTGATATGCCAATAGCAATCTACAGAAGCCAGAATTGAAAGCAATTATACGATTTGTTAAATCTTGTCTTACACTTCATTATGTTACTGTGCACATCTGCCTGTTGACTGCTACAAGAACAGGTTTCCATACTTCTCTTTGGAAGTAAAATTGGTAGACCTGCCAGAAGTTCATTATTTCCCTGGTAATACATTACTCTAGGATTTAGCTTGAAGTCACGTACAATATTTTCTATTTCTCCCATTGAGTGCAAACATAAATGTTTAAGAGTCTCCAAGGATGGTAAAAGACACTGCAAGGAAACACAATCCCTATGAAGATGATGAAAATATTGAAGATCAGCCAACATAGATAATAAATAACATAAAGGAGAGACCCTGTTCCCTCAGAGCTATTCTAAACACTACTTACATCGGCTGTTTGGCTGGGTAGTGGAAAGAGGATTCATGTTGTCTAGATGCAGCAAGTAAATAAAGATTTTCATCTAGGATGACTATCATTTCATAGAAACGCTTAGTGGAGAAATTTAATTCCATAACACTCTGATGTCCTCACATTTGTCTTAGTTACATTCACAAAGACAGATTGAACACCATTTTTCCACTTTCTCTGAAGGCTGCTCTAGCGGGTGGTGTACGGGTAGATCTAACATCTTCAGCATTAACAGTTTTTTGGCTAATACAGTGCAGGAGATTGGAAAGCCCCTAGAGACAGGCTGTGGATGTGCTCTGTGACAGGCAGCTGAGCTTCCAGGCTCCTGTCACCACATTACACAGGCCAGGATTCAGGCAGAGGGGCAGGGAGAAAGTCAAGTAACTTTCAAAAACTCACTAGCGATTTATCAGAATTCTTTCAAGATAAACAAACTGTAGCAAAATATTTCTCTTTCAATCAATTAGCAAATTCTTATTGAAAGAACACTTTAGCATCAGCTTTACTGATTTACAATTTTCTGGAGTTCTTTTTCCTGTTTATTATAGTGCATTAGAAGACTTCCATTGTCAAAATGAAATACCATGGAAATAAAAAACAAAATAAAAAAATTAATTAAAGCCACATATGTTTAAATAAGTCTTTGTTACTTTTGAAAAGAGCATTCCTAGTTCCAATGTTATTTATTTATTTAACTGACCTTTTCACCAGGTCTTTAATGAGCAAATTATAACTTAACTTTCCTCACTAAACTTACTTTATTTCAAATACCTTAAAAAAACTGCACTTAGATTCATATGATTACATGTAAAGATAAAAAATCTTAGTTTTTTCCTTGACTAACTGACATGGTTCAGCCTGTAACAATCTTATCTCCAGCAGGACTTTAATATGGGTTAATCAGCATGGGTTGTCTTAGTCTGCATTAAGATAATCTTTTCCTTCCTCTTTAGAAGTTTCCTGACTAAGAAAGGAAGCTGAGAGATGCTCACAGCAGGATACTTCTTTGGAATAAGTCTGCTCATCGGTAAACAGAAGAACTTTAATAGTCTCTCAGTAGAGAGGCAGTAGGTGAGCATTAGCACTTGAGTAAATGGTATGACATAAATCAGAGGAGAAATTGAACCCTTGCTACTTTGAGAGGCTGTAGTACAAACTGGGGATGAACTGGAGTCTCAGAGTTTGAGACAAGAAGAAGCATACCAGACAGGAGCCATTTATCTCAAATTTCCTGCTGCCTGAAGATCTCTTATTACTGAATAATAAGAGGTCTCATAAGGTCTCATCTGACTTTTGGGGTGACTTGAATTCACATCTGAAAAACCTTTCATTTGAAGGGACAGTTCTACTCTGAATCTCTGCACAAATGTGGAGATGTGACCCTGAGGAATGGTTTGTGGTATTGGGGTCTCACCGTCAGCTGTTGCTCAGTATCATACAGTAAATCACACAAAGATAAAGCACACAGAGTCTCTGCAGAGGTGGTAGGAGTCAGTGGTGCACTGGTGTACAGGCTGGAAGCCTTTCAATTTGAATTGGAAACAGAATGTGTTAGCTTTCTAAAAGGAAATACTGTATGTAGACTTGCCCATTGAATGACTTCACTAAAATACTAAGCTAATATAATCAGAAACATTTAGCTATAATTTTTGCAGAGCTCATTGATAATGCAGGCTTCCCAGCTCTAAATGTGTTTTGCATTTATTTAAGGTTTGAAGTAATTGGGCCTGGTCTTCACTGCACCAGTCCAACAGCAAGTCAGAGTTGGTTTGCTGCCTTAAAGAACTTTCAAAGAAATTTTGTCTGATTCAGTTACTGTACATTTTTAAACATACAGTGGGAGAGAGAATTAGTAAAATTATTTTCTTATAAATAATGAGAAAAACTTGTTCATGGTCATGGAGGGGCCTTACCCATTGAAGCTTGGTGATTGTTCTGGAGAAGCTTTTGTGAATCAGGAGCTGAAGATGCACATTTGCTGTCCACTAAACTTCTGTCCTACTGCTGAGCACCAGATGGGGAAAGAGCAAGTCTTCTGCATTTACTGACATCTACAGCTCAAATCCTAACCTTTAACAATCAAAGTCACCAAAGAGAAATCCATTACTGTCGACTCTGTCTATTTCTGATCTTCATAACTCAAGAAGGTTGCATTGAAATGAATGACATTAGGCAGAAAGGCAACGAAAATGGCTAGGAGGAGGCCCTTAAGAAGCAAGACTTTCAAAAGGCTACAAAACTCTAGTGTAGAGGGAAAAAGGCTGAAGGAGAATGTGACTGGGGCTCACAAAGTCATTAATTTCTTGTAAGCTAAGCAGAGGACTGTTATTCAGTTGCTTTCTTTGGATAAGAATAAGAGCATGCCACAAGGCTATTACAAAGCTGGTTTAAAACAGGTAAAAAAGTACTTCTTTTCTCAATAGTCAAAGGAATTTTGGAGCCTATTGTCAAAGAAGGTTGTGAAGGCAGACAGTAGAAGGATGTTCAACAAATTCATTAGAGGAAATCAGGTCCATAAAGAGATTCTAAATTGACTGGGAAGAATGTTCCCTCTCATATCTCAAATGATCATTTCGGAATGCTGGGAGTGCACAAGAGAAAAGAATCACATGAATTGGCCAGCTTTGCACTCTCTTCTAAAACACTACATATTGCCACTTTTTGAGACAGAATACAGTGCTAGGTGGACAATTAGCCTAACCCAGTATGGCACTTCTTACATTCAGTGGTCTTTGGGCAAGACCGAAGGGGGACAACTAGTGTAAAAAGTATTTTAAAACAGAGCTGAAAGAGAAAAGTAATTAAGTTTTATAAATAATAGTAAAATCATTCCTCCCAGAAATGCCACTTGGCCTGTTTTCTGGAACCACTTGTTCCATAGTCACTTCTTTAACTAGCCCTGAGCTTCTTGAGATAATCAACTTGCCTCTTGCTTGTCAGTTATGCCTCTTCTGGTGTGTTCAGTGTGTTCAGGTTTCTGTCTGAACACACTGTCATGATCTGTATTTAAACAGATGAGCACAAGACCTACGTCAGATGTCCAAAGAAGGTGGAGGAGAATGTGGTGGTGATATCAGGGCTCATCAGCTGCATTATAAATAGCATGTTGGTTAGAGACTAACTATAGTCATGCAATCAAAGCTGTGTGCAACTGAACTGGCTCCTCTGCTTCAGGTGGACTGGATTTTCTCCCACTGAAACAGAGCCATTGTGGAACTGTGTATGAAAAAGGTGTGCAAGGCCAGATGAAAAGCAGAAAAGCAGCAGAGATCTAAGGTTCTGGTTTCTGCTTGCAGTATGTTTTTGAGTTTTGTCTAGTTTGTATCAAATGGATATTCCTTTCAAAATGGTGGGTGAGTGTTCTTCTCAGAACGGAGTGACCATCACAGCCTATTGTCTCCCATCTGCAGCTCTTTTGCCATCTTGGTTTAGACAGTCATCTAAACTCATGTAAATCTCCAGGGAGAGAAGAATGTTATAACAATGCACCTGGTCACCTTTTACATTGTATTATTAGTGCGAGGGACAGATTAAAAATTTTAGCCGTATTAGACTAGATCTCCATGTGATCATCTTCATATTCAATGGACATAATGGAGAAATTTAGGCAGAATGGATTGTTTATTCTCCTGTCAATGGCCAGGCATGTAAAATTCTTAAGGGACAATGCTCAAGATAAGTGCTTAAAATCTGGATCTTACCTGCTGTAAGTAATGAAAAACTATAGTATTGATACAAATACTGTATGTATGTTTTACATGATATTTTCACTCTTGAATATCAACAAATTATGATGGTTTAAGTTTCAAGTATATATCTATTTAGAAAGGGTTTTAAATTTTACATGACAGAATTCTTTTACTCTGTTTTAAAAACTTTGAAAAGTGAGAGGCAGCTATAAAGAAACAAGACTAAGCAACTTCCCTTGTTGCTTTTCAAGTCTAGTCCAACAAAAGATATACTCTAATGTCCAGTTAGTGTTCTAGTTGCTGACCTAGCCTTTCTTTGAAACAGTGACTGGTGCTTCATGTCTTGGAAGTAAGACCCATTTCTGAGACCTAAATATGGAGGATTTTAAGGGAAATCCTCCTTTTAGCAGCCTGAGGATTTTAATGGAAAAAAAAAAACAGCCATCACCTTGTGATGTGGTGATGATGCATTATCAGCAGAGGAAACCTAAGGTTGGTCAGAAAATCATAGAATCATTGAATCAAAGATCTGCATCTTCAGCCTGGTTCTGGTACAATTTCAGCTTGCAAGTTTAGTATTTCAGAGAAAACTCTTTGAGACTGCCTGATAAATGGAAAAAAAATATTTGTCCATTGAAATAATCTTTTCAAACAGCTATTTAACCATAAAATGATAATATTTGTCTGTAGGTGGGATTAGACTAAAGGACTTACTAACTCCTGGACCCACATCCATTTCACAAATCTATGTGGATGGTTTAGTACAACAGGGAACAAAAAGATGTTTGATCCTCCAGCATATTCATGGGGTGAAAATAACAAAGATTTCAACCCCTTTTAAGATTTAGATGTGTCTGTTTCCAAGCTAAGGAACATAAGATTCACAAGTTGCATAAGACTTTCCAGGCTGAGGGCCTCAGTGTTGGAGCAAACCAGGATCCTACCAGGGAGCATGGCCATGGAGGGCTGCAGAGCTTCTCTGGTGCTGTGTGGGTCCTTTTCTTGGCCTTAGTATGAAACACAGAAACTGACAGTATCTCTGAACTTGCAGTTGGACCTGAGCCTGGATTCAAGGACACATCCGCCACTCAGGTCTATGATACAGTGGCAGATACAGCAACAATACAAATTATTGCATATAACAAAGGGTCTAAATGGAGAAATAATGATTTTCATGAGCAGGGGCAGATTTGTAGCAGTTGTTAGTCTCTGTAATAATAGTACCATCCCTGGAAATAGGTTCATATACTGCTCAATGTCTACCACTCTAAGTGAATTTCTCTGTCGCTGAACCTTTCCCACAGAACACTTATTTAAATATAAATGGTTCCACAGGATTCCTTGTTTTTCTATTTTATGTCCATTGTAACATCAATCAATTAAAGAAACGTAGATAATGGGTCCTTTATCACCAATACCAAATTCCCTTTCCATTCTCCTTTGTGGAACTATTTCGCCTGTGTCTCTGGTGTTGTTTCTCTCTATGCAGGCACCTTATCCAATCTTGGCTGTTTCCTCCACTATAATCTTCCATGTTTGTGACTCTTAGGGGACCCGCCTTTCATTTTTATTGCCCCACCTACTGGAACATTCTTCGCTCGTTATTTTATTTTAAAGCTTTCCAATTTTCAATAGTCTGACTTATTTCCTTTCCGTCTATGAAGTATTGTGAATGCAAAAAAAAGAGACAAATGTATGAAAGAAATGGTAGTGTGTTTATACTGACTCTCGTGTATTTAAGTCTGTGTGCAAACAGATATGAGCTCCAAAATGTAACAAATAAAGATGTATGGAAAAAACAATCCAGTCCTCTCTTCATCATGGAAATACCAAGTCAGTGCACTTTCACAAGTGAGTTTCACTTCAACATTGCATGTCATGCAAAAGAATGAGTTGTAAGCTATGACATTTAAGAAAAGGATTACTGTGAACTTATTTTAAAAGGTAATCTTTTTTCTCTTACGCATGGTGACTCATTGGTTATGACATTTGAGTTAGAAACATACCATATAGCGATAACTACTCAGGGTGTTATTCATAATCAGTGTCTGGCAAATGCTGAGTCGCAGGAAACCAAGACAACAGACGTTGTCTGCTACGTTTAGTTTGAGGGCACAGGAGGAGGGTGTTGCATTTTAATCTTTGACCTTTCAGTAGAGGATTTTGAAACAGGCAACCAGATAAATATTTTCCTGGAAAAAAAAAAAACTGAACAAAAAAAAAAACACAAAAAACAGTGAGGTTTGGTTTTCCATTTGTAAAGAAAGGTTCATATTTAAACCTATATATAAAGTATAGGTTTGTGTAGTTTCACAGCAAAAAAAAATGAGACTCAGAACTTCATCCAAGATTATCAGAGACCGGGTATAAGAAAAAGAGGAAAGAAGACCCTTTTTTTTTAGTACTGTCAACTTCTAATATAAATATGGAGGAGGAAAGGAGTAGTCAATAGATTAAGATGAATGTTGTGGGATAAGATTTAGGGAGAAAAGAACAGTATACTACTACATAAAAATGCAATGGCTACTACATGCAAAGTGTGGGCTTATGAATTGTCTTTGGACATTGTCCTTCTTGAAACCACATTATGTGATGGACCCTTCATGCAGCTGCTGTGGCAATGGTGTGGAACAGTCAAGGAACACAGTTATAACAGTAATGGTTTGTCAATTTTGTCAACCTGTTGTCCCACAGATACCTGAGCAAAATTTGTGAAGCCAGTAAAGCCTGCCTGACTAGCTAGATCTTTCTGGGACTTCCAATAAATTCAGACTCATGTACTGAGATAGGTATGTCAATCAATCTATATTTCAAATTCGGAGGTGTATGTATAGTCAGTACATCTCTAGCATTAGGAGAATATTTCCTGCAGTATGAGATGTCAGGATTAAAACAGAACTTCTCCCTGAGACAGCAGAACACTAGTTTCTGTTCAACTTTCCAGAGAGATATCATTTGCCACGCTTGACTTTTGAGATAAAATCATTTTGACTCGTGACTGTCCAGCAAACTGTATACTGTGGATAATTAGACTTGGGAAAACGAGATGGGAGAAATGCCCCAGGGTCTATTAAAACACAGTAAATTTCTGAGTAAAAAATTGAGGCTCAAGTTTATCAGGCGAGTGAGATTATAATAGCCCTTCCCATTTTCAGCATTTTGTACAATAAATGCTTCTGAAAATACCACAATTACACGGCCAATCATTTCTTCCATTCTTATGTAATGCGAATTGGATAGATGCCTCTCCCAATAGTTTTCTAACATCATAAAATTAGAGTATGTCTAAACCAAAACTGTCTATTTTTGTACAACTGCCTATTTTTGTAGAAAGAAAGAAAGACAATCTATATCAAAATGTTCAAGAACCTACAGCTGTTATACTAAACTGAATGTAGACTGTTTCTAGATATTACAATTGTGGTTTCCAATTTTTTTCCCTTTTTTGGTATCACACCAGCTTACTGGGCTTATAAAACCTTGAATGCATTATATGGTGTCAGAATTTGACAAGTCAGTCTGATGAAATTTTAAAAGGCCCTGTTCATGTGTATTCTAGTTGGAACTCACATTTCATTTTTCTGTGGATTTTCCTCTTTAAGTACTTTCTTATAGCGGTTAACTAAAACATAGAGAAACAGTATGCTCCATCCATATGTGCCTATAACATCCACTTCAGGTAAAGTAGTGTTTATTTTAAGATTCATTTGCCATTGAACTGCGGAAGGAACATGGTACATTTCTAGATTCAGTTGTAGACTGAGAAGCATAGTTGACAATAAAATGTTTATCATCTTTCTTTACTGTTTCAACAGAAGAAAGAATAGAATTTGAAGGTTTATTTTGTGAAAAGTTTCTACTAGATAGCAGATGCTATATGTCCATTATGGTAATATTACCTTCTGGAGCCTCTTTACAGACAGATAGCTGCAGTACTTTGGCTACATAATTAACAAAACATTTGACTAAAGCTGTTGACTTAACTACCAGATATTTGTTATGTTATTTAACATAATAAAGGAGAGCAAAGATTTACTGTTCATTAAGTAAACACCTTTTAAAAATATTTTTATCAAACATGCAGACTTAGAAAGGGCCTGCTGGTGGCTCATGAGTTTACCCAGACAGAAGACTAACCTAATCTTTCATGTAGCTTGAAACAGGGTTACACAATATGAAGGCTTCTGAGCAATTTGCTTGAACTAGAAAAGAGGAAGAAACAAGTTTGGGGTAGCCAAGAAGAAGGTGTCTTGGCTGACCGGTTGGCCAGACAGCAAATGCTTCTTCTTCTTAACTTGGTTTGGGCTAGCAGGTTGTTTGTAGGTAGTCAGATACCGATGTGTAGGTATATATAGTCCTTATTAGCTTGTATAGACACCAATCATGAGCCATTCCACATCTGCCATCACATGCATACTCAGCTCCATTCCAGATAAAGAGTCCAGCTAAAGGAGCAAACCACAGGTATAGGTGGATGGTTCTGCTGGGAGAGCTATGGTCCAGAAGAAATAGTACTAAGCAGGACCTAATAACCCCAAAGGACCTGACTCCATGTGATCAGTTATTGCAGTCCCCACGAAGTCAAATACTGCCTCTGTTACCTAATTTTTTGCCTCCATTGGCCTGGGTAATAAAGAATTGGTAGTATAATTATCATGGAATCATACAATGGTTCAGGTTGGAAGAGGCCTTAAAGATCATTTAGTTCCAAACCCCCTGCCATGGGGCAGGAAACATTCCACTAGACCAGATTATCCTCTCATATTAGGCCAAGTAGCAAGAGAAAAAGAGCCTGATTGTAACATCAATGCTAAGGAGCAAAGAATAGGTGCAATAACCTTGAAGATTTTCAGTGGAGTGTAAAATTATATCAAAATATGCTAAAAAAGTTTCATATAGTAACTAAACATAAGCATCTAAGCTTGTGCTGCAAAAGTATTGGACAACATGCTACAATAACAACCATATTGTGGATGTGAACAAAACAGGAACTGTAAAAAAGACTTGCATTGAAAAGATCTACCATGTATTTTCTAATTGAAATCTTTAGATTCTAACATCAGTCTGAAAAAGAGAATTCCAACATATGGTATAACAGTGTCCTTGTTTGGGTAAATATATACAACATATTTCAATGAATTCACATGGGTTTTAGGTACTTAGAAATCCTGAAATTAGCTTGACTTCAATTTTTTTTTACAGAAAATATTCATTGCGAATCAAAGGTTCTTAGAGACCACTAACAATTTTTGTGCTTACTTATTTACTACATCTCCTACAAACATAATTCTGAGGAGATTATCAACAGTGTAACATGTGGAAAAGCCTTTTCAGTGAAATAAGTTTAAAGAATGAATCATGTCATATCCAGAAGACAAATCTAGCAGTGCTGGCCATACAGTGGAAAATATAGGCAATCTGGCTATATGTATTGTGTCTATTTAAGGGCACAACTGGAAAATAAACAGGAAGTTTGACACTTTGATGAGTCACAAAGGAAAAAGGCATAATAGTAAGCTTGTACATAGAAACTGGGAGCATGGTACTTAGAACGAGAGCTATGGACAGTATTCTCTTGCACACATTACAGGTATGAGTTGCATCATGCAGTCCAACAGACTAGTTGTTGCCTCACTTCCATGTGTGCTTATAGATTTAGCATACAGTTCATTAACATCTCCAGCATCTAAGTACACCATGAGGATTCAAGTAAAATGCTCTAATAATGTGGTTGTGTTTTTTACTTAAGCAACAAAATTATGAAAGAATGAAATATTTTGGTTTTCCAGTGTTTGCACTATTCTTCACTTTCTGCTAGCTGGAAAAATTTCAGTATGTTACATATGGTACCTTTCAAAACAAAACACCAATTAAAAATAACAAAGTAGAACACTGAGAAATTCATATTCCATGGAATAACAACTTGTTTCAAATCAGTGGTACAGAACCAAACCAGCAGCATTACGGTTATTAACATTGCTTTCTCCGTTAATCAGGAGAAAACTGTTTCTGGTATCAGTAATTCCTTAGCACTTCCTGTGTGTATTTTCATTGCTTGCATATGACACATATATACAGTATAAAATATGAAATTTATTAATATGGATATGTAGCAAAAGTGTGAAAGCATGTATTTCATATGAACCACAACAAGTGGTTCTAAATGCTAAGGTTCAATGTGGTCTGCAATAATTCCTCTTTTTAATTTGTATCGTAATTTGTTCTTTTTATTCTGGTGCTTCTAGAGTCATGATGCTGCTTTTCCTTTTCTGTAAGTGGTATAATTGACTATGCATAAACCTGGAACAACTTTTATTTGCAGATTTTTATATTATTCATAACTGCTCAGAACACATGTAGACTAAAGAAGTAGTGGCGATGGATAGGTATTATGATGAAATATGGTATATGACACTACCATACAAAACTATACTATTCTGTTGCATGACAACTTAATTTGTACTTTACATGTTTCCAACTCTAACTTACAAAGTCTGCTGTAGCGATTTTTGGAAAATCTGGTCATGTTATGGTTTACTCATTTTGGATATGATTCCAGCATGAAGCTTTCTCTGCAAGAAGTAAAACTTGTTTTAGCTGCTCATAAAATTTTCCCAAGAAGTGTTTATAAAAGCTAGTAAAAAAGAAAGTGCTCATTATTTTTGATAAGCAGTGAAGGACTGGAAATACATATTTCGATCACAAAGCCAAAGCTATTTGGAAGTAAAGAAGAGGGATATATATGAATTTTTAAACTGATAAGTGTTTCTTAAAAACATGAATTTTCACGAGTCATTCACTTTAGAGTTTAAAACTTCACCCTTCATTTTGCTATGGTTAAATGGAGGGAAAATAACTAAGCCTCAACAAATGTCAAATCCAGCTTTAAAATATTGGGATTTAAAGGAGGTATAATACCAATAAGTCTAAAACTATTAGGGTTTCCTAGTGAGAATATACAGGACTGTTTTATGTAGTTTTTGACAGAGGACTTAAATTAGCCCTGCAACATGGATGGTGTAACTTTTCCTGATGCCTGGGAAAGAAATGCTGTCAAGCTCTAAGTTGTGGTGATGGCACTTAGTTTGTATGAGTCTAATAAAAGGGCAGAGTGTATGCATGTTTCTCCGATTTTAGATTTTTTTTCTCTTAGTCAGAACTTTGAAGTCTTTTTAAAGCTTTGTTCTCTTCCTCTTTTCCAGGCTAATAAAAAGAATTATTATTACTACCACATTTGTGTCTCTTGGATTTGATTTTAGCTAATGCAAGCATTTTTACAACATGATCTTGGACAAAGGAGCAATTAGAATTAAGGAGCCTTATCCAACAATTACAGCACTTATTGCAATTATAATAGTAACTTAGTAAGTTGATGACTTACTGACTTACCCAAATGATACATTTTTATTTTGCTTTTAAAGTTAGCAAAAGCTTAATGTTAGAGTTTTGTAATGAGCCTGTGGTAACCAGATTTGTAGTCTGAAGCCTTCGTCTGCCACACTGTTAGCCATCAAAGGAGCCCTGTCCTACCAAGCTTTCTATTTTCACAACAGGATATCTGGTTTCTTTTATGAGGATACAGCTATGTTAATTTGGTTTAGTGGTTTGTTGGAGGTAAGCATGCTCTTCACAGCACAAACACCAAAATCCCCTTAAAGCAGTTCCTTGTTAATAGCTGGGGTCTGATTGGCAGTGTTGCATTGTAAAGTGTGATTTGGTTGGATAAATATGTTTAGTCTAGTAAGCACTTTAGTGATTGAGTGTCTGTTAATGGATAAAGGCGGATTATGGTGAAACCTCTACAGGCTGTCATTGAGCACTTAGAGTTGTGAGATGTCATGGGGGGGAATAGAAAACAAACCGGCACTGTGGAAAAACTCACCAACTATAACATTTTAAATATTTGGTGCTATTTCAGTATTTAGGTTTAAAATCATATTTCATTTGTGGAAAACAAAGCAGATTGGGCAGCTCATAGCCTTCTTGTCTGGCTTTAAAGCAAGCATACTTGTTACATGCATCTGGGTGTATTCAGGGAGAGATCTTGCTAAACACGTGATAGTCAAAAAGCCACCAGGTACCTGAAGGGTAAGTGCAGAGTACCTATAACTTTTCTTGGGAATGTACTGTAAATCTTTTTCAGGATAAAAATTCAGGAAAAAATTCAGTGCAATTTTATGCCACTTTATTAATCAGCATGCTTGCTTGCTGTTGTGCAAACCCTTTTTTCTTTTAATAGCATCATCACCAAAACAAAGATTTTTTGCAAAACCACCCTTCGTGCTTCTCCTTCTTCTAAACACATAGATGAAGATCTTTCTTTCCCTTACTTTTAAGAAAGGTAATATGATCCTCCATATAAACCACCAACAAATGTCACTTTTTTCCTCTACTCAGGTGTACACAGCTTTTTATTAGGTGCTAAATATCAGCTTACTTTAGGACTTGAAATGGCCTTGAGGCCAAGTGGCAGATTTTCAGGCACATAGGTAGAAACTCTCCACTTTTGGTGAGTTTTAAAACCTCTGTGTGTGTGTGTTCTTATTGATGGCCATGATATAATAATTAGTTAAGTTTTAGTCATACTACGGAAATACAGCATGTATTAGCAGGTGAAGTAGACACCCAGAATATTTTGGTGTGCATCTTAAATGCTCGGACAAATACAGCTTTCATATAAGTTTTTTTAAGTTGTTAAGAGGAAAAATTAAAACTTCTTTGGATTTTTTTTTTTTTTCGAGTCAGGAGGAAGGTCTGTTTTCAAGGAAAACCCTGGAACTCTTCCCTCTCTTCTCTTTTATTCTTTTCTTATCAAAGACATAGGCTGACCTGTGCCTTACAGTTGATAGTTACCATGTGTCAGTATTGGTTCAAGCCCACAAAACTTACAGAAACTCTAGTGAAACTTTTAGAGAGGAAAACTTCTTCCTGCTTAGTTTTGGGAAACTTCTTGCAGCTTCACTGTAAATCTACATGTTTCACATACTTTTTTCATGTGTTTAGAACTGCCTGCACAGGAAGGTTACCTTATGGTTAAGTCCAGATTAACTGGGCAGGTGGTGGCTTCACCATTAATTTTAGTCTTTGCTGTTAGGTGCTCTTCTACAGGATATAAGTCTCAGAAGTATTTAATGGGCTTGAGTGGAACCTAATGATTGAGTAGGTTCTTTCTATTATGTTACCCTAAAGAACAGGCTATATGGTCATAAAAGTTATTTCTGGACAAGTGGTATCTTGGAGATGAAATTCTTTGCTAGGATCCATGTAACCATTATAATAGAGACAAACAGATTTGTAGATTTAATCTTTTTCTGAGTTTCTTGTCACAATTCTACTTGCTTGAATGAGAGATCAGCATTCCAATTGTTAGTTTCATATAATATATTTGCTTCACATCACAGAAATCTTGCTCTTAGATATCAGTTGTTAGCAATAATATATAAAAAGGGAAGGAATTATTTATAAATTTATAAAGATATTATTTATTTATTTGATATACTGCTTTCGATTTAGATACTGTGTATAGGCCATTTGCAGAAAATATGCACTACCTAGCACTGGACCACTGGAAAATATGAAAAAAACACAGCCAAGGGAATGAACACAGAAAAAATTGTTACATTTTCCAAGCCCTTAGCATGTTTATATGTCTTCACCTTTACTCCTCCAAAGAAGAAAAAACAATGCAGGGCTTATAATAGATTTGAATATCTAAGCAACACTATGGAATACTGTTTCTTGTTCTAAAATGTGCTATCCTAAATAAAAACCCTGCTTCTAGAGAACTCTTCTCTGATTTTAAAAGTCAAGTAAAAGCTAAAATGAAATTCTGGAGATTCTTTGGAGAAGGGCTTACATTTGAAAAAAGGGCTCTGAAAGAAGCTGATTGATGGAGGACAAAACCAGAATGTTTGGTGAATCTGGGAAAGCATAAGATAAACTAATTTACTGGAGCAAGATTTGGGATTGATGAGGAGAAGGAAACCAGGGAAAGGACCAACAGTTTGAAAGTCGCATTGACAGTAAGACATAATTAATTATTAATAAAACAAAAAAAAATATTAAGAGACAATAAGCAGCAGGGAAGCAGAATATCATCAACTGGAAAGGAATAGAGCAGAAAAACAGGGGAAGAAAGGATGGACATAAGAGGAATAAGTTTTAAATAATGTAATATTGAAATTATGAACTAAGTTATAGATGTGGAAAATGCAGACAGACAAGAATGAGACCAGTTATAGCAGAGGGGTTATTTAAAGGGAAAAGGTAAAATCAAAAAAGATGAAGAAAAAAAAAGCTATCTGAAGGGAAAAAATATGAGCAAAAGATGTAGCAAGACAATGGGAAAATAAGCTGTGTAAAGATGTCCTGTGAGAGAAAGCAAACATTACGAAAGTATTGATACTAAAGGCAATCAAGTATTCTGCAGTAGATCTTTTTGTGTTTGCATAATGGAGCTCAGAAACAGATAGCAAATATGACTTAGGAAGCTTTATTTCTGTGCTGTGAACAAGTAATTCACTTTAGAAGTACATCTGAAAAGACAAAAATCAGAAATATTGGTCATAGTATAAATATTTGTTAAAGTTGTTAGTCTAATGAAAAGTATGCATGTGATCCATGAAACCAGGAGTTTTGAGGTCAGTATCTTAAAATGATGACAGTGACTTTAAGACTAATGTGCAGGTCTTTTTCTAGGACTTTGACATAGTTGCAGGCACTCAAACTGTCTTGAACCTCTTTTGCTAGTGCTTCCAGTTTTGCCATTGCATGTTTCATTATTTGTAAAAGTCATCATTTTGAAATTTAAATATTATTTCCTCCCCTAAGTTGCTGCATAGGGCTTACACAGTAAAGACAGGAAGAAAAACCAGACTGGTTAAACAGGGGAACCAGTAAAAATTGCGCATAAGAAAGTGCTCTAGGTGACTGAACTAATCAAACAAGAGAAAGCAGGCATTAAAGAGCAGATAAGGAAGTAATTTTAAGTGCTGTAATTTGAAGTAGTAGCATACCTAAATGGAAGGCAAAATTTTTGAACCTAAATGGTTCCTTAATATTAAATAAACGCATACATACACAAAATATATGCATAAATACCAAGAGGTGTTCTTAGTTGAATTAGTGGTTTTTTAGTTTTGGTCCACAACCTTGGCAATAGCTTTCATAACTTGCTCCAATGGCATATATTTTTTCTAATTTGGTTAACCTTAACCACAACACTGTACTTCTGCTCAAGAACTGCACATGAAATATGTTCAGCTTTTGCAGCCCTTTTTTCGCAAATACCCAGCAGGCATCCAAACACTTTCAAGCAATAAATAAGACCCCACAAACAAAAGCAAATTAAACCTTCCACTTCTATTCATAAAAATATATATGCAGCTTTATTTAACCAATCAGATGCCTGTTTGTGACACATGAAATAACTTGGTGGTCTTAGTCCAATTCCAACTGGACAGCTGTTTAGACCATAAAATTCCCCACCATAATTGGCTTTAACCAGCATCCTTGTCAGTTAAATAGTCAGGTTTTGTAGGGGCACAGAGACTGAACAGCCTTTTTCATAGCCTAGAGGTGGTTCTTCTAGATTAAGCATGTGGGTGGCCCACTGATAGTGGTAGAATAAAAAAAGAAAACAACAAACTTCGTATTGCTAGACTTCTTTGTAGTGTATCTTCTTTTTAGAGATCAGGACAGAATTCTACTTCATTCCTCATAAATGTTAAATTTAAAAAGTGCAATTTGTATTGATACGAAAGGTGTTTCGGAAACTATGATATAAATTGTCCTTTGGCAGCCAATTGCAAAATAGGTTAAAGAGACCAGAATTTCATTCTGTGTTTAAAGCAATATCTTTTTTTTTCTTAATAAATAAATGAATAAATAAATAAATAAATAAAATTTGAGCTTTAGAACCAGACTGGTTTATATATTAGTGGAAAGGGAAGTGCCACCTAGTTAAACCTGTATTCCCAAAGTTGTCCTGTCCTAACTAAATCATGGAATCGTAATAAACCTTTGCCAAATATTTGAATGAATGGTGAATTAGCCCCCCAAAATTTTAGAAAATCTAATCTCAAAACAGGAACAGATGAAGAAAAGTGTGCCTCACCCAGACTGTGAAATTATTTAGAAATATCATGCCTAATGCCAGCCCTGAATAAACTGCAACACTCTGCAACACTCTGCCTTGACTGACAGGACTATCATCCATAAGGTATCTTAGAAATATAAACTAATATAAACATGCACAGAAAATACCTTATAAAGCATCTGAGACAGTCCCAAACAACGTGAAATGAGAAGATAAAAATGTATAAATTGTTACAAAAATAGCACCAAATTCTCTAATTCCCTGTAGCATGTGCAGTACCTTGGCACCAAATATAACATACATCCTGCCTGAAATAGTAAAGATTTACACTCACTTTGCACTGGTGTAAATGCCTGTACAGGGTGAAGGGCAGTGGATGTCTTGGCCCATAATGTGGAATTGTTTAAGTGCTACAAGAGAAACATTACTGTAGTATTCATTCTTGAAAGTCTGCCTACTTTTTTCTTTCCCGGTGACTGCTTTTTAAAGAAACGTGCTCTCGTTTGCGTTTTGTATTCTGTCTTTTGTATGAACTCTTGACAAGCTGAGGGAAAAACGTAGGTTTCATAACATACTGTGGAAAAAAAGAGATGCGGGTTGGGGTTTCTTTATTAAAAGAAAAAACATGACAAAAACACTGTTAAGTCAAATGGGCACATGCTTTGTACAGCTCCCAAGGCCTATCTGAAGCATACAGTACAAAAACAAAGCCTGGCGAAGAGGAAGCAGCTGCAGGGTTGATATAGAGCCCGTTCTTATAAACAAAGAGCACCAACAAATCTGTTTGAGCACGAATATTAGATTTGCTAACTTTTGCTGTCTTTTGCTGACATCACCATGGGAGATAAATATATTACAAGGAGTAGAACAGCTTGTTGTTTGAGAGGTTGCCAGATGTGATAAGTGAATGGCAAAGTGGCAAATGAAGACAGGGTGCCCATCCTGACAGTCTGAGGCGTAGCTGAGAGTTGTGACTTGGTGAAGTGTTGCAGTGAACATAACTAGGCTGGAACAAGTGGATAAAAATGAACTATGAACCTCATTTTTTCTAATGGTGAAGAGCTAACAGCTGCTTCCATCTGGGAACTGTGTGAAAGTGCCTTACAGCTGTACAATAATAAACAGCTAAAAACTCTGCACGGACTACTGCTTCATTTACATTCTTTCCCAGTCTTTTCCCTCATTAAACTGTAATCTTGCTCCTAATTATATTTCATCAATCTATTGTTTATGGAACTCTAGATTAAATGGCAAACATATTGAAACAAAACTAAACTTATAATTAGTTGTCTTCCCCTCATCCCTCCTCCCTTTGTATTAGCAAGTGCATTATTATCAGTCCCCAGGGGTTTGGTGAGGCAATCAATTTACATGGTGCACTCTGGCAGAAGAGAATAAAAAAACATTTGTAGCTGCATAATATGATTTACCAGCTCTAGGGCTCCAGGGTCTACACTTCCATAAATATAAGTGACAAATTATCAATAAATCATTCCCTTGTCTACCATATTGCATAATGTTTATTGAAACCGAGTTCTAATAAATATAAAAGTCACCTTTTTTATCCAAAGCATAAGAAACAAAGATGACAGCAATTACAAACAGAAATGAAAAATGAGAAATAAGCCCCTTCACAAGCAACAAACCTTCTTTTCCCTAGCATCCTTAGCACTCCGGTGTTGTTGGCTTCTAAAAACTGCCTTGGATCAGACATGACCTTCAAATGATGACTTTGATTCTTTGATTATGGTAAGCATTGTTTTTCCAGTTTTGTTTGTTACCCATGCAATTTTTACATCTGGTTCCCACTCTCTGAAGAAATCAGTCTAGTGCACTTTCAAAACGTTGACCAGAAGCACCGTCAGAATTGGTAAAGTTCTTTCAAATAAACCCTATTGTAGATGAGCTCAGCACACCAGGACTTGTACTCTGACTGTGTTGGTTTGGTTCACTGCAAGAAGTCGTTTGAAAGGTGAAACAAAGGGGAAAACAGGATATTTGCAGATTAATTAATGTTTTCATTCTTCTTCTCTGTAAATTGAAAACCATAGCGCTAAAATTTTATACTCGGGAGGTTTTTCACTCCACTTTGTGACCACAAAAACTAGACCAAATATTGCTCTTGGATGTAAAAACCCTTATGAAAGACTCTTTCAAGAAAATTACTCATGAAAGATTTAGACTTTATTACGTTTCCCCTTCAAATTAAAAAAAAATATGTATACATTTAAATTTCTTGGAAAAGATTTTGGAGATATCTCACCTGTTACAGGTGCTGATTAAAACATAGGATTATCTACCCCACTGTTTTCAAGCAGGTCAGCATCTGGAAGTAATTTATACAGAGTAGTCATTAGACTTCTGTAACACTTTAAAAAGCCAACTTAAATCTTAATTGAAATTCCTTGTCCTTTTGTATTTTGTAAGCCAAACATCATATACTCAGGTTAAGCTTAACTAACATCTCCTTTTCAGAAAGATTACATTTTCCACTTCTGATCCTTTTTTCTTTTTCCACAAGAAGTCATAACTATATTTATATCATGAAAAAAGTAAATCTCTGCTAAAATACTTTATTCATCTTACTTAAATTTCTGTTCATTATATCCTGCTCTGCACTGCATGTAATCTGTATGTTCAGTAACACATTTTTGCTGATGTAGATAAATTCTTTTTAATCCAAAGGAGCTTGCCCATTTAGGACAGAAAAGGCTTTCTCCCTTGTAACTTTAGTGGAAGTTTTGTTTACCTGAGCATTGTAGGACTGGACATAGGAGTTTCCTTTCCAGATTAGGCTGTATTTACTGTACAGACTTTCTCCCACAACATGATTTTTATCAATCAATGTTATGGTTTGAGGACGACATAGGCCTGTGTAACAGTGTTGCTGTGTTTGTGGAGTACAAGGGGGTGGATATCTCTTTCTCAGAAGTTCTTGCAGAGTTTTAAGGAAACATTTCCTTTCCCATAGGTCTAAGGCCCTAGCTCATTGACCACAGGAATAATCTTACTGAACTCATTTGTTCTGTTCCCATATAGAAGTGCACATCAGAACCTACAAAATATTTGAAAGAAGGAATGCTCCTCACACTTGTAAAGCAATAAACAAAACTCTTTTGTTTTAGAAATGGTTCCTCCTCTGGCACTAAGGCAGAGTGATAAATACAGTGCTGGCAGCATTCAGCAGAGTGTTTATAGGCAGTGTGGCTGCTTGTTGCCCTGGCAATTTGTGGCTGCCAGGACAACAAAACCAGTCTAAAATCCTTACCAAATTACATGGGATCTAATTAGTTCAGCCACACTCCTTTTCCCATTTGATCCATCTCATTCAGATCCAGCATGTCCTCATCAAGCTCTGTTTGGGGAAAGGGAGGGCGTACCAAAGCAGCAGCAGCCCAGATCCATGGGAAGGAAGCAGCTGCAGAGCAGTCATGAGTTAGAGACTTGATGCCAGCTCAGTATCTCATATTTGGTGATGAGTGAGGAAGTGAAAGAAACTGAGACCACTGAGCCGACAGACTATTTCCATTCAGTGAAGCAGGATGTAATGAGAGATCTGAGAAATCTGGACTTTAAAATAAAGTCAAAATATAAACTGATGTGTATATCCTGATGTAAAGAATGACATCTGTGAGAGAGTCTGAGCAATCTGCATGAGGATATCAGAAGACTAACAGATGATTTTCATAGATTTGAATGCCAGAGCTATTGCTCAACATTCATACATTTCTGATTTCACATGATATACACTAATGAGGTCATAGCCTGGAACTAGGAGTAAAAAAAAAAAAAGTAAAACTCCAGATTGATCATAATTCCAAAAAAATCTCGCCAAAAATTAGTATTTCCATAGGGAAAAGCAGACTTGTCTGATCTGCTGTAAGAATATTGCAATAACTTGACGTAGATATTCTGCGCCTGCCTTTCAAGAAAAGCTCTGAAAAAAACATTGTTAAAATGTTAAAGTTAAAAAAAGAGAGAAAAAAAGTCTCTAAAATGGCCATCTTGCTGTAAGTGCAGGACCCCATAAAATATCTAGGCATTGGAGATTTCTGCAGGTGATTAAATGCAGTAAATAATAAAGGTGTTTTATTTTCATTCATGGGTACCACTTTTACATTTTCCTGATATTTTTCGTCTGTTATAAGGAGAATTGAACAATGTGCATTTCTGGTTTAAATAGCAAAGGTAAAATAAGAGCTCATACAAAATTCCCAAAGTCTTTACATGATTGGTTATGAATTGAAGAAAACTCATACCTGGCAAAGATCTAAGCTGATGTCTCTATTATTTATATTTTTCAGTCACCTGTAGTCTTTCACCAGATACTTTTGTTCTGGTCTTGGTTTTGGTTTATTTTTAATTTATTGCACTACATATAGCCCAGAAAGTTTCCAGTTTATCGTAACAGTGGTATTTTCTGATGCCGTTGTTCAATGGTCTAAGAGCTTTTACAGAAGTTGCCCTGTAAAAATCATCTAGTTAATTATAACATGTCGCTCTTTTTCTTTTACATGTTAACAGTAATAGTTGAATTGTTAATTTCAGAACCAAAAAGCAAAATCTATCAAAAGAAATACATTAAGACAACATAACAAATAATCCTCATCTTAAAGTCTAAAGCAACTTACAACTTTTAAAATAGTTTTCAGTCTTGCTACCTGATTGCTGGCTTATAGCCCATAAAAACATTGGATGCTTATTCTTGAAGTTCAGTAATTCATCAAGGAACTACGTGCAATTATTACATTTCTAACAATTACTTTTCTTGATTGTGCATGAATATCTGTTTCTCCTGTCAGAGCTAACAGCAGGGTATTGTTTATCAGTTAACTGATCATACTGATATGACACATCTATTTTAATACTGTCTGTATGTGTATTGATATCAAGTGCTAGCCAGCCAAGAAACAATTAGGGACCCTATAGTGTAAGCAACCCAGTCCCATCAACTTCACTGGAAGCCATTTGTGTCTGAATAAAAGGAGAGACTTTGGCCCTGAATTTATCAGATAACTGGAGTGTATTTTTAACTTTTTTCTATGGTGTCAGTAGACATAACATAGCAATCTGCATGGGTTCACATAAATCCAGCTAGAAATGAACATATTACTCTCTATACATCATTTTTTCCCATTTTTTGGCTAAAGAACTGTTTTGCAAAGACATTGTATAGCTGATAGAATCTAAAAAAAGGATTAAAAGTTAGTAGTATGCCAGGCAAGTCTATATGCACAAGTAGGCTCATCTTGCACACCAGGTTTGCCCATACATCATATCCAGGACAGCAGGAAGCTGAAGATCTGCGTATAGCTTATGGGCTTATCCACCACTCAGGGACATCACTAATAAGCTTTGATGAGGGGAAGGACTATTTGCTAATATAAGAGAGAAATTATACCCACTTCAAACTAGAGTAGGGACAATAAAATCAGTGAGACCTATCCCTGTGATAATCCATTGGAAGACCAGAAGTCGCAGTATCACATAATGTACAGTTAAGTTGATACGAATCACCCTCAAATGTACTTATAGAATCATAGACTCATAGAATAATTAATGTTGGAAAGAACCTTAAGATCATCTAGTTCCAACCCCCATGCAACGGGCAGGAACATGTCATACCATGTCACACAAGGCTCTGTCCAACCTGGCCTTGAACACCACCAGGGATCGAGCATTCACAACATCCTTGGGCAATCCATTCCAGTGCCTCACCACTTTCTCCTTATATCCAATCTAAATTTCCCCTGTTTAAGTCTGAACCTGTTACCCCTTGTCCTGTCACTACAGTCCCTAATGAAGAGTCCCTCCCCAGCATTCCTATAGGCCCCCTTCAGATACTGGAAGGCTGCTATGAGGTCTCCACACAGCCTTCTCTTCTCCAGGCTGAACAGCCCCAACTTTCTCACCCTATCTTCATACAGGAGGTGCTCCAGTCCCCTGATCATCCTCGTGGCCCTCCTCTGGACTTGTTCCAACAGTTCCATGCCCTTTTTGTGTTGAGGACACCAGAACTGCACACAATACTCCAAGTGAGGTCTCATGAGAGCAGAACAGAGGGGTGGGATCACTTCCTTTGACCTGCTGGTCACACTCCTTTTGATGCAGCTCAGGATACGGTTGGCTTTCTGGGCTGAGAGTGCACACTGACGGCTCATGTTCATTTTCTCATCAACCAGCACCCCCAAGTCCTTCTCTGCAGGGCTGCTCTGAATCTCTTCTCTGCCCAACCTGTAGCTGTGCCTGGGATTGCTCAGACCCAGGTGTAGGACCTTGCACTTGGCATGGTTAAGCTTCATAAGGTTGGCATCTGCCCACCTCACAAGCGTGTCAAGGTCCCTCTGGATGGCAGATTATCTTCTGTTTGAATGCAAAGTGAAAAAAAAAAAAAAATTATGTGCCCAACTTCAACTACCAATGGGAGAGTCTCCTGTTTATCACAATTTGAAAAAGTCCTAAATATTTACATGCTGATGCTAAAAGTGTAAGTTTGTAGGAGCAGGTGTCATGGTTTCCCCCTTTTGCCTGTTGGACTGCATTTAGTGAAAGGCTGCAAGAAAGGAACTGGAAACAATGTTCTCACAGTGGGATGCTTATTGCCAGGCAGTGGAAAAGCTTTGGCAACTTGACATTTTTTATTGGATTTTTCTTTTCAGATTAAATTTTTTTCTGTATTCATGTGCAGAATTTTTATTGGCCTCTTGTCTCCAGGGTAAGACCTAATATATCAGTGTATGCGTGTATATGAGTGTTCTCAATAATTGTTAATGAATATTTTCTTCTCTTAATATGTTCTTCATAAATTACTACAGTTTTCCATTGTAATTATTTAGTTAACTGTCTCCTTAAGAATACTATCCATTAGCCCATATTACATGCTTCTCTGGAGAGTAAGTAGATATATATATAAGAATAACATTTTTTTTATGAGTGACCAGGCAGTTGCAGTTTTGTTAGAAAACACGTTTTTAATCAAATCTCCCTAGAATATAGATGTTTCATCCATGAGGGCAATATTTCAAAAAACTCAAGCACTCCTTTTTAGCTCCCAAGATGTTTAACATGATTTTTCCTGTGTTCACATAGCCCAAGTTTCAAGAAAATAAGATGCCTTTCAGAACACTTTATTCCTTACTTCTTCCGTATTTCACGAAATTATCTACTTAAATATTTTTCTTAGATTCATAATACATTTTTTCCTCTTCCTTATCCTACTGTAGCCTCTGCAGTGAATATAGGCTGTGAAAGAATAAAACACTCATTAATTTTAAAGAATAACAAAAATATCCAGTAACTCCTGTTTAAATTGCTCCAGAAAATTGATTTTACATTGTTGTATGCTGTCATTTCAGGCAATAACAGTTATCTTAAAATAATTCTGTTGTCCCAGAACTCTTGAAAATACAGGATTCAAACCCATGATTAAATTGTTGCATCTTAAAGAAATTAACCATATCACAGACGCTACATGGGTATATTCACTTCAACTGTGGCAAATACTGAGTAATCCTAGTCCTTGTAGTCCTACTGTGTCAACTGTTCTTCTAAAATAATTCCGTATCACCTTCAAACTGTCATACCTGTACTGGCCATTCTTCCTGACCATTTTAGCGGTACAGGGATTGATACAAAGCCCTGAGGGAGAATACACCCAGCATTCCTCTAAGGAAAAACTGACCACTTACTCATACCCTTTGTTTCTTATCATTTAAGCAGTTGTCACTCAGTTGTCACTACATGACAAGCCCTTATTCTGTAAGGGCACAGCTTCTGTAAGAACATCTTGCAAAGGAGACTGAAAGTCCAGCTACATCATATCAGATGGATTTATCCTTATTCACTTGATAAATCATTCTTTCACAGAACGTTATCAGGTTTGCAAGTCACACCTAAGTTTCTGTGAAACTTAAAGACTCTTCCCCAAGGATCACATCTAGTTATCATATTCTAATATGTTCTCTATCAATTTCTCTAGGTTTACATAAAGACAGTGTAGAAATAAAATTTGAGATTAATAACTGATGGGATATCAAAGATTTCTGTCATAATCTCTTAGTATCGAAGAAAACTTAAGTGATACTTAACACATCTCAATTAGCAGTACAGGATTTTCCAATCCAAATACCTTTGGCACTCCTGGAAATATCATTTAAACCCTGAATTTTTTTCCTTCTTAATTTATCAGGGCAGAACAAATTTCTTCTACTCTTGTTTCTGTTGGAAATAGCTCTTCAGACTCTTCTTTATTAAAGCATGATTTGAGTGTATCGTCTCTTCTGTAATGAATACCATTGCAAGGAATTCAGTGTGCTTTTTGCAGTGGTCTGGGTTTTCCCTGACAGGTCCTTTTATATCAAGATGATCTAACATTCCCAACTTCTCTTTGAAGAGCTTTTTTCTTTTGATGCACTGGAAAGAGATTTTATTATTAACATTTATTCTTTGAGCCAGTTGCTCAACAATTTTTGGCCTGCCTAAATGTGGTTTTACATTTAAGACTGTGGTTTTACTTTAAAGAACTAATAAGCCAATAATGCACATGAAGATTTTGTACACTCTTCTGATACATATTCTGTATCAGATTTTTTTTTTTTTTTTATCACTTAAGCATGAATTGATCCAATAAAAAAATGGTGGAAGTGTTAAGAAGTTTGTTTGTCTAGTACCTCTCTCAAAAGTGTTAAAATTACAGAAACATAAGTATTTTGCTACCTTATTCAAAAAAGGCTAAAGACACGGGAGCTGCAGCTTTCAGAACTCACTCAGCAGTATGGTTTAGGCCTTTGGTATGCAGGCACTCTGCTTTGTGAATGAAGCTGCTCAAGGACTTAAATTATATATCTGACCTCAGCCTTCCCCAGCTACCCTACTAGTTGTGCTTTAAGAAGCTGCGCATAAATTCAACTTGTGTGTTGCTGTCTATTTTCTTTTACTTCCCCAGGCAAGACTTTTAGATAGTTCAGTACATCAAACAGGATTCTGAATTCTGCTTCAAAACTCTTTAAACCCCATTATTTTAGGTGCTTTTTTCTTTTACTAGGTCATTTAATGATGCCACATCTTCTTCCAAAGCAAAAAATTTGGTGAATATATTTTTTGTACTAACATTCTGGTA
Organism: Pezoporus occidentalis; assembly: GCF_034315485.1. Lineage (NCBI taxonomy): Eukaryota > Metazoa > Chordata > Aves > Psittaciformes > Psittacidae > Pezoporus > Pezoporus occidentalis. The sequence continues at coordinate 6,600,650 of NW_026912778.1, read as the reverse complement.
AATTTTTTCATAGTGTAAGCGGCGAGGAGAAGCAGACAGGCCAACCCAATATGGGTGATAAGCAACTTCTACTTTATTTGTGACGCAGTTCACACATATATATAGGAGTGGTATTCAGCCACTCCTCCTTGGCACAACAGTATTGGTTAGCCCCCACAGCTTCCTCCACATTCTCCTCCCAGGTCCAGTTTCCGGTTACCTGTGGGGGCCACCCCCTGCCTTGCTTGCACAGTCCTCCAGGGCTCTATGGTCCTGCTCTTAGAGTCATTCTGCAACATCATAGATTATTTTATATACTATGAAAATAAAGATTAAGCTATACAGCAATTTATTTATTTATGTTTGCTTCATTATATAAAGAAGCAGAACATTACATGTAACACCAGCTCTATTAAGCTCAACAGAACTTGAATCTAAATTCAGACTTTGCCTCCATCTTTTGTGTATCTTGTATCCTCTAAAGTTCATGTCATAAAGTCGCATGCAAAGTAGTTTTTGTATTTTAATCACCAACAAGTATGTTTATTTTTTTTTCCTTGATTTTAATTTATACAAACTAAATTTGTTCTAAATCTATTTTGGTTTGGGGTGGTTTTATTTGCAGAAGTGTTTTTTATGTGATATCTTTTAACTGTTTTCTCTCGTGTTGGAGCAAGAGACATTTCACATTAAGAAAGAGCATCTGATGCACTGTTTGTACAAGGATTTAAAAATACTTTAGAAGAGCTGGACAGAATCCACTAGCTGCACAGATGTTTTCAGCTTTAATTGGTGGCACTGGTTGTTGAGGGAAGCACATATCAGAAATTTAGGCTATTTGGAATAAAGAAGAGGTGTTCATTTGCATAAGTAGAGGGAATTTGCTGGGAAAAAAAAAAAAAAAGCCAAAGTCCTATATTTTCAACAGCACTGTCTCAAAGCACAGCAGACATATATTACTTCAGTGTTAGGTATATTTTGCACTCTAATCCCCTTACTACCACTCCTGACATCAATACAAGTCCACTTCAGTTTTCTAACCAAATCATGACAATGATATTTAATAACTTCCAGATATTAAGTGGGTTGAACACATTTCCTGAGCTCTTTTGAGCTGCAACATGCTGTGCAAATGAAGAATGGTTTTGCAACTAGAGGTAGCATGGCAAAGAAGCATACTCTATGCTCTTAGTTTTATACATAATTATCACCATTTCCCAGTCCTTCAGCTTTTATCAATAGAGATGATATTTTACAGAACATTAGCCACAGATAATTTGAAGGTATAAATATAGGTACATTAAACCTATTACATAGATACCTAATGTACAAATGTATAGTCTCCTCTAAGACTCAGCCACAGAACCCAGCTTCTCTAGCCTACCCTTGAATGAAGCAGCCACATACAGAAGATGTTTCTAAACTCTGTCAGCATCTGCTATACCATTGCACAGCAAGAGATCGATGGTACCCACTTTACCAGGAGACCTTTAGAATTAGGCTTTCTTTCCTCTGAATTTTGTTTTTGTTTGTTTTTTTCCCAAACAGTTTCCCCCACTGAAAATCTTAAAATGCAATGTTTAATCTTTCCAAAAGCAGAAACCAAACATTTCCTACTTTTAAAATGTGGTGCTTTTTGAAACTTGCAATAAGGAAGATGAGGAGAGAAACTGAATCACAAGGCTTCAATATTTGGGGTTAGCAGCATCATGTAGGATTTTATCTTTTATTAACTGAAATTCATTACAAATATTCTATCAGTTTTTACTGGGACAAGTCTATTGTCAGGGTGAGAGACTCATTTTTTATTGCACCTGCCATTGTAGAGGCAGCCCAAGTAAAACAATATATTTGATATCTGATGTTGCTAAACCCACAAATCTTTCTTAACTTTGGCATCAACCAAAGGAATTGCTCACTACCACTGCTTTCCCTCCCATGTATACTTTTTCAGTTTTACCAAATGTTTAGCTTGCTTTTTTTCCCCCAGGTTGAGGGCTTACTTCCCTTGCCATAGTTTTTAACCTCTCTGGTCCTTTGTATTTTTTCTGGATTTATTTTTGTCAAGATCTTTCAGTGCACCATCGTCAGCAAATCTCTCTAATATGATCTTTATTTCATTTTCCAAACCACTAGGATGTTAATTAAAAACAGCTCTTACACTGGTCCTTCCACTGGCTTGGACAGTTAGATATTTTGCTGTTTATCATTATCCTGTTTTTTAATCTCTGTGGCTCCATTTACATAAAATGTTGAATTATATTTTCAAATTATGGTTCATGAGACTTTACTAAGTGCTTGAGCTAAGACAATGTAAGTTAAGCTACTGTATCCCATTCTTCATTAATTTTTAAATTCTCCTAAAGAGCATAAAAATGTATTGGCAGCATTTCTGTTTATTCACCTAATATTGCATATTCCACATGGCTCTAGGAATAATTTCTTTTTTTTTTTCTTTTCCCATCACATCTTAAAACTAAAAAAAAAAAAAAAGAATTAACAATCTTCATATCACATTGGGATGAGTATTTTATCCTCTTTTATGCCTGAGGAGACATTTGCTGAGTTGCCTGAAGACATATGCCAAGACTGTGACATAAAAGACAGCAGGATTCAGAGACCCCATCACTCCTGTTGTAATACAGTAGTAGATATTTGTCTGCAATGATACAAATATCACTGTTTGTATCCTTGTTTTTTTCCATATTTTCCATTGTTGAATTGTTTAACTTGGATTGGGGATTAATTGCCAAGTTTTCATCTCCTTTTACAATTAATCAATCATTTTCCATTTTTATATGGATAATATATACCTTTTCATATTATTGCTTTGCCATGAGAAATATCTATTCATCAATATTATCTTCACATACATTTGTGAAAACCTACTATTATGCTAAAATAGAATTTTGAAAGTTTTGGATGAGATACACAAATCTGTAGTTGAAAGCACCATCTAACCATTGATGGTTAAGGAGAAAAGTTTTGTCTTGAGTAGACTTTCTGTGGTTTTGATGATTTTTTTGTACATTTTTAAGAATTTTTGCATCTAAAATTTGTTATTCTGTTGAGGATACATTAATTTCAGAGAGAACGGTTTAATTCCGAAGTCAAGTAATGTCTACCAAGACACAACACATGAATGAGAAAGGAATGTGAGTTTTTCTACTCACCATTTTATTGCAAAGGTCTGAGTGTCCAACTGTCAGATCACAAACAAAACTGAAAAAAAAAAAAAGTCTGGCTGAGATGCATGCACCTATAAAACAAGTATGTATTTTGTGGCTGATAAATCAAGTTCAGTCAATATTGCAAGGAGTCAACAGGCTATAACCTTCATCCCATACAAGTTCCATTTTAAGAACAGCCCCTAATGGATACTGTGAGATTGAAGTACCAGTGTTTATACTGGATGCACTCTGCAGGCTGTGGCAAAAGTTGGAAGAGGAGGAGGAAGAGACAGGTGCCTGTCTCACAGGGAGTATGGCCCAAGCACAAGGAGAAGAATGAGTATTGAAGCTTAGGGAAAATATTTTGCAGAACAGGAGAAATTCCTAAGTCTTCACTTGCAGATGTCTCCTTATCTTAGGACAGATTCAAACAAAGGACTTAAAGAGGAATGGAGGAATTCAAAGAGAAGTGTTCAATACTGGCTTTCCAGAATTTGCACAGGATAGCTCTGCTTTTTACAGCTGTTTGCTTTCATCTTCCTTTCAGATGGACTGTGATGTGAATACATCTTTCCCAACAGTACTTCTGTTTGGGTTTGTGGTTTTTTCCCCTCATGCAGTTGTTCTCATAGCAGAAGCTGTGAAAAGAGGTCGATACCTTGCAGGCATTAAAATCTGTGTTTGCCAGTGACCTGTTTGCACCAGCACTGCATCCACTCTTTGCACTGCTGTCAGCAGAGGTGGACAGGGTGTTGCTTTAACTACAATTTCAATTGTTGACCTGGAATATTATAGGGTAAAACTGTGTGTCTGTCTTGTGAAAGAAAAGAGTGTTTTGCAGAAAATAAACTTCATTAACATTAGCAGGTATTTTGTTACCTATAGTTCTAATGCACTTTATTGAATTATTTAGGATTTTTACAGCTTTTGAAGATATAGAATGTATTTCTTCAAATAACTTAAAAATCTGTCTAGTGAAACACATTGCATTATATTCTTTAGAAGTTATCCAGAGCAGCAATTTTTATGTGGCTAAGTTTGCCATAGTATGTACTCAACATATTTTGATAACAGGAAAAACCCAGACAATGCGGTTTTTTTTATCAGTAATGAGATTATCTAAACAGAAAAGTGCAAAATATGAAAGATTATGAGAATCTGTCAGAAGTAGAAACTGGGGCAGTAACTCTGCTCCAAATTTATTGACATAGTGGTCTTAAACAAGTGGTTTTAAACACACTTTTGTATTCCAGTATGGTAGTAGGCAAACAGCGCAGATGATCCCCTTCTCCCAGGGAGGAGATGAACCAGAAGCTTGCCTTTCCAGTTCCAACCAACACTGCCTGATTTTGACTTACCAGAGTTGGACCAGAGATGAATCCGTAAGGTCACATACAGGCAACTGTCAATTAGAAATAAATTTGACATCAGGGACTGATGAACTGGTGCACAAAAGAAACATCTCCCTCTCTTTGCTTTAGATTTAAAGGCGTGGAAATTTTTGTTCATAAGTAATTGTCTGGGACTCAAAAAGGTAAACATTAGCTGGACTGTGAATGACTAAGAAAAACAGTACTCAAAATATATTAAAAATATATTAAAAGAGCAAGAAAAATACAATGCATTTCAAAGTGACTGCCCAAATCCTTTATTCCTTTATATGTAATATATTTTTTCCTCTAGTAACCTGAAAGGTGTGTATTTGCCTTCTAAGGAGAAAAGTCATCATGAACAAGAAGCCAAGACTAGGGAAAAAATAAGATATATTTTTTTATATGAGGCCATAAAGATGACTTTCAAGCGTTGTACTCTAAATCAGAGATTATGTTAAATAAGTCAGAAATTAACATGAACAAGTATTTTGCACATTAACTTTAATGGTTGTCCTTGGCTATCTCCAGACATCCCTGCAGCATCTTCATTTCAGTCAAGAGGTCTCTCTATCAATAAGCTCTTCAAGAGGCGATTAGGAAAAATATCTTGACAGCAAGTACTTTGGAATATGCTGACAAGTAAAGAAAAAAACCCTTGTTCACTTATGCTAAAATTGACAGTAGCATAGATAGCTCTCATGGTACTCACTTTCAGCATTGACTTTCTGCCACACACACCATTATGGTGCTATGATTTTACTTGAAAAGTGACCAGTGAGCGAAACCAAAATGAGAATCTCTGCGGAGAGTGCCTTGGATATTCATTGAGGACTCCTAACCCTGTACTATATTTTTATTTTCTAATGTAACAATCCTTTGTGCTTTCTGCTCCCACTTGCCAGCACACATGCATACATACCTATATCTTCGTAGTATGGCAGTAAAATCAAGCATTGCCAAATGTTCACTTTTTCACTAGTGGACTGCTGTAGAAGCTAATGGCAATTTAATTTTCAAAATTCTGTGTGGTATCTTGGTTTATTTCAAGTTTTGATGTACACCTAACCCTGGATTTAAATAAACCTACAATTTAAACTGCTTGTCAGTTCTTGGGTTTTGTATATGTGTGTGTCTTTATGTAAAAGATGCTATATGAGAAAAAAGATCTTGCGTAGTCATAGAAAGTGACTATCTCTAGATATAGGACTCTTTAGGAAATCGTTTTATGTGGTATAATTAGGATAGATTAGTAAGAAATGCTTTCATCTTAGTTTTTTGCCTATGTTGCATTTTAAAATAATTAAGAATCCAGATTGTTTCTGTTTTTCACCTTCGTTTACTGGCACCCAGCAAAGAGGCCTACACTTTGATTTTAATCATGGCCAGACAGTATAAGACCTTGGTCTTAAAGGCAAGCGGAGCAACAAGTAGAAACCCTGCTGTGTAATTTCAAAGCAATGTACTTCATGCTGCTAACCCTACAGTATGATTTCTGTTCTGCCAATGGCTCCAATAGCACACAACTTCCAATTTGCACCTCTTGCATAAATCCACATTATGCCAATAGGTTTAGAAGAAAACCACAAGCTGCCCAGTTCAGCAGTCAGAGGTCTGTTAACAGATCTTTAACTATGATCTATTGTGTAGGAAAGTCTGAAATTATGGATGCAGAGTTTCACTTTATAGAGCTCTCACTTGTGCTATGCAGGTTTTCTTGACATAATTATAAGTGTTTATTTTGGCTTTTAACAAGTTTAATCACATTATTTAGCATGTTCTGATTTTGTCACTGAGGCTGCCATTACTCTTGCACACAAGTTTTACTTAATTGGCGGCGGGAGGAGAAAATGGAGTTTAAAGCAACTAATTGCACTCAACCTCACAGATGCCATGATGTAGCTCTTTTAATTAAAACTGTTTACAGGATAGTTTACAAATATAAAAGCACTATCTCTTGCAAGTACCTAATACAGCATCCTGCCTTCAGTTTTGCCCCCATTTTAAGTGGCTAAATATTCTGGAAGTTCAACTAAAGGATATCTGCAAAAAGTATTTCAAAGCACAGAAGACGGAGATTGGGAATATAAAAGTACAGAGTTCAGTAAGGCACTTCACTTACTTATCTGAATTCCAATTTATAAATAACCTTGGCTGGCTGTAGAAGGTAATTCAGTCTGTTAATTTCAGGCCACCATTTAAGTATCATGCTGTGCCAAATTGCATTTGATGGTTTTATAATGGCATGAGTACAATATACTAAAATGAGATCTATAAAGCTATCCCCTAGTGGGAATTTCAACCCAGGTCTCCAGTGGTAAAAATTACATTGATATCTTATAGTCCTTTGCATTGCATCTCAGGTATGCGTGACTGTTCCATGTTACACAAAAAATATATTTTGCATTGCAAATTAAAGTGCTTACAGTTCCTAATTTAAATGGTTTTGTTATTTTTAACTAATGCTTTGGTTTTTTTTTTTTAATCACAGGGTATGCTGCTTGACACACTTCATCACACTTTAAATCTCTGAAGTATGGTACTATAACTCTCTATCAAAAGTGATAGAACAAGTAGCACTTGATGGATGATAGTAGTTTCCCCAAAAGGAGTGTTATTTCTTGATCTTTGGCATGAAATAACATAGGTATATCACAGAAAGGTAAATGCTTGCATCAGGATATTGTCTCACAAAAGACTTCTTTGGTCACAGTGGCATTTTCCAGTGAGCAAGACATCTTCACCCCTCCTCCAGTGACCCAACAAAGTTGAATGCCTTTTGGAAGGTTAAGCTCTGTACGCAGAGGTCATGGGACTGGGCTGAAGCTGGAGGGTCTGTTTATTTTCTACATGTGTTGAACTATGTTGTTCTCTGGGTGTGAACATAGCTTTCTAACCTTCATAAATGATCCCAAGGAAAAGATCTTGCTGGGTTTGTCACTGAGCCATTCCCAAAATCCAAATCTTTCCAGATGGTGCACAGCAGCCAGAGAGAATACTTATTTAAACACTGAATTGTATTTTAAACTCCAGTAGCCAGTAACAACTGGAATAATGGCGCAATTACTCAGATTCTTTTCCAAACATATTTGGGGGAAAAAAACACCACGGCTGTATCCCTCTAGCATCTAGTGAGCACAGCAGTCCCGTAAAGAACTTCTTCTCTTAGCCTGCTATAATGCCCTGAATTATACCATGCAAACCACCAAGTAAAGCACTAAGTTTTAAAGAACTTTCTGGATCATGTCATGACTCCTACATATTGAAACAGTCACATTGTGCCAAACTGCTTGAAAGAAGAGAGATTCATGGAATACTGCTTTTTGTTAAAATTGTAGCTATACAGATTCAACTATTTCTGAGTCCATGAAGGTTAAAATTATCTGCAGGTTTAAGTAGCAGATAATGTAAGTGAATATCGTCACTTACAGGAGGTAAGGGATGAAGTATCCATATCAGATAAATACTCTTACCGAGTTTCTCCTTTAGACAATTTTGAGGACCTTGGCGGTATCCTATTTTTATCTCCTTACAGCTCCAAGCCTCATTTCTATATCCAGTGTGTGGTTTAAAATTCTTTTCTTTTTTTTTAATTCATCTTAAAATCTTTCACTAAGGCAGGTGGCTCTAGATAAATAATGAATATTTGCACTAGGTTAGTGCACCAGGTTAGTGTGAAGCTTGTAATTTTTGCTAAAAAGCTCTAAAATTATCCTATGTCATAGTCATTAACTTCAGCAGTGATTTGTTTGGGATTTTTTTTTACTTACTTCCCTAGGGAGGAATCTTCATATACATATGACATCAGAATGAACATGATGTGACTGAGATTCGACTGAGTATCTTTGGTTTTCAGGTCAGAAAATGTCTTCAGGAAGAGTGTACATACTCTCCCACAACTCTGACAGGACAATATGTCTATCCTTTCTACTAGTCATAATATTTACAATGTATTATTAATAATGAATTTCATAATAATCCTGTTGCTGACCAGACAGTGAACTTCAATAACTCATCCAATGCATATTTTAATAGTTGAGGGAAAATGAGACATTATGACATAATGGGCAGCTACATAATATTTTGTCCTATTTTTTAATGTTGGATTTTGGATAGCACTGCATGTATTTCATTGTGGAGCTTGTCACACTCTTGTTTTGTTCATGGCAGTAGAGTCTAATTTTTTTGTACAAATTAAAATATGCCATTAGAAGTCCAATTTACTAAATAAAAAAAAGAACTACATTCAAATCTAGTTATTAAGATAATCTTTCATGATAAGAGATTACACTTATGAAAATTAATTTAATACATATTTATTAAGCAACCTCAAAAAAAAAAAAATCACAATTTTTATTGTGATTTTTCTTTTCTTTTCTGAGATGCACACTTAAGAAAACCACTTTGGAACAAGTGAAAGAGTTTCAGTATAAAACAACAAAATATTTTTGTACAATTTTTGTGTGTCTTACAAAACAAATGGCAATATTAACCTGTTTTCTGGTAAGTATCAATGTCAAGTCTAACAGCTGATACAGTTCTATTAGAGGTTGGAAAAAGACACATAAATTATGCTGACATTTCTGGTGGAAGACTGTTTCCCAGAAGGACATGAAAGACCGTAGACATTATAATGATGATGCCAATTTTTAAATAAGATGTCAGACTGGTGTTCAGAATTCATTTCCAGTTATTTGGGACTCCCTCGACATTTGGCACTTTCCTAAGAGGAAAGGCATTCATCATACCAACTCTGCTAAGTCCAGAAATCTCATTTGAAAATTTCAGTTGCTTGTCTTGTTGTGAACTGTTGTCTTTAACAATAATTTACTTACAGGGGTGACTGAAGCAATTATTTTTTATAACTCACTTGTCACTGGAATTGCTTCATGTAATTAAGATAGTATCCTTTGGAGCAGAACTGGAACCTAAAATAAATGGAAAGAGTTAATTTCATTTCTCTATTGGTGTATTTGAAGATGCAAGTTTCCTCATTATATTTGGACACCTCTGCGTTCCCTAGTTTTGGTCCAAAGGAAAAATCTTTAAAATTCCATCATCATAAATCCATAGAAATACGCACATTTTTATATATTCTGAAAAAACATATGTGCATGAGTTTCAGCAGTTGAGTGCACATAGCCTGCTACTAGAAAATTGGTATTATATCCCAACAACCTCTTGCAGCACACCTGGATCACTAAGTCAAAGCAATGAGCAGGGATGTCAATCATATGTGTTAGAACGCTGACATAAAAGTGAGACATCCATCAAGCCAGAAGCAGGCCATGGGTCAGAATACTCACCAGTTACATATCTTTTTTTAAAACTAGCAGCAGTCTGCGGTTTTTAAGACCTATGCAGGCAGATTTGGCAGTACACTTGTGCACTACCTGAATGAGGAGAAACGTCATGGCTTATGAAGCCTTTGGGAAGACATTTGAATACCATGAGCATGAGAGTGTTTTTTCTGGTCTACCTATCTGTTTTACAGAGAAGGAACAGAAAAACTTCTGCTGCCATTTCTACAAGTCCTGTGAGATACTCTAAGCTCTGGGTAAGTGAAATTTAATGCAGAACTGACTTTAAAATAAGAAATAGGGATTTTTCCAGCAAACCAAACTATTTTACTTCAAATGAAATCTACCCAAAAAGGTATTTAATTTTGATTTTGCAAGTAGGAATGTTTCTAATGGCACTTTAGATTTCCTTTGGAAAAACTTCCATTTTGCTGAAGTCCTTTTTCTGTCTAATTATTCTGACAACAATCTCCCAAACAGCTTTTACCATAGAAATATATATTTTACAGATATTTCTGTAATGAAGAAAAATAGTGTGAAAAAAAAAATAAACCTGCAGAAAAAGAAGAAAACAATATAGACAATGGTATGCTTTTCCACTGATTATATTACTTAGACTGAATAACTGCCTTTATTGGAATGCAAATGTTTACCTTTCTGATTTTGTATTTGCAGCATGGGTAAAAGAACACTGTGTAAGTATCAGGAAAAGCTTCACTCGATAATATTTGACACATCTATTTTAAAAAGTCATAACTGAGAAAGTAATTTCATTCACTAGAAGTTATCAAAATTTTCTTCCTCTTGACAACCCCTCATATTTCTGATTGCTCTGTTTTATAAAAACAATGTGCAAACTTAACATTTTAAACTTAGAAAACAAAAAATCCTGAATTTCATATCTCATATACATGGTGTAAGAGCTGTGATGTTTTGGTGCAGGAAAAACCTAAAGTCTTCGCATTGTATAAAGCATAGTTTATCTCCACCAGCATCATAATCTGGAGTGCAGTTAATGCTTAATTAATTTAACCATTTAAAATGTTATAGACAGAAGTATTCAAGAGCTTGTGGCTGGATGAACTGCTTCTCTTCACATTATTTGTGAGAGTTCTACACTGAAGTTGCATTTGCAGTGTAAGTTTAATAACTTATTCCAAATTATGACTGAAAGTAGTAACATTGCTATCAGTAGCAAAAAAAAAAGCACAGGAAAAAAAAACAGCAGGATTAAAGTAGGATTAAAAGTAATGTCTATACTACAGCTATAATCTGAACATCACAGACTTTGGGGAGGCTGTTTAATTATCACTGGATATATAAATTTTTTTAGTGATTTTGTTTTTCCACAAAAGCACAGGGTATGTGAAACATGCCAAAAGGGCACCTTGACCCCTTTAAGTTCTGCTATTAACCTAATAAGGATCTTGTCCTGGACAGCTGATGATTGCATAGTATAATTATAGAAACAGGGATAATTGCAATACACATAGGCAATAGGGAATCTGCTACTCAACAATAAGAGCCTGAGCACTATGATCCTGCTAACGGCAGCTCTTAATTTACTTCAAAGAGGCTTAAAACCGAACAGCAGCTTTTAGGATAAACCTTTCAACAAGCACAAATTTGGACAGGTGAGATGATCCAATGCTTTTGACAACCAACTAATTTTGCCTTCCCATATCCCTTTCTGCTCTGATATTTCGACTTAACTTCTACCCCAAGTAAAGATTATATTCCAATTTTAACAGGCACACAAAATGCAAAAAGTCTTAATGTTATGATTGGAACTAAATGCTGTATGAACAAATACGTATGAATAAGTTAAATATTCATGATCTTGAAAGAGCTTTATCCACTCTTTTGGGGCTGTATAACACATAATTCTAATAGTCGTCCACATTTGTTTTGTTTTGGAAAAACTGGGCCAAAAAAGAAAATACTGGGTTTTGCCCAAGGTTTCAAAATGGAAGAGAAGTGGTTATTCCTTCACTTAGAACGCTATTTGATCAGAATTAAGTTTAAGAATGCACAAGTGTGTGTAAGATAGCAAAGCACACAACAAGAGAGTGTGACACAGTCTTCATTAGCAACTAATGTCCCCTGATAGGAGCTGGTGCTGAGGACGCAACATGTACAGTACATGTCACTCTAGCTCATGTTAGCCTGATCCTAGGGACAAATCCCTGCTAGCTGCTGAAGATCAGTTATGGGCACTCGTAGGACACATCTGTTGGTTTCCAGTTTCAGGATCTAGTTCTGTGCATTCTCAGACCATTTCATGCTGTGAACTGAAGCCCTGTTGAGTAGAGATAAATCTGCTTCAAAAGTGCACTCCTGATGCAAACTAGGTGACAGGCACTTTTGAATAACATGCCAAAGTTGTTCAATCCTTTTAAAAGTTCGGAAAACATAACTATCCAAGACTTTTGAGTGGTCTTGCAAATGTTATCTTTGTCAATTATATGAATTTACCAATGAATAACTTCTCTGTATAGGAATAATGAATTTGCCTCAATAACGTTTTAAATGATTTTTTACTATGTGTGTTCAATATTCAGTTTTCCATGCAGTTCTGTGTTTCCATAGAGATACTTGCATTTGGAAGAAAAGCCTGCCAGGAGTTAACCTGATTAATAGTATTAAAATTATTACAACTGAGAAGCTTAAGTGTGTTTTGCTGGTGAAAGCAACTCTTTATCGCACCTGGATGTCGAATAAATGGGAGAGACTCTGGCACATGTTCAGGCAGTCTGAGATACAACTCTGAGAGGCAGCCAGCCCTGAGGAAAAGCCTAAAGATGAATTTAGTTTAAGTCACCATGAGCCTTGTCAGTAAGTCTCCAAGTCAGAGCAAATTGGGAAGATCATTGAGGAACCCTTAAGGAACCTAAGCCTGCAAAGGACTGTCCCTCATTTCAGCAGGTCCTCCTCCCATCCAGCACATAGCAAAACATTCAGCAACACAAAAGCAGAGAGGCAAAAAGATGGAGCAGAGAGATCAAATATAATGAAGACCTGGTGCACAACCGACTGACTGCTTCTTCAGGTTTTTGCTCTAAGTAGTGCTGAACATTGAGGAGAGAGCAGAACATCTGAATGGGAAAGAGGGCATGAAAGTAGAATTAAATAGATATTAGATGGACAAAAAATCTCGGGGATATCAAGTGCTGGAAACTTCATTTATCCGGAAGGGGAATACCAGAGAAAAATATTTTGGTGAGGGAATATATTACAATAATATTTTGTGAGTACTAGTCATGAATAAATTGCGACTTTCTGCTAAGTGTTTTGTAGCAGAAAAAGGTTACTATCCAATCAGGGTTAGTAGGAGCAAAAGCTAAATAATTTTAAGATCAAGCCTCATTAACTCATGCAAAAAATACATGGTATGATTACATGTGATAACAGAGGCTGATTTTAAAACACAGAAAATTTAGGCCAGTATTTCCATATTCCTAAACCCAGTGAACTATTAAACCTGTCTTGATTTCCTTTAGAAGTAGCAGACCAGAACTTGTCTCAATCAAAACCAGAAGTCTAAACAAGTGAATTTAGTCCTGTAGTTATGCTGTGTCTCTAGATAAAAAATTCTTATTTTTTTATTTTAAAATTCAAATTATCTAGTTGACATAAGTCTTTTTTGTGCTCCAGTAACTCAGAAAACTAGAAATGTTTTCGTCTCATTCTTATGCATGTGTGTTAATACTCATTACAAGTTGAAAAATACTGGCAGCAAAGGCAGTGAACACAATACACAGATATTATTGACTTTGAATAATTTTGTTGCTTTGTATAAGCTATTTTTTCCTCATTGTGAACAGAAAATATCCCATAGGAAAAAAAAACACAACAGTATTTCAGCATGATTTTCCTTCTAAAAAGGAACAAAAAGTTGAAATATCACATTTTTTTTCTTGGAATGAAATGTTCCAAAATAATTCAATTTGGAAATGTCTATGTATAGTTTTGACTTACTAAATCAAAGTGGTTTATTTTCTTGAACTGAACCCAAACACTGTGTTTCAAGTCAGTTTAACATTAATCTGCCTTGGCCTATTGTGCCTCATGGGAATTTCAGTAGTGCCCCCTGGTTCCCATCTTTCATATGGGCTAGGCTTCTTGGCAAACTTTTTCCCTTTGCACCGCAGCATGTGACTGTAATGATGAGCCATATGGCTTGGTCAGAGGGGAGCTCATGATGCATAATGGGGCATAAACTTTTGCAAAGAGAAACCACATTTTTTTCCTTAAAAAGCAATATTGCTTGAAAGTCTGGAAAAGAAGGAGCTGGTTTGCAAGTATAATGCTGAAAATCTTGTGTACGTGAAAAGCTGTGGAATTCCAAGAGTTAAGAAACAGGGCTGCTTTCATGTCTGTCATAACTCCTTTTAGATGGGGAGGAAATTGGCCCCTACATATCTTGACAACATAGTATAGAGGACTGCAATCTACAGAAGTCAAGGGGAAAAAATGTGATAATACAGCAGATGGGGAATGTGTTTCTATGGTGACTAGATACACTATATTTTCTGCTAAGATATACCAATGAAAAGCAACACTGACTCCAGTAAAGAAAGACCAAACACTAATTCTTCCTGAGTTAATTATAGTTGGGCTATAGTGATAGCCATTACAAAAACCTGTGTACCCATTGCTTGTTTAATACGCAGTATATGATAATTACCAGAAAAAAATAAACTAGATTAAAAAAGGATAAAATTTAAAGTTTTTTAATTGTTTCAGTATTTTGCTTTCAGCTCCCTCCCCCCCAGAAAAACAAGTCAGCTGTAAAGATCATAACTGTAGTGTGCTCAGTTACCTGTGCAAGCACATGGGAACAGCTGGACTTGAGAGACCTAGAGGGAGAATAGGGTGTGTTGTAGTGAGATTTCTCATTATACTTCAGGAAAATATGTTGTCAAATGGATTATGAGGTTGCAGAGGCAAGGTTTAAGTGGTTAGGAAATGCCAACATAAGTGTTGCCTGTGGCCTCATTTCTGTCATTTGAGAAATAATTGCATGACGCCATTTTTCTCCTTTTTATGTAAAAACATCTATGCAAACAAAAAATTACAATTATGTCAAAAGATTTCTTCAGCAAGTTTTTTAAATCTTGTCAAATGATGTCTTCCATGGAAGGATCTATTCCAACATTAACAAAATCTAAAAAGCATTTGCTTGATAGTGTGCTGTTTTTTCAAAAGGTGTTCAGCTACAAGGTGGTGCCTCTGCTTCCCAGCCTTTATTTCAGAAGAGAGAGGTTCCCTCTTCTGTCCTGGACAGGATGTCTGTTTCTGGCTTTGTCATCCACATACAAGACTAGCTCCACAGGAACTGATCAGCTAATGTTCAAGGCTTTCCAAAGAACTGAGCTGCCTTTTCATGTACATCATGTGACTCATTTTGGCACTGTCTTAATGGCATTAGTAATGTTTTGATATATGATATGTGGCAATATACTTCCTATATAGTAGAAATAATAATGATGATATAATAAAGTGGAGAAAGATCTGTTTGGCAAGCAAAGCTAACTAAAATAATCTTACAAGCACTAAGAAGCCTCTGCAGGGTTATAGTGGAAACATGAATAAAATTAAAAGACACACTCAGTGATATTTTCCTGGATGAGTCACTAAAAATGTGTGTGAATAACAAGAGACTGGGATTATTGGGGGATATCCAGCTATTCATTTTGCCATGAATCTGAGACAACTCACTCAATGCAAATGAAAGGCATGTTTGCCTCTGTGATGGCCAGTTACTGGCCTGATTTGCTAAAAGA
Organism: Pezoporus occidentalis; assembly: GCF_034315485.1. Lineage (NCBI taxonomy): Eukaryota > Metazoa > Chordata > Aves > Psittaciformes > Psittacidae > Pezoporus > Pezoporus occidentalis. Next base: position 6,585,045 of record NW_026912778.1, on the reverse strand, counting down.
GCTATAAATTATGTTGAAGAATGCCAAATGTATAGTTTTGTGATGATAATGGTACATGAGGGAAAGAAACGGAATGCAAATCATTTAATTGCAAAAAAAAATCCTTTTTGTCTGGTTTTCAGTTAGGTAAATATAGAAGTAGTACAAATTCTTCTGCTCAGAAATGCAAGTGATTTTATCTGGCTGCCAAGGAAGGTTCCAATTATCAAGTTAAACTGAAAAAAAATGTCACATTTCCTATTGCACAACCTGATATTCTTGTATTCCTCCAAACCTGCCTCTGCTGCACTTGCTGGGTAGTAGTAAAAGAGCTTGTCTGTAATTACAAAGGTGTTAATTTCAGCATTGCGTGTACTTTTTCTTTTTACTAGATTGGCATGAACATTTCACACTCTAGTGTGTGCTATAATTAGAACAAACTGCAACACCTAGTACTAAAAACTGAGCTCTTTGTAGCCATTGCTTGTCCCTTCCATTTAAAACTCCCTAGCCACACTTCTGCCTCCCAAGCTGCCTTTGAAGGTAGATTTATGTGTTTTAAGTACAATTCAAGCATATTGCAGGCACAGCAGGACATTGTAAACAATCAGAAACTGAATAGGGCGAGTCCTTAGCCTCTCATTGGTAGAGCCTGAAAAACACCTGCAGCTTAGCTGTTTACACGTATGTTATGGACAATTCATCATTGCTAGAAAACATTATCAAGGAACATCAGGCAAAACATAGAGCAGTGTAACTGGCTTATATGGATGTTCTCTGTGTACATGAATCATCATTGTGTTGAAGACAGGGTTTGATTGGCTTCTGGAAGACTCATCCACTTCTTTATCACCATATTCATTTTATATGGCTGACTTCACAAAAGGATATCTAAAGGCAATATGAGAAAATGAACGCTGTTTTGATCTAAAATCAAGTGATTACACATGTATCTTGAAGGACTTCCATTTGGTAATTGTGTATTAAACACCTGTCAGAAAAATACTGGAGATAGCCATAGTATTATGAGGCTTTTTTGCCTTGGTCTATCACACTCAAACATATATACATCATGTAACCAGAGACAGAAGAAATATTGTATTTTTCTCAGTTCTTTCTGTGCAAAAAAAAAACACTTTTTTGTACTTTTTCATATGTTTAAGACCATGCTTCTACTGGAGGAGGAATCAATGGTGCAAATCCTAGATATGAGTTCAGTGTTAGGAATTGTCTAAACTAAACACTGTGGTCTTGGAACAACAATAGCCTCAGCAGCAAGCAGAGGTATCTTCCCTTTCAAAACTTGCCTCAAGAAATAACACTCTTTAAAGACAAGGGTGACTGTGAGCAGGTAGCTCCTATTATAACAATATGCCCTAACAGGGCTGTGTTTGCTCTCGGTTTTCGTTTTAGCTCGCATTTTCTTTGGCACAACTTCTGCACCAGGGCTATTAAGGTTTTTAACACTGCAGGCATGGCTTTCCCTTTTTCCTGAGAGAAGGAAGTCTGGATGTCCTGGGCTGAGTAAGGGAGCTGAAATCAAGTCTCCAACTTCCTGACAAAGTGCTTTAATCACTAACTAGTGGTCACTAATCATGCAAACAGTGAAGAGTTACTGTTCTTTAAAATTACTTTATTTAGTGAAAGTGGTTCTGGTGCTCTGCTTTGTGCTAAACTTGTTGCTGCTGACAAAGTGTTTTGGGATTCCTCTGCCAATGTGTAAGACACAAGGCCCCTCAAGGGACTTCCAGATGGCCTAAACTATTTTAGAGATAGGCTCAATTTGAGTAAGGTTAAGATGCATGTAGACATGAATAATAGCAAAATCTGGGATGTGTAATGATTAAAGTTGTTTGCTTTGGACATGGAAACCTAATCTCTGCCTAAATTGTATGCTAGACCCAAAGGCTTTTCATGACTAGCAAAGTCAGTGTTTGGCAAATGACTACTACAGCTATTATTTATAGGGAAACACTGTTAAATAAAAGCTGCTTTTCACTGGAGTAGCAGAGGGTCCTTTATTCTGGACTTCAGGCAGCTGATAAAGTCAGGGGTACCATTTATAATAAGAAAGTTTCACCCAAGGCAATGTTTCTATCTAAACACTCAGATTTCTTCAGCTGTCCCTCAGTCTGATCAATAGGTCCTTCAGACTTAACCTAGCCTCATTTTGTGGGATGCGGCCCTGATTTTGTCTTTACTCTTCCAAATACATGAGCAACTGCAATCTTCCTATCAAAAAACTTTGAGATAAAGAGCAGAGTCACTGCAACATGAATGCTGCCACAGCTGGGTAAGTCGAAGAGATGAGCCCTTAAATCCCCTACAGACTGATCAAATAGAAAATGTTAAACTCACCTGATTTTTTAATTATGCTTTGCCTTAAGAATCATATAAGAAATGAGACAGACAGGTGACACCTCTGTTGGAGACCTCTAAAAGTCAAACTGTGAAACACAATATTCAAGTTTTTAAGCAGGATTTTGCAGAACTAAACTTGTTCTGGTTATCCTTCCAAATGTCTGGTTGCCTCCTCTGAAATGCTTCTGGAAAGACAGCAGAGAACATCAAGAAATGTTACTACAGCTAAAACCCTTCTAAAATTTACTATTCCACAAAACTGGTCATGCTTATCTGGGGTTGTGAACCTCAGGAAAGATATTGTAAGTGACTGAAAATTTATAGTTTCCATAGTATAGGAAAAACATAATTGCTCAATCTGTATCTGAGAACTGAAGCACGCAGAAGTCATGTGATGGTGTGGTCATTAGTTTAGAAAAAGAAAATAAATAAACTAAATAAATTAAATTCAAAAAGAAAATAAAACAAAAACATCTAACAGAAAATTATTGTCTTACCCTGCAAGAAAGGCTTAAAAATATTTTTTATTTCAAGGATGTTAGCAAAAGTTTGAGTATTTTCCTCAAAAGCCTTTTACCTTGTTTTAACACTCTGCACTCCAACAGAAACCATTTATAATGTTGGCATTTTCTCTTTGATCAATTCTAATTATAAAAAGTTACTGCTGGCTTAACTGTTATTTTTCTTCAGAGGCTGAAGGCGTGTGTGTCTTAATGGCAGTAAGATTTCTCTCTCTCTCTCTCTCTCTGCAGTGGTGGTGTTTTAGAACCAGCTTTGACACCAGCATTTACATACATCACTGAATGGCAAATGTTGTGTGATTTGCAAATGGAAGAAGTTGCTTTATGGCTATTCATAAATGACCTATATGTCTGATTCACACAACAAATATGGTAATAAGCAATAATTGACAGCATTTTAGTGTTGATATATTGTTCCTGGTTTAACTTTAATTTTTCCTCATGATTAAAATTATATTATGTAGAGTTCACATTCATATATAAGATAAAAAAAACCAACAAGAAAAGGGTTTTGTTTTTCCTCCTTAAACCGCCTTAAACCTCATAGGTTAAGTCATGGAAACCTATAAAGCTGCTTTAGTAAAAACACATATACATTGCATGTTGCTGGATTTGTTGAGGTCATTTGATATGATCTATGTTCTGCAATGTGTGACTAGATCTCATACAGAGGTTTGCAACAGTAGGCTAAAATGAACATTTTAAACATTTTAAATGAACACTTTAAAAACAACTTAGGCACCAGAGCATATATCTATAGCACTATTTACCGTTCCAGTTGATATGAAAAATGGATATTTGAGAAAACGTTAATGTTAAATGCTCTGTTCAGTAACTTGACCACTTATTCCACCTTTCTTTTTCACCATTGTGTGGAATTTTGTCATAAAAACACAGGCAAACTCTAGTTTACAGTATATGTGAGCTAATTAAAGGTAAATAATAGACAAAATCAGGAGGACTATTTAGTTACACGGAATTGAAAAATAGGGTGAATGTGAATTCTGTTTAGTATTAAATTACCCTCATCGTTTAAAAAACACCTGGATGGGTTCAAGAAGTAAAGTAAGGCTGAGCAAAATATGAATTAATGAATAACACATTTCCGTGATAGAATGTTTTTGACTACTATACAGACCTATAAATAAAACATGTTATGTGCATAGTTGGCACCCACCAATTGACTAATGTTGATGTAAGTAGACACAGATTTCTAGAGCCTTTCTATATAAAATGTGGCTAGTTTCTGCTTTCTATGCTATGTTAATGAATGCCAGGGAGACTATCGGCTGTATTTTAACTTTTTTGTTTACTTCGTCAGACTCATGCTGAGAGAGCAGTAAGTGCCATTCCCATAGTATAGGGCTTACCACATGTACTTAAAAGGTCCATACTTACACAATTAATCACATTTTAAAAATTATTTGCTTTCCCACATTGAACACAATAAGCCTTTGTTATATTTAACAGTTTATGCACAAAAGAAATGCACTAGCTGCTAAAATACTATAATCGCATAGCAATGGCTACAATAAATCGCTAAGTTTTAATATGTCTGGACTGCAACAGGATCTTGATTATCTAAGATGGTGGAGGATAATTTCCCACTGAAAGAAGAGAGTAAGGAATTTAGCAGCTGTTTTTGTGGGAAGTAAATGTATTGGAAATCTCAGCTGAGAGATTACAGAGAAGAAATCTGGTCACTGGCACTGGAGGAAATGGATTTATCCCAGACAGTATCAGCAGCAAAGAAAAACAACTAAAAGCCAACAGCAGAACAATGATGAAAAGCAAAAAAGCTGCATGAAAATGTACAAAAGGTCATGTATGGCAATAATAAATAGTAAAGGTAAGTGTAATTTTCTTTTGGGCAGCAGTTAATTCAGCATCTTAGGCAGAGATCTGCGATAGGGAAACTGAAGAGATTTCTGGACCTGCTAGCACTTAATGAAGATGAGGACAAACATAAGCTGAATTCTTCCCATACTGGGGAGAAAAAGGAACATCCATACCTCTCTTCTCAAAAAAGGTCGGGAAGCAGAAGGAGACCATAGATCTGTTTCAAGTGTAATCGAAATGGCTTAGAGACAAAATCAGGTGTGTGCATGGTGGAAGCAGTAGCTGGCAGTACCATCTTCACCTGACTGCCTTTGCTTAAAATTGCCAAGCCTGGGGAAAGGCTATTTCAGAATAAGCAGGCTTAAAAGAACGGTAGACTGGAAAGAAAGTCTAAGTAAAATAGTACCATTATTCACAGGAAAATGCTCTATGAACCCTCAGAAGAAAAGCCAAGTATAGCTGACAACATGGAAGTAATACTGTTCAAATTTCAGACAAAAACATATTTGTCCTTTTGTATCACGTATGGCTCCTCTGTTGAAATATACTGCTTTTAATATTGTCCTGAAGCTCATGCTTAAGAAATGACACAGGAGGAGAGACATAACTTTCTGCAGCAGCTGCAGTTCCAAGTGATGCTGGAATCTACTTTCACTTTGTCTGCCAGAGCCAATACAAGCACAGCATATGAAGTTGATGATGCAGACAATAAAAAATATTCTTACCCAAAGTGTTAAAGTGCTAAGATATTTTAATTATATATAGATTAGATGTGTGCATGTTCAAATGAACTGTTGAGCTGTCAGCTTTAGACTGGCTACAGGATTAATCACTCATATTTGGAAAAATTCAGGACACTATCACTAATTCCTTATGGTCTTATAACTTTCTTTTTTTTTTGTCATAACCTGTCACAACAATGCCCTATATGATGAATCCAAGATCTTCAAATGAAAAGATCTAGGATTCAGGTTTCTAGGCTAACACAAAGGGTGTATCCATGAGTGAAATCTTAGGTTTGTTCTATTGTTAATTAAGTGTACGAAAGGCCAGTTGGATGATAGTGAGATTAGCCAATTTACCATGTTTGCATAGTGTCCTGAAAAAGTAATTGGCAGGAATCACAGATTGATAAGTAGGATGGACAGCAGTTTTTTTCCCTTACCAAGAAAAAATGCTGCACCCTTCTTGCAAAGCCTCTATTAACAGCATTAGATGACCTTCCACATTAGATGAGAAGAAGAATTTAAGCTTAGCTTCTGAGGAAAGAAGAAACAGTAAAGTAGAAGGCAGAGAAGAATAAATGGACTACAGCAGAAGTGCACAATACATGAAATAGTATTTTTAAAGGTATTTGGAGCCACATCCAAGAAAAAGCCTTGGGGTCCCTGGTCTCTAAAATGGATATCTGAACCCAGAGTGGTACAGAAAATATAGGGAGAAGAAGAAATCTGTTCTAAGGACAGGGATGGGCCCTACCCCTCTTATACCTGTATATAATTGTTCACATCTATGTGGGACTTTCACTGTACAAAAGATTTTCTTGACAAATAGAGCAGGTCCTAGTCTTTTAAAGCTCTATCATTTTTTATCCAATCACTAGTTAATGTGAATTGTGAAAAAAAGACATTGGAAGAGATTCTCTCCATTGCAGGTAACAGATCCAGTGGACAGTAGACACTTTCTCATATCTGCGCTATTGACTCAAGACTGATCATTTTACGTTGTTTTCTCCACAATCCAACAGTGGAGAATGGTTCTGACCTCCTTACTTTGAGTGTCATAGTGAGAAAACTCTCTCTGCCTGTTGGGAAAAGTATGTTTGGATCTTTTCAGTCTCATAAACTTGGGTCTCCCTTATTCTGACAACCTGCCTTTTATATTCAAGATAGTGATATACCTTAACACTCTTCCGTGATTGCAACCATCTTTTGTGAGGAGCCATTTGGTCAGTTTGAAGCTAGCCTGCATCTCAAGACATTGCTCAACTGACTCCCTCAGGAATCTTTAATCTCTGGGGGCTTCTTTGCGTTGGCAGACTGCCACAAGTCATGGCATGGTGTACTCACTGCCCAGAGACTGGTTACAGCCATACAGGGTGTCAGTGAGTGATTTGGCACTGACAGGGTAAAGCAGCCCTTGTGCTGGCACTACTGGGCATTGTTGGTACACCAAGAGACTGAGAATGCACCACTCAACACAAGAAATACTAAGGCATACTGAATACGAGCTCCTGAACCATCTTGACAGAAAAGCTGGGTTTTTTTTTCCTCTCAAAGTGGTAAGAAATTTATTGCACATATTTGGAATCCTGTATAAGCAAATGTGGTCAGAATTTGGTTTTGTATGTTTTTTCCACTCACTGTGAGAGGTAAGAATGAACTGCAAAGCAATATTCTTTGAAAGGTTCCTGTGAATTTACTACGAAAGCACACTCCAAAGGGTTATGAGAACTCTGGGATCCATTGCAGCATTGTTCACAGTTACCCTTTCCATTATTTTATGGAACACATGGACCTGGCTGTCAATTTTAATAAGGAAGACAACTTTCTTTAACACAGAAATGTATCTTTAATAGCCAAACCTGTAGATGTGAGCATTCTGTTAAAGTCTCAGGCAGAGATATTTGTGGGAAAGCATTTGAATTGGTTTAAAATCCTGGAAAGCACAGAACATCAAGAAAATTTTTAAATTTATAAACTACACAACTGTGCCTGTGTCCATGGATCACAAGATTTCCTGAAACCATGGGATGCTGGAGTAATACCACAACACAAATGGATGTGGCCAGTACCTATAAAGAGGTTTGGTTTTTTTTACTTTATTTTACTGATTGAAAAATTGTATTAGGAGGCAGGACTCAGAGAATTCTATTCTGACCTCTGCTACTCATTTATTGTGTGACTGCACAAAGCATAACTATGTTAGAAAGTCTCAGCTTTCCCTGAATACATGCAGCGTAGTCTCGTAGTAGCCCTCCAAAAAGCCTGTGTTCCACATACAGTCTGACAATCAAATGAGCAGACTCGGGCTCTGCATCTGAGCTGGTGACCATTCTCCATACAGCATTTTGTGGTCACATGGGGAAATACTGCTCTTGGAGTCACAAGAAGCTTCTGTAGCTGCAGGTCCCAAGTGGTTCATGGAGTTTATTTTCTTTTTTAATTCAGCGTGGGGGGGCAGCCATGGAGGCTACTTTCACCTGGATCAGGCCCTTAATAATGCAGGGAATAGTACTGGACTGATCAGAAGCCATCACCCAGAATTCACACCCAGTTTATTGGTGGTGGTGAAGCTTTCACAGAGTAGTGAAGTTCTTTAGGTTTCCCACCAGCTGCATCAAATAGGCCATCAAATTAGTTTGATTTTTTCCCCATTGTTTTGCAGTGATTACTTCCTGGAAGGCATTATCTTCAATCAGATCTACACCAACTATTTTAGATGATTTTTCATATTTGTTAATTACTGCTCACAAATCCATTTACATTTAACAGCGGGCCAACAGTATGATTTATTAACAGTCCAATAATGTAAGATCAGTATTTTGGTTTGCTTTGTTTGTTGTATGTTTGGTTTCTTTATTACACTTTGGTAATGCTGCAATAAAGAAAGCATCCTGGTGCTTTTTCTATTTGTTTTATTAAACCTTTTTGCTGCAGGGTATTTGGCAGTTGTCATGTAGGTTCCCTTTTAATATACCAGCTGTACTTCATACTTATTAATTTCCTCTATCCTTAAATGTTCCTCAATAAACTAAACAAACTACTTATTAGAAGTAACATAATGTAAAATTTGTATGCTCCATTAAGTTCATCAGAAGCTGCTGTACCTTTGTTTTCTTTCTGATAGCAAACTTAAAAGTTTCATAAACACTGTAAATGTGTTTTTCAAAGCATCAAAATGTACCTGGTTATGTATGCAAATACTGCAGCTACATTTGCTTGTTTAGAACAAATACACTAAATATTTTGCAGCCCTTCACTGGACTGTTTTTTTCCTTATTTTCAGCATTATTTACACACAGTAAGTATCAGATATAGCTGCTCCATGGATAAACACGTATGAAATAATTTTGAATAGACATGGATAAAGTAATTTTACTCTCAAATTTATTTTCTAGCTGGTGGTAGCAACTCCTATATGCAACAATTTAGAGTCCAAATATCATTTGTAATAAAACTCCATTTCTTCTGAAAAGTGCAAAATTCCTCTGATGCAAATTAGTTTCACCTTTATATTCATAGGCAATGTATGTGCACTTCATAAGGCATTTCCACACAAATGCTGTTATGACGTGGATGAGACACTCCTGAAGTTAACGGAATGTTGTGGTTTAAACCCATTTTGTAACTCAGTACCCCACCCATGGCAGGAACCTACCCATGGTTGGAAGTAGATGATCTTAAGCTTCTTTCCAACCCTAACCATTCTATGATTCTATTATATTGGAGTATTCTTATTCTATGTCTTCTTTGCCTCCAATTCATGTTTTCTCAACCATTCTTTGACCATTCTCTGGCCATTCTCACCATTCCTGTTTGTCCTGCCAATACATTTCAGCTGCTCCAAACATTTTTTTGGCCACCATTCCCCAGTCCAAAGGGTTAAGCAACATGTACAGGCTCCTTCACAGGATGATATGCCTTCACAACTTATTATTTTATATAACTCAGCTGTACAATAACTATTTTTACATCTCTACAACTTTTTGTTCATATTTTTATTCCCCATATGGTCCAGTGATCCACTAAACAGAACAACTTACTGCATTTTTTTCCCTTCCTGCAGTTGTTTTTAACTGTGCTCCACCTTTCCTCTTTCCTTTCCTTTCCTTTCCTTTCCTTTCCTTTCCTTTCCTTTCCTTTCCTTTCCTTTCCTTTCCTTTCCTTTCCTTTCCTTTCCTTTCCTTTCCTTCCTTTCCTTTCCTTTCCTTTCCTTTCCTTTTTTTCCTTTCCTTTCCTTTCCTTTCCTTTCCTTTCCTTTCCTTTCCTTTCCTTTCCTTTCCTTTCCTTTCCTTTTTCCTTTCCTTTCCTTTTTGTCTTGCTTTGCCTTTCTTTTTCTTTATTTTTCACTTTTCTCTTTTCCCTTTTTTTTTGTTGCTTCCCTTTCTGTTTTTCTTTTTGCTTCCTTTTTCTTTTCTTCACTTCCCTTTTTTTTCCCTTTTATCTTCCCTTTCTAACCTTTTCTCTTTTCTTACACATTCCCCCCCCCCCCCCCAACTACTTTTGCTTTGTAGAAGGCCAAAATCAAAGGAAACAGTTTGTACATCTGACCTGAAAATAATGACTCTTTGAGTTGCTTTTGCTTCCTGGAAAAAAGAAATTTTGTTGTCTCAGGCAGTCTGCCAGGAAAGACCAAGCTCCAGTCTATTGAAAACATCACCAAGGACAGAGAAAACTCAGTTGCAGAGAAACAGAGGGAGACCATCAAGAGGGAGGCTGCAGCACTGAGAGGTAAGGTGGCCTTTTCAGCATCTTGGATTCATTTCCTCAAAAGTCTTAAATCTAACGAAGAAGACTTTAAATATCCAGTTTTGTGCCAGTGCAGAGAAGTGAAAATTAGGATGATGTGTACTATGATCTGTTTTGGTTAGTGAAAAGCAGTGGAAAGAGGGAGGCATGGGATTAGGCTGCCATAGGGCCAATGACTGCTCATTCTGTAGCTTTGTTTGGGGTCTTTTTTAGGGGAAATCGTAATGTGTTTGTTATAAGTATTGATAAAGAAGTTGAAGAACAGCAATGAATATCCCTGTGTAATCATGTTATAACAATCTAGTATATTTTTTTAAAATAATTGCTCTTCAGTTGCTTCTAGTCAGAAACACGGAAAGATGATGAGTTACTGTGCCAATCATTTAATGAACATTCTCAACCTAACCTTAAATGAATAAATAACTAGTGAAATGACTGGAACAAATGTCATCAATCAATCTCATATACCCAATATGTAAGCTGTTTCAGTGGAGTAAAACATATGGTTGTAGTTTAAAAAGAAAATCCTTTGGAAAACTTCATGCAATGTTGCTTAAATCGAAGCTAATCTTTGACATAATCCAATATGAAGAGAGTGAGAGAGATTTGTTTCCTTCCAATGTGATTAGAGTCTAGCTTTGAAATAGTCTTTTCCAAATACTTTGTAAGTCACAGTAAAGTACTTTGGTGAGGAAAAAATTAAAGAGGGAGGGGGGAATAAACAACCTGTAACAATTGCTAAGGTTGTTAGTGTGATGGAAAATTATCATCTAGGAAACAATAGTCTATATTATCCTCTCTCTGCAGCATTGGCAGTCCAAGGACTTCACTTACAAATGAAGATTTAGGTCATCACTTAATGCAGGGGTGACACAAAAATCTCCAGAGAGAGCTACCTGTAGCCTGGGCTGCAGCACTGGCAGGAAGGCTGGCACTGAGGCTTCCTGTGTCCTTGCTGCAAGGACAGGTGTAGGAATGGATGGGACTTCCAGGATACTTTGCCCTTTCTCCAGAGGTGCTTGTGATCAGAGCAGGCTGAGTCAAGTACAGCATATTGCTCATGACACACACTGGAGAAGGCAAGAAAACCAAGTGCAAAAGCACAATCACAAGACCCATGTTAGCTTTTGAGACAAAAATATGATAGTCTTTTTCCAGGCAGATCATTGAATGCTGTTTTCATACAGAATTTCTTCATGTTGAGTGAAAGCATCAGTGTGAACTTTTCCTCAGTTGTTGGGCAACAGAAAATATTTTTCACAAGCATCTGAACTCAATTCTACTCTCAAACTTCATAGCTTAGTGGAATGAAATGTGGGAAATAGTTTTAAATGTAGGCATTATTTTGGAAGTGGAAGGAGACCAAAATTAGAAATGAAATATATAAAAATGGATATGAAAACTGTAGTTGTGTGATGTATGATCTGCTCAGAAAATGACCAATATTTATATGAACTCTACTGAGAGTTATGCATCAAACTTGATGTGGAAATTTCCTTTCCTATCAAAGGGAATGCCTTTTAGGATACAATCTCATAAACTGACCCATGTTTTCCTTTTAGATTGCTATTTTATTTTTACCATAACATTTTGGGAGTATTTTCCCATCTATATATATCCTATACTGATAATCTAAACAGCAAACCGATTTAAGTAGTTTAAGCAAAAACCTCTAGTTAGAAGAAGAGTGTAATAATGAATATATAATCTAAGAAATTTTCTGAAAAGAACAAATCAAGGGTACTCTCATTAAAAATTCCTGTGGGGTGCTCCTGCTCCAAGTTCTCATCTTGCTGTTGACAATGTTGCATGGTGTATTAAACAGCAAACAGAAAGTTGTCAACTGTTTTAGTTCTGCAAGATTTAGTGCTGTAGTGAAACAAACAGCAAAACTTATTGGTCACTTCATCATATCAGATCAGTGAAATCCTAAACAAAAATAGGGTTGGTTTTAAATCTTAAATATTATTATGAGCCAAAGTTGGTTAATTTCCCACTGAAAGTGAATTAGTTCCAAAGTCACTTGAAAATAAGATAGGCACCTACCAGGATCACTTAGGCTTCAACTATCAAAATCAACCAACATCACTTTTAAATAATACCTAATTAATTTTTAATCCTGCAGGAGCTGTCCAGAAAAATGTTCTGTTCCTCCTACCTCCAACTAGTAAGAAAAAATGCAAAAAATTTATTTTAAATAAATCAGATGTTCATTATTAGAGCAAAAAGATAATAAATAATTTTAAATATAGCTATTTTAAAATGTGAAAACTTGAGAAACACACCAAAAAAAATAAAAATAAAAAAAGAAAGAGAAAATGTCCCAATACTTCTAAACTCATACAACTGCAAAAAACTTTATAATTCATGTGTTAATTTACAGGTTTCATTCCTGTCCCACATTATGCTGGAGACTCAAATTCTCAGTTGCTTGGGGTCTCAGATTCTAGCTTTTCTCACAGAAATGGAATATACAGCTTTCTTACAAACCAGAATAACATATAAGTCAGGTTGCTTTAGTGCAAAGCAAATATTTGTGGATGTCCTTAATGCTTGAACTTCTTTGGTGAACTTTGGAAAGGTCTAGAAATCATGATTAACGTCTAATCAGAATCATAGTAAAGGGAAAACCGAAACTCACAGGCTATATTCAGAGCCTTTTGGAGGTCTCCAGATTGGGAATGCCACCGTAATTGTTGCTTGCCTAAGTGAAGAACTTTCTCAGGAGTGTTTGGGAACAGGGCTGTCTGCTACAGCTAATAACTCACTCAGTATCTACCCCTCCAGAATCATAATGCTCGAGCCCCAACCACGTGCCTGCTCTGTATGACAAAGCAGCTGATGAATGGTAGGAGTGAGCAGAAATGGTAATGAGTCTTGGGATTCAGGGGGACACTACCCACCTTATGTGTTGGAAGAATTTATGAAGATAACATGACATACTAATATATTTTTACAGCCCAAACAAGATATTTTATGCCAGCTGTGGGATCCACACGTAGTTTATCAATATAACTTCCAAGACCTTTCCCCTTTTTCCTCCGTGCTTATACATAGTGTTGTTATCAAAGTATGTAAAAGAAAGTTGCTAAATAGAAAACTTGCAAACATGAAGAAAAATTCCTTTTGCTTCTTTTTTCTGATATTTCTGGACCCATTTTCAACAGTAATAAAGAAGGTAAAATGCCTTTCATGCATAAAATTTCTCCCCTGCTGTTACGCAGTTCCGTATAACCCAAATTTCTCTCCTGGTGCATTGGTGGATGCAACATATTCTACATAATGATGTCATTTTGTGTTTCACAGACTCCTCAGCAAAATTTAAAACATAATGATTAATGCCATCTAAACTGATTTTTGTTATAAAACTAGTGCAGCTGACCGAGTTGGAAATGTGATTTGCAAAACTGTAATGCTGACATGAAGTTCTTGCCCATAACTGCAGCTGCTATAAAACACCAGCCAACTATCTGAGGGCTATGCAAAATTTAACATACTTAATTTGCTTTATTCCAACCAATGACCTTATTTTCAAGTAGCTGACTTCCTGCTTTAGTGGTTAAACAGAAGTAATAATTTAAAATAAACATTTTTAAATGCAGAAAAACTATTTGACCACTAGACAGCAAAGACTATTTTGTCTAATTCACAAAATGCAGAAGCTATCACTTTGTGACAGTAGGGAATTCCAGATTTCAGAATAACCATCCAGACAATAGTCACACAAAAATGCACATCAGACTTACAATACTATTTTTTTTCTAAAACACATGCATGGCAACTTTAAAGCCTTCCCAACTGCTTCTCCCCCAACCTCTGATCATATCACACCTCTAAGACCAGCCCAAGGAAGTGGGTTGTGCTGCATGGGTTAGTATCTTTTCGTTCTGTTATGCAGGCTTGAGCTGTGGGGGAAGTCTGCATGTTTAAGTATTATACAATCAAATAAAAAGAAAGGTGCAAAGCATAAAAAAAATCTTTCAAATCAAATTAATATACTAAATGTATTAAAATATTTCTTTCTATTTTCCTTTCCCTTTTTTTTTTCTCTTCTCTTTTTTTTTTTTTTGTAGAAAAGGGACATTAATGGAAAGAAATTCAAAAAAGTTATAAAATTTTTAAAAAGTATTTGCTATGCTGCTTTTCAGGTGGATGATGGTAAACACACAGGCTAGCTTTGTTTGAGTTAGAAAGGACCCAAGGTTTTAAACCAAGGAAATGAGTAATTCAACATGACCAGGAAAATGGATACTTTGATACATATCTAATTCTGTTTCATGGTACTTTATAATGCATAATCAAATTCCACAACAGTAAATGTGGATTAAGTCAATGGTGAAAACAGATTGTTAATGAAAATATAATAGGTTTATGCTCATTTCCCAGGAGATTACTCCTTCACCGTACAACAGCTTATAAATTTATAGTGATCTAAAGTGAAATTACATTTCTTGGAATTTTCAAAGCCAACAATGGTATTCAGCCCCAGATTTAAAGGAAACCATTAGTCTTGGTCTGTCAAGTGCATCAAGGTTTAGAAGGCAGTACACTGTTACATCATTGAACCTCTGCCTAATATCCCAAAAGGAAAGCATACATCTGGCCTGCAACACTGCCAGCTACACTGTCATGTCTGCAGCCCCGGGCAGATACGGTAAAAGGCGCACGCTGAATACCTTTGCTCATGCTGCAGAGGTGAGAATGTGATGGCAGAATTATGCCGAGGCCCCTACAAATTTCTTCTGGGAAGAATTTCAATTGTAACTGACCATGACCATGACCCCAATCCCACATCAAGGCTTTGCTGGTGCTCAGGAGTGAGGCTACACATTTCTTAGTGTAGGGTTGGACTCCAAATACAAATTGAAATTTGCTCTGTCTTCCTATGTATCCCGTATGTTTGAACCATATTGTCAGCATCTGTTTAGATGAATCTAGTGAGTCAGGAATTTTCCAATGAAACCGTGTTTTACTCGAAAGACAGCAGTTTATCAAAACTGAAATTTTGTGGCACCGTGCCAGATTCCAGATCCTTGATAGCTTTCAGTGAGAGAAAGAACCTGTAGCCCTTCATACCTAGTCCAAGTCACCACATCATCTAATATGTATTCAGATACATCTACCATAGGGCTAACATACTTGTTTATTCTGTAGGCAAGTCCTTGTTTTCAGTCTGGAAATTTTATTTAACTGAAGAAGAGTTTGGCTGCTTGTTTGTGCTTTCTGAACATCTGGTACCCTGAAAAAAAAGAAATAGCTCAACTGGGCTGTTGAACATCTGGAAATTGTGAGCCAATGACCACTGCATGTGAGCACATCAATTGCATGGCACATGCGATTTTCCCATAGAAATTTGCAATGTCCAGTTCCCCAGGGCAATGCCTAGTAGCCAAATGAGCAGGCTTTGGGATCTCCATATGCCACTTAACTCTTCCCAGAGCAGAGCAACCCTAGGTGGATGGATCGGAAAACCTACCATGTGTGCTCCTGGATGTGGTGTAACTAAGCCTAACTTACACATCTCCCAGCTGCAAGAATTTTTCCAACCTGTGACATCTGAGGTGCACTTTCCAGGCAATCTTATGGGAACTATCTGCAGTGAATGTTAACACAAGGCACATCTGTGTATTAACCCAATCATACCTACAGCTGTCCCATATTCATAGCTTATCAAACCTGTTAAATTCACCTTGGTCTGCTTTCAGTAACAAATACCACCCAATCTCATTAAATTCCCTGATGTGGCAAATCTCTAAAGAAGGAATGTATTTTCAGCTCATTAGTTAATTCTTTGGAGTAAGACCATTCTCTACCTATGAAATTCAACACTGCCAGCTACAGCAGTACTCTATAAATTGATAATAATAACACACATAATAAGAAAAATCTTGTCTTCTTTCTATAATCATCCACTTAGTAATTTAATATAAATACTTGCAAAAGCTTTTCATGCTTCACAGATCTTGAAGTGGCTCCTACTGTAGGATGACTACTTGAGTGAAAGAAGATCATTCATTACTGCTGATCTGTGTTTGGGTTTTTAGTGGTATAAGCTTATTGGAAAAAAAAGTCTCCCAGAAAGCTGGAAGACGTTGATGGATTTGGAGCAGTCTCTTTCTATCCACCAAATCACTTGACTCATCCAGTCAAGTCCATGCAGGTGCATTACAATAATATTTTATTGACAAATTTCCAGAGGGGCTGGAGCCCATGCTGCCATGACATAAGCAGCATTCCTGCATTTCCCTTTCCATAAAACAAATTCCTTAGTGCATCAGCAACTTTAAACAGAGGTGTGGATAGCATCTCTCCAGCAGCCAGAAAGGAAACAAGCTGTTTCTGCTGTGCAGTGATTCCATGTGCAGTCTCTATTTATTTGCTTCAGAGCTTATAGTTGAAGAAATTTTCATATTTCTTCCTATACACGCCTTTTATAAGTTTGGCATCTAGTTAGTTTCTAACACTCTTATGCTACATGTTCTACTGAGAGCAAGGCAATAATTTTTCGAAGTTTAAAAAATGTTGTGTAGTTATTATAGACGTAAAAATCCATTATTTTGTATAGTTTATCCAGTGTTTAAATACAGGGTTGACTATCAAAAGTAAAAATACGTTTTGATTCCATGTATTAAAGGAGAAAAGAAAACACCAAAATAGAGATACTCACTTGATCTGTCAGAAGAATATTCCACGGATCATTAATTATATCTGACTATAAGAAATCTACTGAATTTCTTACTGATTACTTGGTGGAATATTTCCTAGGTGAATGGAAAGCTTTATTTAGTTTCTGGGGAATGCAAATTTATAACTGAATGCTATTGGCAGGAAAAGAAATATGTATGCTTATGTAGCTAACTTCATCAGTTCTGGGCCCACAATAACAAGATTCAAGACAGAGGCAAGAGCATATAGGTACGATAAGAAATAATTTCTCCACTCACACAGTAATGTGTATGAAGATGCTATTTTTTCAGTTACAGCCAGAGCCGTGTTTGTGTGTGTGTGTCTGTGTGAGTGAAGGCACTTTAAGCCTTTGCCAGATGTAGCAAAAAAGAAAAAGAAAAAAGAAAAAGATGATGGATAGGATAAAATGATTCAGTTGAAATCAGTTGATAATTGAAGAACTAGCAAATACCTTTCTGTGATGAATAAGGTTTAGCGTTAAAACACTTGTATGGATTACTGACAAGAATGTCAAGGTTGATTGGCATTATTTGTTACATAACAGACAGTGTTGAAAAACACTTTGTTCTAGCAGACAATGCAGAAGAATGGCAGGGCGGATGAATGTGAGGTGGATTTGCAGTCATGATGAATAGCAATGAAGTACAGTGGAGTGTTTCTCAGAGTATTAGAGACAACTTAGGAGAGAGATGCCCTGGAAACACCTAGATAACAAACAGAATAATTTCAAAAATTTTGTAGTGGAAAACATGATTTAGTCATGTGGTTATACTAAAAACAGCAGGACTTTGACCTCAGTCAAATCCAGCTGAGGTTTGCCTTTAACCTTGAGGTGGAGGAGACCTGCAGAAGTCTGTAATATCACTGTCAGAGAGCACTCCAGTGGCAATGATGATTTTGTCATGTTTCTTCCACACTGAACTGTCTAAATAGTTTTTGAGCCTTTGAGACACCGGTGCTCCTCTGTGAGAGCTGGACTGTGTGAATCTGTCCATCTCACCAGCACTTGGTGGCAGTAATCTGATAACACATTTTCTGTAGTAGTGCACTTTATTGAAGGGGAGTAACACTGTTGTTAAAAGTTTCATAAAGCCAGGACATTTTCAAAAGAAATAATTGTGTACATATTTTCAATTTTCCAAAAAAACAGTAATTTTCCATTTAATGTACAAATAAAATTGGACTTCTAAGATTTCCAAAACCATTAAAGTATCCCATTTATATTTGCAGGCCTAGCTGCTCAGAGTTCAGTATAATAAAAAATAATTAATGCTAAAATTGGATACAAATTCAATTTTCAAATTTAAAACGCAGAAATAAAGCAATTTTTTTTTGAGACAAATATGCTTCCACTGATTCTTTTGGGGGAAAAAAAAAATATTATTTATCTTAGTCATTGTCATCTCTCTTACCTTCTAGATAAAAAGATTCATTTATCTCAAATAGTTATTCCTGATATTCCCTGAACTGTCTCCTTACTGTAAGATGAGGATGATCTTTCAGGTAATATTATTTTTCTGCCCTATAGAAATCTTCTGGTCAAATTGATGAAAAACTGCTGCAGCCACATGGATCTGAGGCTCCTTTCTATACCTCCCATAAGATCATTTCAATATTATTTATTGTGATATTATAATTGTATAATATTATATATTGTATAATTGTATAATATTATATCTTCTTTTGACTGTGAATGATAAATTTTATTTTTATATAACCACAATAAAGTAAAATATAAAACACATGCAAGGGAAACTTTAAAGGAAGGCTTAGAGGTGATGCACCAGAAGATAGGAATCACCGGAATTCTACTGCCCTGTGCAAATCATTATTTTGTGGGGTTTTTTGACATGTGCTTTCTTAAATGTTTTTTAGTTATATAGAAAAAAAAGAAAAGGTTCTTATTTACAGCATCAGCTCCCAGTCCTGGCCCCTCCACCTTTGCCATCTGTAAAACCCAGATCCTTTTCTTTACAGTGAATTTCTCCTTTTTTCCCTTTATGCTGCCTCAGTGTGAACGGAAGGAAAGCTAGTGAGGTAGTATCTGCTTCCAGTCCCCATGCTCAGCATCATGTTGTCCTACAACAGCCAGAATTTGCAGTTCCTGGGAAACCTGTCAGCAAGCCAGCTCCAACCTGGAGCACACTCAGCCCCAACAAAATACTCAGCAAATTGGCTGTTAAACTCTAAGGGGGGTTAGTGTTAAGGGCAGATAGGGTTTCTTTGATGCTGTTGCTCGGGTAGAAGGTATTCAATGTGTTTAGCTTGGCCAAGTTTAGGTGTATCAGCAGAGATCCAGTAAAAGGCACTTTCTGAACAGCAGATGGAATATTTTTCTTTTCCAAATTTTAAAGCTGTGTGGGTTGGATATAGGAGAGCTTCTCAATAACCTTTTATTTTTTTCCCTGGTAGAGCAAATCCTAAAAAAAAAACACACAGCGTTGGGATTTCTAATAAATAAATAAATAAACCATGAAAGGGAAAAAAACATAATAATTCTATGCATTTAGTTTGGAAAATTCATATTGAAAACAGCATATTCCATGATTCTACATTGAAAGTGGCATGAACATGGAGCTACAGACAGCACAGCCTGCTCTGTTGACAGTAACCACACAGTTAGCTGGGTTTGCTGCCTACTGAACTATAACTTCTGGGGAGTTTTTGTCATTCATGAAGAAAGTTTTAAGTTCCCTTTGGGATGGTGTATATATATGATCCCAGCTGATGTATTTTCAGTCTTAAGGAATGCATAGCCTTCTCTGGTAGCTAAAAATACCTCTATGAAACCAGTTGCTTAAGTTGTGACAGGATCGTAAAACCCTGAAAAGCAAATAAAATTTACTTTGAAACAGAAGACACCTACATTAACACTTTCTAGTTAGGTGGATACAGCAGGATCCCTCTGAATAAAAGAGCAGCCTTTTGCATCAGAAATTCAAAAGTAAAGAAATATTCCATATGTATTCTATGCATGCTAACATCTAACCTACCTGTTGTGGAAGTGCCTACAATGAGATACAACTGAAAAATGTGTGTGAGTAAAGGAACGCTGTTTAGCACAAGTGGAGAAAGCTGCAATTATGAGAATAAATCACTGCTTCACAGTGAAGAGGCCCAGTCCCCTCAATGGAAATCCTCCAGAAGGATTTGGACGTGGATGTCACCAGAGGCTGAAGGCTCAGATCCCTTCTGGACTCCCCTTCCAGCCCCTTGCTCAAAGCACGCACCTGCACAACCACCCTTGAAGCAGTCAGGCTGCCAGACCAGCACTCCTCCTCATTTCGGTCCTGCAGCAGGGCTCAGACCAGCACCACTCCCAGGGTGAGGGACCCCCGTCCACTTGCTACCCCTCTGAAGGGATGTAGAAAGCAGCTGAACTGCTTCCATATAGTTCCCATTAGGTTTAACCAGGGTTTCAGGCTCCTCTTCACTCTTTCTCGACAAGTTCATATGTCTTATCAAATTTCCCAAAAGTGGGGAAGCACGTCAGGCTAAAACACACCTCTTGTAGCTGAAAATTTTTGCTTTCTACTTTTGGATAATGTCGATGTACATCTCAATCCACCTTTTTCACCACTAGAATTAGCATCAGGCTTTGCTGCCACGCAGGTCAGAGGAACATAATTGCACCTCAGCAGGGCTACAAAGTAGAGCAAGCAGGAGCAGACAAAGGCTTTGCCTGCCCCTATTAGCCATCATGGGAAGACACAAGCTGCAGATGTACAGATGAGAATCGCGCTGTTTGTGCGAGTTTGACCTGTTGGTATCCGGCAGCACATGACATCCTCTTCATGATGCTCATCAGAAGATGAATGTAGTTGAAAGGATTTGCTGGAAACCCATGAGTGCAATAAATCCTTCAGAAAGTTCTATGTGCTCTCAGACTAGTCCACCTTGCTATGTCTTGCCAGACAGAGGTTCAGCTAAGAACAAAAGCCTTCCAGTGGGTGGAGGCTTGCTCAGCAATCAGAGCAGAATTAAAAACATTCTGGCACTTGTAACAAGTGCTGATCCTTTGTTCACAATTCATAAGAATGAATCCACACTGAGACTTTCAAATGGCTTGAACTCCATCAAGGTATTTCAGTGCTTAGGGGCTTTTTGCCAGTACTCATACCATCTCTTAGTGGTTTTCCTTATGTTTCACTTATTAAAATCCAAAAAACAGGTAAAGATTTCCAAAAGATAAAAATAGACATCAATTCTTTAGCATGAAATGTGTGCATTAAAAGTGACAAGCTCCATTCAAATCCTCTGGGAATGAGGCATGCCAAGTTTCATCTGGCACTCAGCCATGCTTGTCTGCTTAGAAAAGCGGTCTCAGGGATTCTTAACCATGGTCTCGGGCATGGGTTTTTACACAAATCCATTTGTACCACATGAATCATGAATTCATTCCTTCAAATACCAAAGCCAATTTTGAAATCTTATGTTTACAGCGGATCATCAATATTCATCGGTACTATCAACTTAAAAAAAAAAAAAAGAGGAACTTTTAGCAATAATACGAGTGAGTGCAATGGGAACAGAACACGAGATTTTTTTTTAAGCTACAAATCTGAAGTGGAAGTGAACGTTAAATGTATGCCTCATACTAAAACTTTATGAAAAATGAAATGTACAAAAAGCTGGATCCTTGCCATGACACCCATTATGGTGAAGTCTGAGACTCTGACCCTTCGTGTTATACTTATTGTGTTTTTGACACATTTAGTCAATTAAAATGGGTGAAGTGTAATTTGTTTTTCTTAAGTTTAATACAGCATGTCAATAGAAGCTAACCAAAATTTATAGTAGGAACACTAAAACTGCCACTTGCACTTAAACAAATGAACACAATTTATCTTGGTTGAAATAAAAAGAACATCATGTGCATTTGACTTTATACTTCACATGCGCATGTTGCCAAATATAGGAAAGCATGTTACAGCTGACACTTCCAATGGAAAAGACATTTTACTTCACATTAAATATTGGTGTGAAAAATTTGGACCCTGTCCAATCCTAAGAAGTGTTAACGTTGGCACTTCCACTGTATACTTTTACTGTAAATTGTTGTAACATTTATTTGACATGGAATACCCAAAGGATTGATGAGTAAAGAAAGGAAGACTTTTTATTGTGCCATGTTCCCTTTTTCAGTCATACATACTAAGCCTTTACATCTTCAGAGTTTAAACAAGTCACCACCTGTACTCAATCGGTGAAAGTTATTTTTCATGCAACTGGAGTTTGCCTTTTTTATAAACCTATAAAAGCACACATTTTCCATTTTATTGGTCAGCAAAGCAATGGCTGATTTAACCATAAAACTTACAAATGTTGTTTCTTTATGGAGATCTATGTTTTTTTAACCCTTTATAATTCCTTGGAATATAAGCCTCCTTCATTTCATTTGTTGTCAGATACTGAAAACACAAAACAAACTGCAGTATTTTTCCTTTTCATTAAAAAAAGT
Source organism: Pezoporus occidentalis (assembly GCF_034315485.1). Taxonomy (NCBI): domain Eukaryota; kingdom Metazoa; phylum Chordata; class Aves; order Psittaciformes; family Psittacidae; genus Pezoporus; species Pezoporus occidentalis. Next base: position 6,562,726 of record NW_026912778.1, on the reverse strand, counting down.
TTACCTAACACTACTACTGCTTATATTATTACCCATGGACTACTAAAGATTTAGGAGGAACAAAGTACTGCTGCGTAAAAATTTATCAGCTTCAATTAAGTACCTGCACAAGAATTCTGGGTTCGTATTATGTGAACTATAACTACATTTATCTGCAGTAATGAAGCACTGTAAAATCTTGGGAAAGTGCTGAGGGGCACTTCATATGATTTACTGAGCTAATCTCTAGGTTAAGAAAGCATGCCTAAGAAAATGGAATTTTTTTTTATCCATATTTTTCAACTTAAGAAAATCCATAACATTTTTAATTATAAAATTAAATTTTAGAGCCACAAATATGAAAGTGATTGGAGTATTTTAACAATCTTTTTTAAATACCCGGTCCAAGACCTTGAATATTTATCTATTTAAATGCAGCACTTTGAGTTTTCTGTGTTTTATTACAATTAAGAGAATAATGTACATGCATAAATACTGTGAAAGCAGGTTTTTTTCAAACTAGACAAGCAACACAGCTGTCGTATACCTGGCAGAAAACTCAGCAACTGTGTGACATAATGAACCAGGAGAATGTAGCCAGCAGAGGACACTAGCTGGTGCCTGGGGGTGCACCTGCTGGTACCCACAACATCATGTAGTGGCACCTTTGAAACATCTCTAGAGAGAGAAAGGCTTATTATTTAAGTTTTTGAAGTCCTGAAGGGAATGTTAACCCAGTAAATAAAACAAAAATCTTTGCTTTGTGTGAGTTTCTGGCCTATAACTGACAGTATGTAAACAAAATCTGTTTCTGAATCCAAGTCCTAAGAGAGGGATTTGGAGTAGAGAGTCCATGTATCATAAACCCACCAAGCACCCTTCCCTTTTCTCTATCCCTAAACTGCAAATATGCTCTTTAGAAACGAGCAGGGAGAAAAGAAACACAGGGGACAGATAGGGCTGGAGTAGAGAGAATGTTTTCAGTAGGTTTCATAGTGCTTGAATGAAGGCTAATGACAAAAAAGTGTCAGCAAAAGTAGATTCACCCCAATTTTCTCTCTACCATGCATGATCAAGCCATGGTGCTTCACAAGCATGGGTGCAGGCAGTGCAACACATGGTTATTCTACATGTTCTAGAGATCTCAGCAACTGTTCTTATGACATGCAAAGTGAGTTGAAAGTTAGTAGAAGCATAGAGTCCTAGCACACCCTGATACCAAAAGAAATTATTGTGGCCCCATACAAAGACTTATTTAGATGAAAATTCTAATTGAACAGGCTTTCAAAAACTTGTCATCCTCAGCATCATAGATCTATTTGTTCCTACTGCTGATCCTACTGCTTAGCAATAGGGAAGGCAAAGACATTATTTCTGTCTCATATCCAAAACCCCACACTGGCCATAAGCAGCTGTGTTTTGGAACAGGTTTCCCACAGAACTTGTGCAATGTCTGTACTTGAAGGGTTTTTTTGAGGCCCAACTGGATAAACCCAGAGTAACCTGATCTGGTCTCTTGGGTAACCCTGATTTCAGCAGGAGAACATGCTAGATACCTCGTGACTTAACCTGTGATAATATCATTAAATTCCTTATTTCAGCTGAGATGACTTAAAAAAAATGTATTTTTAAGCCAAAACAAGAAAGCAAACAGCCAGTCATTTGGCTGTTTAAGATTAATAAATTATAGAAACTTCTTGTCTCTGGTGCTCCCAATGCACTGGAACCTCAGTTCCTACTAGAAAGCATGTAACATTACAGGTGGATATTTGTAGGCGAGTTTTCCTATTTACAGCTGGCGTTGGGGAAAAAGCAACTGCAAGTATTACAAGGGCTGCCTGGATTTTTTCAGGGGAAAAAAAAAATCTATCTTTTCCTTTTGTGTGGATGTAATGTCAAACCTGGACAGAAGAAGGTTGTGTTTGTGTTACTCCAGTTTCTAGCCGAAGTTAATAACGAGTGTGAGGGAGGAATACTCCATTTTAAAGAAGTAGCATTACCTTTCCTCCCATGTCGTGCTATCATCTTTAATGGCAACAATAATTCACTTCAGCCAGGAAGACATTTTTTCTGTTTTATTTATAGATCATTAGGAAGGTCTGTCTGCTGCATTAATGCCTGCTAAAATGGCATGCCGCTTCCCACTTTATGGCTCTATGTCAAAACTGTCTCTGATAGCTAGTTACTCACTCCACTTTGTCTGTTTTAAACAATCCATTCCTTATTGGATGAACCATACTATCATATGTCAGTTACTTGACTTGTAGAATATCCTCTGTAGGTGTCAGTTCTCTGGAGGACTGTATGTGCTCAACTCCCACTGAAAACAAAGGTAGATAGCACTTTACATATCAGATGCTGTGACTTTCTGAAGAGCTGCCTAAGCTTTTCAATTAAAACTCTACAGCTGTGCAAAACATGGGCATTATTTTTAACCATACATTGCATCTCTCCATTTGTGATAATTTACTACCATGCAAAGTATGTTGCTATTATATGGCTCAATAGATAATAGCAAGGGCAAATCAGTGCAAGTATGCAAAGAACCAAGGCCAAACACTCATGGGATACAAGCTAGCTTTGCCACATTGACTCAGAGACTCAAGAATTGGATATTTATATTCTTAGAGTCTTTCTTTCTCTGCAATATAAATGATATTGCAAAAAGTTAGGTATTGTGACTTACAGAATCTAATGTAACAATTTGGCTTAATAAAATTCAGGATTTTTTTTTAAGTTTTATTTTATACATTCTGGAGTTTCTTTACCCAGAGTGGTTGCATTTGAGGTAAATACAGCAGAAAGATAGAAAGTGAGATAAATGAAGAATATAAAAAAAAAAAAACTAATTACAGAGTTAACTAAAAATTATTATATATAGCAAGTGAAATGAAGAAATCTATTTACACAAGTGCATCCAAATGGCACAGATAGAGTTGCTGCACATATAGGGTTGGAAGACACTAGATAAATCATTCATTGGAATTTTTGGAGACCATAATATTTACTGATTTTTTTAACTAATATAGCACATGTAAGGCTTTGAACATAGAGACTTTTTATAAATCAAATCTTATATATATATTAAAAAAAACTCTATTTCCTCTTATTGGTCATCTGTGATCTATATGAGCTAGTTTGCACAAAAAGTTGTCTTCACTGTAGATGTAAGACTCAAAGATCCAGTCTGTCATAGACTTCCCTCAACACACCTTTTCATCATAGGTCTTGCAAAAAAAAAGAAAAACAACCAAAATGATATATATTTATTATGTTTCTACTAGTTATCTGACTAAGAAGGTTAGAGAAGCATGCGGGGCTTACCTGAGTAGGTGACCTGGCCACCCGCTCCAGTTGTGAGTGCTAGACCCTAGACAAACATAAAACACCTGATTGCTAACTTAACCTTTAGTGTGCCTCACAATCAATGCTTACTATACTTAGAATAACACTACTTTGAGTAAGAGACTGCATTACTTATTTGGTACTCGAGACTGTAATTCTGGATATTCTGGATATGAAAGATCCAGGATCATTTTTCCAAAAGTGAAGAAATTTTGCCCCCTTTGCAAACCAGAATTTTATTTTTAATTCTCCTGCATCAGTATGGTGAAGTGTAATATTTTGCTCATTACTTCCTGCAGCCTCCTCAGGTAATGACATTGATACAATGTATCACACTGATAATGTGTGATATTCTATAGGTCTTTGAAATTTTAGACCTGACACAAATGAAAACTGCTGAAAAGTATTCCAAAGCCATTCTTCATAATTAAAGAACACAAGGACTCAGGGACCTCTCATGTTGTGCACTCTATAATCTTGAACTTGTTGTTGTTGTTCTTACAGTTAGTTTATGGACCTCTCTATTCCTTATATTAAAAAAGCAAGGTAAAACTGATGAAAATGTGAAACTTGCATTGGATCAGACTAAGTAAGCTCTGCCTGTTAGGCTGCAAGCACTCAGAAAATGGTTTGAGGCTTCTCTTTTCAAGCTAGAGGGTAGACCGTTACCTCCCACTTTGGACAGGAATGTCTTGGCTCCATTTTGGTGTTATATCTGTTAGGTGCAGAGTGATGAGTCTATCTTACTGCTGATTCACACAGGCTGTTCCAGCGGCAACATGTGACTGCAATTCCTCTGTGACCCAGAGGATATTTTCCATCAGTGGCAACAGATGTTATTAATTCAGAAGGCCAAAAGAAAGAATAAAATTATATGTACATAGTACATATAAACATTTCAGTCATATTTTTTTCACAGCAAGATCAATAAATGAAAATGTTAAAGCAACGAATACTGCTGCTGTTGATATTGTTAGAAGACATCAATGATCAGTTCTACTGAAAGAGGACATGCAGTAAGTTTAAATTGCCAATGGAAAATAGAAAATAAATTGGGTGCAATCCTGCTTTTCTGAAGGCCACAACAGAAATAGATACAAACCATCTGAAAAAGCATATGAGGGAATGTGTTGTGGAAAGATGGCAATACACTAGACCATCTTAGTTCTCAGTGTACATCAAGGTGAGAGGGGGAAAGGGAAGCTTGTTCCTGGAAGCTGTGCTTTTTTCTAATAATTTGAGTCATATAACTGCAGCTAATGCCTGGCCAAGTTTAGGACCAATATAAGGACAAGTTGGCTGGTACAACTCATCCCATTTCAGTCTTTCACAGTAACTCTGCACTTCATGACTGATCTTACCCCTCCTAACTACCATTTTTTGCTAGACATTTATTATTGAAAATTATCTTTCTACAGTAATCATTATAATTTGTATAATCTATTGGTCTGCAAATGCTAAAAGAAAAAAAATAACCTGTTCCGTCAGCTCTGCTTCCTACCTTTTCCATAAACTATCACCACTGTGCACTCTTTTAAGTCTGAACTGTGTTGTCTTTGTCCTTGGTACAAATTATTTCCTAAAAAAAAATAAAAAATAAAAAAAAACCTACCTTAGTGTCTATTTTTTCTTTTTTGTTTGTTTCTTTTTGGTACAGTAATGAACTCCATGTAAAAATAAACTCACATTTTTGTGGATTAATCAAAGCAAAATAGTGATCCATTTAGACATAGAGAGCCAATCACCTCCTGTTCATCATATGAACAGGGCCTTTGCAAATTGTTCAGGACAAGGATCTTGTCTTATTTACAAGATAAACTTTGTCGTTATATTCACCTATGTTATTTCAAGAAATACGGGTTAAATAAGAGAAAAAAAAAATGCCATTTGGAACCCAGCCTGAAATTCACTGAAATCAATGAAAATATGTCCATTAGCTCCAGTAAGAGTTGGATCATATTCAAGAGGTCTTGTGAACAAAAACATCCATGATACTATAATAAAGACTGAATCATAATGTAATCATTCAAGAGAGCCAAATTAAGATCACACAGGTGACCTAAATTGTTGTATTTCCTCATGCTTTGGAGCACTTGATTTGCAGCCTTAACATTTTTAGCAAAGCTGTTTTGTCTGTGGTACTGGCAGTGTCACGTTACACTGCAGTGCAAATCAGCAGATGTTTAGCTTTTAAATTTTATCTTTAGAAAGAAAAACCAGGCAACAGTTTTCCTACAAGTCACTCTATCTGCAGTTAATTTTGAGCAATAAAAGCATTATAGACACATGAAGCAAGCTCTTCAAAGTGATATATAATTACAATTTCTATGAGGTACTTCATGGAATATTTATTTCTGTTAATATTGGAATCTAAATGCATTGTTTATTGATAAAATGAAAGCAACGTCAAATATAGAACTGCACAGGGGAATACTTTGGAATTCTGGAAATGTTCAATCTAATTCAACATTTTTGCCATACATGTATTAGGAACAATCCCAAGCGCAAAAACTAATGTCTCTGATGTAAAACTGTCTTCCAAAAGTTTGAAAGTCTGTCATCTTTCTCCATATACTCACTTCATTAAATAGTTTACAGCTTGCAAGGGGATCACAATGTTGGAGTAACAAAATGACTGTCCTGACAGATTCAGACAATAAAACAACCAGATTGTTGTATGAATGTTTTCTCAGAGACTGTTACAGCAACACGTAATAAATACAAATATTGAAACACCTGCATGATAAACATAATACTTTTAACAGATGTTAATCCCCCCTGAATGTGACCAGTGGATTTAGATCACATAAATGCAACTTGCCCTCTTCAGGTCTCCCTGGAAAATTACCAATCACATGATTGCTTTCTGACCAACTGCTGCAATCTATGTGCATGGTTTTGCTTTTCAGCTCTCCTACTATAAGCACTTTAAAAACAATCTATAGAATATAGCAATATGTATGTATGACACTGAAGTTCAACTACAAGTTAGGTTACTTGTCTGCTGTCAGCATGAATTAGTTATATCATTTTCAGAAGAGTATTCCAAGGAAAAAGCAAACCTATTTTCTCAAATTCTGGCATTCCTCAGCCATGGCTAGTAAAGCAAACTGATCCTCTCCACTTAGTGGTACTCAGTTTTTCTGTCTCAATACCCTCTGACCATATGCAGCTTCTGATGACCTCAGACAACTTAATCTCTGAAAATTAGCTGTCGATCGCAACAAAACACTACTGAGGTTCTGATAGCACTAGAGGAGAAGCACACACTTAAAAAACATTGACTTAAAATTAAGCACCTGCTCATGCACTCTGTTGTAAAAGAGCCTGAATTTATATCTCTCTTTACATCTTCAGAATGTATTTTAACGTCTTCTAGTGTAACTTGCGCTTATACAAATAGTTCTGCACCCATATGGCCATGTCAATTTTACAAAAGAGGACAATGTATATTTGCACTGTAGTTGAGCAGCATTACTCAGTGTTAAGCTATCCAGTCACTAGGCTGTAACCTACTGAAGGGTGTAACTGAAAATAAACAATACTGAAAGCAGAAAAAAAAATGAAAAATTATTATTGGTAGAAACAGAATGACAAAGGAAAACCTGTAGACTTGATTTCTTGCCTTCAGTCAATTGTTGCATTAATTCAGGAAAAGTAGCAAAAAAAGAGAAACAGAGGCAGAACAGAAATCAATGTAACAATAATACCATTTCACCATAGAAAGGCAAAAATCTGCTTTCAAAATTGACAGGTAAACAAATTTAATAACACAATTAGTATAAAAATTAACAACAGCTTGTTCTATTTCCATGCACCAACTAGGGATATTTAAGTTGACAAAAATGTTGGATGAGCATAGTACTTCCAAACAGAAAGGTTCAACTGGTGAAGACTTGCCCCAGAGCAATTTGTGGATGTAGATCAGGAGAAACAGATGCAGCTGAGTAGGAAGTAATAGAAGTGTTTGACAAACAGGTCCAGTGAATCTCTCCAGTGAATCTCCAGAGTTTCTCTTGGTGACAAAGACAAATTTATGTCTCAGATACATGCTGGAGGAGAATAACCATCGTTATCAAAAATCAAGACTCAATTTATTCACCTTCAGTTGTACTTTTGATGAAATAATTGCAGAAAAAAATATGGTTGGTCACGATAATCAAGAAAAAACATCAAGAAGATGTATTGCTTTGTATATAACCAGCTACAGGGAGATAGGCAGATGTTGAGTGCTCTAAGACAGAGATGGATCAAAGAAAATTTCCAAATTGTTACTATTCCAATAAGAATAAGTAGATTTTCTTGCTCAAAGGCAAAGATTTTCTCATTACCTTTGGTTAATTCTGCAATCAATTGCCAAAAGATGAGGATAGAACCTAGGAAATACTTTTCTATTGACTGTGAGGTGAAAAATTCAGCTGATTCTTCCACGTTTTAGGATTATCAGCTCTTCATAATTAAAACAGGAAAGGATGGTATTGTGTAAAAGATGTTCCAGCTGATCCAATGTGGCCAAAAGGGTAAACACTGCTTGGATAGATACATAATGGGTTAGAAAAGAACACGGACTTTTCTAAGATAACACTTACAGTTATGGTATTCAGCAGGTATCTGTGCAGTACTGCTCACAACACTTTTAAAGGATACTGAAGAATTAGAACGGGTTCATTAACAGGTATTGATGTTTGCAGGAAAACTCTCATATGAAGAAGAACTGGCAAGATTCTTCATGTCATTAAGAGATCATAGAAAGGTGTTGATAAAAACATCAATAAGATTAACTAAAAAGACCTTTTGGCCTTTTCTCATATGAGACAGTAACAAGAAAATGTTCCATGAAAACAAAAAATAGCTTATTCAAAACCGGGGTTCACTTTTTATTCACACCATACTTAGACTGAGGAGTGATTCTAAGTTATAAAAAGACACAAAAATCATTTGGTCTCTTCTGTGGTTAACAAAAGTTTCAAGAATTTATATGTATAAAGCCCAGTGTTTTTTCAAAGAAATTTTGCATCTCTTCCCTTTTTTGTTTAATCTTATTTTCTTAAAAATAAAGCACTAGGCTTAGAGCAGGAAGAATAAACCTGCTTTGATGCAGCTTGCTCTAACCAGATGCTTGTTGATCAGATGAAATTGCTAATGTCTCTGACTTCAAAACTAATTTTTGGCCTGCTATAACTATAGCAGACATTTTCATGTCTCTTCTGTATGCTGTCAAAAGACTTGTATCTTGGCCCCTGACTGACTTCACTGCTGTTGCCAAAGTAGAAAGAATGGAGAAGTCATCTGGTGTCTGGATGCAAGTACATATTAATTTTGCCAGGACTGTCTCCCATTCACTTTTACCTTTGAAATTCTGAGTACTTTCCAATTTGTAGTGTATAGAAAACATGAAAAGTTTTCTATAAATTAATAGAAAAGCTACTTGTAGCTACTTGCTTACAACACTGCCCAGGTAGTGTTTGCACTCCTTTCTCCCTGTCAGATTGCCAATGAACATTATAAACCCATGTTTCAGCCTAATCTGAGATTGCTCCTGAGGTGGACCATCACTTGTGAGGCAACAAGGCTTTAGCATCGCAGTCAGGGGCAGTGGAGGAGTCTTAGTGCCATGCTGCAGTTTGTCCTTGAAGGGAAAGGGAGGGATGGCCTCAACAGGGATAAGGATAGCTTTCAGGGCTTTCAAAACTAGCTCCGATGCATGGGACATCCCCAATGCCCACAGAGGAAGCTGAACGAGAGCACCTGAATATTTCACAGCCATAAAAGATGTTGCTGCAAGGTGTCCTAGGTTTGTGGTTTGAAAATAATATCACCTTGCCTTACACACAGAAACCTGGCAGGATTTCCCTGTAAGAGTCTCCAGATACATTCTTGACTGGAAACTCCAGATAACTCTGGATACAGGTGCACTGACAGCCCACTAGCACGGGCCATGCTAACCAGCATTGATGGCCTGGCTGTCCTGGCTGCACATCTGCATGTATCTTTTCTCTCATCTCATGCATAAGTGTTAAGGTTTTCCAGTGATGGTTCTGCTCTGTGCTTGCACAGAGAAAGTGTGTCAGGGGATATGCTGTGCAACAATATTCCTAGACTATGTGGTTGGAATAAACTAACAGAATGATTAACAAGCAAATAGCCTTATTATGTTAAAAACAACCTTAATTATTTTCATTCTTACACCCTGTTTTCACATTATATTTATGTGCTAAGGTTTCACTTGAACTTATGTTATTTAGGCATTTCTGAAAAGTCTACACTTTAATGGGTTCAAATGACTAAGCTGAAAATGAAATTTCAGTAATTAAAGTGCATGTAAGGGGAGGTGTTTCATTTAGGTTTTTGTTTGTTTGCTTTCATCTAAAGGCCTCCAGTGTTTTTGTATCTATTCTATAAACAGGATAATATAAAATCATCTAGTTACAGAAGAAATGAAAAGCTGAATGATTCGTTATATTTATATGGCCCTAAAACATGTTGCAGAATTGTATTTACTACCCAGGAAAAAAAAAAAAAAAAAAAAAAAACAAAAACAGAACAATAAAACATCTTATTGAGTAGTCGATTATATGGTATTGCAAAAATCTGCCTTCCAGTGGAATCCTTTGGCCTGCATATGTACAACACTATAAATCTTGCTAAATATTTGTTTCAGAAATTGTCCAGAAGGATGACCAGATTGATTTTCCAGACCTAAATCATTTCAACACCAAATAGTACTCTGGAGAAAACTGTGCTTCTCTTCTTGTTGTTTGCAGACACATTAAGATCACACACTGAGCTGCAGCACTTCAGCTTTCTGGTCCTTTTGCTGGTTTGATAATGACAAGCTGGAAAAGACACAGCTCTGGGAGACCACCTAAATAAAAATGGTCAATGAAGGGATAAAAACTCTGTGGCAAACTTAAGGAACTAATGAAACCATTTTATTAGTAGTCGCCTTAGTAACAGACTAGAATTCTAACCTGTGGATTTGTATGAATTTGAAAACCTGAGGAAAAATTAGAACAAAAGGAATCTAAAGGTTTTTAATAAGATAAAATAGCTTGTAAAGGTTTTGGGTTTTACAAATGAAATCATTTTCCTAAGTTTTTACAAAGAGCCAGCGAAACCTATATTTTTCTATTAAACTTGTCAAACTGTCAGGTCAGCATTTCGCAAAGGAAAATTTTTCAGCTATGAAAATTTTGACTTGTAAGTTGTTTATGATTTAATACTTCTGTTTAATGGTGTTCTGATTAATTTCCCGAAAGCATTTGCTGCTCTGTTCTGCATTCACTGTTTCAATTTCTAGTCAATAGCTGTGATATTACAAACGTTATAATATGCATTTCTTCAACTGCAAAGAGTATTTTCTTCAAATGTACTGAAAGGATATCTTGAGTGATGTACCTTCCTATTAAAGACAATACATATTTATTACTTAGGCACGTAATACTGTGCCTTTAATTCTCTGGTGAAAGCCTGATGCCATACTTTTCCAGTTTGTACTGCAGGCTCCTGCCTGAAGTAGCATGCTTGCCAAAGACGATATTCACAGATCTTTAACAGCAGTAAGAAAAAAACCCTACATTACATCAGACCTCATTAAAAACTGAAAAGTAAGGAGTGTTTTTTCTCACTTCTGTCATTCATAACATGCATCAAATACGATTATGTGTGTGTGCACTCATCAGTAACACTTTACAGCTGCAGTTTTACCAGACTTCTAAGGGTGAGAAGTACTGATTCAGTTCAGGCTGGTTTTATCTAGGGTGATCAATTTTAACAAATCAATTTTTAAAATATGGGGCTTGATTCCAGTCTACTTCTGTCAAAAATGAGGAGTTACCTCCAGTACTGTCAAGTACGAATGTACTGTGCAGCTGTTATGAGACCAGATTAAGACCTGTTATCATGTCTGCTAGATTAAATTCTCCGGAAAAGCTAATTGAAAAATTAGGGCTTGATACATATTTTCAAGAGATTTACATCTCTAATTCAGGCATCCAGCTAGAGAGCTGCGTAAAGGACACTAATATCTGTTTGTAGATGTTAACGTTCATATAAAGAAAGTTTAATGTGAAACATCTTTTTCTTCATGGAGGGAAAAAGAAAACTATCATCTCTTCAGCTGGCAAGTCAATTCTTTGTCTTCAAGTGGGTTTGGTTTTTTTCACAGCCTCAAGTTAAAGGAAAAAGAGTTATAAATGGCTCAAGAGCAGTTTCTTTGCAAGTGCAATGTAGAACTGTGGAAGCTACAAAAAACGGAAAAGAGAAATTTCCCAAGCAGAGCCACAACTTCTATCATTTAAAACTCTTTGGATTGCAAATAAACAAATAAGCCTCTTGCATCTTGTCCCTAATTCTGAAAAAGAGCTGCACCATTTAGAGGGACCCTAAAAGCCATGTGGAAAGGTAGGTTTTATGTATCTTAAAAAAAAAAAAAAACTGAAATAAAAAAAAAATTCAACACCTATTTGTCAAAACTCTCATTTCCTATTAAGTAAATCAAATTGAATTGTTGGTGTTATAGTGGTTTAGTGGATTTCTCCTCTTCTAAATGAACACAACCTGCTGGATCCAGCAAATTCATTAAAAATGTGCTTTACAGGGTTGGAGGCTTTAGGAGCTACACAAACCCATCAGACTTTATGAGTTTTCAGACCAGCTTCATTCACAGGGTGCGAGTGAATATCTCCCAGTTCCTGGACAGCCTCCTTTCACAAATAAAAAGAACAGAGATAAGTTGAAACATGCAAGGTAAGTATAAAATATAATTAAAACATACTTGCAGTCTCAGTCTATTGTTGCTGTTAATCTTACTGATCAGCGATTCTTCCATCTATGAGTCCTCCCAGAGATTTACTCACAGTGAGTCCAAGCCTAAAATCACTCTAGATTTCAAGAATGCCAATAAGCAAATATTCAAATGTAATTTCATGTAGGCTGAAACCAGTAAACCTACAGTATAAAGTGACAAAACTTGTGCCTACTTTAAAACTATGACGCTAATTTAATCATTTACATATATGTTAAGTGCGTACTATATACACTTGCTGCATCAACACTGGCATTCCTTTTACATGCAGAAATGTTCAAACACTAAGAAAAGCAAAGCAGGATCTTAAACACAGGTTTCCTCCACTTGATATCTGCAAGATACACTTCACAGCCAGAAAGTGAAAATAAAAACCAGGTAAATTCTGTGTTACTGCACTAATATCGGACAGCTGACCATAATTTTCCACTTACATCCGAGTTTGCATAAGTGTTAAATATCAGTCCTTCTGGTGTTTTATGAACTTTACTCATAATGGTTACAGATGGTACTAAAACTAATTTAATTGTTTGGCTGTTCTTTACACTCCTTTTCTTGTACGTATGGTTATACATCTGTAGGAAAAGCATGCCAAGACAAAAAACTCCTGGCCAAAAAAAATGTAGAAAACAGGTGCCTGAATATTCAAAAAAAGATGGGCTGAACATATAGTATGCGATGCTCCTGAATACTTGTGTTCTGCTCCCCCATTTCAGTCAGACATTTCTGTACTATGCAAGTTTGTTGTCCTACACTGAGCCTTTCTATGTGTGGCATCTCTCCCAGTAGTACCAGGAAAGCTATTGGTGAATCGTTACCCAAAATGCCCATACAAATGCCCATACTGTTAAGTCCTTCCACATGCTCTTCCCATCACCCAAGCTGAAGTGTCTCTTTTTATGGAGACCTGTTGTAGCCAGTTGTTCCCTTCATATCCTCAGGATGAGTCTCCTTCATCCTCCACAGGAAAGTTTTTGATCAAGAAGTGCCTTAGTTCATGCTAAGAATTGTGAAGGGAGGGGGCAACAAGAGAGTTTACCCCTTCCAGATCTGTAATTGATATTTCAGTTATTGAATTGTCAAATTCCAAAGGTGTTTATACACTTCTTTATGTACCAGCATTCAAGGGCAACCACAGTACATACCTAGAAAAATGCAGTTATATGGGAAATCTCATACATGGGAGTTTGGTTGTAGTTGGGATTACATGCTACGTTTTGACATCTTCTGTTTGGGGAAAGTAGACTCACCTTGAAGGGTTTTGTATTAGTTCAGCACTTCGCCGCCCCAGCTGTCATGTATCTGCCATGTCCCACCACACTCTGCTATCTAAGGCTGCCACTTGCACCTTTCATTGAATAATCTTCTGTTCACATGGGGATTGCTTTCTCCTGGACCATTCCCAGCCAGAAGACAGAGCCACCTCTCCAATGACTCAGCCATCCCCACTTTCCCAGGACAGAAGCTGGGAGCATGCACTGATGGATCTCTGTGTAGTATTAAGAAATTTCATTCTGAGATTTTTTTCACACTGTAAGCATGTTTAAGATTTCAGGAATACTTCAGTGGTTATTAAAATCAAACCATTACAGATAAGAGAATGCAGATAGCCACCAGTCAAGCTAAATAAATACCAAACATATAGAGAGGTCTACCCAGGCATTTCTGAGTATGTGGATATATGCCTTCATACACATCTACCACAGAATATTTTGCGTTCCCAGGTCTGAAAATTATGCCCACCTATTTGTTTGCACGCATATGGTCACGGATCTCCTCACAGCGTAAACATCTGTATTTGCAAGATGGGTCTATAAAAATTCTGACAGTTCATGTTTTTTCTATCCTAAGCTATTCAAAAGTTCATCACTCTAATTTCCTAATTTTTAACTACTATACAAATGATTTTACCACCTTATCAAATGTTTCCAACATTTTTTCAAACACAAAACCACTAAGCAATCTTTTTATTTACTATGCCTTACTTTAGTATATAAATCAAAAGACAATAACAAGCCTAATGTCAAAGAAAATTTTTGACACTTCATACATTAAATAAAAGCAGCTGATAAACAGTTTAGATGAAATTATGGCTTGAAATGTAGTTCCCAAGAGGACTGTGGTTCATAAATTGCTTTTATACTGCCTCTGTCATTGTTGATTTGAGGTACACACAAGACGCCCACATTCACTACCAGTACTACCATTACTTAACCTGCCTTTGCTCTGACTCATATTTAGACACATGGAGACTACCAACAATCTATTTCTGTGAAAAATGTGTTGTTTGGTTGTCATCACATGTGTAGCATGTTGCCTTCTATTTGAAAGTTTGACATAAAATAAAAAAATTGGGAAAATATCAGACTTAAGTTTTGACCATGCCTGAATCTTCTGTAGCTACTCAGGGTATTCAAGGGGAGGGTGTTTTCTCCTTGGTGTGAAAGACATTTGATATTTGATTAGAAATTGACCTAATCTCATTGATTCACAAAGGTGAATTACAGACCAGTCTCACCTTTGTGCCTGACAGAATCATGGAGCAAATTCTCCTGGAATCCATGCTAAAGCACGTGAAAAACCATGAGGTGGTTAGAGACAGCCAGCATGACTTCACTAAGGCGAAATCATGGCCTTCTATGATGAGATTACAGAACTGATAAATAAGGGCAAAACAATTGATAGCATCTACTTGGACTTGTGCAAAGCTTTTGATGGATGGACCACTCAGTGGATAAAGAATTGGCTGGGTGGCTACACGCAAGGAGTTGCAGTCAATGGCTCAGTGTCCAGTTGGAGACCAGTAATGAGTGGTGTCCCTCAGGGCTCAGTGTTGGGACTGATCTTGTTCAACAACTTTGTCGCTGACATGGACAGTGGGATTGAGTGCACCCTCAGCAAGTTTGATGACACCAAGCTGTGTGGTTCGGTTGATACACTGGAGGGAAGGAATGCCATCCAGAGGGCCCTTGACACGCTTGTGAGATGGGCCGATGCCAACCTCATGAAGTTTAACCGTGCCAAGTGCAAGGTCCTACACCTGGGTTGGAGCAATCCCAGGCACAGCTACAGGTTGGGCAAAGAAAAGGTTCAGAGCAGCCCTGCAGAGAAGGACTTGGGGGTGCTGGTTGATGAGAAAATGAACATGAACCAGCAGTGTGCACGTGAAGCCCAGAAAGCCAACAGTATCCTGGGCGGCATCAAAAGGAGTGTGACCAGCAGGTCGAAGGAGATGATCCTGCCCCTCTACTCTGCTCTCATGAGACCTCACTTGGAGTACTGTGTGCAGTTCTGGTGTCCTCAACATAAAAAGGACATGGAACTGTTGGAACAAGTCCAGAGAAGGGCCACAAGGATAATCAGGGGTCTGGAGCACCTCCTATATGAAGACAGGCTGAGAAAGTTGGGGTTGCTCAGCCTGGAGAAGAGAAGGCTGCGTGGAGACCTCATAGCAGCAGTATCTGAAGGGGGCCTACAGTTAATCTTTTTCTATAACTAAATGTGACCATGCAAATCACTGCTTCGAAGATTCTGGTCTGTTTATTACCAGAGTATTTATATTTACTTGGAAACGAATATGCTAGTGTTCACCTTATATATGGGAAATGGGGAATAGTTTGTGTGAAATTAACCTTTATGATCTACAGCAAGGTTCAGAGCAAGGACTTTATTTCTTATTGAGTTCTGGTGGAAGAAAGTGTTTTTCAGAATACCTGAGGTTGTGTAATATTGTACCTTTCACATTAAGGTTTTGGTCCTTCAAAATTGCACTCTCCATGCAAACATTTTCCTCTCATAATAACAGAATGGGCCATTGAGCTGTGCTCTCTCTTATTTAACCACTGAATACTTCAAAAGAGAATTAAGAGAGAAGAGTTAACTCAAGCATTCACTGTAGAAATGTTCTAATAACAATGAATTATAAATAAAACATCCATGGACGAATCTTGCGAAATGAGAAATTTATTAAGTGTACCATTTGGGTATTTTATAGGTCAAGGTACCCTCTCTCTACAAGCAAAGGTGGTAAGCTTCTCAAAATGCCCTTAATCATTATGCTAACTATGTGACAGCACATTTGCTGAAAGCTATACAAATGGAGCATTGTACCTGAATGGTAACTATATGTTTTCAGCACAAACAAAACTAATAGATTTTAAGAGAGACTTTATGCCTTCATGAGCAACTAGTCTTTAAAGAGTATACATCCTTAGCACAAATTCTGATGATGAAGTATGTGCAAGCAGAACTCTTAAAAAGAGCATATATGAAAGAGAGTCTACATGGCCCAGCAGATTTCCTATTTGCCGTGCTTTCAGTTCACTCTTCTAACACCTCTACACACAGATTTCACAGCAATACACACTTGTTTGAAGAAACAAGTGGGTCTATCCGAAATAAACCATAAATGCAATCCCACTCCTCTCCTCATGACATTTGTTGCCATTGTTTTGTAAGGAATGGTACAGCTAGCTGATAGCACCGTTTATTTTTTTTCATCCTGACATTTTTTACTAGAAAGTGCCACTGACACTGCAGAAAAACATAGAAGCTGGCAGGCAGCTTGCAGGCAGATTTGTAAAGTGAGCCTTGGGCAATTGTGTGTGCACAGTGCTGTGGGGCCAAACTGAGAAGTACAAACACCTATTGCACTCATACAAGTCATGAATTTTTCAGTGGGGAGCGTCACACCAATAAATTGGGTGCATGCAATTAGCTTAGAAAAAATCAACCAGAAGTAGAAAACACCAAGGCTGTACTATTTGTCAGGGAAGGCTGACATTGCCTTTTTTTGTTGTTTTATTTCCTTATTTATTTTAAGTATAATGGAAAGGCTGTTGCTTCAGTTCCAATGCCATTAAAGCATAAAATTCATTCCCCAAAAACCACAGGCTTTTCCTTATTTTCTTTCTTTTTTTTCTTACCTTTTTTTTTTTTTTTTTTGAGAGGGTGGGTGTGAAACTAATCGTCCAGTGAAGGATTTATCCTTTTGTGGTATGAGGAGTCGGGCTCACCTTTGGGCTGTGTCCAAAGAAAAATTCTACAGAGACGAAATGTATTCCTGGAGGGCCATTAAACTTGCATTAGGCATTAACATTGATCGTATGTTGATCTAGCTTCTGTCCTCTCTACTACCCTTAGTAAAGTGACTAACAACCTTTCCTCCATCAGTTCCCACTCCTTTTTAATGAAATCTCTGCTACCTTTAACATGTGGGACCAAACTCTTCTTCAAATATTCACCTTCGTAGAGCTTCCTTCATTCTTTTCCCTCATAGCAAAATAACTTCTCTTTGTTTCCTCCTTTGTTCTTTCTTCCTGTAAAAAGAGAAATCCACTATGAGGTTCAGAGCATATCCAGACCAGGGTTGTCTTTGGTGTTCAGGACAGGAATCAGAAGGATTTTAGCTGCCTCATATCTAAGCTAAAGATTAAGAAATCCTACTCTTGAGCACAGCCTAACTCTGGGGGCTCTTAAATTCAGCCAGTACTAACTCCACTGTAGACCACAGAGTTTCTCCTCAGACATGGGTTCCTCACTTGAATGCACCCTAACTTAAACTAATAGCAGCTGTTTGCCCTCTGCCTTTTCTTCTAGACAGAGCAATGAGTGAGGGCTACTCAAGAACAAGGCATCAACCTTTTCTCCCTCAAAAAGCTGTCACCACATGTACAGGACATGAAAAGGCATCTGAATGAGACCAATAGCTCTGAGCAACTCCACTCTTTTGCTTTCCAATGTCCCTGTCATGCCCTGGCCTTTCAGGCTTTGTAATGTTGCTGGGACTGTGTAGTTCTCCCCCGATTCCCACACACCTGCAGCAGTGGCAAGGTCAGTCCCCAGTCTGGCAAAGACATAAAGGTATTCCAAAGGGACCAAGATGAGTGTTCACAGAGTCAAAAAGAATGAAGTCAGCCATGCTACTAGATGGCTGTTGGAGGGGCAATAGGATCTGACCATGGACAAAATTGGTTCATGAGAACACAATTAATGTGTGCCAGGGGACACCCTTACCTTGTTTCTGGAGATTAAATGTGCAGAAAAGTAGATGTTTCATCTCTATGAATGTCCCCTCTGCTTTGTTAGTTTTCCTGACTATTCCATTGTATTCTCAGCTATTTGTCATCCCTGTGTTCTTTCTCCTGTATGGCCTCCTCAGACAAATCCTAGCCGAAAATTCAGGTCAAATCCCACCATCTTTCCATGTGACTACCTAAAGCTTTCTCCAGACTTCTTGACCTCATCTCCCTTCACTCTACAGTAATTCACACTGAAAATTATCGTGGATACCCTGTCAGATAATCAGCTCTTCTAAGATGGCCAGGGTCATCTGCGTGGCATTTTCTAGGTTAGGTTTCTAACATCAAGCAAAGTATGCAGAGCGTAACTTTGCACTGAAGTGGAGCTGAACATTTGACAGCATCTTCCCATGGCTTAGAGCACAGTTTCTTGACAACAGAAGAAAAGCCTGCTGAGAGCCCACCTCAGCTCTTGATTTGAAAGGTTAAGATTCAGTTGCTAAAATTTCTTCTCTGCACACTTAAGGATTAATTATTGCCAATGGGCTAAAAAAGAATATTAGCCACAGAAGAGGTATTCTAGATTGTTTTCTTTTGATGTTAATCATTTTTTTTTTTTCAAGGGCTTATGAGAAATGGACTGTTTATTCCGGAACATATATGTAAAGTGACTTGTCTATATGTAGAACACACAGAAAGACAAGACTTTTCACATAGTCCAAGTACAAACATGCCTGACCTACACCTGGTGCCTCTCTTGATGGTTCTTCTTGTGTGAGACAGTGTGGCATTGCTTACTCTTATTTTTAAGGGTGGGGTTTTTTTTTAAGAAAGGCAACTGGGGAATGTAGGCACATTCACAACTAAAACAGCCTCTTTTCATTCTTGACTGCTTTAACCCTGTTCTCTGAGAACAGTCCCTTGAGATAAGGTTTATAGTCAATCACCAAAAAAAAGTGGGGGGTCCATTACCTTTCCCTTTTAATTGTAGGGCAGAGGCCTTTAACTTTCCATGAGGCTTTAGTAAGAATTTTTTCTGGGCAGAATTTCCTTGAACCTGGTAATCAAGACCACAGGATATGTGTTAATTGTCTTTGACATGCAGAATTATCTGCATTTACCCAAGCTAATAACATCACCCCAGACATACTGAGTTTTAAACACATGGTATAAAATCATCTATAAATTCAATTACCATTCAAAAAATGTAAAGATTGGCAAACACTAAGAAAGATGAAACAAATGAAGTGATATATGCAACTTTGTCCTTAATTCACCCTGCTTGAATTCTATTCCCTGGAAGACTAGCACGCCTTGGGAAATCACTCCTGTTTATAGTTCCTGTTCTACTAAAGCACAATTGCATTGATTAAACATCAAGTTGCAGTCTTTATTTTGAATGGGCTTGCTTCTCTGGGCTAAATCAATAATCTTAATAATATATACAACATTTTCATTTCCCTGAACACATTTTTTTCTCAGTGTCTAGCTGTATAAAAAGGAAAAAAAAGAAAAGAAATATCTTGCGGAAAAGTAAGGGTAGAAATGACTGGGTATAGTGGTTCTGAATCAAAGCATCTGTAAGCATTTTTAGAGCTTTAATAAAAAGTGTTTATATAACTTCTCCTTTGAAAAAATATCATAGCTGGTAAATGTTAACTAGATATGAGTAAGTAATAGGTAAAAAAAGTTGACGTAGTTCCATTTAATTTTATCTTTATAATTTATCCACCAAATGAGATCATGTTGATTTAAACAATATTCATTGCTCACAATTGTTTCATTAATCTTTCCTTAAAATTCATAACCTGTTTTTTTTACGCATTACTTTGCAGGTTTTCCATTTAAAAGACAAAACTGGAAGCTAGTGTAATTAGGCACCAATCATATTTTCATGACCAATCTATATGAATTGATAAGAATAACTTTTGTTGTCGCTGTTTCTAATTTATTTATTTGGTAAAGTCATCTATTTGCCCTTGCTCCATCTCTTCATTTCCATACCATTTTTGTGTTGCACAGGCATGGACATTCATATTTTATACCACGATAAAAGCTTCACTTAGCAGCACTATTATGTTTTATTTGCTAAGTAGTAATAATGTGTCCTGGTAAGGTCATTAGGATCTTCAGAATTAGTTTTTCTTGACATAATTTTCACATTCAGTTCTAAAATGTTGTGAACGTTCAATAATTCTCACTTGAAAAAGCAGTCTTACATTAAATATTCTTGGTTTTTGTTAGAACATCCACTGGAAAATGATAGCTCAGGGTGGAGACTGTAATGTGTCTGTATCTCCATAGCCACAGCTTCTATTTAATTGAAGGAGAATTAACAGGGTCAAAATTTATCCATGCAAACACTAAAGTTGATAATCATGGGGGAAAAAAATCAATAATAGTTAAACCTTGCTAATAATTATGGTGTTGCACTGTCTTGTTCTGTATATTTTCCCCTGCTCTAAATCAACTGGATGGAGGACAGTACATATTGTGGTATCTTCTTTCCTGCAGTAATTCTGTGCCTACCACACTGGGTTGCATCATTTTGCTTTGAATGGCAGCAGCTCAAAGCCTTGTGAATAGATATCAAATGTGTATCGAAAATGACAGTACAAAGAAGACAGAACAATGTGAAGCTGAAGATAACAGGATAAGGAATTCCATGGAGAAAAAAGGTTTAAAAGTGAAATAATATTTCTGAGAGGTTGGGGCTTTTTTTCATCAGCGAGTACTGTTTACCAAAAATAAGTTGACTGTAAGGTAAGAATGTGAGTGGTGTTAGCAAAATTGGAGCATAAATAGGAAAACATGTAAATGACTCCTAAACTGCATCAGGCTTTGCTGGGGTTCTGCCCTTGGGATGATCAGCCTCACCAGAAGCAGGATTGGCTGGACCCCCATAAGCCCTGGTGGGGAAGGGTGACCTGTTCTTCCCACTGGCTTTCCAGCTGTAGCTGAGCTCAGTGCTCTGATTTTCCCTCATGTTTAATGCGTAACAAAACGCCCCAGTATGCATACCAGGGTTACTGATAGAGCTACCTGGAAAAGGTGGTGGCAGCACCCACCCGAGAACAGGAAAGGTAAGGAACAAGAATGGACTAACACACTTTGCCTTCAGTCTCCTTCTTCCCCCATTATTTTTCTTCCTCATGATGGAGCTGCCTGACCTGACAGCTCCTCGCATCAGTGCTTTCAGATGTCTTTAAACTTTCCTTTGAAGCTGTGAAAATCATGCCATGAATCACAGCAGCGATGAGACACTAGTGCAGACAAACAGAGCACGAAGTCAGGCTGCCAGTCCTGCGCAACAAAAGGCTCTCCCAGGTCAAAGAAGCACGCATGCTTTTCAGCAAGGTAAAACTAAGGGGTGAAACCTTCAATTAAAAGCAGAGATAGCCCTCTGGATCACAGTGCTTAGGGTAGTAATCATCTCTCATAGTAATGGCCCCTCTGCCTTCAAGTCTTCAGGCTTTGGTGCCTGAAGTGATCCCGGCAGAAGGTGACACAGCCTTCGCCCCCTGCCAGAAGCCCAGGTGTTACTGTTTTTGTTTGGCCAACTTCCCATTCAGCCATAATCCTGGGGGTTTATTATTAAATTTGGTAGATGCAAATAAGAGGATATTAAAAAGAAAGGTCCCAGCTGCGTCTTGCAGCTTTTGTTATTTCAGTACACATCCTCGAAATGCATGGGTAGGGGCACTCTACATGTCTGTTTTTATCTACAGTCATTCATGACTTTGCACTGTGGTGACTATAGTTACAAATCAATGACTATCTGGAACACAGTGGAAGCATTTTAGAGGTACAGTGAGTGGCACCAGAGGAACAAGCATTTGCAGAGATTTCTACCTGCAAAGTAAAGTTGTGAGAACGCACATTAAACTGTAATTTCCATTATCAATTAGTTCTCTTCATTTGTATCATCAAAGTTTAAAGATAAAGCATCTGGAACAAACAAAAAAAATGGAAAGTAATGTTTACATTTTACCAGTGTTTTATATTCAATTAAACATTTTTGCTGCTATTTATGTAGTTGAACAGCACTACATTTATACCATGCAATTTTGTTATTTCTAGGTAAATATTTCTTTAAAGCCAGATGCAAGTTCAAATTAGTTGTGAAAGAAACACTAAAATAAAATAAACTTACATTTGGGGGTGATCACAAATTGCTCTATAACTGAAGACCAAGCTTGTTAAAATACAAAGCGAAAAGCAAACAGTATTAAACCAAGCTGAATAAACGAGGAAAAATAACACACAAGGATGTGTTTAAAGAGGTTTACCTGACTGCAGTAGGTTTTGAGGATTACAGGTAAATTAAAACTCAATGAAGTTTTAATTTAAGCAGCATGAAGTAACACAATAGTTTAAAATAAAAGCTTGTTGAACATATATACAAGGTCTGAAATTTCTGTAGTGCAACTGAAAGTAGAATTTACCTCTTCTTCCTTTAATTCTAGTTAAATCATAAACAGCAATTTCATTCTTCCATCCTGTTTCCTTCTTGAAATCCACTGCCAAAGCACACACTCCCTCAGAACCCTGCCAGATTCTACATCATTTAAAAGTAAACTTTAGGAGAAAAAATGGAAAAGCACAATCTCAAAACAACTAGCTCATAGCCTTCCTTCATTCTTGCTTGTCTGACATCATGCTTCTCTCTCGGATACAATCTTGTACCAGATTTAGACTGAAAAATCCTCAGTAGTAACCACGGTTTTATTCCTTCTGTTTTTTTTTACTTTTCCACTCCACAGATGATGTTATGTAGAAACAATTAGCTATTTCTTTAAAGCTGTACATTTCCTGGTTCCACACAATTCTTGGGGAACTGCAGGTGTTGAGGAGCAAAATTAGAGCATAAAACACCTTATTCGGTTTGAGCTTTTTAGGGGGTATGTTTTCAAACCAGTTTATCTGGAATATTTCATTAATTACATGGTAGCTGGATGTTCTTTTCCATGTGTCCCTGGCTTTCAGATTCCCAGTGTTTGGATAATGCTATCCACAGAATAGTTACCAATAGTTTGTTTTGCAAACAGAAAGGCGGATCAAGTGGAGTTCTGAAGAGATCCATCCAGGGACTCAATTTTGTCAAAGCCTTCATGAATGATCCAAACTGCATACTACAGAATATATATATGTTTCATATAAAAATAAAAAAAATACAAACATCTAGTAGGGGATATTAACTGACATACAGGCTATAACATCAGATTTCACTCAATGCAGGAGAGATCTAGTTATCCTACTGTGTGCAGTCCTAGCCACGCAGTTTCAAGAAAGGTACAGCTGAATTAAAGAGCCAGAAAACACAGTAGACTTTTAAGAAGTGTAAAAACAAAATAAAATTAAATAAAAATAAAATGAGATAAAAATTAATAAAATACTAAAATAAAATACTAAAATAAAATAAATAAAATAAAATAAAATAAAATAAAATAAAATAAAATAAAATAAAATAAAATAAAATTAAAGTTATGTGATGTAGAAAAAAGCATATTAAAGAGGAACATGCTAAACAAATATGTAGAAGTCAGCTATAAAGAAGAAAAAAGTAAACCACTCTCCATATTGATGGCAACTAGAAGACACAATGAGCTTCAGTAGCAGCAGCAAAACACTCTGAAAATTCAAGAACTGCTTTTGGCAGTAAGAGAGAAATACGGAAATAAATCATCTGGAGTAGAAACGAGTCTTCTCTGGAAAACTGAGAAAGTACAAACCTCTGCCAGGTATGCTGATCTTGGTAGATAATCACACCTTGCAGCAAAAGGTGAAATATATGCCTCTTCAGACATCATCCAGCATTTTGTTTCCTCTGGCTTCTTTTAGCCTTTACAGTGTAAGCTGTTATACCTTGTCAAATTAATATTAACAGCCTTGGAGTCTAATCTTTCTTTCTGGAAACATTTTGGCCTTGTTTATTTGAAAATAGAAGAGAAGGGCCTTTTCGTCATGTCAACAGCCTAGTTGTTGTCAACAGCCTAGCAGATTCATACTGAAGAAAAATAAGTTAGTGGTCATTTTCTGATTATGCCACCATCCATCCAAGACACTTCTTCAGCTACCATTTCAGTCCCTTTATTTGGATGAATTTTTGACCAGGCCCTCTGCACAGGGTCAGCCCCTGCTCAGATGGATGTTCTCCAGCAAGTGAAGTCACTTGATTTCATTTTATTGCTAAGGTGCTCTCTCGCGAAGGTGAAGGGTTAATGACACACACCAAATTATAGAGAAATTTCTTTAAGGAAGAGATTCATCTTAGACCTACAGCTACAGAAAAGAACGACAATGATTGATCTTCTCACCACTCAGCAACGTCGGCAAAGCTACAAACATATATTGTTTTTACTCCTCCGGGAGTTATTTATTGAGCAAAGGGAGGGTGGATAGCACTTCCTTTGAAGTTAAACATCTTGCTTGGATAAGGAGATATGTTGCATGAAACAAAAGTAATAAAAGAGCAAAATGCTTTATTAAATCTTCTTTATCATAATACTGTGTTCCAATAGCATGATCTAATTAAGGACATATATGAACCTCTTTTCATCTGAGGATTAGTTCAGAGGCCTTCATTTATTTTGAAACAAACACACTGCTGAAAAGTTTCCAAGATTTCCAGTGATATACTTTTTCCATTTTCTTTAATAGGTGTTGATGCTTTAACTACCTCTTCAAGATATGTTATGGAGGGGGGGGGAAAAGACAGCACTTCTTGAAAGGAAGAGACAAATTATTTCTTTATTATCAAAGCAGCAAGAAACATAGTGGTTAGTCATTTAATACAGCAAAGCTTCATTAAGTTGTATAGACATAACAGTAGATAGCTCTTTGGGTTTATCTCATTGCTTACAAGTAGTTCACTTCAGTTCTTTCTTTCAAATGCAAGAGGTGTAATATCAGATGCTTTAAAGACACCTTGCACCAAATGTCTTTAGGAAAATTGGGTTCCTACACATTTCCCTTAAGATCAGCATGACTCCCAAAAGAGAAGAGTAGAGGTCATTACTAATTTTCCTCAGGTTGGTGATAGAGAAAAATATTTTGTGGGCTACAGCCATTACCTTTCTCCTGAACCACTCTGTCAATTTTCCCCCAATACTTGCAGTTGTCTTAGTCCTCCAATAACATTTCCATTGAAAAGATCTGGGTTTACTTACATAATCTATTTCAACAAAGTTTGTTTCCATTTCCAGGTAAAAGTAGTTCTGCCATGCTTGGTAAAAAAACAAAAAAATAAATCTGATATCTCATATTCAGTAAAAATTAATTATATAAACATTATTAATCTGTTTGTTTAGGTGTACTATATTTCAAGTCTCTAATATAAGAATTGGATGACAAATAAATCCAGCCATTGCTACCTATCTTTCCTCAACTTTTATGAAATGGAACTGTAAAGCTTGCATAAGAAGCCTGAGTATGCATTCTGTGTTGGCAGATTTAAAAAGGGTTTTTAATATGTTTTTTGTTGCACAGAATTTCATAAAACTAGGCCTAGAGTCAATTGTTCACTATCTGGCAACACATTTAATTGAAAGGATACCTGTCTTTTCATTTCTTTTGCTTCTAAATTATTCTCTTCTAGATCGTGCACATAGTTATTTCCTCTTATTGTGTAGTTTTGTTTTGGTTGTGGCATTCAACAGTCATCCCTATTATGTGTGTGAAGATTCTTCACTGAGAACATAACTCAAGTGTAGATTTTGTTGACTTATGCTCACAAGTATAGTCCCAATTCCCCTTATAGCCCTTACCAACTGTCATCAGTCTTGCCCTAAGTCCTTTACTTTCTTTGTAATCATGTATGAAGTGACTGTAGTTAAAAGCAAAACCTTGCCATACACGAGTACTGTTATTCTTATTGATAAATATCTAAGACCTCTGTTCCTCCCACTAAGCCTTCTCAGTGAATTCCTTATTACTGTCGTTGTACTCCTTCCTATAGTCAGAACTCAGATTTGAAAAACTTAGGACCTCATCCAAGACCATCTGGTTTACCAGGTCTTTTATCCACCCTTATTAAGCCATTTTTTAAAAAACAGAATATGGGGATGCGTTATTAACTTCTGCAGTCTGGAGGAAGACAAAACCATTTTCTGCTTGAAGTGGTATAATATACCCATGTGCTAAGGCAATTGGAGCTATTACAAGCAGCTTTAAATAATGAGAATTAAAGTTTACCTACAGAATGTGTAAAGCAAAGTAACTTTGAAGAAAAACAGATGAAAGGGACTGTTGAAATCAAAGAAGGGGATTCATTTTTGGGGATGGGGAGTTAAGTACTTGCATTTCAAAATGAAGTTTTGTACTTGTAATAAAAACTTAGGCTACGTACTAAACTTCAGAGAAAATTAACTGCAAATAATTTCGACATTAGACTAAAAAAGATGTTCATCCTATGAAAAATAAAATAAGTGTGAGCAGAATGGGACTTCTATTGCATCTAATTTCATACAGTTCTTCTAATAACTTCAAAAAAGTAAAGCCCAGCAGTATTTAGATTAATACTTAAATTAAATGGCAGATTTAACCAGTTATAGAGCAGAAAGTTGTAGCAGTAGGAATTCCACACTGTTAACTCCTAAGAAGGTGAAATTCCAATAAGTCACATGAAGAACTGGGAAAGGAAGTTCACTGACATCTCTGACAAACTACTGGAAGCTTCAGTATCTTTCTTGTAGACACAGAATTATATCTTGTAGCCACATTTAAGTTAAACTCCCTTTTTTCATTTATTTTCCTGTGTTCATTACCCCATGTATGTTCTTGATTTAAACGTATACTCTTTTCCTTGAATCTTTCAGTGAATCCTAGCCCGTTACCCCTTGTCCTGTCACTACAGTCCCTGATGAATAGTCCCTCCCCAGCATCCCTATAGGCCCCCTTCAGATACTCGAAGGCTGCTATGAGGTCTCCACGCAGCCTTCTCTTCTCCAGGCTGAGCAACCCCAACTTTCTCAGCCTATCTTCATACAGGAGGTGCTCCAGTCCCCTGATCATCCTCGTGGCCCTTCTCTGGACTTGTTCCAACAGTTCCATGTCCTTTTTGTGTTGAGGACACCAGAACTGCACACAATACTCCAAGTGAGGTCTCACGAGAGCAGAGTAGAGGGGCAGGATCACCTCCTTCAACCCGCTGGTCACGCTCCTTTTGATGCAGCCCAGGATACGGTTGGCTTTCTGGGCTGCAAGGGCACACTGCTGGCTCATGTTCATTTTCTCATTGACCAACACCCCCAAGTCCTTCTCTGCAGGGCTGCTCTAAATCTCTTCTCTGCTCAACCTGTAGCTGTGCCTGGGATTGCTCCAACCCAGGTGTAGGACCTTGTACTTGGCATGGTTAAACTTCATAAGGTTGGCATCAGCCCACCTCACAAGCGTGTAAATTGATTCTTGGTCATTGAGATGAATCATGCGGTCAAACACTGAAGGACACAGCACTATGTACAGCAATCCTGTCTGTGATACTTCCATGCTTTCTACTGAGCTGCCACGCCTTCATTCAGCTGGCCTGATGAACTATCTAGAATTCTGCAGAATTGCCTATTTATTTCTGTAAACATTTTATTGTCTTCTAGTACTAACATATTGTAAGCTTCAGTCAGTGAAATGTTAAAAAATTGCTAACACAGGTAAAAGTATTCCCAGCTGGTACTCACACCCATCAGAATGGCAGGTTCAAAGACATAGAAGAACCTCGTATATTTGACCTTTAATACGAGAATAGCAGTTCCAGGAAAAATCATCCCATTTCTTGCCAGTAGAACTGCTCATCATACGTTTATTACAGCCAGTACCAACTTTACATTGTTCACATATATATGAAAGAGGCAGTTAATGTCCCAGAACTGTTCCAACTGCAGAGAAGTGGAGAAATATCTTTGTTGGGAAAAAGAAAAGAAACTGACCCATGCCTGATGACAGCATAACAAAAGACACAAAAGTAACAGCAGATTGAGCAATTGATTAGCAAATCCTGAGCTAATATTAGTGCTGGGAAAAAAGACCAAGAAAGGATTTATTTGAAGACATTAAGGACCTCAGCAGCATCTGGTATGCTGGCATTGGGTCTTATTTACTGGGTGGAAAGAGGAGAGCAGTCAAGCTCAAAACTAGCCTGGGAGAAGTAAACATAAACATTTGCATCTGTTCTTGTGAGCTCAGCTCTCAACACATACCTGGAATACAATCTATATATGGCAAAAAGTGGGAAATCTGTATAGCTGTAAATTCATCACATTTCTAAAAGCTGAAAAAGAGAAGGCTTTTTTATCAGGCCACCTGAAAAAGGCAATGCAGGTTCTCCAAGGTCTTAAAGTATTTTGAAGGAAAGACTTTCCCACTACCGTCTAAGTAGTGTTCATCTCTCTATGAAGGGATGAATGGTAGGTCAGCTTGCTTAGGCGCAGACTAATCCTGCAGTATACCATAGATCTGGATGTCTTTTCTTCCTCCCTGGATGCTGTTGTTTTTGTTGTTTTTTTTTTTCCAGCAGAAAAGTGCTGGTCCTTCTGGCACTAGAAAGTTTTCAGATTGCCCTCAGATTGCCCTCCATCCTGCTTGTATGCTCCCCTCTTGAAGAGCCAGTAGCCGGGACAGCAGAAAAGCAGCTCCCCAGCTTTTAGCAAAACAAGGGCAAAACAGCCTTGACTTTTCAGGGGACTCCTTTCAAAAGGCTTGATGCACATCACCTTCTGGTTATTACTGGTTGTTGGAGCAGGATATGACGTTTTGTATTCTTTTGCTTTGAACAAACAGCATCCTATTTGTACAAAATCAACAAAAAAAAAAAAGAAAAATAAATGAAATTTTAAAAGTTCTATTACAAATTATGTCTTGAAGTCTCTTCCCACCTTAAAACCAGCCTTCATATTAACAAATGAGGTTTTGCTTCACAGAAATTTTCCTTCTTAAATTGTTGTTTCCTGCATCATTTATTGTGCTCTTTGATCTTAGGCTGTAATTTTAAATCTATGCCATCTTTCTTGGGTGTTTAGATAAATGTAGCCTAGTAACTTCACAGTTTTATCTTTAGTCACACAGATAACTATCACAGGTTCAGTTTGCTGTTCAGTTGTGAACAACCACAAGATGCTATTTTTAAAACTTCATAAAAGCCCTGAAAATAGCTTAAAGTGCTTAAAGGATAATACTAGTGGCTATCACTGTGATTGTAAAAAGGGCATATAAACTAATGTGAGACATCTTTGATGTTTTATTTTTTCAAAAACAGATATAAAATATCATTACTTCATGAGGTCTCAGTTATTAAATAATTTTGCATTTCTTGTGTGACCAAATCTCAGATTTTATTAGTCAGACTTTTAGTGACAAATTAAGTCTTTCCAGTATTTATACGTATTGCTACTAAAAACATTTTGACTTGTAAATCTCTTTATAGACAGTAACAAAACTCCAAGAAGTACAACTGATATACAGTAGGGTAATTTTAGAATAATGAAGTATTAAGCAGACTTGAATGCTTTACTTTATAGAAACCAAGTTAGAGAAGTTATGAGTAAACTACTGAGTGAAGACGAAGCACCAGTCTACTTATTACTACAGACTTCTAAAGAGACAGGATTTCACGCACAGGGGAAGTGTTGGTGGCTTTACAACCTAAGGTTCTCTGACATTAACACACTTCATAAACGCCTAGGAATTCAAAAATAAATATGAATCAAAGGTTAGGTGTTAAATTATAGGTAGGAAGAATTTGTTCAATCTCATTTCCACACCAACACCTTACACTGAATTTTTATATCAAATAAGCTCTTCCATACATATATTTTTAAAACACTCTATAGCATGCAGGAAAAAATTATTATTTTATTAATTAAAATCTTTTGTTTTGAGCTTTTTCAAAATAGCTTTTTGAAACAGTTTATGACTAAACTGATTCAGCTAATTCAAATTAAACATGATTAAACTCATATTTTCCCTAGCATCATTAATCATTCTTCAGGTTGCAAGTGATGAAAAAAACAGTGTGAATCATCTCTTCCAGTAATTCTTTCTTTTAATAGAGCAAAATATACCGATTCTGATATAGATTTTTTCAGGTAACAGCTTAGTTTGGGGAATAGATCTACCATGCAGCGTGTGAGATGTCTACACTAATGAGACAACACTGGTCTCTGACAGCACCAGTGAAGAATCAGGGGTCTCTTCTATAATATCTGATCCACCACAAAATGGTAACCATCAAGATGAGCTGGGAATTATTCACTTCTGTCCTGGATTCAGCAGTAGCAGTCATGTTTTTCCTTTGTGGTAGCTGGTGCAGTGCTGTGTTTTGACTTCCAGCCTGGGAACAGTGTTGGTGATACCGATGTTTTCGGTTGTTGCTAAGTGATGTTTACCCTGACCAAGGACTTTGTGAGGCTCATGCTCTGCCAGGGAGGAGGGGAAGCTGTGAGGAAGCAGGGACGGGGCGCCTGACCCGGGCTAGCCAGGGAGGTATTCCATACCACAGCACATCATGGCTGGGGTGGGGGGTGACTGGGAGTTACCCGGAAGGACACGGGCTTCCGGGTGGAACTCGTTTTCTTGGCCAGTGGTATCGTATTCTTTTCCCTTGTTATTTTCCCTTATCATTGTTGTAGTTGGTGGTAGCGGTGGTGATTTGTGTTGTACATTGGTTGCTGGACTGTTCTTGTCTCAACCCGTAGGAGTTGCACTCTTTCGATTCTTCTCCCCGTTCCTCCAGGAGCGGAGAAGAGGAGAGCCCCGGTGGGGGGGGGACACGGACCTCGATTGTTGTCAGCTCGGCACCACTCGCTGGGAGTGAGTGAACAAGTTACCTGACTGGGTTTAAACCACGACAACTTCTTCCTTTCACAGTGAAGAAAATGTTCTGCTGTGACAAATGATCTTTCTACTAGCATGAAAGGTGGGATAAAATGTGAACATATACACAATATAACACTGTGAGTTATTCATTTTCTTATGTTGCAGGTATTGAAGAGCTGGAACAATGGAAATTAACACCTTTGCTTCAGTTCCAATCTTTATATAACAAACTGAATGATAACTGTGTTTCCTGGTATCCTCTACTTTATTACACTGCCAGTTTCCAGTGAGAATAAGCTGATTAAACTAGAGGTCCGGCAATTAGCTGAAGTACAGGCCCGGTTAAAGACATAGGAAAAACATCCCTCGAATTAGCTTAGCCCGATCAATGTGATCAAGTTCAACTAGTAAAGCTTACCAGTGGTAATTTGGAAATGAATGGAAGAAAGCCATATACAGACAGGGAGCACAGCTGCTAAAGGTCAGCAAGTCCAGCAGAAAGCCACCAAGACTACTGCTTCAACTGAAACAAGGAATGTCCTGGGTATTGTAGAAGAAAGATCATATGAAAACAGTTAAGGACAGGAACGTGTGAAAAGAAGCTGTACTACCTCTGTTCTTGAATGTTTCCAGGACACAGATGAACAAAGCCCCAAGTATCCTGTTCTGGTCCCATAGTTCACTCTACTTTGAGACAAACTTTGTGCTAAAGACCTCCAGAAGTTTCTTTAGCCCTGACTATTCAGTGATTGTAGATGACTGCAGGTAGTTGCAATCAGTATCATCTCAGATTTACAGTGATTACGAAAAAATTTCAAGTTGTTTCATACAATCTTGAGACCCCATCTGGAATATTGTGTCCAGTTCTGGGCCCCTCAGTTCAAGAAGGACAGGGACCTGCTGGAGAGAGTCCAGCGCAGGGCAACTATGATGATTAAGGGAGTGGAGCATCTCCCTTATGAGGAAAGACTGAGGGAGCTGGGTCTCTATAGTTTGGAGAAGAGGAGACTGAGGGGTGACCTTATAAGTGTCTATAAATATATAAAGGGGGAGTGTCACGAGGATGGAGCCAGGCTCTACTCAGTGGCAAACAATGATAGGACAAGGGGTAATGGGTACAAACTGGAACACAAGAGGTTCCACTGAAACTTGAGAAGAAACTTCTTCTCAGTGAGGGTGACGGAACACTGGAACAGGCTGCCCAGGGAGGTTGTGGAGTCTCCTTCCCTGGACACATTCAAAACCCGCCTGGACACATTCCTGTGTAACCTTATCTAGGTGTTCCTGCTCCGGCAGGGGTGTCCTGGGTTCAGCAGTAGCAGTCATTTTTCCCCTTCTTGGTAGCTGGTGCAGTGCAATGTTTTGACTTTCAGCTCGGGAACAGAGCTGATAACAAGCGATGTTTTGGTTTGGCCAAGGACTTTGTGAGCCTCATGCTCTGCCAGGGAGGAGGGGAAGCCAGGAGGAAGCAGAGACAGGACACCTGACCCAAACTGACCAAAGAGGTATTCCATACCACAGCACGTCATGCCCAGGATGTAACTGGGAGTTAGCCGGAAGGGCTGGGGGACTGCAGGGTTGGAGGAGGTATCGGTCGGAGCTTGGTTGGGCCTGGGGGGCGAGTTATCGGTTGGCTGGTGGTGAGATGATGTATTCTCTTCCCTTGTTATTTCCTTTATCATTATTATCATTGGTGGTAGCAGTAGTGATTTGTGTTATACCTTAGTTACTAAACTGTTCTTGTCTCAACCCGTGGGAGTTGCATTCTTTTTGATTCTCCTCTCCGTCCCTCCGAGAGCAGGGGGAGGGCAAGAAAAGGGGGGGAAGTGAGCGAACGAGTTACCTGACTGGGTTTAAACCACGACAAGGGGGATTGGACTAGATGATCTTTCGAGGTCCCTTCCAATCTCTAGCATACTGTGACACTGTGTGTAATCTTGAAATTAAGAGTATGGACCATTCACTTACATGGAAAGCTGTGAGACTTGTCAGCTAGTTCACAGATTTTCCATCTCATGACTACAACCCACTTGTATGGGCAGGAAGAGATTGTAAAGCTCTGAAAAAAAATTGCCTTGCAAGTATCTGTCTTTCTATTGGCTTACTATGACCCTTCACTTTGTAGTTTCTTTACCTTTCATATCATGGCAGGACACTGAGTTTCCTATTTTTAAACTATAGGCTGGCTTTGTAGGGGTGTTGTTTGATTTTAGAGTGTTCAGTAAGCAAGCAATGAGAGAACACCAGTTAGCAATTCAATTTTTGTATCTGGTGTTAATAAATGTTTGGCTGTAAAACAAGGTACTGCACAGTGAAAAAGTCTCAGAGAAGGTAAAACTATTTGTACCTGTCAAGCTGTAGTGGAGTGGTTATTTTTCAGTTCTTTTAGCCTCAGCTTTACGGTTGACATTGTGTCATACTATTCCCATGTAGAATACTGCATCAAAACTATTGTTATCATTTCATATTTATGAAAGAAAAAATTGAATAAACAGAAATATTTCTTTAGTTAATCAAGTGTGTATTTAAATTTTGTTCAGTGTTCACTGAGATTAAGGAGAGCTGTGTGGTCATATTTGAGGAAGCTCACTTAAAAACAAAAAGTAACAGAAATGTATCATAATAAACATATATATAGACCCATTATTGTCCCTTTGTCCATATGCGCATACACTTTCCATAATTTTATTATCGTTTTGATTATTCTCCTGTGTCTTACTTATGTGTATTGTGATAAAAAGAGATATCTTCATATGAACTACAGATAAGGCCCTCAGTTACAGCTTGCATAAGACACAAAAGCAGAGTTTTCAGAGCCCACAGTAAGTTGGAAATACAGTCTACCCTGAGAGTCAACAGGGCTTGGGTGCCTGACACACTCAGGATCTTCTGAGAACTTCACTCCGTCCATGATTTGACATACGGAAAGGCAACAGGGCTACCAGCTAAAATTACCCCCTTGTCTTTTATTTTTGTGCCTAAATCTGTACCTAGGGATTTTTGCATACACACACACACACTTACACATAGAAATGAATATAAATATATATTTGAATAAACTCATCTGCTTCATTCACACTGATATACCACTGTAGTTATCTGACAGCTTTCAGGAAAGCCACATGTATCTGGTGTCCACGTACCAATTAATATATTTGCCTTTCCTTCCAGTGTTACTGATTGTTCCTTGGGCTTAACCTTAGACAGTGACTTAGTTAAACGCTGTATTGAATTTCACCATTTCCATTTGAACTACCTTTCTGGTAGTTCACTGAAGGGTTTATAGTTATCATGAGTGACCAAAGTACTTGGAAGTGTGTACTCAGGTCAGTGTATAGGCCTATACATGTGGGTTGGGGGTGAAATCTTTTAAAATAAAACAGCTGCAGAAGAAATGGTCAAGCCATTGAAGGCAATATGATAGCTGCTATTAAATCCCACTTTGAGAAGCTTCCTTTAGCTTTGATGATTTTTTTTTCATCTCAAAAGTTGCTATCAATTTTTCACTGACCTCTGCTCAACCTCACAAAATTAACCTAACTTCTAGTCTGCTCACATTTTCCCCATACAGTGGAGACAAAAAGAATAAAATTAAAATAGTGAATTGTACTGAAACCAAAAGTGACCAAAAGTAGGATGGTTTGGTTTTAAAAAAATCATTAATTTTGTTTTGCTTGGGGTGGCTCACATCAGGATCTCTTTTTGTCTGAAGTTCAGGGAGGTATGAATAAGTAGTTTGAGACTTCATCTTTAATTGTAACCAAATGCCCTCTTGCAACAGATTGAGGATTCCCATAAAGGTGTTCTCAGCTTTTCAGGGGTCGCTGCTGTTCTTGGAATAAAAATAATTTACATGAGGCCTACTCTGAATGTCTCATAATCTTTATTTATGTTAATAGCATCTCTATTAGGCATCCTTGTTACTGTGAACTCATAAATTCCTATTCACATAGGAAGTGAAGGCATGGAGGGACTAATGCCACAGAGAAGCACAAGATCTCCATCACCTGCCTGAGAGTGGAACCTGGCAACCTAAGTCAGGCACTGAGCATCTTCTCAGTGCCTATGAGGCCCCGAGCATCTTCTCAGTGCCTATGAGGCCCCTTACAATGAGGTTGGGAGAATCATCGTGCTGAGCAGCCTATTCCTTGTGGCCCTCATGCTGACCACATCTTCAAATATTGCGCCTCCTCAAGACTTCAGCATTTGGCCAGTGTAGAGTTCCCATATTTTAGCCTGGGAAATCTGTGCAGCGTATGTGCACTCCACTCCACGCTTCAGGAAGCAATGTGTCCTGCTGCACATGCAGCATTTCATTGCTCTGCATATTCACAGTAAATCTGACTTAACAGCCTTTACTGTGCATGTTGCCAGTGACTGGGCAGCACATGGGCAGTAGGTCCGTTAGACAATCCCCAGAAGTGTAAGCCTTATTGTGCAAGCATGTGGTGACTTTGTCACATGTGCACAATAAATATGATGCTCTCCAAAAGTGTTGGACTGAATATGAGGATTCATGCAGTCTTGTGGTTACCACCAGGCTGTATACAGCCTGCTTGTAGAGCAGCCTGGGCAGAGCATCTGACCTGCCACATCTCCCAAACAGCTTGAAATCTTAACAAACATATGAATTTCTGAACAGCTGCCTAAACAAGGCTTCTGGGTTGAAAAAGAGAATGTGTTCAGGAAATCCAGCTGTTTGGTAGCCTTAAATCTATGAAGCCTAAGTTTACGAAGGTGTCCTGAATCTCAGTCTTCTTTCTTAGGCTGGGTAAAGTTTCTGAATAATGTATGATTTTATGAAGTCAGTGGGGAGATTGGCAACCATTACATTCAAAGCAATATCTATGGCACTTATTCAGAACTCTGGATAATTATAGGTATATATGGGGAGAACTCCTTCTGCTCTCTACCACCAGTCTGAAGCTCTTCACACATTCACATCTCCCTGCTCAGCTGTGTGGTATTGTTTAACTTCATATGGGAGATAAAATAGAGGCATGTAATAGTAGCAGGACCACTCTCCACCAAGATGAGGCAACCACAAGAAATGTTAGATGCTGTTATACACTGTTACAGCTATATGAAAGTGTCAAGGAAAAGACAGGACAATTACTAGTACATCTTTATATTTCTTTTTATTTCATTTCATATTGTTTCTTTCTATTTTTACTTTTTTATTATTTTTTATTTCAATCTTTGAACAAAATCTCACAGAAATTTTTAATCTCTGATTTTATCATAACGCTATGAATTTCATGTTACATATGGGCTCTTAGCAAATTTTTCTGTGTAACACTGCATACTATATTTTTTTCCAAAATCACCAGGAAAGACCAGAAGAAGTGAGCTAATGTGGGGTCGGGTTCTGTTCTCAGATATGCTCTGGCTCCCTCTGACTTTGGTGGGATTTAAGAACAGTAGTATGAGGGCAAAACAAAATGCCTAAGAGCAAACTCTCCGATTATTCATATTAGTTTACGAGGCTCTGGCAATTTTCCAGTGAATGTCATTCCAATTTTTATGACAAATTTTTCACTGAAGGTCTTTAGTAGGAATACATCTTCTATGAGCACTTCTATTGATGGCTATGGGACTTCTCTGAGGCAGAAGCAGCAGCAGCAACCATGATGCTCATTGATCTAAGGACCAGGGAGTTGCACCACTGGGATTGTAAAGGAGGATCACAGAAGGAGTAGCATTGGTGACTTCGTGAAATTGCTGATACCAGTTTCAGGGTATCATAAAAAAAAAAAAACAGATGCCAGACTGTGTATGTTTGGTTCTCAAGTTGGGAATGGTCTTTGGTGTCCACAGAGTGTTATAGGTGACTTTATTAGAGCAGCCATAGGAGTCATTTAGCTTACAGCAGTAGCCAAACAGACTTTGAATAGGAAATGACACAAAATTATCTACCATTCAGCTAGAATCATGCAGACTACATAGAACAGGGTTTCAGAACCCCATGGTATGCACAGACTTGAGCATGTATGCTCATACTGGACACCTCCCACTGCAGGAGCTCTTCAAACCTTACCTTTCAGTTCTTCAGACACTTCTGCTTCTTCCAGATTTTACGTTACGTGCTCCTTTCATGTGCCAGATGAAGGTGGGAGGTTTATCCTTTCTCTATAGTATTTTTATCTTTACTTTCTTCAGTCTGCGTTTCTTTGCTTGTTTCTCTCTAATTTCCTTTTTTTTTTTTTAACTGAGTTTCTTTCTCTTTTTTCAAAGTCTGTAACCTCACTCCCACTCAATAAATATATTTTTAATGCCTTTTTTTGGTTACACTTTCATTAAAAGTTTCGTTTTCACCAGAATCCTTAATTTCCCTCTTCTGCATCTTCATCTTACATTCTTTTAAATTTTAAATCTTCACACTCTGCCCAGTTCCAAATGTAACCTTCATCCCTGTTATCATGGAATTTTCCCATCTGATGCTGTCTCACTCACAACCTGCTCCGCTCCTCCATCTCCTCAGTTCTTAAAGGAAGTGGGATACCATGATAAATCTCCGTACAGAACTTCAAAGCTGCTACCCAATCCTTTGCAGTTTTCTTGTTAACCCACCCCATCAGGAAAAACTCATCTGTGCCTACATCTTCTCACCAGCTGGTAGACAAGAACTCCTACTGCTCAAGAAGTCTAAAATGAAGGCAATTTTGGTTCTTGGAATACATGAGGAGTCCTATCCATTCTCTGTCTACAGTGGAAGGCTTTTGATTATCACAGGTATTCTCCATTAGAAATTTCTTTATCTTGGAATAATCATTCTGTTGCAGCATCAGCTCTAGTTATGGAACAAAGAAATACAGATACTGTTCTGACCAGATTATACAAAGTTGGGAAAACACAACTTTGAAGAACAAATCTGCTTGCAAGAAATTGTCTATTAACATATTCCAACTCTGCAGCTTTTCAACTGCATATATTTCTATGATAGATAAGAAAAACACCTGTTCATTCTTCTAGTGTTTTGGAGTCCATCCCTCAAAGAAGTCATGTAAAGTGCTCTCATATTTCAGCCTATTCAACACTGACAATGCAATATGAATCCATACACATACATGCAATATTTCCATGAATCCATGGAAATGTTGCGAGAACCCAATTAGCTGATCCCATCCTGACAGATTCTTGATTGAAATACTTTTTTAAAAAAATCTTACTTTGTAAAAAAAATTTTTTAAAAAACATCCAGTAGATCAGTCGTACTTGATAATCTGACCCCAAACCATTTAAGAATGCATTTTATCATGTCTTGTAGGTGAAAATTATGTATCCACCTATATCATTTTCAAAAAGAAAACCTTTCCCTTTCTATACTACTTCTCTTCTGATACTAAATAATCACCTTCAAATACCTTACATGTCGCAAACTAGCAATAAGGACACAAATTGCTCGTCTTTCCTAAATTGCTTGCAGTCTGACAAGAGAGTCTTAGATGTGAAAGGAAGTCTTTGCTCCTTGAGCAACTATCAGTTGATCTTTTTTCTGTAAGAGAGCACCCTAACACAGAGTAGTTTCTGTACATCTCTCAGATCAAAGCCTGATCAAGAATTAAAATCCAGAGTCTTTTTTGCAAAGAATGATGACAATTTTGTGCATTTAGACTGCTGGGTAGAAACACAATGGGAAGCTTTGCCCAGATAGAAGATACTCCTTCTTACAGAGGAATGTGAATGTTTATTCATACTGCCTAAAAATGTGAAGATGAGCAACGTAAGTACACATGAATTATACTTTCCTTCATCTACTATATAGAAGATTAAAGTAATTGCATGATGACTTCATAGTGACCGTAAGAACGCTCTAAAGCATGTTTTGTGTCTACAGATGCATGTCATGAATACCTGCAGAAGTTGCTTCCAGTATGAGGATTAAGTAAATGCTAGACTATCAAGGAAGTAGCTGCCGGTTTGCAGACCAAAAACTAGTCTTGAGTTACACTAAACTTTTAAACGGCTATCTTCTTTTTCTCTTCCATGCAACATCAGACATATTGTGCATAGGGAATAACAAGAGTGTAACATTTGGGAAAGAATGAGGAGAGGCTTGTATTAGCTTGGAATGCACACCTAGGTCTCCCATTTGCCGGTTGTATTTTTCAGGGCAGGTCCTTCAGCAGAGAAGAAGACTGGACTCATTGGCACAGACTTTGTTTCCTGCTGAAGAAGCCTGTACACATGCCATTACAGTGAAGCCGCCAAAGAGGCTTGAGATACATTAGTAGGGACTTGGACTAGCAACACAGAAATGAAAGGCTCCATTCTCTATTCATGGTCTCATGAACTATTAACTACCACTTGAATTGCTCCATTAGATTCCCACTGTAAGGTCTTTAGCTTCCTTTTGGTCTTTTTTCTTCACTTTATCCTGTTATTTGTGCAGGATACCATTTTAAACACCTAGTATTTCAAGCTGAAAGGTCTATTCCACTGCAAATTTAAATAGATCAGCCTGCATGAACATGTCTTACAGCATGCATGTGTTGCGTGCTACAAGGGAGTGCAGCTTCGGTCTTAGCCCAAGCTATTAATGATGATTTGTATGGAGACTAAGTAACGGAAAAAATATTTAGGAAAAGATTTCTTAGTTCTTATAAGATGGATTCTTTGGTAGGCAACTTTCTTAGTTTATGAAGTAATTTGGAAAGTGCTGTGTTGTAAATTACCAAGTACAGTACACAGCACTCAGGCCAAGGGCAGTTTTGTTTTTATGACTGCCTGAGATCTGATAAACTATTATATCTGCATTTATAAACACTTTATTAAATATCACACTATCACAAACCCAAGAATGTTGTATAAAAGAAACTTGAGCAATTCAACATCCACTTTTTGTCATAAAAAAAGAAATATTCTTTTGATTGCTTTCTATGAAGCATAATATCTTTAAAATAAACAAGATAATCCTTGTGTAAACAGCACAGGGTGCATGGAGCATAGAAATGGATGCAGGCACAAAGAACATTTTTGGCTCTAAAACCTGAAAGCAAATTTCCACTTCATTTAATTGAGTTTAATAATAGTTTTAATTATAGTATTTTTTTAGTCACTGGAAAAAAAAAAAAAAAAGACTTTTCTATTTTTTTTTTATTGTATCTGTTCTTCTAGGTAGTACCCCCTGGACTGCGATGGATCTTTGTGTTCACATGTCCATGCAGACCTATCTTTATATTTCAACAGTGGAGTTCTGCCTGGCAACTATCATCCTGTTCTTCATATATCTAGGAAACAAAATGTCCTCAGAGTAAGTGTCTAATTTACAGTCCACAGGCAAGACTCCTTACTCCATACAAGAAAAGCAATGAGTGTTTCATAGCCATAACCATAAGAAATACTGATTTGTCTCATAATCAGCTGTTTTCTTTCCATAAGCATTTCCTTCAAGTCAGATGTAATCGATGTATTTTACTTTCCTTTTCTCATTATCTTAATCCTCAGTTTTGAAGACACAAATAATTTACATTTCTATAGTGACAGACATCTGAAGCACTCCATGTGAACATTACTTAGTGAAACTCCTTGTGGCCAGCTGGAATGAAGACACCTGCCTCCCCAAAGACCATGATCTATGAGAATCCCAAGGAAGCGGAGTCAGACATTTTTCAAGAGCTGGATAGTTCTCAAATATTACTAATCCGGACAAATCCCAATGTTTCTTTTGAACTAGAACACTGGTTAACGTGGTTAAAATGTAAATACTGAAAGGAAATTACTAAATCCTGGGTTTTTTTTCAAATTCCTGTGTCTGTATGTATGTCTATGCACATGCACATATGTGTGTTTATCGACTTATCCTGGATATAAACAATATTAGAATTAAAAGTCCTGGTTTTGCCTTATTTATAAATTCATAGCATCCACCCTACAAAGAGCTGATTTCCAATTGACAGCCACTGTGGGAAGGTGTAGTGGCAATCAGTATTTAGAACGGCCTGGAGGTCTTCCAGGCCACTGCAGGAGAACCTGTCTCCAAATTCTTTCATCTATAATCCAAAGGAAGGACCAATTTTTCCCGATACAGAAAAGTGTTCAAATGTAGTATACTCTTTTCTAAAAGATAGATAGGCATTAATGTATTTTTTTACTTAGTTTACACTAATGCCATGTTTCATCTAAGATATCATTTATACATTATTTCTGAACCCCCCAAATTCATCCAGTGGCAGATTTATAAGGAGTCAGAGTAAGAAGAGGACTTCCATTATTTACTTCTGGGCAGCAAAATACACACTCCTATTTCAAATGCTCCACCTCCGTGTAGTTTTGGGAAATGTCCTCCCATGGATTATCTTCCATATTTTTTTTATTCTCATGTCAGCAGGATCAATACTTCTCATTTGCAACATCTTTTTTTTTATTTATTTATAAAAAACAGACAAGGCCTGACAAGTAAAAGCAACAAAATGTCCCATGGACATACTGCAGTATTCAGTGCAACTGTATTGATATTGATTGCACTTATTTCATTAGCACAGCAATCACTGTGTTATGTGATTGTCAATACATACAACTACTCATTCTTCAGTATAAGAGAACCTAACACAAGTACTGAAGTTTTTCCATAACGATTTTTAAGGGGCATACAAAAAAGAGGAGGTTCCTCTCCGGTGACTTTGCAGAGGAGTTTCTAGCCCACTTAGTGCCCCTAATCAGGGTTAGATGATAGTATCTGAAATGCAGACAGCTGGAGCTCCAGTCACTACTCTTCCCAGTTGCAAAACCATGTTGGTGAGCTGATAACAGGCTAACATTTAAAAGCCTGCCACAGAAACAAACTCATCTCTTTGAGAGCTGTCTTGGCGACATGGGGGTGAACCCTTGCTCAGTGTGCAGGGCCTGACTGTGAGAGCAGAACACAACAGGAATCCCATTGCCTACAGAGGTATCGGAAAAGTGTTCCCAGCTGAAAGCCTTTATCCAACTCCAATTGTTCATTGAACAACATTAAGGGCAGCACTATTCCATTTGGTACAGTGTCAAACAATGCAATAACTGTTTAGAATCACATTTTGTTTCCCAAGTAGCTGAATTTACTGTGAGAGTAGAGGAGAATTTGCATCCAGAAAATCTGCATTCCTTAAAGCAGATGTTTTTAATTTTAGTAACATCAGCCTGTAGAAATGAATATCTAAAAACTTCTGATTGATTTGTACATGTTGCTATTTAGGAGTAACGCTCCATCTTAGTGGGTTTGCAGAAAAATTCAGGAGCCACCAGGAGAAATAAGCTGCTACTAACTGCGCTACCAAGAATAATGCTAGGCTTTTTACTTTGAAAGCCACTTAAAATTGCCCTCCTGTGCATAAGACTGTCATTTTCTGCACTGTACATATGACATATTGTAGATCCATAGACCCATACTAGGAAAACTGCACATGTAAAATTGTCTGCAGTGTGCTTTTACTTTTCCACACATGCAGCCCAGATGTGAGCATACACATATCATACTAAATGGGCATGTATTGTTTTTACAAGTTAGGACATATCTTTATGAATAGTACATGAGTGGAGTCAAGGGAAGCCCTTCATGGGTTCAAGGTATGCAGGGCAGAGCTTCTGGTCTCCAGGTAAGCAAAGTTGTATGTATATACAGTACTGTTTTCCCACTACTCTGAACTGCAGACTGCAGTCAAGTGCAGAGGTCCTTAAAGTGGCTGTAACACAGTGCTTGCAGTGCTTTAGTGCGATAGCAGAGAGCTCAGTCCAATCTACTTCGCTCAGTAAGAAACAGAGTGAAATCAGCCTGTACTGTGCTCTGCCTTCCTATGCAAGACTGGCAATGGTATATGAGCTAGCTCATATGTTTCCGAACCATTGTTTCCAATAGGAGTAGGTACATGCAAAACTTGAATTCATACACATAGGTGTCACTCTGATGACCAGTTGGCTTAGGTAGCACAACTTGTACTGATGAGGTCTGTGTCTGTGAGGTTTTGTGATCTTTCACTTTCCTATGGATATATTTTGTAGATGATGGTCCACACATGATTAGGATTGACGTATCTGAACTGATCATTTTACAGCCTTTCCTTAATGAAATCAGGGACCTGAATTTTCTTGCCTATAGTGTGACAAATTTATGAGAGAAAAAATTTTAACTGAAAGGTCATATATTTGAAAGAACGCATTTAACCGCATATGCTACCTGTGCTTTATACTTTCATAGCTGCTAGGCTTTCCAGGGACCAGTCTCTTGAAGACCAAATCATGCTGCACACATGTGTGTACGCTGAGGTAGGAAAAGCACTGCACTCTGAGAATATATGTGAAGCAACGGTTTCAAGCTCTGCACATCCAAATTGCTGCAGCCCAGCAACAAACCGCTGGATTACCAGTTATTTCCTGCACTGCAGCTGAACTAAACTTGCATTTCAGTGATCAAGGTAAGCAGTATCAGGACTTGATAAGAAGAAAGAACCAAGACAGGTCATGGAGACAGATAACAAGACATGCCTACACCTTAGCTGCAAACGTGCTTGCATGGTGTAAAACAGCTTGAGGATGTATGAATGCAGTTTTGCAGTGGAACATGACTGAAAAAATATTTTTTCCATGAGGCATATTTCTTAAAATATCAAGATGCAGAGATCTGTGTCTTTTGGGTTCTAAAATTAACCCTAGCTCAAATCCTCAAAGGTATTTTTATGCTGAACCTGCACTTACTTCAAGGAGTGTTAGGCCTTTTGCCACTTTGAAATCTTCCCCTTGAAGTAGCCATCTTTATTTTAGCATGTGAATCACTCTGCATAACTGCCCCAGTTAAACTAAAGCTGCAATTTAGCTCCACAGATAGATAAACTATCTCAAACATTAATAGTTTTGGACTAACCAGGAAGAAAACAGCCTAATGTGGTCACTATGAGATGGATGGTGGAGCATTACTTCTGACCTCAAGTTTTGTGTACTGGTAGCCTATGACAGAGCAGTGTCAGTGGCAACATATATAATGGAAGCATATCCCTGAAATGATCAGATGTGAAGTCCTGTGCAAGCACTGCTCCCATGAAAGTCTCAGGGAGTTTTGGCATTGAATGGAGGGGGACAGTTCAGTCTCCCCTACCTAGGAGTGGGGCTGGAAGGGGGAATGAGGGGTGTTCCTTTCTATGTAGGTATCTTTAGATGTTTCTGCAAAATATTTGAGTCATAAAACCTTTGAATCCTTGTGTTTTGCTGCTAGAGAGAATCCATAAAAAGAGATTTATTGTCATATTTCCCTTTTGTGTTGTACTGTTCCCCTCCATCATAAAATATTTTCGTCGGTTTATAGCAAAGCAAATATAGCAGCTTAGTTCATAAACGCCAAAGTTTCCCTCTGCTACACCCCGGCGTTCAAACATAATTGAATTAGCTCCTATTTCTGTTGATTCTAGGGAGCGGATTGCTGCCTCGAGCCGCAGTAGCAAGGCTTACCGAGCCCTGATGTGTGCAGAGGGGTCGTTACGCAGGGACGGAGGTGGACCCGCATCAGCCCGCATGCCGGCGGGAACCCGTCCAAGCGGTTTCAACTTTTATTCT
The DNA here is from genome assembly GCF_034315485.1 of Pezoporus occidentalis. NCBI lineage: Eukaryota > Metazoa > Chordata > Aves > Psittaciformes > Psittacidae > Pezoporus > Pezoporus occidentalis. Next base: position 6,518,248 of record NW_026912778.1, on the reverse strand, counting down.
TCCTGCCGAAGATTTAAAGCAGCTTTGTACAGCCGTCAAACAGGAATAAGCAGCTGTGGAAAATATAACAAATCATAAGAGCGGTTTAACAGAGGGAAGGGGGAACCAAGCCCGCAATGCAAACGGACAGCTCAGGGAGCGCTGCGTGGACAGGCACCCGCGTCCCACACTACGGCTTAGGAGGAAAAGGGAGGCTGGGGGGGGGGTTAAGGAGAGTCCGAGGCAAGAGGGGACATGTGATGGAAAGCTCGTGGCTTCTGAGCAGCGTTGCTAAAACCCCTGGTAGCATTCGGACCGGGAGATTCCGCTCCTGATTTTGATTTTGATGGGTTGTTTTTCCCTAAAACCACTTGGGAAGTGGCCCCTCTGGCGGTCCCGCTTTTCCCCTCTCCCAGCTCCAGGAAAAGTGTCCAGGGGCTCGGCGGGGTGGGGGGCAGAGGGAACCCGCCCCAGTGGGCAGGTAGCCACAAGCCAGGCTGTAATTACAAAGCAAACAAGGGTGAAATATTGGATCGGCCTCGCCCGTGACAAGATCTGCGCTTTTTGCCGCCAATTTGTTTGTAGAGCTCTATTTAAAGGCGCTTGATTGAGGAAACGTTGAAAATAGCAGTTAGGGTTTCCCTAATGAGACCTCTAGAGGAAAGCAGTGGCATTCAGGGCGCTCCAGGAGGAGGAGGGGAAGCTCTTAACCCTTTCCAGCCGCCCCCAGCCCTCCGGGGCTCCTCCCGGGCGTGGCAGGGCACGGCTGGGAAGGCCGGGGTCGGTCTCCCCTAGAGGGTTCGGGGGGCAGCGGGGACCAGACCGCCTCCCAGTCTCGGCCTTCAGCACTTCGACCCCTGCCAGCGCCGGAGGCGACAGCTGCGGGCCCCGCCGGGGGCAGGGCCGGGGCAGGGCTGAGCATCCCCGGCCTCTCCCCCCGGCTGCGGCCCGTGGGCCCTGGCAGGACCTCGGCGTCGGAGCTCTGCCTCCCCGCTGCCCAGGAGTTACTGGGCAGAATGGGTGCTAATATTTCAGCCCAGCATCTAAAGGGCTGTCGGGAAATACATATATATACATCCATATATGTGTGTGTGTTATACACACACACACATATGTATACATGTGTATATATATTATATATGTGTGTATATATATACACACACGCATGCATGCACACACATACATATACATATTGGGAGGCTTAGAAATGCTGAAAAGACAGGGAATGTAGTGAACAAGTAACAAGATGTGTCACATCAACATGACCCGCGCTGGGGCCTTGGGACACTCTTCATGTATTCATGTATTGCTCTGTTTCCTCTCGCTGTGTAAGCCTGCCCCAGCACTCCTCGCAACCTCACACACGCTTAGATGCAAAATTACTGCCTGTCTGAACCCCGCGTTAAACACAAACGAGATCTTTGGTAAAACGCACGTTGATAATATTTTGAAAGGTGCTAATGCCTGTAGGGGAGCATAGACGGCAGTCCTCTTTCAGGTTTCTTCCTCGAAGCGTCAACACTTGAACGCTATTGAAGTCGCCCCTCTCTCGGTTTTATGAATCAACTTCAGTTCCGAAAAACGGGGTTCACCTTCGCAGCTAACTGCCTGCAGCCTGCGGGGCCCTCGGACCGTCCCCGGGACATGTCTGCTCCGTCCTCGCTCGGCAACCCCACCAGCCGCGGCACCGCACATCCCAGTCCCTGCGACTGCTGAGAGTGGCGGCTGTGTACAGACAGACACACACATATATATATACGTATATATACACACACACCTGGAAGGAGATCAAAATAATCTTTTGGGGAATACCTAATAAAAAAAAAAGTATTGTCTTTTCCTACAGGGAAGAAAGAATTAAAAAAAAAAAAGGAAAAAATGAGAAGCAGAAAAACAAAGCGTTGACTTCTTAAAATATGTTCTGCTCGGTGATGTAAAGTATTTATTTTTGTTGTCGCATTTACACCCAATATTTTGGTCACGGCTGGGTTTCCCTGCAGGTCTGAGGAGGTACGTGACATTCAGTTCTCAATTTTCCGGCTTCTTCAGTTACTTTCCTGAAAAGAAGAGTAAGGACTTTTATTTCTTTAGTTCTCTTTTTTCTTTCTTTTCGTTTTGCCGGCTAAAGTGAAGCAAATAAACTCTTTGCATATCCACCGGCGATTGTATCATCTGTAAGAGCAAATTACAGTACGGCCGCGCATTTCTAGGAAAGCCTCCTGCCTTCTGTTTATGTTATGCCATTTCTGTTTGTAATTATTTTTATTTTAATTTTATGTCATTTTTAACAGAAGCCAGACCGTCGTCGTCGTCGTCGTCGTCCCCCCCCCCGCTTTTTGTACACAATGCTCCCTTTCTCGATAAGATGTTCTTTCCTATCTTTTCGGTTTTTCTTTTAAAAATGTTTATAGTTCCCCACGAGCAAGTCTCCAATATTTCTCTCTTGTATTTTAAGGACTTGTCCCTGTCTTGCTTTATTTGTTTGTGTGAAATTTAGTTTGAAAGGAGATCAGAGAGAGCAGGAGGGGGTTGTAATAAGAGAATGACCAAGTGACCTAAAGGCTGATTATATGTCATTAACTGGAGACTTGGCGTATCCAAATTACCAAAAAAACCTCACTCAGCCAGCTCAATTACACCGAAATACGCATACAGGAATTGCGGGACGGGCTGATGCTTCTAACAAGTGTGCAGCAGCCGACGTTTGCCGGAGTCAGCTGCGGAGCTCGCAGGCGAGCCCGTGGGCTTCAGCCTGCCAAGGGCCAGAGGGAGCGGGCGCGGTGCAGCAGATCCACGGCGAGGGGGCACCGGCGGGACGACACCGGCAGTCGGGGGGTGCGGGTGCCTGGGCCAAATTGCAGTTAATTGTCACTGCTCCGGAGGGGTCTTTTTTTTCATTCCCTTTTTTTTTTTTCTTTTCTTAAGCCAAGCGAGGTTCTCTTTGATCTATGAAACTGCTTAAACCCCAGCCTTGTTAAACACAGGTTTTACATGGAAAATGACAACAGAAATGTTGATTTTTGTTCGCCTACACCCAAAAGGATGCCAGCCTAACCTCTGCTTCCTCCAGCGCCTGAAATTCAGATGCTGGAAGGTAAAATTTTATTAATGAAGGCAATTACATCCGCGAGCCATTTCATCAGCGCCGACCTCAAGAGTGACTGAAGATGCTCTTTCCCATGAATGCAAACAATATTACGTGAAAAAAGCATGTGCTTGTCTGTTTACAAATGCGTCCGTGTTTATACATGTGTATGTATGTGGTATAGGTATGACAAACAGTAAATAGAGACAACTGTGCGTTCACTGAAATTTTTTATAAGGTCTTTATTATTGTTCCTCTGAAGGGGTCTTGCTTGGAGTTCGTTGAGTTTTTCTTCTATTTGTGTGATTCCTGTCTAGGGTCTAAATGTAAATGTAACTCTGGATCCTCGGTCACAAATATAAGCAATCCTCGAATAATTGCTTACACATGCCGTGGTAAAACGCGTAGGGTCTCGAGCTTACCGCCAATCGCTGAGACTCACAAAATGGTCAGTGTCTCGGGTTTTCCTCATCCCCGATCTTTTTTCTTCCCTTTCTTTCTTTTTTTTTCTTTTTTTTTTTTTTTAATATACATGTACACAAACACAACGGCTGCGAGATTATCATGCCTGAAATATGTGGGGTGTTCATTACCGATAATAGTAAAGTAAATCAAGGTTCCTCCACCTCCAATGGCAGCAATTAATTCGGGCCTGCTGGGCCCGATTCTGCCCTCTGCCCTGGACGTTGAAATCCAGACTCTGTGAGCGCAGAGGAGGGTGCAAGGAGGCCCATTAGGCACAAGTCCTTTTCATTAACCCGCACTGACAGGTTGACCTTCAAATGATATTTCTCCAGTGCGTCTTTACAAAACCCGTTTTCTTGCTGGTTTATGTTCTTCCGCGAACCTCTAAGCGATAGCCCAGGGACAGGATGTGTTGCATCCCTGGGACACAGGTTGTTTCGACGCCCCAAAATCCACCTGAGAACGATACCTCTTCCAGATACATTTGGCCCCGGGTCAATGACATCATGCACTCTATAAATTCAAACGCGTCTTGTCTTTTCCAGCCGTGCACCGGGCGGCTGGCCGATGTGGTAGGCAGCCGGGAGGAAGGAGGAAGGAGAGGCACCCTGCAGTCCGGAGCTACAGGGAGAAAACCGTCGGGGTGACCGTCCGGCCAGGGCTGCGCCTCAGGTGCAAGGCCCGGGGTGCCCCCAGAGTGCTTTTGTGGGTCTGGTTGTTTCTTTAGTGAAAGCTCGGGAGTGCAGGACGGACCCGGCGCCGCTGCCCGCAGCGGGAACCGTGGGGCTGGGCCCGGTATCAGGCTCCCCGGCGCTGGCGCGGCTCCCGCAGGTCCTTCCGCTGCCCTGTCCCGGGCGGCTTCCAGTCCCCCAGTCCTGCCCCGCGTCGGTATCGGACGCCCCTCGAAAAGAAGGTGCAGAAAAGGGGCAAATGAATGTGAAGCTCGCTGCTCAGGAACAGGCCGGGTGCCCCTGGCCTGCTGTTCAAAGGCCCAGTCTGGTGCGACTGAAGCTCTCCAGCAGTCAAGCCTGGAGTCCCCCTCAGACGCGGGCTTCCGACCACCCAGCGTCGGCACCAGTTCCCCGTTCCTATACGGTATCGACCGATTCGGAGAAATTAGCTTAATTTGCAATTTAGCTTAATTCACACAGGCTTGGGAAGGGGGTGGGAGCACAGCTCTATTTTGTTATCCCAAATCCCACCATGCCCTTGGCCCGAAGGAGAGAAGTGACCTGGTGATAAGTGGCCCGGCGGCGGCTCAGCGCCGGGACAGGGCAGCGGGTGGCCCCGGCGGCGCGGCCGGGGTGGTTCCGCTGAGCGGGCTCCCTCCCCGCCGCCCCCCTCCCCGCGGGTGCCGCGGGGCACCCACGGGAGGCACGGACAACCCCATCCTCACACTCAGCTCCGCGGAGGACTGCCGTGCTGGAGAGCCAAAGCAGCGGGGCAGAAGTAGCCATACAGCCCCCCACATACACATACCCCAAGATAAAATAAAATTAAAGAAAAAAAAGGGGGGGGGGGTAAGGAAAGGGAAAACCAGCCTCGGCACAGTCGCCACCAAAATTCCTTCATTTCCTCCTGGGAAAGTCCTGTCAGTCAGCAGAGCCCAGATAAATCGCCGCCTAACATGCAACCATTTTGGTACGGAAAGAAGTGACATAAGGCTGGAGCTGCCTTTTTTTGTTGTTTGTTTTTTTTTTTCCTTTATTTTCCCCGCAAATTTAAAAAAAAAAGTAGTTCACAAAAAAAAGTCAAATTAATAAATGGTTGGTAGGCAAAACCCTGATGAGTTTTAGCGGACTGTAAACCTATGGGTTTTTTTTAAAGGTACTTTGGTCTGCAGCGGTTTCCAACGCGTGGATCAAACAGAAAAGGCTATAAACCCTGATCTGGCAGTCTGATTAGTTAAAAGCTAAGGGAGGACACAAGTGCTGTATTTGTTCTAAAACTCTCTTTACAAAACGCAGAAACAAATGTTAGGGAATAGGAGGAAAAAAAGTATGTATAATATCCTGCTGGGTGTTTTATCTAAAGACCCTCTTTCCATAAGCTAATGAAGCAATAACGATGCTAGCTTTGGAGACTGGTGTTCTGATCGATATCTCCTGTATCTTTTATTACTTTTTCTCTGCCTCATGTTTTCCGTTTCCTTCATCATTGGAGATGTTATCGGGGTGGCCGTAGAGGTTTGCCACAGAGACTGTCACGGCTGCAGCCCAGCCTACAGTATATCGGAAAGCTCCTACACAAGTAAGAAGAGTGCAGAGAAAAACAACCCCGTTTGCAAGCCAGTATACCTTTCCGCCCTTGGCAATGCCCTCTTCTTCCTCGCATCCAGGAAAACAAGGCAGCAAAATAAAAGTGGAGACCCCCTGCATGAAGCGGGCGGGTTCCCAGGCTAAGCCCCGCGTCCGCCGCAGCCCGAGAGGCTGGGGGTGCCCGAGACCTCTCCGAAATACCCGAATCCGCGCGGGAGACACGCTACCTCCTTAAGATAATACAATTTATAAGCGTGAGTGTGTGCATGTATAGACACAGATATCCATCAGTTATTTCAGTTACAAGCATGTGTGCATACGCATAAGATGTATGTGTGTATACATCAGTTCTACACCTGGACTACTTTTTCGCTTTCGTACGCAGTTTACACCCAGGCGCACACGCATATGTGTATATACATCTGCATTCCTGCTCGCTGTGCACATCCCCGTCGCTGGGTCCAGCTCTGAGCTCCCCGTCCTGCAGAAATGTGGGGCCAGCGCCCGTCTTCGCCCTCGGTGTTTCCCTGCAGAGACCATCTCCCCGGTACCGCAGATAACTGCTCCGAGAAGGGCGGTGTCCTCTGCTGCGGCTGCCGCCTGCCCGCAGAGCATTCCCCGCCAGAGCCCACAGACCTTGCCGCAGAACCCCCGGGCCCTAGCAGGCCCCCGCGGCCCGCTGTTGGTACCGGCAGCAGCCATCGGCAGTCCTCCGCCCCACCGGGACCGCTCGGGCTCATCTCGTCTTTTCTGCCCAGGCATAGAGTCGATTTCCCACTGAGAAGCTTTTCTGCACGCTTCTCGCTCCCTAAACTTCCAGTGCTTCCCCCCAAGGCAACCCACAGCCCCTTCAGTGGAGCCGGAGAGAGCGCTGAGCTGCTGCAGAGATCAGACTTGAGGATCTGCCTGCCTTTTTTCTCAGACTCCTCCGTCTCTATCTTTATTTCTTTTAATTTATGACCTCTCAGCTCCTGTTGACACAGTTTTCCACACTGCCTATATTGTAGGATTGCATTGTAATATACGCCAAATCAGCCTAGCCGTCAGCCAGCACACATAAGGGTGGGTATCTGATATTTCGCAGCTATTTAGGAACGCTCGGCTCCATTTGAAGATGACAACAATTAGCCTCGCCTCCAAGTTATCCATGAATTACAGCTTGAGATCCATTTTCCTTTTGTAACCTCGTCAAGTTTACCAAAGCAAAACACCTCAACAGCTACGGGAGATTTCCTCCTGGCCTGGCCGTTAAACAAATATTTAACTATTCCTTTTCTCTATAACTAAACCTGCAGATGCTGGTCTTTTTTTTTTTTTTTTTTTTATTGCAGAGGCAGGAATGCGGCGAAATGTTTATACCTTTGTTAGTAAAAGCTAGAAAATTAGCTCTGAACATGCTGTAAAAAAAATATTCGGTTACTTACCCATCAGACCAGTTAAAGGAGCTTGAAACCTGTTGCCGGAGCCGTTCGCTGGGTGAGTGCAGGTCGGGGTGCGTAGGAGCAGGCAGCGGGCTGGAAAATAATCAGTCAGGGTCGGGTTTATTGTTAATGTTTCCAAGCAATTCTTGCTGGAGGAAGCTACTATTCCTGGCCAAACCCCGGAGTTCTCAGCTCCCTCGGTCGCGGGGAGGGTGACAGACAAGGCAGAGAGGCTCAGTCTCCCTCCCTGCGGGAGCTAACCATCTCTTTGTGGATATTAACCGGCCGTAAAGGTACAAGCTGGATCACAGCTGGGGCATTGCCTGTCGCAGCCGGGCTATCCAGGCAGTGCCCGCCGAAGCCGGTTTTGTTTGCTCCTCGACCGCACCGGCACTAAGCACTTTGTAAAGCAACCTCGGAGCGTATCGAGCTCTCACACATATTTTCTTGCCAAGAAATTCCTTGGATCCATACTGTACCTGGTTTGAGATTGTCCGATATTTAAGTTTTTATGCGTTTGTTGGGTTTTGGTTGTTATTGGTTTTGGGTTTTGGTTTTTGTTTTGTTTTTTTTTTTTGGTTTTTTTTTTTATAATGCAGATTTTACAGTAAAGCATCTGCTAAACACTTGCATTAACCTCTGCCTCCATGATAATTTTTCCCCCCTTGTTTTAATTACATTATGGATGCGGAGGGGCAGCCAATCCTAAAAGAGGAGCTCGGCAATTAGCAGAGCGAACATCAAAAAGTTTTATTGCGGAGGGCGGCGGACCCCGCCCCAGCCGCCAGCCATTGGCGGCCGCCGCTTCTGACGACATATATTAACCCGAGCGGCCCTAAACATGTAGCTGTTCATGGAGATCGTCCCGGGGAACCCTGCCTGTGCCCCGCGCCGCGCCGAGCCCCGTCGCCACCTCCTCCCAGCGCCGCCACCAGCCCCGCGCCCGGCCGAGCGGCGCGGATGCCCCAGAGTAGCGCCGGGGCGCTGATCCCCGTGGAGCAGCGGGCAGGGATGCCCGCGCCCTCCCGCCACTGACGGCCCCTTCGCCGCGCAGGGCAGAGGGGAGCGCCGCCCGCCCGCCCTGAGCCGGGGGCGCATGGAGGGGGGGCGCGTGTAAGTACCACCCGCCCGGGCAGCGGCGGACTTGGCTTGAGCGGAGGGCAGCAAGAGGCCAGGAAGATCCCGGGCTGGGAAACCAAGCCATTTTTTTTTTTTTTTGTCGACTTCTCTCCATAGCGGTTCTGTTGGTGGTTTGTTTTTTTTTTTTTCCTGTGCGCGCTTCCTTGAAGACCCGGCCCCGGGCGAGGAGGAGGTGGAGGCACAACGCATGAGCGGCAGCGGCTGCGGCCGGGGAGGGGGGATCGCTCGGGTACCCGCGGGGACTCTGCAGCAGCGCCCTATGGAGAGGCAGCGGGCAGCGGGGCAGTGCTGAGGGGTGAGCGGCGGGGAGCATCTCCCGCCGGTGCGGCGGGGGTGGGGGGAGGGCGGGGAAGGGAAACCTTTGTTTTGGGGCCCGGGGGGGCGGGGTGGGGTGCGCTAGGAAGCGGGGATGAGTCTAGTGGGAGGTTTCCCCCACCACCCGGTGGTGCACCATGAGGGCTACCCTTTCGCCGCCGCCGCTGCCGCCGCCGCTGCCGCCACCCGCTGCGGCCACGAGGAGAACCCCTACTTCCACGGCTGGCTCATCAGCAGCCACCCGGAGATGTCCCCTCCCGACTACAGCATGGCTCTGTCCTACAGCCCCGAGTACGCCAACGGGGCGCCGGGCATGGACCACTCCCATTACGGAGGGGTGCCGCCCGGGAGCGGCCCGCCCGGGCTTGGGGGGCCCCGGCCGGTGAAGCGCAGGGGCACGGCGAATCGCAAGGAACGGCGCAGGACTCAGAGCATCAACAGCGCCTTCGCGGAGCTGAGGGAGTGCATCCCCAACGTGCCCGCTGACACCAAGCTCTCCAAGATCAAAACCCTCCGCCTGGCCACCAGCTACATCGCCTACCTCATGGACCTACTGGCGAAGGACGACCAGAACGGGGAGGCGGAGGCCTTCAAGGCAGAGATCAAGAAGACAGACGTGAAGGAGGAAAAGAGAAAGAAAGAGCTGGTCAGTGCTGCTGAACGGGCTGGTGGGGGGAGGGGGGGGGGACAGAGAGGGGGCTGCTCGGCCGCCCGCCGGTGTGCCATCCCCGCGTTCCTGTCGTTCGGCTGCGTCGGGTTGTCGGGTGATGTCCATGGCGGAAACGTCCGTCCCTCCTGTCCCGGGCCATACCTGCCCGCCCAGAGAGGGACAGGATAGAGCCGTGGGCGCCCGTAGTCTCTCACGGAGCGCCAGGGTCCGGCACGGTGGCTGCAAGCAGCTGAGAGGGAACCGCAGTCACAGTAGGCCCCCCGAGTAGGTCCGTTCCCGGGCTAGGGCTTGTCCCAGCTCCCAAACAGTGACCCCGCCGGAGGCAAGCCTTCACTCTTAGATGAAAGGCTGGAGGCGCGATTACCTGCCGAGCCGAGTAACCTCCCCGCCATGAACAGAGTGGGCTGCGCGGAGATCTCCTGATCATGAGCTCCGCGCTTCGAGTTTCCTGATTTTCAGCAGGACAGTCGGCTTTGGCGAGGCAGCGCAAGCCCGATTTCGAGTAGGCCCTACGGCACACTCGGGCGATATTCCCGCAGGTTTCGGCGGGCGCAGGCTTTGTGTTTTGTCCTGATACATTTCTGTGCCCATCTCCTTCCCGGACCACTGGAGGGGACGGCTTGGCACGGACCTTACCGTAACCCACACCTTCCCTCAGGCGCCGGCACCGCGCAGATCTCCAGCCCGCTCCCGTGTCGCCAGGCCCCGGGAGAGCACCGCGTCAAGGCAGCTGTGGCGGAACAGAGCGGGGCCCGCCTCCGCCGCAGACCGCAGGCGGCCGCGCAGGACGCGGGACCGCTCCCACGGGCGGTGGCTTCTCCCGCGGCCGGGCCCAGCGAACGGCGCCCCCCGCTTTGTCCCCCACAGCTCGTGGGTCTCGGAGGGGAGACCGTGTCTCCTTGCAGTTTTCCCTCCTGGAGCAGGGCAAAGGCAACCGAGAAAGGGGAGGAATAACTCTAACCTTTTTTTTCTCCTCTCCCCTCTCTTTCTCTCCTCTCGCATCCTGTCTCCCCAGAACGAAATCTTGAAAAGCACAGTTAGCAGCAACGATAAGAAAACCAAAGGGAGGACTGGCTGGCCGCAGCATGTCTGGGCTTTGGAGCTCAAGCAGTGAGCACGGCAGGACTGGAGGAGCCGTCCTCTTAGTCTCGGTAGCGAGCACTCCTCTGAGGACTCTTTGTATTTGGAATCGTCCAGTTTATTTATGTGCAATTTCTCCCCCACCCCCCCCACCCCAAATGTGGATATTTGAAGGAGAGGGAAAAAGCATTCCATATATGAAGAGGAAACTCCAGCTTGGTAAGGGGTAATGTCTCTAATAGTTTCGTGAATGTTATTTGCTCTGTATAAAACACACGGGGAAAACAGAAACATAGAAAAGGAGAAAAAAAAAATGATCCCTCCCTGGCATTAGTGTGTATGTGAAGTGTATCTTTAATACTTGGCCTTTTGGATATAAATATTCATGGGATTATAAAGTTCTATTTCAACAGAAGCAGTTGCACCAATGTTTCGGTTGACTCGGTATTTAGTGTTGTAATTTTGTTGTGGTCGTTCAGTATTTGAAGATGTTTTCAACAGTTATCGGTTATGTGCACTTCTGTCCGTAAGGGATAAAGTGGAATCTAATTAATATTGAAGATGTAAACGTTGTAAGTACTCAATAAACCACTGTGTGTGTTTTTTACAAAATCAAAAAAAAAAAAAAAGGAAAAAGAAAAAAAGAAAATCCAAATCTTTTTATGTTTTATACCTCAAAATGTTTTGAATAACAGCGTTGTTTATGGCTTTTTTTTTTCATAATATTTAAAATATTCGGAAGTAAACTAAATTATAAAGATGGCTCCTAAGTTTATTTTTAAACAAGTGACTGAGTGAAAGGAGGGGTAGAGGGAGGGATCTCGCTAGCCCCGTGAGTGTTGAACAGAAACCGGCAGTTCAGCTGAATAGGAATTCCTTGTGGTGGTGTTCTCCATGCAGGAGACCTACTGCTAACGGGAAGCGTACAAGGGTGCAAACCCTGGCAGATCAGGAATGGCAGCGATGCGCGGTTTTTCTCGGAGAGAGCCGAGCCCGGAGCGGGGTAGGGCGGCGGAGCAGCTTCCCGGAAGGGTGCCGGGGAGGACGAGAGAGGCCGGAGGGCTTTGCACGGAGTGATTATGTAGCAGGTAATTTTACGTCAAGGAAGAAAGAGCGAACAAGGCAAGGGATTTGCGGGAGGGGGGCCGGGAAGGGATACGTAAGATTTACAATGAGCTACGGTGAACTTAATATTAACTTTGTGGTTCCCAAAACTCTCATGGGTTGCACGTTTCAAGCCCACCACTGCATTATTATTTTTTAAGGAAACTTTTTTTCTTTATTTCTGACTGCAAGCTGCACAGCTAGTCTCTGTTTCTTTTCAGTACGTTCATCTCCTTCTCCAGAAATATCTCTCTTCCCTTATAGCTGCACGGTTATCTCTTCCCCCCGCCTGTCGACTCCTGTACAAGGGACCCTGTGCCTTGCCGGTGGCTTTTCTGCTCCCCGGTGCCGGGACAAGCTGCAGACATTCAGCGCTGGGAATTGCGTGGCATCCCTCTGTATATAGGCAGGAGAGGGGAAAAAAAAATAAGCCTTTTACATAAAGGAGCTGCTTTAGGTATTTTGGGCAATTCCTGGTTAAGCGCAAGGTTTCCGCCCTTTCCCATAACAAGTCGGGTTCATATTTTAGACCCTTACTGAAAGAATCTCAACTTAACCCAAGCTGGCTCTCTCTCCAGGTCCAGGGCTGCTTACCTGCCTGTCTTCCCTGCCGCCGCGCCCAAGAAAGTGGTTCCCGACGAGACTGGCACTAAGCGGAGGTAGATGTGCAATTGCCCATAAAAAGATAAGGGAGCCGCCGCGCCGTTTAGCCGCCCCTGCTGACAGTGGGGAGGTTGCGGGGTTACAACAACCAGACAAAAGCGATGTGCCCTCCCTCCCGTCAGGTCAGGCAGCCCGGGTCTGCGCTCCGGCGTGGGTCTGTGTTTACAGACACTTGCCTTTGTTTATAACACTTGGAAAGAAGAATCTCCCCCCCCCCCCGTTTGCTTTTCCTTGCCTGATAAACTGGAGCATTTCGCACTCCCATCCCTGCCCAAACCTGGCATTCTTTTTTATTACGGCATACAAAAATCAGGAAAAAAAAGGAAATAAAGGAGGGTGGGGGGCGAGGGATGGCTGCAGTGCGGCACGTCCTGCAGATGTTGTATCCTCCCTTTGACCGAGTGGCCGGGCTGCAGCTCCCTAGGGGATGCGCGGCGGGGCCAGGGGGCAGCGGGCTCCGCCGCCCGGAGAATCGGCTCTCCGATCTTTCTCCATCAATAATTCCGCATTTTTAAAACCCTAATTTCTCAGAACCGGGAGCTGCTCTGGATCTGCCAAGGACGATCTCTTTTAATTGCTCGTTAATGAGCATGCTGCCATTTTCTCAGGAGCGGTCATTCCCGCAGCTAAATCACAAGAGCCCTAGACAGACCGGAGCCGACAAAAATGTAGGTTTTGACGTTAAAAGCTAAATGGGGAAGAGGAAGGTAAATTGATGGTAGATGGGGATGTCAGTGCCCTGGCCCCAGCTCTCCGCCAGCAGAGCCGAGGCCTGATAACAGCGAAGTGCTGCTCCCGCACCCTGCCAGCACCCGGGGGCATCGCCGCCCCGGCGGCCTGTCCGGTAATTCCTCGGAGCCAAAGCATTTTGGGGTGCTATTTCCGAGGTGAGAGTCACGTAGGAGAAGGGATGGCAGCCTTCCCTGCTCTGCAACATTTCTCTGTCCTGTGGGGGTGGGGGGAAGAACAAGAGAGGAGGTCAGGGGGCCAGGGTGTGGAGCCGGGTCCTAAAGCCCTGTCCCCGCAGACGGGCTCATGGCCCAGATTTACTCGTGTTATAGCCGGCCTCCTCGTCTCATGGCTGGGGGAGTGCGACTCTGCTCTGACTCAAGAGAAAATATCAATTTAAACTTTTTGTTCCCCTTGAAGTAAAACAGCCAGAAAACTCCCCCGGCTGCCATCCCCCTCCCTGCCCTCCCCTGGACGCATGCTCTCTGCTCCCCGGTGTGCGAGCCCGGCTGCATGCCCAAAACACCGCAGCCGCCCCCCCTGCAGGGAGTCGAGGACATCCCCGGTGGCGGCATGGCCCCTGGGGAAGCCCGGTTTAGGCAGATCGCAGTGTGGGGGTTTAGAGCTCGTTGGGGTTTTTAGGAGCAAAAAGCAGAGAAGGGTCGGACCGGTGCCCCGCCGCCAGCCGTTAGCACAGGCGGCCGCCTGCAGTACTGGGGCTTGGGGGGCGCTCCTTGCAACTTGCTGGACCCCCAGCCCTGCTTTTGCTTTAGGGGGTGTTTTAGTGCCCTCACTGCTATCAGACGTGCATGGCATGCCTGCATTCCTGGCGGCAAGGACGATAAAGTGTGATGGGCTTTTTTTGTTCTTCGTTTTGCCTTGTATTGTGTTTTTTTTTTCACCCCCTTGTTCCCAGGAGCACTCTTCTGCGTCAAAAGATTATTGCAATAATTAGTGCTAATTTGCTGTCGTTGTCAAAGAGGTGTAACGGGGCCACTCCGGCCAAGCCGCAGGCATCCCTAGAACAACCGCCGAGACATCCGCGGGCAGCTGTAAGGATATAAACGCGGCCAGGGGATGCCACGGAGACAACCAGAGCTTGAAAGGTGGGCGGGGAGGGCGGGGAAAAGGTTAATAGTAAAACCTCTAAGCAAAATATCCTCTTTTTTGCGCTTGGAAACCTAACCTTAATCCTCCTTTTTCACACGTATTCGCCCAGCTACTCACAAATACACCCCTAAGAAACCACCAAGTAGCGATGGGAAGGAAACGCATTCCGCTCGCCTGCAGACATAATCCCCTCTGCTGTAACGAGGGGCTTATCAATGTTTAATTTGGTATTATTTCTTTTTGTTTGCGGGCCATGAAATACGTGCCTTTGCAAAGGAGCTCCGATCTTTTCTATTTCTAATTGGCCAATTACTGTTCAGCTGCTTCAGCTCGTCCCGTGCATGGAGATTAAAGCAGAGTTGTTATCTGAATTATATATTCACATAAATTCTAACGAAGCCGGACAATGCGTTGGGCCAGCACCTCTCTGGGAGTCCCTGTGCCTCCCACTTCCAAACCAGCGTGGTGTGTCTCCCTCTTCCTCAGCTCTCCCCACTAACCCCATTTTCCTTTAAAAATGTCCTTGCTTTGATGATCAGATTGTAGAGCATTGATTACAAATTTCTTCTCAGACACTAAATAAGTCTTTATATCTGCTATTAGAGACATCTGGGAATGATTAGAGCTCTCCCTCCCCCGGCTTAGCTCCCTCTATCTTGCAGCGAGGAGCTAGAGACATGTTGACGTCAGATCAGACGGCTAGGAGCCATCCTGCTCTCCGCTTGGGTGTAATCACGGCGGCGCTTTCCAAGCCCCGGCCGCCAGCTGGGACGCGGGTGCGGCCCCGGGGCTCCCCGGATAAGCCCATTTCGAGCCCCCGGAGGCTCCGGCTCTAGTGGAGTTCGCTGCCGAGGTTGTTTGTTTACTTGTCTGTTTGGGACTTTGGGAACGCAGAAGCGGTCCGTTCATTCCACAAGGCGATGTGCTCCCCCTGCCCGCCCAGCCCCCGGCCCAGCGCTTGCTTTATCTCAGCCTGATTTCTCCCGGCGCATTCGCTCACAGCTCTGTCTTCCAAAACAAATACCGAGCCAGGCAGATTTTCACCTCATGTCTTGGCAGGGAGGAAGGAACGAAGCAAAGTGCAGCGCGTACGCGAGGGCAGCGGCAGCCGCACCGGGGCCAGGGCTGCAGCCGGCTGTGAGCCGGAGACTACGGCGGATCGTGGTGGTTCCTCCGTGCTGCTGGCAAGGAGGTGGCTTTGCACCTGTTATTAAATCCTAATGAATCGCCCCTAATTCTGGGGCTGGCCAGCCAGCAAAGTAGCCCTGGCTCGGAGGGTCCCAAGACCACTGTCGCTGTGCTCGTTTTCCACAAACGTTGTACTTTATGATTTTGTACGTTTCGTACAACTCTTTCCTTTTTATTCTTTCTTTTTTTTTTTCCCAAGGATAAAAATAAACAATTGAATAAATACAACTTGAGCCTCCGCCGGCTGTTTGCAAAGTCTTGGACGGCTGACGCTTGTCCAGCTGTACGTTACAATCAGTGCTGCTACCAGGAAAAGGGAGGTGGATGAGAAACAAGTTGATCCCGTCTCCAGAGGAAAGAGATAATATTAAACTATTTGTCTGAAGAATTCAATTCTCGGGGTAAAACACGCTTGCCGTGGAGGGGGGAGGGGGTAAAAGTAAGCCCTTCGTGCCCTTAAAAATACATTTAAAATATGCTTATATTTCTTCGTTCCACCAGAATAAAATAAACCCCCTAAGGTACCGCAACGGTCAGCTGTGCCTGTTATCTTGAAAGGAAAATGAACATTTCCTTTCTGAATCAGTGCAAAGGGTATGCTGTGAGCTCGGCTTCCCACCACAGCCACCAAACCCAGGGCTCGGGCAAGGCGGGGAAAGAGGGGAAGTGAAGAAAGAAAAGAAAGTAAAAGGAAAAGGAAAAAAAAAAAACAATTATAATAACAGCCCACTGAAACAAACCCGAGCCGAAAAAGATCCCAGCAAATCCCACTGCTGGCCTTCACGGGCGAGCTCTTCTTCAGGGCTGAGGCCGTGGCTCCGGCCCCGCTCCCTGGAGGCACTGGCCCTGAGCTGCAGCCGCCTCCCGGAGGGCCGTGGGAGGACCCCGGAGCGGGGCAGGGTCCCGCGGGTCCTCCCGGGGGGGCGCAAAGGGCTATGTACGGCTTCAGTCGGGAGCAGGGTTCTGGGAACAGCAAGTAACGTATTCGGTAAACAATAGGGGTCGGCGTGTCTGCGTCTCGGAGCTGTTTATTTGCGAGCTGTGAAGGCTGTTCAAAGCAAGAACGAGTCCCTGCGTTGCACAAAGTACTCGGGAGAAAAATGTAAAATTATATGTTAATGCATAGCAGTAGAGCCGTTTTCCCGGCTGTGTATATATTGAACAAACATGTGGGGATAATAGAGAGGACGGTTCTCCTATAGGGGTCCCTATTCGCATGCCATATGTGGCCATAGGCTGGAACAGCTGCGTATAATGAACTTTTAAAAAAGCTAAACATGAATGCAAACCCCTAGAAGCTTTCTAAAACTGGCCCGAAAGACAATGAAATGTCCTGCCAGAAAATACAGGAGGCGGAAGAGATGAAAACTAATATTAATAATAATAATAGGTCTCTCTGTCCTCAAGCTTCCGCAGGTTTCCTGGGAGTCCTGCCCGAAGGAGGACCCTGGAGCTGGGCGGGGGGGGGGAGGGGAGGGCTGGTATTGCGGGCCTCCGGGGACACCCAGAGGTCTGGCAGCACACGGGAGCAGGGCCGGGAGAGACCGGAGGGGAGCCGGGAAGGGTTGGCAGGGGCGAGCCGAGGCGCGTGTCCCGCCTTGACTGCCTCTCTCCCAAATCTGTTTTTCATAGAGCCGCGCAGTAATTACCTAAAGCCATAACTGTCTCCGAAATTATTCATTAAAGTCGTTCTCGGGAATCTCGCGGCGCTAGCGCTTTGCATTTATGGTCTTTGCGCTATCCGAGCACGACATCGCCTGTCGCCCTCCTTCCTCGGCGGCGGGGGTGCTTAATACTGTGGAGGAGTGGAGGGGGGTTTGCTCTCTCTTGCCTTCCCCTGCGTGTGTTTGCTTGCAGGGGAATTCAGGTTACTTTCCCCCTTTTGGCGAAGGAGCGCGATGCAACCCGGCAGACACCTTGGGAGCGAGGAGGGTATTTTGGGGAGTTGCAGTGTTGTGTGGAAGATCATGTCTGTGCCCTGTGGTGCTGTCAGTGGTGACAGATCCCAGATGCAGCTGCTACTGTATGGCAGATTGAGTTTCTCAGCAGAAAACTCTCTCCCTCCCTCCCAAACGTCTACAAAAACCTTCTCCAGATACTGCGGGTCACTTCGGCTCAAACGGGAAGAGAAAGCGAGGGAAAAAAAAGGCTTTCCCTCTCCTCCTCCCACTCCTTTCCTCCCGCCGGATCCCTCCGGGGTGCGGGGGGAGCAATGACCGGGCCCTCCGCCACCCTAGGGGCCCAGGCCCCCCTTCTCTCCCGGACCCCCTGCGAGCACGCCTCCGAGCACGGGGAGCCTCGTCCAGGTAAGTGGGGGGCAGCGGGGAGCGGGGCAGCGGCAGGGGTGGTCTCCGGAGTCCGTCCCTCCTCCCGCGGTCGGGTCTCGCCGCCTGGAGGGGGTTGCCAGGAGCTGGGTGGCGAAGAGGTCCCCCCGCTACGGGGAAAATAGGGGACCAGGTGGTACCCCTCGCCCTGCTTCACCGGCCGCGGGGGGACGCAGAACCCGAGAGCCGGGTCTGCCCAAAGCTCCCTGCCGGGTGGGGATCGGGCTGCCGGGACTGGTAACGGAGAGGGGATAAATTCGGGGGTTTCAAATGGAGAGCGGGGGCGGAAGGGAGAGCGGCGGGAGGAGGGGATGGGAGCCGCGGGCGCTGGCCGCTCACCCAGCCCGGCCGCAGGGAGCGGGAAGGATCCGGTTGCGCTTCTCCCATCGCCGGCACCGGCGGCAGCCGCCGCCCTGGGAAGCGGCGGAGGTCGGAAGCTCCCCTCTTCCTCCTCCCCGGCCTTTCCTCACCGCTGCACATAAACGGCGACAAGCACGGGGTTTAGCAGCTCCGCGCCGAGAAACTCATCCCCCTCTCCGGGATATAGAACGTGTATTAACACTGCTGTCCTTCCCCCGCCATCCCCAGAAAACATTCTTGGCCTCTCATTTCGCCGCCCTCAGGGTGCCGAAATGAGAGGCCAAGGTGCTGGGTTGTCTTCTCCTGGAGCCTTTCTCCCGCTCCACTCCAGTGGGTGATGCTTAAGGGCTTGCTGCGGGAGGGGTTGTGGTGCTCCCCACCTCAGAGCAGCAATGCACATGGAATGTCTGGCACCAGAGAGCTCTCCCGCTGGCGGATTAGTCCCCAAAGCACTTCTCACGGCCGGAGGGAGGCCTGTTGCTCACGGCGGGGTGTCTGGCGTGATAGCTGTCCCCATCGCTTTCCTATGGATGGATACCTGATTTTGCTCATGCCTGCTGGAGACGGTTCCTACTAACCTCCGTCTTTCCTTCCTCAGACGAATTGAAAGGCTTTAATTCAACAGCTCGCCCAGCCCCCCTCCCCTCTCTTTCTTTAGCCGTCTCCCTAAAAAAAAAAAAAAAAAGAAAAAAGAAAAGCTCTTGCCTGTAGCAGAAGTATAATTGTGACCCTGCCTGATCCACAGAGCCTCCTGTTGGGAGCAGTTAGCTGTGGTTGCATTAGGCCAAAGGACCTCCCAAGTGGCGGTGGCCTGGGTGTCATAGGAAGGGACTCTGCACATTGTCCATTCTTTCTCATCAAAGTCCCAGGCACCGTGGAGCCAACAGTTTGGTGGAGCAGGAAAATAGTAAACAAGCCTCCCCCCTCCCTTCCCAATCCAGCAGCCCTTCGATCTTCCTGGGACACAGAAAGGGGAACAAACTTTTTCATAACTTCAGCTCTACGGTGTGATTTACATTTCCGGCTGCTCTGTCAGAGGGGCAGTAATTTACAGCCCGATAAAAAACACTTTTACAACACCAGAACATGTTCAAGTGGTGTCTTACTATGCAAAAAGGTTTTAAAAGAGGACACACGCAAGAAAAAAAAAAGTTGTTTTCTCTGCCTTTTTCCACCATGGCTTTCTGAAAAGACAAATGGGTTGAAATTGTAGTCTAAGGGGAGAAAAAAAAGTAGGAGCAGGCCGAAGAAAATGGGAATTAAATCAATCCTGGTCTTTTGTTTATATGGTGTATATTATACATCCATGTTTCTCCTGTTTCTCCAAGGCTTTTACTTAATAGGTACTTCTACTTTCGTGCTCTAGGGCCAGATCTTGTTTCTCTTACCCCAGGGAATGCTTTTATTTGGGCATGGATCTATTGTGCTTGAACAATTTCTTTTCTTCAATAGCCCATTTCTTCTCCGGAGTCTAAACTCGAGTAGGTCTGGTTGCGTTTATGAAAGGGGAAGCATTTTTTATTCAGTTCTAATTTCTCTAATCTGATATGGAAAGCTTTTCCAAATACCGGGGTAATAGCGTTATCCCTTCTTGAGGAACATCCAGTTTGTTCCAGACAGGCTTCTTCAACAGCACAGGGAAGGGCGAGTCTGGAAAGTAATGTACAACATCCCTATCCCTGTAGAGACGATAAAGTTTAGTAAATTACAAATATGTGAATTTGGCAAACAGTAAGGATTAAAATGATCAAACGACTAAAAAAAAAAAGGGGGGGGGGGGGAAGCAGGGAAAGAAAGCAATGAATAAACCACATGTAGCAGTTGTCGCTTTCATGACTTTGGTAATTATTTACACCTGAATCATGGTTTACTCCAGCCACGGTTTCAAAAGCAAACCTTTAAAGAATTTAATTATTTCCAGTTTTCGACAATAGAGATGGAAAAAAAGAAGACAGTGTAGGTTAGTGAACAAATGCTGTCTCCCGAGCTTTCATAAAGGCTTTATGTGCATTTCCATCCCGGGCGTGCAAGCAGCTCCTCTGTATCCCACCCCCCGTCCCCGAAACACATGGGTGCGCACCGGCACCTCTGCGCGCTTTTCCTGCCTGATGAGAGGGTGCTGAGGGGCACCATCCCTCTGCACACACACATATATAAATATATATGCATTTTTATATATAAAGATATATAAATATGTACATAAAATAGAAATATATAAAAATACATATGCCTCTGTGTGTATTCAGTGGAGGCACAATATCGAAGCATGTGTGGGTGGACTCCCTGGCTCCTTCCTTCAGCTCTATAATAGCTCTGTTATTTTTACTAAACGATCAGGATGGCTCTACGTGACCCTTCGTCATTTAAAACCATTTTCTATCATTGCACGTGTGCCGGGTGTGTGTGTGTGTGTGTGTGTGTGTGTGTGTGTGTGTGTGTGTGTGTGTAGAAAGAGGGGGAAAGGAATCGACAAGTCATTGAGAATAACCGGGAAAGCTTGTGATGTATAGCACGTTTTATCTTTATTTAGGCAACATGTCGTTCGCAGGACGGGCCGGGTTTCCCTGCGCGGCGGGGGCATGAAGCACATCCATCCTCCGGGCGAGACAGACAGACCTAGAAGCTCCTGCGGCTGGGGGAAGGAAGGGCGGGCGCAGGGCAGGGCAACTTCTCTTTCCCCTTCTGCTGTGTTCTGCTTATGAAGTCGGCATATTGTGGGAGGCAAAAAGAATTATATATATATAGTTGTATATATATAATTATGAATATACCTATATATACACAGATATATATGGGAAAAGAAGCAGTTCCCCGCTGCCGGGGCTCCGCAGCACCCCGGGCTGGGGACCCCCGTCCCTGCAGGAGCCTGCCTTGCCGTGGGCACTGCAATGGGAGCTGCAAGCTGCGGGGCTTTCAGTGTTTCACTGCCTCCTCCCTTTAAATCCAGCCCCAGCCCCCCCCCCCCGCGTCGGGGCTACCCTGGCATCCTTCCGTCAGCCGCACAGCATCCTCCTAAGTGCTGTATCACGGGGCCGGGCTGGGCTCTGAAACAGGCAGTTTGCCTTTAGGAAACCGGCTCGGGCTTGACTCCAGTGAGGTCCCGGGAGGGGAAAAGGAGGAGAGACAAGCCGTGGTTTGTGCTCAGGGAGGGGTGAGCCTCGTCCCTGCTCACATCGGCCGGGCAGGGGGTGCCGGGCTGCGCCCTGGCGGGAGCTCAGCGCACTTCCCGCGCATCCCCCGGCTGGGGGAGCCGGGAGCCCGGATCCGTCTTCCTCGGAGCTCTTTCTCCCTGCCCAGCCGGTGGCTGACGCGGCGAGCGCCTGTACTCGCTTAGCGGGGTTGCCGCGGGGCAGAGAAGGGAAAAAATCGTCCCATATACATCTGTTAAATTTTCCGAAGCTTCCCTAAAACAACCAGCAGCCGAAAGTCACTAGACCTGTGAGGGGATTATGCGCATCTCCTCTCTACAACCTGGAGTAACACGCCGCGTTAGGCACTAGCTACAGGAATGTTTGAGTATATGCGCATAGGGAACTTGGGGGTGGGGGGGATGGGTGGATGGATGGATGGATGGATGGATGGATGGATGGATGGATGGATGAAAGAGCTTTGCATTGACTTGGGTTAAGGTCTCAGCCTTCAGGGCTTTTGGTGGCTGGCTCCCACTCTGTAAAACATCTGTTCAAAATGATGTTCCTTGCCTGACAACGAGCTCGGAGGTTCTTTTTATTTATATTCCACCTCTCTTGGCTGAGGAAAAGGTATATCACGCTGAATACAGGGAGGCATACAAGCTGTAACTCTTTTTCTAGAGGTAAATGACCTCAACCATGTGCTTAGTCATAGTTTTTTATTTCTGGTGGACGATCATCGTAGTAGATGTCAATACTGTTGCATTTATTACGTGATTTGCAATGCCACTACTGGCGCATCTTATTTTTGAAATTAAATATTTCTTTAACCTACCCAGCCCTAAGAAGACATACGCTAACCTAAGATTGAAAGAGTACAGGTTATTAAAGGTGGGAAGCGATAGCTCCCACTCAGCGTCTCATCAAAAGAGACAGGAAAATACAGACTGAAACATGACGATAAGGTCATATAATATATTCTGAGTCTGAGCTCTATGAGCAGAGGTGTTTAAAACTTTACCGTTTTTCTATGATTGCTTTTGCACACATATGGTTTAAAGTGGACAAAGTGGTCATTTTATTTAATTGTACATATATAGAGACATAGGTACATATAACTCCCCCACCCCCTGAAGAGGGCTCTGACACCTGTTGTAAGCTCCAAAACAGGAGCTCACACTGCAAATGCTTTCTGCGGTTTTGTTTTGTTTTTAATGATAAATGCTCTTCTAAGGCAAAACAGCTACAGGAAAACTTTATTAAGGAGCCTTCTACTAACGTGTTCTAGAGGTTGAATTAATCTTCGGCTGGGACGAGAAAACGTGTCGGATTCGGCCCATATTTCCCAAGCCAGACACCTTCGAGGAGACCTCTGGCAACCTTTTCGCTGTTTCATTAAATGCTGTGGAGAGTAGTTCAGGGAATTTGCTTGGGTTTATTTTTATTTGCTGAGTAGCTGGACGCAAAGCATGGTAAATTGCATGGCTTGCAGGGAGAGTCAGGAAGAAAACACCATCCTCTCCTTCGCCGAAGCAAGGAATAACTGGGGACTCTTTCCCCGGGTTTTCCACATCCAGCCCACGAAGTGCCAGCCGTCTGCTCAGCCGGGCTGCACCCCAGCCGGGAGTGTACCCCCATAACCGGTGCCCGCTGAGCATCCGCACCCCGAGCCCGGGACTGGGTGACACCACCCCCGCAGCCGGCAGTGCATAATGTGTGTATGGGGGGAACCCGCCGTGATTGTTTTCCCTGCAGATGTTGTTCTGGTATTAAAAGGACTAAATCCTAACTTCCAGGCACACAGCTGGGTTATGTTGTATCCTATCAATTCATAACAAGAAGTCATTCTGGAAAGACTCGTAAGGATATTTATTTAAAAATGTGTGCTGAAAAGATGTATGCCGGGGGAAGGGGGGACAGGGTGGGGCGTCTCTAGTTTTGTTTCTAAGCCAAAACGGCACAGTTCGAGTTGTGAACAAATGGTTTCCAGAGAATAGTTTTTTTTTCCTTTTTCTTTTCCCTGCAAAAAGTTTGTTTGAAGTTTCCGGAGTTTAAAATGTTAAATAGTATTAATACCAAAAAGCATACTTCTGGGCTTCTTGTTTTAATTTTGGAGAGCTGGCATGTGCGGTTTCTTCCTTCCCTTTTTTCCCTTCCCTTCTCTTCTTTATTCCCTTCCCTTCTGTTCTTTCTTTCATTCTTTCCCCTTCCTTCCTTCCTTCCTTCCTTCCTTCCTTCCTTCCTTCCTTCCTTCCTTCCTTCCTTCCTTCCTTCCTTCCTTCCTTCCTTCCTTCCTTCCTTCCTTCCTTCCTTCCTTCCTTCCTTCCTTCCTTCCTTCCTTCCTTCCTTCCTTCCTTCCTTCCTTCCTTCCTTCCTTCCTTCCTTCCTTCCTTCCTTCCTTCCTTCCTTCCTTCCTTCCTTCCTTCCTTCCTTCCTTCCTTCCTTCCTTCCTTCCTTCCTTCCTTCCTTCCTTCCTTCCTTCCTTCCTTCCTTCCTCCCTCCCTCCCTCCCTCCCTCCCTCCCTCCCTCCCTCCCTCCCTCCCTCCCTCCCTCCCTCCCTCCCTCCCTCCCTCCCTTCCTTCCTTCCTTCCTTCCTTCCTTCCTTCCTTCCTTCCTTCCTTCCTTCCTTCCTTCCCTTCCCTTCCCTTCCCTTCCCTTCCCTTCCTTCCCTTCCTCCTTCCTTCCTTCCTTCCCTTCCTTTCTTTCCTTCTTTCTTTCCTTCTTTCTTCTTCTTTCTTCCCTTCTCTCATTCTCTCTCTCTTCCCCTCCCCCCACCCCTTCTTTTTTGTTTCTGGGATGTCCTTCTTTCAAATGGACTGTGTTGGGGATATTGCTGTTGTGTGTAAGAGGAATAAATAACCTCATAAATAAAGAGAACTCCTGTTATGACAAATTCCAAGCCAGAGCAGCATTTTACAAGTTCAAAAAGCCCTTGAGGAAAAAAGGAGAATGGTAGATGTGGGGGGCACCTCTCTCCAGCCCTACCGCGGCGGAGCTGCCGGTGCCCCGGGCACGCCAGGGACGAGGCCGGCGCCGCTCCCGGGAAGAGAGGCTTGCAGGATTAGCCCTCGTGGTCTGTCACCATCAAACCTTCTGCAGAGCCGGCAGCACCGGGAACAGGCATCTGGGCAGGGCGCTGCTGTTCCTTCCCCGCCGCTTTTCTTTCTTTCTTTCATCGCTGTCGGCGTGTTAAAAGTGTTGCAAAAATAGCAAGGGGTCTCGTCAGCTTCTGTGAGGGCTGGGCGCTTCCCGGCCACCTTCTGCCGGGAAGTATTACGGCGTCGGGGGATGCGCCGGCGGCTCCTGCTGCTGCGAAATGCAGGGACAGGACGGGACGGGACGGGACGGAGTCGGGGCCGGTCTCTGCCGGGAGAACCCGTTACCCCCGGCCAGCACCGGTAATGGTGCAGCCGGCTCTCAAACAACGCCATCCCGCTGCCTCTGCACAGTTTTTTTCCTCCAGAAATCGAGAGGAGAATGAATGCACCAAAGCAAAACAACAAAACTCAAAACTCCAAAAGGTATTGGTAGGGGAACCGGGGAGAGCCGAAGCCTGAAGACGGTTTATTCCGCTTCAGATCTGGGAGGGGTTTAACTGCTGGCGCAGGGGACAGGACCCCGCCGGGAACGGAGTGGCGCTGGCCCCCGTGGGGGCTGCAGGTTCCGGGAGGGCCCATCCGTCCTCCCCTGGAGCAGCGCTGGCAGCAGTCGCCCTGCCGGCGGGAGCCCCCTGGTCCTCTAATCGCTTGCATGTGCCTGCTCCCCGAGCAGCCCCGCTCGGAGCGGCGGCAAATTCAGTAACAACTCGCTTGTCGTAAATTACAGAGACCTCACCCTGGCAGGAAGATGCCGGGGAGGCGTCCGGTTTGTCTGGAGCTCTGGAAGGCACGGGAGGAACTGGGCTTACTGCTTCCCTGGTTTCCCTTTTCCCTGTCTCCCCCTCAGCCGCCTCCTTCACGGAGGGTGATATCGCAGTGACTCTGGCGCGTTTCGGTGGAAAGAAGCTTCCCCCTCCCCCTTTTTCTTTCTTCTTTTTAAGCTGTTAACTCCCGTTTATGATCGAAATGTTACTCTGTGCGTTTTGTTTCGTCCTGGCTGCCATTGGTTGGCCTGGGTTTAATCAGAGGGAAAAAATGCTCGCCACAAATGTAGCTATTGTTTGGCTGGAGAGACGGGGACCGGAGGAGGAAAGCAGAGAGGAGGGGAGACTGCTGGTGACAGTGACGGTGGGACCAGCCACGCTTATCCCAGAGCCCTGGTCCTGTGCTCAGCCCTTCCCAAACCAGAGCTCCCCCTTTCCCCAACCTGCCTGCAGCGGAATGCAGGGGAGCCGAGGCCATATTATCTCAGGAACATAATGCTAATAAATGTGCTCAGATGTTGGACATTCCCCTTGCCTGTTTTATAGGGTTTCGCTGGCGGGGTCAACGGGACTGATACTAGCGAGGTTATTAGGATTAAGTAACCTAATGAATAGCATGCCCATTAGCGGTCTTTGAAAAAAGGTAGCTCTCCTTGTAACCTGGTCTTCTGCCTCTTAACACGGGCAATTATTTTTAACTGTCCCTCAATCACAGGTCGGAGGGGGGGGCTTCTGCCCTTCCCCCTTCTTATTCGTTTAAAGCCTCTCTCTGATGCTCAGAAATGCATTTATTCACAGGAGGAGCCTGTCTTTTTATCTCGGGGTTCCTGGGAACGGCTGGGCGAGCAGGGCACTGCGGCCGCTCCAGCCCTGCCCGCCCGACAGCAACGAGCCGCCGGTGGATAGCCCGCTGCCCGTGCCTCTTCCCGCCGCTGGCCACTGGACACAAGCGGCGGGCCCGTGAGAGCACAGGGAGGATTTGTATTTATTGTTCCCAGAGGAGGGTTTTTCTCTCTGTGCCTTTTGCCCTAGCCAGGTAAGCGCTACGATGCTCGGTTTCCGCTCCAGGGGCTCGCCCCACACCGCTCTCTCCCGGGGACCCTTTGGAGTCTGGCGGCGGCTTCATCGCCACCCACTCCAGTACCGCCACCGGGCCCCTTCCCGGGGCGGGGGCGGCACTCAGCGGGCGGGGGCAGGCGGCGGCACGGGAGCCTGGGGCTTGTCTGCTACCCCCGGAGCCTCCGTGCTCGCTCCTCGGGAAGGGCAGGTTGGCAGGAGGGAGCTCTTGCGCTATCCGCCGTCTTCTCCGGTGGGGGGAAACCAAATCTTTTATTTACCTCTTTCGTTGTTTTTTTTTCGGTGGGGGGAGGTTATGTGTATATATGTATATGTATATATATATGTGCATACACTTACCGCAACCCTCGTTGTTTAACACACTCTCCCCACCCCTCCGAGAAAAGGGACTTTCTACATATGTGAACACAGGTTACAGCTCATGATGGTCCCCTGGAGAGGCCGTGCCAGCGGCGTGAATCTCTGCTCTAACTACAGCAAGTGTTAACGGCTGATTAAATTTGGTCAGGTCCGAAATATTTGTCCCGTGTTCACTTTTCGGACTGTTCATACTCAAAAAGAAAAGAAAAAAAAAAGGAAACGAGGAAACTCCAAAACACCCAAAACGGATGTACTGGGAAAAAAAAAAAAAGAATAAAACGGCAAGAGAGTGTTGGAAGAAGAGGAGGAGAGGCCGGAGGCTTCTGGCCGGGAGATCTGCAGTGCCTGCGCAGCCGGCCGCGGCTGCGGGGCCAGGAATGGGTACTCGGAAAGGACAAAGG
This sequence comes from Pezoporus occidentalis, assembly GCF_034315485.1. NCBI lineage: Eukaryota > Metazoa > Chordata > Aves > Psittaciformes > Psittacidae > Pezoporus > Pezoporus occidentalis. Next base: position 6,491,526 of record NW_026912778.1, on the reverse strand, counting down.
GGTGAAAGGCCCAGCCTCCGATCTCGGCACTAAAGAAGCCGGGAAGCCCCGGCCCGGAGAGACCAGGGCCTCTTGTGCAGAACTGTCATCTCCCGCGCCCGGCGACATGGCGCTGGCAGGGTGACAGGGGCCAGCGGGCTGGTGTGGCAAACCGTGATGCTGTGCCTTCCAGCTTTAAGAGCTCCCGGTCAAACAGCGAGAGGCACCGCACCTGCCGGGCTCCCTGATCCATGGCTGCAGAGAAGGGACTGCTCCTTCGGGGCCAGGAGTCGAGAACAGTGCAAAGTGTCCGCCTGGGGAGGAGAGGAAAGCTCCAGCCTGCTCGGCTTGGAAAGAATTCACTTTCCCACAGCTTTTTCAGTCCCCAGTACTTTTCACACCCTGTTAGGAGTTAATACCGCCGACACGGCTAAACGCTTCCATGCCTGGAGGTACGCCCCGCAGGGGCCTGAGCCCGCCGGTCCCAGCCTCGCGGCAGGCCGGGCAGCCACGCCGGCCCCGGGGAAAGGGCTCTCTTCCCCGGTGGAAATTCCTTAGATGCTTCGTGCTTAGGCTAACGCATCAGGCCTGCTTTCCTTGCAAGGGCTTCGGAGGGCAGGGGAGGGGAATGATTCCCCGGATACCTTTTGGGGAAGAGCTGGGGGATACCGCCAGAGCCACTCCAGCTCCCTGGGTAATATTTCAGATGCCACTCTCTCGGCGTGAAGAGCTGGCTCGGAGTCAGCTATGCTGTTTGGTCTTTGCAGCCAGCACCTCTGGGGGGCAGAGGAAGGGTCCCGGAGGCGGAGGGGGGGATGTCAAACCCAGGCTAGATCTTGCCTGTAGCCGGCGGATTAATTTGCTTTTCTATTTGTTCGGGGCTGGGGGATGTTTTCTGAGCCTGTGGTTGAGCCTTGCACTTTTCAGTCGTCGCCCCAGTGGTCACCAGTAGGTACCGCTCAGCCCTGGCAGCGGGAGGGTGTCCCTGTCCCCACGGTAGCCCGGGCAAGCAGGGACAGCGCAACTGGGAACTGATCTCTCCTTTCATGTGTCCCCAGCCTCACCGCTCGCTCCGCAAGAACAAGGACAGGGAGAGGACTGCTCCTTCCCTGAACTCTCAGGGAGGGTGCAATAACAGAACCCATGCCGCAGGAAAGAGCTGATGGGGAAAAAAATTCCCGTCCTTTTTTTTCCCACTGAAGTAATTGCTGAGAAATTCCGGGTGACATCTCTTCACGCTCCTTTCCAAACCTAAGTTCCCAGCAAACCCAACGGCCTGGGGTCTCCCTAGCTTGCAGCAAGAGCACTTATCTAAGAGAAGCATAAAATTCATCCAGAAGGCCTGATCCTGCAATATCTGGTGGCTAGGCCAACTGTGCCAAGCCTTTGAGGCAGTGGGACTTGTCCGCTGGCATTCAGAACCTGACGGATTTTGTTCGGGGGTTTGGGCTCCCAAAACAAGTGCAGAGGCACAAAGTGAGCGCATCTCTGGAGCCCAGCTCTGACGTGCTTCCCTCCAGTCAGAGGGATGCGTCTCTCCTTGCACCCCTCAGCTCACCAGCGCCCCTTCTATTGCAGTAACCCCGGGGAGCACGAAGTGTGCAGGATGTACAGCGTCGCCAGCCGTCCCGCTGAGCATTCTTAGCCTTGTAAACCTCGAAGCATCCCTCAGCTTCGTGTTTGTTCTCCCTTCAAAAGCCTCTAAAACCTTGTGGTGGGAAAGGGAAATCCGACAGTAATACGCACTTGGCGGGACACTCTATTGCCCTGGTTTGGATTTTCCCATTGCTGTCAAAAAATGAACTGAGGGCCGGCTGCAGAGTGTGCTGCACGGGGAGACACCGCGTGTGAAGTGCCAGGACGGCTCCCGAGGAACGAGCAGGCTGCAGAGAGCTCTGGAACAGGCTGGTTTGCAGGCGGGGGACACAACCCTGCCCTTGTCCGAGGCACACACAGCTCCCTGGGCAGGCGCAACTTGGCTGCCCCAGCTCAGACGGCTTCCGCCGGGCCACATCCCACGGACTGTACTCGCGAAGTGGCAGGGGGATGTCTGTGTATGACGAGGGAGAGGGACACTTCGGTTGTGTCCGGGCACGAACGAACTCATCGACGTTTATAGCTTTCCACTGAATCTGAAAGCCCTCACGTTACTTTTTCCCTGCCGGAGTATCAGATCAGAAAGGAGGTCCTTTCCCCACCCATCCACTGAAAGAACCCACCGCAGCAGAGCCAACGCCTGGTTCAACGCCCCTCCGCAACCAGAGGGCTCGCATCGCACAGCGGCTCAGCCCGCCTCTTCTTGCTTTTTCCCGGGGGGACCGCAAAAGCATCGCAGGGAGCCGCCCGCTCCTTTCCAACCCGGCGAGGATCCAGGCACTCCACGCTGGGGGCTCTCACCCAGGCCAGAGGGTGGACACCCGCAGAGAGAGGGCCACCTCCTCCCGCACCCTCCCCAAGCCTCAGCAGGACACTAAGCCCTGTCCAAAGTGAGGGACCTTCTGTGGGGATGCTACATAAACTAGACAGATGCCCTCTCTGCTCAGGTGTAACTGTAGAGGGGCTCTTCTCCAACCCTGCTGCAGGCCAGAGCCCTGACAGTAAGTGTAAAACCTGCCCTGCCCGACACTGAGTGCATTTCGACTTGGTGATAGCATTTATCCAAATAACATACAGACGCTCAAGTCGAGAGCCAGAAGGATCTTCAAGGAAAAGACGCTCTCACCAGACGGGGGTGAGGAGGCAGGAACCTGAGCACCAGGAGCCATCGCAGCGCAGCACCCAGCGACCAGAGATGGTGGCCAAAGCGGGCCTTCACCGACCGCGGTGACCCACGGGAGCTGTGACCCCTCACTGCCAGCAACCGCAGCTCGCCGTCTCCTACCCCAGGCCCCCCTTGCGACCCTTCCCTTCCATTCCACCGAGGGGAGGGGTGGCGGTTGACTCCTCCCTGTGGGTCCCCCTTTCCCACCCTCCTGCCCCAGGTGCTCCTGCGGTCGCTCCCCGTGGGCTCGGCGGTAGCAACACGGAGCCCGGCGGGGGAGCCCAGTCCGGAATGGGCACGGCAAGGCACGTAGTGAGTCCCTGTGGGAGCATCTGCACTGTTACATATGTGTGCCTAAATACGTGTACCATTAACACATGTTAAATTACTGCAATCGGATATATATGATACTATTTTAGTTACCTTATTCAATAATAGTTAGTCAGTCCCATGGTTTCCTGTCATTTGTTTCATGCGCTTGGAGATCTGCAAGAAATACAACCCGGGGAGTATTGAAATATACATTTACATTAAAAGTATAAAACCATAAACAAATACATTTATATATGTATGTATGTGTGTAAACACATCTCAACATGTACGCATGAAAGCACATGTGCATTTCCCGAGATGCCCGTCTGATGATATGGGGGGGTGGGGACGGGACGGAACGGACGACGACGACGTGTGATGCGATACAATGAGACGTGACGCACCCTTCGGATGCGGCGCTCGCCGCGGGGTCTGCCAGGATCGCCTTCCCAGGGCTGACAGCTCTGCCCCTCCCTCCCGTCCCCGGTCCCGGCAACGTCCGGATGCAGCCCGTGGGAAAGGGACGTGATTTCCCCCGCTGCTGCACCGGGCTCGGGCTCGGCGGGGCAGAAGGACATGAGAGCCCTGTGTGATAGCGTGGTATCACCTCTGGCTCTGCCCTGCAGAAGTCAGACTTAATTATCAGAGGGGCAAAGGGTGCCATGAGATTCCCCTGAGTCCCTTTACACTCCCCCTTTCACCCTCAAAAAAAGATTAAAAAAGAGAAAGTTAGAGGGAGAGAGATCACTGTTGGCAGCCAGCAAACGTGAGGAAGCTCCTTCTGGGTGCACTACGTAGAAGAGAGGCTGGTTTTCCTTCAGGATTCTTTTTTGCAAGGCTTTCCCAAGTGCCTCAAGTTGTACGATACCAACTCAAACCTGCCCTCTGCAAAATTCTCTTGGCGCATACGAGAGCTTTCAAATACCTCCTTATGGAAAAACAGGCATTTTCCTCACTTCTTGTCTTTCCTGTAGCTGCAGGCTGTAGGGTAGAAAAGACACAAATAAATTAGTCCATCCCTCCTTTACTAGTCTCTAAAGTCACTGTATGACATTTCAGAAGGGATTTAAAACCTGAGGTTTGTGAAAAGAAAAGAGAAAAGGAGAAGAAAGGAAAAGAGAAAAATAAAGAGAAAAGGGAAAGAAAGCAAAATAGAAAAATAAAGAAAAAAGAAAAGTAAAGAAAAAAGTAAGGAAAAGAGCCCCATTATTTTGAATATTAATATTTTCCCACTGGTTTCTTGCGTGCAGTGCCGAGAGCGAGCACAGCGAAGGAGAGGGAGCCGGCAGTCACGGGGGTCTGACAGAGCTTCCCTCCTGCCGTGAAAGTGGGGGCTGCACTTCAGGGCAGCCACGCGTTCCCGCAGGACTCGGGTGCTGGCCGCTCGGCGGGGCAGCTGCCAGGACAGGCTCTGGGCTACGTCCGCCGCTGAAGCTGGAGTTTCAGACAGTGCTTCAGTCGGAGAGGGAGCAGCCGCGTCTGCAGTGAAGAACACAGAGAGTTCTTTCTTAGTTATTAGAGGAAGAAAAAAAAAAAGATACTGAACAAGGGAAGGAAAACAAACAAACAAAAAAAAGCGAAAAGAAAAAACAGGTAAAGGTAAAGGTAAAAATAAACAGAAAAATAAAAAAGAAACTAAAAAGATAATAGAAAAGAAAAAGGAGAAAAGGAAAAGAAAAGGAAAATAGGAAAGAGTGAGAAAACGGGAAAGAAGAACAAAAAGAAAAAAGGGAAAAAAAGGGGCAGGGGGAGAAAAATCTGGTTTGTGTGCTTGAGACTGTAGGAGCAGCATGGGGATGGGGCTGGATTCTCACCCCAGGACGGATGGTGCCAGGCATCGGTGCAGCTTAGTATACAGGACTGGCACTGTCCGTCCCAGCGTGAGGATCTTGCCTCACGCCTTCCCATGAACCAAATCCGACATCAAAGGGCACGCTATAGGCAATATGGAGAGCACATGGGAGGCTTGCAAAGCCTTTTCTGTCAAAACATGTTTCCTGGCGTTTTTCTGCCCTACCAAATCTAGCCCCCTTGCAGGACTGTGGAGAAGCAGCAGGGACCTATAGACTTCTAGAGGTGGCTTTGCGTACATACAGCATACATATAGCTTCTTAAAGTGAGTTTGAGGAGCCACTAGTTTCCTTTCTTCCTCCATGGGATGCAGTGACTTGTGGCATGTTAATAGCATCGTCATTCAGGGGTGTTTTTAATTATCTTTTTGGGCCTCTGTGGATTTAACTCATCTCCTGCCACTTTGCTGTACAAACTGGGTATCAATCCAACATCCACTTTCAAACTCAGCTCTGGTAATCAATATCTCACCTGCTTCACATCTATCCCACTGGTCAGCTCCTAGTTTGGCCAAATACAGCAATTGTCTCCACCTCGTGTCCATGGGCTTGATGGATATCCTTTATCCCTGCTTAGTGACTGCATGTGGCCCACCCCTTGATCTGCCAGGATCCGGAGGCACCCAAAATGGGCTGTAATAGGAAATGAAGGAGAATTTTAAGGCTCTGCGCTGGTGGGGAGTGGAAAGGAGGTGGAAAATGAAATTAAGATCATTCCATTCTGCATGAGCATTCAAGAAAAGAGTCATAAATATTTTAAGTAATAAATCAAATAAAGCTCTGATTTAGAAAGGAACCAGGAATTTGTAGCATAACTTAATGCTGATTTGTTTCTATAGCTTTTTGGAATTTTTTTCATTCATTCACATCATGATTTTAAGAGATTATAAAAAAAAAAGCAATAAGTTTGTGTGCATCAATTAATATTCTGCCATATACTACAAGAAGTGCTACATATTTATATGTGTACTCATATCTCATTGCCATAACAAATCTAGAGAAAAACACCATGTTTTTTGCAGAGATTCCAAGACTTAGAAAGAGTCTCTGCACTTAGAAAGCGTCACTGCAGTACCTCATACTCTCTGCACCTAGGAAGCTCCTATTGCTTAACTGGGACACAAGTCCAGCTCACAAACGTACCAGCACTGGGGACAGGGTGGAAATCCGGTGTTTAAATGCAGGCTATCTCTTTCATATTGTCATGCCTGTATCAAGTAATTCCCCAGGCACCAGGGAAGTTTCTGAGATGCCTCAAGTTCTGCTCTGCACATGTACCAAAGCCTTTTGGTCTTGACAGGGCTAAGTGTGTATCTCTCACCTAATCCCCTCCTTCCTGGAGGAGCCGGCTCTGGCAGTGCACATGTAACGGATGCTCACAGAAATGAAGTCTGCACAAAACACTGTGGCACTGGACCACGGTGGGGAAATGCCAGCAGTGAGACTATGCAGTCAGCCCTGTTTTGCAGAGTAGGTTTTTGGTCACACAGGACTTGAGGGAACTAGTGACATCCATCTTCATCTCTCTTTAGGGAGTTCATAACCACATCTCCCATCATGTGGTGTGTAGCTTACATAATATCAGGCATCCGAAGGAAAGGGAGAAGAAATAATCTTCTTTCCTTTGAACCTGTGTTAATCTGACACAATTAACAATTTAGTCCCTCTTGCCTTCTCTCTTCTGTGCCAACACCACACCAGCTGCTACCCAGATATCAGTATGCTATTACAGAGGGAAGGAAGTTGAAGTTTAACCTCCATAAGGAACTGAATGAGGTCTCAAGAGCCTCATTTCTATTAAAAATTACATATTTTTCAGTTTCTGGTTGAAAAGATTTGTTTTCCACCACCATAAGGCAGGAAAGGACTGGAAGCTATTGAGCTGGGCTGCCAGGGCCCTGGCAGATCTAGGTAGTGCTGAGCTGCTTGCAGGGAAGTGACGGGATATTTTGTTCCCTTGGGTAGGAGGGTTTTTAAGCCTCTGATATATTGTTCTGTCCTGAAGCAAAGTAGTGAAGAGGCTTTGGAAAAGGTCCAAACTGCACTGTCCAGTTTGATTTGTGTGAAGTGGGTAGAGACAATGAGTATCTGTGCCTGTGTGGCTGGAAAGCAGGAAAAACATTTTCAAAGGCAGTTATGTGAGGCATTGCTGTCATGAACTAACTGCAGCTGGAGTCCCCCAGGGAGCACACACACACACTGGATGCCTGTCCTTGAGGACAAGCCTCATAGGCTTGTGTGCAGCCACCTCCTTCTCCACTTGCTGGTGCTTCCATCCACTCACTGTGGCTCCTTGGTTCCTTGCTCAGCACTCACGTTGCTCTTTTTAACATCTAAAAAATCAAGTCCTTGAAGTTCAGCCTGACCTCACCTACAGCCCTTTGTGGAGCCACATCACACTCAGTATAGGTGAGGGGAACCTTCGAATGTGCATGTACATCGCTCAACGTAAAAAGAACACCAAGGCACAAACCCATGCACCTATTAGTTGCTGAGGCTGCTTGAAGAAGGAGTAGAGCATAAGGTCCAAAAAGCACAATTTTTGGGATATCTGAACCAAGTCTTTCTTCTGTACATGTCAATACAGCCTGTCAATGAAATTTATTCCAATAAACACCTTAAGAGCCTGTGGGTGGTGCTGAAATGGAAAACTTCTCTCCTTACACTGGCAGCCAAACTGACATTCCCTGACATTCACACAGCCGATCAATAGGGGAGGTTTTGGGGATGTACAATTTCTGGTAAAGAAAAGAAGCGAGGAAGTATGGTTCATTTGCCCAAGGCCTTAGCTTCCCCCTACTCCACCCCCATAAAATTAACCACATAATTTGTAATCATTCATAGCAGTCATAATTGTCTTGACTTTTAAAAGACTTTTCTCATTAGACAGCCCTTTATTCCTTGTAAAGCATATTATTGATCTTAATATGCAGAAAATGCCATAGCTAGCAACTCAGAATGTCTGTGCCATTTTTGCTAAACAATAAGAATTGATGAGGTTTGGCAGGACATAAAAATATTTAACATTATAGCTTTGAGAAGGCTTTTATGTATCCTTACTAACAGGAAAATCTTTTAACATGAAAAATGTTTTTCTCTGCTCCACTGAAATCTCCAGTGAGGACTGATTTTATTTGCATTAAGCCCAATGGGAGCCTCGTTACTGACTTCAAAGTCAATTCCAAGAGGAATTCCAGTTTGGAAAATCATGACTAGAAAGATATTAATCTCATCCTATGGGTCACATGATTACTGCCGTTTAAATGAGCATTTCATTGCACTACCTGACATTTCAGAAAGTATCTATAGACAGGATATTTGGCTTTTCCCACAGAAGTTGCACATCACCAGCCTGAACACGGTGAGTTGCCGACACCTACACCATCATGCTGTCTGAAGCATGTGAGATGGACCAGGTGCTGCCCCAGGGAGCCCCAGGCCTGCATCACGTCTCTTTAAGAGATCTCTGATCTCACTGTTCAATCCTGAGTTGCAGGGCTGAGCCCTGGTACCTTGTATAATCTTTTGTCTTTATGTGTAGGGTGCAGAGCTCAGGGGAAGCGGTACAGGAAGCAGCTGGATTTTCAAAAATCAGACCATTGCTCCATAGAGCATTACAAGATCTAAATAGATAACTATGACAGGGAAAGCATATCTGGTTCAATGCATTGACTCAGCAAGGAGTATACGCCAGTTGGCTAATTTGCCACACCCTGGTCCATTGTGAGCTGCTTAAGAGCAGTGGCAGAGCCCTGGCAAGATGATCACGTTAGGGCTGTAAGAGCATCTCCAGGAACCCCTGCATCCTGTGAGCCTGAGCACTGCCTTGGGCTTGTGCTCACCAGCACTGAGCCTGGCAATGTGTGTCCCCTCTGGCTGTGCATCTTTGCATGTAAGAGGAAGGAGGAAAATTATTTAGTCTTACTAGGCAGCCTAGAAGAAGGTTGCTATGAAAAGGAGATTGTGACATTCACGCCTATCTTTGCTCTTCAGAATTGACCTCATGTGCGGGTACTCTAATCCTCTGGATTCCTGGAGCACAAAGGTCCTTCTAGATTGCATTTCTCTCAAAACCTCTAAAGGCAGAGCTCAGCAGCCTGTTGAGGCCTCTTGAACCTTTTGTCACATTAAACAAAGTCCCCAAGTTTTCCCGAGGTGGGAACTTTAACTACAAGCATCATGTTATTTGTGAAGATCAGATTTGCCTTATCATTTGCAGCTTTCGTTTTACTCCCAGAAGGATATCACTTACAAATACCAGCAGGAAAACAACAAAATGCAAAATTGGCATCATGCAATCATATCTATTCCTGTACACAACAAGCTCAAACGCTGGGATCTTTTAATAGTTTTCTCCATATTGGACTCTTTGTTTGGATGTGGTTTTCCTGATGTATCCTAGTAACATATTTAGCTAATTTATATTGTGTGTATGTGTAGACAGATATATACACATCCATATGTATGCACACACATAGTCCTCATTAAGTAAGTGTTAAACCTCCCACAGCAGAGTTGGGTTTTGGAGGGTAACAGGGCTGAAAACTGGAAGTCTGTTCCCGTTGCAGAGGGGTACCACAGAGACTGCTCCAAGGAGGCACACACTGCCCCAGCAGGGATCTGGAGCCCCCACGCCTCTGGTGTGAAGGTGGCTCTAACGTGTGCAACCCAGGCAGGATTAAATCCCTTATTTCTCAATGGGAGCAAAGTGACATCCCCACAAGCCCTCCAGAGGGGGTGGGCTCTTCACCCCCCACCCTTCACATGCACATGCAGAGTGCTTGCCTGGTCCCTTGGTAGCAGAAGGGTTGCTTGCACGTACATTGGTGATGTGAGGACTTGATCTTTAAATTGTTAAGAGTATCTCAGCTGTTGCAAGACAAACTCCAAACCCAGAAACATTTGGCAGATGATGAAGAAAGAAGTAATTCTACATATTGTGTGGTAAAACACAAATGTAACCTACTTGTCTGGTGTTAGAAGATTACTCTCCCTTGAAGGATTCAGTTCTGGCTCCCGGGCTTCAATGTGAGGTAGCGGAAAAGCCACACACTTCTTATCCTCTTGGTTTTTTATTTCCAGGCCCACAAGTGGATCTAAAGAGTTCTGCACTGATGCATTTACTCTATAACAAAACTCCCTTCAAGGAGGGTTCTGCAGACCTAAGGACTGAGGAGTCAGGACTGGGAGCTTAAGGAAAATACATGAATAATTTCCTTCATAACTGGTTTAGGAAAAGCCAGCTGCTTTCTACAGTCATGCCAAAGCTAAAAAGAGATGGTCTGAGGTTAAGAATTTTCATACCAAATGTGAAAAATGAGAAATTGCTTTAGCATATAGTAACTTGTCATAAAAATGTGATACATGTTCCCTTCCATCTTTAAAAAGAGACTTTATAAACTCTAATGTCTTTGATTTGCTAAGGCAATTTTATATTTCTTTTTTTTAATTCATAAGTTTGTGAGAAAACATAATGAAACCCTTGATATTTTTATGATCTTGATTAGTGCTTCATTGTACAAGTATTTTGTTATTGAAACATACAATAAATATTACACTGTAAAATCTGTTGCAACATTCAATATCTTTTGGAATTAATAGAAAAAAATTGTGAGATTGCAAAAATGGTATTCATTTTAATTTTATTTTATTTAATAAAGACCTCACTTAACTGTGCAGTCCTTTGCTTTATTTTCTCACTTATTGTGCATACAATTGAAGAAAGGTGTCTGTTGCATATCATCTATCTAACACTAAAATCTGATGCTGTTATTAATAAGTTATGGAGAAAAATCAACCAGTTTGCACTTTGATTTCTATCACTCCTGGTGAGTGATTCTTTTGGAATAAGCATAGCTCTAACACATGTAAACAACACAGGAAATTAATAACAAAATTCTCTGTATTTATTTCAGATGCCACATACTTTATGTAAATATATGTAGCTTTCAATTTCAATGGTTTTCCAGTAAGTAATAAACTTTGCTCATTAACCTCCTCTTAAACTAAATATTTATCACTTTGTAAGTGTTATTTCAACTAAATCAAGTGGATGTTCTTGGTAAATTAATGCAACATCTATTTCACCAGAGAGGCAGGATGGCTTCTTTTGAGTTGGGAAAACCCGGAGTTTCTACTAAAATTTCAAGGGAATGAAAAGCAGTATAATACATTGATTTTTAATGTGAAAGATGTCAATAATGTATATTTTTAGTTAATCTAGCTTTCCTTCATAAGCTCAGTGGTAAAACGTGAAAAATCCCATCAGTTGCATGAAGTTATATGTATGTGCTGCATGAATATTGGGTTATTAGTTTTTCACAGAACTGGCTTGGTATTTATTTCACTACCAGCTGTGATTAGTCAATATTTTCCTGGAGTGATGAGTGGGGTATTTCTTCTGGAAAGAGTTTTTTGAAGCACACCAATTTAAGAATATAAGGACAAAATACTTTTGCATTTTCTGTACCATCAGAAAAAAATACATGTTAAAAAGGACTCTGCAGTTGTGATTGTCATGATACATAAAAAGTTATCAGCACTGGCCTCTGTGAAGACTTTGGACCCTTAGAAAACCCACTCACAGAGGTATGGGTCTGCAGCTCACAAAGTGGAAAAAGCCCTGCCATGACATAGAGGCTTAGTGTGGGACACAACAGCACCTTCGTTGCCCTTCCTTACCTGAGAAACTAGGAGCAAAGAGCTGCGGGGTCAACCAGGGAGACTTCAGGAACCAGTCTTTTGTCAACCCAAACTTTTTGTATTGGGGCTGGATTTGGAGTAGTCCGCTGTGCTACTACTGCCCATCCTCTGCTTGCATGAGCATTTGGCTGATCGTCCTTTTCCACTCAAGAGCCAGGAGGAGGCCGCTGATGGCACAGTGTGGACATCTCTGCCTTTTGGAGGTTGCTAGCACATACAGGGGGCTTCTGGCTCTGAGGCCCGTGGGAGAGATTTTGTTGCTCTGACCGTGTCAAATATCAGTGCACAGCTTAGTACTTAACATGAGTGCTAGGCTTCTGGATTTTATCTCTTAATGAGGCACAGGCTATCCTTGGGGGATAGTGAATCATCACATTACTTGAGCACAAGCTCGCAACCAGCAGCACTTATTACAGGGATTGCGTTGGCCAGGAATCTGCATGAGATGACATTAGCTCTGATTACAGGAATCAAGCACTAAAATCTATTAACTCAGATACAACAGTTTTCGGTTTCTTTTAGTTTTATTTTGTTTGGTTCAATTAGATTTGCTTCAGACATGACTCACATCCACTTCCTGCATCTCCGTAATGGTTCCTGCGAAACCCTCAGCCATGGAACATGGCTTGCACCCACTTCAAACGCAATGCAAGTTTTCATGTATATTTTTCAGACTGAGGCTTCATCTAAATTAAAAGTGGCAGGCCAGAGAGTATGCAGTACACATCCTTGGTTCCCTTAATAGACTGAAAAATGAACTACAAAGAAAAAAGAGAAAAAAAGAAAAAAAAAAGAAAAAAGAGAAAGAAAAAAGCTCTGTATATATAGAGGAAGAAGTCAGATTCCAAAAGCTCACAGGAAGCCAAATTCTCCAGGCACAAGAAAAATGACATTATCCAAACCAAACCTTAACACAGCATGGAAATGTGATGAAGAGTTGGGCTGGTATTTTCAGTGAGCCTATAGACATATATGTAAATACAATCAAATTGGGAACACATTCTAGGGATTAAAGAGATCTGCGCAGCACTAGAAGAAAGAAGCAGCATATGCAAATGTTAACAACAAAAGAAGGGATTTCTGGCCAAAGTTCAAGATTTTCTTGCACCTAAGCCCATTGCTGCAAATGTCTCAGGACACAGTAAATTATCTGTAGTATCTTACAGATCCAACTTTTTGTTGTTCATGAGCTAGCTACCATTTATGAACAGGCTGACTTTTATAAATGAGTTCCTTCAGAGCTGCTCACCAAACACGTAATGCAGATGTATTTCCATCTAGGCAGTGTCTTTACTTAAACTGAGCTGCTACAGTGGCTGTGAGATGGGCAATGACCAAAAAGCATTAATGACTAAAGATGACCACAAAGTTCTGAGCCCTGATCAGCAGATTTCTAGCAGCAGAGAGGCATGAACTCCTATGGAGCTGATCTTCAAGCTTCAAAGAGATCGACTGAAAAGTTCTGAGCCCTGATCAGCAGATTTCCAGCAGCAGAGAGGCACGAACTCCCATGGAGCTGATCTTCAAGCTTCAAAGAGATCCCAGGCATCATGCTTCATGAAAACCTCTCTTGATGAAGGAAGGGAGATACCACATGGGGAAGATAACTTGGAGCAACAGCCTGGAACAAGACCCACTGAGATAGTCCAACACTGATTTTAATATTGTCATGTCTACAGCCAGAGCACTCTGGCCATCTGAGCAGTAGGTATTAGATAATGTATTAAAATTGGGCTGCATAATTAGAAAATTTCACCAGGTCAAGACAGGTATTAAAACTATGATAAATCACCTCAACTTCTACACATAGTTGAGAGCACCCCAAACACGCAAGAAGAGAGCTCAGCCAAAATTAACCAGGAAATAAGACCCACCTTGACAAGTCTTTACTGGTCACCTGAGAAATATCAACAGTATTTTCAACGTTACTAATTTAATGTTTCTGAATGTCTACTGTGAAGACCAGGAGCCTGTTGTGTTACGGAAGCACATAGAAATGTATTCAGTGTCCACACATACTTCAACAGGTGTCCACAACAAATGCTGAAGTTCGACAACTTAAAACTATTAAAAAATAGGAATGACAATGCAGATCACTCTCCTCTGTCTTACTGCCTGCAAAAGGTTATGTATGTTATTCATGGATCCTGAAGGACAGAAAGGCCTACCATATTATCCCAGTGGGAGACAATGAAACAAATATCTTCTGTCCATCATTTTAAGGGACTGGCAGTGGCAGACCTTTTAGAACTGGTGCAAAAAGAGCCACAGGTTGGTGAGAAAGTGAATTTCTCTGTTCCCAAGATGTTTTTCCATGCTGATGCCATACCCAAGCAAGGCCACACATGGGCATGCTTTGTGCCAGGAAGTCTCTCTGGCAGCCTGGCCACACAGTGCTGGCCCAGCCCTAAGAGATCGCCACTGCAGAGACCTGGGTCTGCAAACCCCTGGCCACTGTCCAATGGCCCTTAGTAATCACTCCATTTCCACTCTTGCTGCAAGCCACTGTGTCATCTCTGAGCCTAGACTACAGGCCCAAGCTCTCATCTTCTTTATGCTAGGGATAGCAGCAGATTAAACAATGACAAAGTAAGATTATTTGTTCTATTTATTACTCAGAATGAAAGTCACACTTTGGCACACAGTACTTTTATTTTTGTAAGATCCTGTTCTGTCAAACAAAAAAGGGAAAGATAAAGGATTTGATTTTATATATAGATTTGTACCACCACTTTAAAGTCTTAAGGTCTACATTCAAGCATTACTATTAATGATCCAGGATGAAAAACAATTTTAAATATCTTACTACAAAAGCTTTTCATAAGCTTATCACAAAAGCTTTTAACAAAAGGAAAAGCTGGTTTAATATATGAGGCCTGAAAAATTGCCAACTATAAAAGAACATTACTCTTTTTTTTTTTTTTTAATTATTTGAAATGCTTCTGAATTCCCAACATAGCTATTGGGATCCAAGGTTATGATCTAAGAGAAAAGATATGCTCATTTAATTAAAGTAGCCTTTTACGTTTTTAAAAAAAGTTACTTTTAAAATGTACATGTCACTGTTTATGAGCTTTGGGAAGACAAGAGGCTCTGGGGATTGCTAATGACATACAGAGCCGTATGTTCCTCTCACCTCCACTGTTTTCCCTGGGACTGATTCTTCAGTGTTTGTGCCATGTGCAAAGTATTAATAATCTATGCCTCTCTTATGAAGCTTTTCAGTCTTGGATTGCGAAGCACTTAATGTTTTTGTTGCAGGTGGGAAACAGAGGCACAGAAAATGATTTTATTTGCCCTTTGGGGTCCCACTGCAGATTAGTGGCAATTCTTGTCCCCAGGCTGTACCATCCCAAGTGACCCATGCTAGGTGTAAAATCCTATCATCTGAAATTGCTGACTCCTCCGCACCCACTGATTTCAGTGATGCATACTTCATTGAAAAGAAAAACAGACCCAGAGCACTGCCAGCATGAGTAAAAAAGTGCAATAAGTCATCATCATCTAATCAGTATTTAATAAGAGATCAGTTTGTCAGTTTTATCCCAGCTTCAGACAGACAAGTGTCTTCAGAGCAATTCCTTGGTCAGTCTTTGGGAACTGTATATTGCAGCCACAGCATGCCAACCAGCCACCCACCCCCATCAACACTGAGTGCCCTCACGTAGAGTTCATTTTTTGCCCACTACACTGTCAAGGTAAATGGAAAGTCAAATAAATAAGCCAAAACTACACAACAACATTAAAAAAAAATCGTACAAAGAAATCCCTGGCTCTCACCAGTTTGATTTTCTTCTCTTCCTCAAAAGTTAAACTATGCTGACCTCCCTCAGAGCCACAGATGTACTTACAAGGTCTAGCTCCGTGCCTAATTACCAGAACGCTGTCTTATGATTGAGCCTATTTTTAAATAACTTCCCTCCCATCTTTAAAATCAAAGAGAGTGTATGTGATATAAAGAACAGCCTAGGTCCATATAAAGTTTTAAAGCTATAAGAGAGGAAGTAAAGAACAAGGAAGAAAAGGATGGTCTAGTGGCCAAGATAAGGCCCATAAATTCCTCAGGTTTAAGGGCAGAGGAGTCTTCAGAGTGTCAATCCTGCACATATTGTGGGCTACTAAGTTTCACCCAGCCAGACCTGCAATGAGCTCAGACTCACTACAGAATAATTTCTGTTGGGCCCTGCTTTATTTTGTCATAGCCTCACTGAAAGACTAAGCAAACCTTCACTGCAGGAATGGGGGTAGAAATACAGTGAAAGTAAACAAAAAAAAGCTTTCATTGGAACCATCTGGGATGAGAAGGGCCAAATCTGGAGGATCAGAGATAGTGTCTACAGCATCACTAGAGGCTTGAGCCAGCCTCGCTGGTGACCCTCATGGTGGTGTGACCACTGAAGCAAACGTCCCTACCAACACAGGGAGACTGGTTTACCTTGCCTGTGGAGGCAACATGGATGCAAATAAGGCAGACATCCTGTGTGGGGAAACTAAGGGCAGGCTGTGGGCAGCATGCGTGCAACCACAGGCACTGAGCTGCCTGTCCTCATGCCTTAACTGCACTACTACCCCTGGGAAGTATCACTCCTCCAAAAACGCTGGATGTGCAGCAGAATAACCCTTTCTTGTCTATGGGGTGCCCCAAATGTCACATCTTCAAATGGCAGGAGCTCCCTTTGTGATTCCATGCCCTGGTAACATACAGTGCTGGGAGAAAAAAAGCAAACCAAGGAAGAAGTTCCCTAAACCTATCATTCCTCTCCTTGACAGCTACCATTGCAACAGCTTGTAGGAAAGAAACAAAGAATGTATCAGATGGAGAAGAAAAACATCAAGAAGAGATGCAAGTAAGACACCTCTTCACTCTATGCAGGTTTGCTTTCTCTGACAGGCTCTCCTTTTCTATTCTAAACGCAGCACCTGGTGCAAGCCTGGTGTGCAGACAGCCCTGCCGTGGTGCACACAGCGTGCAGCCCTCCGAATCTGGCAGGCAGCTGTTTCAGTTCCTTTTTGCCAGGCTGCCAGCTCAAGATTGTTTTTACTTTTCTTTCCTCTTTTCTGCTCCCTCTGTACTCAGCCTTACCCTCCGCAATGTAAATTGGAAGAGCAGATGTATAATCTGGGAAATTTTCCACATCCATCTTTTAAAGAGGAAGGTGGATAAGCTAACTGAGCTCTTTAAGGCCCCAGTTCGGAAAAAACACTTTAAGCACATGCTTAAGTCCTGTTGATTTAGGAAAGGCAAAAAAGGCTGGTGATTTCATAGGTCTTAAACACATGCTTATGTGTCCTTCCTGAAGAGCAATACGCACCTGAACAGTGGCCCAATTATGCCAGTACAGAAGGCACAAAACCGAGTGTTCACTCTAAAATACACAAGCTGAGGAATGCCCCAGTCTAGCCCTTTACAATGATCACAGTTTCATTGATTTTTAAGGTCAAAGAAATATGCTCACTCTACAATCTCATTAGTATCAGCTGCTCAGAATCAAAAGCAAATATTTAAACCTTGGTCACCCCCAAACCCTCTAAGCTCTTCCTCTGTCAATAATTCCCTGCAGCCCTTATCCCTCAATAAAAATGTTGTCAGCATTGCCTGAACCAGCACATTTGGATTTTAGGAAGGGGAAAATTAAACCAGCTAAGGATCCCTCACTAAGGATGGTTTCCACTAGATGTTGAAATGAAATATTTTTGTACTGCAACGCTATAGAGAGATGTAGTACAGCGCTGGCACTTTTGCTGGTCAGTCAACCGTCCCTGGAAAGGAGCAGCAAACCAACATGAGCTGCTCCCTGGGAGGACCAAGCAAGCTACGTGTGATGCAATAGTTGTACCTCTCACATATGGATTTTTACACTTTGTTTTCTCTCCCTCCCAGCACCCTCATACAGCCTTGCCCTCTCCTTGCCCTTCTTGAGAAGGAGAATGTGGGAAAGAGGGGACCCTTTGGGCCTCACTTCTCAAAAGGGCACTCTGAGGACCTGAGATGGCCTTTCTGTCCCTGGCTCTCTGTAGTCATGGCTTCTCATCTCATCAGCAATGACTAGAAGCTCTTTGCAGGCTGCCCTGGGTGGAAATACCTTCCAGTGCTCTGGTGGGAATGAAAGGTGGGTAAACTTCCCCAACCCAAGTTGCTGCCATCATTGCTCCTGCTGCCCTGTCACTAGTTGTTCCTTGTGGTCCCTCTATCGGTTGCCACCTGAGCTGCAAGGCCCAGGGTCCCCGTGCCATTGCTTGAGACTGGCATTTGCACCAGCTGTCTTTAATGAAACAGGCAGAATCTCATTTGGGTATTGTTGACATGGTCTCTCAAAATGCCTGAGAAGCAAAGCAAGCAAGGGAAGCAGAGCTAGCTCCCAGGGCTAATGAGCATTCGTCACTACCATCTTCAGGGTCCTCTTTCCAGGGAAGAAGACTTCCAGCCTTTACAACTGCCATGTCACAAGTCAACAAGCACAGAGAGACAAATATTAAGATTTGGCTCTTGTCAGAAGGCTGTTGGTTCATGACTTACGCTAAGAGGTTGCTATGAACGTCTCCATATGACTTTTTAACTAGCTTTATACTGTCTTTCAGGAAGCTCTGAGGAGACCAGAGAGCTAGAGGGTCAAGGCTCACCTCTGCACTCTCGGTACACTGAAGATAGGTATCAACAGGCACAGATCAGACCAAGGAAGGAAGAAGAAACTGGGATGGAGAAAGTAATGAGGAGACAGTTTTACCTTGTCTTTTCCTGAAACTGTGGCTTGCAGCAGATTAGCAGAGATCAGCATTTGTTGCAGCTGCCTATACTGTACTTGACCTATGCAGAAAGAAAGAGTTTGGTCCCAGGCCTGGAAGTCAGGCACCCTTGCCTAGCTCTGATTTCTCTTAAATAATTTTAATTAAACAAGGGGAAAAAAAAAAGTGAACTGACAGCTATGAATAATGAAGTGGAAATGGGCTATAAATATAATAAGAACTAATTAAACAGTGAAGGTAGGACCATGTTGATTTCTTTCTTTCTTTTTTTTTTTTTTTTTCAGACTTTTAAATGAAATACATCTGCATTAGGCCTAAGGAGGGATTTAAATCTGCTGCACACACTTTCCTTCAGAGCACAATGCACGACAGATGTTAGTCACATCACTTAATGCACTACTGAACTAGGCTTCAGGCACCAGTGAGCAGTGCAGGGTAGGAACCTGTATGGAAGGGCACAGGACATGGCACCAGAGAAGTACATTTTACCTTCTGTTATGAATGTGCTTGCACAAGCACACTCTGAACCTGTAGCACAACAAGTATCATAAAGACAAATCATTCCCAAATGTTAAGATACTTCCGTCTGTTCTAATGAAAGTATCTATATTTCCCTAGCATGTTCCTACTGAAGATGTGCAAATAATGATAGCAATATATTGCACCGCAATGAAAATTAAATCACCAGCGAGGGACTATCCCACAGACCACCTGCAGATTATATATCATTTCTTTTCAGAAAAGCTGGAGCAGAGGGGAAAGGGGATTATTTTATTCCAGAGAAACTGATAGCAGAAAGATGTAAATGATACAGGCAATGTTCACTCTTCTCTCCCAAAGAGAGAAGCAAGGGCCAGCTACAGAAAATTAAAAGGCTTTGTTGAAGACTTTCCCGGATGAATTTCTCCACAGGCTCCTTACTGCTGGTTGTGAGGAAGAGGACAGCAGGAACACTGAAAAAGGTGAACCATACAGTTGCTGACCAAGCAGCCTCTGCCTCCCCTTGCCCAGCAGGGTGAATCCTGTCCTTTCTCTAGCACTCATAGACTCCCACGACATGGAAACAGGTGGCTGAGCATCCCCAAAACATTACTGAGAACTGGCTGCTTGCCCCTGAGCTTGAGACTGATTCCAGGCTTCCCAGGTTGTGCAGAACATCCCTTCAGCTCCCTTGCCTGCATATGCTGCTTGTCTGCACTGTCTTCTAGTTTATTATCTCCAGCAGAGAATGTCATTGAGCTGGAAGGTCTACTAACACCCAAAGAAACCATATTTTTCCAATTGTCTTATGGAGTGGATTGTGTGATGTGGTTGCTGTGGAGACTGTCAGAGGCACAGCAGTATATCTGAGAACGGATCACTTCATACATTCTTTGCTTCTTACACATTTCCCTAAACCAGCGCCACAGAGGAGGCAGAGGTAGGTGGCTGTTTGACCTGAACCACTGTGGTGAAAGCAGGGGGCTACCTGATTCTTAGGAAGCCCCTCTGAGCCTGTGTCCCACTCTCCTTCCCCAACCCTTTGCTTAGAGGGACTCACATCCACGTACAAACCTTTGAAGGCCCTTTGATAACATGCATTCAGAGAGCCACAAATCAGCTTGGCCTATCTACTCAAAATATGTGTTTTTCCTCAAAACACCAGGGCTATGTTTTCACAGAGCTCATTTGTGCGCAGAATGCTTCATTTATGAATCTACTACATGCAGCGAAAATATGCCCTTTTTGTGAATAAAGCCCCAACTGTCTGCTAACAGTGCTAACACACTGACATCATTCCGCAAACATTTTCACGTAATACAGTCTCTGACAAGCTTTGTTTCCACTCGGGTCAAATTACTTGCAAAAATCACACTTTTCCCATCAAAGAATCATTCTCTCTTTAAGCAGTTTCCAAGGTACTCCACCCCACCAACTTCCAGTTGGAGCTGGCCGACTTTGCTTGGCCAGGTGTCCTGGGTTCAGCAGTAGCAGTCATTTTCCTCCTTCTTAGTAGCTGGTGCAGTGCTGTGGTTTTGACTTTCAGCCTGGGAACAGTGCTGACAACACCGATGTTTTCAGTTGTTGCTCAGTAATGTTTACTCTGACCAAGGACTTTCTGAGCCTCATGCTCTGCCAGGAAGCAGGGGAAGTTGAGAGGAAGCAGAGACAGGACACCTGACCCAAACTAGCCAAAGAGGTATTCCATATCACAGCACATCATGCCCAGTATATAAACTGCAGGCAGTTACCCGGAATGACTAGATCACTGCTTGGGTTGGGCTGGGTATCAGTCAGCAGGTGGTGAACGGCTGTATTCTCTTCCCTTGTTATTTCCCTTATCATTATTATTATTGGTGGTAGCAGCAGTGGTTTGTGTTATACCTTAGTTACTGGACTGCTCTTATCTCAACCCGTGGGAGTTACATTCTTTTGGTTCTCCCCCCCATCCCTCCGGGAGTGGGGGAAGGAAGAATGAGCAAGCGGCTGTGTGGTTCTGAGTTACTGGCTGGGTTTAAAGCATGACAGTTCTTTGTGGTGCCCGACATGGGGCTGGAAGAGTTGAGATAACGACAGATCTGACCAGAGTGTGTCCAATCGTATTTGTGATAAGCATTCATTATTTCAGATTAATAGTCACTTGTCACAGTGCTGATTTATTGGCTCTAAAACTTGTTGCTCTTGATCTTGGAGTTTCAGCATGTCATACCTTACTTACAGCTGGTATTTGCTGTTTTAGTGTTTATCGGCTGGGGAGCTTGGGCTAAGGTTCTTGTTTCACTGTACTTCATGGTAGTGACTTGTGATACAATAGACTCACTGATTACGAAGCTGCTCTGGCTTGTGTTCTCAGTGTGGTCATCACTTCTATACTTAGGGAGGTATATAATAGAAATGTTTAGCAATTACATACATATTTTTGTTTCCTCCTTGGGTGGTCAGCCTATGAAGGAGACATTCTCTTACACACCCTGCTTCCTTGCCAGCTTGTTTAGAGCATCATTTGAGAGTTCTGAAGGTTTTGAATGGCTTTTGAATATCCTTGAGACCTGCCTGCTGATTGTGATGGGGATCAGCATGTGGGCACAAAACAGACTGTGTTTTACCCACAACCATTTCGTCTGATATTGAAAGTTGAGCAGAGTCAGGTTTTGGTCTTGTCTGGGGTTAGACGATGATATAGGAGGACCAAGAGATTTTCCCTGAGGCTGGACAGCCATGACTGGCAGGGTGTGTGGGACAGTATGGGCAAGTATCTAGTCCAGTGGGCCCCTCCAGTGTTTTGGAAGTGTCGGAGATGAAAGGCAGCTGTATGGAGTCCCCAACGACAAGTTGCAGAAACTGCTGAAGGAGAGGGTGAATCGAGTCAGTTTGCTGAGGTGAAAGCCATCCAGCTGGCCCTGGACATTGCTGAATGAGAAATGTGGCCAGTACTTTATACTGACTCATGGATGGTGGCAAATGCCCGGTGGGGATGGTTGCAGCAATGGAAGCAGAGCAACTGCCAATGCAGAGGTAAACCCATCTGGGCTGCTGCACTGTGGCAAGATATCACTACCCGGGTGCAGAACCTGGTGGTGAAGGTACGTCATGTAGATGCTCGTGTACCCAAGAGTCGGGCCACTGAGGAACACCAGAACAACCAACAAGTGGATAAAGCTGCTAAGATTGAAGTGGCTCAGATGGACTTAGATTGGCAACAGGTGAATTATTTTTGGCCCGGTGAGCCCATGACACCTCAGGCCATCAGGGCAGGTTTTTTTCAATTTCAGGCAGAGTTCTTTCAATTCTCCTCCCTATCCCTTCAGGATTGGGGTGAGGAAGGGGGGGGGCGATGTGTGTGTGTGTATGGAGTGAGTGAGCAGCTGCGTGGTTCTGAGTTACTGGCTGGGCTTAAACCATGACACCAGGTCTGATGACCACAACACAGGTGGTCCTCAGTGCTGGGGCAGGTGAGAGTGCAGCATATGTGCTCAGAACAGACATTAACCAAGACGCCAATTGCTTAAATACTTTCTGCTCTAACCACAGGCACCAGCCAACAGAGGTTAGAAAGGTCTGTGCCTCCATGAACAGGTAATTTGTGGTGATTTACGAAGCAACATTTTTACTCCCTATATATACTCTGAGGTTTAATTCAGGCAAAGTCTTGTCTAAGGGTCATTTGAATAAGTAGAAGCATCCTACCTTATCAAGTAAGATTCAGATTTGCTGATACACTTCGGATGGTTTGTATTTTCTAACAGGATAAGTCCAGTTTACAGAGGCCAGTTTGTGACCCACATAATTCTATGATTCATATGATTCTATAAACCGAGAGGAACAATTTTGCCTACAGAAAAAAGTGTCACAAATCCAAGTGGACTAGCAACAGAGACTTGAGAAGTGTTTTGAAGATGAAAATGAAGTAATTGCTAACTGTCATCTTCTTAATTATTCTTGGGCGTATTTTTAGATATTAGCATATTAGGCTGCAAAATAGAGCTACAAGAACAAATCAGCTTATTTCTGTATATGCCTACTTAACAGTAGCTGGAAATTCAGGCTCAATTCTCATTTTCAGCAAGTCTGTGCAAATTTGGGGAAGTAAGCTAAAACAAAACCACACACCCCCAAAATCCCAATGACTAAGATATCAGTCCTTGTACATTATCTTCTCCACAGAACAAAAACTTGGTTTAATGAGTCCTGGCTTGATTATTTTCAGTGTGGGTAATGACCTTAATGTCACTTCCTCTATGAAATTGGTAGTCTGACACCTTTGTACTTGATTCACTTCCTGAATTACTGAATGACGCTAAAGTGTTTTGTAAGTGAAAAGGCAAAGTTCAAGCACCATCCACATGCAAAATTGTGTCTTTCAAAAAAGCTATAAAGGTTGACTCTTCAGCCCCACTAACATGTATTTTGCTCTAGAAATAATTTGTTTCTATTAGCTGTTATAGCTGCTCTTTTTTAAAAAACTCAAAAACCCAATATATGTTTTCATTTCAACATTCATTTCACTGTTTTCACAGCTTCAAACAATTAATTTATTATTATTATTTTTATAGAAAGTAGGCAATTTTGTTATCCCCCTTCTACAGATGGGGAAAATGCAGCACAGATAGAGTGGAATGATCATGCACTGGACTGATGGGGGGGGAGAGCACCTACAGTTTCAGAGGCTCAGTACAGTGCTTCAACATAAACTCAGCAAAGTATTTTTATAGGCTTGATGACAATGTGAAAGGAGTCGAGATCCCTCATAAAGTAATTTCTTAAGCTCATACATCTTATGAAATGTGGAAAAAAAGTCAGTTTACTATGGATTTCTTCAAACAAGAAAATAGCACTGTGGTAATGGTGTATGTGATTCAATAAAATATTTTTTTTCTTTGCTTTGTCTCCATTCCTTTCTGCACATTATTTATGTTTGCATCCATACTAGTATATTGACCATCTAAATATCCTTCTGGGGAATAGGTATGTACTTTCTCTTTTTCATTTAATGGTATCAATATTTAAAAGGAGAACATTAATGTGCTCCTGTGCTTAATAAACTATTACTATTATAAGATAGTTTCATTAACTACTATACTAAAACTCATTTAACTTCACTAAAAATTGCCAGTAAAGATGGCTGCAACTGTTGCTACATAAACACATAACATAGACATCTTGTTTTCTGCTTGACTTGTAGAAAACCAAGTCACAGTGAAAGGGGGAGCAACATAGACACTACATACAAGCCCAGGGAAAGAATTTGAATAATTCTTTATTTGTAATGAAAAGTGATGGTATTGTTTTAAATTATTTGGCTTGCATACAGGCAGGCAGATGGAAAGAGGAGGAGAAAGGGAGGTGGGAGAGAAGAAGGGAGGAAGGTGGGAAGAGAGGACAGAAAAAGGAAGAAAAAGAGAGGGAGGAAGGAAAGAAGAGAATAATTAAAGATTAGCCCCTAAGTCTGATCAAAGGACTGGATTTCTAGGCACTGCAGCAGAGATCTGAAGAGGCCTGAGGAATGTGATTTTGCTGAGGTGTTAAATGGCTTCCAGAACTGACCCTTGTCCAGCAGCTCCAAGCATGGGCAAAGCAGGCATGCAACTCCCTGCAAACATCAATGGAAACAGACCCTAAGAAGGCTATGTTCGAAATGAAAAGTCAGAAAAAGTATCTTTGGTCTGTCTAGCTGTTTTACTGTTGATGGGCATTCAGTCTGGCATTTCAGCAAGATTTCTATATCCAGCCTTGCACTGAATAATCATGTTGCTCTATAGACAATCACAGAGATATTCATGCAGAGTTTTGCTAGCACACACTGGTAAAAGTCTTCAGCTAAAGCAGTACTGTTCAGTCTGAGCAACCGTTTCAGGCTTAAATTTCCCCAGAGTTCCATGCCTGTAGAGTTATCATAAGCATTTATATTCAGCACAGTGAGCCAGGAAAAAAATGATATATAGATATGAGGTAATCAACTAAGGGTTGTTCTAAACCTCTTTGGGTGCAAACCTGTGTGATCCATTTTGTATGGATGCTTTTGGATGAAATGAATCACTCCTTTAAAGATCATATTTCTTTTCAGTTGCTCTAAAGGGACTTTAAATGGGCAAGTTAGATTTAGAAATATATATCTTATAGATGTCTGTAGCAGAATCACCGTCTTAACATAGGTATCAAAGGTTGTACTGATAACATCTTTCCTCAGCTAAGCTGAGGAGATGTTAGTATCTTGAGGGTCCTGGCTTATCATCCACAGACAGCAGTGAGTTTGGCTCAGAAACTGCCAGGAGTGTTCACAGTGGCTTGTCTTTTCCTAATGTCCCAATCAGAGAGATTGCTCTGGAACCAGGTGATGCAGTGCCTGCTCCACCTGCAGCCTGAGAGGGACAACCCTCTTACAAGGATACCCAAAACACCAGGCTAATGGGACATTCACACCCAATTTTCAGTTGTGCAACTGGGGACACAAAACTCTTTCCCCACATTGACAGGCATGTGCTGGCATCAGGGGAGATGTCTTTTCTCAGTCAAGTGCCTATCTAATACAGAATGAATTCATACACACTGTCACAGGGGGAAGGGATAAGTTCCCAGACTTCCTCAACCCAGGCTGGACTGCAAAATTAAGCTCAAATTTGCTTCTTCTCCTCCCTGATGTGTTTGACATGCCTGACTGCCTCACCTCACTATGGCTTAAGCTCCTTGTCCCCAGGCAGGATGGGCATTAGGGCAGCTCTCTCTTCCCTGTCCATCCCAGTGCAAGCAGAACCCCACAGCAGGGTGATTGTCTAAAGCAGGTGTCCTAGCCTGGGCCACAGACTAAGCAAAAAGCAAACAAGCAAAAGTAATCCTTGTTGCTTGTACCTTTGTGTGCTGCAGAGGTGCCAGATGCTCCTGCAGGCTTTGAACTCTGGAGAGCAGCGCACCACCAGCAGCCACAACCTGCCCTTCAGCTGGCCTGGGTTGACAGCAGCCCTGCGGTGTCACACTTCCCATTCCCAGTGCAAATACCCCAGCCTTCCCTGGAGGTGTTTGGTTAGCTCAGTACCCTGGTAACTTTTGCCTTCAGAGCCTGCATCATCTTCAAGTAGTGGCATGTACAGCACCCTTTCTGCTCTCACCTGACACACACGTATGTGTGCTCTTCTTATCTGCCATTCTGTGTTGTAGGTAGCAAAAAACCTGTTAATTGGTCCTGCACCAAGTCTCCTGGCAATGATTGTAGTCAGGTTGGTGTACCCAGGCCATGGGCATTTTCTTACCATGCCAGAGGTTGCTTAGGGTGTGTCAGGCTCGGGTGGTCCACTTCCAGTGGTGATACACCCCAGATTCACTCAGTCCCAGATCATGACATGCTCGGGATCCAAGCCTTGCCTGAGTTTGCCCTCAGTAGACACCAGATCTTCCTTGGCAGGTAAGGATGTCTCCACACCTCTCTGCTACAACACTTCCACTGTTTTAAGAGGAAACAGAAATCCTCTCTCAATAAAAGCCCCCAAAAGGTGTGCAACATGATGTGGTCCCATGTGAGCCAGATTTCCTGCCTGACATCTGAACGTTGCTCAAGAATTATTTAGCCTAATTTTTGTTCGAGCACATAATATGAAGTTTTCCTGTTGTTACTTACAAATAAATATTATGACTACTCTTACAAATAACTCTAGACTTTAACCTCTGCTGGAATCTTTATTTAAAGACTACATCATTCTGGACTAGTTGTTGTGCAAAGCAAATGAGAAACAATGCCTTTGGTAATAGATAGAAAGGAGCTCCTAGTTCTCATTAAGTAATGAAATGGATTTCTTTCATGCGTCCATCCGCCAGCTGGCAACTAGGTGTCACAGAGCTGCTCTCTCAGTTCGCCCTTGGTGGGATAGGGAGAGAGAAAGGGTAAAAATGAGAAAACACATGGGTTGAGGTGAAGACAGCTTAACAGGTAAAGCAAAAGCCACACACACAAGCAAAGCAAACCAAGGAATTAATTCACCTCTTCCCACTGGCAGGCAGGTGTTTAGAGCAATCTCCTGGAAAGCAGGGCTCCCTCACCCGTAATGGTTACTTGGGAAGACAAATGCCGTCACTCCAAATGTCCCTCCTTTCCTTCTTCCCCAGCTTTATATGCTGAGCATGATGCCATACAGTATGGAATATCCCTCTGGTCAGCTGGGATCAGCTGTCCTGGCTGTCCCTTCTCCAACTTCTTGTGCACCCCGGCAGCACAAAAGGCCTTGACTCTGTAAGCCCTGCTCAGCGACAACTAAAACATGCCTGAATTATCAACACTGTTTCCAGCACAAATCAAAACTGTAACCCCATACTTGCTACTATGAGGAAAATTAACTCTGTCCCAGTCAAAACCAGCACAACCTGTGTTCAAATTCAGTTATATACGTGGATGAAATTTAATCCCTGCAGAGATCAGTGAGAATTCCAGTTGTCAACATCAAAGGGCTAAGAATTAATCCAAGGTGAAAATTATGATTTCCAGGGGGAATTCTAAATTCTCAGTGGTGTAAGGCAAGCCTGAGATTCTCCTTGAGCAGAGAATTTCCCAAGAAGAATTATCTTAATTTTCATTTAAATATACATATCAATAATGAACATGAGACTAGCAGTCTGGTCCCATGATACTAAATAAATTACTACCCACTGGATCATAAATCAAATGTTTGCATAATCTGGCTATTTACAAATCAAGCCGCAGTCCAGAAACTGCTTTTTCCCAATGCAGTCATTGTAGTTAAGCGAATACTTGGAAAGCACACAAGATTTCATCTATTTATCAGTTTCTTTTAAAACAGCTGTTCCTATCTGTAATAAAAAGGAAGATGCAAAATGTTCTTGGAATATATTCAAATTATGAAAATTATCGTAGTAACAGTGGGAACAACATAAGCCTCATGGAGGGGATCCAGTTTCTTCACTGATGCCAATGAAACAAAGCCTCCCAGGAGGACATTTTGATAGCACCGCACTGGAGCACCTTTTCCTGGCCGAGGTACAGCTGCACGTGGAGCAGCCAATACATCTGGTGGTTCCTGACCAGCTCTGTGCTTATCTTCAAAACCAGTCCTCCAAGTTGGTTTCCCTTTCTGGAAGGGCACTAGTAACATGTGCTTCTTTCTTCAAATGCTGTTTTAATAGAGGGATTTGCTGCTAGGAAACCAGTCCATGCTTAAGGACTTATGCTCCTTCTATTCTTATTCCAGAGGAAGGCTCCAACACTCACTCTAAAGCCAGCATCAACCTGAGCTTACACAAGTACACTCATCAGATGACATGGATTCACTCTGAAGAGTTTCCACCTTTCCTTACATGCAGCATATGAGTTTCATCCTGCTCAGATAAAAAGTTGTGGGTCAGACTCTGTTATAGAAGGACAAACCCCGCACCATGCAGCAGGCAGCTCATTCCAGTGTCATGGGGAAGTCTGGCTTGAGGGTCTGAGCTGATGCTGTTCCATCTGAATCCCGTGTCCTGGCTTCTCCACTCCACTCCACTCCACTCCACTCCACTCCACTCCACTCCACTCCACTCCAACCTGAAGCAAGTGGGGGTAAAACCCTAGCCAGAGTGTTGGAGCACACAGTGTTTCCACCCCTGTAAATAGCAGAGTAAGGACCACACCAAAGAATCGGCTTGCTGGGAAACTGTGCCTCCAACCTCATTCCAAACAGATATGTAGAACCATAATATTGTACTTAGAAATACATTTCAGTTTCCGCAGTCATTTTTAGATGCAGTAAACTAGTGAAAGGCATGAAAGCTGGAGTCAGCCACCATTCACATTTCCAAGATAAACATCTTAAAATACATTATGATCAAAATAAAGCAGACAAAGTTACTAGTAAGGTTTCCAAGAGTAGGTTGCTTGTTTTGAAGTTCCATTAGTGTTTTTCATTTTGTTTTTGTGCCAGTCTGCAAAGCAAGAATATTCAAAGAGATAACATAAAGGTGCATACTTAAAAGAAGAATAAACCCATTATTCATCTATTGTGAGGTAATTGGCCACAGTGAAGTAAGACGGATGGAGAAAGGAAAGTTGTTGACGTGTCTGGAAGATGGAGATTATTTTGTGGAACATAGTGCAAGTTTAGTGCTATCTATTAAAGAGAAAAGATTGCTGGGTTGTGGGAGAAGGAAACCAGCTACACAGAAGACAGAGGAAGCCTCACGGTGACAGCATTGTCATCCTAGGTTAACCCATCTGAGTAAACCAGTATGCAACCATGCACTTGGGCAGAAGGCACAAGATACTTACTTCTCACACCTACAAAACTCTTTCCTTCTCCTCTGTAACAACCGTAACACTCACAGTACAAAAAGCAACACTCACAACTGTAAGATACTAGAGGATGAGAATATCCTTAGGGTCTTTTTTATTCTGTTCACCAGCAGGTAATCATCACATGCAACTCCCAGAGCAGCCTAGGAAGTGACCCACACCTCACACTAACATCAGAGACTCTTGCCAATCTAACTCTGGAGAAAAAAGAGCTGCAAAGCAAAGGCTCAAAACAAAACACATGAGCAAGTTACAGGAGTTCTATTGAGAAACATTCAGTAATCACAAGGCTCTTGGGAAAAGAGCAACTGCTTATACTTGAATAATACTGCTACTATTTGCAATTCTTACATCTCATTTGTTTTTTTTTCTATTATTTTTAAGAATAAAGAATTAATCTGCTTAAGCAGGAGTTTAAATCCAGGATCGATGGATTATTGACCTCACTTTTTATAAGCTTTCACAAAAATAAAGTGAAAGGAATGTCCAGGTTCTTGAATTCTAATGAGGGTGAAAACATAGAAAAGGGAAAGTTCAAATTTTTTTGAATGATTTTTTTGTTTATCTTAATTTTAGATATACATATACATTTAATAAATTACATGTATGATTTGTCTATAGCTAAGTCAACGTATTTTATAGCAACATTTAAGAAAAGTTACGTTATATTCATTAAACTTCTTTCTTATATACGATTTGTTGATTGTTATTACAGGCTATGTTCAATAATTATGCCAGTCCTACATGAATGCTTCCTTGCAAAACACACTCTATTTTTCTGGCTCACACGTATGGTACTCAAGACACAATAAATTAACAAATCAGCTAACAAAGTTTGTCCAGATCTGATTTTGCTGTCCCTGTTTTAGATACTGCTAATCTCCAACAGCAGCTCCAGCAGAATGACACTGCAGCTGATCTGTAGGCAAGCACATTTTTCCCAGTCTTTGCTGGGGAAGCACATCTCTGTTCCCTGCAGAGGTGTTAGCTAGCTCTCTCTGACCAGTGGCGACAGCCAGACTGCCAAAGGAATCCCTCCACCCGCAGATCCTGCAGAGTACCTGGGGGAAAAATAAAAGGAGGGTTCAAGAAGGGGTGGAAAGTTCTCACCTTTATTCTGAGATGAGTACATGCAAACTTTTCTGATGATGACAAGTCTCAAGCTTTGACCAGCTATAATGAAGCCCCCCCTTACTGAAGGGAAGAGTATTCCAGTGCAGATACATCAATTCCCATGGTGCATACTGCACCACTGATCCCAACAAAGCTCTCCAAAGGCTTTAGTTCCACAAAATGTAGTTCAAGAAGACCATTTTCAGTTATGCCCTGACATTGATCAAGCACATACATCTAAACCCACAAAGTATCAGGTATTAAAAAGAGCCTTACTTTTAAAAATAGTTTTGATTAACACAGTGTTGATAAACAAACCTATTGTATTAATGCAACATTTGACAACTATCTAGCTCATTAGGTCATATCTCATCCCTTGTGTCTCAGGACCAAGGGCTGGCAGCTGTGTGATCAAGCTCCAATATACCAAGTTTTCTGTGGCTTGGGGACTGCCATGCTGGAGCCTGGAGCTGGCATTATAGGTATCAGCTGATGTTTTTCTGCTGAAGCCTTACTGCATGAGTCATCTTAGCATTCTGGGAAGCAGGTCTAAAAGGATTGTTTCACAGGTACGGTGGAAAGGACTGCTGTAGGAGAAGGGGCAGCGGAACTTTAAGTTGTCCTTTTGGAGCTGGGAAAGTGCATGAAAGGGTCCAAACCTGGAACTTACAAGTTAGAGTAAGCCCTCTGCCCTCCGGTGCTCTGGATACACTTGCATTTGTTTGCCCAGCATGCCTACCAAAGAGGTGTCTCAGTTCACAGAATTGCAATAATAATACTGATAAAATGATCAGTGAAAGCTCATTTCCAAGAGTGTCTTTTTGAAGTGGATCATCAGTTTGACTTTCAATGCATTGTGATATAAATTCCAAGACCTAGTTGAGTTATCTCTGATTTACACCAGTATAACAGAGCAGAATTCTGCCTGGATATAGCTTGACAAGCAATAATCATAACCTTTTGCTCCCAAACCGCAAGCCTCTTTCTTACCACTCGAGCTAAAGGAAAAATTCTATTCATTTTGATCAATATAGAATTCTTGTTCAGGACTAATTTAGACCAAGAAAACACGAGAAGCTTCTAAGCTGGGGGAGGACTTTTGGAGGGGAGTCATTTATCTCTAGTTACCATAATTCTACAGGAATTCTGTTCCCTCTCACATACAGTTATACAGAAAATGAAGAATTGCAAAAGTGAGGTTATGGAGGCATTTGTCCTAGCAAAATAAATTCCACAGCATTTCAAGTTTCTGCATCAATAGCAGTGACAGTTTGGTGAGGTTTTATCATGGTGCTTAGTTTATATTTGCCATGCGTCTGAGTTTTGGCAAGCAGAGAATTATGTTTCACACCTGAACCAGACATTTCTCTCCAGTAATCGGCAATCTCCAGTAAACCTGAATCTGAATTTCAGGCTCATTCATAAAAGCTGAACCCAGGTGAGTTTTTGCCTGGTTTTATATTTTGTCATAAAAATATTGGACAGCTTTACTCAGAAATACTTGATGTACCAGCCATTAGAGGGTAAGGCTTTTTTTAGTGGTCAAGGAAGTAAGGTTCTCTTCTCAGGAGGGTTTACAACTGCACTGTTTTCTTTCACTCTCAAAATTACTCGATCTTAAAAAAACATAAGACTACCAATGTTTATTATTTTCTAGTCCTAACATCTGAGGAGATGTCCTTTTCTAAGCTGATACTTGGCCTACAGTGTTTCTCCATCACTTTCTAGATCACACATACAGCTGATAGGATTCACGTGCCTGCTTCCACTGACCTGTGTCTGGCACCTCTGGGTGGGCATGGCAGTGTCTCTGCAGCAGTAACTGCATTTTCCAAATTCTCTCAAGGTCAGGATCCTGCTATTTGACTCTGGCAGCCTCAGATTCTTCCTAACAAAAATTGCCAGAAATCTGCTCTGGCATGAATTAGAACATTAACATCCCCCTGAGCCATGAATATTTGATTTTTCTCACTTCTGCACAAGAATTAACATTTTTGTTGTGCTGGTTTGCATTTAAAAGATTTTTTTTTTCTTTTCTTTAGAAGGCCAAGAGGGAGATTTTTCAAAATATTTTAGGATGTTTAGACATAAATTTCCCTTAATAAATCCAATTCATTCAGATTGGTGAAAGGTGCTGAAATAAGAGCCAAGTATTTGATGAGCTTTGTAATCACGCTCAAAAGTGTGCTCCTTTTCAGTACCACCAAGACAGATTTTTCTCATTCAGTTAAAAGCAAGTTAGAGCAGCAAAATCTGGCTTCGCATTTCAAACACACCAAAAGGTATTCAGACCATATACCACTGAAGAGTAAGGCTGCACCCTGTGCATGATGTGTGCCTTTATAAAGTCCTTCATAAGGGACATGGGAAAAAAAAAAAGACATTTTAAGCCTTTTTATCCTGCTACTATACATTAACACTGCAACAAAGGTGAAATATATCTTTGGCAAAGAGAATAACACTGGCATTTGCCTTGCAAGACTGAAGAAGACAGATCACTAGCTCTTCTTAGAATAATTTTCCTTAAGAACTGGTTATCCAAGATCAAGCTGTCTTGTAGAATTGACTTTTGCAGCACTTTCTAGGCTGTGGAATAGCTATACCTCATCCATACCACAGGCCAATCCATAGCTGTGGACTGTGCTATGGCTCATGGGCTGGAAAGGGGAGACAGAGATAACAGAACAGAGTTGGGGGAGCAGGACTGTACATGGTTCCCGTTTTACTCCATGCACTAAGGTCCATGCACACTGCTGAAGTGTGCAGTAAGGTCCCTTGCCCTTGTATTTTTACCTTTCGGTGTCTGAAGCAGTCCTAAAACATCCCAGATGAGTGTTTCATCCTCAAACCAGATTCACTGTGTTAGGTTGCTTTCCTCATACTTATTCCTCTCCTAGTGGGGCCAAGTGCCTTCCAGGCACTTGTTAATTGTGACTTGGTGTTTGAATGCAAAACCACTCTGTCTAACTCCTGTCTATATGATCTGACTGCACACCATTTGCAGTAGTGTCAGATAGCTGCCGCCTGTGGCTCTCTAGGACCTACCTAAAACACTTTTACTTCTTCCTCCTCTTTTTCTCACAAATACTATAAAATACAGTTAAAAGATCAAAATAAATTTACTTTATTGGAGGTTTGGTTTTGTTTAGCTTTTTCCTGGAATATAGAAAATTTAGTTCTAAATAAGGGCACTATTTGGTTAACAGCAAGTTATTGGTCCCACTACTGCCCATGCTGTAAACCTGGCATCCCAGAAGCAGAAACCTTAGTCCTACCTATTCAGGTTTATGGGTGGTTTCTGGAACTTGTTGTTGACTCGTTCCTGAGCCTGCAGAACATGGCTTTTACTCATGAAGAGGAAGACATCATCCACTGAGTGGATCCACCTGCACTCTTGGACTAGTAATAAGTTTGCTTTAAAAATACTATGATGCTCTGTATCAGTTATAAAGATTTTGTCAGCTCTAGCTGTAGCTTCAGTAAACTGATTATTGTTCTGCCTATTGGGCTTGGCCTGTGCAGCATCAAAGCAATGCACAGAGAACACTCCGAACGATTCCCTCTATACTTTAAATTATTGAGGACAATGCCAATATAAAAATAGATTAATTACCAAAAAAGTACTGAATAAAATGTTTTATGACATGATTGTCCAACAAAAAAGTACAAGATTTAACAACAGATCAGTCTACCAAGGCCATTGTTAATATCTTCTGTTACTTACACCAGTATTTATTTCCCTCCCTATTGGCTTAAGTAACAACCCCTTCTATTCTCCAAAGCACAATGTGTTCCTCAAAGAGAAAAGTAAAATCCTCAAACTGTTACTGCAATGGAGAAGTAGCATTTACTAATAACAATTCCTTAGCTTTCCAGAATGTCATAGTGCATGTGATATGTATACAGTGTTAGTGTCTGAGCCTTCTTATTTTTACACATTGAGGGTTGAGGTTGTGTTAGACAAGAAGACAACGCTGTCCAACATGTTCTTCAGTCTGACTTCTGGTAATAGTTTCTTTGAGTGGTAGCATACTAGCCCAGTATCTTTAAAGCAAAAGATTCAATGTGTTCCAGTTTTTCCACCTTGGTGGTCTGAGCTCCTTTACACTAAAGTCCCTATGGCTCCTAAAGCTTCCAATGTGCTAAAGTCTCATCATTTTCTAGAGGATTAAGGAAAATTTACCCTCAATTTAATCTTTAATTTCTCTTTTTTTTTATACCATTTACAAAGGAAGAATATTTGAAACTTATGGGTGTGACATTAGCCTTTGGTTCAGGTTTGTTTGGCCATTCTTGATTTCCATGTTAGACTACTGAAATCTGTTTTGAGGGGAAGGGAAGAGAAGAGGAGACAAAGCATGGCAGAAAGCCTTACAGGCATAAATTTTGCTTTCCAGCATGTCTGTGCTTGCAATCAGCAGCCTAAAAAGTTCTGCTATGATCATCAAGAGATGATGTCCATCAATCAGTCTTTAAACACTGTCTGTTAAGTTCTCTTTTTGAGGATGTAACTGATTCTACAATTCCCTGAAGGCTATTTTTAGTTCATTTTGCAGCCAAAGGAGAAATAAGGGAAATTCTTTTGCTTTCCAATACATGAAGTGTTGTGGATCAACAGGATTAGTATCATGGCCTAAAAAGTTGGGTTTTTTGAGCTATAATAGAATATATACTGCTTTAAGTTTTTTCCCCCCATAGAATTGTTTAGGACATACATCAAGTCACATAGTATCAATTGTAGAATATATTTGCAGATGTCATCCCTCAGTATAAAAAGACTCAATTTCTAAGTGGTTTATTTTCTGGTGCTGTGAGATTTTATACAGTCAATAGGGCGTATGCAAAATGCATTATATTATTCTCTGACTTCAGATTTTTTTCCAGGCAACAGGCGCTACTTTTATGATGCCCTGAATGGAATGACAGAGAAAATTGCCCTGATTTATACTCCATTACGACTAGTGATACTGCTGTCATGACTGCTGCTCTTTCTCATTATACAACATCATACACTCACTTGCCTAGCAATGAAATAAGTTGCAGTGTTCCTAAATACCAGCAACACAGGTCAATTCCCATCATGTGTCTTGCTCGCTCACCCTGGGAACTTTTCCATTTTAGACCTCGGTCTGCAGCTCCTCTTATGGATGGTTTCCATTCTGTTGCCTTATCTGGGGTGTACATGGTATCCCATTCTTCATTTTAGATGTACTGTTTGGAGACAAGCACCAAAACAATTAATCATGGGGCTAGGTTATTTTTAGGCCACATTTCCGAATCAACATTGAGACTATTTCTGAAGAACCTGCACAAGGAACTTATTGTGTGCATACACAAATAAATGACACAATTCAATGGTTTAATACTATCTGCCAAGTTAAACTACTGCAGAGCAGCTGTGTACATTTAAAATGATCCCTGGCACTTCTGAGAAGTTCATAAATCAGCAGCAACATACTTTCTTCCAATTAAGAGAGTTAAAGGAAAAAATTAGAAATTAATGTGTCTAGGACATAAATGACATCTCTATACACTTGTGAATGTGAATCTGAAAGAAAAAGAAAGCACTGCTCTTTACATTATTAGGATTATAATAATTTTTAAATGCCCATTTTTATGTTTCAGTTGTTGTCAGAAGTATTGTTATAAGAAGGCTTGCTTGAAGCCAACTATGATGTTAACCCAAATCTACTGAAGAAATGAAACACAGTCAACCACCAAACCACAAAAATACCTCACCAATGCCTCAGACTATGGCTCCCTCCACTAACAGGAATATGTATAGTCTGTATGGGGGTAGTCACAAATCATCCTTTTGAACTCACTCTGAAAGCTATCGTTAAAATATTGATTACTGCTTTAAAGAATCATATTGCATGGTTCACTTTGTAAACTTTCCTGCCAATTTGCTGGCATCAACAGCAACCACCATGCTAGAGCTTAATGACTGTGTGCCCTTGGCTCTCCTGCTGTGCTATAGCAAACATTGTAGAAATACAAAGGAGATAACAGGCATCAATGAATCTTTACCACCTGTGTGTTCACACATCTTCTCCCTTGCAACTTTTTGCCTTCTCACCATGTTCCAGTTTCCTGCATCTTTTCATGATATAGTTACTTCCTTGCTGTAGCTAGATCTTCATCCCAACCATATTTGACATAGTTAGTTTTTCCCTGTGACTACCTGCATAAAAACACATATTTTCCTCTAGTTTAGACCTTACTAAGGGAAGCAGAAGGAAGAACATGTGCATTAGTAAAAGTATAAAAAATTAAAAAACCCTCACCAAAACAACAGAATCCAGACCCATCTGACCAAGCCATCTCTGCTCTCCAGTAGATTTCTCAAGTATACTCCAGAAAGCACCACACAGTGAAACATTGTTTACTCCCTTTCTTCATCAAATGGTGTCTGTAGCCAGCTTTCCTCTGTGCTAGTGCTGCAGGACACACAGTTCTTGCACACCTGAAAGGAGGGGACCCAGGCAGTGACATAGAGCGTTCTCCTGTTCAAAAAAGGTTGTTCGAGCAGATAGTCAACTCCTTGTGTGGTCAAGATTTTAATGTCTCCAAAGATGGGGATTGCACAACCTGTCTGGACAATCTGCTCCAGAGTCTGATGGCTCCTTATACCAAGCTGGAATTTCCTCTTTTCCTGTGTCTGTTGCCTCTTGCCCTTCTGCTGTGCACACCTGAGAAAATGGCTCCATCTTCTCTACACCTTCCCATTAGGAAGCAATTCCCAGCAGCGGGCAGCACATAAATGAATTTAATTATTGTCATTTTTATTATTGAATTTAATTGTTGTCATTTATTAACTCAAAATCTATTATTTCCATTTGGATACTTCCTCAGACTCTTGACTGGTCCTCTCCACACTCCTGAGTAGGGGTATCTCCTTTCACTCTGTGCTCTGGCAGAACGAAGGACTAACGTATGCCTAATTACCAGTGTGTCTGGAGCATGCTTGAGTCTGCTTCCTGTTAATTAGACCATCATTGCACATTTGAAACACAGAAGCTATGTTAAAGCGCGTCTTCTTGTTTTAAGCTTACGGCAATCTGAACCATTTTTGTGGTAAACCAAGTGTGGAACGGATAAGGTTTGGAAAACTGGAAGACAAGTCTGGGTCAGTGCTGCTGTATATTGACATAATGAGTCCATAAGATCAGTCAGCTGTACCTCTTAAATCAGCGCATAAAGCTTTCAGCCTGGTATAATGTTAATTTAATCAGAAATAAAATGCCATATCACTTGATTCTTCTATGGCATTATTTCCAGTGCCAGACAACGATCTGTTTGACAATTCAAACAAGGACACCTCAGTCCTGACTGGAGACATTTCCAATTAATGGTGTAACCCTTCTGGAAAGCTGACAAATATTGAGGAGTGCTATAATGCACTTTTCAGGTTCTTCACAGCTCACACTCATTCGACAACAAAGTTGAAGAATTCCTGTTCTTCAGGTGAAAGCTGATTTATATACACAATGTGTGGGCAAACAGGAGTTATGTGGACACGCTTCAGGGGGCAAGTCAGGTGGATCACACACCAGCCAGCCTATGAGCTGAGACGTGTCCCACAGGGCTTATGCGTGGAGGATGTTACACATTAAAAGAAATAGTTTTCCGTGACTAAGGCTCTCCCCCATTTCTGTATTCTTTGCTAGCCTCTGCAGGAGCAGAGTATCTGCCTCTTCCATGGCTATGGGGGAAGGCTAGTCATGATAACTGATGCAAAAATGATTACCATTATCTTTGTTTGGTTTCCCCCTCAAACCTGGAGATAATCAGCAGAGGTGAGCTCTTTTACAGAGGGAGCATCCTGTGACCAACACACCAAAGTGGATAGTGATGAGAAAGTTAAGGTGGTTTGTAAATTCCCAGTGACAGAAAGTGTATCACTAGTTCATCAGTGCTGGAGAGAAAGAAATGGACTTAGACACCTCAGTCCACACTGTAAGATCTCGTTCTCAGCTGCTGCTTGCCTAATATGTCAGTACCTCCAGTTATACCTCCACAAGTTTAGGTCTGAATAATGCTGAACTGCTTTGCTTTGCCATGGGTAAGCAGGTTTTTACAAAGCTGATCCCAGCTCCCATTGAGTTCTAGAAAAATATCACTGAAGAAAGCCATGTCATGAAACAGCAGGCAAAGCAGATTGCAGGTAGTACATTGCTGCTGAAGTCCAAACCTGTGATTCTGCAGCCTTTACGCAGCTGAGCCCTGCAGCACCAAGCTCAGCTGGCTTCTTGGGTTGGTTTTTTTTAATGATTTTAACAGTTCCCTGGCAGCCACATCTGCCAGAATTGCAGAAAAGTTCTGTTCTTTCAGAGTTACCTACCATAAGAGTGCTCTTTGGTGGTTTGGGTGGAAAAGAGACTCTTTCCCCTTCTGATAGAGATGTCCCTGGAACCACCTGCGGATGCCACACAGACAGGAGCCTCCCCTGTAGCCATGTGGAGAGGACCAGATTTAAGACACTTGGTGCCCTGTACCTGCCACAGAACAGGATAGCTCAATGCAATTCCAGTCACAGGGACTTCCTCCTGGGGCAATCCAGCTTCCTCTATGCACAGCCTGGGAAGAAGGAGAGCCTGACAACTGTTCCAGAGAACAGGCACCTAAAGTCTCACCAGCTAGGTCCAATTCTGGCCCTAATGCTTAGGAATCAAATTCCCCCTTGTGAACAAAGAAAACCCAATTTAAAGTAATGAAATATTTTATACTTTCCAGTAATTAAATGAGTAGGAAATCGAAGATTTTCCATTCTGGAAAGCTAAGGAATTGTTATTAGTAAATGCAAGTAATGCTGAAGAGTTTAAATTTCTGAGGAAGTCTGTGTTTGTTTTAGGGAAGATAGTAGGGCTGATCTGTTTTCTAGATTTTCATGCCCCTGATGAAGTAATATTTTGCAAATGTTGTTTACAGTTTCTGTCTTACAAAGCTGTATTATGTATTTATGTATGTGTACATATATATATGTATATATATCTCCTTAAGTAGACATTCTATAAGGAATCCAAATCACATGTGAAAAATTAAAAATGCTTTAGCAGAATATACATCTTATTTTGTCTGTAAATATCTGACATGTAAGAGATTTATATGATTATTTTTATGATTATTCTTTGATTTACTGTCACATCCAGCATGTTTAAAAGTCAAAGTTTCAGTTAAAGCACAAAATATGTAGACTCACACCTAAAAAGAAGTATGGTAAACACAAAATGCTTTTAAACAATCATAATTTGCCCACTTTAAAAAAAGGCGTACTTCATAGCTGTAGATACATGGCTACATGGAAAGAAAATTCCACTGAGTATTTTATCAGCTGGCTGCCATTCTCAGTGTGTGAGCCAATAAAAATGGAGAATTTTATTGAGAAGCAATAATTTCCTCTATATCAACTCTTGCAAGCACTATTACATCAAATCCCAAGTGTGCTCACAGAAACAAAACACCCTTTAAAATGTTTTCCCAAGATATGATGCAGCCATTCCGTCTATCATTTGGACCCCACTATTCTAACCAAACGTGCTCAAATTGAGTCACCAGAGGCTTGAGCTGCAGATAGCATAGCGATGCAAAAGGATTACAGGCTTGGTAAGGCTTTATATAATTGTGTTTTTTTTTTGTTTTGGTGGGGTTTTTTTAATTGTTTTATTTTTGGGGCTCAAAATAATGGGCTACCTTGAATGTGATGCAACACAGCTCTAAAAGGCAATGGCAGGAAGACCACAATTTTATTGAACAGCTCTGGTTACACAGGGAAGGGATGTGACAAGCCTTTTCAACACAGGAAGCCATAGTGACTCCCTTGACCAGAGGCAACACTTTAAACCAAATTAAACAGAAGTCAGGTGACTAGAAAAGCACCTGCATATTCCCCAGACCATTCAGCTATTGGTCTCTGGGACTTGACCATCTGAACAAAAATGTAAGTCAAATAATTCTTTATGACCTCAGAAAGCATTAGAGCTGTCCCACAACCATTTAGGCCTTTACTGCAAAGCTTTGCTGATATGCTGAATTTAAATAATCTCCCATTTTGTAGCTGGCTGAGATTGGTAACAGGACATCTCTTCGACTTCAGTCTCAGTGTGGCTACAATAAATAAATCAATGCTTTGTTTATAGATTTTTCACTCATACAAACCTGCACTATGTAGCCACTTAAAGCCCTAAGGAACCTTTAACAATATCTAAAAGCAACCATTCTTTTGCCATCAGTGTCAGTCTATGTTACTACTTTTTGCACAGCTGGTTAGTCAGACCTGAAGGTGAGCCAAAAGATAAAAATTAGGGATAACACTTTAACAATTCCCAAAGGCATTTCAGCCTTAGATAAAACTGTGGGTAATTGAAGCACACGGAAGAAACTCTGCCTCCTCTGATGGCTGACAGCATCCCGGCTCCATTACCTCAATGTATTCCAACATGGAGGCAGCATTTGGACTTGAAAATAAAGAGGTGGTAGCCAGGTGGGAAAAGTCCTCATCTTTCTGAATCTCCTGCTTCCAGCCCTGAAACCCTAGTTCAGGAGTCCAGTGGAGGACAAAACCTCTGCTGACCAAAGCTGACCAAAACCATGGAAACAACCCAAATCAATGTCACACGAATGTTGAATTATCTCACCTGAAAAGCTCTTATTACTGCTCTGTTACTACCACCAAGCTGCCCATCAGAAAACAACTCCAATCCTGATCTGGTTACTGAACTAAGTATCAGTGCTCAGCAGCTGAGGTGGTGGAAAGACATTCTACATCCTAACAGGAAAGCCATTAGAGAACACTGCTCTAGACCAAGCTTTTGCACTTGCTTTGAGTAACCTTCCCAACCTCCAATAAATATTCTTTCTTGAAAGCCCATAAAGGCAAGGACACAAACTTTTTATAATATTTGTAGCCAAATATCCATCTCTATCAGGAAAAAAAAAAAAAAAATCCCAAAAAAAGCACACACAACCACCCTCCCTGAAACACAAAACCACCAAAACCCAGGAAAATATAAAGCAGGAAAATATGGCCTTTGCCTTTTGATCAAAAGCTTTTAATCTGGCTCAATCGAGCTCCAATAAGTGAACACTGATCATATCAGGAGAAAGAAAACAGCTGTTGACACCAATAGCAACAGCCCTGCTGTATCATCTCATTTAATGATCCTCTATTTTTACACTTGATATTTACATCCTTGAAGCTGAGGCCCATCCACCAGTGATATAGCTTCCTTTTTAACTCTTGCAGACTCAATATACATCATAACATTCATTAGTCAAAGCCAAAGCATTCTCCCATTTGTCTGCAGCTGGCATTCCTGCATAACATAAAATGAAAAAAATCATGCAGCAGTCCCAGAATTAAGATCCTGGCAGTGAATATATAGTTTTCTCAACGGTAGCTAGCCTGACAGTGAGATGGAGCCCTATCACTGGATCTGTAATCTGCCTTTCTAGTAAAGTTCCCCAGTTCATCCCAAAAGTGATTGTAAGAATGGTGGCTCTGGTTTAGCTTGGTTGGCTTTGAGACTCTGTTTCGTGGAAAAATAGGTCATCAGAAGCACTGGGAGCCACAGTGCTGTCTCTGCACCAATTGTTGCAGGTGGCTGCACTGCCACTGGCAGGATGGAGCAAACAGTGTGAGGTGAGCTGCCAGCACCTTCTGACTGAGAGGAGAGGGAGAAAAAGAACTGGGTTCTCCAAATGTTGGCTTTGGGTGTCACTTTCTTTTCTCTCCTCTAAGCTGAGCTAGATTTAGAAACACAGTGTTCTGGGGGGGGAAGAAGAAAAAAGGTTTCTGTAGAAAAATGTTAAAAAGAAATATTCTGACTTCCCAATCTTTTTCCTTCGTGTTCTTGGCTGAAAATATTGCTGGTAATTTAACCTAAAGTCCCAGATAGTTTCCGTCAATCCAAACCTGCATTTCAGGCGATTGAGATACCTGACATATGCCAGTGCAAGACTGCTGACCATTTTTCCCACCAGAACACTGAGAGCTCTCATATGTCACTGGGAGCTTAGAGTATAACAAATTTCTTTTTGTTTTAAGCAATTTCCTTTAGTGCTCAGTGAATTACCCTGTCACACATTCAAGAACTTGTTTTCATATTGCTACAAGCAATTCTGCTGGATTAAATTAATGTAGTAAAGTGTATTCTCAGTTTTTATTAAGCCCTCCTGGCTGAGGAAAGATCAGTACTTAACAGGAAGATGGAGGAGGGGATGCAAGCAGAAAGGTTTCTCTTTTCTCTCTAGTATCTGAAAAAAAAGAAAAATATAATTTCATGAATGACAGATCAATCTGGCTGGCTGGATTCTGCTGAGTACCAGTTGCAGTCACAGAAATCTCAGGCCTCTGATGCTTTGAAGTCAACAGACTTAGGGTACAGCTTGTGCACAGGCAGTACCATAAAAAAAAAACAACCAGAAAGAAATGTAAAGGCCACATACACCATTTAATTGACATGACTGGAGATGCCTACATGAGCAAAGTAATTAAAATCCAGGCTGTAGGGAAAACAGGAAGAAAACTGAGAAGCAGTAATTAATTAAATATATTATGCTGTTTCTCCCTGCAAATCCTGTAATTTTCACAACACAGCAGAAGCTGGAAGTAATGTCTTGCACCTTCAGGATTCTGATCTCTGCAGGATATGTAGGACAACTACCCAATACAGTATGTATAATAGATGAATAAAAGAAACAATTGTTTCAGCTTCAGCATGATGGTGAACTTTGATGGCATCCTAGTAAAACACATAATATTTATTGCCATGATAAACTGCTCTTGAGGGAGTGATTTCCCTGCCCTCCCAGCTGGAGCTGTCGTACTGCAATGACAGAGTGGGTAAGGAAGGGACAGAACAATAGCAAAGTCAAGGAGCTGGAGCCTGACCTTAACAGAGTGGGTGGTATTTGCTGCAGTCCAGAAAAGCAAATAACTCACTCAAAGGTGATAGATTTTACTGGGGAGTGGAAATAACAAAGCTGAGAAATAAAGTGGAGCAAACATGGTATGAAAGCATACTAAAGTAACCGAAGAAGGGGATTTACTTGCCAGTAGATTCAGCTATTAAGGGGGTGGGGAAGGAGAGAGAGAGGGGAAAAGGCTAAAGAGGGTGAGAGAAGAGATGGAGAAAAGAAAAAGGAAAGGAAAGGAAAGGAAAGGAAAGGAAAGGAAAGGAAAGGAAAGGAAAGGAAAGGAAAGGAAAGGAAAAAGGAAAGGAAGGAAAAAAGCTAAAAGAGGAGAAAAGAAAAAAGAAGAAAAAAGAAAAAAAGCCCAACAACAACAAAAAAAAAACAACCAAACAAAGAAGAAGCAAAAAAGAAAGTCCAAAAGAAAAAACAATCCTCACAACTGCAAGGTATTCTTCATTAAATGCATTGCTCAGTGACATGTCCAAAACTCACCATCCCACTTCATGGAACACTTCACCTGACAGCGAGGGTGTAATTGAGTAGTTGGCACTGGAAAAAATATGCTTCTGTTTTCTCTTTTTGAGACCATGGACTGCAGGGACATACAGGCAGGCAAAAAGTCCTTCTTGATCACTATCTCAGTCAAGAACATGCAGGAGAAAATCCCAGCTTTCCAAAACAGAGGGAAAGATATGTAAGTTTGTTTTTTTTTTCTTTTCTTTC
Organism: Pezoporus occidentalis; assembly: GCF_034315485.1. NCBI lineage: Eukaryota > Metazoa > Chordata > Aves > Psittaciformes > Psittacidae > Pezoporus > Pezoporus occidentalis. The sequence continues at coordinate 6,447,680 of NW_026912778.1, read as the reverse complement.
TGTGTGTATAGAGCAACTACCTGTACATTTTAACCTTTCATTCCCACTGCCCTTTTTTCTATAAAGCCTGAGGATGGAAAGGCCAGAGATATACACACTGGTCTAAAAAATTAGTTGCTTTAATATTAGTGACTTTAACCCAGTTGCATTTGCTGTGTGCAGACAAAACATGATGCTGGTTGCAATCTGTTTGCTGTGAACTTGAAAAGAGTCAGTTTTCCAAGGCTGAAATAAATCAGTGGCATGACTGACTAAAATGTGATCCATTACAAGTAGATAGGAAAAAAGTATTTTGGCTGAAAAGAGATACGGAAGCTGCAATGAGCTATAGCTATGCACATGGAAAGAAACAAAAGGGAAAAAAAAGCATCACTGTATTCAAGTTACAACTTTATATGCCTCATAGCTGATTTAAAAAGGAAGTTAAAGAAACTGATGAAGTATCCACTGTCTCTTCTGCAGGGGCTTTTTCCAAAACGTGTGTAATAAAAGACTCTCTCAGGCAGAGATTCTTTTATGGCTCCTGTTCATATTGCATTAAAGTGCTTCAAAACAGTAAGGTATTTAATTTTACAGTGCACTTTTGAGAAGCAGATGTGTCTTTTGCCTCCATTCTGGCACAGAAATATTCCAAGTCAATGTGAGATGGGACACGTACAGTGATGGAGCAAGATGAATCTGGAAATTTCTGGGCTAGAACATGAGTTGGTGGCCACTCTTTTTCCAGGAATGATGGCCACTGCCCCTTTTCCTCCTTAGGATAAAGAAAACAGAATTATCATTATTATTATTATCATCATCATTACTACTATTATCACTATTACCACTATTATTATCATCATAATCATGATTATTATTGTTGTTATTATTATTATCATCATCACATACTACAAAGCTAGAGACTGCAGGTATCCCAAAGACTTTAAAGACCGGCAGATACAAAAGAGGTGATGAATCAGACATTAAGGCAAAATGACTTACAGAACAAGATATATTGAGTTCCTAGAGGATAAGGCCCAGGACATAGGTGTCAGCCCCTGCAGAAGCTTTGTAGCTTCCAGTTTCTGCATGACCTGTGGCACAGGTTAGATAGGCCTAAACTGGAACTTGACTGAAGAACATTAGAAGTAGTGTTACACACTATAATTGGCAAATTTGCAATGTGGCATCATCTTCAGACTTATTTACTTGGGATGATGGAAGCCTGGAGCTGTGCTTATGGTCACTAGTGGGGTCATCAGATTAGTTGTTTCTAAACACACTGAGAAGTTTCCACTTCTTTGTATTCTAGATGGAATGGTAGGACAGAAGAATTACTCATACAGTCACACCAATACCGCATGACAATGCCATGATTATTATTTTTCTTTTCCTTAAAGCAGTGTCACTCAAAAAGCTCAGTGGCAACCAGCAGCTCTCACCTCACATCCTGCTCCCTGGCCTCCTCTTCCTCCCTGTGCCCCAAGGCATGGAGGGAGACCTCAGCCTCCAGGACACCCCAGAGCAGGCCCCCCCACGCTGTTTGCATTTCCAGAGCTGGTCTCCCCTTCTTTTCCAGCAGACCTGGCCCAAATGCCTTGTCTTCACAGGAGGGAGGGTTACTGCTGTTTGAGACTGGAGGGCAGAGCATTTAGGGAAGCCCAGTGGAGACCAAGGCAAGAGCACCTGAGAGGTGTTGCTCCCCAGGATGCCTGGAGGCTCAGGCCAAAACTTCTTCTCACATCCCTACTCAATCGTCCCTTTTCCTTGTCTGCCAGCTTGGAGAATCATACTTCTCTGAGTATCGCCCTTTCTTTCTGATGCAATCACCCTGCAGGTCAGCAGCAGGCTCCTTGTCCTCTCCTCACAGACATAGCATGGTATAAACAACCTCTTACAGAGAAGGAAAAGGAGAGACAGTTACAGAAGCAAAGATGTAGATGGGACATTCAGCTCTTTGCATATCTAAGAGGAGCATGACTTTCAGCTGCATTGGGACAGCATCTTCACTGCAGCTTGCACTTGCAGAGGCTGCGCTAGCAGGCTGTTCACCTGTGCAAAATACAGACACCCTCCTGGAAGATCTCTTCCCCTTTGATCCCAACCCCAAATGGTATGTTGCACTATGTGGCATAACTCTGTAAACCCCCTTACCCAAATCAGCGCTTTTTCTGTCCAACTCACCAATTTTATTACTATTTTCCTGCTCTATTTTAAATATACATGTGTATATATATATATATATATATGTATTTACCAGACTAGTTTTCATTAATGAATCCTTTATGTCTTTCAACTCCTGCAGAGCTGATAATTTTCAAGAATGACAGTCAAAACACCCCATGGAACACTTTAATACAAATTTCAAAACCTGTGAGCGTGCCAGTTGTTCAAACTGAGTTTTTCTAATCTTTTCATCTGTAGCAGAAGCAAATCTATGTGCAGTTTGAGCTATGCTGCATAGCTGTGACTGCTTAGGTAAGTCATACAGTACCATTTTCTCCAGCAAGAAAGCACTTCCCTTTGGAAGAGAGACATAGATCTCCCCAGAGAGTGACTTTCAAACCTCTGGGCTGCTGGATTGCCTGGATGCTTGCTGAAAGCAGATGTTAAGAGCCTGCATTTAGGAATGGCACAGCCAGTCGTGGCATCTCCTCCTCCCCTTCCCTCTCGTCCTGCTCAGCTCACTTCAGGCATTGCTCAGACTTGGACACATCGGCTGCCCTGGGGAGCTCATCTGTGCTGATCCAGGTCAAAGGAGATGCTCCTGGCTGCCAGTCCCTCAGCAGAAGCCCCTGGAGTAGAGGGGAGGTTTCCCAAAGGCACAGCCCTTCTTCCCTAGACCTATCTTGCAAGGGAAGGTTAGTTATGGTGGGATAGTTTTGCCTTCCCAGTGAAGGTACTAATGAGGGAGATGTGGAAGCTGTACACATTTTTTTCTGTCAGAACCACTACGCTGCAGCCAGTTTACTTTTAGTACTATTTGCGTGCACATGTTCAATAAGTCCTTGCAAGTGCCACGGCAAGGCTGTGATAGAAGGTATATATAAACCAAAATATGTAAAATAAGTAATTCTTCATAATTCAATATGACATCCTTCCTTTAATTTAAACCTAATCAGGGAATAAGAAACTAAAAACAGCTGTAAGCATTCACATTACATCTCTCCGGGGAAATGTACATAAAGTCAGGATTTGTTTTCACCCAATGGAAATCTTGCGATTTCACACAGCCACTCTTTTTGTTTAAGCTGCTTCTTTATTACATTTTCCATAACAGAATTTACAATCTCCACAAAATAAGAAGCAATTCCACTGCATTTTCCTTGCCCTACCTTCTCCTGCTCCAAACATGAAAAGATTAAACACATAAGTGTTTCTAGTAATCTGGCTATCTCAGCCATAAATTCAACAGGCAGGAAAGATTTCTTTTTATCGGTAAGATATGCCTGGAAACCGTGCACGGCCCAGCACGATACACACATTTTGGTATTTTTACCATTCGCACGCTAAATAAGCTTTTAGCAAACCACATCCAAAGGCCTTTTAAAGCTCTCCTCTCCTGCATATATCAATCCTGGCCAGCGCAGGACTAAAATGCACGGTGAGCTCAGAAGCGAACACTTCCAACGATTAAAATGTTCCACCAAGCATTCCAGTAAGGAGACGCTGGCGGAGAGCATGAGGGAATACAAGCCCTCGTGGCACAAAAGGACACAGTCCCTAGACCCCGGGCATTCAACAATACCTCAGCTATTGAGGGGAGCTGGGAGGGACCCAATGGCAGCACAAGACAAGCAGAAGCCTGTATCCTCTGCATCCAGCGGGAAGCGAATAATCCGATTATTGCCTTCAGTCTCTCTGAAAGTCAGTTCCTAATGAGAGTTTTGAGAAAAATGCTCCACTGCTGAAGCTTGCTCAAATAAAATGCACAGTATTAGTGAACAGTGATGCCTTATGAGTCCAAAGTCAATGCCGGCAACGGCCCCTTAATCTGTACTTAATGGTCTTCTGGCAGAGTGAAAGGCTGACCCAAGGCAAAGTTTAATGATCAAACTGGCAATTAGAGCTATTGGTAACAATTCATTTTTCTGCAAATGTGCTTTCCATGGTGGGAAGTGCAACTATTAAATTTCCAGACATTTTTCACTGCATTTTAAAAAAGGTGACATTATCAACTATAAATACTGCACGAGACCATATCTGATGTTAAACCCAGGAATAGTGTCAAAAGAAATAGTGCAGAATAGTGCAGAAAAAGGCAATAGATGCAGTTCTGACATTTGGCTATGGTCACAACCATAACTGCTTCCTTCTTCATGTACACGAGGAATATAAGGAAAAACTAGTTTTCCCTTACAGCAATAGACTCTGAATTTGCCCTTGTAGGGGCACAAAACCGCAATTCTATGAGCTAGCATCGCCTCTTGAGAGCCCATTGCCTTCAGTGGTACTGCCAAGGTTTATTAGCAGACACAGTCCTTGCCTGCCTAATCCCCCAAAGTATGTAAGTACCTGCTTAATTTGAAACAAGCGGTTTCAGCAGGACTATTCACAGCACATAAACCGGGCACATGTGTCATTCTCCATAGCATGGGAGCCCAGGACTGCCACTTCTGACACCTTCAGCATGATTGAAATTGTTCTTCCCCGAGGCAGAGGGAGTTTTGCTGTCACTGACTTTCAGGGATGCATCAAACAAGGCTGGATGCTCCTCTCCATGCCTCCAGAGGCATTTGCCATTCAGGGTTACAGATGGATTATACTAAGCTTTTCTGCTTCTTAACACAATTAGGGGACAGGGTGAGGAAAAAGGAGGTGTCCCTCACCCACAGTGGGGCTCACAGCAGTGCTGCATGCACTTCCTGTCCTTCTCTGCTGAAATGAAATCCTCCTGCAAGCCACTGGAGCACCATCATGCAGGTCTTACTATACACCTGTAGAGGTAATCATGGAATTAAAGCGTTGACATGCTTTTTATGAAACAAAAATGTGCTTGTTGGTTGGAGTATGACTTGTGGGAGGGAGCAGGCAAGTAGCAGTAGAAGGGAAGCCAGGGAAAGCAGCCAGATAAGAACTTTTTTTAACCTATTTTTAACAATTTGCCCAGCCAATACCGTATGTTTTATACATGGGTGTCATAAAATTGGTGAATATTAATTCTGCACTTTTGGAACCTCCTTGTCTTTTTTTTTCCCCTGACAATTACAATTTTAAGTCAAAAAAACAAAAAGAAAGGGAAAGAGAAACGGATAAATATGAAAAGCAGCCATTCTAAAGCATATTTTATTAGACCACTAGTATATGCCTCAGCTATATAGAGGAGCAAATTTGAACTCGAGGCAAGAATTCATAGCCTACTAAAACGCATATTGTCACTTCTTAAAGATATAGTCTGTAATATTTATACTTCCAATTAGTAAAGACAAAGTGTTTGGCAAATGCAGAGAATACAAACGCATTTCATATATGGCACAAATGCATTTCATATATGGCAGTGCATATGCTGCCAAATACTTCTGGCCTATATCACCAAATTAAATTATGCTTAATTTGGAACCTATCTAGGTTCCAGATTTGTTTTTAAGGAAAATATACACACATATACATCTATATATACGTTTCCTAAGATAACCATAATCCTGTGTACAATACACTAACATTTATAAGATTTTTTTTCAATTATTACTGATAAACAGAGATAGTTTTCCTTACAAGTCTTAAAATGCATGTACCCCATGTAGTTCAAACTAGGACAAGACAAATCAAATATGGCTCAAGAGCAAATATAGGTACATGCAATTCTTAAAGCTATTTTTATCTATTATCCTGACATTCTCTCCTGTGTGGGCGATTGTTTTGTCTGTTTGTGTTTTCTCTTTTTGCCTTTTTTTTTTCTAAGCCTGGAAACTGCCACAGAAAAGTCTGGCAGCTATAACCTCCAGCTAACTACTAGCAAATGCTAACATGCTGTAAAGTGGAACATTTATACAAGATCCATCTGGTGCATACAAGTAGGAATCCAAGATTTAAAGCCGTTACACTGTGTCTGTGCATTTACACCTTCACCAAAGTTGGCAAAAAGAGTAGATTTTACCCCATGACTCCACTAGTAAAAGGAGGGGTGTGAAACATGTGCTGACCTATGCTCCTCTGTCCAATTGTAGTTATTATATACTGCTCTTTTGCATGTTACATCCTAGGCTTCATGCCAGGAGTAAATTAGTCCAGTCCTGAACTCACCTATCAGGAATTAAATAGTACAAGAGTGAAACACGCCTATAAAGTATTAGAGTAGCTGAGCATTTTCTTTTGATCAGTCTTACAGGTTTAAAAGGGCAGTCTGCCGGGTCTGGTAAAACCAGCAATACTCCCATCAAAAGGATGTCTCTGCTGACTCTTTTTGCTATAACTGAAGAGTATGGAGGGAAAAATGGCTTTGAGCTTTTTTGTTATTCTTCATGAAGCTTAGGGTTGATCAACCATATGCTTAACATTTTAGTATTTTTCTGCTTGGTACATTCCCATCACCTCAGAACAGACTGTCTGCAATATTTTGCTTTATTTCTATACAGGAGGTATATAGGAAAATATGCAGAAATGAAAAAAGGTAATCCCGAATTAATGATAACCATAGCCATCGTCAAACTAAAAAAAGGGGGAGGAGGGGCTGGGTGTATAGACTGAAGGAAAAGGATGCATATACCCTAGGAGTGAAATTCAGGTTTCTGTTGGGAAGCAAACCGCGATACTTAAGGCATTCATTAATGCCCTCTGCCGTCTGTCTTTGCGAATTTCAGTGAAAATTGACCGCCTCTCCGTGAGAAAAGCACCAGTTCTGGAAGCCATTTAGGATAGCCGAGATTTCTTGGTTTGTGCGCATTTCCTCACCTGCAAGGAGCAGCGAAGCTGTAGCTCCGCTTTACCGCATCATGCAATGATTTCTGCCCAAACTCCCCAAATTCTAGCCCGTTCTCCTCCCGGCACGGTTCCTTCCTCGGGCTGGTCATTTAAACACCAGGTGGCACCAAATAACAAGTTTCAATAGCCTGGCCTTTTTTTTTTTTTTTTTTTTTTTTATTAAAAGAAGTTGGTGGAAAGGTCTCACGGAAACGTGCAATAATGTAAAAAGAACACCAAACAAACAATAAAGTCAAACAAACAGAGAAAAAACCTCCAAAACAAATCCCAACACAACCAAACACCGAAACCTCAAGAAACCCAAAACCCTAGAACCACCAATTCTCAGCCTGAATCAGGGGTGAATACACCAAGAGCAATGCTTCCATCTAGACAGAGATGGGGAGAGACGGCAGGGCAGCCAGGCAGCCCAGGCTCTACCTGCTCATCCTGGGACCTGCCAGCAGTAACTATCTCAGTAGCTCACAAGAAACATATCCCTCCTAATTAACTGCTACAGACTTACCAGGTTTTTGAGTGGGGGTCTCCTTACCACCAGTGTGCCGTGGCTCAACCTCAAAGAACACTCCAATGAGAGCAAGAGAAGAGCATGTCTCTATCTCCTTGATCGTTCTCCCCATCTTTGGGGGGTTTCCCAAAGCTTTCTCCTCTTGAGGCTGACCAAACCCAGCCCCTCCTCACACATCAATGTCTCCAGTCCCCAAACCACCCTGGCTGCTCTCTACTAGCCTCTTTCCAGTTTGCTGCCTCCCCCTGGGACTGTGGAGCCCAAATCCAGGTGTAGTACCCCAGATGCAGCTGCATAAGCATGGGGAGGGGAATAACCTCATGTTCCTATAGCTCAGTAGATGTCAGGCACTGAGGAACAGACCTGGCTCATGCCCAGCATGGTCTGCCAGCACCCACATGTCTTCTGCTGCTAAACTGACCACAGCAGGTCCACCTCCTGCCTGTGCTGGTGCAAGGTGTTACTCAAGCCCTTGTGTGGGTCTGTGCATTGTCGTTACTGAACATCTTGAGGAGGCTTGTTTCTCTTGTTTAATAAAACCAGAAATAACTGGATTAGGAAAATATTAAGTAACCAGGACAAACGCAGAGCACCTTACCTTATCTCTATATTGATCACAGTGAAGTTATTTCAAATTTTCATTGATAGGCTCAATAAAGTTATTCTGGTTGGAGTTTCTGTATGCGTCTGTGCAAAAAAAGCACACCTGAGGACCACCATGTAAGTTGTTGAGAAGCCACGGTACTGCTGCAGGTGGATTTCCAAACTAGGGGAAAAGGAATCCTGATTACACACAGTTAATACAGTTATCTGAATAACCACCTTTTATATCCCACAGGTGCTCAATCTGATGCCAATTACCTAATTTTGTTTCCTTTGAGGGAAGCAAAGAGGAGAGATTGATTAGAATATATATACTTCCATCTTGCCAAAGGACAGAGGTTGCTCTTAAACTCATAAGGAGAAACTTAACCTTCAAGCTCCCTCAGCTTCCCCCAGAAGTTCAAGCTGTTATTAGAGATTTCCCACCAGGTGAAGCGTGGATAACCCAGCTGTGGGGAGGGGGCAAGATGTGACCTGTGGGTACCAGCTCTTACAGGCTGGGCATCCCCAAAGCGTCAGGGCAGAGCAGCAGGGAAGCACCCATATTCTCGTCAGCTGTGCAGAGGGAGGCAGGATAAAATACACCATATTATCTACAGAAATATGTATGTTCATACTATACACACATGCTGTATGACCATTATGCTGGCAAACTAATCCTGTGGACAGGTTCACAATTATCACAATGTAATTTCTCATGGCAATAGGGTGTGATTAGCACAATCAGAACAGGCAAAAACCCAGCAGGAAGTCACAGACATGTCCCAACTCTCTGATCAACTAAAAAGATTATGTACAAGTCAAGCTTTAACTAAAAACTAAAAAAAAAAAAAAAAATTTTAAAGGAGAATTCATTTTGAAAAGCATTAAACAGTCTAAGAAATGTCCATTAGGAAAGCCAGTTCTGCACTGTAATACTTACCACTGCCTTTTGCAGCTGAAGCTGTCCAAAGTTAATTACAGAAACCTCACTGCTTTCTGATACAGTAACAAGTTACATTTTCTATGCAACGTGTTTCCTGCGATGCCTCCTTTTTCCTTCCCAATTTACACTGCTGGGGTATAATTCAAATCAGAGGTTCCTGTCAGGTTCTCTGTAAGATAGACATCAGACCTTCAACTAGACCATGAACCTTTTAAAATACTTTCTATCATAATGAGCAATCAGGCAGTAGTCTTGAATTTCATGTTCTTAAATGGCAGAGTTGGCGTGAATCCTAAATTCAATAGCATTAGGGGCATTCTTTTTCTCCACCGCTGAAGAGACAAAGTGCATTGCTGTAACTTCCTTCCTCTAAGTAGAGGCTCAGGAAGGATGGAAGGAGTGATGCAATTTTGCAAACTTCAGACTTAATGTCTGCATGTCAGGATTACTGCTTAGGGTGGTGATGATGGTGGGTGTAAGAATTGAATACCAGCTTCAGTAAATGATAACTTTTTCATTTTCTTCTGTGGCAGTTGCATTGTTCTCTGCTGGCCATTAATATCTAAAGCAAGTCACGATTTTGGTTATGTTTTTACTTTTGACAGGATGAAAAAAAAGTTAAAAAGATCTATTTTTTAATAATTCCTTATTAGCCAAATCTCCAGTTCTCTGCTAATCAACTTCTCCTGCTTTTCAGAAGAGATCGATGTTTAATAACATACGCATTTAACTACCAGAATGCATGCCTGAAAATATGTTTAAAAAAATTAGTGCTTTTGAGTCACCACTAAATCATTAGCATGTAAGCTGCAAATTTAATCAGTAACAGGCCACAGTTACAAAAGAGCTTAATTACTTTAATCTAAAACTGTGATTCAAAACTCTTTTTACCCAAAGCCTAGCATTCCTCCCAGTGCTAACCCTCAGGACCCAGACCAGGGCTTTGTGCCATGTTTCATGAAATAGCTCATCCACCATGACCACAAGGATCAGCCTGGTTGGAACTGGTCACGCTTCAGTTTGGCCATCTTGAACTGAGGTATCTGATCTGCAATTGCCAGCTCATCTTACCTGTAGGGGAGACAAGTTATTCTCCCCTTCTTCCCTTCCATAAACAGAAAAGCAATTATGCAAAGCACAACAGCTGCCAATTTTCCTATGCAAACTATATCTGACTGCTTAGAGCACTCTCTTAAGCTGCAAAGAAAGGAATTGCCTCTCCTATCTTGGTAAAGTTGGCTAACACTGAACTACGGTTCTCTACCCAGCTCAAGCAAAGAGATCAGATTCCTGCTTTTTTTTCCAGTGAGAAAGTTTCAGCTTCTCCCTCCAAAAACTACTGGGCTATGAGGGCTCTTAAAACCCCCAGTATATTTAATAAGAAAGATTTCACATGATGAATACAGCCACAGACTTTAGATCTCCCTGAACTGTATTGTCTTTCTCTGCTCATCTTCTTTCTCTGCTTTTTAATCTCGTGCAGGAACACCTTCTCCATTCATCTGGCAGCAGCATTACCTTTTATGGACTAATCTTTCTGCACAAAACTTTTTTGTTAAAAGACTCATTTCATAGAGCAAGTCATCAAGGAAGGAAGTTCCTCACAGTTCCTACCTACCCATCCCATGCATCTTGCATACCTTTAATGATGATAACAGACCAAGGGCGTATGTTCAAAGGAGCTGGTATAGGGAAGCATTATCCCCATCCTCTGTTAGGCACCCTGGGCAGAACCAAGCCTTGGGGTTTGCATTTCAGATAAATCCAAGTCACTGAGCAGCCAGTGCCAAACAACACATAAATGACATGTACCTTCTTCAAAGCACAAACTGGCAACATAAAAGCCTAAAGAGGTATGTGATGCCTACCAAAGTGACTTCTTAAGAAAAATTGTTACCTACTTAGTGACTGTGACCAGTCAGGGATAAGTTGTGGTTACTGGAAGGCAGGTTTATTCCAATTCATAATGCACCGTTGGTATGTTGCTATGGTGTGCTGCAAACAACATTCGGAGTTTTACAGTTTAATTACTTGTGGGGGGTGGTGGTGTTGTCCGAGCTTTACATGTGATAGGACAGCAATAAGAATGGAATAGTGAAAAAAAAAAGACAAAAAATGGAGCAAATCAGCTATGCTTACGTTTATTTTTCACATTAAATTAGGCTCATCATTAAGTAGCACAAGAGCAGAAATGAATCCTTATCCAAAAAGAGAACTTACCAAGTCATTAATTACATAAAGATGTACCATGGAGAAGGCAAGCAAAGAAAAGGGCATTACAATAAACACTGCAGGAGTATTCAAGCCAGAGAGTCTTCACGCTTTTCAGCAAATCCAGCTTTATAGTATACAATTAACAATGAATTACATTCCTATTGGATAACGAAAAGCCCTCAAGAACTGGCAGAATGAGGACTAGGATTTAAGTAAGCCTTCCTATGTTTTTTCAGTTGGTGAGAAAGCAAACCCAAGATATTTAATGCAAACAGCTTTCAAGCATGAACTCCTCATGATGAATTTATAAATGGGAATATTCACCACCTAGAAGTCAGTTATTTTTAAGCACAGATTTGTCAAACTGAATAAACTATTTTAGTGACTGTGCTGAGACAGCCTATGTTTCAGGTCCCTGAATTGTGTGTGCTAATGTGCTGGTACTGACAAAAGCAATCTGGTAAAACTGACTCAGAATTAATGAAGTTCAACAGTAAGGAACAGCTTTGGCAAGAGGGGTTAAATGCAATTACAACTCAAGGAATCATCATTACTTGAGTTCTGAATCCCAGGGAGACGGTCCCATTACAGGACAACAAAACAGACAAAAATATGTAAGAAACAGGGAACTGGTTAACCTTTTGAACTGATTAACCAGCACTCTTTAAAGAACATGCCTCAAGAAACGTGAAGAATGCTCACACTTGGGTTGTCACCTTGTCACAGAAAGGTTTGTCTGTGGTTGTTTCTGAAGTATTAAAAAAGAGCTCATAAACACCCCACCCCCCCCAAAAATTATTAATCATCTAGTGGGAACTCTGCTGTAAATGTATGCCACAAAGACAATTAAACTTTTATGCTGTGATATATAAACAAAAGCCAAGATGGAACTGTTTTTATAGTTTATTTTATAGCTTTCTTGCAAATATGGTGATGGAATTTTTTAAGGAAAAAGATAGGTCCTCATTAATTTGGTGGTGACAGGCTAGGGCAATACATACGCTATTAATTTCACATAAACATTTACATCAATATACACAGCATTCTCAGGTCAAATTATTTTTGTATTTTCCATGTGTTGGGTATATATTAAGCTTAACTGGTACCAAAGTTGCTGAAGACAGCAGCAAATTGCTTCATAGTTTCTGCTTTATGCAAAATTGTCCTTTTTCTTGAGCTACTGACTGTCAAAACATGCTGAACTCTACTAGGTCTAAACTGAAGAGTTGCATAATGTTTACCTAACACTCAGCTGTCAGGTCTTGCTAATACAATCAAGGGTCTGTGCAAAGATTATAAAGTAATAATTCAGTTCCAGATACTCTGAATAAGAAGCTTTTAAGTCTCCATTGAACCAGGGACAGCCTGGAAAGCATTTCTGACTATTCTTTGGATTAAGTTCTCAATCATCCCAGTGAATCAAGGTAGACTGTGTAAGAAGTAGCTGAGGACCTATATATACAGATATATTAGACATCTCATGAAAGATACCTTGCAAGGATGTATATTCTTATCAAACCTTGAAAATCTACTGTAAGACTTGACATACTCAATGCAGCATCAAAAGCTCTGGAAATTCTTTACAGTGGTGACAAGAAACTTTCAGCAATGAAGCAGTCACGTAAGTACCCTTGAAGGAGTTACCAAAAAACTGTTCCTCACAGAAACCGAAGTACAAATATAGTCTTTATCGACTTAAGGGTCACCAAAAGAGGCATATGAAAATATCAGCATATGACTTGCTTTTCCAATTTAATTAGGGTCTATGAATACCGCGGAAATAAAATAGTATCAGAAAAGTAAGGCTCTTGACTGTAACAACCCCGGAGAACAATGTGAAAGGTATTCATTGCAAGTTGTATACCTCAACAAGAGAATAATCATCATCCCACTCTGCTTCTGTTCAGCAATAAAGATTGATAAGCTGATTTTCACATTTCCACAAATAACATTCCCTTGTGGATTTTTCTGGGTTATAATGATAGTAAACCGCAACAGTAAACGTTCCTTCATGGTTAGAGCTGATTAAAAATGAGCTGCACTGACATATATTACAAATAAGACCACATTATTTGTCTCTGGTGAGTGTCAAGTCTAATAGCCTTCAAAAAAGTTTTGCTACCCGAAAGTCTAGGAAGCAGTCTTTCTCAATGTCAGCTATGACTGCAATCTGTAGCTTGTACGCATAAGACACTGATGTTTTGACTTGTTGTTTTGAGTCCAGAATAACAGTCTGGATTCAAAAGTGATTTTAGTAAAATTCTTCTTTATTCATTACAGTACAGTACATTCCCAGGCAGTATTTAGCCCAGGGCCTCTGGCATACTTTAGACAGCCAGCCCTTCCAGGAGTAAAGCACGCTGTCTCACTTCTCACAGAGAAGGCCCAAAATGGGGTTGTGGTGATGTTTCTCTCTCCATCTCTGTCCTTTAATAGAGCCATATCTGTCTAAGAACCAAGGATCTACCTGGTTTAGATATATTAAAAAGGGCCGCAGAATGTTGTATCTACCAAGAGCAGTAATGCTTGGATGAAACATCTAAATGCCTTGTGTGGGGCTTCATTTGGGGTACATGCATAGGTGTAGCTAACAAGTCTCCAAAGTCTTCATCTCACAAGATATGAAACAAATGGCAGCATACACAGTCACTCGCCACAGTGCAGGGAGGTTGCTGTTCTCAGAGAGCATCTGGGCTATGACCTGATGAAAAGTGATAGGGACTGATAAGGAGTCAGCAAACAAAAAATGTGTTTTGTCAAACCACAATTACATGAGCTTATTCAAGATGGTGCACTCAGTGCAAGTGATTAGAGTGCTGGAGCCTGTGCTGAACTGCAAACTGACTTCCATTTGTGCATGGGGCTGAAATCACAGAGTAGTTAAGGTTGGAAGGCACCTCTGTTGCAAGGGACCTCTGGAGACTTGCTAGTCCAACTCCCCAGCTCAAGCTGGGTCAGCTATAGCAGGTTGCCCAGTTGTCTATTCAGATAGGTTTCTAGTATCTCCAAGGAGGTCTCCACAGCCTCTGTGGGCACTGTGACCATCCTCATAGGTAAAAAAGTTCTTTAGATTTTGAAATGGAATCTCCTGTATCCCAGCTGGTGCCCATTGCCTCTTGTCCTGTCATGGGGCACCACTGGGAAGAGTCTGATTTTAACATTACCCAAACCCCACCAGGTTTTTTTAGATAGATAAGATCTCTACATTTTCCTTTCTCCAGGCTGAAGAGATCCAGCTCTCCCAGAGTCTTTTTGTACAATAGATATTCCAGTCGTTACTTACCTTTGTAGCTCTTCACTGGACTCAATCTAGTTTGTCCACATCTCTTTCATACTAGGTCACCTGGACCTGGATCCAGCACTCCCGGTGTGTCTCACCAGTGAAGAGCAGAGGGGAGTGATCACCTCTCTCAACTTGCTGGTAACACTCCTAATGAAGGCCAGGATACTGTTGGCTTTCTTTGCTGCAAGGGTCCATTGCTGGCTCATGTTCAACCTGGTGCGCACTAGGACCCTCAGGTCCTACACTCCAAAGTTGCATTCTAAGTTGGTTCCCAGCCTGCCCAAGTGCATGGCATGCAGGACTTTGCACTTGCTTTTGTTGAACATTGTGCTGGTTTTGACAGCCTATTTCTTCAGTCCCTTTGAATGGCAGCCTAACCTTTAAATGTATGGTTTCCCTCCTCCGCTCCTGTTCTTTGCAAGCTTCCTGAGGTTGCCACTTCCTCAATTCTCAGCCATCTCCCTCCCCTGTTGTTCCTTGTTTAAAGCTCTCCTCACCAGGTTGGCCAGCCTGTTGACAAAGATGTTTTTTCCCCACACAGTCAAAGTTGATACTTTCCAGTTGTGTTGTACTGTTGGTGACCACGTGGATGAGCAGCAGAGGTAAAAAGCCTGAGGTCTGGACAAGCCTTTACAGTCTCTCTGCAACGCTCCAGAGCTGAGTGCCCAGCAAGCAGCCTTGAGTAGCATCAGAGTCACCCTGTAACAGACAACAGGCAGTGCCGTGGTCAAGGACTTAAAAAAATCAGTGCGCTATCTGTAATGCTTTTAGTGGTGAAAAAGGAAACCTAAATCAGACTTACAATTAGCAGAAGTTTAGCTTTGGATTTTTTTTGTTTGTTTTGCTTCTTCAATTTTTCTCTTTTAACTACAGAGAAATTAGCACAGGTGTTAGAGGCAAAGGTATCTCTCTGCTTTCTATCAGACTCCTGGCACTAAACAACTTCAGCAGCTGCAGAAGCAGCTGCACACACTCAAGGCCAGGTGCCTTGAAGTATTAACAGCTAAATCCTAGCAAAGCAGTAAAAAATACTCCAAACCAATCCAAATAACCCCTCCAAAAAACCAACCAACCAAAACCTCATCACATTCTGAATCAACAAAGAATCAGACCAGTCATGGATTTTCAGGTGTCAGACAACCAATATCTGTGATGACTGGTAACTGGGAACAGTTTCCCAATTTAGACAAATTTTTCCATAATACATTCAGATTCATTTGCCAGTCTGAGACACCAGACTTTATATTTATACAAAACATTACCTCTTTTGGCCTGTCCGGAATTGATAGTCCATAGCGTCAGCAGGTTCTCGATACATTGCATCCTCTCTGCCTTCACAGAAAAGCAGCAGCAGCCTGAGCATGCCAATAGACCATTGATCTGAGGAAATACACTAGAAGATTACTTTGATTACCCCAGTGCTCTGTGTTGCATATTTTAACCAAGCACAGACTGCAGAAAAAGTTGAGAAAACTAACATCAAAACCAGGAAGACAAAAGTCAGAATGAGAAGAAACAGAGGAGCTCTGAGATTCTGGGAACAGATGCTGGAAGCAGCACCCAAAAATAAAGGCAAGAGACAGAAGAAATGTTGCATGAACAAGAACTGCTGTCTCCCGATTTCTTCAGAACAAACAACGAACAGTGTTCCAGAAAACTCAGATGAATCCCCCAGGCTAATACAGGTACAAGATATAAAGCAAATTATCAGATGCAGGAACTGCAAAGGCAATGATAGAATATTTAACAGCACAAACATTTCCTAAAAACAATCGTCAACAGAACAAAGGACACAAAATTAAAATGACACAAAGTAAAAGCACGAAAAACGTGTTTCAAATACTTCTTTTGACTGACATTATAGACGTTGAGTGATGAAAAGCCTGATATGAGGGGTGCAACGCAAGTTATGTTTGTTTTACATGTGTGAATATTTGCAAAATGAGCATATAAGATCTTTATCCTTACTTAAATACCCATTCTGCTGAAGAGTGACTCCAAGGCACCCACTGTGATCCTGTAAGCAGTTAATGTCTTAGCTGTGCTGGCACTGTCGTTACTGCAGCATTAATTGTCTGAGGTCTTTATGTATCCCTACAATACTTACTTCAATTCCCTTATAATCTTCAAGTACAGAAGGCTTTCCCACTGCATCATCCTTCAAAATCAGGTTCTGAGGTTCCTTACAGATCTTCTCATATAAACACTACGTATTAATGAACCAGCTGACTCATATGTTAAATGTTATCTTCTAAGAAGTTTTAACGTGAGTGGAGGAGCATCAGTATTTCTCACTGTCAGCCTGAAGAGATCTGAGTTTGATACCAGTGATACAATAAGATGCAAAGTGATTTTTGTTTGCAGAAAAAAAGCTAAACCTGTGTGGCTCACATTAAAAACACAAAGCACATTTAGAATGTTGAGTAGCTAAAAAAAAAAAAAAAAAAAGAGAAAAAGAAAAAGAGAGATTATTTTCCCAGAGCACATTATACAAATTTAGTCTAGAGTAATGCTGTATGTCAGAGAGCGCCACACATTTGCAGCTGAATTTCAGTGCTGCCTTTTCTTTCTTCTTTCTCACGCTACCAGGGGCCATTCTCCTTTGAAAACTACTTCTCTCCTACGGATTGCTGCTGCTGCTACTACCCCGTCACCACCCCCTCCTGCCTCCATCTGCCACTGCCTCCTCATGGGCCATCACTTCTTGCTGGCTCCAACAGCTCCAGCCAGGGGAAAAAAATAAACGAAACCACAAAAAAGCATCTGTACTTTGCATCTTACCCCTACTATTGCCATACCTCTTTAGACAGGAATAGGGGGCGTGTACTTCTAAACCATGGTCTCTAACCATAAGGAGTTGAACGCGATTCATGATTCAGTGCCTGAAAACATCATTCATGGAGCTATGGTGGGAGAAGGTAAAAAAACATCAGCTAAACATCAGCTTTGTTAGAACTGTCTTTTTTCAAAATGCAGCAGGGCATTTTCTGAAGGAAATATCCCTCACACACTTCACTTCATAAACAAAACTATTAGTATGCTGGACTGCTGTCCAAACGGGGCTCTCAAAATACCTTCTGGAAACACGGAGTACTCCCTGGAAAACACAAGAGAAATGAAATGGACAGGAAATAAATAAATCTAATACAATTTTATTACATCTTCTCATAAAACCTTCAAATTATCAATATCAAAATTTATTTGCAATTAACTAAAAAGGCATCCAAATTCAGAGCATCAGTACAATATGCTCTCATTCCCTCCTCCAAGTTCTACCCCTGCTTGCCGCCAGTCCTCTGTCTCTGTACAGCCACACCAGGCTCACAGCCTCCTCCTGCAGTACAACGCTGCCCTGGAACAGTGTGTACTCCCAAAGGCATTAGGATAATCTTGTTTAAGGCAAGGACAGCCGTGGCCAGGATCTGCACCAGAAAAACACTTCTGTTGGAAAGCAGAGGCACCGCCAGGCATTTTGTCAGCCTGAAAAGGCAAGAATCTCCTGTTCTGACAGCAGCTGCCCACTGCTACCTCCTCCTTCCTCTTTTAAGTCACCATGCCTGTAACAGAAGTGGCAAAAAAATGTCCTGCCTGACATTTCCAATCTGAATTAGAGGCAGAGGTACAACTATGCATCCTGCTTTCTGCTGTCCCAGCTGCCTATGTCCAGCAGAGAGGGGGTATGCCCAGCTGTATGGGACCACTGTGAGTAGGTGGGTGCAGTTTCAAGAGCTTTGCTTCTAAGCATCTGTGCCTTTCGCATACTCTGCTTGCTGAGGCAGCAGAAGATGGGATGCACATTTCTTATAGATGCCCTAGTTCACTTCTGGCATATGATAAATCCAACTGAACAAGCACCAAGACATCAAATTGTAAACTAAGTCAGTGTCATGGTTTAACTGTTAGAGCTGAACCCAGGACAGTCAGCTAAGCAGAGGCACCTTTTTGTACTCCTAACGAACCTCTGTACTGGAAGCAGCCAAACAGATAGAAAAAAATAAGATTATTTCGAAGCAACATCAGAATCAGAATGATGCAGACCAGAAAATGTGAGAATTACAGCTCAACAGCTAAAGTGCAACCATACTTCTCTATTCACACCACAAAATAGATATAGGAATAGAATTAGGGCCAAATTGCAAGAGAAATATGAGGGCACACACTTCACCCTCATGAGCATTTTCTCATTAATACATAATACCTCAATTCCATCTAAGAAACTCATTATGTGTTTTTATGGTACCAGATTATTTAATTCACTATATTAGACTAAAATTACTTCCTCTGAAATACTGTTCAATGTAATGCTTTACTTCTCAATTAAACAGTTGGTCAGTAAGGAACTTAGTGTGTGGCACTGTTGAGTATACTGCACTAGCAATCTAGTTAAAGTAATTATAGTTTTTTCAATCCTCTCAGTTTCAAAAACCTGAAAGAATCCCAAAGTCAGGAAGTAAAGTATTGCCTGAGATTGTTCTTCTCCGCCCAGTGCAAGATAAGGCATCTGTCCAGCAACCATGTTGTTCTGCCTATGCATTCCTGGGAGCCATCTCCTTCCTGCTCTCTCCAGCCTTCTTATGCTCCACAGCAAGACATATTCTGGATGTTATGCTTTGCTCTCTGAGAAGACACCTTCTCATCTTGGATGAACTAATTGTTTCCTGCGGAAAGGAGGTGTTGATTTTTTTTGCCCCTAGTCTAGCTTGCCAGTGACTGAAAGAGGTAGGTCTTGAAGCCAGCCCATCCTCTGACCCCTCGGTGGACAAGAGAGCCATCAATAGAAAGCAGAAGTCAAGACAAACAAAGAGCTCTTTGTACAGCATCTCCCGTCAGCCCTCCCTCCCTCTTCTCATCCCCACCAGCTCTAGCTCTCTCTGGGCACAACTAAAAAGATACAGCTGCCAAGAAAGTGGACGGGAGTGAAGCAGAAGAGAAAGGTATGTCTTGTTCCTGAAATTATCCTTGTGCACTTGTTCTGCTGATATTAGTTACAGAGTCCAGCATTAGAAATATATACGGAAACATGCAGAAGATTTGGGAGAAGCAGATCTATTGTAGGCAAGAGATGCTCTTCAAGACAGATGCGCAGATACAATCCAGCTAAAGAGAATTCTTTTACTATCTTGCTCTTATTCAAAGTTGGATGCTACATATTAACATCTGAAGTCATTAAACATACTATATTGCCTTCCAGTGCTCAATATTATTGCAAAATTGGTGAATATGGAGAGAGGTGCATTCACATGAATTGCTGTCTTTAAGAAAACAAAATGGGTTTTAATGAGAACTCAGTTTCTGGAAAGAATGATGGTATTGATGGTAATTACAAAGCAGTAATTCACTGAATTCATTCTCAGAGGCATAGTTGCTGTCCTTACAATGCACCAACTGTTCAAGCAAAACAGATTTGAAGGATTTTTCTTTTTTTTTTTTTTTTTATAGAAAATAACTTCATAATATTATCAGTTATGCAGCTCTTGTGTAATGATTTCTTTGGGGTGCCCTAATAAACCCAACTATTACGCACTAACACACAGGCATTTCTGAAATGGAAACTTGACAAATAAACAATAAAAGACATTTTATTTTGAATAGATATTTTTAGCTCTTGAACTTGATGTGCATTAAGGAGTAAATACATATTAATTTCATGTTAAGTGCAAGTTGTTAACCCAGCGCATGCCACTGCACAGACTGGAAAAGATCTTACACCAAAAGTGTATTAATTACATATTCTTTGTTTTCAACATCAGGCAACTGGAGATGCAGCCTGCTTAATAATGCTGGAGGCTATATTTAATGGTTGATAGACCAGACTGTAAATCTTTATCTTTTCCCAAACATGCAGGATCTCTAGAGATGCTGAAATACACATTTTATGCCATTTCTCAGTTTTCACTATTTCTATCCCCTAACGCCTCAGCTCCTACTAATACCATGTGACCTTTAAAGGGCAGCACATCTTGTGAAATATTACTCCATTGTTCTTGGCCAAGAAGGCTGAAACTTGTGTTTTAATCTTTGGTCTTTTCTGACTACCTCTATACCTAGCAGATCCAAAGACTGTATAGTGCCAAATTGCCTGGCAGAGTAATTCAAACACTTTCAGCTGACTGAGCAGAAGGTAGCACTGATTCCTGACTCACTGTGCACATTCCAGAACTAAGCATTTTCCTTTACACAAAACTCCAAATTATTTCAAAGCACTTGTATTCCCAGCTGCACCTGGTCTCCAACTTTACTTACCCCACGTCAAAGTAACCAAAGTAAGTCATTCACTGGAAAGAACTTATGCAAATGCAAGGAGCTTGTTTTCAGTATTTTCAGATGGCTTTACTCCTGCTAGAATTTCAAATAATATAATCTTGATTGAGCAACCTGGTCAGGCCTAGCATGATTGGCATTGCTACCTTTTCAGAAGGCTTTATACAATAAAGAAATGAGAGAGGGCGCTTGAGGCAATGAGTCTTTGAGTCACCTTAGTGATTGGATTTGTTCACCTTAATTCCCTGATCTGTTTTATGAGAAAAGACTGTTTCTGTAGTATGCAAAAGCAGATAAAGTCTTTAACATGCATTTGAAATAAATATGCACGTACTAGCTCGTTGTTTACCCAGGCAATCGGTGACATTCTATCATCTGTGCAATCCTATTTGAGAAAAGAAGTTGCAGCAGTTTGTCAGAAAAAGATGCTGCATCTGAAAGGTCTGCCAAGTTTATCAGCATCGATCCAGTGCAGGGAGATGATGAAACACTTCAGGTCCTTGGCAATCTTTCATCTGCAAATAGGGAGGGTTCTCTCACAGGGAAGAAATAACCTTTTGAAGAAAGATCTTTTGACTAAAAGGTTCCTTTTGGTTATGATCCGGGGAAAAGGAAAAAAAAAAGGCAGAAATAAAATAATAACAAAAATAAATATTTCTTCTGTATAGCAGCAATGCTGAGCATCAGTAAGATGCTTAACTGACCTGTTAGCAAAGCTGTGTATCTGTTGCTCACCAGCATACTGACTTTGCTAATACTGATTTTGGCAGTCACCCACATAAACCCTCTCAACGATGCACTACGGCAGTATCCTGATATATTCAAATGAAAGTAGTGAATTACCTTAAATCATAGGTCATGATTTTTTAATCTAGCAATTTGACAGTTTATAGAAAATCTTCCCATATTCAGGACAGAATGAATTCCTACAGATTTTGAGCAGGCAGGCAGCTGGCAAGAGATTCAAATGAGCATTCCAGCTGAGCTCCAGGTAGGGAAATATCACCCATATCATTAGGAATAAAAACAAACAGCAAAACCTTACACAAGAGCAAGACATCATGAACACCTCGTCCTCAGGGGAAGAACTCACAGAACAATCTAATCACAGGAAACAAAGGCATGAACCCCCAGTTTCCTAAATATCTCTTTCATGGAATTTTTCTTCCATTAAATACTTAAATAATTAAGCTCAATTAATTGAACAGAAGAATGTTAAACTGTATTCCCTGACGTTGGCATTTATCAAGCTATAGTATAAACAAACTTGCTCTCTTTAGGCATTAGGCTTCTCTGAACAGAACCCTCATAACTGCAGTGTTTATACTCCTACAAAATAAAACCATTATTATAATACTATAGATTCTTTACTCAAGACTAAAAAAACAACATTAGGCAAAGTTAGAACAATGTTTACATTATTTGAGAAGTAGTTTTGAGGTCTAAACCTAATAAAGACAGTATGGTTTTCAATACTGCACTCTAAGGTAATTAAAAAATAGATCCCCAAGGCTCCATTACTAGTGGTTTATAGGCATCTCCTTCTCAAAAGCTCAAACACAGATTCATGGAAACTAAAAGGAATTATTCAATGAATTTTGCTTCTAAAACGGAAGTTAAAAAATACACAAAGACTTATTTTCACTTTTTAATATTTTATTTGGCTACTGGTGTTCAAAAAACAAATTTGCTCAAAATCCCATGGAAAAATATAATTGAAGAGCATCAAGGTGTCATATTTTATCCCTGCTACAAATTTAAATTCCCAGATTTTCTTACAGTCTCTGGCATGTCATTCACTGGCCGAAGGAATGGGAGATTGGAAAGATAGCTATGGTGGTGGTACAGCTACACAGGAAAAATAACTACAAACCCCAGTAAAAGTATACATTTAATAGCTTTTTGTTTGTTTTTAAGGGTGATCTCAAGAGCTGAAAAAAGTAACCCAAGTGGGACTCCATTAATTGGCTTTTATAACGGGCGTGCCTTATTTTTTTTCTTATCTAGATAATAGTTCTGCCATCTTGCCTTCGCTCAGACATTGCCTTATGCCAAGTTATTTTTGGGTTAGTCTAGAGCAGCCTGTTCTTCAGCCTCACAATAAAGACTACAGCCAGCCCATAAATAACACTGTAGTGTTAGGGGATTGACACCAAAGTGCCAACAGGGTGAAGGGCAGGAAAGTCTTCCTTCATAAAATGGTTAAGCTTGAAAGTGACCTTAAAGATCATCTAGTTCCAACTCCCTGCCACAGGAGAGGACACCTTCCACTAGAAAAGGTTGCCCAAGGCTCTGTCCAACCTGGCCTTGAACACTTCCAGGGATGAGGCATCCACAGCTTCTCTGAGCAACCTATTCCAGTATCTCACCACTGTCACAGTAAAGAACATTTTATTTATATCTAATCTAAACCTACCTTCTTCCAGTTTTAAGCCATTCTCCCTTGTCCTGTCACTACATGCCCTTTTAAAAAAAGTGCCTCTCCAGATTTCTTGTAACCCCCCTTTAGGTACTGGAAGCTGCTCTAAGGTCTCCCCTGAGCTTTCTCTTCTCCAAGCTGAATAACCCCAGCTGTCTCAGCCTGTTTCCACAAGAGAGGCACACCAGCTGTAGGTGGTCTCCTCTGGACTCACTTGAACAGGTTCACTTCCCTCTTGTGTTAGGGGCCCTACAGCTGAATGCAGTACTCCAAGTGGGGTCTCATGAGAGCAGAGAAAAGGGGCAGGATCACCTCCTTCGACCTGCTGGTCACACTCCTTGGGATGCATCCCAGGATACAGTCGGCTTTCTGGGCTGCAAGCGCACACTGAAGCCATTCATATTCATTTTCTCATCAACCAACACCCCCAAGTCCTTCTCTGCAGGGCTGCTCTGAATCTTTTCTCTGCCCAACCTGTAGCTGTGCCTGGGATTGCTCTGACCCAGGTGTAGGACCTTGCACTTGGCATGGTTAAACTTCATGAGGCTGGCATCAGCCCACCTCACAAGTGTGTCAAGGTCCCTCTGGATGGCATTCCTTCCCTCCAGTGTATCAACCGAACCGCACAGCTTGGTGTCATCGGCAAACTTGCTGAGAGCACACTCAATCCCACTGTCCATGTTAATGACAAAGGCTTGAGGCTAACACAAGTATGGTGAAGAGCACTCAGGGAGAGCTCACCATCACTTTGTGTTGGTTTTCAGAACAGAATTCTTAGTTAAATTCAGTAAGATAATAGACCCCTTACATTCAAGCATGAGGAAAGGTAAAAGCCCCATTCTCTTTCCTAAGACCAATAAAGTCTAGGTTGAAGCATTGCTCCAAATGTCAGTTTAAAAGCAAATACAATTCAAAGGTGTTATCAGAAGCTTTGTGGCATGGCCAGGGTCTGTGCAAAGCAGCACAGAATAGCACAGCAAGCGTTAAATGAGCTCATGCAGATGACAGAAAGCCTAGTCACCGACAGGAGAGTATTGTAAGGGATAATTTATCCCACCTTTTACAAAGCCAATTAAATCATAATGACCTCCTGCAGCAAGACTCAACTAAGTAGGTTGCAGTACCAAAAAAAGATAGAAAACAAGAGAGGAAATTCTCAGTAATGAAGTATCATACCAGAGCCTGCAGTCCAGGACAGTGGCACCTGGCAGCCCTGCAGAGAGCTTCAGCTCTCCTTGCTGTTGTTAATGCTTCAGCTTCTCCAGCAGCCCATGTTGGAGCATTCAGTCAGCATACATTTTTTCCACAACTTTGATGGGGAAAGATAGTATTATTTTTATGTGAGTGACTCCTGTTTGGAGAAGCAACACAGCGAGGAAGGCAAGGAAACACAGCCAGACCTTTTCCCCTGCTTTAGTAGCAATCGATAGAGTCACTCACACCACTGAGAGAACATAGCCAGCTCAAAGCAATTTTCTCAAGGTGAGAGGCCACAGAAACAACAAAATTGCCAGCAACAGAAGCTCCAATTCCCAATGAAAGGATTCCCAAGGTTGTACAGAAAGTAATGAATATCAATTCTGCTGCAATATTATTTACCTCCTAGGAGAAAACACTCTCCAGCACTCAGGCTCAAGCACCTCTAAAAGTTCACAGGAAAAAATGACAACAGAGAGATGCAAGCCAGAGAGCAAACTGGGGGATCTATTCAGCAGCTATACCGGGGTCATGTACCTTATTTCTCTTTAGCACCCTGCCACAGGAAGCTTGGTAAAAATGAAGATGGTCTCAGTGCTGCTTCTGCTGAGCACCCTCCTGGGTACCCCTGCGGCACCTTCCCGGCATCCTTCTTGTTACCGGAGAGCCCTCAAAGACCACAGCTGTGACAGCATGCCCGATGGCACAGAGAACCTTCGCCAAATCGATGATGGTCTGCAAAATCATTTTTGGGAAGGGAAGGGAAGGGCTGTGACATGATCTGTTACTGCAGCTGGAATGAATTGCTCTGCTGCCCGAAGTAAGACCACACTCATTTTATATAAACCCGTACTGTTCTGTGTGACTGCTAATTATATATCCATCATTTTACATGATGGAATAAGCAACCATTTTAAAGAAATGCATCACCTCACATAGTTTGAAATAATATTGAGAGAGCCAATTACCTACTCCACCGACAGTTTTCAGGTTTTTTTTTCCAGTGTCTCACCTAGGACTTGCTTATGGTGTAAACCTCCATATCCTATTATAGGGGACTTCAGCGTTTAAATCACCCAATTTTTTACTCTTCTGTTTGATCTAAACTGAGCATGATAACTACATCATATCCTTACTCACAGCACTTTGCAAAGATTTCAGGACCATAAACAAAACTATTAGATTTCTGTTACACATTGAAGAACTATATTGCTATTCTAAGGCATATGCACATATGTCAGTTGAATAAATGATTCTGTAAAGACAGCTGTTTAAAGTAGGAAAGCAAAAAAGGAGAACAGAGGTTCACAAATGCCTGCAAGGGAGGGTAAAGATTTAGCTCAAGAACATAAACACTTCTTCAGCTCGCTGGCACTGCTGACAAAGCTGAATGGTGAAGTTCTCGCTGAACATGGGTTTTGCTGTTGTTGTTTTACAGAAAGAATGTACATCGCAACAAAATTAATATTGAGTTAATAAACACCACCGGCCCATATTGGCTTGAAGTAATAAAATGTATTAAGATGTATTATTTAATTCAGCTTTCCAGCAACATCTTTTATTCAGGAAATTTGATAAAAAATACCAACACTGCAAAACTTACTAATGCTTCAGGGACACTAGAATGTAATGGCATTATACAGGCAAGCAAAATTTACTTTTAATATGTGCTCCTCTTACGACACAAGTTTCTGATGTCCCCTAAAATCCAATAAAAGGCAACTTTTCAGCACTCCTGTAGGGGACTATGTCTGAACCAAGTGGGAATGACTTCTGCAGCTACAAACCTCATGTTCAAAGTGAACACAGTTTAAATAAGTTTTTCATATTTTACTTTGCCTAAAACTAGCTATGGTATCCTCACCCTGAAGCACACTTTTGGTGTCTAGTTTCAATCTCTGAACTGTGAGCAGCCTAATAAAACCTCTTACTTTGATACAAATACATAAGGTTTTACTTGAACCATCCTGAGGTACAGACAACCTATGCTGCAGGACTGCTCTCAGGACAAATGCACTAAACAGTACACATGTGCATGCTGAATGCATGCGCATGCTTTTTTAATATAATATTATGTATTTTATAAGTTTACTTTCTCAAAGATAAAATTCCAGGGTGGAGTCTGCACTGTTCAGGCAATAAAATGTTTTGCCATCTCTTCCAGATCAGGCCAGCAGAGGTAGAAATGCAGTATCTACATCTAGACCTGCAGTTGGATGTGCATTGCTGCAAGTGCAACCCATGAACACAGTAATCTTATGTATACCCCATCATAAGCTAAAAAGTCAACAACTAGACATGCATGCCATGTTAAAGCTCTGATAACCCAATGATCTAATTATTGAAATATCTGATAATATCTTTCAGGGATATTTTCTTTGGACCAAAGATATCTTTTGTGATACCCTGCAACAATCAGTGATGGATATAAAGTCTGCCAGTGAAGACAACAGACATCATTCTACAGTCACATAACAATGCTTTCAAAGGAGAAAACAAAACCACCACCTCAAAAAAAAAAACATTCTAACTGCAAGACAGTGCCTCTTTTTACACTGTACAAAAAAAAATTTTCTATACCTTTTCATAATCTCAAATATGTAAAAAGTTCTCCTTTCGAATCTGATAGCTGACTTAAATTCCCATAATGGTGTAAAAGACTGTACAAGCTCATAATGCTTTCTAATATTCACCCTGCAGCAAAAAGCCTAACTCTTGTTACTCAGCCCAACATTCTCAACAACAAGTCTGGATGAAGAAACTTCAAGCCTAAGCCTTCATGTCATTAGAAAGGTGACTCTTGTAGCAACTCACTGCTGTACAACTTCCTATTGCTTTGCCATCACACACTTAATGCTGCTTTAAGCTGAAACTACTCCGTCTCTGGCACTTCTGCAGACAGGCTCCCACAGTCTATCTAAACATCTTAAAATTACATGCACCTACAAAAGGCAAAATTTAACATTTAAAAATTCCATGGGGTGAAGGTGTGGAGGGAAGCAGGCAAAATGCACATTACTAGTCCACTAAAGCAGATTTATATGTGTAAGTGGTCACCTGCATTAACTATGCACTCTGTAAAACCTTAAATTGCTTAACATTGAACATTAAGATTCTAGGACACTTACAATAGCATATATATATATATATGTATCTCCAGAAAGACATCTAAAGAAGACAGGACTAATTTAGTCTGTTAAGGCAACATAAAAATCCACACTTAAGCAGCTTTTTTAATCAAGCCTTGTTTGAAATACAGTACTCCACAATTAATTTTTAATGCTGGGTTTTTATTTTTGGGCTAGCCCTGTAAGGCAATAGCTACGGAAGAGAAGACAAAGAGGTAAGCAATCATCTTAATGTTTAAGAGTTACCATGATCTAGGCTGTAGATAGTCACCTCTCAACGCCTGCCAACACCAACTGCAGTACAAGAGAAAAACAGCCAAAAATTTGTGTCCTTTTGTAAGTTTAAGGAAAACCACTTGAACAAAGCAGGCTTATAGGCAGTTAACCCGGCTTATTGCTTTACATACAAAACCTCTTTGGCTATCAAGTCATATGGAAGGTGTGTAGTACTGAAATAACTATTTAGCCTTTTCCAGTCAAAAAGTGTACTATTTATCTAATAACCTTGAACCATTACACCACAAAACCTGCTACCACCAGCTTACCAGACTTATTTCACATGCAGTATGAAATATCACAATGACTGGTTTTCTTCCTCTGTTAGTAAACCAGGGTTGGATGGTGAGGGAGGGAGGTGATTATACATAGCTAATAATAAATGTTTCAAGTAAATCTGTGCGTACTATTTTTGCCAAGTAATTTTTAGGCTACTAACTCTTAAACAGTTTGTGTCACCAGGCTTTTTAAGCCTGGTTTGTGTAATTATTCTCAAGCCTTTTAGGCTCCCTACCAAATCATCAATTAAGGGTAAAAAAAACAAACATAAATCTGACAACCCACACTCAAAATATCCAAAGTCAGTGCTCTGCTAAAAAAACACATGGTATCTGCTCTTGTGCGAAGTCCTCTATAACCATCTAGCAGTAACAAGGGCACATAACTTCTATTGGTTGTGCCATCTACTATCTGAATGAATCATGTAATATACGCCTGGCATTCACAGCTTTTCAAAGCAGCAGTAGCAAAAAAAATAAGGCAGATGCAAATCTGGGTGATAAAGTTAGTAGGTGGTTCTCAGTCACTTTCCTTCCACCACTCCTGGAAAATCCATAATCCACTGGAGCAAAATTCTGCTGCTTTCCACATATAGCAGGATATGGTCACTTTAGGGTACTACCTTAAGACTGATGTCCCATAGAAACTTGCTTTTGTTTCTCTCCTTTCTCCCAAAGGTTCTATGTGTCCTGCCAGGCCTAGGTGAGAACACTCACACCGGCCAGGCACTCAAGAGAAAAAGCTTTTGTCCTTTGGATGTCCTATGCATGGCCAGGCTCCCCTGGCTGTTTATACTTTAAATGTGACAAGCTGAATTTGTGCAGATATTTAGCAAACTTCACAGTCTCTCTAGTGAAATGGGCACTAAAACAGCTCTTCAAAGGAATACCAATTTTAGCTGCTACTACCTAGGTATCACTAACTGTCTTGAACTGCAGCCAACACTGCAGAACTTTATTGTAGAAATATATAAGACACTGCAAGTGAAAGAAATAAGGCCACTGAGAGCTACTGGGAAGGCAGCCAGTTTAAGGTTAGGTTTTATGGTTTATCATCATTCAGTTCAATGCAACTGTCACAGGTCAGAAAAAGCAAACTGCAGCATCTTAGTTACAGTGATGCTAGCAAAAGAGTAGTTTTCAAAAAATGCATAATATTAACATTGAGCAAATTAAACCACAGAAATACGGCTTTCTCATTTTTCCCCAAATTAAGAAAAACCTTTTCAACATTAGATTATGGCTAAGAGTTGCAACAAATGCTAACTGAAAAAGCTGAAGCTGTGCTCTCTTCTGCTTTAAGAACTGTTTCCCTTCCACGTTTTCAATTCAGGTGTCATTTAAAGAAGAAAAATCATATTCCATACATAACACATTTAGACTGGCACAACAGTTAAATGACAATAAAAAGTCATTCATAATATCATGTTCAACAACAGACTTTACTAAGATACTCAGTTAAAAGCAAAAGTATTGCTGGATATTTCTCATATCTGTTATCATAAGTTTTGTTTGGGGATTTTTGTTTTTATAGTTTTAACAGGCCTGAGCTAATGCATGCAATGAAAAAGAAGTAGCATGCCTATTAAAAGATACTATATTGACCCAGCACAGACTCCGTCTTCCATTCTCCAATTAAGTTCTGAGCAGCAGCCTATGTAGACAAATGGAGAAGTCAGCAGCTAAAGGATTTCTTACCGAGTGGAAGGATTTCTCAGCACAGTAAGCTGCAGCAGTCTTTTCATCCTACTTATAGCTTTGAAATTTGAGAGCTGCTTTTTTTCTCCATTTTAATATAGGAGCAGGAAGGTCTCAGTGCTTCGAAGCACATATCCCAGCAGTGACAAGATGAATACACACACCAGAAAATCCCCCATCAATTCTTGTTTCAAGGGGAAAAATAAAATGTCATTCAACTATTTCTGCCCAGCTAACAACTGGGACTGTCATTTAAAGCCTTTTACCTTAGGAAAAGGAACCTATTGCCAAGTCTGCCACAGCTTTGGGTTTTTTTTAAAAGGCATTGCACCATGAGAACTTGAAGTACATTCATAAATATATTCTTGGCACACTTTAATTGAAAAATATTTTAATATTATTACATAGTTAGTCAAAGCTTAACTATTAGGTACAAGTAACTCAGTAAGTTACAGACACACCCACTCAAGCAACAGTATCAGTGATATTTATTTAAAATACTTTTGCTGAGGAAATTTGTTTCATAAGTGATGGTTTTCAAACAAATCAGCAAGGTTATGAAAAATAAAACAGAGACAAAGTCTCTGGGGAGAAAAAGTTACAAAGAAAGCTTCTGCGTATCAACAAAACCTCAGTCTTTTGATTTGCAGCCTGAGTCTCAGTCCCAACCTTTTCCGTCTAATGAACCCCACTATCCATCTTTAGATCTGGCTTGTTCTTTTCATTCTTCACCGAGTAGATGAAATATGTTAAGGTGTCCTTTTCATTCACTGGAATTGTCCTAAAGTGGCAGCCAATTATCTACAAAGGAAGAATGCAAGGAAATTAAATAACAACTCCTATATGCAGTAACCAAAGTTTCAGACTGAAATTGAGGACATTAAGCTTTAAAAGATTAATCAAGCAGCTTTAAAAAAAGCTACCTCTCTTCAAAAGACTTGAACAGTAATAAAAAAGATAAACAGGAACCATTTTATTGAGAACTATGAACTAAATATAGCAAATTGTATACCCCCCCCCATTTCCAAATTAAGGGGGATGGAACTCTCAAAACAAGCATAGGAGTATCATTACATTGGTGCAGTTTAACTAAAAAACTATAAAGCAACTAATAACTGCAGAATATCAACAAAACGACAGCACAGAAATGGGAGGCTACTGCTCATCACTCAGGCTGGGGGGGACATGAGGGTATGTCTGTACCAAGTCAGAGACAGAAACATCCACAACAATTCAAGAATCTTCAAAATACTATCACTGAAAATTCACTACACTGGAACACTAAAATATGATGATCTCTAAACAGTTTTTGAATCATTTTTTTGTTACTCCATTCCATTCCAGAAGTCTTTCCCTTCACCACAATGAACATCGGCTCTAAAACAAACCATGCAAAATATTATACTTGCCCAAGTCTATTCTCTGGCTTTTTGCAGAATGTTTTGTTAGACTGCAATTAGCAAGCAAGAAACATGGAATTCCTCATTTAACTACCACTATATACTACTAGCTATATAGGTATAAAAGGTTAGTCTAATTAGCAAGTTAGGAAGCTTTTTAAACCCCATCTTCCTAAAAAAAAAAAAAGAAAAAAAAAAGAACATCACAAAGAAGTAGTTTGACAGAGTGACAGAGTCCTTTGAAGTGAACTTTAAGTAACAGCCAGAGGAGTGTCTATCGTATGTAAGGACAGGTTACAAGGAATCACATGTACTGTAAACTACACAAGTTTTGCAACTTATGTTCACAAAGGCCTGCATGTCAGTCAAACCAA
This sequence comes from Pezoporus occidentalis, assembly GCF_034315485.1. Lineage (NCBI taxonomy): Eukaryota > Metazoa > Chordata > Aves > Psittaciformes > Psittacidae > Pezoporus > Pezoporus occidentalis. Next base: position 6,416,216 of record NW_026912778.1, on the reverse strand, counting down.
GCACATGACAGAAGCAGCTTTGCTGGTGCACACCATGCAGTAAGAATAACCCAATGCAAATATCTAGAGAGATACCTAAAGCAGACACTTTAAAAATGCCAGTTGTGCAGAACAAAAACAGCTTGTGCTTTTTCAAATCACATTACTGCTAACTCAAAAGCTAGCTGTACCTCAACTTGCATATAAGAAAACAGAAGCCTGATTTCACATTCTTATAATGGCAGCAGCTCAGCCTTGAGATCTCCCATACATTTAAGAATCTCGCCTTTAATCCACACAAATTAAGGGACAGACCAACAAAATATCTGCACTGGAGTATAACTGAGTATCTCTGCACATAAGTGAAAAAACAGTAGCTATACCTCCCTTTTAAGAAGATAACCAGCTGTCATGGCTTAAACCAAGACACCAGTTCTCCCACATATTTACATCAGCATGCTGTAACTGCATCTTTATAGCGCAGAATTCCTTAAAAATATACTTTTAAGCTACAAAGATGCTTATGTACAGCTGTACACACACAGCTCCAGCACTTTTAGGAATATTAATAAAAATCCTTAATTTCATAAAGTTCCATTTTTCTGATGGCAGATCCCAGTGATTTTAATCAACAGAATTAATTATCAGTAGAACCCTGTTTTTCTTCAGGTTTACGTACTTTACATATACAGAAGAACATGCTTGCAGTAACTAACTTTCTAAAGCAAACTCTGAACCTTTCTAGAACTTCGCTACCACCCCTCAGTTTCTAGTTCTTTCAGCAGGACACTTCAGGTGAAGGTGTGACTGATGCACAGACTGTAAATGCATGATTCTATGATATTCAGAGACATGCAGACCATCTTACTGCTCTAACTCAACGCCTCATGTTTTTAAGCAGCACATACTCCTATCGGAAGAGTGCCGCCTCTGGAAAGAACTTTTACTTTTGATTTACTTGGCTCAGGAGCTGTGGGCAGTAAAGGAAAGTAGATAAGCAGTTCCCTTTTGTTCTCCTAAAAGCCAGACTACACATGCTCTTTATGCAAGTATCACATTGTATAGAAAACCACATGCTATGGCAAGTTGCATTTTCTATTATGGAGCAAACGCTCATACGTACTTCAACAAGCTGTGCTTTGTTAAGTCCTGGTCTGGTCTGTAGCTTGAAGTGTCTTTTATACCTTCGAAGTGTGTTTACTTGTAACTGATATAAATCAACCTAGAAGAAAAGGAGGGGGAAGGGGAGGAAATCTAATGCAACTGAAAATGATTCAATCATTAATAGTTTGCCTCTCAAAAAAATTTTGGAATCTCACAGACACACAAGTGAAAACAGTCAGCCCAGCAGACCTCATTTTGACAAAAAAAAAAAACCTCCACCCTATACCTTCCAGCAGAAAGGAAAACACCCCAGCTCAGTTTAAGAGCATTTTATCATTACCAAGCATGGCTCTGCCACCCTTTAGCTGTGGACAGTATTCAGAATTCACTGGGTTTTCCATTTGTTCCCCAGTTCAAGCATGACAACACAAGGCCCAGTAAGAGCTTTCGTACAGCATCTATGAAGACACTGCTTCAAAGGAGGGCCCTATATTGTGATTTTTTTTATTTTTTTATTTTTTACACAAGTTCCATGCAAGATATGGCACATCCACACCATAAAAGAGCATGTATTAGAATCAGGAAAAAGTCTAGAGTGCAAAGTTTTTCTTGGCTTGAGGTGAAAGAAGAAAACAGCTGCTCTTGCTCTCCAAACATACTCCTGCTATATAAGCACAATGCAGGAGTTATGTGCATGGGTGTAACTAGCCAAACTGTTTTTCAGCATGAGTGGATAGTTGAGAGAATTGCACAAGGTCCTCTTAGGGATACAAACACACAACCTTAACCCAGTCCTCTGCCTGTTTTGAATCCCATGAACTCTGACCAACAGTCACTTCTCCCAGCAACAGCTTACCTTCCTCCCACCTTCCTTGACAATGGAAGAGAGCTTAACCAGATGACTGAGTGGGAAAGTAAGCTGAGAAAGCAGGCTGAATGAGAAAGTCTGCTAGATCAGTGGCAATTACAATAGCATTCTCCAAACTCACTGCATTAAAGATTGCTTTTGCTTTAAATTCATTTAGCAGTCTCACTACAGAACACTTCAAGAAAAGCAGTGCTACTGCTGGCCAGACTTTATGTGATGCAGCCTTCCATGACAGAGGATGGGTAGGTATCTTTTGGTGTTCTAAAGCCTCCATGGCACAAATTCCACTTCCCAAGTCACAGTGCTGAATCCACACCCCAGAGCATCACACAGAGGAGTATTGGCAGCTTTCCATCAAGTCACAGAAGGTACCAGTACTGCAGAAGCCTCTTCGCCTCCTGTAGGAGCCACTTCTAACAGGTAATGATGGTCACAACCAAGATGGAAACAAGAACGCTTTACAAGTCTTCAGAAGAACGATATTTTTACTTTTTCCTTAGTAGACTGGATAGCAATTGAAAATAAAGAAGATGGAGGGCCAGTGGGCACCTAATGCATGCAGTAATAATGTGGGATGAACATACTGCCCTTATCCAAATGGCCAGCTGAAACTCCTCAAAAATACTTCCCAGGCAGTTTTATTTCGCTCAGTAGTGCCATTAATAGAAAAAGCTTGCTTTCTTGTCCTAGAGATATCTATCAGTTGTGACATGTTTAATAATTCTTTCATGAGAAAAGAAAACAGGCTTGCAAGAGAGCTGCGATTACCACTGTGCCAGAGAGCTACCTGAAGTCACACACAGCATTAGCTTCAGACAACTCTCAAAGATGCAGTCCCAGATATTTAACAGACAAACAACACAGCCCAACACCAAACTACTCCCAATCCCCTAAAATCCTCTTAGCTAGAGCCTTCGGACTGGAGCCACGTGCTTTTAGACACAGATTCCTGTACAAAGTTTCACCCCTTATGATGCTGCTAACTACAGATACTGACCATAAGGATTCCATTAAATTAACACTTACGGAGCAATGTTTGAATGCTTTAAAAATCCCTCTCAGAAAGGAACAGGTAGGCATGACAGCCTCTGCTCAGAATTACCACACTGAAGAGCACCTGCTAAACCAGGCTGTAGCAGAAATAATCCAGAGCACATGGAGAGGGGAAAAAAAAAGGGAGCCTTTAGCGCAGTCTCTCCTACTGTTCTCTGAGAAAGGTTTAAAACTTTTTTTAACGGGGTGAAGTTTCACTGGTCTGCAGCAGAGAAATCAGGTGGGAAAAACACCACCTTCTTGTATAGCACAACTCCCTGAATGTCTCTTCCCCCAACAACAGGGTCAAAACACAGACTACCATTGCTAAACTGTGTGTAAGGTGACTAAGGCAACAGAATAACTGCAAGAGCCATCTCCAACACACTGAGCACAGAGTAAAGGATCAGAGGGATGGGGCACAGACAATATCCCAAGCCCCATGTGCAACTCCCTTCAAATTGTCAACTCCTGCGAAGACAGTTTGCTGTTATGTGGCAAAGCACCACTCTGGAGAGCACCAAGAAGCAAGCTGGAAACAGCTGTTTTGTGAGAGAGGGAGCAGACACTTAAAAATCACAGACAGACTCTTGTTCATTCTACTATGCACAATTAATACAGAAAATATACTGTAAGATTCTGTTCTATTAAGAGTGAATCAAGAATCTTTCCCACATGCTCCAAAATAGCTGTAAGAAAGTGGTGTCTGTGTGGACTTGGTAGTCATTAACAACAAGCTTAACAGGACAGTTAGGAAAAAATAAACACCAAACCAAACAACTACTTAGCTACCTCTGGAGTGTCGATGTCTTGCACGGGTGAGTCACCATCATCATCGCTGCCTTTCCTCTTTCTTCTATTTCTCACACTCTGAATTAAGTTTTTGTGGAAGTCACAAATATACAGATGTCTTGCCTGGAAGAGTAATTCGGCGTCTTTCAGTCAAACTCACGTCAGAATCTCCCACTGACAATATAAACGTACATACAGAGACAACCCTTCAGCAACCGCAGCCACATTAACTGCGTTGAGAAAGGTTTTCTACCGGGTTCTGCTCAACAATGTGCTGTGCTGCAGCTCGCTGCCACCGGCTTGGCCAGGGGAAGCCGAGTCCTGCAATCTACGGGTTCAGCAGTAACAGGCTGCAGACACATACGCGTACCACACTCCCTCCAGCCATGCACCCCAACTCGGGGATCGGGAAGCAAACACAAAACAAGCTTTCAGGTGTTCTTTGGAGGGCAAAATGCCGGCTCCCATTTCCCATCTATAGCCTCCCACCTCTTGTTTCACTTCCACTACCTAGGGCAGGTCAAGCAACACACTTCTTTGGGTATTTTTCCCTTTTATCAGTTTCCGTCTGTGGGGGTCTGCACACTCTGGAGAGCTCTTCAGCAGGTACCAACACCGAATTTCACGGCAAAGAAAGTACGGACCCCGCTTAGGGATCGCGCCTGCGGAGCGAGGAACTCCCGGCCCGGGGTGGGGCAGCTGCGGGGGTTCGGCTGGCCGACGCGCGGAGTACTCACGTCCGCTACCGCGCATTTTAAGCAACCTTGCCCCCGCGCCGGAAAAAAAACCTGTGGTACGGGGCCAGAGAAGCACACCCCCGAAACGGGGCTGTCCCCGCTCCCGTGCCTTGCCGTGCCGAGCCGCGCTGCGCCTGATGGCTGCCGAGCGGAAGATACAGTGGCAAAGGGAGACGTGCAACATTGCAACACGAGGCGGAGCAGCCGAGCGCTGCGCTCGCCAGAAACAGACACAAACTAGCGCGGCGGGAGCCATGCGGGCTCCACTCTGGGGAGGCGGGGCGCTGCCCAGCCACGCTGCTTCCCGCTCCAGCTGCGCGGGGGAAGCGCAGCCCGTGCCCCCCGCTCCTGGGAGCTGGAAGGAGACCCCAGGAGCACGCAGGAGGGGCCAGGGCTTTCCCCCTGCTCCTCCTGCCGAGGAAGAGCACTTTCAGGCCGCGCTTCTGCAGCGCTAGCCAAACTCCACCGTGCTACGGAAAAAGGGGCGAAAGCGGAAACAACGCTTCCCTGCCACCAAAAACCAAAACAAAACCAAACCTAAACTTTATTAAAAGCCCCCAAACCAACTGAGGCATGGGAGTACCCGGCCGGAGGGAGCGGGGACTGGGGTCGGACCCGCCGCCGCTGCCCAAGCACGCACCGCCGAGACTCACTGGCCGCTTTTGTCCGCCTGCCCCGCCGCAGCCCCGGCCCCTGTGCGTGGCATCCTCCCCTGCCCGGACTTACGCTCTTGTCCAGCTCGATCTTCACCTTCTTCTGCGAGATGCTCTTCTGGATCCGCTTGCTGAAGCTGGCGTTGCCGGCGGCGCGGCCGCACCGCTCCCCCTCCTCCCGCAGGCAGCACAGCTGCCCTGCCCCGGGGCCGCCCGCACCCCCGGCGCCCACCAAGCCTGCGGCGGCTGCTACGGCCGGACCCAGCCCCGGCGGCGCTGGCGGCGGCGGCACCTCAACGGCGGAACCCGCACTGCCCACCACCGCGGCGGCGGCTGCGGCAGGGTCCGCCCCGCGCTGGGTCACCTCCTCGGGGGGGAAGCCGTTCATGCCTGGCGCCACCGCCGCTGCGGCGGGAAGCCGAAGGGAAAGAGGCAGGATCCCGCCCCGCGCCGAACTTCCCCGGTGAGACGCCGCGGCCCGGGGAAGCGCTCTCCCGCTCTCTACCCGCTCGCCCGCCTCCTCTCAGCGGCGGCACCGGGTTGCAAACCCGCCCCCGAGGGCGGCCAGCCCGCACGTCGCGGGAAGGGCTATCCCCGTCTGCTGCGCTGCCCGAACCCCGCAGCTACCGGAGCGGCAGCGGCGCCCCGCGGGTCACCCCACTTCCTCCTTCCCCCTCTGTCATGTGGAGACTCTTCAGCTGTTTCCTATGTAACAACAGCAACCTGCCCGCCGCTCCGCCCCGCCCCGCCCGCCGCGCATGCCGGCTCCCCGCCGCGGGGCGCCACGGGAAATGCAGTCCTGCCCCACCGACCCCTCCGCGTTCGCCGCGGTGGGAGAACTACCGCTCCCGAGCTGCTGCGCGACGCCGGCGGGAGCGCGGGCGGGCGGACGGGAGGGAGTGCAGGGGGCGCGCCGCGCAGTGCTGGGGTCTCGCCGTGCCGCTTTGCGGTGCTCAGGCTGGCGGGGCAGTCCCGCCCCGGTGGCAGCTGGTTGCTCTTCTCCGTCCTGCCCCGCGCTGCGCACCCTGTGCCCCGCCGTGCGGAGGGGTGGCAGCTGCTCAGCCCACTTTTTAAAAGGCCCCGTTCATTCTCTTCCCCTTATTCCCCCCCTTGTCGCTCCTCCCTAGCGGCGCGGCCGTTGGGATTTGAAAGGCAGCCATGCGGAGAGCTCATCCCGGCCGGAGGCGGGAAAGGCGCCGGGCGGAAGGCAGAGGCCGGGCAGGAACCGGCGCTGTCGTCCGCACCGCCGAGCGCGTAAACGTGCCTCCGCCAAGGGCGCATCGGGCGGCCGCGCTTCCCCTTGCCCGGACTCTGGCGGTGCTCCTCGCTGCCTCCTTCGGCGCTAACTCCAGCTCCGTTGTTTTCCGCCACCCGGGCCACTTGTCCAGGGTTTTCTACGAGTTGGGGTTTAATTCCTTGTCGTCCCTTCTTGCCTCGCCGCCTCCTTTCTTTTACACTTTTTCAACCGTTGCCGGGTTGCCCCGGGTGCCGCCGCGCCGATCCCGGTGTCACGGGCAGCTCCCTGGGAGCGGGGTCGCAGCCCCCGATTGCCGCTCTGAGTCGAGAGCAGCCTGAGCTCCGGCCTTTGTTAAATCTGTTTTTAAACCACATGCAAGGGGTCCGCCTGGCGTTCCTTTGGTAAAGATCTCTGAAAACAAAGAGGACTTGCGAGTTCACACTTTTGTCATTTAAAAGAGCTTTTTGTTAATAAAGGTGACTTTTAACAACAGAAAAGACCATGAATGCAGAATCGTTTTCGCTACGAGTGAACCAAGACCTTGCTGTGCACACGGCTAGCTAAAACAGTGTGAAAACACTTGATAAAAGCAACTATTTTCTGTTTTGAGAGTACAAAAACTACGAGCGAGATGCATTGGCATTAAGCCATGTAACGATTCAGCTGTCGACAGCAGAGCGGCAGAAGCAGCAAGCTGACCTTCTCTCTTTCTTCCAGCGCCTTCAAAGCAGACGCAGTAAAGGGTGAGGTTTTGCTTTCCTTTTGAACGGCCGCAAATACTCCCTTAAATCTCAGAAGCGGCATCCGAGCTGACCGTACTCGAAGCGTAATGATTTAATCACTGAAATATTTGACCGTATCGCTTGGCCTGCGTTTCCAGCTTGCAGGAGGAGGAGAGGAGTAGTGGGGAGGGCGGTGAGTGATTCGAGGAGACACAGATCCTGCGTAAGCCAAAGTTCTGCGTGAGCCGGGAACGCGATTATAGCGCAGTTTTGGTTTGTGCTGCAGATGGCTCCTTAATCTGATTGCATAACCTGGTATTAGAGAACAAGGGTAGGTCCCGCTTCACTCACCCACCGTTGCAGCTGAAGGAAGGATACAGTAACTGAAGCTAAACTCAGCATAAAGTCACTGGCAGCAGTTCCCTAGAAGTCACGTTTCAGGCATTAGAGAAAGGAATTGTGTAAGAGGTGGGAAAAATACCGAATCCCGGTTTGTTTGATTGAAGACCATGTGGAGTGCCTGGGTTTAATTTCACGCTCTGCTGCTGTGCAGTCTTAAGCATCAGAAGTTTAACTCACTTTGTGTTTCTTGTGATTTCACACTTTCAAAAATATAATAATGTTAAAAAAAAACCAAACCAAACCCAAACCCAACAACAAATCAGTAACAATGATAGTGGGCCTTAAAGAAAAACATAGGAAGCACAAGCTGGGAAAAGTGGGACAAGGGTGAGTTCCAGGAATTCTTTAGTGGAAATCTGGATTCTGAATAGCAATTTCTAGATTCTTAGGCTATGTCTGTAGAGGTCCCTTTCATTTCTTCAGACATATTTGACCTTACTGCAAGCATAAAACATGTCAGCCTGGGTCTGGCTGCTGTGATTTGCTGCAATGGAAAGATCACTTGTGCATTTTAAATGTTTCTGATCCTCTTTGTACAGTTTGTGAGCAGTTAAAAGCCTGATTATGTTACCCAGCCATGCTTGCCAGTATGCTAATTTTTAAGTGGAATTTCAAGTAGAGGAGTATCATAGTTTCGTGATTAGATCACAATACCACAGTTGTGGGGCTGAGAATGATGGTTCTGCTTCTGCCATAAACTGCGCATTTTCACACCTGTGCCCTGTCCTTCTTTGTGCCTGCAAAAGCATTTCTGACAAACAGGATTGTGTTACAACTAGACCAGTGACAATAAAATCAGAGAAGTTTAACCCTGCTTTACCGCTCAGTCACATAATGTCCCAGGACACAGGAAGGTCCAGTGGAAGGGCAGGATCGTGTGATCCATTCAGGGGAATGATTGCCTCATTTGGTATGAACCCCTGCTTACAGTGACAAAGAAATCATGCCACTTTTAGTCTTGCGTCATATGTGGGATCAAAAAATACAAAGAGCTGCAGACAGAAAATACAAAGAGCTGCAGCTAAATGAGCTTAACAGGCAGTATCAAGCTTAATATAGGATGGATGTGCAAACTTTCATGAAGCTTGGGCCTCATGAGATAAAAAAATCAGTTGTCGCAGAGTTTGTCATTAAAATTATTATTTTATAACATAAGCTCTAGTAGTGATTGGTAGAATTATTCAGGTATAACTAAAACACATCTAGGGAGAGATTTTAAATAAACATAAAACCATGCAGCATTGCAACAATATACTGATTAGAGTAAAACATTAAATATTAAACCAGTTCAAAGGCAGCTACAAACCAGCAACTCTGCATGAGATACCAGTAGCACTTACAAGCCGTGCACACAAGCAGAATCATACGGAAGGCAACAGTTATCTACATCCCTCATAGGTGCCAAAACCACAGCATGTACTACTAGTAAGTGGTATGCAGTAGGAGCAGGAGCTACAGCATCCCCAAAAGTGTGCCTGAATCCACAGCTCCCACGCTCTGAAGCTGGCAGGACTCGGTGGCCCCTCCTGGCACTGAGGTGGGCCAGGCACAGGTGGAGCTGGGCAGCTTGTGCCACTCTGGGATGCCATATGTCTCAGCTCTTGTTGGCTCTTGACTGATGTGTTTTGTAATTTGAGAGAGAAGAATGACACCAAACACATCACCTAGGATATATTGCAGGCGTGCTGCAAACATATTATTAGTAATTAATCATGGAATGCAAATGTGGCTTCTAACTGTGTACATCTTCACATGATAAGGTTCAACTGGGGACGACTCTTCCACAGCACACATTGGTGCACTTGTGCGCAGCACCTGAAATTATCTTGTTAGCAAATAAAATAATAAGGAAAACTATTGGTGTACATTTTTCCACAGCAAATATACATTTTCTTTGTTTTGGATTGTAACTTGGATTGATTTGGATTTTTCAAAAGAAAAATAGATTACTTTAAAGTACTTTTAAAATTCCACAAATTCTACCACATGCCCTGGTGGTTTTGATAAAAGAACAACCTACTTGATAGGCATTCATGGGCTGTGATAAAGAACAGTGACTAAACCTCTCCTCCCTTATCAGAAACAAGTCCTATTCTTTTTATTGGTCTCTCTTTTTTTCTGATTTTTGAATTTCTGATTTTCCCTTCCCAGTCCTGCACCAACTAACTGCTACTGCCTCCAACTAACCAACTGCCTCTAACCAAGTAACTGTGCTACTGCCTCCTACTGTTGCACTGCCTCCAATTAATTATCCAAATCTGTTCAAGCGTAGAGTCCAAAGAACAGGAATATTGGGACTTATTTACAGACTGTATATTTTTTCACTTCTTTATATGTTTTACACTAGGATAGTTAAAATGTAACTTCAGATAGTTAATTGTATAATAAACCAATCTGCTTTAGCACACATAGAGGTTATTGTAATACAGTAAGAGAAAAAAAAATCATGCCTTTAACCAAAATAGTGATATTGGTGCCAAACTAGTATTTCCAGGTTTTTTGAGTAAATCCACCTGAAGCCAATGTTCCTTTTCTAAGCATTCTGCCTTATACAGTGGAAACTAAGGGCGTATGAAAGAGTTTAGGTAACACAGGCTCTTATTGAAAGATTTAAAGCAGTAAACAGGGTCCAGAACTAAACACTGTATTTTAAGAATAATCTAGGTGTTACAGGATTAAAACCGATGAGCCTGCATACTGTAAAAGCTTTAAAGCTTTGTAATACATGCCCCTTAACAATTTGTGCCAGTTCACTTTCACAATAAGCCATTAGTTACAGGAGGCATCAAAGGGCCTTCTGTTAGAAGGCTTCGTTCTTACGTGCAGAAATAACAGAAACTTTAGATGTTCTTTGTTGACAAATGGTTGGTGGGGGAATTAAGTATGAGATAAGGGAGATACCTTAGATACAACAACTGCCCGGAAGCAGAGAAGCCAACCTCCAGCTTTGCACTGCACTGGGGTACTCCCAAAGTTTCAACACCCATCTTCTAACTCCATCTTCTCCTCCTCCTCCCAAGCTCAGCTTCCGCCAAGTTAAAAGTGTACATCCATCTGCTTTTTTCAGAGGCACTGATGACTTGTCCATCCAGAATTAATTTTAGAATTAAACTTGGCTAGGGATGTTAAGGATAACAGGAAGGGATTCTGTAGGTACGTAGCGAATGAAAAACAGACTAGGGACAATGTAGGCCCCCTCCGGAACCTATTGGGAGACCTGGCTACACAGGATTTGGAGAAGGCTGAGGTTCTGAATGAATTCTTTGCCTCAGTCTTCACTGGAAAAGGCTCTGACCGCACCACCCAAGTCTTGGAAGGTGGACGCAGGGACTGTGAGAATGAAGACCTTGGGCCCACTGTAGGAGAAGATCTGGTTCGAGACCATCTTAAAAACCTGAACGTGCACAAGTCCATGGGTCCTGATGAAATCCATCTGGCATTTGGAGCTGGCAAATGAAGTTGCTAAGCCACTGTCCATCATATTTGAAAAATCATGGCAGTCAGGTGAAGTTCCCGATGACTGGAAAAAGGGAAATATAACCCCCATTTTCAAGAAGGGGAAAATGGATGACCCGGGGAATTACAGACCAGTCAGTCTCACCTCTGTGCCTGGCAAAATCTTGGAGCAGATTCTCCTGGAAGACATGCTAAGGCACATGAAAAACAACAAGGTGCTTGGTGACAGCCAGCATGGCTTCACTAAGGGGAAATCCTGCCTGACCAATTTGGTGGCCTTCTATGATGGGGCTACAGAACTGATGGACAGGGGTAGAGCAGTTGATGTCATCTACCTGGACTTGTGCAAAGCGTTTGACACTGTCCCACACGACATCCTTGTCTCTAAATTGGAGAGACATCAATTTGATGGATGGACCACTCGGTGGATAAAGAACTGGCTGGATGGCCGCACACAAAGAGTTGTGGTCAATGGCTCAATGTCCAGCTGGAGACCAGTAACAAGTGGCGTCCCTCAGGGATCGGTGTTGGGACCGGTCTTGTTCAACATCTTTGTTGGTGACATGGACAGTGGGATTGAGTGCGCCCTCAGCAAGTTTGCTGATGACACCAAGCTGTGTGGTTCAGTTGATACCCTGGAGGGAAGGAATGCCATCCAGAGGGACCTTGACATGCTTGTGAGGTGGGCTCATGAAGTTTAACCATGCCAAGTACAAGGTCCTACACCTGGGTCAGAGCAATCCCAGGCACAGCTACAGGTTGGGCAGAGAAGAGATTCAGAGCAGCCCTGTGGAGAAGGACTTGGGGGTGTTGGTTGATGAGAAAATGAACATGAATGGCTTCAGTGTGTGCTGGCAGCCCAGAAAGCCGACTGTATCCTGGGCTGCATCAAAAGGAGCGTGACCAGCAGGTTGAAGGAGGTGATCCTGCCCCTCTACTCTGATCTCGTGAGACCTCACCTGGAGTATTGTATGTAGCTTTGGTGTCCTCAGCATAAAAAGGACATGGAACTGTTGGAACAAGTTCAGAGAAGGGCCACGAGAATGATCAGGGGACTGGAGCACCTCCTGTATGAAGATAGGCTGAGGAAGCTGGGGCTGTTGAGCCTGGAGAAGAGAAGGCTGCGTGGAGACCTCATAGCAGCCTTCCAGTATCTGAAGGGGGCCTATAGGGATGCTGGGGAGGGACTCTTCATTAGGGACTGTAGTGACAGGACAAGTGGTAATGGGTTCAAACTGGAACAGGGGAAGTTTAGATTGGATATAAGGAGGAAGTTGTTTACTGTGAGGGTGGCGAGGCACTGGAATGGGTTGCCCAGGGAGGTTGTGAATGCTCCATCCCTGGCGGTGTTCAAGGCCAGGTTGGATGAAGCCTTGGGTGACATGGTTTAGTGTGAGGTGTCCCTGCCCATGGCAGGGAGGTTGGAACTAGATGATCTTAAGGTCCTTTCCAACCCTAACTGTTCTGTGATTCTATTTAGATTGCTTTGATTAACATTTTGTTTCACAGTGCATGAGATCTCACAGCCAGAAAGAGACCAAACAAAATCATTGTTAGTGCTTTTCTAAAATGTAATGCAACTGTCTGGAATGTATAGTGGAAAAGTATCATAGAATCATAGAATAGTTTGGTCTCAAAGGGCCCTTCAAAGCTCATCTAGTCCAATGCCCCTGCAATGAGCAGAGACATCTTCAACTAGACCAGGTTGCCCAGAAGCACATCAGCCTGGCCTCGAATGTTTGCAGGGTTGGCACATCCACCATCTCTCTGGGCAACCTGTTCCAGTATTCCACCACCCTCATTGTAAACATTTCTTCCCCACATCTAGCTTGAATCTCTCCTCTTTTAATTTAAAGCCATTAGCCCTCGCTTTATCACAATAGGCTCTGCTGAAAGGTCTTTCCCCATCTTTCTTTTAGGCCCTTTTAAGAACTGAAAGGCCACAACAAGTTCTCTCTGAAGTTTTCTCCAGGCTGGACGACCCCAACTCTCTCAGCCTTTCCTCATAGGAGAGATCCTCCAGCCTTCTGACTATTTTTGTGGCCATCTCCAACAGGTCCATCTTTCCTGTACTGAGGACTCCATAGCTGAAATCCTCAGCTGTATCACCTCTGGAGATTTTGAGCAATAATGCAATAAAAAATTGGCTATGAGTAATAGACTGATATAGTATATTGCTTAAGAGATATTTCTTAATCCACTGAATATAAATAAAAAGCTTGCTCAGCTTTTTTTGTTTTGTTTTTTTTTTGTTAGCTGTAATACAGACTGTCATATCTTCTCAGCAAATTTTGCAGGTCTCTAATGCATTGCTGATACCACAGAAAGCACTGAATACTCTTTGCTGAAGTCTTGTGAACCACAGTTTTCTCCTTATAGAAACTCAAGATTTGACACTGTCTTTAATCACTTGCTTTTTGAGTTGAATAAAGCATATCACATGATCTTCGCCGTTTTGTCAGTCTAGAAACTGCGGTGGTGCTTTACACCATCATGTTTTCTTCTGATCTGGATTCATTCTTCAGAAAGGGAAATGGGAAATGTCTGTAGCCCTGATGCTTCTTCCAGTGCCCTTGTCTTTGGAGTGCAGTATCTCGCAGTTTGACTCAGCTCTTGTTGATGTTTACAGCAGGTTTTAAGTGCCCCTTGGGAACACGCTTCCTCCACCTGAGTCCAGAATGCATCACTTAGAAGGTCTCTAGAAGGCATTTGGTTTCATCAGTAAAAACAAAAGAGAGTCCAATACGAATACAGATATTTTTATAAAAATAAAATGAGTAAAATTACATATGGGTTTGGGGTTTAAATGTTTTCCTGACTTCCTGCAGAGCTCATTCTATGCAAAAGATATAGGCTTGTACTCCAACAAATTGAAATATCATCATAGTTTTGAACTGCAGTTGGCTTTTGATGATGTTACTTGACAGTAAACCCTTAACTGAGAAATGCTATGGGAAAAGGATCAGATAAAATGTTCTCCGGTCTCAGCTTTCATATTAACAAAACTTTCAGCCTTTATGGCGGCAAAGGTAAATTTGAAATCCGGTTAAGGATATACCTAAAGGATAGAACACAAAAAAAAGACTCCCACCCTCCAGCTTCAACATTCTGGTTTTTAAACAGATACGGTTTTAGAATTTTTCTTTTTAATCCACGAGTTTGCTTGTTAATCTTTATTAACATTATTAACACCATAGATGTGACCCAATTCTGCTATTAAAGCTATCCACAGGCACTAAAAGATCCTTACCTCTCTCCAGAAGTGACTGCTGGAGCACAATTTTACATGATCCTGTAAATTATGTCATAATTGGGAAAATAATAATGTAGATCTTTTACCTCTTAAACAGCTTTAACTTCTTTGTTCTGTGGTTATCTCTTTGTAGTTATGTTATGAAAGGCTGTCCCAAAATGAATCATATCTTTACAAAGTAAATTTTTAACTACTGGAAAAGGAGAATGAAGATTTTATGCTTTTAATATTTATGCACGTGACAATAATTTAACAACATATAAATGCTAATTATTAATATAAATGTAATGACAAAAATTGCACAACATGATCAAGCCTACAAACTGGAGTATACTTATCAAGATGGCTTCTCAAGGGTTTACATTGAAGTCAAGAGTTTACAGGTTTTAAGGATTCTTGTTTTCAACTTTAAAAAAATGGAAAATACATTGTTTGGGCTGCAATTTAGCTTTTTGGTAACTTTGAATAAGCTGCCCTTTCTTTGACACGAACAACTTGACATTTCTTTGTTTATTTCTTCCAATGCACAATTGTGCTGCTTCCTATTTCTTTTTCATTTGTAGTATGTGTTTATCCCTGCCAGTACTTGGGGAGAGCTTCTTCTTGACTTCACACACGATCAGACTAAATGATGAGAGTTAATCATGGGCCCAAGGGTTTACTATCAGACTTCCTTAAGATTTATTCCCACCTCCCAGCAGTTGGGGCCATGAAGTAGAAGCATTAGCTTTGACTGGTATTACAGGCAAACACAATTTCTAGTAGCGCAAGATCTCTGAAATAACCTTCCTTATTACTGTAAAACATTTCATAGTATGGAGTAGGGTATACAATTCAATGTTCTAGAGAAACTATATTTTTATATCATTAGTTGCTGGAAAATCCCGCAGGGTCTATGACAATCAACAATTTCAAAATTTCCTGTGTATTTTCTTACTAGTCTCAGATTACCTGTGTATCCTATGATCATTCCTCTGACACGTATGACAGCACTATTTGCCAGAATAAATTACTCTACCAAGACAGTGTCTACATTAGCAACAGCAAGGATGCACTCCACATGACTAAAACTTGAGACCCATTTAAGTTTAATGAGACTCATTGAAATTCATTTAAGCTTTCTACCACCTGGATGCAAGGCTAACGTGCTAATGAGTATCACAGTGCTCAGGAGGAACACAGCTGTTACCAGTCAAACCTGCTCTCTCTTCTGGCTCTGCAAGATAGGAGGGCACTACTCCTCCTTCCTCTTGCAGCTTGTGGCACGCATCCTTGTCAACTCACGCTATCATTTCTCTTTCCTAAGAAATTTTAGACCTACAATTACATAGGGAACATCTTCTGCCACCAGATTCTGCTTGGTTTTTAGGTTTCTAGCCCTCACAGCCACAGAAGAAAGCAGTCCCTCAGATTGGACAGGGTACAAACAAAACATTCTGGTTTGCTCTGTAGAAGTTGCAGCATTTGTAAGTCACCATGGGTTATGAAGTACTTAATTCTGGCAGCATGAGCACCAGTGGCTAGCCCCACATGGGTGCCTGGACTATTCAGGAGGTGGACTGGGACTGCATTTTCTTCAGACCTGCTTGCTGGATTTCACACCTCCAGGGCCAGACACAGTCCAACCCTTTGTCTTACTGCTTAGGAGAGAAAAAGCCCCGCATCCTAGAACTGTGTTCTCCAATTCCCAAACAATGCAACATTAGTAATTATATTTTATTTTTTAAGAGTAAGTCATGTAAAGTACCAGTGCTTACCAAGGCTGTAAGGGGCTGGGGGGTGGTAACAGAGGTGTAAAAAACTTCCCCCCCCCCCCCCCCATTTAATCTGATTTCAGAGTGTAAATTACAGCTATCAGCATTTTAAAGTTCCTCTACATTGCCTGTGAAACTGTCTAACGGATGAACAAAGGCAAATTACTGCTTTCTTCTCACACCCATAAAAAGGGATTAAGAGTATAGCAAAATATAAAGGAGTTCTATTAAGATCTTGGGGCAAAAATGTTACATGAGTATTACTTTGAATGTAAAGAAGAAAGTAAGTGAAAATTAAGTCTAGGAATACAAAAGTAAAAAATATATACATGTGTGTGTGTGTATATATATATATATATATATAAGCTTGTAAACCCAATGCAAGAAAAGTTCTTGTGAAATTAAGACTGAAAAAGTTCAGTTAACAATTACTATGACTAGGAACAGCCGGTGCTCCTAGTATTATCTGCATTAGTACCAGGAGAGATTTGTTGTACTTATTTCCTATCGTGTAACCACTGCAGTTTCAGTCTCCACTCCACAGCTGTCCCGGGTAGCATCTAATGTAGGACACCTTTGTTTCAAGTATTTGGTACACAGCAGAAAGTCAAAACAAGTTCCTGAGCTTTCAGACTAAACCAGCCTGCCACTTGCCTATGAGCTGCTTAACTGGTTATGCAGGCTTTACAAGAGCCTGCATAATAAAACTATAATGTTTAAAGGGTAAATATATTTACAATTTTTACAAAATACTTATTATTTGCATGCTACAGCAAAAATGGGAAAAGTTCTATTATCTTAATGCAATTCTTTAAGACATTGACAGAAATACCAGTTTTGCAAACTTTTGGCAGCTGCAGTTATATATGTTTTTATCAAAGTACAAAGAAAAGAAATGCTTATAACTGGAACACTAAAGTAACATAGGTTTCGTGTTGAACTTGGGTAACCAGTAGCCTAGGTAGATCTGGTTTTTCAGCAGCTTTTCATCCTAAAGCTCCTACCATATATCTATTATGAGATGCTCACATAAAATAGGTCAAAAACATAGTTGCTGCCTGTAGACTTTGAAACTTATATTAAAAAGTGGGGGGTATTTTTGTGGGTATTTTTTTTTCTTTCTTCTAAGTAGTGACCTATTTAAATGCTTTTTGCATATGGATTTTAATCTTTTCCTGTATCAAAAAATTGCTGATCAAAGCTAAATTTGTTCTTTCTTTCATCATTTTACATTAGTGAAGCTAGGTGACATTGAAAGCAGCTGTTAACTCTTTTTCATTAATCATCTGTCAAACACTGACTTTTCAGGTTCATAAGAGACACCCTTTCAGCAGTAATCAATCCAGATTGATCACTTTCCAATGCAGAATTTTACTGCCATTCAGGCTACATTAAAAAATATTCCATACAGAAGCTTGGGTAACAGCAGAGTCTCTGGGTAAAGACAGTAGAGCTTCTTCATCCAACCAACTGAATTAGAACTGACAGTGTCACCATATACTACGCTTACACCGGAATGGAAGTTTGGTCAGGGTTGAGGTCCTGGAACTGTAGTTTGCGATTTCCTCAGCTGAACGGTAACTGTTGCAATGGATTTGCTGATGGAAACGTTAATTCAAATAGAATTTTCTTCCCCTGCTTTGTCCACCCTGACAGCAGTACCCAGAGAAGCTGCACACGGTAGCCAGGAGATACAGTAGGATGTGAAGTTTTATCACTCCAATCACACATTTTTGTTGTCCATGACATACTTTTCTTTAAATCTATTAATCAGCTCTGTAACCTGGTCTCATCCACCTCGTCTTTTCCTTTTACCCACTGTTTCTAGTCACTACATCACTTATCTCTCCTCATATGCAGTTTACTGAAGATTAAGTGAAGTTTACAATAGTGCCCAAAATTGTAATCGTGGAGCAGATTAGAAACTCCAAAGGGCTCAAAGCCAGGGAGCTATTTCATGAATTGAATTATTCAAGCAGAAGCAAGCTTCAAATCCTGGAGTCTACAGTTGCCTTTCCCACAACTGTCATCCACATGCGGTTAATAAATTAACCACACAGACTGACTTAAGTCAATACTGCACAGACCACTGCTTTGGAGGAGTAAGAGTGACTGAATCTCTCGAGACAGAATTTGCGGTTTTGTCTGAAAGGGAACAGTGCGGTGTAATGAAAAAAAAAAACAGTGACAGCTTATTGTGGAACCAGGCGCACAGAGAAGTGCTTTCCAGGTGTGAGGGTGCTGGGAAGAAGGCTTTGGGACTGACACGTTTCTAACATTGGCATTCTTGCGCGCAGCTTTCAGCATAGGCGCTGCTGTGGAAACCTTCCAGTATCATGTTCAAGCGTGAAAAATTTTCAATACTGCCTTCCTTGTTGGAGGACAGACAGATGTTAGAGTACAACTGCTTGGTTTGTTACGCTGCCCTGTGTTGCATGACATTGCATGACATAACCCTCTATGTATATATGTAATTGTACAAAAGCTTTCTTTTTCAGCGAAGAGAATCTAGAACAAGAATATCTTTAAAAGAACAAAGAACCCCATTTCTTTCTTAAAAGATCCGATTAAATCATTTGAAAGTCAAGTCGCCCCTTTTTTTTTTTTTCCCATAGCAGTAATTAGATTTTCTCACCCTACCTGCTTTTCCAGAATTATTTCCTTCATATTCTTGGAGCAGATATGAAAACAGATGCAACAGGGGAAGCTGTACTCCAATTATATCCCATAATTTCAAAAGACTGTTTCAAAGTAATTTTTTCCCCTTGTTATATTAATGTGAAAAGGAAGAGTAAAATATGTTAATAAACTTAACACAAAGCTTTTCCTTTTTTTTTTTTTTTTTGCTCAAGAACTGACAGAGAATGGATTTGGAATGATAAAATGAGAAAAATTCTTCTCTCCTTTCAACTGTTAAAAATAATTCCCAGTGTGTGTGTGTAACCATCCTGATAACCTGTCAGTGATAAAACCCTCCCATTGGTCAAAACTTGCTATTTTAGAAACACAGACACTGAGAAAACTTTGTTTCCTGAAAAACAGCAGCCCACTTCATTATTTTTCCAGCTGCATCAGTGAGGATTCAGAAGTAAAACTGATTTTGATGGAATTAACCTACGCCTTTAAATAGCTGTAAACAATGCAGATGGTACCCATGAACTTGTTTGAATGGCACGGTATGGAGAGCTACAGGTAAATCTGGTGGACAAAGAATAGTTTTACACCAGAGATAGTAAGAGCTATTCCATACACACTAGAATTGCAAGATTCTACCATCTGTTACAAAACTGCTTTATAACTAAAAAACACTCTGCAAGAAACTGTCATCTACAGGTGGTTTACCACAAAGTGAATGAGTAACCCATCTGGCAGCTTAATTCACCAAACAAAATAGTGCTTGCCAAGTAACGTATGAAGTAAAGGCACTTTAAAGCTACATAGCAATTAAAATAACTCCTTCACAGAATTCAGTGCCACAGAACTGAGAATATGAATTTGCTATTGAGCAGCACTGGAATGGTTTACAGTAATAAAAAAGCCAAAACTGGAACACAGAATATCCTCTGTAAATGTTTATTTTAGAAGATAAGTGTAAGCTCTGTTTGTACATTAAACACCATCAAAAGGAATAGCCACAGAAGGCAGCCAATACAAGAATTTGGATAACTGGCTTCTGACAGGCTTTAACATCTGCAAAGCGACTACATCTCTATGTATTGCTCTGACAATTTACCTCCCAGTTATGCACTCTTTGTAGCAGATTCTAACTTTTTCCTAGTTATATTATGTCTATTAAGGCTGCAGTTTGGGCAAGTACATAAAGCTTAAAATGAAACAGGGATCAAGGAGTCATTTACTACATTAGTGAACTACTCTATGTGAGCACATCAACACAGAAGAAAAAAAAAAGGCAAAACACAAACAGCTTGAAGGACTGAACCCGATAAGTGCTTCTTATTCAGTGTTGCTTACAGTGAGCAAATCTCGAACTGGGGGGAGTCAACAGATCAAGATACTGACTGCTCTCACACCTGCAGTTACTCAACACACTCAGATATCTTAGGGATTCTTTATGCTTTCTGGGTTTTGCTTCATTTTTTTTTACCATTGAGCTAGGTTAATGTGATTAAAACTCAACTGAAGTCATGGTGTCTTCAGCAGGCAAAGTTATAACCTGCTTTTCACCAGTGCTATAAACTACACCTCAAAAAGCAAGAGTGTTAGAAGGTGCTCAGATGACTAAGGGTATTTAATCAAACCGATGTTAGCTAGAGAACCGAATGAAAGCAATCAGAAGAAAACCAGCATCAGCAAACCCCACATCGTGTAAACCGGGGTCAAATCACGATAAACCAGACTGAATGACTGTACAGAAACTTCGGTTTTATCCCCAAACCGAATGGGCCAGGTTCACTGCTGGCAGTTCACTTAAGAACATTAACACTGACCACAGGCGTTACAGCTTGGACTGAGCGTTGCCCCCGGGCTCTTACTGCTGCGGCTTTCCCTTTGCAGAAAGAACAAAACACGGAAAGGGGACACTTTCTCTTCCCAACACAGCCCGCCGCGGCATTTTCCATCAAACCTGCCAGCACGAACGGAAGGAGCAAGCAGTCCCTCCACACCAGGCCTCTCTGATGGCTGGGTGCAGCACCCCGAGCCCTCCCCGCCATGTAACCCCGTGCCTCGCCAGCCGTTACGCCGCTGCAAGGCGGCTCGGGAGTGGGGGTTCGAGGTTCATCACCACCCCGGAGCAGGCCTCACTCGGGTAGCTCACCCGAAGTTAAAGCCCAGTTTTACAGCTGTGGCGACTGCTGCTCGCCAGGCTCGGAGAGCCCCGGGACCACCGCTCCGCCCCGAGGGAAGTGAGCGATGGTGGCTCTGCCCGCCGCGGCGCGCCCCGGCTACTCTCCGGGACAGGAGAAGCATAAAAGCCGAGGGGACCCTACGCTCTCCGGCGGCCATGCCGAGACCTGGACAGCTGTCCTCCACCGCCGGCAGAGCTGGCCCGGGCGCCACTCGCCCCGGCAGGGGCCCACCACCACCCATCCCCTTACACGACTACCCGAGTTCAACACACCCCACCATCCTCCTCCCTCTCTTTGTATTTTTAAACCACGCTACAGCATCCCGCTCCTCCCAATCAAACCGCGCGCAGACCCCAGCGGCCAATAGCGCGGGCCCCCGCGGTTTTTTAAACCGACCCTCTCCCCCAATCGCCGCCCAGCGCTCTTAGTCCCGCCCCTTCCACTATCCTCACCCCAACCGGTTCCAACGAGTATGAGAGCTAACGACCCCCTGCGCTCGACCTAGCCGAAGAACTGCTCGGCCACTGACGTCAGAAACGCAGCCAGCGAATCCCAGGCAGCTCTGGCCGTAGTGGGCGGGGCTGCAGGCAGTTTGAACCGGTGCGGTAGCCAATCCGCTGTGGCAGGGGGCGGGCCCTCAGGCGCCGCGGGTCAAGTTGCTGTGGCGGGTAGAGCTGTGGAAAACAAGAGGCTGTAAGTGCGCCGCCGGGAAACCATTCAGCAGTAGCCGCGGAGGGAGTACAGCCCAGTGCCGCCAACGAACTCATCCCAGTCAGGCAAGGCCCCGCTCACCCCCGGCCGCGGGGAGGGCTCCGGGAGGGAAGGAGAGAGGGAGCAGGGAGGCGGGAGCCCCGCCGCCTGTCCTGGGCGGGGAAGGAGCGCGGGGTTGCCAAGGCCGGCTGTGCGGCCAAGCCTGAGGCAGGAATCCCGCCGGGCGGGTGGGCCGGGTGGGGAGGGCGGCCCCACCGGGGCGGGCTGGAGCGCGGGCGGTGGCTCCGTGGGGGCCGGCAGCGGCGGGAGGCGGGTGGAGGCGCCTGGTGGCGGGAGGGACCGCGAGGCGGGCGGGCGGGCGGCAGCGAGGTCGGCGGCGGGGGAGGGGCCGCGGCTGCGGGGGGTGTGCTCGGGCGGGAAGCGCCGGCAGAGAGAGGCGGGAGCGGCCGGAGGCGCGGCTCCGCCCGGCGCTGCGCCCGCCCTCAGGCCGCCTCTCCTTTCCTGCTGCCCCCCTCAGGGACCCTCCGCTGACCGCGCCATGGGCAAAGGCGACCCCAACAAGCCGCGGGGCAAGATGTCCTCGTACGCCTACTTCGTGCAGACCTGCCGCGAGGAGCACAAGAAGAAGCACCCGGACTCGTCCGTCAACTTCGCCGAGTTCTCGCGGAAATGCTCTGAGCGGTGGAAGGTGAGAAGGGCCGGGCCGGGCCGGGCTGAGCTCGGCCGGGCCGGCCCCCGCCTGTCCTGCGGGCTGCTGGGAAAAGCACCCTGGTGGCAGCTGCTGCTGAGGCGTTAGTGGGTCACCGGGCGCTTTATCTTATGCTTTTACCTCCACGTGTCTGCAGACAATGTCTAGCAAGGAAAAGGGGAAGTTTGAAGAAATGGCGAAAGGAGACAAAGCTCGTTATGACAGGGAGATGAAGAACTATGTTCCTCCCAAAGGCGAGAAGAAGGGAAAGAAAAAGGACCCCAATGCTCCTAAAAGACCACCGTGAGTGTTTCTGTGACAAAAAAAAAAAAAAGAGAAAAAAGTATTATTTCTACTAGTCTGGCACTTACCTTTAATCACTGTCTCTTATTTTAGGTCTGCGTTCTTCCTTTTCTGTTCCGAACACCGTCCAAAAATCAAAAATGATCATCCTGGCTTGTCTATTGGAGATACAGCAAAGAAATTAGGTGAAATGTGGTCTGAACAGTCTGCCAAAGACAAACTGCCATATGAACAGAAGGCTGCAAAATTAAAGGAGAAATACGAAAAGGTACAGTGAAAGTGATAAAATAATGGCTGAAGTTGTACAGGTGACTGTTTGACTTGTTTTCCACCTAAACCATGTATACCTCATAGCTACATCTTTATGTCAGCCCTTGTCAGGCTTCAGAGGGCAGGGTATGATGTGAGAGGTGTCTGGAACCCTTGCAGTGAACCTGGATGTGTTTTTTGCATGCCTAGGGATTTTACCCATAAGATGCTTTACTTCCAGAAGACAGGACACCTGCTTGGTAAATTACACAGTCATACTCCAAACTGCTGTGGTCATGAAATTCTTGAGCTGTCCAGGTCATGTGTTTTCTTGCTAAAAGGTTTAAGTGTGAAAGTCTTAAGGCTGAAACCCTGTAAACCGCACACTCTGTAGTTGGTTTGCACAGTAAAGTAAAATTACTGAAGCAGTACAGATTTGTCTTCAGAACTATGTTACCATCATCTAAACAGCATTTTTCTCGCAGGATATCGCAGCGTATCGTGCCAAGAGCAAGAGCGACGCAGGAAAAAAGGGCCCAGGTAGGCCTGCAGGATCTAAGAAGAAAGCGGAACCAGAAGAGGAAGAGGAGGAGGAGGAGGAAGAAGATGAAGAGGAGGAAGAAGATGAAGATGAGGAATAAATGAATGTCCTGCTGTAAAGATTTATGCTCAAAATCCAATATTTTGCTAAGAATGTGAACTCAAGTGCAGCTCATTGTTAGCTTCAGTATAAAAATCTGTACAGAATTGTGTATAGGTAATGTGGTTCTTTGTAGGGAGACCTCTATTTTTAATGTAAGTAGTAGCTGAGGGCTGCTACGGTTTGGTTAAAAATTAAAGAAAAAGTTGTGGAATGTTTCTGCATATTTAATGGTTTTGTTGAAATTCAGTGACTGATAGCCAGGTGTTTCTTTATAGCTAAGTAAAACAAAGGAGGTAGCTTAATAGCTGATCTTATATTTTGTAGTATATTGCATTGTATTACTTTTTTAACAGTTTTGTAATAAAATCTTGTACATGATGATTGTTGCATTCTTGACGTTTTGGAGTGGCTGGCTGCCCCTAGAGCACTGCAGCCCTGTCCAGGGAAGTGCTTTGTGTTCTTGCTCTTGTCACAGAACTGACAAGTGTCTGGGACCACTGACTCCTGGAGTCTATACAGGAGCCTAAACCTTTTAAGTCACAATTCTCTCCCACATTTACTGCCGTTAGCTGCTGTTGATGTTTTCCTTATGCCAGCATTTACTTAGACCACCTTGTGAGTGAAAAAAAAAAAGTACTGAAGTTGCTGATAATTATTCATGGATTGTTTTTCCTAAGCTACTGAAGCACGGGTCATTGAGTTTTTTGCCTTGTATTCTCTGACAACTGTGAATCTTGGGAACTTCTCCTAGAGCTCAGGGCCACAGGCCTTTTCTGCTGCCTGTACCAGGACAGGAAAGTTGGCTGTTAGACAGATGTGGTTAGAGGTATGTCTTCCCAGATGTTCCCTACTCCTTTTGTCTTCCCTTGGCCCCAGTATTAGTGGCTTCTCATAAAATACACAGCTTGCAGAACAGCATGAAAAATGTTGGAATGTTATTTCCACACATGCCAATAGATTCCTGCAGAAAAGAGAGGAGGAGGTAGCATTTGTAAAGAACATGTGCTCCTGATATGTTCCCATTTGTGATGGTAACAGTATCATCACATAAAATTAATTGGTTTTCAGGGATTTTTTTACTCAACCGTTAGTATGTTTAAAAGTAAATCTAGATATCTAACTATGTTTGCAAGTGGGAAATGGGAGGTACCACAGCTAAACTAACAGCTTAAGTTTAGTTTGCGCAGATAAATACTAGGCAATAGCTTTTACCAAGACTTTGAAAGCCCAGCAATGAGAAGCATTTAATGTCTAAAGTAGTAAGTACTATAAAGAGCAGGTTTCCAACTTTGTTTTTTAACTGTCTCCTTATTGTCCATCAACTTCTGAAAAGAATCTTCTTACAGTCATTGTGCATGTGTAAGATAAAAAGCGGTTTCCATACTGTAACCGTGGTGAATGTCACTGCAGTTGGTGAACAAGAGCGTAGCACTGTCTGAAGCAGGAGGCTGGACATAAACACTGTATTCCTGAAAGTATGGAAATAAGGTAACTGTATAGGCAGTGCAACCATTTTCATACTAATACAGGTACTAATCTTTGGAAGCCTCGGAAACCCAGAGTTGCTTTTTCCTCCCCACCCTGCTTCTGAGGTAGATACAGTACTACCAGAAGGACTGGCTGCTGTTCACGTGTTGGCCTCACTGGAGATACTCTGCACAGGCGGGATCAATGGCTCCGTTTTGCAAGCTCAGCTTTTGGGAAGCCACAGGTGTGAACTGGCACCGAGAGGCAGCAGGTCTGTGTGCAGTACATCCAGTGCTGAAGAACATTTTCTTTTGCCGGAGAGCCTGCAATCCTAGAGCACCTTTATCCTTAAAGACTCTTCCAGCTAGAGGCAATTCCTTTGTCATAACATGTAGCTGAGACTGTGCTGGTCTCCGTCCTTTTCAGCATATTCTGTTCAGGTTTCCCTGTAGAAATGCACCACCACATCCCCTCATCTCTCAGACTCCTTCCCCAAACAGAACAGCAATGCTTCAAGGAGTCTTTCTGATTAGATTTAAATAATCTTTTGCAGTGGAGCAGTAGCATCAGAGTGAATTGGCTAATTTGATTACATGAAATGTTTTTTACTTCTGCTCAAATCCTTTTAAATTGAAACAAAATACAACCCTTCAAGGGTCCTAGAAAGCTGCACAGCTCATGGAATTTTCAATACTGTGTCCGAATAAGAGCACACCTAGAGGTAATTCAGAATAAAGGAGCTCTCCTAATATTTTCCTCACTGAGGTAAAATGGCTTTTAGGTTCTATTTCATTTAGCATTAATTGGCTAATTTTGTTGCAGCACAACTTCTGCACAAATCAGTGCAGAACCACCTAATGTTGCCACTCTGCTGTGCTCTGTCTTCATGATGTGGGTTACTTTTGTTTGTGAGCTCATTTACAAATATATCTCGATTGCTGGAGCGCGCTGTATTGCAAAAATAGCCCATTACACAGCTCTGCTAGCCTGACCCACATCATTACACTGATCATTTTGGGTGCATGCCACGTCAGCATGAGCTGCAGCAAGCCAAGGCAAAGCTCTGCATCAGGCTGATCTATCAACCAGGAATGACATTATGACTCAATCAGCAATTTAAGAAGAAAATAGTATTTTGTCCTTTTGATAAGAAGGATGTTGAATACAGATTAAAGGCAAATGGAAAAGAGCATGTGGAAATTCCTACTTTCAAATTAACCTTTAAAAGGTACGCTATGTCAGGTCAGGGGGTTCAGAGAATGCCCATCTGTGAGCACTGAAAGAGCTAGCGCTGGAAAGGACTAGTAAGTGATCAAAGTGTAATGGGAATGTTCAGAAAAGATAAGGCCTCAGGAGAAAAGCCAAATTAGTTTTTCACATCCGTGTTCAATATGGACAATCTTCCCAAATGACTCACTGGAAACTTTTCACTGGAGGTGAACCGGGAGGTCTGTCTCAAATAAAAACTAAAAGCGATGCCTAAAATGGTTGCAGGCATCAGGGAGACACTGCACTAAAGGTCCAGCATAGAGGCATACCACCAGGTGAACCAAGCCAAAATACCACCAAAAGTAAGATTGAGGTGGATAACGAGCAGGTATGAAAGAGTAACAAATGTAGGAACTCAGTCTTTAACAAGTCAAAGTTATTTCTAAACCAGAAGAAACCTGCACCTCAGCAGGCCAGACACAGCGATGTGTGGCAGGGAAAAAGAGCATCAGAGCAGCTTGAGAAAACAGACTAATAACAACTTACAAACACATCTGTTTAACCCCACCCAGCAACCAAGCACAACCCAGCTGCTCCCTTGCTCCCCACCCCAGTGGAATGGAGAAGAGAATCAGAAGGGTAAAAGTGAGAAAACTTGTGAGTTGACACAGATAATAAAAGTATGAAAAGGTAAATAACAGAGAGAACTAAAACCCAAGAGAAACAAGTGATGCAAATTGAAAACAGTTGTTCACCACCAACGGACTGCTGCCCAACCTGTTCCTGTGCAGTGGCCTTGCTTTCTATGCATACCATATGGTATGGAATATAGTTAGTGGGAGTCAGCTGTCCTGGCTGTGTCCCCTCACAGCTTGTTGTGCCTCCTTGCTGGTGGGGTGGTGTGAGAAGTAGAGAAGGCCTTGACTCTGTGTAAGCACCGCTCAGCAACATCTAAAACATCAGTTACCAACATTATTTTAGTCCTCAAACCAACACACAGCACTGTACCAGCTACTAGGAAGAAAATTATCCCAGCTGAAACCAAGTCAACATTAGAATCAGGAGGCCTGCCAAGCTGTCCTAAGGACAATAGAAGCTCAAGATAAAGTAGCAATGCCTAGAGAAGATTTCAGGAAAATAAAACTACTTCTTTTTTCTTTTTTAACCTTGTAGAGGAGCTGCAGGAAGTTTTCATGACAGCAATTTTTAATTGGAGAGGCATGGTGGAGCATCTGTCTCAAATCCAAGTGTAAAAGGTTCTGAAACAAAATGACAGGACAGATGGTATTCATCCAAGAGTTCTAAGGAAACTTAAGGATGAAATGGCTGAACTATGAACTGTACTTTGTATTTTTTCACTTAAAATTGCCTTAGTGCTAGAGGAATGGAAGGTCACAAATATGACACTGATTTTTAGAAAGCATTCTGTGGAGGTACGGGGAACTTCAGATCAGTAATATCCATATGGCAGGTTGGTAGGAACCATGGTACACTGAGAGTTGTTGTCCAAATGGCTAAACAGGACTGGCAGTTTCACCAGAGGAAATCCTGTCCCACAGACATGCAAATATTCTTCAAAGAAATCAGTGAACATGGAGGTAAAGGAGATCAAGTAATTCTGGCCTGCTTGAGTTTGGTCTGGCCCACTCAGAAATAAGTTGTCATTGAAGGCCTTGCAGGGGTAAACAGGTGGTTAACAATACAGGAACAAAGTAGGAATTAGTCACCAGTTTCACCAGTGGAGGAACATTACCTATGAAAACCCATAAATTGTTTTTGGAGATGGGGTTCCTGACTAGTGATTGCTTAATATATATATATTAGTGGCTTGGAAAAAAAGCAGTGAATGGTGCTGCAAGAAAGGCGAGAGCTAACAGCAGAGAACTGCAAAGCCAGCCTGCAGCCTGAAGTGACAGAATAATAAAACCAGCAGGTGAAATACGGTGTTAATACAAAGCATATTACGTATTAATATGTGCTTCTCCAACACATGGGAAGGGGAAAAAACAGGCCTAACGTTTATGTCATGGGTAATGTGAGTGGACAATAAACTACATTATGTTAGTCTGGAGGAGATGCTGAACCTGTAATAGGTGATTCTGTGAAGACATAATAGATGGTTGCTAGAAAACCAAATATCTAACGTTTGTTAGGCATTATTAGGGAAAGAGTTAAGAGCAAAACAAGTATTTAGTGTTTCCTTACCATCTTCCTAAAGGAATGTAAAGATTCATTTTATTTAGATCAGCTTAGGACAAAGCCTATTTACAAAGTTGTTCTTATTTTCCCAAAGTAAAACCTATGGTTTGAAGAACTGTAAATATATTTAGAACATCTACAGAGCAGGGAACTTACTGCAGCATATACAGGCTGTAGATCTAAAAAAACACAAGAGAAATTGCAAACGGGTGTGGAGAGAAAATCAGAAAAAAATGGAATTGGAGTTTTATCTTTAGCTTATGATCTATTGAACGGTTTTGTAAGTGTATCACAGGCATCTTGTATATCACATTGGTAAATAATGTAGTACATACTGCTCGGTGATGGATTATTTGCTGTGGTGGTGTCTGTCACTGTTCCTGCTACACTTGCCTTACCATCCTTTGTGTATATTTATTCTTGTTTGTTTTCTCATTTTTGGCTTGTGTTTCTTTCCACATCTTGAAACAGATAGGTGTTTTGCCAGCAACCCCTGCATTTCCAAAATTGCTGAGCCTCTTGTATGAGCTGCATCATAGCTCTGTCTGCTTTTCCATGATCCCATTTGAATCCAGTGTCAAGAATCCCATAACGGAGCCCAGATGTCGAGCTCATGGCTGCATTCTCCAATGCATGCAGCCCTTGAGGGATGCATTAGCTCTGCTGGCTGTTATGGGATGTGCACGAGATTCAGACCTACCCTGTTAAAAATTTGACTGCCTATGCAAATTTCTCTTCATCACTGCAATTAAGTAATTGTCACAGGCCAGCACCAATTAGTGAGCGAATCTGTACTTTGCTCCGACTATCCTGATATCCTGAGATAAACTATCCAGCTTGCCTTAGTGTTGGAGAGGGTCTTGATGTTCCAGGACTGAATATCATTATATATTATATTACATTATATTATAATCTATATATTCAGGAAACTGCTCATAGCCAGCGTATCTGGTGCTCCACCTAGAAGTTGTATGGCTATTCTCAATATTTCCTGGCCCAAACATCTAATGGTAAAATTTGTACCCATAAACCAGTTCTTCAACAGAGCTACAGGGGTGGTGTTTGTGTGGCCAAGACCACACCCTTCTGAAAGGCCCTTTGAAAAACATGCTGTGATGATGTTATTGTCAGTGCTGCCACCTTGAAGCCAGTTCCTGGCTGGCTGGACTCAGCACTGACCTAGCATTAAACACTGCTTTGAGAATTAAAACCTTTAGCAAGCCTTCATAGTTCTGCTATACCTCACTGATTTGTCTCAGCAGAGGAGTGGACTGCAGAGCCAGTGTGTCTCTTCACAAACCTTGGAACTTTCTGCATAATCAGATCTGACGGATGACCGAAGCCTGCCTAGATTCAATCAGCAGTTGGACAAATTCTGAACTATCAAATAGAAAACACCATCTCTAGCTCAGAAAGTGCTTGAGTTGTATACTGCCAGAAGAAGGAACAATGTTCGACAAGTATCCTTATGTTAAGCTCAGTTCTTATCCTAAGTCAGGGTTTTTTTTCAACTTTATCCATTAGACAAAGGGTTCTGATATTTCTGAGCTTGGACTCCACTCCCCTCATAATCATCACATGGAAGATAATAGGATAGTATAACAGGCAGAAGAACCAAGCAGGAGTACCTGGCAATGGCCCAGTTCAACATTACTTCATCCCCAATTGCTCTAATACCGGCAGTAACCAGACCCCACTCTGCTGTAAGGTTACAGAATTGTTTTCTTCAGCAACACCCCACACCATCTTACCTTCACTCCCAGACAGCAAGACAGGCACCTTTCTCTTCCATTGCCAGGCTGATTAGCTCTGTTATTACAGTGTCCTTGACACCTTCAGGACAGGCAGGACTTCAGGGTATTCCTCAGTGCAATTGAAACAGCAGTATAACCAGAAACACTTCTAGAACTTGGTGTGCTTTTTTCTCCTAGTCAGCTCTTGTTAAACCTCCCTATGAACCCACAAGAATCCTCCAAAAGGGTTCTACTCTCATCCAGTTTTACTTTTGTTCATTGTTTGTGCTGCTCGGAAATAAAGATATGAAAATGCAATTGTGGCTGCTTGTTGTGCAGCTGTGATGGCCCTGGGGACTCTGGCAAGGGGGTGTAGCCATCCTGCAGGCTCAGGCTATCAAGACAGCAGTGTGTGGGGCTTCCTGAGTGTACCACAGAATAACAGGGTGCTTCTCCAGTGGGAAGAGATGTGTGGAAAGCACGGCTCATAGAGGGCACATTTTCACTCAACAGCCCTCAGAAATACAGGTACCAGCCTTCATGGCTCTGGACCAGCTGTTACCTGTAAGTGCCAGTGCTGTACCTCAGAGAACATGCATGCACGCACTCAGAGTGCTTTGCACTCAAAGATCCACCACTGTTTAATATCAGGGCTTGTTCTACAAGGGGCTACACTATTCTCTTGTGGAAACCCTTTCAAACTTCCAACAGAAAAGGCTGTATTTTGTTTCCGATTTCCACTCCAGTGCCTTCAAGTGATTCAGAAAGCCTATTCAAAGCAGGACTAAGACTGCTTTAACTCTCTGGGCATGCTGCCTTTTTGACTGACACACACTGCCACCAGCAGCCCTCTCCAGGAAACTGAAGTATTGTCTCTCCATTAATTTTCCCTTCCCCTTTCAGGAGCCCTGGAATGCTCAGCCAGAGGGCTGCTGTTGCCATTATGCACATCTTAGGCATTAGCTTGTTCTGTTCTGGTTTTATTGTGAGCTAGTGCTACGCTGCTTCTCTCACCTTTCTGCTCCTCTCTTGTGCAGGAAACGTTATTCTTGTGCAGGAGACATTACACTTGAAGAAGAAACATCGCCGAGTTATTCGAACTGGCAGCCCACCAGAGGCAGTTCTGCGCTCACACTGAACGACTGCATCCATGAGACCTGTGGGACATAGCTAGCCCTCATCCCACCTCTACTTGCACTCTACCTTGGATCGGGTATGGTTCTTGTCCCTAAAGCAATCACATTTCTTTTCAGTAAAGCATATTACTGGGAAAAGATGTCTTCTAACATGCAAACATACCTCTTTATCTGGGTGTTTGAACAGCTCAAACTCCTGTTTACATGCTTGGATCCTTGTCACATTTGTTGACCTGTTAAGGAACAACCAGTCAGTTAAGGTCTTAAGCTATGCCACTATTTTGCTGAAGAGTCTCCGTCTTGGCCCTGTTCAGAACAGCCAGAGAGCAGTGCAACATGGGAAAAAAACCTATGAGTTATGCAGACAGCTTGTTTTTTTCTTTTATGAGGACCCATCTTACATGGTAATGGGGAATAATTAATGTTTCCCAGTGTAAAGAACGGATGCTTTTAAGATTTAAAAACCAAAGGTTACTAACCATTAACTGGGTTAATGAGATGTATAATCCACACAAACACTTCTTCCCGCTTTTGCTGTGCTCCACACTAGCTGGTGTAGAGGGCACAGTGAGCAAGGCAGCACGCACCAATGCACATGCTTGTGGCAGCAGCGTGTGAGAGAAGACTGCCAGAGGCTCCCCACAGTGAAAGGAGGGCCAGAGTGGCTTCAGACTTCAGGGGTCACTCACGGTTTATATACTTTTTGTTCTTTAAACCTGAAGGGAGGCAACGTGTCTTGATAAGCCTATTGCTTTTTCTAACTAGACTCACTCTACATAGAGAGTCCTCCTGCATAGTGCCAGGCAAGGCACACAACTACAGGAGTTCAGAGGAGGCCTGCAGGCCAAGTCAACAAGAAACAGCTGTTTCCCCCAGGTTGTTTCTTTTTACCTGTTACAACTAATGGATCTAAGCTCACCGGCCTGCAGGGAACAAACAATTAATGCTTTTACAAAAACAACCCAGTTCGTGTTCAATGATGTAGGTAATTTCTTCCACACTGTCTGAAATTCCCCTCCTTATTCCCATGCCTCCACAGATCTTGCACAACTTGATCTTTTTTAACCTAAAGAGGAAATTGCACTTGATGTACAGCAAAATCTACCAAAGCACCTTTTGTGGTTTTATAGGCAGAGGTATGTTTTTTCTTTTCTTGTGAAAAGTCTCACAGATCAGGCAGAAGCATAATTTTTTTGCATCTCTGACATTATGTAATAGAGCCCAGGCTTCCTGGTCTAGTTTCAGAGCACTAAGTTGTTGACTTTTGGCTTTAGGGACTGTGACTTGGAGGCAGATGGTACGGAAGAAGCAGACAGTAAAGGAGATTGACTGGCATTAGGGAAAGAGGATGAATTGATTCTAGGATGCCATCAATGGGGACAATATCTCTGGTATTGCCCAAAGGGTTTTGTTGGTTTTCCTGGTGCTAGGATCCTGGTAATAAAGAAGGATGTCCCCTCCCTTCCTATCAGTCCCCATTTCTGTACATAAAAGGATATTCCTTACATGAACTGGCTGCTACTATATCCCCAGGGTTTTGCCAAAGGAGTCTTTAGAAATGTTAATACACAATAGTGCACTGACAGACATGGCTGGGAAACAAGAATAGCCTATGTAAAAAATGCTGTAGATTTCAGCATATAGGTTTGTTCTTAGGCCAGAACTTGCCCCAGTTTAATTGCTTACTCTTTTGCTAAGAAACCTTTACAGGGCAAAAAAACCCCAACAAAGTTTAACCCCAAGTTAAAACAGAGAGTCAAAACATTACCAACTAGTCCTGATCTTTGGTTCTACATTAGAGATCATTCTCAAATTAATTTCCTATGAGCATATTAAATCTACCTAATTAGATCAGGGCAGGCGATACAAAAATCCAAATGCATCCATGCGGCAACTCTCAGTGGGAATTTTTCATTTCACTGGAAAAAAACCTGAATCCCCACAGATGTGACAGAAGGTGCCTAGATAAAAATTAAAATGAAACACTTTAAATATCTGTAAGTTTGTAACATTGAAGTTGTCTAAATTTTGAGATATGGGATTTCCATAAAGGTAATAATCCAGTTTTACTCTGTAAAAGTATAGTAAACCCAAAAATCCAAATCTTTTATTTACTTCACCTAAAAAACAAGCAGCCCATAGGTAGGATATACATAGGTTTCCTCGATTTATCCCTAATAAATTTTTTAAAGATTTATACAATTTCTACAGAAACATACAGTGTATCAAAAATCTGCATAAATCAAATTTATAAAATATGTAGAAATGCATAGTGATATTATCAACTTACAAAGCAAGAATATGGGAATTATTTTTTTCCAAGCTGGCTATAGTAGGAAAAGGTCATTACAGCAACAGCTTCTTATGATCTCATGTTTTGTAAGGTTTCAGTCTCACATACAGATTCATATTCACATACAGCATCAGCTTTCAATGAATTGCACAAAATATCCATTTAAAATGCACACCTGCACAATTTATGTGCCACCATTCTTTCTCTTATGCATAGTCGTATGATTAAATTAATCTACCCAATACACAAAAATGGAGTCAGTTTTCATACACACAAGGAACAAGTACCGGCACACCCCCTTATTTTCTTTTTTTTTTTTTCCAGTTTCTCCCTCCTTTATTTTCTATTTTATCATAACTCTGAAAGGACAGATGAGAAGTTTAAAGAAACTAGGAAAGATCCCAAACTAATAGATCAGCGCAGACAGCCCTATAAAGATCAAAATCTGTCACCAAATATGATACATAACCCTTGTTAACACCAATGGAAGCTGCATGCAATGCTATTCTAGACTTTAGGGAAGTATTTAGTCATATTTATTAGTGTGACACGTTCTAGGCATGACTCTTATGAAATCAGTACACTGATGTCAACATTTAAGTCACAAAATCTGGAATA
The DNA here is from genome assembly GCF_034315485.1 of Pezoporus occidentalis. Lineage (NCBI taxonomy): Eukaryota > Metazoa > Chordata > Aves > Psittaciformes > Psittacidae > Pezoporus > Pezoporus occidentalis. The sequence goes on along the minus strand of NW_026912778.1, from coordinate 6,382,170 downwards.
AGGAAGTGAGGATAAGTCATTTCTCCTCCACCTCTCTGCTTATTCAGAGTAAATATTTATACTCCTAAGGGTGTTTGCATCAGCTCCTTTCCAGAGCATTTTTAGAAACTTCTTCACATTCTATTCTGTATACTATAGCACCAAGTGGTTGTATTTTGTGTTTGTAGTCCCTCAGGAGAAGTTTCCAATGACTTCCATTCTTCCAAAAGAAGAAGAAAATTAGTATGAACAAATGTGGTTTCAGGATTTCCATTTCTCTTTTCAAATCTAAATCTGGCATCCAAGCTAGTTGACAGATGTCCTCGTAAAGAATTGCGCAGCTGTGTTAAGAAGCGGGATGCTTTTTCCTAATTCAAAGTTTTAGTCCACCTCTAAGTGATTTCCATTTAAAATAACAAATCAAATGAAGCATTGGATACTTTCTAAGTTTTACATAATTGTGCAGCTTTATTTCTTTGTTTTTTAATAATTATTTTTTATGTAAGGCATGGTTTAAACAAGCAAGTTAGTGCTTATAAATTCTGAACTGGAATCACGAGGGTGCTGACTACCAACAAAATCTACCACATTTGCACTAAACGTGACATTAAGCTCTTCTTTGCACCGTACAAAGTGTCCAGTTGAAGTAGAGCAGCCAAACTGGCAATAGGAATTTGTCTTTGATCACACAGTAATGACACGGGGTAGTATGGTTGGTCCCTACCCTTGGTGACAGCTCAGAAAAATCCATTGTTTAATTTCCACAAATGCTTTTCTTGTGAAAGAGAGAAATGAAAGAGGCACTAAATATGTTGAAATTCACCTTTCAAAAAAGCAGCATGACTGTGAGAGAAGGCCACCCTGGCTAGTAACCTGTGGCAGTGCTTAGTAGGATGTAAAATTAAATAACAATATACAAGAGGTTGATAATCACCAAGTTCTATGAAAATCTGGTTACTCCAACCTTTTCAAGTGTGTGTAAAAAAACTGCCTTCAGACCCCTGAGTGTAATCCCAAAGAAGACGACAACGCCTTTAGCTATGTTCCTATGAAACATAGCTAACAGCACATTAATTTACCAACATCTTGAAACAAAAAGATGTAAACATCTACAGAGTTTAAGGTAAAGCAGTTTTGTAAACATTAACTGCGGATGATAATGTTATTGTAATAATCACAGTTCCTCTATGTCCTTCATCCAACCCAGGAGGCTCGCAGCTGTACAAAGTTAATAATTGCAGCAGTTTTCAGGCTATTTTGAGTCCTGTACAAATTAATGTGTCAGTAGGTAGGTTTCATTTGTCTACACACTAAGGATGTTGTTCATTTCCCATTTTTGTGTTGCTTTACTGGAGTCACACTCTGAAATGAAAACTTGATGGAGGACTTCGGAGCGATCCAAGCACTTCCCTGATGGAATATGAGTAAATCTGTGTAGATTCTGGAAAACAAAACCGTCAGGAACATGTGAGTTTGTTTTTTTTCTTTTTTAGTATAGCTATTTACAAAATCAAGTTTCAGGGTCCCAGAACAGATCAGTCCTATGCTCATTTTACTGTTTATTTAACCTAGACTTTCACAGCCTTTGTATTACTAAATGTTGGACACATGTAGGCCTGCCTGAGACATTTCACATTTCTCTTAGGCAACAAACTGCTAAGAAAATGAGGGGAACTGTGCCTGAAATGTTTCCAGCCTTTTCATCCATCCTGTAACCAAACCAAAAGATTGACACTTGAGGACAGCTCTATGAGAACTGACTTCACTGGGCAGATCTTCCTTTGGTTAGCCCTTCACATAAAACAACTGCACGACACTGGCATTAACTGCATTGGAGAGAAAAAGCACTAACTTTGCTACCTGCTTGGCTGGTAGAAGGAAGAGAAAAGGGTATGAGAGCAAGTCTGGCCTCCAGAGCAACAGGGCTGCCTAAGAAACTGCAGACCTATTGTGCCTAGCACATTCAGGCTTAGACTCACACACTTGGCTCCTTCCACACCCTCTGTGCTGCCACGCTCAAGTTCCATGCCTGTGGCTCCTCTCCTGCTTTCTGACCCCCTGCACCAGGTGCAGGCAGACTCACTAACTTGTATCTAGTGTGGAGAGCACCCGAGTGGAAGGAAACTCCAGGCACTGCAGCCAGGCTGGGGCTGCACAGCCCTGCCCTGTGCACCTAGCTTCTCTTGGCATAAGGACCCTCTCCCCCGTCACTTCTACACACATGTGCATATCCAAATGTTGGTTCAGCTTGATCCCTGCTCCTGCCATGTGGCCAGACATGGGGATCCTCTACTTGGAGAGGTAAACAGATGCCTGAACAAAAGCAACAGGCAGGCTACCACCAGCTCTGTTCTGGACGTTTGCTTACGGGCACTGAAGCTCTGCTGCTGCTCAATGCTCAAGCCATACAGAGGTTACACTCACCAAACTGGCACACAAATACTAATTCCAGAAACAACCGACTGACCAGCCAGATAAAATCTCCTGGCAGCTTTCTCTTATAGGAGGCTGCCACATTTTTCAGCAGTTCATAAGCATTTCATTGTTTACTTGCTCATTAGAAGAAAGGGTCATACCCTCTGTACTGCACAGCAGAAAGTGCCAAATTTCTAGTATTTGCTTGGTTACACACCCTTGGTGGTCGTTTTGCTCTTACCCCCACCTTTCTTTTTTGCCTTCTGGAAGCCAGTCAGTGTTTTGTTCTACAGCCCAGACCATGCCTACTGGGCTTCCTTATAACTTGCAGTAATAAGCAAACAATTACACAACTCACTACCAGTGTGGAGGAAATGGATCTTCTTGCATAAAAGAAATGCTTAGAGAAGAGCCAAGTAACATGCTGGGACACACTAGAATGGCTGGAGAGTTAACAAGTGCTATATATTATTACAAATTTAAAGCAGAAGTTGCAGGGACTGAAACACTGCTTATCAAGTTTTAAGTTTCAGGTCTAAAGAATTTTGTCTATATGGCACAAGAAAGCTGTGTGGAAATTACTGTGCTTGATATTTCCTCTTTACATTGATTATCTATGTAAAGAGCAGAAAAGGTAGAGTGGCTTAAAGAATAATAAACAGATTTCACTGCACTCGACAGTGCCTGCATCTTTCAGACAAACACAATCCAGATAACTAGCTAATGAACTAATTAATATGCAACATGCTAGGTAGACTGAAGAAAAATTGACTCAGGATAGTTTCTTAGACAGAACCAAGTTATGTGTTGTTATATCCAAGGATAACATCACACTTATGAGTATTCAGTTTCCTTTTTTAAAGAAGCAAGCAGAAATAGAACCATCGACATTTTTCTAAACAAGTAGTAATAGAGGACTTACAGGTGTAGTGACTAAATAGACTGTAGCAACCCTAGCACGTCCATCAGCCAACAGTCCAAGTCTTTATTAATTCATATTTTGCAATAGCATTATAATGGTGCCACACCCAGAAATCACAACAGAACATGTTACTAGAGAACGGCTGAGGAACTGGAAAAAGAAATACTGAAGATGGCAAAACCAACACAAAAAGGCAAAGAGTAATGCTATGTTCACCTATTTCTATGTAGGCTTAAAAAGATCTGTCTATAAACAGAGCAACACTTCAATACAGACTTCCTAAAATTAGATTTAATATTGAACCTAGCTGCTAAATGCACCCCAGAATTTAAGTAATCTTCTCACAGTATACATTAGATAAATAAACTTTCTTGACAGAAAGCACAGAAGCAGAGAGGGTGATGACACTAAAAGCTTTTAGAAACTCTGTCATTGTTAGTGGACATCCTCTTTACTTCCTCTGAGGCAAGTGCTAACTCTTAACATAACCTGTGGCAGTAGATGTAGCCTCATGAGACTCTCCTTAAAGATTTTGCTACAGAAACCAGCAACTAGAACCACTAGGAAGAGCATCTTTTCCTAGAGGAAGCTTTCCCAGCAAGCATGGATTTTTGAGTTAACAGTGTGCAGTTAATAATTTAGCTGGTTCAGTTAACCATGTCACAGAACTTTAGTTTCAGGTATATGTAAATAATAAAAAAGAGGTACAAAACCCCAGGATGCAAATTATATTTTTTTTCTGCTATATATCTGTTACATACCTTGAAGTATTGCCAATCCTGGTACTCATTCTGATTACAGTGTGTAATCATAATTTTGGATCCATCTGGTCCTTTAGTTAAGCACTGATCGTACTGCATGAGTTGATTAGCTTCATTGATTCGGAAAAGCTAACAGGAAGAAAAAAAAAGGCCATCTTTTAAACGGCTGACTCAAAATTATGACTATTTTAGAAGCACTGAAAATACCAACTAAATTTCATCATTCGAAACATTCTCTGATGTCATTACACCTAACTTTCAGAAGGATTCTTAACTTTATATGATGTAATGCACTTTTACTGTCATGACACTCAATTTCAACTTTCCTCTCAGATTTAGGAAAGTAAGAAATTTACGTAGCAAGACAAAAATGGTAAAAATTAAGGGATTCCTATTTGGGAGACTTTTGAAAGTGTTTGATTAAAAACCTTTGTATGATTTGATGGTCAAACAATCCACTATCTTTCTGAAGGTCTGGTAGCAAGTCCTAGGTGCTGGATGGTAATTTCATTTGAATGGCATTTTACCCATGGAGGAAATCAAACTAATGCACCCAGATAAAGAAAGATTATCCTAGCTACTACTTATGAAATCATTGTTACAGGGTTTTTGGGGGTAACATATAAAGAAGTAGTAGTTTAGGGAACTTTTAAATTAAATAGCAAAGAGATATTTCCAGGGGCTACCAAGAGCTAACCCAAATATGATTTTTTAAAAGCATCATTCTGCACATGATTTCATGACTGCCATGACAAAACTTGCCTGGTTCAAGTCTACATCAACATAAATAAGGACTCTGAATTCTGAAAAGTTTTCCAAAAGGGATGTAAAGACAGAACAGCATGTTTTTGTGGTAGCGTGGGTAGGTTTGTGAAGATACAGGTCAAACATGATAGCAGCTTGGATTGCAAACATCTATTAGCAGTTACATTCTGCCCATTAATTTGTAAATGAAGCAGACACATATTTGTATTCAATTTCTTGTCTCCTGTAGTGGAAGATGACCTACTGCACAAAAGTGTTTTATACCTCCATTAGAGCAAAACAACTTTGTGAAATAATTGAGCCAAAGTGAATAAGGGGATTGTTTCCTGAATGATTAATTATTAAGTGAAGATAAATGATGGATCAGCAGCAATGCCAGGAGCTGCAGTTATTCTAATGCAGTGATATGGCTGCTGTAAAACAGTACAGTTCTCGCTTCCTCATGTACCTGTTTCACTGAAGAAGAGATTATGAATTTGCCCTCAATTTTATACTGTTTGTGTTTGTAATTTTATTTTCAGATTCACATATTTTACCAATGTCACTATGCTTATGGAAAGTCCCCAACTCCTATCTCTGAAGCTGGCACCTAAGTGACTTTATGTACAGGCTGAACAGAAAACTGGCCTGTTATTATCCACAGCAAGTGATTCTCCTTCAGACCTGCTTCCAAGCTTCTTACCTGATTTCCTCCCATCCTGTGGCATGGCCCAAGCTCAACAAAGCCACCGTTGGTGTGCCCCATGCTATCAATGCAGTAAGCAGTTTCAAAGCCTCTAATCTGGAAAAGAGGTTTTGCACTCTAAGTTAGCCTCAAGTTAAAAATAAGCATGAAGGAGTTCAGGAAATTCTCACTTATCTTCAAACCAGAAACAGATATGTGATGGAGAGATATAAGACAAACCTGTGTATGAAGTTTAAATACTTATGCTAACTGTTCTGAGAGACGGAGCTTCCAGGTGTCTGTACTAATTTGCAGGCTCCTATGTGAGTTAGAGTACACTGATATAGCTAGAGTTATAAAGCTCAGTTCCAAATTAATGACACCGAGATGTAGGGCTTTCAATTATTTTAATTTATTCAACCCCCTATCAAAGCATGTTCAGTCTCACAGGTCATCATAAATAAAGCAGAAGCTCAGCTAAGTTGCTCTCATCTTGTGGATGAGAGAAACAGGATGCAGAGGAGTTATGCATGGCAGTTATTAACTGCAGCCAGGCACAGCCTACTGACCCAGCTGCTCAGACGTACCTTCTGCAGCAGCAATTACACAGTAGAAAAAGAGATAAAATTGATGAGGGGCAGGCATAGGATATAGAACAAAAGTCCTGTCAGAAAGCATGCCTCAACTGCTGATTAGCCCAATCCTTTCTCAAAAGGGCCAACCAACAGCTTTACAAAGACTTTATGACACAAATAACATTATTTCCAGACCTGTTTTCTTTGCCAGAGCCTCTTTTTTCTTCATGACAGGAGAAGAAAGTCCGGAAGACTAAGCTTAGACCTGACTCCCAGAGAAAGGGTTAGAGAAGATGAACACCACACCTCCATTCCAGGCAGTTTGGAAATGCAATTAGTGTGGTGTTACAAACAGAGGGGTATTTCTCAGATGTAGGATAACTAGCAGCCAGTGAAGAAGAGCTGAAGAAAACTTCAGAGAAGTCTGTGAACTTTGACTTTCCTGTTGCTTTACCAGAGCTGCTCGCTTTTATTAAGGGCGATTTCTCACAAGGTGGCCATTATTATTTTATTCTCTTCAGATACTTACACCTCAGTGAGCAGTAACATATAACATGCCTTCCTAAACTTTTATGTGGATTCAAAAGGAGGTCTAAGGCTAATCTAGTAACTGATACTTTGTGCTAGCTTTTAGGCAAGAAATAAAGGTGTCATTGTTCACCTGGTTCCTCAGAAATGATACTATTTGTACCCTATTCCACCATGCACATGCTCTGTATCGCTAATTCCTCAGGGAAATTAAAGATGACACTTTCTTGGCCATGGGAAACAGCATATATCTGTACTTTCTAATGCTCTTTTGAAGTTATAACTGAAAAGGTAAAAATAAATAAATAAACAAATCTGAAAGCAGACAGGAGACCTGCAGTAAAGAGCTCCTAAAGGTGTGGCCTAAAAGCCAGGAGGAAACAAATGAGGATTGGTGAGGTGTCCTGCACTCCCTTGACTACATGTTGTCTTTTTCTGCAAACCATGTGAAAATGACAAATTTGTAACCACATTCTTAATTTATTGAGAATTATACACTGTACACTAATGCCGGAAATGACTGTTAAGGAATGGCATCAAATCATTATATGCAGATACTGGGGCTGTAACTGTGTGCGTACATCTCAGGCTGGCAAATATAGGTGAAATGTACTCCTCCTGGATTTAATGATCTGTTCTCTAGGCCTTCACAGAAAAAGATTATCACCTTTTCATCTTCACCAATACTCCTACATGCTCAGGATTCACATTTCTTCTTTTAAAAACCCCTAATTTTCAGTTATGGGAAAAAGAGCTTTAGACATAACTGAAGAAAGCGCTAGATATAAAATCATCCTTCAAGGACCTATGGAGCTAATTAAAAAAATTCACACCTCTTAAAGTGTATATAATTTTTTTCCTAGGCTTATATTTCTACAGCTCTCTGTTTAATATCATATACCTTAATATAAGAGTAATCGAAGAAACTGTTCTCAGGTTGGTGCCAAGTAACAATCAGTTCCTTTTGAATTCCCATTCTTTTAGCTCCTAAAATAAATACAGGTTATGTGCTGTACTTACCTCTCCCCAGTCCACATTTTTTGGTGGCAAGGGATAATATGAAGTTATATCATATGCTATTTCTTCCATAAACCACTTAAAACTTTTGCAGTTGTGATCTTCACGGAATTTTTTCAGCTCAGATATATCTCCATAGGGTAGTGCTTTTGTTTCTGGCCGACTGGCATAGAAGTAGTCTTTGTATTCATCCCACCACACTTCTACAACTCTGACATAGTTCTGTCAAGAACAAGGACATTGCTGTGACCTCAAAGCACACACAACAAACAGGTCAGACGCAACTACATGCCAATTTCAGAAATCTGAGTGTTTCCCCCTTAAAAAGTAACAGCATGAAGTTACTATAGAGCACCAATGATTTGTGACTTTCAGCAGATTGTACCAGAACTGTAATTCAGAGTTTCTATTCACCTTCTTCAGTTTTAATACAGAGAATGATGCATTAGTCTACTAGGCACAAAAAAAATTAAGTCTTAAATGGGTCAGTTGGGACATATCAAGGAGATTTTACCTTCCTAAGTAGTTTATTGCTGCTTGGACAAGGGGGAAAAATGGATAGCTCGCCTGCTGAACAAGCCCCTCCCTCACATCTTTCTTCTCAGTTTCTTTGATGGCTCTTATCTCGGTATAACCTGTACCTGTTCTAGATGCACACCTCACTTTGTATAGTTGTTCTAGTATAAATGACCTGGTGTTAAAACAGTCTTAACAGATCTGACTGATGGCCCAAACTATTACAAGTTTTCCTTTAATCTACATCCAGCATAAATTGAACAAAGCTATAAAAAGCAGCAGGATTGGCACAAGATTTCCCTTCCATGGGGAAGGCCATCTCAGCTTTAGACACTAACTAGCTTTGGATAAAGTGCTCTCTAAATTGCTGCTGATAATTTAAAGAGCTGTTGTTATCTAAAATCAAAAACCACCCTCAAGGTTGCAGCAAAGTAGTACCTTTAATGTAGGAGAAGACCCAACATACACAGGAGGAGGATTTCCTTGCCAACCCTGGAGACGGTAGATGTGTCCAACACGAGAACAGGGAACAAACAACAGTTTTCCCCCACACTGCCAGATCTACAAGTTAAAGCAAAGGTATTATTAATATATATATGCACAAGAATGGATGAGACGGTCTCCAGAGGTCCCTTCCAACCCTAACGATCCTGTGGTTCTGTGAATTTAAGACAGACAGACAGGTAATAAATTATGGAAGAAATATTGATTACTTTTCTTACTGTGCTAACTATATCATATATTTAAATATTTTTGCTTCATATATAAGCATAAACATAACTGGTCGCTGAAATGAAAGTCTTCACTGAATGCATCTTCAACTTAGCCATAAAATTACTCAGCTAAATTACTTTTTTAAAAAGCTTTTAAAAAGTTTGCCATCTCATTCCATTGCTATTTTACAACAACAGTAATAAATGAACCAAATCTGGAACTGCGTAATTTTTATTATGACAGAATTAGTAATATTTTGATTTTATTAAAGCAATTCACATACCATCATTAAGATGGGTTTTGGTTAGATTCCCATCACATTTAGGTCTTTCTTAATAAAGGCTAGTAGGAGATAAGGATGTCTTTGGTAACCCAAGTACAAGCAGATTTTTCTTGAACTATAGTAGCTGAAAATAAAATATGGGTGAAACATATTACCATTCTGAAATTCTCTCCCTCCCACATGCTCTTGGATAATCCATTTATGAGGAAAAGAAAACACACTGAAATCTGAATTTGGTTGCTCATAGTTTTGACAAGTTTGAAATGTAACATTAAATCCAAATTCAAGATAACTTTGGGGATGTACCAATGTAGTCCAAATTTCAGATTAAAAAATATGACTTAGCAGTGTTAGGAAAGATGGGCAGAATAGTTTACTTCCTTTATGGCATCATCATATCGGTTTTCTTAAGTTTCACAAAAAAAAAAACAATTCAGATATGCAAGGCCACTATATTTGCTATCTAGGAGTCAGCATGCAAGGCTGGTAAATACTGTTTAGTTCTCCTAAAGACTGGTTATGATAGACATGAAACCAATTTGGAGGTCTCTACATAATCACCACTTCAATTACAAAGCTACTGTATGCAATTTCAATCATGATTTAGCTCTAAGCAAGATGGAGAATTACAAGGATAAAGACCCTGTATATGTAACATTCTCAGTAACTACCTTTTGCATATGGATTTACAGCTGAGCAAGTGCACTTGGAGCATTCCTCAAAATCATGAAGAGCAAGAGTAACTAGAGGAGCTCTGAATGTACTTTCAGTAAAATTCAGCTACAATTTCACAGATCACTACTGAGGATATTAAATGTCTCCACTTTTGTTTGTTAATTGAGACAGATTCCTGCTGTCTGCCACTTGTGTCATTATGAATATTGAAGCTGATGATTATCATCTTACGTTTCCTGCTAACTGAAGAGCCTGCATATGCCTAGGAGTGAAAATAAAATCTTCTTCAGTGATTATGAATTATGCAGTTAGCATTTCAATTGTGAAGACATCTCTTGTAAAGAAGTTCTTGAAATTTTGAAAAGTATATGAGATCATTTTCTGCCCATAAAAAAGGCAGGGAGAAGGAAAGCAGGGCAGATTACTTCTTGTTGCATCATTATATACTTTACAGGCATCTATGCATAAACTGAGTACTACTTGTTCTCTATAATCACTTTCATTGGAAATGACATTTTTCTGTACTCATCGTAAGAGCAGTCATGTAGTCAAATCCGCAGATTTGCCAGTCTGCTTTCAGATTAGATATTTCAGGGCATGTGTGATCCCAAACCATTAACAAGATCTGGATTACTCAGCAGTCAGCTCTCAGCACCAGGCCACCTCTCTGAACACTTCCGCCCCAAAGGGGTCCGCACAAGGAAACACTGAGGGGACACATCTCTGCCACGTCTCCTCACAATGAAACCTTACGGGCTGCACATTCACAAGGCAGAGGTGGTGCAAATCAGAGGTAGGTCTGTCTGACCTCCAAGCAGAAGTATTTACCAAAAAAAAATCTAGTAAACTGAATTATTTTTCCATTTTTGGTGTTACCTTGTAAGAAATTTCAAAATTTTCACCACCCCAAATCTGAAGGCCTGGATCATAGAGACCCAGTTCGAAGAAGAAATCGCGTTCAATGGCGAACAATCCACCAGCCATTGCAGGGGACCTGAAAGAGGAAGACAGTGTTAAGTCATTCTGCCAAAGGGATACGATAACACACAGAGAAAGCATTAAATAAGGGAGTAAATTACTGTTAACATATAATAAAGATTAGATAAATGGCAATGCACTGAAAAATCATGAAGCTTTGTCATCAGTTTCCAGCAATTTTCTGAAGTGACATCCGTTTAACTTCTAGTGAAGTTAAACACAGTTTTTATTATCTTGTGGTTTTGGTTTGGTTTAGTCTTTTTTGTTTGTTTGTTTGTTCTTAAATACAAAATTTTGGTTAGAATTATTTATTCAGTCAGCCAGCATTCTTCAATTAAAATAATAACAAAAAAGATAAGAATCAGTGTGACAAGACTCTCTTGAAAGTTTTTCAAGCTTTTGAGAATGAGACTGCATAGCAGACTTAAGTTTACATTCTGAGAAGCTGCCACACTGAAACACTGTCTATTAGCAAGCAACAAGAGTTTTTCCAGCTAAATGATACCTTTCTATCTTCTCCCTCTGTCTCTTTTCCTGCTGCTGCCATATGAGGCATTTTTCATTATACTGGAAGGGCCTGGATTCAAGTTGTAAGGTTTGCATTTTGGTTTATTTATTTATTTTTTTTAATGGCTTTGCAAATCCCTCCATGTATGCCAAGGTTCAATTAACTAGCTTTAATGTGTCAACAAGATGTTGTGGTTTGGACTAGAGCATTTTTGCACAATGGCTCTACCCAAAATTCTTTGGTAGCTTGCTCATAGTGAAACAGTGAGTAGGATATGTTAATCCATTTCCAGTGCACATACCAAGCATTTTCACCTGAAGATCAATAAATACATAAAACCCCTAATGGATACAAGCTGGAGTCCCTACTAAGATGGAAATAAAAAAATAAGAAGCTGGTGGGGAAAAAGCAAATTCTTTCTGACTTCAGATGATCTGCAGTATTGAAAGCAGGAGGATCAAAGGGTCCAGATCACGCTGGTGAGCAAAGTAAAACAAATGAAATATTCCATCATGACCAAATTATTGAGAGATAGGTCATTTCTAGCACTATTTAGTCTCTCCATTCCATTATATTTTTAACTTAGTGGTGCTCTTTTTAACAGCAATGGTTATGTATTTCCCTTCTGCACATAAATGGAGATCTGCTTAAGAGAAAGTAACCCAAGGGTTAACATACACCCCCTTTGCATAGCAGAGGCAGGGCAAAAACAAATAGCTACTTGGTGAACCAGCTGAATTAAGTACAATGGTTATCAGTTCAGATGCTCTCCAAATCACTTGATCAGTTACCCCTAAATATCCCCTCCCACTTGTCTGCGTACTGTATTTGCCTCCAGCATTTCTTCTGCATCACAAGGGTTCAAAGGACTGGAAGACAGCAAGCGCAGCAGGGAGAAGCACGTTGCATAGCACAGCCCTGTGGCTTTCCTGCATTTTTTGGTTTTCCTCAGCGCTATAAAGACTTGGCAAGTGTAGAGGCCTCAGATGGTGAAGTTCCAGTCTTGGCCTCCAACATGCTGTCAAGTGTATTAAAGAACACAGTAAAATCCACATAAGCTCTGTAGTTTATTTTATGGGATATGAAGAGGTAAGCACAATTATTACTGAAAGAAGGGGCAATTTTCACATTACAAAAAGTTTGTTTCTGTGCTTTAAGCTGTTGAGGTTTTTTTTTGTTTGCGTGTTTTCTTTTTAAACTAAGCAATCCTGGCTATGGTTTCAGCAAGACTTTTACTTGGTCTTACTTGCCTTGGTATTGCTGCAACAAAATGCATACAGCCTGGACATAAACAGATGCAGGGAATATCTCTTTTTAAAAGAAGCACTGTAACTCTTGAAAGTATTATTAAAAATAAAGTAATCTTTTAAACCATTCTGAGAACATGTGTTCTGTGTTTCTGGGAACAGTTTAAAGGATTTTAAGACCTGTTTGGATAGTAAACACAGAACACAACAGCAACGTTTGAAATAGTTTATCCCCCTCTAAGAGAATATTAAAGTTCCAATGTGGACAGCCTTGTCAGAAAATGGTATTATTTATACTATATACAAAACAGATCAAAGCTTCATAACTTCCTTGCATGTGTTGCCATTTTAGCAGAGAACAATCACGGGTGAGGATAGGGAATTACCAACATCAGTTCTTACAATGTTTAAATCATATATACGAGTAATAGAAGACATTAGATTCTGAAGATGTGAGGATTGCTTTCAAATGTAGTAACACGATTAGTTAAGTGTGAAGGGGAAAGTAATAAAAACCAGCAGAACCAGTCTCCCAATCTTGAAAAGCCATCCAGAAACCTAAGCTCCTAAACTAGGTTTCTAGCCAGTTTCTGTGTGCTGGGAAGAAAACATACCCCACTACAAACCATAAGAAAAAGGTGGGACTTCTATGAAAGTTACTGGAGTTTTCTTAGAAAATAAAGTGGTAGGGTTTTTCTTTCTTCATTTTTTTTTAAACTGTTATGTGTATTAAATTAAAATTCCCAAACATACTGAGACCTTAGAAAATATTAAGCCAAGATTCTTAAACAATATGCTTCTTTGTCAGATGTGGTCTATTATAAAACAAATGAGAGAAATATGACAAAAGGGATTTTCTTGATGCACATGCATAATCCACGAGCTGTATGCATGCATCAAGCCATGACAGCGGGTTACAGATTTTATGCATTACCATCTATTATAAATACTCACAGCATGCTTGTTATTTCAAATCAAACGTTTAAATAAGCACGGTTGTTCCCAACACTACTTAAAAAAATATCACAGCTAAATTAAGTTTTCCCTGGAAACAGAGTCATTCAGCATTTTATTTTGCAAAAAAAAAAAACCCTGTCATTCTAATGTGCACCCTATTAACCACACAAGAGCAGGAACAGAGAGGCAAGACAAGGTAGCAAAGGTATTTTGAGCAAATAGTTTTGGCAAACAGGTCTGGTTAAACAAAGCAGCTGGTGTGGTTAGAAATACAGAGATTTTCAGGATAGAAGTACATGCAAGTTTTAGTGGATCAATATTGACTTCAGGAAAAATGAGAAACGGTTAAGTGATTTAGTGATTACCGATACGGTTCAGTTTTTGTCTTTCTGCTTTCCTTCTCTCGCTTGGTCAAGGGAACCCTCTTCCACAGCATACTCCAATCCCACGCGCCTCTAGCAAACCCATCTTCGTCACCACCCCCTTGGGGCACAATCTTATAAGTGTTGCCATCTATGACATCTATAAGTGGCACAGTGCATGTGGTTCTGCAGGGTGGCGGATGGTGGCAGGGAAGATGTAGTTATGTGAAAGGACCCATGTGGCACGCGCGCATGGGTTGTAGTTCATGGGAAAAGAGGTGGGGGAGGGAAAAACGAAAGGGTTTAGACAATTATTCATTACAATTCACAGTATGTAAACAGCTCTTTTTACCGATAAGGCTCAGTTTTATGCTTTCGTTTGGACTTTTCCTTGTGGCTTAACGGAATTCGTTTCCACAGCAAACTCCAGTCCCATGCCCCTCTGGCAAAACCATCTTCATCCCCACCTTGCTGTGGCTCAATGGAATAATCATTTCCATCTATGTAATCTATTAGAGGTACAGTACATGCAGTTCTGAAACATTTATAGAAGGGAAAGAAAGAGCAAAATACAATTTCAGAAGAGTAATCTGTCTAATCTGCAATTAACACCATTAATTATTAAGCTTATGGAGCAGTGTATATGAAAAGTCATTTGTAAAGATACTACCAAAAAATGAAGCCTCATTTGGATTAATAAAAAAAGAAAAAAAAAAAAGGGATAGTCCTTTCTTTATGCTGCTTTAAGGGGTTGGGAATGCAGAAGAGTTAGGTCTGAAATGCTAACATATCCATTTATCGATACTTTTTCCTTTATGTGCACTTTCCTTTATGTGCACTTCTTGAAATTGGTCTTCTAATAAAGCACTGCAGGAGGCAACAGAGTAGCCCACAGGGTTCTCACAGTATTGTTATTTCCCATGATTTCTATTCATATCACATCTTATCTGTCAACATGTATGGTAAGCTCTTAGCTTCTACTAGTATAAACATGGATTTTCACTATTCTGTCCTATTCAACTGCTAACCTCTCAGGATGAAAAAAATATTACTGGTGCTCTCCTAGCAGCATTCTTCAGTAGAATTTTTCCTGTTTGATTTGCAATATGTTGCTCATTGTGATCTGTCACATTTACAATATTCACCAAGGAAAAGACATTATCTTATTTTTCTGCCTGCTTTTCCAAATGAGTTTCCTGGTGACCAAACTTGGTGTATTTCCATCGTTTTAAGTCAAATCCTGTAAGATCAAAAAATCAGTTGGGGAAAAGAGAAACACTAACTCTGTGCCTTCT
The DNA here is from genome assembly GCF_034315485.1 of Pezoporus occidentalis. NCBI lineage: Eukaryota > Metazoa > Chordata > Aves > Psittaciformes > Psittacidae > Pezoporus > Pezoporus occidentalis. Next base: position 6,367,009 of record NW_026912778.1, on the reverse strand, counting down.
TTGAGGCAAAAGCAGCAGCATGCTGCACCCAGGGTTGGAAGAAAGCTGCTGAGCCCTGCCCTCTGGCGTCACGTACCCCAGCATCACTGGTCCTCCTGTAACTACTGCTTTTGACGGTGGTGATGGAGAATGCCTCTAGAGATGCCTGTTCTCACCAGCCTCACTCATGCAGAACAGTAACACACATTTCATGAAAGCACACAAGCATTTCCACCTTCTTTCTAGTACCCTGGCCCAAACAGTTTTAAAGGCTGAGTTACAGCCTTTCAAATACACAAAACCCACCTGTTTTGTGGGTACAGTTCTGATAGTACAACAGGTTAGCGTACAGCTTTTTTAGGATTAAGCAGTTATCTTATGCGTTAAAGAGTTTAAACAAGCACATAGTTTCCTAAACACACATTCCCCCGACCACACAAGCTAAGAGCACAGTAGCACACAGCAACAACAGCATTTCAACAGCTGGAAGAAGTGAAGCCCCTGGGGATTCCCCTCCTCTGTCACCTCTCTCAGATCCCACACACACAGCACAGGCATTTCCACCACTTGACTCCTAGCAAGCGCCTGGGCTTGTGGCAGACAGGCTCAAGCCCTGGCCTTGGTTCACTACAGACAATGCTCCAAAGTGCTCCAGAGAAAACAAATAAGACCACATTGCAAGACCAAAGAGGAGAAAGTTGTAAAATTCTTGAGACCACAGTGGCTTCAAATCCCCATTAAATCAAAACACTTAGTGCTGCTTTTCCTCTACCAAAAATAATAGTTTTGTTTAGTTCTATTGTTTGATCAGGCTCCTTATTCAGCCAGAACAGCACATTTTTATAACAGTCCCTCAGATCACTGCAAAAGACAATCATTGTCTTATATTTAATCTATACTAAGCAAAATATCCAGTATGCCTACTAAAATAAACTACCCAGAGATTCGTTTGCCTATTTTCCTTCCTCCTCACATAGCTTTTATGCTGGAAGAAAATAAAATCATTATATAGCTAATACTGACGTAGTTTGATATATATATGCATTGGTATAGATACAAAACATACTGACTATAGTTTGAAAAGTGAAGATCGTTACTGTGACTTTTTCTTCCTAAGGGTTCAGACACTGGAAATAACAGGAGAACATTACCTGTCCTTAGATATAGGAGCTATAAGTGGCGCATACCAATTAATTCCCACCTCACAATGGGCATCCAGGTAAACCAAAACCTTCAAAAGAAATAAGTAATGCAATTTATATTTCTGTACATGAAATCACGATGACTTAATTAAGCTTATTTACCCTGACATACTTTCATATTATAAACGAAAAAACATTACATGAGTTAAACTAATCCCCCTGTAACTACCACCACCTCACCTCCCCTACCCACCGTCTGCCTTCCCCAAAGACAAGCCTTGTGTGTGAATTGGATCCTACCTGTCCAAGTTTAGCCTTCTGGGCTCCGATGCTCCTAGCTTGGATTAAACCTTCTCTCCTCTCATTTCGAAATACCTTTACAAGGCCATTCCACTGCTTAATATACTCATCCAGCCTCTCTTGTAAGTGTGCTATCAAGTAACAGAGAAAAAAAAAAAAATGGTGAGGTTTAATAATAAAGAGCTTTGTACTCCTAACACAACACAAATCAACCCTACTTAAAAGTATCTACAAACACTTAAGAGAATCTTTAATTCAACTGCTTGTACTACCACTCACAAAGCTCACAAAACAACTGCTTGTACTAAACCTGAAGATCTTAAGACTTGGAGCTCTGACTTCATGGCAAAGGTTTGTCTCTGGCACACTTACAAGAAAAAAGCAGCTGAAGCAGTTGGCCACACCACAGGGGAGCTGGGTGGACAATTCCCAGTCACTTCAATAGATCGTATTGTGGCTTTCAGGTCATCTCTAGTATTTCAACCAGGCAGAGAAGTTTCTACACTTCAGCACATGGTCTTTCCTTATCAGATAATGTCATGTGTACAGTTGAAGGTCCCACTTTTCAGTTAAATGTTTGTCCTCACTTTTTGTCTCACAAAATATGATGTTGGTCTATTAAATCTGGAAACCTGAGACAGAAACCAACCATAGTCAAACTATTGCGCTCCCTCACCTAGACCAGTTTCCTCTTGGGGCTGTGGTGGTCTTACGCTATCTTCTAATGAAATAAAGAAAAAGAATAATTGGAGGGCCAGAACTGGAGTGAACAAACTATGTCTAATTATACTGATGAGACTGGAAACCTTTAGCCAAAGGGACTTGGTCAGCATAGGGATGAGTAACCCTGTAAGAATCATGATGGGCTATGCTTAAATGGTTGCAGATTTGTATTTGCACATTGGTCTTTGCTAAACTAATCTGGAAACCACATTCCTACCACACAATTTGAAAAAAGGATCCTAGCCTTGCATAATATTGCACAGATGATTCTGTTGGGAAATCTCACAAAGGCAGAAGGGCTGGCGCTTGCTGTTTGAGGCTACGCTGATTTAGCTACTGGTGTTCATTTAACATCTATTTTTGTACTGAAAAGCTCAAAAGAACTGCCTACAGCTTCAGTTTCCCTCAGTCAGGAGTCAAACTAAGCCACCTCAGCTACAGCTGAGGCATCCATGCACTGGTCTGAACCGGCTCTGAGGGGCTGCTTAGAGGCCATGCCCCTGCTGATCTAAGAGGAGAGGGGATGTGCAGAAGTGGAAGGAGAAGGATGTCCCCTGTAGCAGCAGTAAACCATCAGCTTGCTTCAGCAGCAACATCTTTCTCACCCTGAAATGACTGAAGTCTGGAGTTTGCTGCAACTTACATGTCAGTATGTTTTATATTCTTGCTGACAGTATTGAAAAAAAATCTAGATTAAGCAAAACTGACAAATAATTGAAATGGAAATGTTTTTTGGAAGTGTATTTTCCAAACTTGAAAATCCAGCAACTCTACCAAAGAACAATCTCTGAAACCACTATCTTTTAACACTCTTATTATCCCTCCTCTTCACCTCTATAAAAGAATAAATTTTCTCAACTGAAAGTTTTACATATACTCTTCTTGTTTCCCATATGCATTTACAATCTCTTTTGTAAATCCTTGTGCATTAGGAAACCATCCAGGACACATAAATATCAAACTAGAGAGAGAACAATTTTATCACATACGCTGCATAGAATAACATGCCATGTAATATATATAGAATATGTGGTACGATAGCTGTGATATAAATTTTTATAGGATAAAATCAACAGAGTTATGAGGTCATACTGAAGTGGTACTAAGAGAATCTTTATACCACACCATTATTTATTCTGCAAATTCCAAGTATGTGTTACAGAAGGACTGTCAGGAATGTTTTAAAGATTTAAAACCTGACTTTATTTCCAGCTCTCCTGCCTATGAAGCCAAATGTTTTAGTTATCAAATGTTCAGCCATGTAAGGCTCACAGGGAGCTGTAAAAACCTGTCATATTGGTTGTGTAAAGCTTTTCTACAGTACAAGTCTCAGGACTTTCCAGTCCATTATCTGAAACCGTGCCAGGGTTAGCAGCAAGTGCTATTTCCCACAGGAAAAGTGAATTTTCCCTCCTTCCCGTGTTACAAAGCCTGCATGACAGTAGTGTATAAAATCCCGATACTTTTACAGTCAGAAATACCGTTTGGCCAGTGTTAAATTTTGTTCACCTAGAACATGTATTTATGATATCTGTCAACAGCCTTACAACATTCTGTTTTTTGTTTAAAAATGTATATTTCACCTTTCAAAATATTATAACCACCGCTCTGGTTCCCCCCTTGTTCCGGGGGTTCTCTCATGTCTCAGCACATGATTAAAGCATGAATCTACGATTTTTTCAAACCACGTCCTTTCTCCAAAAGATCTCAGGCACTGCAGATTACAAGAAGGGGGGAGGAGGAAGGCAGCTTTTTTTCTCTTGACTCATGGATGTCAGTTTGTAGAAAAATAGCATCAGAAGTCCTCCCTAAAGCAGCTGCCCAAGTCCCCTGCACTGTAATATTATTCATGTGGGGCTCTCGGCTAACACAAAGCACTGATCAATGCTTGTTTCCCCACTACAAGCACTGTTAAGTTAATAAAAATACTGTTATGTGTCTACTCTCATTACATCCCCTTTGGTTATATTATGGGATGCTGCATCAGTGGGAAATATAAAGAAAAACCAAGTGAATGCAAAATGTAGACAAAGCCTTTAAAGGCTATTAGGAACACCGGCATTTACCTTGCAGTCAATCTTTACAGTTGGCATGGGCTACAAAAGTGAGCTGCGCCAGCTAAGATATTGACTTCTATGCTCTAAAGCAATACTTCTATACCTCTAAAGCAAGCAAGCTGGTGTCTAAATGCATAACAAGTAGTTGTCAAAGACCTATATATACTACAGCAATTGTAGGGAGCTTCAGAATATCTGGTGGTGCGAATTCTCATTGCCCTTCCAGAGCAACTGTAGCCTCTACTCAGCTAGCATTCACAGTGAAATAAAGTGTTTTGATCAAGAAACACAATCAAAACTGAGGAAAAAGAGTCCCCATGAGCAGCAGTGTGGGCACATTGACACTGGTAGAAGCAGCTGCAACACTTCTTGGACTCTAACAAGCGTTAACACAGAGGTCTCCATTGAAAATATCAGAACTAGCATCATTCAACTATCTTGGTGTCATCTTGTTACTGTTCCCTTTGTGCTTTGACAAAGGAAAAAATGCTCCAGCAGAACTCAGCACACCTCTCTGCGCAGTTATCCACGGTCAAACCCTGCTGTTTGCAGAAGAGATTAAGGAAGGGAGAGAGAGTGTTGTTTAGCAAAAAGAGTGCTCCCAACTGACTTTATACAAAGAATTATAATGAAAACGACATTTTCCAAGCATTGGAACTGTTTGTCCCTGTGAGGCACAACATATATAAACATCTATGCAGCTGTAACTCCCTTCTGATGAAAGAGGATTTCTCATAAAGGAGGACAGGCAAGGCTTTTTTATTAGCCAGCCTTTGGAAGTGTTTGTAACTGCTATGCTCCATTTTAATTTCGTATGGCTGGAGAAGGAGGTGGCTAAGAAATAAGGACAGTCACACTGAGTGTGAGAAAACATCTACTCAGTTCAGCATCTGCGTCTCTCAACGTTGGTCTCAAAGAGTGCAAAATGCTCTTTGCTGGGTGGAAAGCCAGATATGAAGTGTGTAGTCTGAAAGCAGGTGGGGAAGGAGAAAATCCTGTATCTGTGCTGTCAGCACTGCTTTTCTTTTGGCTGAAAAGGCAAAAAGCCACCAGCAGCTCTGGTGTGATTAAGAGTGTTTGTGTTTTGCAGCTCCTAACAACTGGAGATCTCTTCAGGAGGCTTGGCACGCTTCACAGCCTGTACTAGCTCATGGTTCTCTCTGTGGAGAAAGAAGTGGAGCAAGATTCTATTCCCTTGGCCATTTTTCATCTAAAATGCAATTTGAATTATTGAAATTAAGTTAATTATGTTTACCAAGTAATAGCCTAAGGCACTTTGAAGAACTATTATAGTGAAACAGTACAGTTGCAGCAAGGTGTTCAGAGCCATTCTAGTCCGTGCTTGTTTTCCAGTCAATCATACATGAGAAAACTGCATCTTGATCTTGTTTCACTGAATTTTCTGATTCACGAAAGCTACTTGGGAAAATGAATTGTGGGAAATAGAGAAACAAGGATCTGCTGGAGGTTAGGTCCAGGCTAGCTGTATCTGCTAACCATTCATATATGAGCAGAAGGCATAAGTAAAGTTCTGTATTTCAAAACAAATTTCTTGTAAAATCCTGCCTCTATTTAATAATTGTCATATACTGGAAAAACTGTAGTACAAGTTATGCCAGACAAACTCATTCCATGAATTACATATACATAGCACAGAGTCAGCTACCACTCATGTGAAACCCAAGTACTGAGTCCAATCATGTGTAAAAAGTCTGGTAATTTTTCTAGAGACCATCAGTGTCATAGTTATGTTATGCAGCTAACTCAGCCCTTGAATGGCTCTGAAGGAAAGCTGTGATCCCAGCTAAAAAGGAAAACACAGCACATGTCTGCTGACTGAATTATTAAAATTATATCCCTTAGGAGAGAAGATATTTTTGGTTTACAGTGTGCATGTATACCTAAGCCAAATTCCCAACAGCTGTTAAAGGATATAGGAGACTATAACGTAGCATTCAGTATCTTTATTACACTAAGACAGATGTAGTTAAGTTTACAATACAGGTAACTGTTCCTCTCCTGTAAAAACAAACAGAAAATGATACCTACCTATCTACAGGCATGATGTAAAAATTAACATACAATAACTACTTTTAACAGCAACTTACGCTCATAAAAGGCAACCTCAAATATGTGATGAGTTCAGTCATAAAAGTTACAGTGTGTATACCTGCAGAAAACGGCTCCTGTGAGGCAGGAGTTGGGAGAAGATAAGATCACTTGATAAAACAGAGGGTTTTAGAACAGTCATCTGCTTTCCATGCCACTACCCAGTTCAGCTATTATAAAAACAAAGAGGAAGGTAAAGGGAACACATCCTATGCTGATGACCAGTTCAAACTTGCCTGTGCTCCTAAAAGCCATGGTCATCACTGTCTAGAAGAGGCTATCATCCTCTTTTATTCAATATTCAAAGTTATGCTTTTATTTATGCATCCTACTCTTTTTCTGAGTCAACTTCTATTCAAGAACTATACTGCAATAACATCTTGAAGAATGTACAGCTTTGATGCACTGTTTTTAAATTTGCTTAAACCAGACAGGCTTCATCTAATCAATTATCTATCTCTAGCATACCTCTTTCAGTTCTTCTTTGTATTGAGCCTTAATTAATGCTGAAAATATAACTATTAAAGGAAAAAAATCAGTGTGTGTTTATATTTGTAAGAATCAAATGTACGTAGTTACATCCTGGCTATAAAACAAGACCAGAATGTATATTACTAAGGAGGAGGAAAATCTCTGGACTTTTGAAAATGTTTAAAGGCAGAAATTAAAACACACTTAAAAGCCCCTGCGCCTGTAAGAAACAATAAACCCCTTAACATGATGTTTAATTGAATAAGATGTTGAAAATTAGAAACATAGTGAAAATGGATCAGAATAATTCAATAGTCTTAGATGTATTTCTATTATAGCAACACACACACCAAGAGGGAATCTGGATTCCTATATGGAATAAAGAAATTATGCCTAACAGGCTTAATAAATTCCTTCAATAACCTTGAACTACTTGTTTTCACAAGAGCAAAGAGAAGTACTAGCTATCCCAGCTTTCTACTATGTACTACTCAACAACTGTGGTAGAGAGCCCTCCACAAATCCTGTATTTCAATCAGCTGAATACACATGAAGGATTGCCACCTTTATGAAAGCAGTTCATTGGAAAAGAGCTTTCCCTTCATTGAAAAATGAAAGGACTGTGAAGAAACAACTTTTCTTGCAGTCAACGCAATCCGTGACAGGTAATAAATCAAAAGAAAACTATGTAAAGAAAAGGATAAGTTTCTTTTTCTACAAGTAGTGTGTTAATATTCAAAATATACCTTTGTTGCTAAAATCATCAATCAGCACGATTTCTGCCAAGTATTTCCTGGGTGTTCTTTTAATGACACTGTGGACTGTCCTCATGAGTGTGGACCATCCTTCATTGTGGAAGACAATGACAACGCTGGAGGTGAGCAGGTTATCATCATAATGCCAGTATTTGCACCTGTAAAAAGATTTGATTTGATTAGTTTTGACATTGTGATTTACAGAACTGCTTAACAACTCTTCAGTGAAGATTTCATCTGGACAAAGATGAAGAGAAACAGGATATAGCAGGTAATGAGGCTTAAATGCATCACAGAGGTATGAGGCCCAAAGAGCAACTTTCTTCCCAGCCAGTGAGCCTTCTTCCCCTCCTGAAAGGCAGGATGGAGCTGGTGAACAAAACCACCTGCCTCAACAGCTACATACTTCCGGTAGGTGACTGGCATTGCATGGACCACATGAGAGAAGAGATTCAGAGCAGCCCTGTGGAGAAGGACTTGGGGGTGTTGGTTGATGAGAAAAGGAACGTGAGCTGGCAGTGTGCGCTTGGAGCCCAGAAAGCCAACCATATCCTGGGCTGCATCAAAAGGAGCATGACCAGCAGGTCGAAGGAGGTGATCCTGCCCTCTACTCTGCTCTCGTGAGACCTCACTTTGAGTATCGTGTGCAGTTCTGGTGTCCTCAACATAAAAAGGGCATGGAACTGTTGGAACAAGTCCAGAGAAGGGCCATGAGGATGATCAGGGGACTGGAGCACCTTCCGTATGAAGACAGGCTGAGAAAGTTGGGGCTGTTCAGCCTGGAGAAGAGAAGGCTGCGTGAAGACCTCATAACAGCCTTCCAGTATCTGAAGGGGGCCTACAAGGATGCTGGGGAGGGACTTCATTAGGGACTGTAGTGATAGAACAAGGGGTAATGGGTTAAAACTTAAACAGGGGAAATTTAGATTGGATATAAGGAAGAAGTTCTTTACGGTAAGGGTGGTGAGGCACTGGAATGGGTTGCCCAGGGAGGTTGTGAATGCTCCATCCCTGGCAGTGTTCAAGGCCAGGCTGGGCAGAGCCTTGGGTGACATGGTTTAGTGTGAGGTGTCCCTGCCCATGGCAGGGGGGTTGGAACTAGATGATCTTAAGGTCCTTTCCAACCCTAACCATTCTATGATTCTAACTCATCAAATGCACGAATGGACATTCAAGTAACAAGTTCAATCAACCATGTATCTGGCTACAATATACATGTTTCCAGCAGTCAGATCACAATTGCATAAACTGAATGCGCAAGAGTAGTGTCAGTGTCAGAAAGAGTAACATAAGAAATGTAGCTATTGTCTATGTTCATTCCTACTAAATCTTTTTAATTTAAGCATCAGTATTGGTGCGTTCCAGCTTGGCGTGCCATGAAAAGCCCTTCTTTGTCCATTCAAAACATGATGAATTTCAACTTCACTGCAGACCTGGGCTCAGGTCTTTTTTCCTGAGGGATTACAGGATTATTTAGAAACAAGCAACATAAGTGATTCAGTACACACTTTCCAGTATTCATTAATCACATTTATCAACAATGCATTTAATTTGCAATTGTAATGTCCATTTCCTCAACTGCATCCCTAAATGAGACTGTCATAGTCTTCCTAATTACAACCAGTCCCAATATTTCCTTACCTGGAATTTCCCCTACCTTATCACTAGCCTGTTTCCTACCTATGATAACAGAATTCCTATCACCAAACCCAGAGACATAACAGTTTTGATTTCAATGGGGAAAAGACTTCTTTTTTTAATCTTTCAGATTAAGAGAGGGAATCTAGAGAGAATCTGAATTTTCAATACTTTCTTGTACTAAGAAAATATTATTGACAAATGAAACATTTTAAACTTATGGGTGCATAGACTTCCATAGTTATAACTCTGTATAGACAATAAAATCCTCAAATGCCCAGAAACATTGCTGTGTTTGAAAAGAAATTATCTTAATCACCAGAAATCAGAAGAACTGCTGAAATTAAATTAAATTTAATGTGGCAAGAACTCCTATAACAGCTCTATAGGAGTATTTAGCTTATTGTCAGGAAACAGCATTAATATATATTTCACACTCCTCCCCCACAAAAAAAGAAACTAATTGGTAGAAACATACTATTAATTTCAGTTCTGTAGGAAAGGAAAATTACAGAATCAAAATAGTCTATGACTAAGTCCAATATAATAAGGTATTTCTTCTCTTAGGCATGCTGTAAGCAGTCTTTGAAACAGGACGATCACTGCAAGTACAGTTTGCTGACTACACTTCTCCAGTTCAATTGTTTTTTTGTCTGAAGTAGTCAAGTTAATCACATTTATAAGCCACAAATATACGAGTGCTAGACTGACTGTTTAAAATGCACAGTTAAGGCCACTGATGCCTGCCTTCCACAGATCCCTCTCAAAAGATTTCGGCTGATTACAGATTGCAGTACTTCCATCAGTAGCGCAAGCATTTAAGGTATTATAATTTAGCCATCTGCAGAGATAAAATGGATATGCTACCTAGGTGTGCTAAGTTGGCTGTGCAATAGAGAGGTTTTCCATTATATGTTTAATAACAGGCTAATAACTGTGTTGCCTTACATATATATTTACCTGGATTAATTTTGGTGATACAGTTACGTTAAAATGCTGGAAAATGGGGTGTTAAATATTTAAAGTCAGCATGCCAGATGAATGCCATTCAAGAGCTCCAGGTAAAAAGTAGTGGAAATTAATAGCATCTTTTGCCTCAAAGGAGAAGGTGATATCTGGTCCAGGTTGCACCCTGTCGCTGACCTGTAACTTCAGTGGTTTATCTAGGAAATCACTCTGCTCTCCAACTAAAAAGGCAGCAACCACATTTCAGACTGCCTTCAACAACAGAAACAAAGCAAACACTGCAAGAAACCTCAAAGCTTTTGGTTGCTTATTTCTTCCACTTCCTGCAGTGTAGTTTAGTCATATTTAGGAACAAAAGAGTGAAGAGCATAAAAATGAAAGACAGTAAGTTTAAAAAGCCAAACCTCTTACAAAAGCCTGAACTGAATAACCCATCTGTGCGAAATTTATAAGCATTTTTTGATCCGTATTTAATACATTTTAAAAACATAAAACCAGAGGTCTAGACAGGCTTTTTGCTACATATCCAACTTAATCTCCTTGAATCTGTCAGCACGTTTTACTTTTTAAACTTGAAAAATCATGTGCTGCTAAATGTGCCATTTGCAAGCCATAAAAGCACTACATTTATACCTGCAGTAAGATCATACTTTTAGGCTTTTTCCAAAGGCTTTATTTCACTTATTGGACAGTCCACAGACTGACTCACCAAGCCAGTAAGCTCCAATAGACTGCAGCAACTCCTATGCACTACGTTGCCTCTCATTCTGCATTGAGAAGTAGAGATCTGAGACACTGTAATTGTTTTAGATATGTGCAATGAATAAATATTTTAGTTTCTGCATCGATTTTTCCAAAGAAATGTGAATGTTGCTCAAGTATTTCAGTGACAAAAATCCGGATCCTCCGCTATCGTTTCCTTCACATCCACAGAGAAGGAAGCAGGGAAGAGCCTTTCTTCAGTGGAGCAGCACTGACACCCAGTGGTTGGCAGATCAAATACCAAGAGGCCGTAAAAGTTTTTTTCTTGTGTTTAAAGCCGAATTTTACAGTACCAGCTTCCCTGTAAATTTTAGGCACCAGAAGAGGAAAATAAAAAGCCTAGACTTCCAGCCTCATGCTTCAGTTCTAAAAACTAGGGTCAAGTAGGTATGGATATCCAGGAAAAAGCTGCAAGCTACTGAAAATTGTCATGGGCAAAGTACATAAGGGTTTGTGATAAAAAGGATTTAAATATGTTTCAACCTCTAGCTTCCTCCCCTGGGTGCTGTCCTGCCCATATACGTGTGCCCACAGCACAGTATCTTATCAGATGTAATCTGCAGGCCAGCTGTGGTGATATGTTTTGAACCAAACTGATGAACAAACTCACAAAAATGTATCTTGAATTCTTATGTTATAGCTAAGAGAGCAGCACATTGCAGCAGGTGTGCAGGAATGACAGGGTAGAATCCTTAAGCTAGTCTTTCCTCTAGACACTTCACATCACTTTTCCTGACCCCTGTAAAGAGTTACTGCATAGGGCAAGAAGAAGCAGGCATGCACGGATCTGTGAAGAGCTGGCATCACCTCGTGAGGGTGCTCACGGGTGAAAGGAAGCAACACCTTCAGATCAGTCCATGAATAAAAACTTCCTGTCCCCAGATTAGCACTGGTATCACTGAGCAAAGAAATGGAGTGACTCATCACTGGTGCGAGAAGAAACCTTTTGAAAGATACTGTGGTGATTTAATGGAGAAAGAGGGCGAGTAACATTTCTTCTCACTATTAGCCTGTATACTTAAGATGTGAATTAGTTCTACTTTCTCACCACCCCGAGAGGGAACAGCACTGTTGGAGGCTGCGTCACACCAATGTCCCTGTCCCTTACTTGCAAAGTTGTGCATTAGCCACAGCAGGAGAGGACCGCTTTTGTAGGGACCCCTCCCCACAAGAAGCTGGACATCTGAGCTGGAGCCCTCCTTGGCCTGAGGAAACTTCTGCTCTTACAGCTCTGTACTCTCTTTATTAGCTTGCTCTTACTGATGTCCAAAGGCCCCACAAATATGATTACGGGTGCATGCTCCAAGGACTGGATGACCCTACAGCCTCCGTGTTAGCAACCACTAAGAGTTGTTAATGGAGAGGATGTAGGGTTGCAGATATATGCTCAAATTTCCTCAAGGTAACAAAAGCACAGGCTCGAGGCTGCTTTTCCTGGAAGATGAATCCAGCCATCAAGCAAAAAAGCAAAAGTGAACCTCAACAGCAATTTAAGGGTGAGCCCTAGTCAGATACTTAGAGGGCAGTCTGAGATCTTGAGACAACAAAAGTGCTTCCCATGACATCCTGAATTCCTCACTTCTCTAGTTATACCAGCACCTAAGATCATAGAAAAGTAATACATGCAACCAGCTCTATAACCTGATACAATCTTTATCAAGTCAACTTGCGAATTAAGTTTAGTTAGCTGAATTCTTTAACCGAGTTGTTCTGATGGGGTGGTCTTGCTTAGCATGAGTAGTTGCTTAGCATGGGTACCTGCAGTTGCTGGAGCCTTAGGCTGCAACCACTTCTGCTTAGTTATGTAAATGAAAGCTTGAGGCCAATGCAAATTAGAAGATAAAGCAGATACATCCTTAGTAAAGAGCAATAACTGGAGAGATAAGAAGGAATTCACCACTGCAAAAGAATTCAATGGCAGACAAGAATATCCCAGACCAAAGCCAAGAGCCATGTGCAAGGCCCATAAACAATGTGAGCTTGTCAAGTGCGTAGAATGTAAGGGTATAAACCCCCAAGAACTTCTTTGTTCTGGGTCCCTCACTGAAGGCATCAGCTCAAGCTGTGCCTATTCCTGCACCAGTCAAACTATTATACTATTTTCTAAGATTCTGACATCTAAGACTCTGCTGTGGGATACAAACTTTCTTTAACAAACTATCAAACTAGCGCTGTCACTTACCAAAGGTACACCAGTCCCCTCTCTGGATTTTAAAGCACTGTACCTCTGTGCTCGGACCAAAATGCAGTAGCACAGATTCCTCTGGGGTAGCAGGCAGATGATACTGCATTCCTGTAGCAGCTCTAGCAGCCAACTCCTAAGAAGCTCGAGTCAGCCATTTCAAGCTGAGAGCCCTGAATCAGTACAAAGCTGAAGGTCTTAAATTAGCATTTATCCTGAAATTGTAGCTAACATTAAACAGAATCTCTCTTCTCCATTAGTATAAAACTGTTCACAATTTCAATTAGTATTTTATTTCATGTTTAAAATGATATGAGATTCATAGTGATATCAATTAGCACCTATTGGTAATTGCTTTACAATGTAGGCATTTTTCTCGCTCTTTGAGAGGCTCTAGTAGTAGCAGAGCCCCAGAATAAGTTAGGAGCTCTGTTTTCATTTGCAGCTCCCTTTTCTAGCAAGCTCTGACAAAGAGAGAGTCATTCAGCAGACAGCATGCTGTTTATATCCTTCAATACTGAATTCAGGGCTGCTTATTATTTTAAATCATCAATTTATTATGACTACTGCAGCAAACTGCATCTACCCCTTAGGAAGATGGATGAGAGGTTCTTTCACAAGACACCAACAGTGTGCTCATCTACATGGCTGGCATCATAAAGGTTCTGGCTGAGACCGGCTGCTTCATGTCTGCAAGTTAGAGGGATTGTTGCCTAAGCCTGGAGTAGAAAGAAACAGATTACAGAACTGGGCAGTTCTTTGTTAAGATATAACCAAGTGAATCTAATGTTCATACTAAATTTGTTACTTATGAAGCCTTACAGGGTATTTTTATGCACCATCAATATCAATGTAAGGTTATAGTAATCAGCTTACAAAACAGGGGTTCTGAAAGAGAAGTGCAGTGACAATCCAAAGACAGTTTGATCAGCTGAATAATTTATATATTTTCCCCCTTCAGCAAACAGCAGCAAAACCTCTACTACACACAACCTACCAGGTTAAACCTACACTGAAACATAGTATTCAGCTACTTTTACATTAGCTACAAGCATTGTCTATTTCCAATCCTGAAGCAGCCTGCAAAACATTTTGTTATTAATGCACCTGGAAGCATAAGCTACATCTCCTGTCATACATCTGAAAGTGCCATCATCCAATTCAGACCAAGAGATCCAACATTAGGGCTGATGGGAAAGTTGAAGGAATAGGTTTTGCATTTCTGTTTTTGATCACAGAATTCTTGCCCATGGTATCACTTGCCCAACACTGACAAAGTTGAAGCAATAAACACCACAGGGCAGGAGAGCTGGGGCAGCTTCCTTAGGGAAGGGAAAACCCCATTCTAGAGAGGAGTCAAAGCCCTCTTTCCTGTTTTGGTTTAAAGTGGTGCAGTACCTCCCAGGGCATCTCCAGCCCTTCTGCAGCACTGTCACGTACCAGGCACTCCTGCAGGGAGGAGATGGTGCAAGTGGATCACTTGTCACCAATGTAGGACACTGCTGCGAGTTAGCTGCATGAGAGCAGCTTGCTGTGATGCACTCCCTCTCCCCTCTGAAGGGGCTAGGGCAGTGTCCTCAGAGAACACTGGTAAAAGGAAACACATCAAGCCATAACTAGTTCCCATCTCAACGGAGAAATTATGAGAATTGCCAAATGCAGCAGACTGTTGCTTATGTAAAGCTCAAAAGAGTCCACTTTGTGCATAATTTTGTATTTATCAAACACTGTCCGGTTTTATCCAATATTGTAAATAAAAGGCTAGAAGGAAGCTTAGGGTAATGGGCTCAGTCCCACAGAAATGCTTTCTTTCCACCATGCCTTGCTCATCAGATATTAAACCTTGAATCTCCTGCCCATGCTCAGCTTACTTACATTATAACTTACATCATGCAAGTTTATTTAAATGCTAAGTTCTGGTTAACAGGAACAAAACAGAGCACTTGTAAGTTCATTTGATTTATTTTGTTTCACATTCAGATTACAGCTCATTTAACAGAATGCTTCCTCCCTTTGCCTCAAAATTTCTATGACGCAAGACAGCACCTGGAGGGTTACATGAGCAGCGGCAGGAAACCTCTCAGGCTTTTCTCTGCCCTCTACTACCAAGTCAAGGTTTAAGGCAGAATTTAAACATACTCCAGGGTGCTGCACTATACATTTCTATTGAGTAAGAGGTCCTGGTCAGAGCTTGATCCTCTCATTTCAGATGTGCACACAAGAGGTAAGAAAATCCAACTACAGTTAATACACCTGGTGTTTCTATCAACTTCCTCATACTTTTTGGGTGACTCATTTCTCTGCTGAAATTTATAATCTGAAACGCTAGCAGCCAAAGCTAAAAAGACACAGGATCCATCTTCAGTGTAGTTTTCACTGCTGGGACCTTAAACATTAACAGAAAATGCTTGGTTTTGCTTTAAGGCCAATGCCTGGAATTCAAATCGTTCCTGACCACAAGGAGACGCTCTGACAATACGTGGCTAATATTTTAAACACTTTTTTTCCTCCAGGAGCCTTGCCAGCAGTCAGGCAGCTGATAACCTGCAGTGGAAAGCCAGCTTTCCTGATTTAGTGTGACCACTATAATTCACCTGATTCTCAAGCCCAGCTCTTGACTGAAGCACACAAAGATTTATGTATGTACCATAAAATTAGTTTTCTTGGTTACAGAAGAGTTCCAGTGTATTATGCGGCACTTGAATAAAAGGTTTTCCCAAGGTACCTTGTGAAATGAAACCAAGTCCCTAATGCTCCATTGCCAGTCACATAGATACCAACAGTAATTGCTGAAATATTCTTCATACACCAGTATCAAATATGTAATTTGCACAGTGCTATAATTAAGGAACTAATGACATTCCTGAAGAAACGGGGGTCCACTCCAGAGCTTTGCTATTCAACCTCCTTAGCCATGACAAGATTGACTAGACAACTAACTACTCACTGAAAGGAACATATTAAATTTATGTTATTTGCCCACTGTAAAAAGACCATCCATTTTTAATGAGCAGCTAAGATTTATCTGCCTTATTTCATACCCAGAGTAATTGCATATGACTAGAGATTTCAGTATTTTTTCAACTCAAGTATAGCATCAGAAATTTGCTATATAACTTGATTTCTTTTATAGCATTCAGACTGACTAAAGGGCTCAAGCTGTCACCATCAAACTACAATAGCAGAATATCTTTAGTAACACCTCTCTGCTTTACTAACACACAGCTTTGCATGTGTGTATTCTTGGAAGTCTATTTTTGGCAAGAATTCCCTCCACTGCTTCTACTAAAAATAATAACAATAAATAATAATAAAAATAATAATAATAATTAAAAAAGGCCCTTCAAAACTACAATTTTAAAAACCAAGCCAATTCTTATTTCCTTGCAATTTATTTTATAAGATGCCATGAGCTTCAAAAACAGTTGTCTAAAAATACATTTCTGTACACAAGGAGCATCATATTCAAACAAGGAAGAGTTATTTTTCCAGGTTTTTCAACAAAAGCTTGTTGCCAGTTGTTCTGTTTGAAGTAAAAAGGTGACCTATGGCAACAAATCCAATTATTCGAGGATGAATTTGTGTGGCCCAGGGGACATTCCCTGTAAAAGCAGTAATGTCATTAAAAAGAAAAAGTCAAACTAGATAAGCCATGGAAGGAAAACACACTTAAAAATATTTATTTTGCCATGATCAGACTGACAGACATGTGTGGGTGATACAGCTGAAATGTTGGCTCATGCTGGCCATCAGACAGTATTTCAGCATTGTCATACTGAAAACCAAAAAAAAATATCCAGTAAGAGTTTAATTTGTCTCATGCCATAAACATTCACAGAGTCATGATGCTTCTGCTCCCAGTTAAACTACTCAGAATGAAATTCCTCCAACATTTGTCAAAAGAAGCTGTCAAAAAAACCCTGTCTTAAATACAGTCGCGAGACGAATACCCTCTGGGTCAGTAAGAATAAAGCAAGTTGCCCATGGATTGGATAAAACAGCATATCAAGCCTGAGCAAAGCACATTGAGCACTGAGCCCTTCTACAGCCAGCACAGTTAATTACCCTGGTATGAAATGTAATCAACAGTATGAACAACCCTGGCTGAAGGGGTGCAATGTAAATTAGTTAACAGGACAAACAGGGAGTTTCACAGAGCATCACTTACAGTACACTTTAAGAGAATGCTTCCCGATTTAAACTTCAATAAAAAGTGCAATAAGTGTGACCCAAACCCACCAAAATATATCAGTGGAAATGCCAGATGTGGATTGAAATGTTTCATTAACTTCATAAAGGAAAACCTGCATTACTTCTCAGTGTTATTGAGATAAAAGAAACTACAAGACACTAGTGCAACTATGGTATTGTAGATACATAATATTTAGAAATACCGAATAGAGATTCTCTGGAACAACCAGAAAGCATCTTGTTAGAGCCTCACACTCGCAGTCATCCGTGGTTTTGTACTTCAAGCAGTTTTCACTCCTTTTTTTCACTCTTTCATAGGGAAACCATTATTTAAATGTTTCCCAAGAACTGCCATGATTTCAGGTGTCACAACTTGGCCATAGAGGGCCTGTTTTGAGAACAACCTCTCCAAAACACAGTAATGGTCCATCCCCACATGCAGCAAGTCAAATAGGCGTGGCAGAAAACCCACTTGGCTGTACTAAGACCTTCTGATGGATCTCCAATGCAAAAAACGAAGAGCAGGGAAGGTAGGTGCATGGATTGGCTACCCAGGAGGAGTACAGAAATACTGGCTGAGTACATGCAGAGAGAATTAAAGGCAAAACTCTGATGGAGTTGACATCTGTGAGACAGGAAGGGCTTGCAGGCAAAAGACTAAAGAAAACATGAATTTACAGCTGAATGAGATGCAACTTTGTGCCAAAGGACACAGAAAGGACTGAGCCACTCAACACCCAACTTCCCTGTCTTTTCTTGCAAGGTTTGCTGTCACGCATCTTCCATGTCTAGTGGCAAAGTCTGTGGAAGTGAAGGAATATCCATCATAGAAGGAAGGGTTGGTGAGGGACCATTTCACTGGACATATCACAGCAAATGGGATAAACACAGCACAAATTCATTGGACTGGTTGGGCTGTACCAGAGGGTGCTGAGGGAGCTTGTGTGGTCACACTCTGCCAATTTTACAAGTTTCTAGTACTTGACTGTGAACGGAGGACTAGAAAAGACAAATGCCATGCCCACCTTCAAGAAGGATCCAGGGAACTATAGCCAGGCAGCTTAATCTTAGCCCCTGGAAAGATGGCCACTGGAAGACATTTCCAAGTGGATGAAGAAGGTGAGTTGGAATAGCCAACATGGTTTTACCATGGCCATCATCCTGACTGTGAAAAAATTTCCAACTCAAAATTAATACTTTCTGCCCCAACAAACCAGCTATTAACAACAGCCATTGGGAATAAAAAGCATAAGACTATGTCCTACAAGAATCCATTTAGGATAATGACATAAAAAGCAAAATGCAGTTTGACTCTGCCTCCCTTTAAAAGGAGGCCAACACACAATGTCAGTATGGGATTTGCATTAATGTATTTTTCAACCTACTGAGATTATTATACACCACTTGCTGCTCTGACAGTCATGCAGCAGGACTTGCATGAGAATGCAGGAAAGAACATTATTCACTGATTTGACATGACAACCACAGACTTCAAGCAATTTGACTTCTAAGAGTGATAATCACTTCATGTAGGTCTCTTTAAACCTGTTGATTTGGAGGAGTATCACAGTATGCTAGAGATTGGAAGGGACCTCAAAAGATCATCTAGTCCAATCCCCCTGCCGGAGCAGGAACACCTAGATAATGTTACACAGGAATGTGTCCAGGTGAGTTTTGAATGTCTCCAGGGAAGGAGACTCCACAACCTCCCTGGGCAGCCTGTTCCAGTGTTCTGTCACCCTCACTGAGAAGAAGTTTCTTCTCAAGTTTCACTGGAACCTCTTGTGTTCCAGTTTGTACCCATTACCCCTTGTCCTATCATTGTTTGCCACTGAGTAGAGCCTGGCTCCATCCTCGTGACGCTCCCCCTTTATATATTTATATACACTAATAAGGTCACCCCTCAGTCTCCTCTTCTCTAAACTATAGAGACCCAGCTCCCTCAGTCTTTCCTCATAAGGGAGATGCTTCACTCCCTTCATCATCTTAGTTGCCCTGCGCTGGATTCTCTCCAGCAGCTCCCTGTCCTTCTTGAACTGAGGGGCCCAGAACTGGACACAATATTCCAGATGCGGTCTCACCAGGGCAGAGTAGAGGGGAAGGAGGACCTCTCTCGACCTACTAACCACCCCCCTTCTAATACACCCCAGGATGCCATTGGCCTTCTTGGCCACAAGGGCACAGTGTTGGCTCATGGTCATCCTGTCGTCCACTAGGACCCCCAGGTCCCTCTCCCCTACACTGCTCTCTAACAGGTCGTTCCCTAACCTATACTGGAACCTGGGGTTGTTCCTGCCCAGATGCAGGACTCTACACTTTCCCTTGTTATATTTCATCCCGTTATTCCCTGCCCAACTCTCCAGCCTGTCCAGGTCTCGCTGGACGGCAGCACAGCCTTCTGGCGTGTCAGCCACTCCTCCCAGCTTAGTGTCATCAGCAAACTTGCTGATAGTACACTCAATTCCCTCATCTAAATCGTTGATGAATATATTAAATAATACTGGTCCCAGTACTGACCCTAATTTTGTAATTTTGCAGCAGGTCTCTTCAGTTACGCTTTTACCCACAGCTCCAAATGCAACAGCCCCCTTGGCCACCACTGTGCCTGCTTTGTCTGCAAACTTTAGATATGCCATGGAAAGTAATAGAACAGACTGGAAGAAGCAGATGAGAGGCCTGGCCCAAGGACTCATTCAACATCTCACACCCTCAGTCATGGAGCTGAGAGGGTATGGACATGGTTTATTTTTGTGTGTGTGTGTATGTGAGGTTCTGCTCTCTTTCCCCCCAGATGGAAAGAGGAAGAAAATAGTTGGATGTACCAAATTTCCAGGAAATATAGGGAGGGGTGGGGGAAGGAAGGGTAGAGGGAGAGTAGTTTCAGTGCCTGGAGGAGAAGACAGCATGCTCCGAATTCATTTGTACATTGTGAAATTTTTGGAACTGATTAACTTTATCAGGAAAAAAATTACAGCAGCCTAAAGGGGACCTACAGGAAATCTGGGAAGGGTCCTTTTATAAGAGCAAATAGTGATAAGACAAGGGGGAATGGCTTTAAAGTGAAAAAGGATAAATAATTAACTATAAAGAAGTTCCTTCCTGTGAGAGTGATGACACACTGAACAGATTGCCCAGAGAAGTAGCTGCTGCCCCATCCCTGGCAGTGTTCAAGGACAGGCTGGACAGGGCTTGGAGCAACCTGGTCTAGTGGCAGATGTCTTTGGACTGTCTGTGGCAGCGGGTTGGATCTAGATGATCTTGAAGGTCCCTTCAAATCCAAACCATTCTATCACTTCATGATTCTCCAAAAACAGAAAAACAGAAGTAGATTACCAGAGCTTAAATGTGCTAGGGTTTGTCTAGTATGAAGATAAGGGGAAGCCATCAACACAACCACACAGAAGTACCAGCTGCCCAAGCAGGACTCAGTACCTGCAACGTGTATGGAAAAATCAGAGAACCTGACAGGACAGAAGATGCAGGAAGCTTCTACTGCCTCAGGGGCCACAATAAATATAAACTGTGCTCCAGACATTACTGTTCCAGGCATCACTAATTAGTGATTCCACAGAGGGCAGTACATCAGAGAACCCACAACAGAAGCAGCACATTGAGTCCTCAGTAGACAATGCAGAGCTCATCTGAAGACACCTATGCTGGACCACACTCTAGTTGTGGCCACAACACACTGAAGTTCTAATGCCATAACAGGTGGCCCAGCAACATCTCCTTTTGAAAAGGGGAACTGTAAAGAAGTAAGTTGGGCTTATGGAAAAGATAAGCTAAGGGTAAAATGCCTTCAGGTTGCCTGGAGCTTTTTCAAAGATACCACATTAAGAAGCTGAGAGTTTTTATTGTTAATCATAAAAAAAAGCCTCAACAGGAACTAGGGAAAGCCAGCATGATTAAAAAACAGATGCTTTTAGACAGACATTCTTTAAAAGCACAGGGTGGCATTCAAAAAAGGAAAACCAAAATGAGCACTAATTTAGGAAAAACAAAATGTAAATAAGAAGATAGATTAAAAAGAAAGAAAAAAAAAGGTTGAGAAATAGCTTTCTGAAGTATAAAAGCTGCTATTGAAATACTTTTTTTTTGAACACCACAAATAGGATGTCTGCCAGAAAGTCTGTTGGGCTGATAGATGATCAAAATGAAAAGAGACCACTTCAGAAGCAGGAAAGCTAAATTAAGTATTTCCGTTGAACTCTCAGCAGTGACCAATGCCAGACACTCAGGGAAGAGAACAAAAACAGGGCAAGCACACAGTGATACTTATATCTTCAGCTACCTAAAACTTAATGACTTTGTAAATAGAATCATAGAACCGTTAGGGTTGGAAAGGACCTCAAGATCATCAAGTTTCAACCCCCCTGGCATGGGCAGGGACAGAAGTTTTACAGCATGGCTCTGCACGGCTCTGCACTGCTCGGCTCGGCACGGAGGGACAACCGAGGAACCGGGGCACCCAGGGGTTGTGGGGCAACCCGGCAGCGGGAGGGGGGGAGTCGCGGCGGGGCGGGGCTGCTGTCCCAGCATGCAGAGGGGACAGCTTCCCTCTTCCCATCCGTCCCCGCGGAGGCAGTGCCGCTCAGTGTCACGGTCTCCAAGGGCAAGAAGAGCCCATGCCCTGGCTACTGGTGTACCTGCACCCAGCAGAGCCGGGCGCTCCGCTTAACAAATCCCAGAACTATCGCAGCAGCATTCCTGCGAGAGGATTTTGTATTTAATAGAATTCAGGCTTTGGATGACGGGGGGCTCTTTAATTTTGGAATTGCTGAACAAGGGAATTCTGTTCCTGCAAATCCGAGTTTCAAAGAATATTCTCCTGCCAGTTTAGCCCAGCCAAGCACAGCACCGCTTAGTACAGTTCAGACCAGTTTAGCATAGCCCAGTTTACCCCAGTTCAGACAAGTTCAGCCCAGTCCAGCCTACTTTAGCCCAGTTCAGACTGGCTTATCTCAGTTCAGCCAAATTTAGACAGTTCATCCCAGTTAAATCTGGTTTAGCCCAGTTCAGACCAATATACCCCAAACCAGCACAGACTGGACAAGTTTAGCCCAGTTTGGCCCACTTCAGCCCAGTTTAGAATTGTCCAGAATAGTTCAGCCCAGCCCAGCCCAGCCTAGCCTTATTTAGCCCAGTTTGGCCCAATTCAGCCCAGTCCAGCACAACTAAGCCCAGCCAAGAGCAGTTCAGCCCAGTTTGGCTTAGTCCAGTCCAGCTCAGTTTAGCACAGCTTAGCCCAGCCAAGCTCAGCTCAGTCCAGCCCACTTTAGCCCAGTCCATTTAGCTCAGTCCAGACAAGTTTAGCCCAGTTCAGCTCATTTTAGACTTGTCCAGCCAGGCTCAGAAAGGTCCAGCCCAGTTCAGACCAATGTAGCCAAAGCCAGCCCACCTTAGCCTAGCCCATCCCACTTTATCCCACTCCAGCCCAGTTTAATCCAGTACAGCTCAGTTTAGCCCAATGTAGCCCAGCCTGGTTTAGCTTGGTCCAACCCAGCTCAGAACAGTCCAGGCCATTTTACCCCAGCCTAGTTTAGACCAGCCCAGCTTAGCCCAGCCCAGCCCAGTGCACATCAGTCCAGCCCACTTTATCTCACTTCAGACGCTTTACCCCAGTTCAGCCCAGCCCAGTTTAGCCCTGTCCAGCCCATTCCAGCTCATCCCAGCCTGTTTAGCCCACTTTACCCCAGCACAGCCAACTTTAGCCCAGTCCATTCCAGTTTAGCCAAGCCCAGCCCACTTCAGCCCAGTTTAGCCCTGTCCAGACCAATTTAGCCCAGCCCTGCCCAGTTTAGCCAAGGCCAGCCTAGCCCAGTTAGCCCAATTCAGACCTCTCCAGACCCATTAGCACAGTGTAGCCCAGTTTGGCCAACTTCAGCCCAGACTGGCCCACTTCAGCCCAGTTTGGCCCACTCCAGCCCAACAGAGCACAGTTTAGGCCAGCTCAGTCCAGCCCAGTTTAGCCCATAGCCCAGTTAATCCTAGCTGGGCCCAATTCAGCCCAGTCCAACCCAGTCCAGTGCAATTAAGACCAGTCAAGAAGAGTTTAGCCCAGTCCAGCACATTTTAGCCCAGTTCAGACCTGTCAAGCCCAGTTAAGCCCAGTTTAGCCCAACTAAGCCCAGCCAAGAACAGTTCAGCCCAGTTTAGCCCAGTTTGACTCAGCCCAGTCCATTTAGCCCAGTCCAGACAAAGTTAGCCCAGTTCAGCTCATTTTAGACTTGTCCAGCCAGGCTCAGATAGGTCCAGCCCAGTTCAGAGCAATGTAGAAAATCAGAGGTATCTGTATGATAGGTTCTGCTGGATTTTTGTGCCTTGAATAGCCTTTTTTATAAACCTATTATTTCCAAACAAATGCAACCTAAATTGACAAACTCTTGCATTATATAAACATTGCTGACACCAGCCTTGTTATCAGACAAACAAAAGGAGGAAAACATGACACCAGTTTTTATAAAAGGGCAGCGAGGAGGTAAAGAATTGCAGACCACTAAGTCTGATTTTTATGTTGAAAAGAAGCAAGCCATAAATAAGAAAATTAGCAAACCATAGCCACAGGTTCTGTGGAAGAAAGCCATGCCACAGAAACACACCATCTTTTGAGGAAATCAGAAACTATGTAGACACAGGTGAGCCCATTAATAGAGTGTATTTTACAGTGTAAAAACTGTCTATTCATTCAAATTTTTTGAGGAAGTTTGGAAGTATAGTAGCCTTAAGTGTCTGCGCTGGGAGCCAAGCTGTCCACCTGTCCACCTCCTCTTCCAGGTCATCACTGAATAATAGAAAAAAATTCTTGGCAGTTGCAATTAGAATGACTATAAACAGCTGCAGAATAATTCAAGGACACTACCCAGGAAATGAGCCGGCAGGAAAGCTCCCTGTAAGTGCAAATGACTGTATATGGAGTGCTAAACCACTCTTAGTGTGTGCAGTCAGTGATAGACCTGAAACGTGGCACTACTACTCAAAAACCAAAATAAATTAGAGTGAAACGTGAATAAATTTTTTGAGCATTTTAGCTCAGAGTTAAAGAAAAGACAAACAGAATGGCGGGAATAATAAGGAAGCAACACAAAACATTTATATAGTAGCTTGATGTAGATATCTCTGTTATTACCGTATCACAGGGTGGTACATGACAGTATCCAGGAGGACAGGCTAAACAAACAGCATGTTCTTCAGCCTGGAAAGAGTCACTGACTCAGGGTGTCATTAATTCCAAGAGTAGAAAAGCATTCAGAAGACAAGTCTGTGCACAGAAAAAGGTCTATGAATCATGACAGTCCTCTTGCGATTTTTGGCTCAAGTGTCCCAGCTCACTGGTTGCCAGGAGTGAAGCTTAGTCTGTTTTCGTATGTTTTCTCCCAAGCATGTGTTCCTGGCAGAGCTAGAGACAAGACTGTAATGAAAAATGATATCTAGTCAGGCCCAGAGACCTATAAATTACATTTCATTTTAAAATACTCTGCACAAGTGGCTCATTATGCTGGAAAAATAGCTCAGTTCTAGTTATCCCTAGCAGCAATTCTCTTCAGTTCTGATTTTGAGAGGACACACCTTGTTACCTGACAGCATTCACCCTCAAACCTAGGTCCATTTTTTATTTCCCTGACATGATGTGTTTATCCTGAATCCATGACCATCCAGAAACTTTATCACTCTTTTTTTTTTTTTACACCAGCTCTACCTCTGTACAGACTTCTGATCACAAAAAATAAATAAAATCCAGAGAGCAATCTAATTAACATCCTTCTTCCCTGAGGCTAAAATTAGTTTTATCACAGGTCTGGTAGGAGGCAGGCACATGTAAAATCCAATATAAAATATAAATGACTGCTCTAAAAAGTAAAAGGCTGTCACCTATCAGGATAATAAAAAAGATCTGAAAGTGGTAAAACACACAAAGTTTTAAGGAAAAGTTTTTTTTCTGCAACTGTACAGAGGTTTTGGCCAGGGCCTGCTAAGCTGGCTCTATTTCTCTGCAGCTAGAAATTTGGTGGAAAACAGGTATTGCTCCACCTTAATCCAGTTTATAGCTCCCCTGGCTCTCCTGCAGAGCACTCAAAGGCTGCAGTGAGATGATACCATCTTTGAAATTTTGTACACTGACTTTTACGTATCCGCGTAGATTACCGATTTTGTTTAACCAGGCTTATGACTTGCCATATGCCCACAAAAGTGCTTGGCTTCAACCTCAAAACAGATCAGTTAAAATCCATACGGCAACAGTATGGAGTGCTGGCAAAATAGAAACATTCTGAAGTACCTGACAAGCAACTTCAACACACCATCCAACGTCATCCCTTTCTACAGGGTGCAGCAAGAGTTCAGGCTTTTTGTGGCAGCCGAGACTGCCCAGAATCATCACCAAAGTTCCTATTGAATCAATAAGACAGCTGACAAATCAACTTGGCAAGGCATCCGACTCCAGTCAAATATAAACAGAACTGAATCCCCCTTTATTAGCATTTCTTCCCTCTTCCCCCTCCAGCAGGGACAAGCCCCAGGGCTACGTGGCTTTCAAGCTGAGAAAGAAAGTTCTTGCAGCACTAATTTCACTCCTGCTAGCACTGCTGGGAAAGCATTTGGCATACTTCACTGAGCAGACCCAACTGCTTAGGGTGACAGTTAACAATTTTGATGCTTAAAGAAAGAGAAGGCTCAGGTGAGGTCTACCTGGATTTGAATGTCTACAAATGAATAACCCAGCCTTTGCCTGAAAAAGTTGATTATACTGCTTTTTGGTAGGATTAAACTGAATACTGACCAGCCTTATCAGCCAAAATGGCTTCTGGACTTTTTAAATAGATCAGTGGGAGGAAAATAAATGGTGTATCTGACCTTTTGCTGCATTTCTCACTGATATCTGAGGATGAGGAGAGTATGTTGAGACCTGAAAGCATACAGCAGTATCGGCCAACCTTACATTGCTTCTCCTCTCTTCTGCTGTTCCCAGGAGACGCATGGAATCTATAAACCCTTAACCTACGTAGGGCAACTGCAAGTGTCCGAGGCATTCAATATACAAAATATCTGAAGTTGTCAGAAAGATGGCTTTTGTTCACAATGTTTTCAATGCTGTTTTGTTTGCTTGCTTAGAACATTAAATAATAAAACCTAATTTGAGCTGCTGGCTTTGACCTTCATGGAAGACTTATCTGCAAGAGCACTTGGAGGAAGCTGTTTCTAAAATCCACCGTTTCTGTTCTGACCATGCCACGGCTGTACCTCCTATTTCTCAAAGTATGCAAAGTATTTGCTGCTTCTCTGGAAATTTGTATTCATTACCCTCCTTCAAAACAGAAATAAAGACCAACTCTGAGATTAGGAAAAAAAACACTTCAAAAAGCTATAGATTTCAAACTATGTGGCAGATACATATGCTGATGCCTTCCACCTTAGGGAAAAATAGAGGGGAGGGAGCACTTGAGCTCTACTGCCAAAGATAGGGCTACTAGCCTGGGCAGAGGCAGCCTAGTCCTGCCTGCCATTCATGCTGCCATTTCTGCTCTGCTGTCCTTGACAAGCGGAGAGCAAGGAGGAGAACATGGTTCTATCTCTTTCCCACCCTCTCCAGGGAAAGCAGGGCCAAAGCCATCTCTGCTAACATGAACTTCTGGCATCAGCTCCCCTCTGCCCAGTTAATCACAACACTTGACAGGGAAATGGGTTTTCTCTGTGGACTTCCTACAAAAGGGGCCCCAAATGCCTCAGCAGAAGCAGCAGTGTCTAGGGAATAACCATGTATAACAGAACTCTGACCTATGCAAGTTACCCAGATGATTTCCTCCTCTCCAGAAAAATCTCTTCAGCACAGAGGTCCGTACATGCACAGCCATGAGTCACTCACAGGTGGCCAGCTCTCTCCTACCTCACAAAATGGAAAAACACCCACTGTAAGAGGCTACAGCAGAGCCTCAGTAACCAGACAGTGACCAACCAAACAGATCAGCAGCCAGAACGGGAAACACACAACCCAGAGGTTGGCACCCAATCCAGGGGTTGGTATAGTTCCATTGCCACAGATGAGGGGCGAGTGAAAACAGACAATTCCGTCATTTTATATGTAAATTTATATAACCTCCCCCCCCCCCCAAATGAAAAAATATCAACGAAAACAAAACAAATAAAACCCCCACCACGTCACCAAAAAAAAAAACCACAAAAAACAACCAAAACCCCTACCAGTTTGCTCAGGGACCTGTCCTTAGCTGGTATTTAACAAGGAAAATGATACCAAATGAAGATTAGCCTGAGAGCAAGTCTGGCTCCAGCATTTACCAAAGATCAGAAGGGGCTGTGTAAACCCGTCAGTAATCATTGAGCAAATGCTGACAACTTCCCAGAAGTTCCCCACACCAAAGTAGACACCCTTCCAGCAAATAAAAAATGTTTTTCTAAGTTTCCTTCCTTCTTTATGACAAATGTAGCAAGAAATCATTACCAGACTACTCTTCCATCAGCTCCAAACCCCAAACACCACTATGGCAGATCTATACTTCTGTTTATGTGGGTAATTAAGCAGAGTTATTTAAAGGGAACAACATTTGTTTCTTTTCTATTTACTTAGTTGTAATTTTTAAAGCCTTGGGGTGAAACTAAAACTGAATAAACTAAGTAGCAGAGGAATTTCTAATAAAGAAAATAATTCCTTCTTGAAGACAGATCTTAAGAAGTGATGGATTAAGATATAATAATGAAGACTGTGACTGGACATGGAACATGCCAGTATATGCAATTAGACACTAAAAGAGATGACTTCAGAGATTAATCAATATAGATTAAGTATTCATGAAAGGAAACATTGCAACAGCATTAAGAATAATATATGGAAATATTTGACATAGTATAGTGCTCTTGCCTGTCAGGACAAGAAGCTTTAGGTATTTTACCTAATTAATATTATTTTAAACATCAATTACTACATATGGAAAAAAATAATCAAATCTGTAAAAACAGAACTAAAAGAAAACAAGAAGTTTGCTTACTCTTCTTGACGCAAGTCATTAACGCTCCGATCTAGTGAGATCATATCACTTGCCACCATATTAAACCCAAACTCTTTAATGCTGGCTTGAATGGATTCTTTGTAATCTGGTCCTAAAACATATGGCTTTGCTTCCTCTCCAGGGCCACCAACAACTCCGTGAGGCTCAGGCTCTTTGGGTTCGAAATTACCAAGGACTCCAGGTCGTAAAACAGGATCTCGGTATACAAATGTCTGAGGCTTAAATGTGAGATACTGCCTCTGGATGATGTTTTGCTGCTTGTTATCACCACCACCATGATGATTTAGTTCATTTTTGGCCTTATTTTTCCTTCGAATGGATTCCAAGTCCACTTCTACACCTTCAACATGAGGCCAAGGTACCACAGGTTTGAACTTCTCATTTCCTAGTCCATGGTCTCCTTTGTTTGGCATGGGTCTGTTGGCTTCTTTGTCATCCTAGAGAAACAGCAGATCATACATATTGATAATCCTTCATTTATTTAAATCCAGTACCTTAATGCATTGAGAGTTGATAATAAATATATATAAGCAAGAAGGGAGAAGTCTCTATATCTCTGTGAAGGGGTTCAGTGAACGATATTTACTAAAGCAACTGCTGCTGGAGAACATTGCCAGCTGTTATCCACACTTACCTTGGCAAGTAGAGCCTGGAAATGGCCCAACACCCAAAACATTCCTAAAGACCAAATACTCATGTAGGACATGCTAGCTTGGACATAGCTCAGGCTGCACACCAAACCAATGTGCAGGGAGCACTGACAGAGCGTTTTACAGAGTGTGGTACGGAGGCAGACAATGCCACAACGTGAGACGTGGCACTCTCGGAGCCACTCTTGGACACAAGGTGTTTCTGAGGCTATTCATACTGGATGCTGAGACCTCTAAAGGGTTTCAGTAGTTGCTAGATACAGCCTCAACATGCTCCCACACTGGGAAAGAGTGTCATGACTACCTGTAATCTGGGATGCACATCTGCAGCAGCCTCAAACCACACCTTATCTCTATTCTTTATCCCCCCCCACAACTCACTCCCACCAAGCATCACTCCTTCTGCTGCAACAGCAACACTGTTCATTTAGAGCCATGAGGTAAGCTGAAGGCACTGGGAACAGCCAGCAAAAATAAGATGCAGCCCTGGTCTGATGTGCTGCCTGGCCACACAGACAGACCCGCCTGAGGAAGCAGCGCTGGGGCTGAAGAGCGCTGCCGCAGGCACCAGCATCTCCTTGTTCGTGTCCTTGTTTAAAAGGTCTTTTCTATTTCACAGCACTCCTCCCTGCCTGAAGAAAGGCTGGGATTTTGAAAACTGCTTGGCATTTTCAGTGATCAATGAGGTTGGTGGGTTAGAATGAGGGCGGGTGATTTTGTAAGTGTGAAATCCCCAGAGTACAACAGCCCCACCCAAAACATAGAGTCACTGCTTTTTCCAATACTACTGTCCAAGAGGACAACAGGAAACATTGCCAAAGGCTCAGATTTCCTCTAAAATTATTTGTAAACACAACATGTTAGATCACAGGGAAATCAGCAGAGAACAATGCACACATTTTAGCAACGTCTCACTATCTATTCACAAACACAGAATCAAACAAAAAATTGAGATCGGAAGGATGTCACCTATTCAGACCTGCTGGAGGCAGTGATAAGTTCACACTTGGATCAGGTTTCTCGGAAACTTGACCAGTCATACCCTGAAAACATGCAGTGTCTCTGGACAACGTGTTCCAGAAAGCCAACTCTGTGCTGGGCTTCATCAAAAGAAGGGTGACCAGCAGGTCAAATGAGGCGATTCTCCACCTCTACTCCGCTCTCGTGAAACCCCACCTGCAGTACTGCATTCAGCTCTGGGGCCCCCAACACAAGAGGGACATGGAGCTTCTGGAGCGAGTCCAGGGGAGACAACAAAGATGAGCAGAAGGCTGGAGCACCTCTGCTATGGAGACAAGCTGAGAGACCTGGGATTGTTCAGCCTGAAGAAGAGTATGTTCCAAGGGAAAGCTTTGTAGTACATAAAGGGATCTACAAGAAACCGGGAGAGGGACTTTTTACAAGTGACAGGACAAGGAGGAATGGCTTTAAACTGGAAGAGGGGAGATTTAGATTAGATATTACAAAAAAATTCTCTACGGTGAGGGTGCTGAGGCACTGAAACAGGTTGCCTACAAAAGTTTTTGATGCCCTATCCCTGGAAGTGTTCAAGGGCCAGGTTAGAAGGGACTTTGAGCAACCTGGTCTAGTGGAAGGAGTCCTTGCCCACAGCGGGGATTGGAACTAGATTATCTTTAAGGTCCCTTCCAACCAAAACTATTCTATGATATGACCCATCTCATGGTGAAGATATTTTCCCTTGTACCTCAGTAGAAGTTTCTCATGTTTCATTTTGTGGTGACTGCCTTTTATCCTTTCAGTGTGCACCCTTCAGAAAATTTTATTTCTGTTTTCTCTGTAACCTCAATTTTGAGGGCAAAGAGATCCAATTAGATTCATCATTAGACTTTTCTCCAGCCAAACCAAGCTGAGTTCCTCTACCCTTTCCATGATTATGCCACATACTGCAGCCCTATAATTTCCTTAGCAGGTTTTGCTCTCCATCTCTTAGTATCTCTCCTGTGCTTGGCAGCACAGATAAAACTAGGCATAAGCTTGTTAACGCTATGCGTCAGGAAACAAACCACATCCCTTTGCTTGGTGGCTAAGTTCTTCCTAATGTAACCCATTATGCAGTTCACCAGCAAGGGCACAATGCCAACTCATGTCCACGTTTAACTAAATCCCACAATACTTGTTACTACATTACAGTATTTTCCTCATGTATCATTCTGCATTACAAGGCATCAGAAATGAAGAAAAGCCCAGTATAAAAAATGTCTAGGTTAACAATGTAACAATGGGCATCAGACTTTCTTCAATTCAAAATATTAAGAATTTATTCAGGAAACTTTCTACTTCTCTGCTTGTTCTTTAAATAGAGAGGACATACAAAATGCAGAAGTCTTACATTACTCTGTTCTTCCATCACTATTTTTTGAGGAACTTCAAAGCCAGCATGAGAAAGGGAAGCATAAAGACATGTGAAAAGGCACATTTTTCAAGGTGGTTGACAGGTCTGTAAGTGGACTGGGAAAGGGCTGGGCAGGGAGGTGCCTTCTAAAAACTCTAATTCAACAGCTGTGGATGCTGGATATTGGAAGAATCCAATGAAAAAGCAGCCAGGTTTACATGCTGCCACTCTCAGACACCATCCTGGATCGCTAATCCAATCAGGCAGTAATTTCTTATGGTCAGAGTGAAATTAAATATTCTTTCATTCCACTTCCATCATGTATAAAACAGTTACGAGTTTCCACTTAGTGCTGACTCCAACATAATACTTCTCAAAGTAGTTTCTTCATTTTTCTGTCATCAGAACTATGACTTACCTTGTATTATACTTCGCTTCATTATAACTGTTATGTACGATTTGCATTGTAATGCATTTATTTGCTGTACCCTTTCAAACACTAAATATACTTCATTTTTGTAGGCCTGAAAAAATACTGCCTAAAACAAGACAATTATGCAGACACATTCATCTCTTTCCTTCAATTTTTGTGTGCCTAGGACAAACATGATGGAAGGTATGTGTTGCAGGCAGCTCAGCACCACACAGCTGCTCACTCCTTCCTCCTCTCACTGCTCACAAATCTAAAACACATCATCATATGGGATGCTATGAAGAAAATTAACTCAATCTCAGCATTTTATGGGCATTTAAAAAGAAAAAAAAGAAAGAAAAAGAACTAGCAGTGTGCAGACCACAGTTCCTGGAGGTTATTCATTTCTCCAGAGATAACCGAGGCAAAGGTTTTCCAAATACTGTCTGGAAAAAAAGCAAAGTCAAACCACAATCAAAGAACTATTTTGGTCATCATATAAGCCACAATGCTTGAACACAAATAGTGATGGAAGAACAGAGTAATGTAAGACTTCTGCATTTTGTATGTTGAACATCCAAAAGCTGCTTCTCTCTCATGAGCTATGACTCTCCTCCCCCCTTTAAGAAAAGTGATATAAAACCCCCTAAAATAATTTTTAGTCTGTGCACCTCACTGATTAGAAGCTTGGCTCCACTAAAAACTTAGTATCAAACTTCTAAAAGATTCATACAATAACAGTCCAACTGGAAGGCACTTCAAAAAAACCCAAACCACAACAACCTTTTAAAAGGTTTCCAAAAACAAGTCTTAAAGTTATTTGAAAAACTTTTAAAAGACAAATCAATGACATCAAGGTGAAAGGAAGGCTCAGAGGAAGTGAGCACAACAAACATTTGAACACTACACTTCTAGGTTGTCCAAAAATGAGGGCAGAGAAGCAAGAAAAATCTGTGAGTGCTCTCACATCTGAAGACAAACATCAACAAAAATCTCATTACATCTTTATAAAGGACACATAGTAAGCTATTTACATGCATATAGAAAAATGATTTTTCCATAGATCATTGTTTTTTTTTCCTGTAGGGCTAGACCTAGGATTTCCCACCAGCTTTTCTAGCTCCAGTTCAGTGCACACTGCTTTATTTTTTTAAATGTTCTTTTCACTCCTTAGAGCATTATGTATGAGTCACTGCAATGGGAGTTTTGGAAACAGTGACTTCTATGGAAAAAAAAAAAAAAAAAAAAAAGAGGTATTTGGTGTAATGTTTTATTTATTTATTTATTTTTAATTAGGTTTTTCCTCTTGTGCAAAAGAGAGAAATGTGATTAAAGGCATACAGAACATAACTGCATCCCTTTGGAAACATGTTTTTGTATTATACAAAGTAAAAGGGAAAACTGGAAGAGATCTTCATAGGTCTGCAAGACTGGTCAACTGGCAGGAGGGTTTGAGTTACAGCTGGCAATAAAACTGTGAATGTGAAAGTTGCATAATCTACTTTCCTCCAGTCAACCAGCTCAAGACTGGCAACTCCCTAAAACTCCCCATGAAATAATGTCTGAAGTACAAACTGACATTAAAAAAGTGGATTTGGTTCGTTTCTAAAATCGAAGATTATCGTAGTGATAATTCTAAAATTATCGTAGTGAAAGAAGTTTGCCAATTCAAAGCCATGTCTATAAAAGCAATTTGCTCATCTAGACAAAAATCAGTGATGCACAAAAACTGAAAAGGGGAATAATTAAGTAGAATCCAGTAATATTCTAATTACCCAAGGATGCAATAGGAAATTAAAAACCCTTACACTCTCCGAATATACATGCTCATACCTAGCTGATTAGATACTGAGATAGTATCAGATACTGAGCACAGCAATATTCTGGTGTTCCAGGAAAAATCTATAAAAACTGATACAGTTTAATATCTTAGTAACCTAGGAGGCCACTCCCTAAGTAGCTCTATTTCTTCACTCCACCTATTACCCTTCTTAATTCTCAGCTGCATCAACATCATTGCACTTCCCATGAAAGGTGAATACAATATATGTTCTTCCACCATACGGAAGTATTCAAGGACATTTAACTAAGGATGAAATCAATAGCTCTTAGAGCTCCCCTGATGCAAGTTCTTCTTCTATGCAAAAAGGCAGCATTTTCCATAGTGCCTCTGCCACAGATGCTCTGATGGAGACCACACAGCTATCAGTTTAGCAAGGATTTCAATGTATTTAAAATATGCTGGTTTGTTTGCCTCAACTTATTGCAGCCACACTCCCGGTTTATTGGAGAAAAGAGGCCACAGGAGAGAAATGATACAGAGCCTAGCGTTTTCAATTATTTGAGTAAATAGGAGGGGGTTGTTTCTATTTATTCAGTTACCTTTTTAAAAGAAAAAAAAAAAAGGGAAGAAAAAGGGCTACAAGCTGGATTCACAGATTTCGTTATTAACTAGGCTCATGCTGGGAAGATACCAAAATAACACCTGTTCTCAGCCAAGCTTCTGGCATGATTCTGCTCTGCCAGCTAACAGAAGTGAGAAAAAAACCCCAACATCTAGTATATTTTGGTTTGCTTTGAATCATTAGTGTGTGGGTCTTACCAGGGTACAGTTCAGGGCACAGATGGAAAAAATAAAGTGCCACACAAAACTACTCAGTCATGCAACTATTTTTGTGCCACATGGTAGAAAAAGACTCCACAACACTCTTATGATCAAAAAACAGGAAGACTTTTCAGTATAGAGGATCAAATACAGACAAAAGGGAAAATCAACACATCCAACAATGTATTTCTGAATAGATTTTACTCTAAATACCCACTAACTTCAGAATAAATAAAATGAACAATGATTCCCACCACGCAGTTGGCTGGCTGCCAAAAGGAGTCCATTAGCCTGCACACCTTCCACTTCCACCACCTGTGGTAGCATTCATCCAAGCAGTCAGAAGTTGTAGCTACAGCAGGACCAGCTGAAGAAGGGAAACCAAAACCAAAAGCACACACAAATGGTAAAACACGGCTTCACGAAGAAGGATGAAGATCTATGGCACAGCTGCCATCACTTCAGAAAATAAATAATTAAAACCCCTTTGTAATCATAACAATATTTTGCACATAAAAGACTGTTTTAAGCTCCACATTCAACACTGCCTTCAAGTCACAATTTGCAAAACTTTCCATCAAACAATTCCATCACAAGGCAATCACATTGACTCAAATTAGGGCAGAATTTGAACCAGGAGAATTCTTTTGTCAAATATGAGCAGTAGCATTCAAATCGTCTGGCTCAAAAGGTAGCTTGAAAAGGTGCTCAAAAGGTGCGTTTGCTGTCACAGCGCCTGGGCAAAACTCCCTCTCCTGATTTGGCTTCTTCTCTCTGTGTATTTCAGAGGCATTCCAAGGGTGATGCAATGCGTACTTACGTGCTTGGTAGCCACTATAGTGACCTTTAAAACTTGTGTAAACACAGAACAGAGCATTTATGGGAACTATAGAAACACAGAAATATAATTTCACACTAAGTTATAGAAAACTTTTGGAGTTTAAAAATACATGTTTGTAAAAATAACAGATCGCTAAATCACTGTAATTGCACACTTTGTGCAACCCAAGTGAAAAACCATACTGTTGATGGTACTTGCCAGCAGCATTTCCAGAAAAACATCTAATTTATGTTCTTATGTTGACAGTTGCCCTCAATTTTGACACATATACTGGCAACATTAAAATGCACTATGCACCAATGCCATGTCTCCATAGTAGATTTGTTCTCTGTTCAATATTCTAGGGGAAAAAAGCTTACTTAAACATACCTAAATCACATGTATCAGTGCTAAAGCTGTGTAAATTGTCTTGTACCAACCCAAAATAAGTTTTGGTAGACAGAAGTAACTGTCTGCAGTCTTGTACCAAACCCACATTACTGCAGCGGTACCTGAAAGAGCAAGCAATGCTACCATAACAACCACATCAGTCTACTTTCTGGAGTGTTCAACATAAGACCTGATGAGAAGCTGCTGATGACCCAAGACAAAACTCCAAACAATTGAAAAAACCTTTGATGGTCTAAACAAGCAAGTATGGAATTATATGCATAATTTAGATCTATGTTCTTTTTGTCAAAAAATCCCAATATACTTCAGAGTAACTGAGGTGCAAGGGCCACACACAGCTTTGAAGAAATGAGTGTTCAGTAATTTTATACCGCTGTGTACCATACTCCCACCTACATCTGAGGAATGAAAAATAACATGTGTTTCTGTGTTGTTAATTTAAAAATAAGTGAGGCAACTTCCCCCTTCACCTGCTTCCTACATTTCACAGGATCTGTCAAGGTGATTGATATGTGATGCATTGCTTACGGGCCTGCACCATCCTTTATCCAGCTTGCTTTTTCTAGCCTGCTTTCTCAGCTCCCAAGTAGGTCCTCAAGAGGGAACTCAAGGAGGGAATTGTTTTGCCAGGGATTGATACTTGTAATAAAACAGGTCAGCAGCATTATGAAAAATCCCTTTTCCCCACTCATTCCTGGTAAGGCAGAACAGGACAGTCGCTGGTACTTACATTTCTACAGTTACACAAGTGGCTTAGTTTCCAATAGGTACCAGCAGACCGCATTTATTAATATCAAATCAGCTCATTGAAAAAAAAAATAAATAAAAAAGTGGCATTATCTTTGAGACCCTAATTACCTGACTTAGCTGATGGGCAAAAAACTTTGGGGATTAAAATCAACAGTTTTCTTCTGTCTTAAGGTTGACATTCCTGAGGCTTTCCATTGCTTATGGAAAAGCAACTGGCATGATCAAAAATAAAAAGGACACATAATAGGGGAGAGAAACTGTAAAAATGTAAATTTGGAAACAGCTTGATGTTCTGCTATTATGACAGAGTTTGACAGATTTTAGCATTCAAGTTCCGAGTGACTTGCATTAATCTACACGACTGTCTCTGACTGACTGCAAAAAAATGGTATAACAACTTCTTGTTACCTAGTAATGAGTCTAAAAACTAACAATACTAACATCTGTGGTCATCTCTGCTGCTGTTTGAACTTACCGGTGGAAGAAAGACACTGAGGAAGGTTAAGTTTCTCAACCATTTTTAAATGGTTGCTGTTAAGAGTCCCCTAGGCAAAAAAGACCAACTAGCTCTTCCTGTCTTGGATTTTTGTAAAGATCCTGTCTACTTCACCACAGCAAAAGCATTCATCTAAGACAGTGACTTCAGGCTATTGCTGCATACTGCCATGGTCTGCAGACAACATCTCACAAGATCATTGCATACGAAATTGTGCTAAGCTGTGGAAACCCCCAGGTAACAAATCATATGGAGACAGCCTCTGCCCTTGTCCTTCCTTTTTCTGTCCTATCTGTAAATATAAATAATTCCCATATTCAAATTTCTAACAATGCAAGAATACTTATTTTCAGTTGAAATAACATGATTGCGCAGCTGTTTGCCTAACAGAGGGGAACACCATAAATCCTGAGTTTTATGTTTACCTGCAGAGTACCTTGGTTAGAGCTAGATATCCACACATTTAGGTATTTAGTCAATATGATACCCATCTAAGCATCCCATTTAAATGAAACGACTCTGTTGTGATACCATCTTTCACTTTCAAAGGGAACTTGTCTGAGCTAATGGTGCTTCTGTCATCCTCTTTGGCCTTACTGCACACATACCACAGACTCCTGCAGAGCAATGCAATCCTGCTGTAAGTGCTGTTTCAGCTTGTACTGCTTTACCCCCCCGCCCCGTCCTTGCTCCTCCACTCCCTTTTCTGATGTACCTGCTCTCCCACAACCTCCTGCTGTACATGTCCGTCCTCCTGGAGTAGTCTCGATCTTGTATAAATGTTACAGTCACACTTAAATGCACCTGGTCCAGACCAAGTGACTTCTTTTACTTAGCAAAGTTCAGTGACCTTCATCAAAAGCAAAAACTACCAGAAGGCCTGGGTCTGCTTCATGCCAGACCCAGCCTCTTAATGGGGATGCCATTGGACAGCCAAAACTTGTAAACTTCTCTGTCTCTTTCGCCTTCAATGAGATTTAAGAGTACAAACAGGCCAGTGACAACATGGCCTGTACCTGACCTGTCTTACATGGTGCCTCCTTAGGAAAGGTGCAGTACTTTTTGAATTCCTGTGTGACAGGCAGTTTCACAATTAGATTCTGCCCGATTGAAAGCAAAGGAAAATAAAGATTCCGAGTCCTTCAGAACAAATTACTGACAAAAATAGCAGCCTTTTATTGGGTTCATTTTACCGACATTCAGTGTTCGGGGAATATCAAACCAGCTATTAAACCTTCTGACTTTCTTGTTGCCCAAGATTCAACTCTTACTGCGCTTTTACACATCCCATACTTCCATTCCTGATACCATCATAGTTTATTGTCCCATACCGCTCCAGGTCCCGTCTGTGGTTCAATAGTCATGCTACACTAAAGAACCTTTGCCAGAGATTAACTTCACTCAAAGCATCCACTTAAGAGACGCCCGAGGACTTTGTGGAGGTAACCACAAGCAATGCACCTCCTTGTGGCTCTGGAAAGCACCATCTCATCTGAGACAGTAATTAAGGAGATCTAAAATAGAATGACTCAGATATATACCTGAATAAATAGATATTTAAAGAAATCTCTGTTTAATTTTGTAACTTCAGGCTAGTTTTAAAGCAGGCAAAATAGCCTCTTATTGTTAGGATTGCAATAATTTTTTAGTAACACATATTTTCTTAAATGGAATCATAAATGAAGCTGCATATTACCTAAGGTGATGTTGTATTTTACTCTCCTTTTAGAAACAGAAAGACGTTGGCACTAGTAGCCTTTGCAGTAAAATACCCAAACCACATTTCCAGCTGCTAGCTGCAGAGTAATAGAAAAGTTAGAGCACTGTCGATAAGATAGAAGTATGATCAAGGGTCTCCTAGATCCTCTCCTTACATATAGCACACCAAAGATGACAGAAAGGTTTTTAAACTCAGAACGTCAAGAATCGTTTACAAGTCTGTTACAACTAACCAACATTTTCAGTAGAAGAAAGCCAAAGTGATCAAGTGGAACAGAATATTAAAAAAAACAGCATAAAAGCAAGTATCTCCCTAAACACTGCATCTTTTCAGGTATGTTTGCTCCTTGCTAATTAGGTGGCTTTCTGTATTGCATCAGTCCCCTAGAACCCAGAGACCACAAGAGACCATACACTTTCCTTGCCTGCATTGATCCTGACCAGGTCTTCTTAATGGAACATGACACAAATTGGGAAAAGACAAATACTGTGCATCATACAAGATAAGCCAGGTTAGGTTAAGTACTTAAGACTGCTCTAATCAACCACCAGCCAACCCAGACACTACACTTCAACATTACGAGTCTGCCATCACCTGCATTTCAAACACCCATAACCTTTCTTCTTCCTCTGCACAACTGACAAATTTCTACCCACTGCAGCCTACATCGTCATTAGCATGTACATAGCATGGTATTTCAACTGCAAAAGAACATTATCCACAGTAATTCATTCTCAGAGACTACAATGTCTCAGAACTCCAAGCCAACAAAGAAGCACCTGTTTGGTATGTTTACCCTCAAATGCACCATATGGGCTGCTATACCATAGATAGGCCTTAACACAAATTAAATAAAAAAATAAATAAATTAAAAAATGAATATGCCAGTTGACTCACTTCATGCTAAATTGAGTCATTTAAAGTATTTTATTGTAATTCACCTGTTTGGATCATTTTTATGGTAACAGCCAAGCCCCATGAAGGGGCCTAAAGGCAAGAGAAGCACCCAGCTCTGGGACACAGTTATTCTACTATGGCACTAGGGTTAAAAATGGTAAGCAAAGCCCAGCAAACACCAAACCCTATCTTTCAAAAACAAAGTATAGTTTCTTGTCTACTCTTGAAAGCAGAGACTCTTAAGGACCCAATCACTTTCAATTTTCCTTCTTTTCTTGAAGCAATCCTCCACCAGAAGTCTTAGGAGATGTCAAGTTGCATCTACTCACAGGAAGGACACCACTTACTGCCTAGAAAGTTAAACCTTGTTTTCTCTTCAGAAACTTAATGAAAATAATTCTTTTCCAGTTTCTCAACCTGGAGGAAATCCATGGGGTTTGCTCTCGCCTGTGTGAGAGGTTCAGCAAAGTGACTTGCTCCTTAAGCAGATGTGCCAGCTGCTGTAGGTATCACAGGAGGAGCAAAGCAGATCAACTGATGCATTTCTGAACAAAAAGTGCAACAAACTGGCTCCTAGGGACACAGCAAACCACGGAAAAATGTTTAAGCAGATGAAGGCTGTGGGAAGTCTCCAAATGCTTAGAATTCTGTCTGGCTGTAATCAATATTATCATCTCTCATTTCTGTAAACATTTGCTGTTACATATTTTGTTCAAATGCAACCTTCTGTTCTCTTTTTAATTTCTCTCAAATTTCCAGTTCTGTTTACAGTGCTTTGATTAAGATGGTGCCATTGCTTACCCTATTTTAGAGGGGCAGAAGGTTGAAGCAAAATTCGTTTTTCAGCTCTTTCTTCTAGACCAAAGCTGAATATCAGGAAATCCCTTTTGAAAAATGCATTGCAGAAATGGATGGCAGAAAATTCAGTTTTTTTTTCTGTCTCCCTCCTCCAAGTGATTATGAGTACCACATTTGTACATGGCTATATGGTTTGGAGCAGTGCTATGCATGCAGTCAATCAGATTTTGAAAACAGTGCTGAATGGCTCACATAACACATAATCTAGAAAACAGTCAAATCATCAACAAAAAGGGGAAACATAACCCTGCCCTTCAAGTTGCATAAAAGGGCTTTGGAGTCAAGTATCAGATGCTTTTCTCCATCTACTCTACGCTTTTCCTGAGACATGCATATTGATCATGTAACATAGAAAAAACTCACAACTACAACATACAGTTTTCTAATGCAGACTGATAAAACTGAAATCCATTTCTTTTTAATAGAAAAATAGACTTTCAAGTCAAGGCCAGCAAACTGGAGCGAAGATAATGGTATTTATTCTCACACATTTACAATGAAAATAATCAGAAACATACTTGGGGTATAAGAAATTGTTTAATAATAACCTGAATAACCAACACCTTGCTGGCCTATACATTTTTTCTCCAGGGTACAAGGAAAAGAGAGGAACATACCATAATTAGAAAACTGTCCACAATTTTTCTCTCTAGAGGGATCTTATAAATGCTTGACTGGAAAAATTATGAGTATTAAGAATGAAATGGACAATTGCTTAAGACATCATCTCCATCAGAACTGACTGCAAGATGCAAAAGAGCTTCCAGATATCAGGTCTCAACCGATGACTCTTAGACTATTTTGTCCCTTCTTCAGAAAAAGAAAGGCATTGATTTTTCATCTGAGCTTTACCATCTT
The DNA here is from genome assembly GCF_034315485.1 of Pezoporus occidentalis. Lineage (NCBI taxonomy): Eukaryota > Metazoa > Chordata > Aves > Psittaciformes > Psittacidae > Pezoporus > Pezoporus occidentalis. The sequence goes on along the minus strand of NW_026912778.1, from coordinate 6,325,886 downwards.
TCTTCATATTGCCAATTAAAGACCATCAGAATAACAGATATTGTGTTAGCAAAGTACATTAGTGTCCTGGTTTCAGTCAAGCAACCACAGCAATTAGTAGAACTGTACTCACGTAAGAAAGCAGGTCCCATCTCTTAGCTTAATCTCCTTCCTGGTAGATCCCTAAGACTATTAAACTTTAGTGATTAATAAAAATTTAAGAGCAAGTGATACTGACTACCTGAAATTAAATAAAGTGCTGGATTGATGTATTGTCAATTTAGTCTAAGTCAATCAATGTAGCCTAACAGTTTCTACAGTAGTATTCTCCTACTGTCAGTGCACATGCTTTCAAGTGCCTGGCAAACAATTCCAACAGTTTTTGCAATCATATGGAAGAAAAAGAGAAAGCAGCCATGAGAATGAATCATGTCACTGCATTATTACCACAATCCACATTTCTATCACTGAGACGTTCTCTTTGGTACCGTCTTGTTTCAGTCCTGCACTCCATGATCTTCAGCAGCACCTCCTTGTCTTTTGTGCCCAGCCGCTGATTTCCTCCAGTCCTATACCTACACTCAAGGTATTGCTACAATTGCTAAGAACTTTCTCCCATAGCTCTTAACAGTTCAGCAACAACAAGCCATCTCTCCTCCTTCCCAAAAAACCTCTTCAATCTTTTCCCCCCCCCAGGGAAGTTGTGCTCTCCAAGGTGAAAGACTTAAAACACAGCATCACTGGAGAGACACAGTACAAGATTTGTTCTCGTCACTACATTTCAACATCAGACGAAGCTTGTGACCTTTCTAGTTGAGTCATTGCACTTCCACTTTCTGTCTTACTCTAGGAATATCCTTCATTTTATGCACGTTTGAATGAGGTCTTAAAAATAGAACTCATGTTTATTCATACAGATATTTGAGATTCTTAAGGGCTTATCTTAGCAGTCCTCTATCCAACTTCATTTCCTTCCATAAAGGAAGGATTGTTCTCCTTTTCCTGTGTAGCGGTGTTGCACAGTGGACTATCAGGGGGCAAGGCTTTTCACTTTACTAAGACCTAGCCCCTTTTAGGAGTGCTTTCTGTAGACTGAAGAAAGAAACAGATGAAGCCATTTCTTTTGGACTTAAACAATCAAGATTGAGGTAATAAAATTTTATGCTGTAGAGATAAGTAGGTAAAAACAAGCACATGCTTTAAATTTGAGAACTAAGAGACCAAAGAGTTACAATTTATAATCCGTAAGTTTGCTATTGAAAATATCCAACTTCAATTATATTTCCCTCCAGAGAGGAAAAAGCCTCAGAAAGAAACAAAAATTACCATCAATCCTCATGTCCTGAATGGCTGAGGACAGCTTTTCTAGCCAGCTATGAACATTGCACTGGTTCAAGCCTGCACAGGAACTTCATCCTTGTTTCTCAATTATCTGAGACAGATGGCTATTTAAAAATCATGTATTTGTTTTACATATGCCAGCAAGTAAATGACATTTACAATACAATAAATCTATCACTGATGAACAAGCTTGATCAAGGGATGTGGGTTTCTGTGCTGTACCTTGTCTACCTCAATTTTTAGACACATATGTCAATCTCATTTCAGATTTCTTGCTGTTTATCTTGAAATACTATTACCATTCTCAAGCGTTACAACAGCCTATTTATGTCTTTTTTAAAACGCATTTCACAATTTGATGAACACTACAATTTTGAAAGCTTTTTCAAAGCAGCCAGCTGAAGTCAAAAGCTGCATTATATGAAAATTACACATACTAAAATCCATTTTCAAAAGTTTCATCTGAATTCCCAAAAGATTCCAGAAATTCAGAGTATTTACATAATTACTTTGTGTACTACTTACCTAGAGAAGTGAGGGGAAATCACTTGTTATGATCAGTTGTGTTCTCAAACTCATCTTTCCTTGACCCTTCATTTCTATGTGTTTTTTCTATGTAGGATATTAAAGAGAATTTGTGTGGTATTTGCCAATAAATTAGTTATATTCTACTGAATTGTTGAGGTGAGGCAAGGTAATTTCTTATCTCTTCTAAATGCTTTAAAAAACAATTGACACATACATGCATTTGAAGCACAAGAAGGAAAAAAAGACATGCAACAATACTAAACTAGTAAGAACCAATCCATTGAACAGATAATTCAGTTTTAGTAAATTGACAACTCTTTTTTGTGACAAATACAGCTAGTGACATTACTTTGTTTTGCCGTGAAGTAAACAGGATGAATATCAAAACCTGCTTCATAGCTTTGCTTTAGAGGCCACATGCGTGATGTTTGAGCACAGCCAGGTTCTTTGCATCTTTCAGGTAGCCGGCATGAGTATGACAGTATAATCCACAAGCTTCTTGAAATGGACTCCATCGAACCTGCTTGCTCTCCAGTATGCTTTTAGCCTTGCACTTAGCTCTGCATTCTCCAAAGCGACATCTTTTATTTCTAGCATGGAAGCCTCCACATTCATGTTGAGACCACAAGACCCAGTGGAGAGGCAGACACACTGCACCTGAACCTCAAGGAACAGAATCCCTTGACATTTACTTTGTTAGTGCAGACAATCCACACTGGTGCCAGCAATCTAAACCCAAACCTATCTGAGACTAATGTTCAAAACATTACTCTCAAAGCCATCTTTGGGAACAAACATCCTCCTACTTTCTTTTAATATGGCACTAAGGATCAGCCTTCAGCCTGGAACATCTTCCAAGGGGCCTGCCTACACCTGCCAGATCCACAAGGGAGTTTTCATGTCACTTTCGCGTTCCCAGCTCAGGTACGCTCTAGCTGGCATTTCTGCCCACATGTCTCTAGAAGATGCAAATGAACATCACTCTCCCGTGTGCAACAATTCCTTTGCAACTGGACCATAGCATTCTACTGTTTAAATTACTTGGCATACAGCACACATACAAAGAAAGAGTATCCTTCTTGTTTGCAAGAAGAGGAAGTCAGTGTTCTCAGCAACAGCTCTAACCACGGGATACTCCCACCACCCCAACAACATAGCAAGAGGCATTTCTCTGAAGCTCTGTAACCTTTTCAGTAACTGCTTGCTCCTTGTAAACATTTATGTTATGGAATCACAAGTCTTGATAATTCAGATTCTCCATGTAAAAACTGATCTCAAACCAACAGCAAGCCTTTCAATCAGGTTATACTCTCCCCAGTAACACTGCTTCCATCTGGAGTAATTTCCACTAAAAATCCTTAAGAATGCATAGTCCTGTTAGGCTTCAAATGGAGCTGCTAATAACTGCATTTATAAAAACCATGCCCTTCACTTACTGCATCTAACGCAGAAAAGATATTAGCAAAGCATACTTACGATCTATCCTGTTCATTAAATGGGTGTTTAAACATCAACACAGTTCACTGAATCAAGATCTAGCTAGCCTTGCACTTTAACTTCTGACAAAGACATCTATGTTAAACCCTGTCAGAAAACTCGTATCAAAAGCCCTCTGTAGTCCCTGAGAAAGACAGTCTATTGTCTCTAACACAGCAAAATCTGGCCAGCAGCTGGAGAAGGCAAAGGAAATAAGGCAGCTCATAGTGAAGTCTGGCTGGGGAGAAACTGCCTCCCAAGAGGAAGAACAGCAAAAGAAGAAAGATGTTAGTATTTCAATCTTCAGTATGAAGGAGAAGCTCAAATACCAGAGAAGGGTGAACTGGCCAATGTACCAAGACAGGACAGTAAATAAAACTGTAATATAGAAAACGGTAAGTAAAAGCAATATAGAAGAGCCTCTTCAGTAACAGACAAAACATTCACTGTGATTGTCAAAAAAGCCAGTATTATTGCTGTCATTAATCAGTCACCTTTTGGGTTAAGGTCCTTTAAAAGTTCTTGCATACAAAGTGACAACAGCAAAACACAAAAGGTACATGCTCTGTTTAAGAAACCATCTTATGTGAGCTACCCAAATCAACATTTTCTCAATACATTAGCATACAATGTAGGCTGGAACAAATCTTCTAAGTTAAAATAAAACCACAAATAAAAAAAGAAATAAAACCAGATTGAGTCACCACCCCACTAAACAGTCCAGTAAACAGCCAAAAAAGCAAAACAAACAAAACCCAATGAGAAAATCCACTATTCGCCCCCTCACCCCCCTTAAATTACAATGAAACAGTTTTACAGTTTTAAGTCTCATGGGAAACTAAAAATATCAGTGACAGTGACAAAGAGGTGTCAATGTGTTCTTTGATGAAATTGATGGCAATAACCAACTGGATATTAAAAGAAACCCCTTGTACCAAGAGAACAGATGAACAGTGGGACAAGTTAGGCCGGTCATGCTGTCTCCCTCCCTCCTTGTAGTGCTCAAGGCCAAAGCGTACAAACCCCTGAGCAGCCTGTCTGACCGTATAGCTGACCCTGCTTGGAGTGGAGGTTGGACTAGGGACTTCCTCAGGTCCCTTTCAGCTTGAATAACCCCATGATCTTATGCAAGAAATTCAGACAGCCTTTCTGACATCATTAAAGCTGGAACTTCTGACTTTGCAACTTGATTCCTTTAAAAAAAAAATATAAAAGGTTAAAAATAAGCTACTATGAAGTTTTCTGTTTTTAACGATTTCAACATTAACATGCAGGAACTCTGTTCATTTCTTTAGCAGCTAAAATCCACAAGCAATAAAAGTCACTTCAGACACAGTATTTTACCTGGAAACAGAACATTTTCCTTTTGTTTAGTATGGCATTTCCAATTCTATAATTCCTGACAGCATGACGAGTGTAGATTTGTAAAGGAAGTCAGGTTTCAATAAGACATAGAAAAAAAAATCACTTGCCTACACTTCTGAGTAAAGGGACTCAAGGCTGACTTCCAAGGTTTATTTAAAAAGCAAAGTTTGGAAGACCTCTGAATGTCAATACTATGATGTATTACATTGACGTTTACCTTCCCAAGATTGCAGATACATAGTAAAATCTGAAGGTGATATTTTTCATCTCTGCTGTACGGAGAACTGGGGGATACCAGGAATATGAATTACAAGATGCACCTGGCTCTTGCAGAAAATTAATGACTGTAGACGAGCTGCCTTTACCTTTTTGTCTTCTCTAATTGTTTTTTGATTTAAACCTCTGTCTGATAGGTGTTGGATTTTTTAAGCTGATGTTCCAAAGTAAGACGGATTCATTTTCACAACCAGTTTACTTTTCCCTCACGCATTTTTGTCCTGTTTGTGTGCCAATACAAGCACCTACCTCCACACCCGCATGTGGAGCTGGATCAAGGACACCCCCCCAGCCAGCTGTGCAGCAAACCAAATGACTTTGACATCCATATGCAGGGTGAACATCAGCGCTGAGCTAGTTCAAAACAGGAGCATGAGGAAAAAAAAAGGAAAACAAAAAGCTGCTGGAAGCAAGGGGTAGCTGAAAACACTGAGGAAAGTGCCCTAGTAGTAAACCACACAAAACACAGCTGCCTCCCCAGGACTTTAAAACTAGAATTTGTACATAGGCATGCAGCAGAGATACAAAGACCCTGCAGTTCTGCTTTTCCCAAGAGGTTTCTGTACATCCTCAGGACCAGAACAAATACCTGCGTGGGGCCCAACTTAAGAGAGCATCTGCAGCTTTTATACCTTTACAACAAAACAACACAACACAACTAAACAAAACCAAACCAAGAAAAATAACCTAGAGGACCTCTCTGAACCTTTCTTCTCCCTTGGAGAAAATCCACTAAGGAAAGGGAGGCATAAAGGCAGCACACTTACGTCCCAACTGAATTTAAGGTCAGACACTCATGGTGCACTTAAGAGCGTCAGGAAAAAATATGCAGGCTTTCTTGGTTTTTCCAGCCACCACACCACACCCAGACCCCCTTCTAGAAATAATCCAAGTGTTCCTAGGCAGGGAATGCCTGTAACAGTAAAACATGACTCTTTCGGGTGGTCTGGGCAATGGCTTCTGGTCCCCTTCCCAAGGCACCCAAGGCCTGCTTTTCCAGTGTTTGTTGTGGTGTCAATGGCAATAGAGGAACACTGTTATGTTTAAACAAAAGGACATTTCTGTTGAATATTCTTAGCAGTATGAATCTCCCTTTCCTCTTCTCAACCAAAGCTACAAAAAGATTATTTTCTCTGTTAGCGCAGAACTAAGGAGACAGCTGCATGTTCTTAATGGGAAGAGAGGGAAGATGTGCATAACCAGTGGTTGCCTTGACCTGGGTGAGGGCACTTCTCTCCTTCCAAGTAAGCTCCAAGCTTCAAGAGAGTTCTCATTAAAAATACATAAACATGGCGACTCTTCACAGCATGGCGATTTGAGCACGTATTTCTAAATCTCCAGTACCACCCTTTCCTTAGAAAACGCACACAACTGTCAGGCAAAGCTCCCTTCCACATAACTGTTTTCTCATTCTTGTATCCAATCTTTTAAGCCACTACTGCTAGATAAGAAAAAGTGCTAGCAAATGTGCCAGTCTAGCACTGGCCACATTTCTTCAGTCTATAGACAAAACAAAGTAAGTAAAGAAACCAAAATTTTAAAAGCAAACATGTATTAAGGGAAATGAACATCACAGAGGTTAACATGCATTGGGATAAAATCAGCACTGGTTATAGAACATTAGAGTTGCCAGAGCTGGATTTTTTTTTCATTACATTTAAAGGCTCTTTGAGTCCTACAGCTGATACAGTATAAATCAGCTAGGCAACATTAAGGTCTGACAAAATTAACAAAGGCATACAGGGGAGAAAATAGACTTCCTGCAGGAAAGTTGTTGGGGTTTGGTGTTGGACTATGAATAGACTGCCTAAATATACACTGCTGGAAGGTTTCCATTTGTAAAGCCAAAGTGACTTACAGAAAGACAGCTACATACAGGAATATTTAAGAGTTCAGCTATAAGACAATGATTCTATATCTGAGACCTTAAATTCCTCATTAGTAAAACTGGTCTTAAAAATAAACACCTATACATTTTTGTAAATACATAAAAAGTATATTGCTCTGGACTTGGGAAATCTCAGGTTTGAGAATGAAAAAAGGATGACAATAAAATACAATTATATGCAAAAGCTTTCTTACCAATGAACACTATGGCATCACAGTCAATAGCTTAACACAGTCAGTTAAAATATTAAAATGTATTTTTAAAGCATCAACCTAGAAGGTATAATGAATTCTGCTTGTAACATTATGCCTTTGGTAATAATAAGTAGTACATTATGGTTATAAGAGAAACCAAATTCAGAGATATTTCTGCCTGTTTCTTAGAAATTAACAACTATGAAACATTCCTGAAAATTAGGATTGCTGGGATTAGACTGCAAACTGTATTTTGACAAGTCATAATTATAGACTAAATTCTTGCAAATACCATAGGAGATAAAACCTGCTCAAAAACCTGTTCAAGCTGCCCCTCCTTTGCAGCAAAGCTAACTGGCCAAGTCTACCAGTGAAAACTTTAGTGCTTAGCATTTGAGGCTGTGAAGACTTCTTTAATCATAGTCAAGAATCGTAGAGTTTAAAATTAAACAGGTGTCCCCCCCCCCCATAAAACCTTAGCATTTTATATCCTGTGACAAACCTGTTAGAAGATAGATTGCCCAAGCTATTACAGAAGATAAACTCAAGAAAAGTAGTCTGATCATTTATCTTTCTTCCTTAGTTCTAGATATCCATATCACTTAATACCTTACCGCAATGCAAGAAAACTCTTAAGCTGCTGAACAGGGGTTTGTGAGAATAAGCTTAATTAACTCCTCAGATTCCCACAAAGAGTGCACAAGGAACTTTAAATGAGGTATTCATCCTTCAGCTGAGGATAAGACTCAAATAAGAATCTGGAATAACAAAGATCAATGCACCTCATTACAGTACCATGGATTTCTGCTGTCCATACCTTCACCACCTGATGTAAAGATACAGAACTGATAAAAAATTCATTTTAAAGAAGAAAAAGAAAAAAAACCTTATTGTTTTCAGTAGATATAAAAATTATGTTACGATCTGAAAATCAGTCTCACATGCCTTCCTGTAAACCCAGCAGCATCTCTGTTCTTAGCTTAACAGCAAAACCATAATGAGGTACCTCTGATTACCTGCAGTCCCTGCACACATTTCATCACACAAATATATGCAAGTCAGCCTGGGTTTAGAAATTATGCACCCCTGGGAAATATTGCTAAAACAAACACCCTCCAAAGAGGTACGAGGCATCTCTCAACCACAAGATCTAGGCATACAGGAATCACAGAAAGGGGATGTAGGACAGATGAAGTGTGTTCAAGGACAGCAGATTTCAAAGAATTTTAATTATTTTTAAAGTAGGCCAACCCTCAGGACATATCCATTTCATCCAGAAAAATTAATCCAGCCTGCTCCCTGCCATCCTCTTTTCCCAAGGCCCCTCAGGCATACACAAAGATTAAAGGCTACATGAACTATCCTGGCAGTCTGCTCCCTTTTATCACAACAGCTTGACAACTCCCCTGTCATCACCAGCCTTGGTAGGAGATAATAATGGGAGCAAAACTTGTTAACTCCAAGAGGTGACTGATACGACTATTCATGGAAAAGGTAAGTCTGCTATCTAATACTGCAACTCTATCTCACAGAGATTCCTCCCCGTCTCTCTACATGAAATCATGGCAATGGTACTGACACTTCAGACACATACTGCTGTATATGAGCACTCAAGGGTCTCATCATACATTGCCAAAGCTGGGCAAGAGTAATCATTTGCTCCAGATTTGATATGAAAGTCTTCTCCCAGTCTAGATTCCACTGTCATGGATAGCTGTTCTTGAGGCTGTTTTTCTGCTGGTGACTCTGAAGGAGGAGCTCGCACCTGAACCCCGTCAAAGAGCTTCACAGCCTCACTGTCAAGCCAACACTTTTTGGCCTCCCTTAGACCAACCTGTCTTCTACTGTTGACATCACTAAAAAATACGCAAGTGTTCAAGACAAATATACTGGTATTGGAAAACATAGGGACAGAAAACACAAGGAGCCTTCAAATCTTAGACACGGAGATCACAGAAATGCATCCCAGAAACTGATCTGCTGTCTTACGTCAGATACCCAGGGCTGAAAAACATCCCCAGAGAATACTCAAGACCACTTTACACACGCAGTAAATCTCACAGCATATGCTGATATTCCATTGAGTGGAATATCAGTATCTTGAGCTCAGGATCTCCAAAAAGTGATACAAGATGCTGGAGAAGATTCTTTTCCAGCAGGAGACCCATTCTTCTGAACTTGAGAGCTGCTGGTTAAGAGCTCTCTAGTCAGAGGCAGGTGATACACTTAGAGACAATCAGTAAAATCTCATACTCCATCAAAAGAAAACAACAACAAAACTCACCTCCCACCCTTTTCCACCTCTGCAGGTGATACTGTTTTTAAGCTAATCACTAGTGAAGGTCTTGGTTCTGTGGAGGAGCAACATATTGCATAAAGGGGAGGGAAATGTGGAATAGGTGAGAAAACCCTAACATATTTCATAGCCGCTGTTCAAAGCTTCTCAGAAGCTTTGGTATGTTAAATAACACTTGTGGGAGATGGATTAGCAGAGCCAGAGCAGGTGAAGCAGTCTAAGGTGCATAATAAATGCACCACTGACACATGCATAGCTTTTAAAAGACATACATTACGAGCCTTGAAGAACTGACTTGAAGGGATCATTTAAGTGAGAGTGTAGCAAATCTTGTTTCAAGACTAAAGCATGCAGGGAACAATTTATTTTCCCTGAAGAACACATTATCTCAATATTGTCTTTCTTGGTCTTCCTTCCTCAATAGATATGTCATGAGAAAACTTGTGACATTACCATATCACATGCTTTTAAGAGGTAGCTTGGTTACCTTTTTTGGGTTTACCTCAAAATGTTGCAGATGAGACATTTTCTACAGCCGGCTTAAAATAATGAATACCTTTTTCTTGGACATATCTAGAATTCTTATTATCTAGCTCAAAACAAGGTCACTGCTTAATTATCACAAATCCATAAAGGTAGGAACTGCGAACTAAAATGGGGTGCTGTTATGATTCTGCCCTATTGAAATGCTATCCTATTGAAATCCTTGGTTTTTTTCAGTCATCCTTAAAATGGGAATCTTTCACTACAGGTTAAAAAACAAAGCAAATTTTAATTTCCAAGTTGTAACAAAAATATGCAAAAGGCTATATGTGATTGCACTGAAAGCACACTATTTAACATAATACTTTCTGCCTTATTGATAAAATCAGCTGCATTCACCTAAGTGATAACAGTTCTTTCTGAGCCATTTTCATTGCCCATTTTTTAAAAGACAACAAAGTAAGTAAGAAATTTTGTGAGCTGAGTACCATCTGCTTATGCTTTAATTTCATTAACAGTTAGAATTTGAGACCTTCAACTGCAAATAACGTTTTCCAAATGTAAACAGCATGTAAACCAGTATACTCTTTTTACCTTATACCTTCCTAAAGTTTTTTCCTGCTGCTCTGGGGTTTACTGCACATCAGTGCCAACTGCTGCCATTTGCAACTGAATGTTCCACAAGGAAATCAAAAGAAAATAAGCTGCACCTTAGGAAAGCCAGAGCAATATAAAAAACATTACTGGAGTCAGCGGTTAGAATGATGGATTCAAGGAGACATGGTAAGAGAGAAACTTAAAAGAAATACAAACCATCATAGAGCAACAAACAATTAGTTTATTATAAAAGAGGAGAAAAAAAGATGCAGTTTGTTCCACGAGTTGCAAGAAAGCATGTTTATGCATGTAGAAGCATGCTTAATTCCTGCTTAATACAATCTTTTTTTAAACATCAACTCTTCATTACAAAAAGAAGACATTTTTGTTTTAGTAACAATGTATGTATACAACCTGGTAAGAATAATATTTTTATTCCTATGTGGGAAGTCAGTGGATTTTCAGAATATAGGAATTTTCTGCTATAAAATGCATTCCTGGGAAAGCACCGACCTGTTTCAAAACCAGCTTGCATTAAGCAAAAGAATTTGTTTTTTCAAATTCCAGACCTACAAATTTGATACTCCAGTGAGTAAGCAAGCATTTCAAAACTGTTCTGTCCCAAGCAGGGGAAACCCAATAAGGATATTTGTTTGAAAAACAAAGGTAGAATTCAAGTGCTAGCCTTCTCCTCTGTGTCTTGTCACAATTATTAACAACAAAAAAACCCTTTTCTACAAAACCACACACTTTCCTAGCAAGTTCCTTCAAGTAAGTTACAATTAAACTGATAAATCCCAACCCAGAAATCTGCTATAAAGCAGAACTTTAACCTTTGGTTTAAATTCACATAAATTTACTGAGTTTAATTTTCCTCTCCCCTCCCCAACTTGTATTAGGTGAAAGGTAAGAAAAATAGCCCTAAATTCAAGCTTAACAGTACCACAGGTTCCAAAGACACGCACACTGCTGTCTTCTTATTGCTCTTCTTTTTTGGACCATTCCTGGCAACTTCTTCCCTACTGAACACATTACCTTGGCATTGCTATTAATCATGGGGGGGGGAGGGGGGGAAGAGGGGAAAGAGCAGAAAACCTCACTCACCTAAACAGCATTTAGATCTAAAGATCTAAATCTAGAGCATTGTGGGGTGAAGGTGGATTGCTGAAGGCAGATTCAAACAAGGTAAGTTTCCTTTAATTCACAAAAAGATTAAAGAAAACTGATGGAGAAGGCAGCCTTTCAAGCAGCACATTGCTATTTTTAAACTAATCTTTCACAGTAGACGTTTGTTTTCCATACTTGTGGAGGAAATCTAGTAATTAAATGTAACTGTTACCAGACTTTGAATCCTTCTCTCAGATTATATGGCCTAGTTTCTGTAAAAAGCATCTCCCCCCCCCCTCAGGTAGAAGTCAAACCTATTAATGTAACAGCTTATCCTGCCCTATTTCCACTTGGCAGTCTCCCGTAATGCTGATTTAATATCTGACAAAAATAGGACAAAGATACTGTCATTTTTCATTAGGGAATGTCAGCTCAATACAAGCAATTTTAACTCTGCTGAGCTTCGGGTGAGGGAAGGTGCATGCTGTTTGGCCATGTGGCGAAAAATTCCATGTATATACTTCTGCATATGACATGCCTTCTCTCAGGGCTGGCAGCCTGATGGCCCACTGAGCTTCTTCCGAGAACTAAATTTACTAGCACTGGAATTAGTACTACATCAGCTTAGCCATCATATCTTAATTCACCTCCTTTAAAATAAAGCTAACTACTACCTAGATTTTTATTTTAAAAAGTAATTTCATTACATGCTATTTTTAATGCCCCATTGGGCTGGCCACTAAGCAGCACAAAATCACTTCTGTTGTTCTTAGGTTTTTTAAACAAATGACAACCTGCCCAACTGGTTGTGTTGATCCTTCCTGATTTCTGTGGTCATACTGTGGTTTCTCCACTAGATACTGCAACAATGGAATAGTTTTACCTGTGCGATCCCCCAAACAGACACAATTACTAAGATATTGTTGCATAATCTTACCCAAGAGTGCTGAGGATACAGCCCAAGGTTCTCTGGGTGGTCTGTATCTCCTTCTCCTGCAACGGGATTCTTGAAAAGCAAACACCAGCCCTAACATAAGATCGTTGATTTTTCAGCCTTTCAGTTCTACATTACTCACAAATGTTAACACTTGGTGCTAGAATAGGACAAAGGAATCTCATCACAGACACTGCAAAACTGCTCTCTCTAGAGGAGTAGGCATTTACATAATTAATAGTCTAGAGATAACAATGAGTTCTTGACCTAACTTATTACAGGGGATCTTAATTACAAGCGAGTTCAGGAAAGTTTTAATACAATCTATGTTTGTGTACATAAATTGTGGGAATTATGTAGGCTTTTTTTTTTCCCCATTTCTTTACATTATTTTTAGTGTGGTCATTTATTTGCAATGTAACTGGAAGCATTTGTTAAATGATTTCACTTTTAATATGACAGGGATTGGGGTTTTTGTACTCTCCCAAGGGTGACAGAATATTTTTACAAGCTTTATCAAGGCCAATTTAGATTAAAGCACACATTAAAAAAATTAGCATTTAGTATCTCAAAACATTTTGCCTATTAACTGTCACTAGCAACACTAAAGATTAAAGTAATAAACAGAGGTGGTGGAGGAAATGATGCTTACTTCCTACAATGGCTATAGCAAGCTCACTTCATCCTTGCACACAGATTTCAAACCAAACTCATTGAATCTGCCATGGTGTTAACACAAGTAGTAGTGATTTATCACGTCTTTGACTGAAGAAGGCAGCATGCTTATGCCTAGTCCTGCACCTGTAGGTAGCTTTTCACACCCAGATGATGAATGACTGTGTTGAGCTTTCAGGTAATGCTGGCACACCAGAACTGACTTGGTGCTCCCGGTGTTAGGTCTCACACAATTATAGAAAGGGCAAACCAGTAAAAAAAAAGTGACTAACATATAGATAACTATACAAAGCAATTGGAGAGAGATATTATTTTGCCGTTTCATTATGTGTACCACAATGCATCACGTTTTTACAAAACTCAGACAACTCGAATCCCTTCACTGCTGAACACCACTCTCCCTGTTACATCAGATTTATCATCTTGTTCTGATTCCCACCTTTCATCCAGTAATGATATCAACTCCAAATTTCTGCATCTAGGTTTCTTTTCTAAGCACATTTGTCCTTACTCCTTAAGGGAAAGTGGAGAATTTGCACTGGGACTTCCACAGCAAAGAATCTAATTTAAACTACAGTAACACTTCAAGTTCAGTCTACAACTTGTCATTAAGTTCTCAGTGACAATCCAGCCAAGGTATACAGGATATTAGTGGTCTCTAAAGGAGGGGAGAAGGGGTGTCACCAGAAAGCTCAGAAAATGTCAATTCAGCTTTTGTTTCTTTTTTTAACTCTAAGTCCTCCACCTCCACACCATGAATTCTGCACCTTCTAGTGGCCATGTGCAAACTGTAATGTTTAAACTTGGCTGTCGGTGAGGGCCCACAGCCCCAGCTGCAAGCCCATCATCTGGCTTCCTGAATCAGAGGGACATGCCAGAATCATCATCTGCACCAGGGTCCTCAGCAGAGCCTCCCTTCCCGATCCAATGATAACCCTCACTGTGGCATGGCTTCTGTGACACCTGGCAGCCAGTACTTTTAACCAGGAGATGAGGGTATAAATAACAAAGGGTGGGAAACTGTGGCCTTAAAAGCTCCTGTTAAGTTACAGACAACGCACACCTGGCATAGGAGATGTGCATGCTTCCAGGGTTGGCAGGTGGAAGAAAAGAGCTGTCCAATTACTTATGCACATACAAAGCAAAAGCAGGCCTGGGAACCCAGTCCAGAAAACCGGAAAGCTGTTGATAAACAAATACTCCCTAAACAAAGGCCCATTTAGAACATGTCACTTACAGACACAGAAAATTAAAACACCTTCAATATGCGGCAAGACAAGCTAACAGTTGGCGGCTCAGATGCAGTGGCTATGGGCTGGCTAAAGTTGGGAAATACCACAAATCCTGTAGTGCTTCAAATCTGAAGCACCAGGTTCCCAGATACGAGGCCAGGCAGCCCATGCCAAGATTTTTGGGAGTGCTCCTCGCTGCACGTGACAACTTGTGAGCTTTGCAATCTCAGCACCACATTTCTGACTTGTGCAAGGTCAACCACACACTTCCAGCAAATCTTTTGCTATTGCTGTAGGCTCCAGAAGGGGACTAGGAACATGCTGGACACTGTTTCTTCCTGTCCTTCATATGGACAAATGAATAGGGTAATTTCTGTCAGCTTCTTGGAGCACTCCAGTGAACATTAGATGAAGTGAGAGACCACTGTTCATGGTACTGCTGCATAGATTATGAACTAGCAAAGCTGTACTTCCACCTTTGCCTCAGGTAGGTTTGAGAGATATTAAAAAAGCCCCAAACAAACAAAAACAAAACCCCCAAACCAACCAACCAAAAAACCCCAAACAAACATAAAACCACTAACTTCAATTGTACATAGCTTTGAAGCTTTGGAATATTAATTTGGTTAGATTTCGAGAGTTAAAGTTGACCTATGCTACACTTACTCCTCCAAATACACAGTTTTCAACTTTTCAGTTTCTTTACTGTTTCAGTCCATTGATTCTGCCTGCTGTACTACCCACTCGTTGGTGATGCCAGCTTTTAAGGCTGCATCTCTGAGACTGATCATTAGCGACACATCTCACTGGAGATTAACAAGTACTATACCTGGGGTCCCTACAGCAATCTTCTTATGATGAACAGCTTCAAACTGAGGTCCAAAACTGTGATACTTTGACCCAGAAGATCAGAAAGTACTGGAAAACATCCAAAAGACCTCACAACATACACATAATAAAACAGATCGATGATTCTACTTAATCTTTTTTTCACAGCCACAAACAAGACTGTCCCTGCCTAAATTTTTGGTACCCTTGTAATCCTTACTATCATACAGCAGATGCCCTTATTAAAGACTCTGAGAACAGACCTTAATATGTTTTCATTGTTTCTATTTGGTTTAGGTTGGAAACTAAAAGCTCTTTAGGGTAAGTATTATTTTATTCTGTTTGGATATTTTGGATAATGATAATTTTTTATTTATTAATGCTAATTTCTGATAATGACAATTTATTAGAAATGGTAATTTCTAATAAATACTTAGGCTCTCCGTCCAGATCCTGCAAGCACTTTTTCCTCAAACAGTGCCTTGCAGAAACAAAGCTCCACAGCAGAGTTACCTGGAGAAGACCTTTGTCCCGTCCCCCCCCCCCCCCCCCCCCCAACTTCTGAGCATGCTTTCAATAAACATACACCTGTGGTAGTCTTCTATCAGGTAGAAAGGTCTTATCTCCAACTGTCTGTATTACTGTTATTATCTCTGTGTTCTCTCATTTCCTCCCTAAACCAGCCACTTTTCCACCTTCACTTTTTCTTTTAAAAGCTTTCTGTATATTAATCATCATTCATCTCCAATAGATCTCTGAAATATTTTAAAGTTATTAGAAAAAACATAATGCAGTATTTGAAGGGAGAATATACTTTTTTAAAGTACATAGTTATAACACTACTACGAGATCTTCAGAATTACTTATTCCTGCCTGCTGCTGTAAGCAGAAAAAGATTCAAGGTTATAAGCATAAAAAGAACAACACAGCAGAACTTTTCATCTTTGTTGCTTTAATGCCTCAGTGTTATTAAAAAGTGGCCAGGGTTACAGTGCAGAGACAGAAAAGGTACTGCCTGCGGTTAGCTATAAATAGTTAAATTCTACTTTAAGCTGGTTTGAGGGGGAATTCTATGTCTTCTGGCTAGTGCTTTCAGAGCAAGCAAAGGGATGAGGGTGTTGTACCAGAAGAATTACTCTGTTATCTTTAGCTTAACAAACTTTCAGGCAACTAGCAACAGAGCAAACAGGCACCTGTGTGCTGAACACAGTGCACACCAGGGGGGTTCAGAGAAGCAGTTACAATTACTCCCAGTTCCAATGTGCTAGCGCTGCACCATCACAGCGTGTCTCCAGGTGCAAGACACAAGCCTACCCCATAGGGACCGCACTGGCTCGCCTAGCAGGATGCAGCATACACAGACCCTAATCTCTGGACCTACTCCTGTGCTCTGGCAGCTCCCCAGAAATATGCTGGAGCACTGCCAGTACTGATCCTGCTCACCAGTGCTTAACTAGGACTCTTCACCTGAGCAGCTTCTGAGGAGGAAAGCAGTCCAAACCATGACATGCATTTAGCAGTAACAGTACTGTTTCCCAGAAAATGAGGAAGCAGCACGTGTTACCCTCTCTCATATATATCATGACAACAAGCAAACAGCTGATCTAGCTAATGAACCAGATACTCTCTTTAGATTTCATCTTTGACAGTGTTTACTTAATATAATTGTATTTGTTCCCAACAAACACTGAATTATTTCCTGAAGTGGCTGTTATGGCTATCTCTTCCTCCAGCCAAGGCAAGGGCAATCAAGGCAGCATACTGCTTTATCAAGGGCTGGACTGTAAAAACCTCTTATGACTCCTTTACTGCAACACACAGCAGCTAGAGAAGATTTCCAAATTAGACCGCTCGTGTGAATGGAGGTTGATACAAGGGATCAGCTTAAAAGCCTTTGAGCGAATTCTTTCAGGCTTGTGACAAAGGACAGCATGATTCATTACAGCACCTGAATAAGTTGATACAGCGCACACACTGTAGGACTACAATATTTCACTTGTCACCCCAGAATAATCACCTGAAGATGGTCACTGCCCTACACAGCAACACAACCAGACCTCCTTTTTCTTTCGTCCCAGAGGATGTCATTTTACAGGTCTGTTACCCCTTCCTAAGCAGGAAAAGCAACTCAACCGGATTTAATGCAAAATGTTTACTGCCGGATGGTTTTTTTTGGGAGGTATGCAAATAAAATTCCTGATTTTTTTTCTATACATGGGAAAGCCTATGCTGTTTCTAGAAGAACAGATTACAGAAACTTCACTGCTTAATAAACTGTGTATCTCCAATATGGCCTATTATCTCAGCAGTAACTGCCAAGACACAGCAAACTATAACAGCTTCAGAAGACAGAGCATCTGCTGAAGGCGTCCAAAGTCATTTCCAGTTTTCAAAAGCAAGAATTCAGTCAGCTCACTTGCCCTCCACGATTATTCAAAGCAGCCCACTAGGAAGGGCCAAGATCATTAGTGAACACATCACAAAAGATCACGTTTTAATGTAAGCATTGTAAAATTTTATGACTTTATCAAGATTAAATGAACGTTCACTATTCTTACTTCTAACAGATCTCCTAATCCCAGCTATGTTCCACAGCTCTAAAACATCTGGTGAAATGGATAGAGCACTTTGACTCCTTCCAAGACCCTGGTATTGTAGGGTCAGATTATTCTCACTTGACTAACATACGGCCTGCAAGGCTCTCTATACAGACCTGTTTGCTGACCTCCTGAAGCATTTCTAAAGGCTATTGCCCCTTTCGGCCGACGCACTGCCCACGCCGCGCCTCACGGGTCTCCCCCCCCCCCATTTCAGAGATCTGCACTGCCAGTACCATCAACCCGACGCCTTGGGGCTGTTCTGCACTTAACCGACCTGCTGCTTCTCCTTGGCAAAACGTGCCGTTGGGTTACTAAAACGTCAGAAAGCCGATCCCCGGGGACGGGGTGGGTGGGTGAGTGGGAGGGGGGAACACCTGCACCCTTTGTTGAAGCCCGAGGGAACCGCTGCAGGATGCTTACACCGCGCACACCATTTTCGGGGTGGAAAACCCCCAAAGGCGGCGCGAACCCACTTGGTTTGGGTGCGCAGGGCACGGCGGCGGGGAGGTCCCGGGTAAGGGCCCCGTCGAAGCACTGCCCACACCACCACGCCGGCGGCGGACACCAGCGGCGAGCTCCCCGCCCGGCCCCGGCGGCTGGGGGTGCTGCGGACGAGACCAGACACCCGCCGGGGCCCATCGGAGAGCAGCGGCCCCGGTCCTTTCCGCGGCCCGGCGAGGGCAGCATTACGGCGGCAGCGGGCCGAGGCTCGGCGGCGCCCGGGCAGGGACGCCGGATCCGGGGGACAGCTGGGGCCGGCGCCACCGCTCCGCGCTCCCCTCTCGGGCCTGCAGCGCCGCAGGCCGCAGTCCTGGCAGCACCCCCCCCCGCTCCCCCCCCCCCGCCCGCTCGCAGCCGCCGCCGGTCACATCCCGGGAGGCGGCCCCGCCACCCGCTCTGTCCCGCCCGCCCCGCTGCCCGGCGCGGCCGCACACTCACCCGCGTCCGTCCCGGGGGAACCGGCTCCTCGGTGCGGGGCGACAGCGAGGACCAGAGCAGCAGTAGCCCCAAGAAGCTGCCCGCCAGCAGCACGGCGCGCAGCAGGAAGCCCAGCTTCAGCCGCATCCTCCCGCCCGCCCTCTCCCTCCCGCCGCCGCGCACGCAGCGCCCGGCCCCGCGCACCGGCGGGCTTCCGCCCCCCGCGGCTCCACCGGCACCTCCTCCTCTCCCCCTTCTCCCCCGGCCGCCGCTGCTCTCCGGCAGCCACCCGCCTGCGGAGGCTCCCCCCCACCACCGCACGTACAAACTTTCTGTGTTTTTTCTCTCCTCTGTTTCGCCCCTCTTTCCCTCCCTCCCTCCCTCCCTCCCCGCCTCCCCGCTGTGCACAGCGGCCGAAGCGATGCGGAGCAGGAAGTAGCCGCCGCGGGAGCCGCGTTTCCACGTGGCCGCCCCGCACCGGGCAGCCGCTCCCGCCCCGGCACCCAGCACCCGCCCCGGCGGCAGCAGCGGGTGTGTGCTCCCGCTGCACCTGCTCCGGCCGTGGGGTTAACTGCGCCTGCACCCCGCCCGGAATAATGGGACGGAATGGGAGAGCTCGAGTCGGGGGTTGGCTTTCCTCAGCCAGCCGGATGGGCAGCTCCGCTCTGGGCACTGACTTGTAAAAATCGAGGCGCAAACGCTCAGCTCCAGTGCTTGTCACAGGGTAACACAGGCCCATTAGTTATTGTTTGCAGCCTGGGCAGACTAACACCGAAAAGTCAATAGATTTTTCTTGAGGGTAGCAGATTAAGTACGAGATTACAGAGATGTTATCGGCCCTTATCTTGCACGTAGTTTGTTACTAATTTTCTGCACTAAAAGTTAGGCATCCTGTTTCCTCCTTTGAAGGAGTCTCGCACGTGCACACACGCATGCAAACCCGATAATGTGAGCTCTTCACAAAGCAGAGTGATGCAAGAACAGTACTTCCAGTGTAATACTTTTGCTTTTTCTGTGTATTCAGTGCTATCCGCTTGCTTTGATGTTTTTCAGATCTATTTCTTGTGTGCACTGTGAGGATATCACATCCAAGGATCCTAAGCGTTAACTTCAATGATAAGCCCTGTAGAAATAAAACAGTATATTACACTCTGAACAGGATCACTTTGGAGGAAAAGAAACCCCCAACCCATACCTAAATGACTTTTGTAGTTGGACACACCTGGATACAGAAGTCTTTGTTTATTCATATAACTTGTGCTATAGCCCTGTATGATCTGCCACCTCCCTCCCCCCTCCCATTCTTTAAGAGCACAGCTCAAGACTTAGAAAAACACATTGTTCAAAGCATGGGCAACAGCTCTAATCCTTAGGAGTGTTTGCAAAGCCCTGTGACTTCCCCAGGGGGGTCCCCAGAGGTGTTTTCCCCAAAGCCCCTCCCCTGTTTTAGGTTGCAATAACCCCACAAACAACCCAACACAAAAGTTTATGTGACTGTTCCCAGGTAGATAACAGCACAAGCCTGGGAGGGATTGTTTTTTTTTTTTAGCTAGGAAAAGCATAGGGTTGAGGTGCCTGGCTCTAAGCAGACCCCTTGGCTTAGCAAGCCGAGTAGGAAAGGGCAGGTTGGGGCTACAAACCGTGAAGCTTTGTAGGCTGTCGAAAAGGTATGGAAGTGTTCCTTACAACTTTTCACTGCCTTATGGAGACCTTACTGTGGCAAAAGGTGCTCTTTCCTCCCGTTTAATTGTCCATTTTTGGGATCCCTTTTCATTGTGGGGGCTGTGAGCACATTCAAAGAGAGTGAGAAGAAAAAATAAGTTACCTTTAGCACTGCACAGAGGGCTCTGTAAAACTGGCTACATTCAAGTGATGTGATACCACTCTGCTGCTGCTTGTCAAAGCTGAGAGTGACAGGGACAGAGCCTTCTGCGTGTGAGTCAATACGATGTGAATTCACATTTGTAAAGTTGCCTGCAGAAACCTTGTTTGTTTGTTTGTTTGTGTTTTTTGTCTGCTTTTAAATGCAGGCTTATGTTCTGCAGAAACCCATGGATGAACCGTGCATCCAAGATCATCACAGAGTGCTGTACACTGTACAAAACCCAAGAGTTTGGTTTTAGACAGCGGAAGTGCCGCCATCAGTGAATTCCCCCATTAGTTGTCTGAGGGCAGTGGTTTCTGTACTGGGCATTTAAAAAAACCCTTCCTTTTCCCCCGAAAAAGAAGTTGATGCCCACTGGGAGGCAGCACGGGCCAATGGACAAGGTGTTCATGCCAGCCAGCCCCACTCCCTTCTGAAACTACCCCTGACAGCAGACTGGAAAAAGCATCATGCTTCTGGTTTACTATTACACCTACCTGCTCTGGTCCCACCACAACAGGGAGCATCATCTACATTTTTCCCTCACACACAGGCCATACAGTCTGACTGCAGAAGCATTAGGTTAATACTGACCTTGGAAGTAGGTTTTTTTTTTTTCCAGTTTTATCCTCGTTAAGGACGTGTGGAAGTTTCAGATTCTGCACTTGCAGTTTTCCCTCTGTAGTGAAGTGCCTGGAAAGACCTGCAGAAGATATTTTACATCTTGGTGAATTCATACTGGCAAAGACAGAAAACTCAAATTAAAATTGGCTTTGGATTGCCTCCAGTAACATTCAAAACTACTTTCAAAGTCTTTTACAACCTGGACAGGGAAAAGGGAGGGTTAAACATGGATTTTTGCCTCTCTCAGTTGCAAAATACTGTAGAAACCATGATGCTTTTTACAATCCATCCAGTACTAAAACAAGACACAATCCCCACTGTTATTAGGGAGTTAATCAACCTCTGTCAGACTGATATACTGTCATTCAAATGTTTCTAACAGACTGGCAACTGTCATAATATTTGTATCTGTATGTGGACATGTCTGCTGCTTGCTGCATGGAAATCATATGCTCACTTATCCATATGCCTTCAAATAAATATCCAGTAGTGTCTAAGTCTTTACAAAGCCTTGCTGCTCTTGAACTGGAGACCTACAATGACCTGGAGGTGAAGTATCCGATTACCAATCCCCTAAGCCAGGCAGTTGCCTTATTGCTGGGGATTTGGGGGATGGTGCCTGGAGCAGGGTCACTAGCAAATGTCAAAATCTCATGCAACTGCTAGCACTAGAGAAGCACCAGGATCTGGATACGCCTCTTAACTCTTGTCCTGAATATTTGGCCATAATAAAGCACTCTGCTTGCTCATTAACATAGTGTTTGAAAGGAAATTCCTACAGAACTTTTGTACCTATTAAGATGAAAACTTAAGGAAGTTCCGTAATACAACAAAGCTGCTCTGAGGGCTTCGCTGTTCATGTGCTCATCTGCAGGTTGTTTTCTGTCAACACATAGATCTCCTTTGTAAAATCTGCAAGTCAGGGACCAACTTCTCTTTCTACTGAGTGCAGTGAGCACAAAACACAAATTGTGGGTTTGGTTTTGGTTTTGGTTGTTTCCTTTCCCCCCCTCTCCCCTCATGAAAATAGGTCCTTTGAAATTAGCGATGGTGTGCCGGCGCTGGGTGGGGTAGAGTTAATTTTCTGCATAGGAACTATGGTTTGGATTTGTGCTGGAAAATGTTGCTAACACACCGATGTTTCAGTTGCTGCTGAGCAGCGCTTGCACAGAGTCAAGTGAGCAGGTGGCTGAGTGGTGTTTGTTGCCAGCTGGGGTTAAAATATGACAAATGAATTGTAGACCTCAAGCAATTTCACTTTCTTAGAAGTTTCCAGATCTAACTACCAATGCTTCATTTAATACAGCATTTCACTACACTCTAGGCTTCACGTAACACAAATTTGGTCGTGCTTTGATTAAACAAGAAAGTGCTAGAAAAAGCCAGCTGGCAGAGAGTAACTTGCTTTCCTAAACTGAATACTCTCGACACAAGCAACACCTCTGCTCCAGTAAAAACTTCCAGCTCCCTTTTCACACCTCTTCTGACCTTCCCTACTCCAGTGCCAGCTCTTCTAAAGTCATTTACATTTGAACAGTCATCTCTGAACAAATCTGATGTAGTTTTCCATATCCCTACATACTGCTACACTGCCACGGAAAACTCTTGTGTGCTGCTAACTGAACTTCTGGAGTGTCCAGGTGGAATCCAAGACACTCCTTCCCTAGTTTGCATCTGAGAAGGTAGAAACTCTACATGTGGCTGGAGAAGCCTGATTAATTTATGTTAATCAGGCTCATCCTCCCTTCTGACACTGTCCCCAGCACTGAATGATTTGCGGTGAGATTCTGGATTATTGAGGTGATACTACGATGGAGATAAAACTATGCCCTAAATATGTACAATGCATGTATATTTAACTTCACAGTTGATAAAAAGGAACTACAGGATTTAAAATTCTTCTTATTTTTAAAACAATCCCAGAAATTAAGTCAAATAAGTGACTCAGTAATATTTAATATGTGCTTTTGCAAATTAGACTGTGATGTGCTTCATTTTCATTGTTTTGTGTTAATGATCTATAGCCTTTAGTAGCATTACTCCTGTAATTCTCCTTTTTTTTTTAAACCAGAGGTTTAGCAACGTGTGTCCTACCAAAAATGATCCTTCAATATTTCAGAATTTGAATGGATGCTTTTGGCAGAGTGCAGTTTGCCTCATTTGCTTTTCCTGTCATTTTTATGAAGAACATGTTATGAAGTTCCTGTCATTACATTTAGCCCCCATACTCCTGTCATGCCTACTTATTTGGTTTTCCTCCTGCTGTATCACCTCTAGCTACTCTTCTCTTTTCCCACACAAGAGTAAATGAGCTCATTATTTTGTACTGGTCTGGATTCTACCCATGTTCTGAAGACTAATGTAAGAAGCTGGTTTTTTTTTTTTTCAGCTGCCCTTTTTGGTATTGAGTACCAATCAATGTTTATTAGCAATGTTGCATTATTAATACTGCTTTTGTCTGAAGAAATTTAACTTCTTTCAGATTTGCAAGTCCTCAAAACATCCACATTATGATGAGTGTTGACAATCCTTGACAGATTTAGATCTCATTAAAATAGTGGATGGGATGGTCTGTTATGTGGGTGTTTCATTTAAGTTTGAAGAGAATTGGATTGATTCTAAGTGCAGGTTTGCCATTTTAAAAGTAAAAAAATATTTTAAATGTCTATTTTTAATTTTTTTTTTATTTTTTTACTTTTTTATTTTTAGGAACTCTCACCTGTATTTTGAGCCAGATGTAAGTAATCAGGTCAGGTCTAGAAAATATCCTTTTCCAAGGTATCATATTTCTGAATATGAACAGAAATTAACTTGCATCATTTCCTGAATCTAGGGCAGAGAAAATTGAAATAGGTTGCTTCAATTTCTGTTATGCTGAAAAAAAAATGAGTGGTGTAACCACCCACATTTCAGATGCTGATTTACTTTTCCAGAAAGCTTTTAAAATATAGAATATTAGTGGAGTTAATGTGATGAAATTGTCAGGCTGAACAAGATCTGCAGTGCATGTGAGGTGCAAAATGGAAAATTTTCCAACTATAAATTAATGAGATTTTCGTATTTCTGGATTTTTACTATTTAGTGATAAAGTGTTGATAGTCTCACATATAACTGGTAACTTGGGAATTATCGATTCAGTATCATACTTGCTATATTGGCTGTAAAACTTCAAAAACTTTGACAGTTTTTTCTTCAGGATATATTCTGCCATGTTGCTCAAAATGAAACAAAACCTAACTACTGAAGATAATGAGCATTTATAAAGCACTCGATGAGTTCAATAAAGCCAGAGTGTCAAATCTGAGCAAGATCAAACCCTATGAAGCTTCACAGACAAATAAAAAAAGACACTTGAGACTTATATAGAAAAGCATGGACATGCAACTAGTTACTAGTCCCTAAACCAAGTATCTTTTGTTGTTCCTTAGTCACAGGGTAAGTTTGCAAAGCATTATTTCAGAAAGTGTCATTAGCCCTTTTTTTACATAAATAAGTAAAAGGTAAATTAATAACTACTGTGAAAGTCCAGTCCAGTAGATAGGCTTATACATTAACATTGAAATAGTAGAAATTGAGCAACATCACAGAGATCATCTGGACTCTGTTTTTCAGACTGGGGTCCCTGGATCCTTGGAGAATGGGGAAGGTCTCTGCAACAGAAAATGACAGCAAGACTATTGCAATTAGTCATTTAAAGTTTTCAGGACAGAGCCTCCTTCACAAATTGATGACTGGAAGTTGAGAGTCTTAGTAGCAATGAATCATAAAAGCATTGCCAGACAGCTCCAAGCTTTGTTACTTCTTCCAGATTTCGTAAGTTCTAAGTTTGATATTACCAGCAGCTGAGCTGCTATTTGGAGAGAAATTCTTAAACAGTAGATTATTTCTATTATGTATGGTCTGACACCAAGTTGTATTGATTAGTAGTTCAATGAAACGATTCTGTTGTAAAAGACATATTTTGTGGGAATTGCTTGTGGAATTGCAGGCAATAGCAGCTGTTGGATCATAACACTGCACACATTCAAGTCTTTTACTAAATATAATCATAATGAAACAGATTTCATAAGGGCTTTAGTACAACATGCAGATGCATCATTTTGTTGTAATTTCTCCTTTTTCTCTGGTCCAAAGTTACATACAGATATCCGTATTTATGAATTAAATGATTCCTAACTTGTGCAGTTTTAACTCTAGTATTGAGATAGATACTCCTTTCAACTTTTTGTTTTAAAATGTTTTCCATCTTTCTCCCAAACTGAAAGCTAAGCCAAAAAAAACCCACAACAACCCACAACCGAAAAAAACCACCCACCCAAAACCCAACCAACTTCACCGAAAAAATTCCTAGACCTGTCAAAAAGACTTTGAAATAAAGGTGAAGAACTGTAATAAAGCCATCATCTTGGCAAGCTGAGCTCTGCTGCTTTTTAGTCACCTGTGACAAGTAATAGTAACAATGGCAGGATCCCATCCATCTTCAAATACTGCAGGTTTTCAGACCTCTTAATTCACTGCCACTCAACCCCCGTTTTCTAATGTATAACTGCAGTGACTTAAAAAACTAGTGGGCTGAGTATTCCCATTAAACCAAAAATTGTCTAAAATTCCCTGCAATTAGCAAGAAGCAGATTTCTATATCGTACTTTCATTTTAATACTGGCTTAACTGAATCTTTGTTCTAAGTACTTTGATCAACCCAGGGGCATCCTTTAAGTTCAGAATTTACTTGGAGTTCACAGAGTAAGAGGGAAAAGACTAATTTAGAGTTTTGTCCTTAAAAAAAAAAAAATCAATTTATTTCACTGGTTGTAACTTGAGACTCAACACACTTATAGAGCAGATTACTGTAATTGACATTATTTCAAATTAAACTGAAGAATCGCTGATGTTTTAACAAATGAAAGCTGCTCCTGTAATAAAAAAAAAAAATAAAAATAAAAAAAACACCTTAGGCCAAAGCAAAGCTTATTCCATTCCTCATTTGCTATCAACAACTTTGACATATTTGTATGTACTTAAAAATGAACACAGCATGTGTGGGATGAATTGGTTTCCCCCCAGTCGAAATGGTGTTTTGGGACAAAGTGGAAGCAATAGGAAAACTTCATATTCCGATAAAGCATGGTGATCCACAGTAGGGCTTTTGTAGACTCTTGACTACGTGCTTGGAAAAGCTGCTCGACTTCTTACTAACCTACAAGACACAGGAAGCTAAATCATGTCATCAATACACTTTAAATAATAATATGAATTAAAATCAGCGTAACAACTTTCTTGTCTTTCAGACTTATATCCACGCGCTCTTTCAAACTTGCCCTGCTCAGCCTTTGGTGTCAAGGTGGATTAACAGAAATGAGGAGAAAGAAGCACTGTTCCTTGCTACATTTAGGTCAGCCCTTATACTCTCTTGCTTGTATCTAGGCCATGCCTAATTAATCCCAGAATATTTCATCACTGCTGGATTACCTCTGTCAACTTCTCCCACGGAAACCTGGCAGCAAAAATTTTTACCTTAGGTGAGGAAATTCCCTTTTCTAAAGACAAATGGGTGTGTGGTTTTTTCATCATTTAACTACATAATGTTTTTGCAACAACTTTCCGAGCCCTTAGGATATAAAGCATTTAGCAGGGTGAATACCTTCACTTGAAATTAGTGGAGCGTTGCACTGATTTAAATAGAGCCAGGATTTCACCTTGAATTGTTTTTAGGATAAAAATTACTGGCTATGACTTTCTCAACTTTAAATTTGATGCTGCTATTCAAAAGAATCACATTTTTCTTCTTTTTCTAAGCTAAATGTGAATACAAGGTGTTTAATCAAACTCAAATCAGAAAGATCAGATCTGCAAAATAAAGTAAGTACTCCACCTAAAATCCTGTTGCAAACCAGAATTTAAGGGGCTGAATTGTACCTGTGCACTTTAAGCTGCAGTCTGCAGTATTCTGTGGTATTATCAGAATTACATAAACAGTTTGCAGAGACACTCACATCAGCGTGGGAGGTTCTTAAAGATGAGCTTCATTGTGGAGCAGTGGATACGCAACTGCTGACCACTGAAAAATAATCCAGCACACTTACTGAAGTAGGATACACTGTATCCGTGTTCCATGTATTACAATAGTGATGCACAGAATCATAGTACTAAAAATAGAGCATTAATGGCATTGCTAAATTTATATGCATTTATGCTAGTTGCTGGGTGTCTCAAGCAATACCATGTTTGCATCCTGAGGGCAAAGTATTGTGACTTTTCAAACCAGAGCTCTATAAACATGCATTATTCTCGTATGCACAAGGCCACATGATTTTTTTTATACCTGATGGTAAAATACTAGATGAGAAGACATATTACTACTTACTACAGAAGAAGAAATACCTGTTCTTGGAGGTCTATTAATATGCACTTAAACATAGGCCAAGAACAGCACAGGCATTTTTCTAGTGGGTGAGGTAACTTTTTTAACTCCACCCTTATCTTTTCAAATTACGCCCTTACAATCTCCTTTAATTAATCATCAAAAGGATTTTCAGTGCATTTGGTACAGCACTATTGTCAAAACCCTCATTAAAATGCTTCTACTGATACCTTAAGAATTATGAAATATTACAAATGTAAATAGGATGCAGACTTTTCACATACTTGTTTTCCTTTCCTATGACAGTTGATTACTAAAGCTATTCATAAATGCTTGATACCAACACATTCAAAAAATCCATATTGAAAAACTCATTTTAAATTTCATTTGAGAAACAGTCAAATCAGTATCAACCATGAATTTTGCCTAAGTTAAGATTCACCTGACCTTCAAATGTGCAGTTGTGGATGAGCTGATACCTATATTAACATGCCTTACATCTACATACTGTGTTTGAGAAGCTATCTTATATTTTAGATCACATTAGAAGCAGGAAAGCAGATTTTCTTAGGTGCAGCATGAGTGCATCTGTAGCAAAAGTACATAGACATGTATCTCATTCCATAGCCAAAGCTGTGAAAATGTCAAATTCCACTGTCTTGCGCTTAGTGTTTTAGGATGAACCCACAGAGGTAATAAAATAATGTCATTCATTTTGATAAGTTAAAAAATGCACACAGGCTGGTGATGTGATAGTAAAAATAATCTGAGATAGTGTAAATCCTCACAGTTCACACTGATCTTCCACTGAGGTTGCCTGCTATGACACAGGACTTCAGCGTAGGAGATGGACTCTAATCTTTTCCATTGTGACCCACATTTCTGGCTGTATTTCAAGTCCTACAAGTGGTAACAGTGTGCACTAAGGCAGGTAGACTGCCTGGATTCTAGTCATGCAGCTCAGTTCAGAGCTGGTGAATAAGTAGATTGGTATAAGTGTTTCAGTCAGTGACAGGCTTCTTGATGCTATGCATTAAATAAGATAAAAATAAGCTTGATGGTGTGGGACAGGGTATGTTACTGAGAGATTGTAGTGTATTTTTCCTTTTGCTTCAGAGATGTTACCACTTCTTTATCACTCGTTGCACAAAGGGTGGTTTAATGGTGGTAACTATAATGACACCAAACTGTTCTCTAAACTTGTCATTCCCCATCATGTGCAGTGTCCACTAGGCTACTAAATTTTCATCACTGTTTTCTGACCAGCCTCTCAAATTCATCAGCCTTAAGTAGACTGTAAGTGAAAGTTACGGTTGTTGGATTTATCTATAGTCTTCATGACATCAGCTTGATGATACAGAGATGGATGGGCACTGGGAATTATTTTTGTGGATTATACAAGCTCTGAACTTGGAGTATTAGTGCCCTGTACACAGCAGAAAAACACAAAGTTGTTATTCCAAAAATATATTAGTCACTTTAACTTAAAAAGTGACTAGAATCTGGATTTTAGACTGTTAGGCATAATTTTCATTAATTAAACAAGTAGTTATTGCTTTGCAATCTAGGCAGAGATGCACTATTACCTTCGGCAGGAGTGATCAATTACTTGCACTCTCTGAAAGAGTAAGTGCCTATAGTACATGTAAAATGCATGCAATTATCTTCAAAAAAGCTTTTAAGTTTTTCTGAGTGGCTGCACAACTTGAATTGGTGTTGAAATTTAAAATACTTCATTGTATGCCTCCCAGAAATTGCTTCATCTGATAAGTGTCCTCTCTGATCATTCAAAGCTTTCACCAAATCCTTCCTCCCCTCCTACTGCCCTTTTGTTAGTCTGTCATCACTCCCTATCTTCTACCCTCCCCCCCCCAAAAAAAAAATAATAAAAAAAATTGCTTTATACAGTATAAGTTCCTCATCAGGCTACAACCTTGATACCAGGATTTCCAGTTTCCTGGTCAATTATCTGGGTACAGTTGAATAATTCTCTCCCTTCAATTATCTCCATTACGAATCCAAATGTTCCACCCTGCCCCACGGTGCATGGACAGGACCAGCACCAGCATCAACATCTACACTCACTACACAGACTAAGAAAAAGCCAGACCTCTTTAAAGTTTCTGATGTCACAGCCTTCTTCCTGCTACTTGCAGGCGTGGGAGAAACTTCTCAAAGTGATCAAATAAGCCTCCAGCACTTTAGGGTAATGCCAGTCTGTCATTGATGCATCCTGAGACCTAGTATAAAATACAAAGAATAGGCAGATGGATTCACAGGCAGATGAATTCATTTATAGCTCTCAACTTCTGACAGGCAAAGTCCTTAACAAATACATGCACCCTGCCCAAGTTTATGACTTTGAGGTTCCTCACCTCTGCACAACAGCACATGCCATCATTACAACAGTTCTCATATTGAATGTGCTGACACCCTGGATTCTAAAGAAGTGGCAGAAATCAAGCAGGCAAATCTTTATGTAGTTCTCTGAACACACTCAATTTTGCACTAAACATAAGCTCAGGGGTTCAGAGTATGTTCATCCTAATGTGTTTTGTACCTAGATAAAAAAAGATGGTGATTTGTTTGTTTGTTTCTTTTGACCTAAGAAAGTCCATTGCTGCTTATCCCAGACCTGCAGTACTGTTCTGTCTGACTTTTTAAATAAAGTTGTGTAGTTACAGAATGACATTATGTAAATTGATCTGCCCAGAAATGCTTAGCAGATGCAACTGGTTTTCTTCATTCGCCTGTGATGTTGTGTTTCAAATTCAATACATTATTTTATGTATCCTGCTGACAGTGTTTATTTTTACAGCCATGAAACTCTCAGTGCTTGTCTATTCTTCCTCAACGCTAACAGTGCTCTGAACATGGCACTGGCTCACTGAAGCAATGAAAATGAAATAAGAGTCATCTTCGAAATGAGTCTGCTTAAAGTCAGGACAGAGATTCCCTTGTCTTCTGATTTTGAAATTTTAGCATGTAAAATGCAAAAACATCCTAGGAGCTCTGCAGGCTCAGCAGGGGAATACAAAGTTTGAGTGCTGTCATGCTGACCTGGTTTGGCTCTTTACTTATCTTTCTCTGTCTTTTTGCTTTGTGCACTGTTTGCTGTGTATCTTTGTCCCGTGTTTGCTCAGTGCCTAGCCTAGCACATACGAGTCCAGTCTGTAACTAGAGCACCTATAGCATGGTGCACAGACTTACAGTCTCTTAATCCTAGAAGCTGAGAACTCAAGCATGCACACACAACCTACTTACCCGAAGTTTGAGTGTGTTTTCTATAGTTATAAAAACCCTGCAGGCATTTCAAAAGGCATACCTGCACTAATTGGAGTCAGTATCACTTGCAAGCCAGAGCTTTCCTCATAACCTCCAACTGCCATGGGTCCCCCCAAGTTTTAACACTCATATCATCCTGCTTCTTTGAGGACATGTTTGAAAATGAGTTTCAAACTCACAATCTACCTCTAAACCAGTAATAAATCCTGTTTCAATTTTGATTTCAATAAACCAGCTTGCATAGCAAGTCACAGCTTCCATTACTGTTAAGTTGCTTAATTCCCTAAGACCCCTGAGGCTGTACTACCTGCAGCTTTTTGGTTCTTTTGACTGGGTATTTAATCTCCAATAATATAAGTACCTTTTGTGCATCAAATACTATATACCACTTTTTCTGGTTGTATTTTAATAAGCTTCCACCACTATTTTTATCCAATCATTCTTAAGATCCACAGGCCAGATGCTGACTATGTAGAAACCATGCAGCTCCAAATACATCAAAGAAACTCTATTCATTTGTCCCAGGATTTGGCTTCCTACTTCCAGTTTTAGCAGACTTTTCTTCAACTAATCTTACAAATACCTTAACCACATCCACTTCCTACTGTACCCTCTCAATCTCTTTCAATTACCTCCTTCTTAACATATAACCCCTTCGTAATTCTTTCCTTTTAAATCCTTTTAAATCCTATTTTTTCTCCTTTTTTTTTTTTTTTAATTAGCTAATTGTTAGAAGCATTTGTAACTCTTTGAAATTGTACTTCTGAATGCATTGTGGTATGTTGACTCTAAGGGCTAAAGTTTCTAAGCAGCTTTCAGAGTAATGAGATTTGTGTGCATGACTCCCTTGCGCTGCTTTAAAGATTTACTCCTTAGAGTTAAGAGATTTTACAAAAAACAGTTTCTTTGTGCTCCTGGCTTGTAAACAATGTGCACAGAGCATGCAGCCTTTACCATGCAGTTACCCTTTTCACAGTTACTTGTTGTGCCTGAGGAGCTTGTGAACATCTATCCCTAACATGCAATTTTATAACCTAAGGGTGCTTCATCCTTCACAGCAGCTGTTACGCTCTGCACTTTTTGTCCAATTTGCCTTCAGTCTGCACTTCCCATTTGTATGTGTAAAATATTTGCACTACGCATTCCTCAGGCAACAGCAGGCAACTCATTCTTTTCTTCACCTGACTAACATTTCCACCGGTAACTGGCAGCAACTTGTAGGTATCTCATGTGAAGTTTCAGTCCAATCTGAAATGGTAGACACATGTGCCGTATTTCTCAAGTTAGCAATGCCTACAATGTTAATCTAAAATGCCTGGGTATTGCAGGCTGGCTTGGTTGCCACAATTGTTCCTGATATTTCACAGTCTGTTATACTTTGTATTATTATTTCACATCATGTTTCATGACAAGTAAGCCTACCTAGCATCTAATTAATGCCTGCAGTACGCTTGACCTGGTCATTTGGGTTGGGCTTGCTGAGCCTAAGTTTGAAGGCCCTTGTTTGCTCTTATGCTAAAGCCATAGCACAGGTATGCCAGCGTGCCACGTGGCTAGCTGGCTGTGCCAAGCAACATGGGTTGGCTTCACTGATTGTGCCAATTGGTCCTGGAGTATTTGCATTGCCTGAGGTAAGCCCGGCACTCCTCCTTCCACACCTGCTGCTGGGTGTACTCTCCCCTGGTGCTGCGGGACAGCCATCAGTCTGAACCCCAAGGTTAGTGCTCCCTGATGTGAACCAGGGCACAGTCACATATGGTTGCTTTTTTTTCTCTTTCACAGGCCTCCCCCAGCACAACTAAACCACCTCCAAGCCTGCCATTTTCTTCAGAGCTAATCAAAGCATGTGCAGAAGCACTTTGCATCCTGAAAAAACATGTTATTCTACTGCTTCCTCCATACACCACATTCTGAGATCTGAGGTTTTGCCTTGTTTATAGCTTTTCAGTTAACTAGTTGATTCTGTTAATAATGAGCTATGTAAAATATAATTACAAATAACTGGAGAATAAGAATGTTATGCAGGTCTCCTGTAAGGGAGGGAGGGAAGGATAAAAGCTACCTAGTACAGGTTTTCACACATGGCATCACTTGCCCTCCCCTTTCCTCAGGGATTATGGGACTTTAGTGACTTCATGATGACACTGTTATCATGAAGTTACACATATACTTAAGTCATAGCCAAGGTACTAAGGCTTGTGCTGGGTCTGTTCTTCACACTGCCCAAAGCTGTGTATTGGCTTTTCCATAATTAAGATGGCACTGCTCACTGATTGCATTTAACTGTTCCTTGACCTAACAAAAACAAAAAGCCAACCAATTAAATGTTAGCTGCAGAGCTTTTAAAGACCCTAGAAAGCATTAGGGTTACAAGAATACTATGCATTGCAGATAGACATGAAAAGCTGAATGACAGGTAGGAAGACAAAGCATAAAGAAAAGTTAAGACTTGAATATTTCCACTTGTTAAGGTGTTCAGAAGCTTTCTTAATCATGCTCTATTTCTTCCTTGTAACCACTATGCTTTTATAATTATTTTAAAAATCCTTAACTTCTTAGTAATACAACTTTAACACCAAGCGTGTTCTGTAGGTATTTTAAAGTGGTGGTTTAAAAAGTTTCCTGCATTCAGAATGACCTGCTTGCTTAGTATGCACTGGGAGTAGAGGAGGCTGCAGAATCAAGGATGTGGGTAAATCCTCAATACACATTCCCATCCAGCACCTTTCAGTTTATTCAATTTAAACACAGAGAGATGGGGGCTGGTGTTTTTGCTACATTTGCTGCCCAGTGATGGTACTTGGCATAGCTACTTTAGGAGAGGTGAAGGAAAGGAAGGCCAGGCTTAGGCTTTTGTTCCTTGGCCGGTGTAGCGTCTCAGGTCAGTGAGCCAGGCTGCACAGTTTGCTGCTGTGCATTCAGTCTCTTTCCCATATTAACTCCAGCAGCCTTAATACACCTTTGGGGGGGTCGGGGGGAAAGTGCTTTTCTTCTCAAAATACTTATCATCAGACACAGCTTATACAGGTTTAAGGAATTGTTACACAAATGCTTTAAGCATGCAAGAGTGAACTCCTGCAATCATATACAGCCTTAAGCGTGACAGTGTGCATCAAGAATTGTAATTCTTTGAAAAGCTTTCCAATGAGAGGATTATCATGCCTGGATCCAGTAAAAGGACACAGCAGTTCCCACAAATTCAGCCTGTCATAAGTGGTAGGACTAAGCTGTCTCTAGGATCCTAGATCTGATACTGTAACCAGTATCTCCGCAAGCAGCGTGCCATGTTTTACATCTGCTCTGCCAAGCCCTGGAGTGAGAGAGTGCAGAAGAGAAGCCAAATGAAACATACTGATGCCAGCTCTTGTGGCTCTGGACCTTTTTCTGGTGAAATTTGTATGCCTGCCACTGGCAAGCTGTTTTGTCTTGCCAGCTTCAGAGTTGTGCCTCTTCCTCTTTGAGGCTAAAGCTTTCTGGGATTTCTAAAGGTCTCTGGGGATCTTCTCTGGACTCAGCTGGCTTTTCCAGCAGGAAGCACTTTTGTTGCTATGGCGGAGTGAGCCAGGGCCGCTGCTCCACTCAAGAGGTTTAGGGACTTTCTTCCGAGGCATCACTGCCACAAGTAAGGCAGCAATTAGGAGAAGCTTTCAGGTATTACAAGATTATGTATGCACTACCTGACTTATCTGACATGGCATCCTTTGCTGCATATAGGTAGCTACATGGGTTATAAAGCAAATTCTTTCTTTTTTTTTTTTTTTTTTTTTTTTTTTTCTATTTGGTAACTCAAAAGATCCATTTTAGGAGCTCTTCTATACTTAATTAACTTCACCACAGCTTGACAGCATGCACTTCAGTATGGTGGGTTGGTGGTGTACCCTGCAAGGGCAGTTACAGCAGCTTCATCTCATTGGAGATAAGCCAAGCAGCTATAGGTATTCTCCTTGTAAATTACATTTCATGAAGAACTAGAGGGCCCCTTGCCCCCACCACAGGTACAACTACAGTTCACAGAGTCACAAATCATCTGGCACTGCAGATCCCAAGCACCCTCCCTTGGGTTTAACTTTGCTTATGGGAACATCTCCATGCAAGTAAACTCATATTTGGTCCTTGCACACATCTGTTGCCATTATGATTGATAAAGCTTAAAGAGAGGCCTGCAATACAGCTTTGGGACCAGATGTGCTCTGATGACAGCAGTACAAAATTCCCTTGTGCCTGTTCACTTTGCTCGCAGGACACAGCCAGACCAAGAGACATTTAGGAGCTTCTGTTAACCCTCTCCAGTAAAGACTAAGTTCTATTAAAAATAAAAAATACAAAAAACTTCACAAGAAGCTAAACACTCCTTACATGCCACATGCTATAAAAACTCAGACCTAAATCACTACTGCCTTTGAAAGAATGTCAGTTAACACACACCAGCCCCTCACAATCTAATCCTTTAACTTAAACTACTTAGCACACGAATGAAAACCTTAGTTAAAAACAAAGCTGTAAGATTTAAATGCGTACACATACTGACAAGAAAAGTCTTAAACCACTTTTAAATTGTCTGTAAATTGCTGGTCTTCTGGGTAGAGTAAATATTTTGTGGTGTACCGTTGTCTCTTCATCTGAAATGCAAACTGTTTTCTTTATTACTGATATAACACTTATGCTTTTTTAAAAAATGAGCTGCCATATTTGCGTATGCCAGCCACTGTGCTTAGACACCAAGCAAAGAATGTCGTGGCAAGCAAATAACAGAAAAATGTTCAGTTTGCCTTCCTTACTTCAAACGTGTGCTTTAAAAGGGAAATATTTTACCCCAGGTTTACTTTGATGGAAGCTCTCAGGGAACTGAAAGTGTTATTCATGGCTAGACTGTCTTTAGTTTCATCACATATGTGGTGCCAAGTCTGTCCTGAGAACCACCACAGGTTCAGCTTTTTAAGAGTAAACTAGCTGAAGATTATTTCAATAATGGGTCAGATGAAAGACTGATGCAAGAGAAAGATTTTTTGCATGGAACAAAATTTCAGCAACATCCCATGTACCAAAAGTAACTAGCACAAAGGACATGGGATTTCTGTTTTTGCTCTGAATATATTGGAAGTTAGAATATGGTAGCTCCTAAACCAAGACATGCTTTCCTACAATTCGCATTTCTTAATGCAAAAGCTATATCAGAAAGAGGGAAGAGGCAAAATCCCGTTTCTCACCTAGTCCATGCCACATTGTCTATCAGCCTAAGAGACTGCTGGTATCGCCTGTACTGCAAAAAAAAGTACCTTCTGCTTATCTCAGCAAAAACAGTAAGGAGCACAGCAGCAACACTAACAGCACTGAGCATGCTGACTGCCACATGGGGTAGGGAAGCGATGCCATTTTGTCTTTGCTCAGCAAGGCTCACACTGCACCAACATCCTTGCCAAGCAGCCAGCAAGCAGATATGGCAGGCTACAATTTCTTGAGTTAGAGCTTTGGAAATAGGTTAGAGCTCCCAAAAGGTTGCGGTACAGATCTTAATTTTGTAGCATGCTGTTTAGAAGAAATAAACTGAAACCAGCAAATGCAGCTTGATGTGATCTTTTTATAATCCTACATCCATGGTTATTAAAGACCTGTGTGCGTTATTAAAGACCAGTTGGCTAGTGTCCTTTGTTGGTACCACATTCATAAGCTCTTAACAGCAAAGACATCTGCATTTTCAGAGGGCCACAGTGCAATTTTGTCTCCCCACTCTTCTCTCCCTATCTCAGCTGCTATTTCAGAAACATTTAAATAAACAGCTCTTGCTCTCTGGTCTAAGCAAGAACTGCGAGTGACTTCATAAGTTCATGACACTTGCCAATATCAAACAGTTTAGTCACTGACCTGATTTTGGGTTAGGGACGTCTCCTTTCAGTTGCAAGTCCTAGTGCTTGGAAAGGCAGGGTCATATCTTCTTAGAGGGCTGCAAACGCAGGTTTCTTGTCATGAAAATGGTGGAGCTACAGCTGGTCAGTAATCAGGAGGTACAAACAGGAGCCCCTAAAGAAAAACAGCTCAAAAAACCATCCCTGAGAGTGAATCTGTAAAAGCTTTACGTAACCATTGGTATGATCTGTTGCTGTGTAGAACTGGTGAGGACCTGGGAGATATGGGATTGCTCAGGTGGCAACACCCCCCACATCCTGACTGCAGCCTCCTGTGCTGGTGCCAGCACGGACCCTCTTAGGTCACCTGAAGTGTGTGGGGAGGCATTTTGGAGGGATGCACTATTGACTGGCTTCCTGCTCTTAATTTAGGCTCTGGGAAGCACTGAGGAGATAGCATAACCAAGTAATTTACTTATAGTACCTATCTTTTCACCTAGTTTAGGCAGTAGCTACCGAGCCAACCTCTTTAGCAAGGGGCTGTGAGTTATTAGCATGCAGGTATTGCTCCTGGGGTTAGTCCCCCGGCTGAGCTTTCTCAGCTCTTCCCACTTGTCTGTCTGTCTGTCTTTCTGACTGCTGGAGTTACTTTCCCTCTACTTGTCAGTTTTGCTTTCCCCCTGGCAGAATGAAAGTTTACCCTGGAATTTCCTTAAAGTATCTTATTAGCTGTAAATCACTAGACACATTTAACTAAGCCAGTGGTGAATATCACTTAATAATCACATAGGCAGAGAAAAAAAACATTTAAAAAAATCCTGATTTTTTCCCCACCTCACCTTAAAAGCCCCCCCCCCCCCCAATTATTAACCAAACACAACCAGACATGAGCACCCCACTAGGCATCCTCTTCTGCACCCATTCCCCAAGGCCTCCAGTTGAAAAGGTCACTACAGTCTCCTTTCAAAACCAAGGGGGAGACCCTGCTGCTGACCAGGAAATCTGTCTCCTTCCTACCCAGCTGGGGCAATGCATTGATCAGAGCTCACAGCATTACCAATTGTGCAGACAGGCAACATGCCTTTCACTGGTGCAGGGAATGGTGCAAGTGCCACCACTGAGAAAATAGGCAGCTAATGTATGGAGCTACTGCATGAGCTGGTGGTGTCACAAGCTTTTCAGGATGGAAATTCAGGCTGTGGGAGGCTGCATTCTGCAAGTGCTTCCAAATAGCTGCTGCTAACATAGAGCTGTCTCTGGAGGCTGAGATATTGTAGCTGCTGCTGACCTCCTCTGTTGGAGCAATCTCCCTCCTGCCCAGCTGTGGTGATCACAGACTGCTCTCACCTTTTCCTATCCACAGGCAGCAGGAGGGGAGGAGGTCAGAGCCAGGCTTGGAAGCTCCTCTGCTTCGAGACCAGCAGGAATACACATGGCAACATCTCAGCCTTGAAGTAAAAGACAAGTCAAAGCAAAAACCCACTCAGCCTCCTTGTCTGTCTTCCTGTGCTGAAATGTTGTGGGTTTAGTTGATAAATGTGCATTCGTAACTGCTGTATAACTCCTGCCTATCGCTTTTCCCTGCAACCAGGGATAAGCCACTTATTTCAGACTAAGAGACAGTCCTGTCTCCTTTCTTTTCTCCCTGCTTTAAGTCTTATTACTCTCCTGATGTGTCCTTACCTGCAAAAGATCATTAAAGATTTTTCTTTTAAGCTTTGCACCTGATGTTATCAAGGGTAATTAGATAATTGATACACAATTCACATAAGTCTATCCTGTTTCTTGATACATGCTTTCCTCAGTCTGTGGGATTTAAATGATGCAAATGGGAGAATTGTCTGCTGGTTTACTGCATTTAACTCTAGGCTATGTTAAAAGTAATGCCTAATTGGTTTTGATGTATCTAAAGCCCTTTATTGTTCTTTTCGTAATATTTTTCCTTCATTCTTAGTTGTTCCCTTGCCAAAGGTAGTGCCTATCATGTAAGTGACTCTATCCTCATTAGGGACTTGATAGGAGTTTTGTTGTTCATAAAATTCCCGCCACTTGTATTTTGTTTTGTTGTTATAATCACCACTTCATTTTATCTATCTTCATTCTAGAAAAATATTTACCAAGGTTTATTTAGTAGAAGAACTGCTTGTAAAGAATTAGTCCCAACAATTTGTCTGGAAAGTTTATGTAGAAAATAGTTTATATAGAAAGAGTTCAGTTAAGTCCTGCCACAACTCCGTCATATGCAGTGGATGTCAGGGATGAATTTAACCAAGTAGTTTAGATTAGAAAGTTTTAGGGTAGAGGTACAGCACTGAAGAACTGCAGTGTATGGGTATGCATAAAATTAAACTACAAGGCTTAAAGTGATGCAAACAAAAAAAGAAAAATCATCCATTTAGAGATAAAGAAAGATAAGAAGCAACCTTTCCTTCCATAGTCTTTGAAGATGATTGACTCTTACTGTTCCTCTATGACTACTAAACTTCTGCAATGTGGGTACCCTCCTTTAGCAAGCTAATCCTGTTTAGGAAGATGAGGTATATTATATCTTATCAGCTGTAGGCAGAAGAAGAACCAGTGGCACTGGGAATATCTAAGTTTGTTGGGTTTTTTTGGCGTGGAAAGGGGACAGCTAAATCTTAATTTGCCTGACTTTTTACTAGGATACGAGTCCTCACTGACTTTTTCAATGCTTCCGTATTTACCACTTGAGGCCTGTGATGTGTGTATGCCTGTTTTGTCCTCCCTTCTATATCTGCCTCTCATTTCAGTGGCCATCCAAGATATGATTTACAGTATTGTCAGAGCTAACAGCGCTCTTTGTTGGAGAAGATGACTTTGGTTTCTCTTTCTGTTGATATTACACAGCTGGTGTGGCAGGGGACTGTGGGAACAGCAAGCAGCCGTATGGCCCTGGGCTGGGTGGGCTTGCCTGCTCCTTCACTCACTCAACACAACAGGTTATTTTAGCAGCAGTAGATGTACGACAAATAGAAAGATTAATGCTGTGGCTTTATTCATTCAGATCATGGTAATTTTTTTTGAAAGTGTACTTCAGCAATTTTTTACTTTGTATTCTGTAATGTAATACATCCAAATATAAAATAGGGCAGGTGTACAATTTTTATTCCATAATTCAGTTTCTTAATTACAGTCTAGTATTTTACAGGCATGTGCTCCCTGTAAATCCTTTAAACATGTCTTGAAAGTATTATTTTAATGCATCAGTAAGTTGGTCAAAGCTTCTACAGCCATTAATAACATCTAAGCCAACTATCTGTGACTAGTCAGCACAGAAGTGAATATTTCCATTTTACTTATTATAATGTATATATTACTAATTGTAGTCTATTGTATAATACTTATGCACACACCTGAAAATATTTTCTCCATTTTTTTCAGACAGCTATATTTCCTAAATTACAATAACCAAATAATTTGACCTTGATTCCCAGAAAATTAAGACAACTCCATCTTACTTGTTGATCGATCTCTGCTAGCCACCTATCAGCCCAGCTCATCACTGGCTGCCTTGTCACTAACACATTGGTTAGGGATTACACGAAGTTGTCTCCAGCTTTTCTTGGCCCTTTCAAAATAGTTTCTAATAGTTGATTGCCAGGGAGTGTTTTGTCCTGAATGTTGTGTAACAGCTAGCAAAAGCTGTAATTCCAGACTCTCAGAAAAGCGAGAGAATTTCATATTTTGCAGGATACCTGCAGGAAAGAGATGCCTGGAAAACACGCTGACGACCAGAAAGGCTAGTTGCTGAACAGAAGCACCTTAGAGGTTCAGAAGGGACCACAAATTCCTATTTTGCCACCTAATGCTTGGTAAACTGCATGTGTGTTTATGTGAATAGGACTGCTATGAAGAGTTAAGAATGAAGAGAGCGCAATGGACTACATCATCTGGAGAGCTTGGAGATACCGAGCAACTTCAGCCAACAGGGTCTGAGGTGGAAAAACGCAGGTCAGGCCAAAGCTGTAAGGAATGTACTCATTGCAGGGACAGCAACAATGGAAAATGATTCCCAACCCCAAAGATCAGGTTTATATAGCCACCATGGTTCAGATTTCTACGAAAAATTGGAAGCAGAGCCTTGATGAAGCATCATTATCCTTCCAGGTGTTGATTACCATGATACGTTTCAGTGTAGAGCAGTAGCTGCAATTTTGGAGGTTGATATGACAGAAATAAAGGAAAACAAGCTTGGGGGGCCTTATTTTTCTTGTATATGAATTCTCTCTTCCTTGGCTGACAATCCTTTTAACAGTGCATTTATACAGCCCTCACACTGGTATTCTGATTTCCTAGGAACTCGTTTAGTGAAGGGACAAAGTACAACTTCTATCCATGTGTTCTGTTTACAAATAAATTACTCTGCAGGTGTATAAAAATGAATAGGTAATAAACGAAAGGGTTCTCTACCAATAGGAAAGAAAAAGTGAAGTTTTACTGCCATCTCTGCAAACGTAGCTTTGATAATATGAATCATTGGGACATCTTTTTATAGATATCAACTTTGCTGACATATTGGGGAATAAACTGGAAACCTGAAAGCAAAAGCTGCTGCATGCTGGACAATCTCTCTCTTTTTGGGGTTTTGCCCTGCTGACTCTCTGCAACTTGACTAGAAGTTAACCTGTGGTGTCATGTGATCATCACAGATCATCCATTTCAGATTTGAAATAATTCCTTCAATTAAAGTTGTTATAAACCCTCGGTAGCTTGCACAAAAGAAGACATTTTAATATAACTCCAACTCAGTTTCTTGTATCTATGTTAACTCAATAAGGATAATCACAAGTTAAAAACCTGCTTGCCAAGGTTAAGTTCAGCTGTTTCTAAACATACATAAGAAGAATATCCACTGAATAAGATCTGTCTGCTCTTACACATTCCTCTCTCTGGGCAGCACTGAACTTTGAAGATGGGTGAGAAAGTAGAGCACCAATGCAATTTTCTCCCTCAAAGATAACTCTTCCATGGACAAAATCTGTAGTGAGATTGACCCATAAGGATAGAAGTTATCCCTTGTCTTCAGGTGCCTTTCTACCCCCCAGCCCTCTGCTAGCACAAGCAAGAAAAGTACCCCAAGGCAGAAGAGCTTGTGCCTCTGCCAAGTCAAGATCAAAGCAGCTTTAGTCACTCATATCTTGAGGAAGGGATCTGCAACAGCAGAAACACCTCTTGGCACAAAACAGAAAGGAGGGAAGAAAAGACCAGCATTCTGACAGAATCCTGCAAATGGGGAGTCAGCAGAAGGGAAGAAACACCAAGCAGTAAGAAGAATAAAGAAAATAACCGAAATGGATAAAAAATGGTGAACACTGCAAGGGTTCATGAAGGCAGAGTCACACTGTTCCTTTTTTTTTTAAGAGCTGTATGTGATGTCTGAAGAGAAACATAAGTTGTCTTGATCCACACAGGGAGCAGGCAGAGTTACTTTGTACCGACCTGGGCTGGCGTTTCTTGGAAAATTTAGCCGAACACTTTTCCTCTTTCAAAAAAGCCTGAGATGCAGAGAAATACTAATCTGAGGTAAAATGGTGATCATAATGTTCTGCTTCTATTCATTACCCACATAATAGCTGCAGGACAGCACATACATACCTTTGGTGTAAAACTCAGTGCTGGCTTGGTATCCTCCAAAGCTTTGCTCTAGTTGCACTCTTGTATTTCATATCAACAAATTTCAGATTATGCAGTTTTCATTATTCTAAAATTAAGTAAATCCTTTGTAGGAGGACTGATTGCCTCTCAATTCCTGAATATTTGTGATGGAAATAAACATGATATGAAGAGGTAGCCAAAATTGTCAGTGTCTGACCTTTGTAGGTCCTGCTTCCTTCATATCCAGAATTAAACCAGATTCCTACTTCTTTCCTTCTACCACCTATTTCCTCCTTCCTTTCTACCACATATTTCCTCCTTCCTTTCTCAATTAAACTGCCATCTTCTAATCTCACCATTTGGCCTTTCACCTCTGCAAAAGCTCATGATTCCTGATCTTCTTACTCTAGGATCATTACCATCAATCACTCATTTAGGCAAATGAAACTTTTTTTCACAGAGGGATGCCAGAGGACTACAAATCTTTCAGGCTGATAATATTGTTTTAGTTCTGATGCCAGCTGGGTTTTTTGGCTAAACTGTGTCTAGTGGTGTTTTGTACCAATTAGATCCTCTGCATTGATCAACAGAAATTTGCTTGGGCTGTGATTCCTTCCAGCCCATTTACTGGGAGAGGTGAAGGATTAACTTAATTAAATCAACTAATACTTTGACAAAGCATTAGGGATACTGCCAAGGTTAATGAGGGCTAAGGTTAATGAGGGCCAATTTTTCCTTTCCTATGCCTTAATGTCTTTTAGATAGTACTGCTCACCTCATTGCAGCTGCCCTCACATTCCTTACATTGTCCATGTACCCAAATCTAAATACCCTATTCATTTGCTTCTCTAAAATGGATCCTTGTGACTTTTTCTACATCTTCTGCTGAGTACAAGCTTTCCAGCCGGCCCACTTTGCCAGGCTCCTTCTCATTAATTCATTCGTGAAGCTGGACCTCTACCACAGTGGTCTCACAAAAGAAACAAACTTCTCTTTGTGTATAATTAACCTGCTCATCAGTGTGGTGGACGTAACACCTTTAGGTAACCCAAATTCTTACTGTTTTAACACATGTACTCTTTGTTCCCCTGTTGTCTGCACTGTTTTCATAAGGGCTACTGAAGCACCTACCGCACTACCAGGGCCTGTAAAAAAGACATACTAAGATAATGGAAACCTTATGAACAGCTAAGACTTTAAAGGCATACCAGACTGCAATGTTTGAATCCAGTTTT
The DNA here is from genome assembly GCF_034315485.1 of Pezoporus occidentalis. NCBI lineage: Eukaryota > Metazoa > Chordata > Aves > Psittaciformes > Psittacidae > Pezoporus > Pezoporus occidentalis. The sequence goes on along the minus strand of NW_026912778.1, from coordinate 6,282,341 downwards.
TTTCAGGAACTGTTCCTAGAAAGTTGATTTTTTTTTCTCCTCTGGCACCATACTGTCCATCTACTGTGCCAAATGACAGCACATCATTTTCAGAAGTCCTACCTTAGGAGTAATACCACTGATATTAACAATACGCTGATAGAATAGAAAGCCACTGCACAGAGCAAAAGCATCTTCTGAATGCTGCTGAAGCTTTGAGAAGTATGCATTTTTCTGTTCATCTCTAGCTGAACTTTCTTATTGTTTGCCTGTTTTTACACAGGTTTCTTGGATAGTTTTTAGGGATTTTTTTCCCCCCACTGTTTAGATTTTCTCCAGTGCATTCAGAAGTATAAGAAGGAATTGTGAGATTACAGGAGACCTCAGGACAGATTTATCTGTTACATGTGGTTAATGTCAATGGGTACTATTTTAGAATAAGAAATTTAGCAAAATCTCTTGGTACCCTAGACATAATAGCCTGGGACTTTTTTCTTGTGGGTATTTTGTTGCCTTTTGGCTTACACTTGCTAGTTTTTGGAAGTTCTTTCAAAACTTTCAGACAGGAAAGATCTTCAGAATGTTACATAAAAGCACTCTTGGACCCTTGTGCTTTTTCTAAGAGGATGTATGGAACAGATCTGGAAGGGGATTAAACAAATGAATTAATTAACTTTATAATACTAATACCAGCTATGAAAAAGCTATTTCTGATCAGCTTTTTGCTTTCAAAGGTTTTGAAATTATTTCCTTAACAATATTAATAGATTAAAAAAACTCCCAAATAAATCGACTATTGTATTTTTTTAAGGTACATCTTGTGTTCTCTTGAAAAGCGCTAGGCAAGAGCATTAAAGTTGCTCTTTAAACAGAAAATGGACACAGCCCTTGTGGCAGCCACATTGAAAGCCTCCCAGTACTGCTTTCCTAAATGCTACATCACCAATCTGACTGGGGAGGTTTAAAGGGTCCCACTTAGTCCCTTGCAGAAGTTAGCAGTAAAAATGCAAATGAATTCTGAGTATGATGACTATTTTAAAAGAAAAAGTTGACAGCCACTCTTACAGAGATGCAACCCATCACATCAATTTGGTTAAGCTATTTATATACGTTTCTTCTACCATCTTCTGTGGCATCCGTTTTCACTGAGGTCATGGAGATATTAATGCCTGGCAAATTGCCGGTAATCAAATGCTGTTAGGTGTTTGTCAGCTTCCTTTCAAGCTTAATCCATCTTTATCATGAGGAAGACCTAGTTCAGCAGCTACAGACCATTTGTTCATAAACTGACACCACCCAGGAAGCATGCATTATATCATTAACATAGCCATACTGTTGCAGAAACATTTGTTCTAAAATAAAACTGCCCAATGAGAAGTGAAGTCTGGTTGTGCCTCTGCAACAAAGCTGCTCTCCAACAGTTGAAATGCTTTGTTTCCCAGCTCCTAAGCCCTCTACCCCAAGGCTTCTGTTTAGATTTTGGCATATATGTAGTGATGTTAGAGTTTTAGTTGCACTTAAGTGTTTGTTCCAGCTTTTCCAGTTGCTCTTTCCTGTAGTAACAGTTTGCTGGGCACAGAAAGATAGTCATCTACTCTCTCTTTCCCTAAATGGAAAAGCATTAGGGTAAGTAACGATGAACTATTAAGATATAGAGATCTTCAGGCATGTTGATTAAAGCACCTTCTCACCATAAAATAATTAACCGAAAAATCTCAAACAAGTAATCAGTTGGGGCAGATCAGTATAGCTCAACTGAAATAATGAGCCCACATCAGTTCATGCTACCTGTGCGCTAAATTCAACATATGCTCAGAACTACCCAGGTATTTAAAAGAAAGAAGTTCTGTGAAGAAACTTCACAGTCTTTTGAAGAGAAGCATATTAAATTTAAATGCTCCTGATTAAATATGTGAGGAAGATATATCTGTCCATCCTATCAAGTTGTTCAGCTCTTTGCTGAGTAGAAAAGATATGGTTGTAGGAAGACTTAAATTCTGAATGTTAAATTAGTCATGAAATACTGTTATCAGTTGAAAGCTTTGGAGAACACCCACGACAGAATTTAACTGAGATTTAATTTTAAATGATCATTTATTATTAATAAAACTTCCTGCTGAAGGAGTCCTGTGCTTAGCAAGTCATAACCATTTTGTGAATCCATCATGCCAAATGTTATAGGAGCACAACTCTGAAGAACTCTGTCCCTTGGGTTACCTTCTACCCATAGTAGGAGGATTACACCTGTCTCTGGTGAAGCTGCATGCTAGCTTATTTTGTCTCAGTTTTTAACAAAGAGTAATTTGCTCAAGCTGAAAACAGTGAGATAACTGTCTTCTCTAGAAGTCTAATTGTGTCCTAGCATTTTTTCATGCATGCCTCTGGTTATACTAAATATTTGAAAGATCAACCCATGAAGTGAAAACAAACTTCTCTCCTCCACCTACTTCTTTCCACTGCTCACATATACATATGTATATACACACACACATATATGTGTGTGTGTTTCTATGCCTCACTCACTGTGACAAGTTCTCATTCAACTTTCCTCAAGATATAGACCTTCATTTAACCTTTATACTTTCAGATTGATCAACAGTTGGTCACTATTGATCCACAACAAACTCCAATATATTTTTATATATTTTTTCTTATATAAAACCTGAAAACATACATATGTAGATCATATTTCCTTCTCTCCTCCCCAAACATCTCAGTATCTGTTACGTGGATTGTTTTCTGACAAGGACTTCTAGAGCTTACGATTAGTGTCCAGCTATGAGTAATGGGAAGGTTTCTTTTGGCAGTGCAAAGTGCTGTGCAATATTACTCAGCAAGGGTTGTAACAGACATAGAATTTCTTTGCCCCAACAAAAGTCTAGTTCCCATTAGACGTTTCAAAATCAAACCACTGAAATGCAGTCAGACACTGAATGATACAATCCTACCAGCCTGTGCTGGTAAGCTGCTTAGCTGTTTTGCAGCTCCCCTTTGCCTCTCTATTTTGGGGATACAGTGTTGTTTCTGGGACTTTGACAGTTTGGGGCCAGTTACAGTCAATAGTTTGAGGGCTGCATTTACATTGTAGGCAGCCATTTTCTTCTTTTTCCAAATCCTCTTTCCTCATGTTCAGGTGGCAAATAAATGATGCTGCAAACACTGCACCAGGGAAGGCTGACAGTCTGCAGTGGCTAGCCTGGTCCTGTGTACTGATAGCCAAACAAACCTGAAGTATCCTCATAGAGTAGCTTTACTGCTTCCATTCCTGAGCACACCATATCTTCAAATTAAACAATACCTAAACAAGATCACCTATTTTAAAATCATAAAATGAGAAGTCTAACTCTATAGATACATTTCTTTCAGATTATTTGAAAGACCTCTTCACTAACTTGCAGCAAGAGCTCCATGTATGGACACATTTCACAACTGTCCAAGTGCATACATCCTGAATACTGCTGGATCTCATTTCCTTCCTAAAAAGTTCCTATAACCTACAAGTTTGGGCCTCAACCTACAACTACAAGGTACTGACATAAAATAGCACACAGTTATTGGTACTAGAACCATCCTCTGGATGCAATCAATGCTCTTTGTGCATAAACACAGCTTAAGGAGCAATAAAAAAAAACAGTCACCTTACTCCCTCAAAACAGGATAGACAGCACATCAGTATTCTGGTTAGTCAGCCACCTCTCCAGCAATCAGAACAAGCAACTTAATAACATACGATATTTTTGGAACTTGAAAGTACTGTTACAGCACAGAGGATGTGATCTATCTGCATTTACGGTGCTTTCATCTGTAAATTCATCTTTCAAGTAAAAGCTGACCACATACCTACTTGATATAAATTTATACTTTCTCTTACCTTGAAAAATCCCAGACCTATCAATCAGTATCCACATATCAGGATTAACTGATTTCTGCTGAGAAGAACCATAGGCCCCCAAACAAGTTTTAGAGGTCTCTCATGCCAACAGCTTGGTGGGCCCAAGGGACACAAGAGGCCATAATGATCATCAGTGTGAAGAAGTCTGTCTTACTCTGAATCATGCCTGTGCCTGAAGTACCAAAATACTGTAACATTTGACTTGTTTGCACTTCTTGTTTCCTCCATCGTGAGACCTACAATAGCATTCATTTGCTAACTCTGGAAAGTTCATGTGATTTCACAAAAAACACCCAACTAGATCCATGCCAATTTTTCTCTCCACTCCCATCTGTCAAGAACACTACAACATCTCTGCAAGATCTTCAAAGCTGTGCTGCAGGGAGTCAACACACTTTTTAGGTGATGGCAGTGTACCAATGTTAATTTGACTAGCCTAGTTCTGCATGCAGTATGCAATTATTTCCTACTTTCCTGATTTTTACCCCCAGCCCAGCCTATTTTCATTTTAATTTATAGTTTGGTAAAGATTCTACCTTTAGAAAAGATAGCTACTCCACAAGCCTTCCATTATGCTGCAGCTGCTGCTGTTACATCTGTCACTAAGAAAAAAATCTCACCTTGTGTGACAATGCGATTTGAATCACAATTGCTAAATATATCATGTATAGAAATTTGATTGCTTTACCTTTTGTCCTGAAGGGGGAAATGTGAGAGCAAAACCTTACAGTTTCTTTCATGCTTCACTACAATGTAATCCTAGACCCTAAGATTTCTAATGTTCCTATTTTGGTAATGAATGGACTGTAAAAGGGAGGTATTTAAAATTAATTGCAGCAGTTCTGAAGGTTAAACCTGCTTAACCCAACCTTTTATTAAGAGAATGTCAACAGAGCATATATCTTGTCTAGAGACTGCTGGGACATCATTATTCTTCTACCAGCATGTTTAATTCTAAAACCTGGTATTTCTTCAGGTTCCTGTAGCCATCATGCACATGATATACCCATCCCAAATTATAGCATCTGTTCTGAGCTACTCACTACAGCAGGATTTGACCTGAGAAACTTGAGTTTTGTTTTACTTTATTAACTTGGAGTACTTTTAAACAGTTTTTAAACAAAGTTTTTCCCTCGACCAGCAAGGGAATTTTCAGCCTGAAGTTCTCAGCAGCATCCGGTGAGGCTCTTGGCCAAGTTCTCCAGATACTGTACATCCACAAGGACAGCCTGCTGGCTCTTGCTGTGGCATTTTCTTAATCCTCAGAACAGATTTCCTGGATCTAGGAAATTTAATTCCTGACTCCTTTGACCCAGATGCTGGCGAAAGTGTAGTCTGCAGTCTGTACGGAATTAGGTGCGTTCATTGTTTCTTTTTTTATTTTTTTTTTTTTTTTCCCTAGGAACTGGCCTTGCTGTTAAAGTTTTCTAAAACAGTCTTATTAATATGTTCAAAAATCCACTGCTGGGTTTCAGATAAAGGATCACATCTGTTCATGAAAATCTTCTTCTCGGCTGGGTTGCAATCTATGCAGCTGCTGCTTACCGGATGGAACAAAGTTTTGTCCTACAGGAATGAAAAAAAAAATAGAATTAAGTAGCAAATGCCAAGTCATTGGAAGTGTTCTCATTTTACAGAACATGGATTAACACAGCCCTACCTGAAATGATTCTGTGGTCTCTGTACACTAAACTTGTGCAATAACCACAGCTATTATTAGAAAGCTGTAGAGAATGGAGTGTTTTTTTTCCCTTGGGTTATTATTCTTCTTGAAATGGAAGATTCAAGAAAGAACGAGGAGACAACTTCTTGTTAACTAACAACCACATAATATCATGAAAAAACAGAATGTCTTTTAATAATCTTTGCATATCATGTGCTTGCCTGGAGCCTATTTAAATGTCTGAACCTGAGAAGTGGTGGGTTGGTTTTGGGTTTTTCTTTTTGTTTGGATTTGTATCTGACAGTTTCTCTGGGTAGGAGGATCTGTAGCAATCTCTCTGGAAAATGGATGCTCTTCAACTTGATGAAGATCTTAAAATGAATTACTAACTGAAGTGGTAAGATGGACAGATGGACACAAGACTGATGGTCTCAGTTCTCACCCCCTGAAATGCAGACTGCCCATGGCCTTGACAAGACCTGCTGCTGAAATACGCTCTCTCCTAATAAGAAGGCAATCCTAACACTGTTTTAGTTCCCTAGGGAGATTTTTGGAGGATAAGCATGGATTAAGTTGCTTTAAAAAGGACATTTATATTATTATCTTTATTAATTTTGCTTCATAAACTGTAGCAAATTGTAAGTTACCTGACTGTGAATATTTGGCAAAGCATAAATTACACAGACAAGCAAGTGGTATATGTGGGTTGGGTAGTTTCAACGTACTTAGTTCATGTAGGCAAGTGTTTGAGAGTGACAGATGTGGGAGTGATTAGATGGCTTGAAAGTTTCCAGGGACTATACCTTTACTGTATCTGTTGAAATAAGTTTGAGATTACTTTTGGTAAACCACATCCAGGCTTTTCCCCTCTGTGCCAAACATGTCCTGCCAGTATTTTAATACTAATCCAGGATGTGCCTGCTTGCCCAGTTTGTGAGAGGGGGAGGGGAAAAAAAAACCCTGTCAAATTGCAATTGATTATAAACTCACCCAAGTGTTCTGAGTGCTGAGCAACAATCATAATCATACAGAAACTTCTCTTTACCTAAAAATACCCTACAGTCAACAAAGAAGTCTGAAGACAAAAATAAATGACACAAGAAACCAATAAGAAATCGTACCTATTTAAAAACACTTTGGAAAAATAAAGGTTTTTCTGTTGTTTTGTTTTCTTTTTGTTTGTTTGTTTTTGTTTTTTTTTTTTTTGCTTAATTTAGGAAAGCTGAAGTTGATTGACTTTGTGCACTGCAAAACACTGCACAATGTCTTTCTTTGGTATTAGCATGCAACTAAGAGAGAGGTCAAAAGCATCTTGTGCTATGTCTGAGGGTGCTGGTGTTAAATCTGCCTTTTGCAAACCCTGGTTTTCACCTCCACCATCTGCCCTTCCCCTGAGACAGTGGGTAAACACACACACACACACACACACAAGATTGTAATTCAGAGGGATGACATCAAAGCTGACAGGAGTAAACCAAATGGGTGGAGTCCTTTCCATCATGCTCCATTTTGTCCTGTGAGGGGAGCAGATAGGATACTACAGCTTGCAAGAAGGGGCTACCTGTGCCATGTACAAATGGCAGTCATGTCCCTACTAGGAGGCAGGCCGGCAAGGTCTCCCAAGAACCCTATGGGGTGGTGAGGCACCTATTTTCATCTTGCCAGCTCCTCCTGTCCTGGCACTGCCCAAAATTAGAACACACTGTCTGCGGCAGGGCCACCAGGCATGCTGTGTGGCCTTGGAGGAAGGTGGCATCTGCTTTTCCTTGCCTTATAGCTGGGCATAAAGGTCAACCAAGTTACTAGGAAGCCAAAGCTGCAACAGTAGAAGCTTTAACAGGATAGCTGGTACAGGAAGAAAGGAAGCAGCTTCAGTACAGAAGAAGTGTGCTATGAAAAACACTCCAGCCCTCTGAAGAGACCTAGGGCTCTTCCCACAGAAATATCCAGGGGATGCATTTTTTGAGTGAAGCATTGTTGGCGCTTTCTTTCAAACAGTCTGGTTATTAGGAGAGAAGAGTGTCTTTTAAGAGCATGGACACAGTTACCACTCTGCAAAAACTTCTGGCAAAGTTCTATTAATTTATTTAATCTCAAGTTTACGCTGACCTAAGGTCAAAGCCTGCTGCTCTCACAGATTTCAATGGGAACAGGCTCAGGACTTTGAGGAGGAACAGTTGCATGCATGCCAGAAAGGACTTTCCGAGAGAAATATATAAATTCTTCTTTACACTAACATAAAAAACTACAAGAACTCTTGTGGAGACACTTCCAAAATCTGAAAACAGCACAGTGATTTTTTTTTTTCCCTTCTGCATGAAGGCAGTCTTGAAGATTATTTGCAGGAGGAGAAACTTCTCTGTAAGATAATGTGCCTTGACAGTTCAGGGGATTGGTAATGAGGCACAGAGTCTTTCATTTCTTCTAGGTCACTACTATAACGATGGCCAAGGTCAATAGCAACTGGAAGTCATTATCAGCTGGTGGCTGCAGTAGTTTATCTGAAATTAGTTGGTAGCCCCAGCACAGCTTCAGTAGGACACATGTCCACATGATAAAAGCCACTATCACAACGACATGTCTTTGGTTGTCTGAGGAAATAATCTATGCACCTACTGTGTGAACAGTGAACTTACAGTTTGTCCCTGAAGCTGTCAGGAGAGTATGAGCAAACCATGCTGTTCTTTCTGGGCACAGGTTTTGATGTTATCAGTCTAGCATCTATCATAATCACTGGGCTCAGGGTAGAATTACCATTTAATGAAACTGATTTCGCACAATTGTTTCTTTTTAAAGACATACTAAATCAGCCCTCTCTTGGATACTTGCACTCTGCAAATAGCACTAATGGGACTAAGGCACATAAATTGAATCGTACTTTATCACAACCAACGTATTTCCTGACAATCCAGGATGGTGCTACATTGAAAGCCAGAGCCATATTCCTTCACTGGGAGCAATGGGAATTTGTAAGCACTGTTGAACTTTGGCTCTGACATGCCTATGAACCTCAAATAGAGTCAAAGAAACGGCTTTAGCTTGGGAAGCCACTGCTCTCCCACACCTCTAATAATTTCAGGTTCTTTACATTTCTCTAATTTCTCACATTGCTCCTGTCATTGATGGGAGCACCATTATGGTGTCATTATTATTTTTTTTTTCCGCTATTAAACTCACTTTCTTGTGTTTCCAACCGTCAGTAGTGTTTATGGTACTACTTGGATTTATTTTACTCCATTGCTTCTTACAGGGTTTTCTTAAGGGTATACTTGTCTGTAGGCCAATATTTTGGATTGGTCCTAAAAGAATTGATTACTTAATATCACAGGCTTACTGAACTTTCAAATAGTGTCTCAGATGTATTTCAGGCAGTATGGGAGTAAGAATAGTTTTCTGACATGTCTATTAGTGGTGGTTTTTGTTTCATTCATCTGTAAAGAACGCAGTTTGCACACTCTGAGACTGCACTGCAATAAAAAACAAAGTGCAGGTAATGGGAATAAGCTGGATTTTTTCTTTTTTTTTTCAGAAGAGTACTCCTTACCTGAAGTAAAATATTAATGTATTCTACTTGCCACTGAAATACTTAATCTGGTTTTATTTGTCAGTATCCAGGTTTCTATGCTGTAAGAATATGGAATCTCAAAACAGTGCCTGGCTTCAAATAGTATTTGCAGCACTTTGTAATCACTTCACAGCCCTAACTTCTCCTTACCAAAGGCTCAAGGATGCAAATGATTATGAGAAGAGACTCATTCTTAAAAGAACAGAAACCTCTTATCTTCTGGTTTTGTAGGAACAGTATGACATCATAAGGCAAGAAACACTTCATATTAAGCAGCTTATGAGACAGTGGACAAAACAAGGTAATTTTTCCTAAAAATTATTTGCAGGATGGATACGTGACTGTTAGGAAGTTACAGTGTCTCTAAGGGGCACAGAGAACAGAGCAGAGTTGTTGACTTGCTTTCTGGTTTTTAAAAGGAGGCACTTCTTACTTAACCAGACTACTCCTCATATTTACTTAGGGTACAATTTTAGTAGCATACCATCCTGTAGGTAAGTTTCTAGTACAGATGCAGTTAAACCAATATAACATCCATTTATTTTCCTTTTTTTCTGGGGAGACACCACTACAAATTCTGTTGCCAAGATGCTTTCAAAATTAGATAAGGATTATATCACCAGGATTTTGGAGACATAGCTGTACCACCAAAAACCTCCAATGTAAATCTGCTCTGTATCTGAGGAAATAGACTAAGTGAAACAATAAAAAACACTTCTTGTGTAGCCAAGCTAAAACTAAGCCTAAAGAAAACCATGTATACATAATTCTATTATTCCAAAGCCATTTCTTTGTTTGAAGGTTTATGTAAACTAATCAGCTTGCTGTCACATTGGTATTACAGTTAAGACTGTGGCAGTACTTCCATCATAACAAACTTTTGTGGTGTTTCTTGTTGAGATGGAAATGCTCGCCTTGCATTGAGAATTTTTATATCAGCCTTGTCAGACATCTGGAAATTAAAAATGAAGCTGTGCAGAGAATTTAATAGAACTCACAGTGTATCTTTTTCAGAAGCCATTTTTGTTTTAGTTATTTGCTGTATTATGTCCTCATCAAAGGTGATGAGCCTTAGAGAGGGCAGCTCCAGACCTGAATTTTGTCTTGTGAGCTGGCTACATTAAGCACCAACGAAGTGCTAAAGGTATGAAAGCTTCTTTCTTGTAGCTTGGGTAGGCAAAAAGATAAATCAGAAGGGTTTTGAAGCAAGAAGTTATTATTATGTCATTATAAAGCCGGATATGCATCAATACAGCCATAATGATTTATACCCTTTAAATATCTGGCTCATATATTCTAACTTTATTAGAGGTAATACTTCAGTTTCAAAGGGATTACGCTTCTGGAAAATCTGTGGTGGAGCTCCAATTGCAATATAAATAGGGTAAAAAGGCACAGGATAGTAAGTAGGCACTCAGAAAAAGGGTCAGGGCAAACCTATTTTTAACGGTTCTGAATTAGTTTTCTATTATATATAATTTCGAACTAGAAAGCAGTATTGAGGTTTATCTGGCAAAGATCAATTCCTGGCACTTTGGCTTCAGTTTAAACAAGGTGGTGGACAAGGCATGGTGGTCAAAGAAAAGTGAAAGATGTGAGAGGAATCTTCAGCGCTTCAGAGAAATGTATGTCTTTATCCTGCAACTTGCTGATTAATCCTGTAAAAAACCCTAACAACAGCTTGGTAGCATTACCAAGACTTTGCCCTAAATGAGGCTCTGACAGTTTCTAGCTTGACCTTTTGTTTCCAGTGATTTATAAAAATAGGCTGAAACTCAGCAGATCAAAGCAGTGTCTAAGCTGCTTATCTTTAGTTTATAAACTCCGGCTTTCTTTGGGCTTACGGCAGTGCTTTTAATGTTGGGTGTATTTTTTTTTTTTAATAAGAGATTTAAAAAAATCTTTAAAATACAGATCTTAACGATCTTCAAAATCTTTTAAGATCTTTAAAACGTAGCAAGATAGTAATACTTAACCCATGAGCAGCATTTCTTGCTGCTGTTACATTCAACGAAAATATTTCCAGCAGCGCCTCTGTTAAAATGTCACAAGCATCTTGAAACGCTAGAATGGCAAAACACCTTTCAGGGAACAGATCCAACACAGATACCCTCTGAGCTGGATCAGATTAATTTTCACTTAAATTTGACCTAAACAGCAGAATGCTTAAAAGAAACATACCTGAGAGAGATTATGACAAAATTAAATTGGAATAAGACGGGATGAATTTTAAAACAGAAGTTCTCTGATGGGAAAATACAAGTCTGTGCTAAACTGAATACAGGCTCAAGACAGTCTGAATCTCTGACCTTCCTATAGGTCCAGTGCTGGTTTCCCTTCATCCCGTGACAGTCATACAGTGTGACAGGGCTACTGTGTGAAATGGCGTCGAAGCAGAACTTCCTGGTGTGAAGGGGCTCTCCAGGGCGGATGTCTTCTCTCCAACCAAAAGTGAAGAGCTAGAAAAACAGTCAGGCAATATAATGATATATTACTAGTGAAAAATGTTTAAAACCACACACAAAGCTTGATCCTTCCTGTGTATGATTCAGTGATGCCAACTACCTTAACTGAAGTGCATCGGTGCCAGTGTGGTATATACCCCAGGAAGGCAAAATCCGTATGGCAAGCAATTAAAAAATCTCTGGTGCCACAGTACAGTGCAGATGAGAGGGGATATGATGTATTAAAGCCTTTAGTTACCCCAGTTAAAGCAGCACTGGTCTGCAGTAGAACTACAGCTACTTAGGACTCAGAAAGTCTCTCCTAGTGATGCTCCTCTAACTCTTATTTGGGTCTGAAGAAGCTACCTAGACAGATCTTCTCATCACAGCATCTTTCCCATGTTTAATGAACAGTTTCCTTCTGTTTATATGGGAAACTGTTAGCACGCCCTCTCTCAACTGTCTTCCCTAAACAGCACATGTTAAATGAATTTCATCTTCCTACTGTGAGACTTGCGAGCTACAGGCAGCTTGTTAAAGACCTTTTTCTCAGTGCCTGAGAGGAATCATGGAGGCTTACAGTTAACAGAGGCATCTTTCTCAATTAGATACCAGCTGTCTGAAATAATGCTTTGACACTGCAGTCTTTCAATCATTAGATGAAGGTGACAGGTCTGACAGCATCAGATTTAAAGATGCAGAGTGCATTTTTCTCTCCCATGGACTAATCCTTGCAGAAAATGGGTTGCAGGTTGCAAATTACTATCTAGAAGCTCTGCTGAGAGCTGTGAGGTTTTATTCTCTCCCTTTCCCCCCTCTTCTTTTTTTCTTTTTGATGTCAGTGCTATTCTTCGTCTTTCTGCATGACTTTTGATTTTCCATAGTATAAACTGAAACATAACATTGAGAAAGTGAAGCTCTTTCTAAATGAGTGAACTTTATTAGTGGAAACCGTTTAGCTGTGATGGCTCATGCGGAACTGCACGCAGGCTCATTAGGCGGAAAGGCAGCTCCCGATACTGTGCTCAGACTGCTTCCAGCACTGCACCTACCCCATCTCAGGATCTTTTCAGCCCTTACCTAGCACCCTGCTCCCTGCAGTGTGTACATTCCCTGGTAGAACCAGCATCTACAAATGACAGTCGGTGTAGTGTGGGTCTGATTCTGTATACTTCTGCTGTGGTTCCCAAGTTTTAAACCTTTCATTGTGATAGCTATCTCCTTTCTGTGTTCCTTTGAAAAAATACAGCTTTGAAACAAGCTGCATCCTTCAATGCTGTACCATCCTCCAAATGCCACATTTGAGAGGCATTACTGTTTCCCTTGGCCTGCAAGCACAAAATACAAGCCTATATCTGAATATTTCTCTTTTTCATTGTCCGTCTTACTGTAAGCCCATGTTCCCTCTGTTAACTGCTGTTGCTCCCTATTTATTTCAGCATTTCAGGTTTTCTAGACAGCATTTTCTTAATCTACACCTGTGTCCTGCTTATTTCTTCTTTGTCCAAGAGTGCTTTTTACATTTATCTGCAGCAAAATGCAGTGGACAGCTTTAACTTCATTTTCAAAACAATCTCTGCTTTTCAAAAGGTTAAGTCTTTTTCTACTTTTCTTCATGTTTCCTGGAACCAGCATCATGGATGCCCTACAAAGATAACGTCATTTCACAAGCAAAGACAGAAGATTTGGTACAGAAAAAATCTACACTGCTGTTTCGTTAGAAAAAGAGAAACCTGGGATAATTTTCCCTTAAGGAAAAAACAACAAAAGACATTTCTTTCTCTTACTTTGTACCTTTCTACAGACAAGTAATAAACCTGGAGTTCAAAGTGATGAATAACAAATACCTAGAGGAATGCTGTGGAACAGTGGTTTCGCAATATTCTCGCTCTCATTACTACTACAAGACAGAGATCCTCTTGAATGACATTCCTCATCTTTCCCAGTGGGTGGCTCTCGAAATTTCTCATTCTGTGCATGACTAGAGAACTGAGGGGCCAATTCCTGCTGCTCTCTGGACCTTGGCCGGGGACTACCATCCCACTGAAAGTATCGCTACACTTGAAAGGCTCAAGCTAGCCCTTAAATCAGGTCATTCTGATCCAGGCTATCTCTTTCCAGTCCTGTGTGATTTCTGAAGACTGCCAGGGCAGTGTTCTGTTTGAAAGTCAAGATGTGATGACAGGGGTTTTTTGATCCCTTTCACTGAAAACCAGGATCTGTGCAATAGTAGATCTCAATGTTTAGACTAGCACAGATTCTCTGCCTCCTTCCTAGCCTCCTGTTTTGTAAAACTGTTTCATTTTAAGTCAAGAAGTACATCTTCTGTCTAGTGATACTATTATAAAATAAACTTGTTGGGGACAGGAACTAAATTTTAGGACTAAGAGAAGAGAAAAAAGATTGTTCAGAAAAAGGTTATACTTCTCCATATACCTAATTAATATTAAGATTTTGTAATTACAAGCAAAATTTGAAGGCCTGCAGTCCTTCCAATCTCATCATTCTAAGCTATTCTCCATTTCACAGCCAATTTTCTTTAGTTAACACTAAAACTGGTGAACATAGAAATTCTCTCTCCACTGTCTAATGTGCCACAATGCTACATGTTATTAGCTGAAGTCCTGAGTTACACAGTGCTTTGCTTTGCCACCACCTGTCACTTTGGATTTTGCTGTTCCTTTGACCCAAGCTGTTAGGAGCCACCTGTGTTGGATTTTATGAGAAGTGGATGAACCTTTTTGTACCCCTTCATTCATTCCTGTCTGCTTTTTGATTTGCAACAAGGCTGCACCTACATTTCCAGACACATTATTAACAAACAGCAGGCTGGTGATAACCTGCAACATGCCAAGCTGCTGTTCACTGTTCCATGCTGCACCCAAGAAACCTTCTGTCCCAGCAGATGCTTATACTCTTCCTCTGCCTTCTCCCATACCACAGAGCCCAAAAACCAGCCCCATCCTCTGCATCTGCAACCAAGCAACCACTCAGCCCTCATGCTTTAGCTTTTCATGCAGCCTAGCCTTGTCACACACTATCTGGGGAAAACAGAGCTTTCCAGCGTCATGTGTAATTGGCACAGGGCCTGAAGAATGATTGCCTGATACAGCCACTGGATTGGGACCGTATATAGGACAAAGGCCTTTTTGATAATATTAATGCTTTCCAGCCTGAGAACATTGCTCAATTACCTGCTGCCTGGCTGGGGTCCGTCAGCTGGCATTGTGCTTTTGACTACGGGTTAGACTTGAGTGGACAACATGTGCCCTGCACAAAGAGGAAATGCCACATTTCAGAACTGCACCTTGACCTGAACTATACCTCCAGGCAGAGAAGAAAAAGCTCAGCAGGCTGCACAGCCGCTTGGCGGGCTGTGCTGGAGATGATGCCTGTCCACCTCACTCCCTGGCCAGGCTGGGGCACTTGAGAAGAGAGAGTGATACCTGTCATTTTCCTTTGCTGCTGGTTATCAGTCCAGCAGAAACACAGCTTTCCCTGAAGTTAGCTCTTGGGCAGACAGAGTTGTAAGAACACCACACTCTGCTATCACAGAATCATAGAGTAGTTAGGGTTGGAAAGGACCTTAAGATCATTTAGTTTCAACCCCCTGCCATGGGCAGGGACACCTCACACTAAACCGTGTCACCCAAGGCTCTGTCCAACCTATTCCTCCTGCCCTTTCCTTCCCCTTTGTGTTTTAATTTTGGAGAAATTTAGAGAAAGTGCAGTGATCTCTGTCAATTTATACCACAAGTTACAAGAGCAGCTCAGTGTCAATCCAAGCTGATTGAAATATGATAATAAAATGCTTGATGTTTTCATTAATGCTGATAGTTTCTACTGGCATATGTAAAAAATCATGTAGTCAACAAACTCAAAATACGTAAGCAATAAGGAGCTTCTCTCTGAGGGTCGGTCAGGTGTTCAGCACTTGTTCCCAAACACTCTTTAACAAAGTTCATCTTCAGAGCTTACTATGTTGCAAGTGGAAGACCGCACCTTCTCAAGAGATGATTTACTGGACTCTGGTCCCACACACTGCAGGTAATATTCAGCCTTTGGGACTGAATATGAATCAAGGAATTTCATCAAAATATACCAATCTAAACCACACTTCTATCAACTGTCACCAACCTAGGGCCAGATTTTAACACACAACCCTGCAACAAATGAGTTGAAACAAAAGAAAACAGCTTGCTTTGAGGGTTAAATAGCTAAATAGCTGTTAGATAATTAAGCTGCCTTTGGGTGTGTTTGCATTTGCTTGCCTGGAGCTGCAATAGCCTCAGGAGGAGCATCCAGCAGTGCCCACCACCCAGTCCCTCATCTACAGCAGCCCCGAGGAATCACCAAACTGACCAGCAAATGGACCTTTCCCAACACAGTCACACTGCTTAGGTGGGAGAAGTGGTGTTCCCTGGCAGTATTTTCCATGCTGTCCCACAGTAAGAAGGTACATGCTGTTCCCCCACCAACCCGGCAGAAATAATTCATGCTGTCCCTGGAGTGCAGCTCAAGCGTGGATGTGCTTGAGGCTAGTTCTGGTTCTATGATCTGAAGAGCTGGCTGATTGAACTAGTCTTGCTTAACCCTATCTATTTTAATGAAGTTGCTTTTTGTCATTAGTATAGTATGAGACCTTTACATGGAGTCTGATCCCAAACCTCACAATGCACTGGATTTCCCTTGAAACATGGATTTCTTCCTAACATCCTTCTCCCTTTGCACCCCTTCCCCTTCCTCACAACCATTTACTGTTTCAAAGGATACTTCAAGTCTCCCTTTGCTTTGCTTTCCTTGCTAATTTTTTTTTTTTCTCACCTTTTTGTCCAGTTTTCCTCCCTCCTTTCTCTCATGTCTGTCAGGACATAACTCCCTTCTGAGAAAGGTCTGGAGCTCTTCAGGTTTGTAGATTTTAAAGCCAGAAAGCACTGTGATGATCAACTCTGGACCATACAACTTCTTTCAATTAATTGCTTGGATTACTGGCTGTCTTTCATAAACAGGATTATATTTATCTAGTCTTGGCATCATATCACTGTGCTAGATCTTTGGTAGCTGTGTGAAGACGTCTTCCTTCAGTAGCTTTCTTTTTCCCATGTTGGCACTTCCCTAAGCTGCAATCATCTTTCAGCTTCTCCATTTCAGGCACTTGCACCTCTCCCCCTGCATTTCTGAGTATCCTCAGAGAAGGATTTCTTGACCTCAGCACTTCAAATACCCCTTAGAACTCCCCTCTCTTGAGCTTTTTAAGCTTTTACAAAGTGCCACGTGTGACTGCCAGGTCAATTTTTCTCCTAAGCACTGGGAATTTTTTCTAATCTGGGACCTTCCCCTGTGAAAGGTATGCTCACTAAAATTGCTAATAAATGGTTAGGTTGTACTTTTCATCTGGATTCTCTTTGCTCAGGTTGGCCAGACCCATAGCCTTTGGGTCATGACCCCTTTCCTATGGCACTCACAATGAGTACAAATAAGAGCTCTTTTGCTCCATTCTCCTGAGAGCTAATATATTTTTACCTAGATAAAAGCTTTTTTTTTTTTTGAAATCTTTATCATTCCCTATCTTTCTGAAATGCTTTCTTTCTAGCTTTTACCCATTTATCTTGCTTTTGTCTCATATTCATTTAAAATATAACCACTTACAGAACTTATTGAGATGAAAGCATAAAAGCAGTCTACCACTAGAGCTTTACAAGTCCAGTTACTATATTTAAAATACTTTCAGGTAACTGAACTAAAATCAGCATGTTTTCATGACACAGTGGGGGAGAATGGTGCACCAAAAAGCAGTTTGGGCATTTTTGAAATTAAGACTAATACACAGACCAGGTGGCAGCTGGAGTTTCTGAGGTTATGATAAAGAGTAGTTTGTAAAAGCCATTAAGATCAGCAATAATTCACAGATTACTTCCACACCCTGCATTACTTTGCCCTAGGATAAGGAAAAGCCCTCAGAGAAATGTTTAGAAACTGGAGAAGCAACAGTTTTACACTGCTTTTCTCCTTCTGCTGTTAAAATACCTGTTCGTGTGACCATGTTCTTTCTGAGCCATCCTTCACACAGATGTCCAGCCTCAGCTCAGTCCCTGTGGCTCCATGTTTACTGTCCACACAGAGGTTGGCTGCCACATTTCGTATCTGCAAAACCAAGCAGTAACATTTCACATTACACCAGGCTGCGGAATAGGGCTTCCAACATTAAGTCCACCTCTGAAGGATTTCAGACTGACCATTACATAAAACTGGTGGGAATTGTTTTTTGCAGAGTAGACAGCTGTCCTTCATTGAACTACTTTTTGGGGGAGCAGGTTTAGAAGCAGCAAAGTTTCTGTTTGACAAATGAAAGGTAGGTCTGTATGAAATACTTTCATGCAAAGAAACCAAGAGAAAAAAGTCTGAGAAGTTGAAAGCTTGGTCTGACTGCTCCTACCAGCGCAAGAGAGACCAACTGTAATAAGAGGAAATTATTTCCGTATGAGCTCCTTACAGGCTTTGGAGCTGTATTTCTTAAAGAACCAGGCACACCCTGTTCCAATCCTTGTTCTTTGACACAGTAACACTGTTGCAGATAAGGTCACACACTAGTGCCCGAAGTCCATAAAATCAAAAAAAGTATTCAGCAAATCTGTGCTGAAAGTATGCTTACCCATGGAGATTCCTTGTGCTGTCTGCATGCCTCTGCAAACACTCTGCAGTGTAACTTATTCTTAAAAGGAAAATCTCATTTTTGGAGAATCAACTGAGTCATAATTAATCTGTGACCATCAGTTGTAACAGTTATGTACCATTGCTGCCACATGTATTTTTTGAAAGACTGTGTTGAAAAGGGGTATGTTGCCTGCTGCCACTAAAAGGAGTGAGATGCTAATTTATTTTGCAAATACATGCACATTTCTCCTTAAGTACCTTAGCTGGGCTATTTAAAATTCCTTCAGATAGCTCCAGAACAAAGAGATTTCTTAAAATACTTACCCTGTGAATGAGCTACACAGAAACTGAGTAATCAAAGTGCACATACATGCACAGAAACATGCACAAATACTTTATGTATAGAAAGCAGGTGCATATTTTGACATTCTAGCCACTATTTTGATCCTCAATTTTTTAAAAAAAGAAGAGCTAAATGCTGAATGGAGATTAAGTTGATGTGTATTTTTCCAAGGAAATTATTTCAGAAGTCACTGTTGTTGCCATATTATGTTAGACAAATGTAGACATTGCAACTGCATACCTCATACACATCCAAAAGATAGAAAACTTCTCAGCATAGCACAAAACATTGCAAGGAGGGGCAATTCTCTTGCTTGCAAGACACATGGGAGAGCTACTCTGCCCATTTTGTGATTCTGGAGGACTGGAATCAAGTCTGTTCCCCATGATCTAAGAAAGAGTTTGACAGATGGGAAAGCAATACAAGGTGGAGAAGATGTAAAAAAAGTCACCTTCAGGAAAGTTTTTAGGAGCTGCATTTGTTTAGCCTAGAAAAGAGCAGACAGGGCAAATAATTGGGGAGCATTCATTTAAATGACTGGCTCCAAGAACCTTTCAGCCTTTACCAGATCTCAGAGTAGTATTCTTATAAAATTCAGACAAGCCAAGCTCTAGCGTAATTTTGCTTGTTTTCAGTAGAGTAAAATTGCTACAGGTGAGGTAAGCCACTAGTATTTCATACACACCACCAGATGCAGAAACTGCACTGAGCAGCTCCACAGTACAAAGAATCGTGTTAACTGAAAAAAGAAGGATGAAAAATAATTAGTTCTCAACAGCCCTGCCTTCATTTTCATATCACCCAGCAAGAGAGACTGGAAAGATTAATGAGGGGAACAGATTTTAATTTTATATTCTTAAAGTTTTATGTGAAATACCTACTTCAAGTATAATTTTTTTGAGAGTGTTCGATCATTTCTCAGTGCACTTAAATTTGCATAAATAAAGATTTCTGGCTTAATACAAAATTAAATGATACATAAGTTCTGTTCATGAGAGAGAATTAAAATGGAGCTGCTAACAATTGCCATTAATAGTTGGGGTATATCTATGTGATTCAGAACTATAAAATGACAGTGAATATACTCCGCGTCCAATGAACGTTTATTGGATTAAAGGACTTTCATAATTTTGTCTTGATTAGCATAACTCCATCCCATTCTCGGTCATTTGGACTATGCAGCAAATGTGTCCAACACATTTCTGGAAAAGGTCTGAGCTGAAGCTACATTTAGCTCCTTCACTGCTGGAATCTGTCTTCCCTGTTCTTTATTTCCTCTCCTCTCCCTCTGCTCCTGGAAGGTTTCCTTGTGTTAGTTCTTCCTCTGGTCTGTTGCAGCTTACGTGTTAGCTTATCCTTTTGTTTTGTTTTATCCTTCCTTTCCACTGCAGAGGGGTCATGGTTTGTTTCTCATTTTCTTTTTTTGCAATACAGGCATTTCAGTCAAGTCTGTGCTTTTGTTCTCCGGCATTTTCTGTGTGGCCTTGGCAGTTGCTAGAAATTGAACTGAGCCATCATGCTGCTGCCAGAGCCACAGGGAATGTTTTGCCGAGCACCAGTACCACACAGCCTGCAAATCCCCTAAGTTGCTTTTATGGACAAAAAAAGGAAAGCAGAAGCAGAGTAGGGAGAGGCTTTTTTTTTCTCATTTATACATCAATATGCATTTGAACTGCCTTGTCTTCAGTCACACAGCACAATGGATTTTAAATTTCTGAGGTGACGGGTTACAACTAGAAAAGAAATAGCTAGTGATTCTAGTACACTCATATTTCCGACATTTGCATTTGGGAAACTGCAGGGACTGGGTATGAACAGGAGGCAGATTTTATCACCCATGCAGGAAGGGCATTGAGTTGCTACATAGATAGCTTATTTGCTCAACCTTATGCTATCATTTGTACACACAGATAGCTATATGGGAAAAGCAGGCTCTCAAGGAGTCTGTGTGGACTAACAGGGATGGTAAGTGGTGATCTTAAAGGCTGTTTCAGAATTAGACATCCTGAGAAAAGCATGGGACACTACATGTAAGTCATTAGGCATATTTAGTTCTTGAAATGCCATCCTAACACATGTTGGGAGAGATACTAAGACTATGGGTCCTGTGGTCTTTATGGAGAGTGGATAAGGTTTGAAAACACAGAGAATACAAACTCTAAGGAGTCTATTTTCTCCCTTTTTTACACTGGAGGTGTCTGAGCAAGGATGTACATACAGGCTTCTTAGTGCTCCACTGATGCGCGTGAAACAAAGATGAGTCACGTGGGTGGGATTTCTGCTGGTGTAGTATCTGACTCCTGTGCTGTAAATGAGGTAGAAAGCCATAAGAGGAAGCCACTGGGTAAGCCTAGATACAGTAATCCTTGGGTTTTACAAAAAAGCAGTGAACTTATGTTAAAACTACAGCTTAAAGTTAGTCAGCTCATGTTAAAAAGACTTTTCTCCAGAGTAGGCCAGGCCTTGAGAGTAGTTTAGCTTGCTGGCACTGTGATGGGGAAGGAGCTACCCTGCATGTTCATCACAGCACAAAACTGTCTGTGCCAAAAGCAAAAAGTGGGAAAGCATAGAAATCTAAACCCAAATTTATGTTTAATATGGTCATCTGTTAGAATGATGAACATGGAGATGGTGCTGGGACTATCCTTAGAGTGCAACGAGAGAGGCACCCTGGTGCTATCAGTTTATATAATGCTTTCCATACATCTAACTTAATGGCTCAAATAAGAAAGTGGCTGTAGCTCTTCAAAGACATGACCAATGTCCATTTATATTGCTTTTTTCATTTGAGCAGCACTTACAGCCAGTTTTAGCTTACATTCTCAGATAAGCCTAGGGCCATCAGAGTCTACAGATCAAATATGGAAAAATGAGCCACCTTTCCTGTCAACTGATACATAGTAATTTTAAAAGTTTTTATCCTTTGTGTGAGCCATAAAAAGGAAAAGTCAAAGTTAAAAGAAGCCAAGAGCTGCCAAAGACCTCACTGAAGAAACAGGGGACTCTGTTATTCAGCACGACATTGATCCCAATGAAAGAATTTGAACAGCCCAGCTGTGTGCAGCACTTGCTCTGTGCAGGGTGGGGAATAGCTGCTTATATCGCTTTTGTACAAAAGATGTGTGACACTTGGTGGGCTCAGATTGACTCATTAAGAGTATGAGTATGACACTTTAAAAAAAGGAAGTTATCAAAAGAGAAGTTAGTGAGTTCTTAAGCTTTAATCCTTTTTCAAATGTGCTGCTTGACTTAACTTCATGGGTGATGTTTTCAATGCCAGTGCTGTAAAACACTTCTGTAAAATCCACAAGTTTGGGACTGAGAAAGGAATATTTTCAGGTCCTACAGCTCAGCAATAATGCAGTGACTAAAAGACTTGCTGTGCATTAAGTCACTGAATACAAAGTTGGCGTGGTTGAAGCCCAGCCATGCAGCTCGCTCTCTCACTTCCCCCCCCCCCCCCCTTCCTCCCCCCTGCTCCTGGAGGGATGGGGAGGAGAATCAAAAGAATGTACCTCCCACGGGTTGAGATAAGAACAGTCCAGTAACTAAGGTATAACACAAACCACTGCTGCTACCACCAACAATGATAAGGGAAATAACAAAGGAAGAGAATACAACCGCTCACCACCCGCCAACCGATACCCAGCCAGACCTGAGCAGTGATCTAACCCTTTCAGGCAACTGCCCCCAGTTTGCATCCTGGGCATGATGTGCTGTGGTATGGAATACCTCTTTGGTCAGTTTGGGTCAGGTGTCCTGTCTCTGCTTCCTCCTGGCCTCCCCTCCTCCCTGGCAGAGCATGAGGCTCACAAAGTCCTTGGTCAGGGTAAACATTACTGAGCAGCAAGTAAAGCCATTGGTGTTACCAGCGCTGTTCCCAGGCTGAAAGTCAAAACCACAGCACTGCACCAGCTACTAAGAAGGAGAAAAATGACTGCTACTGCTGAACCCAGGACACAAGTTCATGTAACAGCAAATGAAACCAAGCCTAAATATTTCCTTTTTGACTATTTTTTTTTATAGCAGACTATAATAAATTTCAACAGTTGACATTATATGATTGATTTACTGTAAAATGTGTTTTCAAAGATATTGTTGGAAGCTGTGATATCTGCGCAGTATATTCATGCTGGATCACAGCTTGCAGATTCATGAGTACTTCCTAAGAAAACACTGGGTGTCCAAATCTCACCTAATGAAGCTATTGTTTTAACTTCCTTCAACAGGGTTTCAAATACACATTACAAATAAATTATTCTATCTTAGAAAGAGAATGGGATGGGTATTATTGTTTTTCAACATGTAGCATACTTCCCAATATATTCAGAAGGGTAAGAACAAAACCTAATTGAAAACTTTCCTTTTTCCCATGGTGGGAAAGGAAAGAGTACAGTTATCTCACCCAGACACAGAACTGACAGTCTCACTAACCTTTTCTGTCTGGATTTGCTGTTACATTGCTTTACTACACATATTTGAGATGTTACAAGGCAGAACGGGGTATCAAGGGAACATACACACTGCCAGCCACAAAGGACAAAAGGCAGAAACATGCAGAAGAGATAAGGCCATGACAAGCATAGTGAAGAAGAATGGGTTTTGGTTTTCAAATTTCCTTCTTTTCCATCATGAACAGACTTGGTCAAGAAATGTAGAGGGTCACATTTTAAATAAATGCATTTGCAAAAAAGTGTTGTACAGAGGCTGTTTATGAGATGCCTGTTTTCCCACCACATGCTTTTACTATACATATCAAAATACTGGAGCCAAAAATCGTCTGAGTAGCTCATTGTTTATTCTTTCTCAGGCTGGCATAGACAAGCAGACATAAAGTCTTTCCAAGTGGAAGCAGAGAGGGTACTAAATGACAGTCAGTCTTGGCACAGACTTTTGGTGTGTATAATCAGCAAGGTTTCTGGAGCTGCTTGATTCTTACAAAGCAGTAACACACAGTCTGTTTTCCTCTTTCAGCTTCTAATTATGACAGCCATTGACCTTCAAGTTTTTTCAAGTATCTTGCAAGTGCCAACAAATTAATTAAAACTTCATAGGAATACGACAGTCTCAGGAAAAAACGGAGTAGTAAGGCTGAAACTTCTCATTGTTTAAGAGAAAGTACATTTTAGAGGAAAAAAGAAAGCCTTTGGTCTGCACTTCTTTCCTAAAAGCTCAGTAAGTACTTTTAAGGTACAGATTTGATTCTACTGCTAAGATTCTTTATTTTCTTTGTCAAAGTCTTGCTTTTATGCAAAAAGTATATTAATATTGCTGTAAAAAAGAATGAATACCTGAATCAAAATCTGTTCTATTTAGACCCTCTGGTTAAGGATTGTTCAGCTGGGCAGAGATATTACACATCTCATGATCATAGTCATCCAAGGACACACGTGTATAGATGTGGAAGATGATAGTGAAGGAAGATCATAGTAGTGGTTGCAGCAGCTGATCCAGCCTGACTTCTACTGATAAAATCCGTACCTCTTGGTATATACATTAATCCCATAAAGTGTGGACAGCGGCAAAGGTAAAAGGTAAAAACAACTTTAACAGCAAAGGAATTCATTATTGACAAAAAGTAGCAAACAGTAAGACACAAACTGAATTTCCTTTGAACATCTGTAATTGGTAGTTTACAAAGAGGACTTAAGGACTGCTACTACCACAGGGAGCTATTATTAAATTTGGGGTGAGGTAATTTGCTTTTTAAAAAAAGATATTCTGGAGCACAGTAGAAGCACCTGTATAGAAACCCCCTGCATGGTCCAGCCTTGACTACTGTGGATACGCACAGGTGTGAGGAGTTTTAACAAATGTTTTGGTCAAAGTTTCAACTTCAGCCCCAAGAATACCTCCAGCAAAAGCAGAGAAGGCCAGAATTCATGGTACAGATATTCCTATGATGTTTTTAAAAGTAGCACAATACACTGAAAAAGCAAAGCCTTCCTTATAAACCTTAATGAATTGAGAGGCAAATCCCTCTGCAGTGCCAAATTTCCATGGAGTGAATGAACTGTAGCTCCTTGGGGTAAAAGGCTACTGCAAATTTCAGCAGAGCTATGGAAGTAATTTTCTGTCCCTGCACTATTTGTGTTTTCATTTCTTCTACACAAAACAAACTGTCAAAGCAAGATGTGCTACAGCTTTCCTCTTCGGAGAGGACTGAATGAAGAACATCTTTGATCACAGGTGGAGAGCTCCATCAGGCTGTTTGCTTGCCCCTGCTCTGGAGTGATGCTCAGATTCTGGCTTCTCTTTGGTGGTCTCCCCCCTCCCTCATCCCCCAAATGAGAAATTTCGTTTGTCTGCTACTGGTACTCAGTCATGACAGTATGTATAGAATGCAGATGAAAAGCTGAGCAAAACCAGTTCTTTTAAAGGAAAAGTATCCAGACTTCGATTGTCACACTTGCACATGTCAGCAAAACAGAGCAAACCTAACTCCCCCTACATACAATTGTCCTAGTAAGAACAGGAGGAGGTGTGAAAGTGGACACATAAAAATAGTGTTGACTTCAGAGCTCCTTTTTACTAAGGTGATTTTCAACATCTAAAATTGTCTTGTGACATGCAATAATGAGTGCTACACATTCTTTCCCCCATTCGTGTGTTCATTGTCCGTGCATCTTATGGCCTGTACACACAAAATTGTAATGAATTATAAAAGGGACAGCATAGTGCTAGGACATGATGTTTTCTCATTTTAATGGCTAGTTCCAACCACTGTGAACTCCCTTAATAACGCTATTTATCATAGGAACTAAATCTTGTTTCATAACTTTAATTTTCTGCAATGTAAAATGTTAGACTTAAATTTGATCCAATTTGTGTATTCCTTACCTCTCCCCAGGCAGCAGGTGGAGGCTCCACAGGAGGGTAGTATTTGGGGACATCCCAAGCCACTGCAGCCATGAACCACTTGAAATCTTTACATTTCAGGTGCTTGCGAAGTTCCTTCTGGGCAGAGATATCACCAGTGGAGAGATGTCTATACTCAGGCCGTCGCTGGTAAATGTACTCTGCGAACTCATCCATCCAAGTCTCTGCCACACGCTTCAGGTTCTGTGCAGTAGAAAAAAAGCAACAATTAATTTTTTCCTGGTTTTAGTGAATGCTGTTTCTAATGGTGAGAATTAAAAAAGGAAATTCAGTGGCCCACGCAATTTTTAAGCTTAGTTGGTCTAATTTCTCAGTCTTAAACCATGGAAAAAGACTGGTAAATGTATGTTATCTTCATCACAGTGTTAAGCAAATACTACAGAGTATTAAGTACATTGCTTTCCTGCTGACTCTATATGATATGGTCTTCTGTCTGTTGAACAAATTATTTTCATTCACATTTTTTAAATGGATTTTCACATGTGTTTTTGATTA
Organism: Pezoporus occidentalis; assembly: GCF_034315485.1. Taxonomy (NCBI): domain Eukaryota; kingdom Metazoa; phylum Chordata; class Aves; order Psittaciformes; family Psittacidae; genus Pezoporus; species Pezoporus occidentalis. The sequence continues at coordinate 6,256,427 of NW_026912778.1, read as the reverse complement.
ATGATGGATGTTGAACAGAAGTTTTCTTTCAGCTGCTCACATTGGTACCCATGCTTTTTTTCCTGTTAGTTCAGAACCTCCTAATGTGCTTGAACGGTTCAAATTACTCCTGATTTATTGAACTTTGCATTTGAAAGGCATCTGAACTTTCAGCTGTCATCATACTGCTTAATCAGCTAGCAATTCCTACCTAAGCTTTAAGGTCAGGTCTTACATGCATATGCATATGTATGGGGGCAAACAGCCAGGAGCTTGCTCTGTCCCATCTCACAGCTGGTTTTGCACTACCTTGGGACTGGAAGCTTTGCTGTGTTGGTGTGATAATAAGTACGTGCAAAAGCATAGCACATAACCCTGAAGTGGAGCTGACCTGAAGCGAAGCGGCTCATGGAATAGATATGGCAACGTGTGGCTTTCTGCAGTAATACTGTAGACATATATAAGACTATTTCTGTTCCATGAAACCCAGTTCTGGCTTATGACCCACAAAGTTTATTTCTGATTGCATTTTACAGGAAAGAGAATTACCTATTTTGTTGCATAAGAACTTATTCAAATAATAATTATTTAAATTAGCTGTCACAAATTATAAAATAAAATAATAATAAAAAAAGACATAAGGAAAAATCCTGAGTAGATGAGACTAAAGAGATATATTTTATTGGTATTTAACATTATAGAGTATGAAAAGGCTGGGGGCAAATTTTTCTGTATTCTTTTTGCTTTTAAAATTCTTCTTACAACTCAATCCACACAAATTCATATGCAGATGTTGTAGTGGAGTACAGGCTTAGTCTATTCTGCATTTCCACAGCTGCCCAATAACTTCTTATCCCACCAACAGAACAACATCTCAGTGGATCATATTGAGAAACTAGGGTGTTCTTATTGCTTTGTTTGTAAAAACAAGATAATCAAGTTTTGTAATATTCTTTTTATAGAACACTAACTGCAAAATGCGGAGATTCACTCTGTAATAAGCTGGAGGACAATATACATCTGATTATCATCAACATAAGGTAATGTTTCTTCTCAGAACATTCTCTGCATCTAAGTAAGCCTGATTCGTACTCTGATTTGCTTTCGAGATTCATTTGAAAATTCCTTTCCTGAATTTTATTAATCCATGCAAACTAAATGTCTCTGAACTAATAAGGCTTATCTGAATACAATGACAGCAAGATACAGAACAAATGAAGTACTTCTAGCTGACACCGCAAGATAAGTTTCTCTGTGATTTCTTTCTGGTATATGGTAAAACCTTCAGGGACAGAGCAAGTAAAATTAAAGCAGTGTAAGAATTAACAACATTTATAGCCTTATTCAAAAATGGCTCGTGCTCCACATAAAGTTAACTTTCATTGTAATTTATCTGACAGTGCTACTTTAATATTTAAAAAACATACTGTAAAACACTATAAAAAGAACTATATGGTAAAAATATAGTAAAAACATTCTCTTAGGAAAGAAAAATTTAGAGTAACTCTAGCAGCAATTTACCCCATCAATACCAAGAGCAGGCTCTGCTGGAGTGTTCTTTTTAATTATTTGGCTGAACTAAAAGAACTGTTTTCTGCTTTAGATTATTATAACTGAATAAAAGAGGAGTCCAACAGAAATCTTTATACCATACCTGGTCATTAGCTCAAAATTCTCATTCACCAGTCAAAACTTCTTTGTTTTCCAACAATTGCTTTATCATTTTTGTGTGTGTGTAAACCCATCAAAAAGACATTAAGAAAAATATAAATCTGTTCTTCCCACCATTCCCCAACTATAAGGTAAGACGCTTTAGACAAATCTATTTAAAACTTTGTTCTCCAGTTCTTCAAAGACCATTTTCTCCATGGCATGCTAAAAACCTTCCCAGACCTTGCCAGATCCTGTAATGAACCTATATATTATTCTTAGCCTGTTTATACACTGCTGTCATAAACTGAACCCTTATGAGGCAACCCTTTGAATTTCAATACGTTCCCTTTTAAAAATACAAACTCTTGATTTCCTAGCTCTAAATTTCCATACTATTTACGAACATGACTGCAAGGAACTTTCTGTCCTGGAATAGTGGGAAGCTCTTTCTGAAGTTACCACTTACCAGGAAGCAAGAACTTAGCATAGAAACACTTTGGTTTTAAAGATATTTGTTGATTTCAGTTAGCAGGGGTTTCTTATCCTTATTATCACTATACAAGTCCTGTAATCACACTTACTTTTAACATAAACATGTACAGACTAATAGCAAAACTTCAAATTGCAGTTAATCCCTGTATTTGAACTGAACATAGTCAGGGAGAGCTGCTGTCCCAAAAGCTAGACTGGTGCAACCTTGCACAATAAAGGCAAACATCATTTACATTCCCATTTAGAACATGCTAATCTAGCATGTTCCTGGAGTAAAAACACAGGCCGTCCAAGATGAAATGAGTGAGCTCTTGTACGCTGTAAGATCCCTGTTCTGTTGCTGTCTAACAGCATGAAAAGTCACCCAATGTGAAGAACCTCCTAGGAACATAACTCTTCTCTCCGAATATCAGTGAACTGCTTGTCTTTTATTCATCACAACAGAAAGGCAGAGGACCGCAACCAAAACGAGAGTGCTGATCTCTGAATACTTCAAGGCCTACTGATCAAGTGACTTACTGTAAGGTAAGGATCTGAATTCAAGTTCTTTATGAGTCTCACAGAGTTGCCTTTCCCACAAGTTGGGTGAATGTTCGACATGGTGGAGAAAGGAGGACAGTCACTTCCTCCATACCTGAGCCTTAGGCGAGGTTAGACACAATCTGAGCATGTCAGCATATTAAACCACAGAAGTGGGAATGGTTATGAATAGCTACCCAATTTTGACAGGCTCTAGCTGCAAAACAGGTGCTAAGCAGTTTGACTTTGTTAGGACATTATTCTCTGTGTGTGTATGGTGCTGCAGAACACACAGGTCGAAGGAGTTTAAGAGACTACCAAATTAGGTGGCATTTTGTGAATGTTTTATAGCATCATTTAAGTACCCCTCAGCCTCACAGTAAATCTAATTTACAATGAGTTTAGAACAAAATAGTTAGATTTGAATCTTCTTGATTTCTGTTTGTACGTAATCTTCAAAAGAAAATTCTTTTAAATACCAGTTTCTCAAATATCTTCATCAATACGAAGAAGTAGTTTTGGGATATCTTTGTGGTTAATCACACTTGCCTAGATTCAGTCTGAACACCTCATATATACACATATGGAAAGGAAAAATGAGACATTTTTACAGCTGAAAACTGCAGTAGCTTAGCTTGGTTGTCAAATTCATTGCAAGGTTACAGATGTCCAGATTGCCTACCCTGGTCTTTAAATAGATATAAAGGAAAAATAAAAATTAAATAGGAGCAATTAAATGAAGTTCAATTCAATATTAATCAGTTACATGACTGACACACAATGTAAGGAAATCACAGGGATTCTAGATGAGTATCCGAGATGTTTCTCAGGACCTATCCATGACAGACCAATGATAATTTGTTCTCTCTCTTGTATTTTCAGTGAAAAATTTCTGTAAAAGACTGAATAAGGCTCAATAAAATTTCAGTAGATGCATATTTCTGTATGTCAGGGTGTGAGAGTTGTCACCAAAAAGATGTGAGATGCATACAGGAGGGATGGCAAGCACACTAACACTGACTCATCAGATGCCATCAGTTGCCTATGCACGTATTCTTGAAGTAATCAAGTTTTGTGCCACTTTGTGTTACGATTTTACTCTCCAGTAAATCTTTTACTGTTGGACTTACATTTAGACAAGTACTCTTTAAATTTGCATGAACTCACACAATGAAGACTGTGATTTTGTTTTGTATTTTCACTTGGCAATAGTCTACAAGACAGTAAGTTACAATGTCATTGATACCTGGATGTCATGGCTTAACATCAGCTGGTGTCGTGGTTTAAGCCCAGCCCGTAACTCAGAGCCACAAAGCCACTCTCGCATTCTCCCCCCTTCCTCCCCCCAGCTCCTGGAGGGATGGAGAGAAGAATCAAAAGAATGTAACTCCCACGGGTTGAGATAAGAGCAGTCCAGTAACTAAGGTATAACACAAACCACTGACTGCTGCTACCACCAATAATAATAATAATAAGGGAAATAACAAGGGAAGAGAATACAACTGCTTACCATCCGCCGATCGATACCCAGGCAGACCTGAGCAGTGCACTCCCCCTTCTGGGCAACTGCCCCCAGTTTACATCCTGGGCATGATGTGCTGTGGTATGGAATACCTCTTTGGCTAGTTTGGGTCAGGTGTCCTGTCTCTGCTTCCTCCCAGCTTCCCCTCCTCCCTGGCAGAGCATGAGGCTCACAAAGTCCTTGGTCAGGGTAAACATTACTGAGCAGCAAGTAAAACCATTGGTGTTATCAGCGCTGTTCCCAGGCTGAAAGTCAAAACCACAGCACTGCACCAGCTACTAAGAAGGAGAAAAAATGACTGCTACTGCTGAACCCAGGACAGCTTGCAATTAGGCACCATGTGGCCCTCTCCCCCTTACCTCACCCTAGGTTCAATGGGGGAAAGAATTGAAGGGTGAAGGTGAGAAGACTCATGGGTTGAGGTAACGTCAGCTTAACAGGTAAAGCAAAAGCAGTGCGTGTAAGCAAAGCAAACCAGGAATTCATTCACTGCTTCCCATGGGCAGGCAGGGGTTCAGCCACCTTCAGGAGAGCAGGGATCCATCATGTGTAATGGTTACTCAGGAAGACAAAAGCCATCACCCCAGACATCCCCCCTTTCCTTCTTCCTCCAGCTTTATATGCTGAGCATGACACCATATGATATGGAATATCCTCTGGTCAATTAGGATCAGCTGTCCCAGCTGTGTCCCCTCCCAACTTCTTACGCATCTGCAGTCTCCTCACTGGTGAGAAGCAGAAAAGGCCTTCACTCTGTGTAAGCAGTGCTGAGCAATAATGAAAACATTTTTCAACAGATTACCAGTATTATCAACACTGTTTTCAGCACAAATTCAAAACATAGCCTTGCACAAACTACTGTGAAGACAATTAACTCTACTCCAGCTAAAACCAGCACACTGGACCTCAATAAAAGACTTTAAATCAACTTGACTGGAGAGAGAGAGAGATAAATGCGGACTTCTCCACTTGAAAAGAGGATATTTTTCATGGACCATTTTGTCCCTTTCATTTTCTTCAGTGAGCAGGGAAGATACATCTCTCTGATCAAATGACTGTCCCTTCTTTTTAAGTGTGTAAGATCATCTGTCATTTTCAAGAGACATGATATTACTCAAATAAATGCAGTGAGAAGAAAGTAGATGCTGGCCATGAGAATGGAAAAGTGGAGTGAAGCAGGGACATGTAAAAGGACAGATTCATAAATATTCCCTCTAAACAAGGTTTAACTAGATGGGTCTCTAACATGAGAGGGTAGTTCCACATTTCATAACTGTTACTGGCATGCTGGCTTACAGTGACAGCAAGAGAGAGATTCTGTTCTGCATTGCAAGCCTGCACAGCTCCATCCTCCAGCTGTGCCTTTTCCAATTGACATTCCAGATGCAGCAGTTATAATTCCTGTTTTCGGTTTTTCCAGATGTTCTAAAGTAGATTTTTATTATCTTGTGGCACTAAAGCAGTGCAATGGTGGTATTATTGGCTTATTTTCACCTGCACAATCTGTCTTTCACCTGTACGACCTTTTTTTTCTGCTTTTTTGCCTGTCTCACTGTTTACATGAAACTAATCTTGACTGCAATCCACAGACTTTACTTTTGTCAATATTAAACTATTACAGGAACGTTTGGATCCTGTAACAAGTTCCTGTTGTCAGAATATTTAATCTGAACATCCTCCAGGAAGCTGGATGTCACCAGCTGGTGTAGTCTTTCCTATTATGATAGTAATTTCTCTCATCAGCCAGAACATCAAAAATCACTTTCAATTATACCAATCAAATATGAATCACCACAGCACGTCTGAAGCCTGACTGTATTTCAGTTGTAAACCAGAGAGGATATAACTGTTTACTTGCCAAAAATAACACAACATTCTCTGCAACAACTGACACATTAATCTCTTTTCCTTCCTAGTAAAATTCCAGGGGGGTTACATTTACCTCATCTACATAATCTTCCTAATTTATTTCTCTTATTGTTTATTTTGTGAAGCACAGTGTTGCTACATGAAAATGGGTGTCCTGCTTACTTCTGGAAGCAGATGAATTTCATCTGGCTGGAAGGAATAGAATAGACAATTTATTTTACATAAAATGTATTTAAAAAGCACATAGGGATCCAGCCAGCCAAGACAACCATATTTTATGTTTCTCTGGAATACAGGTAGCATGATGTAACTATCAATCATCATGGAGGAGGAGAACAAAGTATGACTGGAAGAACCTATCCGACAAGTATAGATTAATATGACAGAGGCAGCAGGGTACAAAATTCTGGAGCACTCACATGGAGAAAAACGGGACCCTCACAATTTCATGCAAAGGTCCTACCATCAGTGTTGGAACAAAATCATCTATCATTTCATTGTATTTCTGCAGTGAAAGCACAATACAACATTTCCTGGACACCAGTTACAGCTTTGTGACGTTCAGGTCTCAATATGTAAGCTGCCCACATCAATTAAGTCTAAATGGGGATTTTCATCCCTTTCCCCTTCTTGCCTAACTCCCTTTTAATTTAGACAGTACTAGTGTTTGTCAATCTTTCCCCCTCTTGGGCACTGTATTTTGGTCCTTTACACTTAACTTTGTTTAAAACTTAACTGGGTCTCATTCCAGTAATAGACTGTTTTTGTGTTAAAAAAACAACCCCCAGACAAAATAAAGAGATGTCTGCAGGCATAAAAGGAATGCTTCTCCATAGAAGAGAGTATGCTAGCTAGGTGACAAAGCTGGTGGTGTGTTTAAATAAATCCTGTAAGAGTTAGCACAGCTGGCAGAGAAGCAAGAGACTAGTTATTCTCAGCCTGTACTGTGCAAATACCTAGAACTGAAATTCCACAGATGTAATCTGCAAACAGCCAGGATTTCATTCTTTCTGTACAGGTTTTCATCTCCACTGCAAAAACAAACAAACAAACAAAACCCCAATGGTGTACACTTTGGAAAAAAGTGAAATAAAGCAAAAACCCCAGCCCACTGACTAAAGACCATCTCTGCTCACTGGCCCACTTGAGGCCAGCCTGCAGGGCTGGGAGGGCAGGGACTTGCATAGTCCCTGGAAGGATGCTGCCAGCCCACAGCTTTCAGCCATGGGTCTCTGTAGGCTGGTTGCAGGGAAGCTGCAAAAAGCAGAGTGACAGTGTAACAGCATCTTCATAGATTTGTTGGCTACTGCTGTGCTTGTTTTACAGACCCATACTCTGGGGGCACATACAGACCACAGCCAATCTCTGCAGCTGGGCCTGGAAGAGAGTTCATGGGTTTGATGCGAAATAGATTTCTTTAGCCATGTAACTTGGGTTCCAGTGCTAGCCAACTGAATGAATCCTACAAAGCAGATACCACCGCTTTGATTTTGTTATTGTTATTATAGCTCTCCATCTTCTTTGTATTCCTTTTGGATAGCTAAGCTGCCTGTCCTGTTGCATTTATTATCTCAAAAGCAAAACTTCTATTCAGATTGGAGAAAATATAAAAAAATACATTTTAAAAATTACTTTGACTTTCTTGTATTCAAGGATTAGAAGACATTAATGCAAAGATTTTCTTTGGTAAGTTTGAGGTTTTGGTTTAATTAGTTTTAAAAATGAATTTATAAATCTGTTAAATAAAAAATAATGGAAACTTAAAAGCTGTATTGTATAATCATCATAATTATTATGTCATAGCTGCACTGTTGCAAGAAGGTGATTCTTGCTTGATTCCTGAATAATTTACTTATTCTCAGATGATGTTTCAACTGCTTACTGTGCCTGCTGAATCACAACTGACTTTGTGCTACAGTCTTTTGTGTTACAGAGTGACTGGGAAAGTGCCAGCAGTGCTTAACAGCACGCCACATCTATTGGTTTGCACCCCAGTCACGACAAAACATAGCCATTGCCTAACTGATTCTGCTTGGCTCTTTAACTTGCCTGGAAGCTGAAAAAAAAAGTGTTCATGGGCTCCTTTAAGAAAATCCCAAGCATTATCTGCAGCTGGGAAGAAAATAAAGAAGACCAAATTGGTCATGATATTAAAGGAAGTTCTGTCCAAATGCAAATATGGTTACAGCACCGGGTGGTATAACTACAGCAATTTTTTTGAAGATCCTTTTTGAAGAGGCATGAAAAGGCTGAACAAATGGTGCAGGTGGGAATTTAAACCCAACTTTATATCAGCTGAATTCCTGAACCCAAACTTGTGTGAATTCCAATTCAGCGACACTGTGTAATGAGGCACATGTAATCGTGCTTGTGCCTGCTTGGTCAGAGGATCACTGTGCTCTGGGATCCTGTGTGCTGGTGTGCAGGGAGGAGTTCAGCTTAAGGTTAGGGTTCACCACACTGCTGGGTTAGCATCCAGACTTCAACTTCAGTGGGATTGCCCTTCCCTTCAGAAAGGCCTAATGCTCTAATGTTCCATAGTTAATACTAAAATGCTGGGTAAAATACCTGCAAACAAAACAGATTTCTGTAGAATCATAGAATGGTTTGGTTTGGAAAGGGCCTTAAGATAACCCAGTTCCAACCCCCCTGCCATGGACAGGGACACCTCACCCAAGGTTCTGTCCAACCTGCCCTTGAACACTGCCAGGGATGGAGCATTTATCACTTCTCTGGACAACCTGTTCCAATGCCTCACCACCCTCACAGTAAAGAACTCCTTCCTTATTTTGAATTTCTGAGTTAATCTCTGCATATCCTGTGGATCAGTGAGCTTTGGTAGATTTCTTATGGCTTTTATAGAATCACAAATAGAAACTCTTCCCTCCAGTGGGAAACTCGATAAATAACAAACTAAGATACACCTACAAGAAAAAGGTACTGATTTAAAGATTTTAAAGTCTAATTTCATAGGTAACTGGCTAAAAGAAAATGGCTTAGCTAGAATAGTTAAAAAGGAAGCAAAAGTCAAGAATACCACTAAAATAATCCAGTAACATAATTAGAAGTTTTTAATAGTGCAACACCTTGCATAGGACTTCAAGATTTTGGGGTTTGCTTTCTGTATGTCTTACCTAATGTAAACAGGGAAAATAAGTTATTAGTCACTGCAGTTTTGTGCAGAGGTTGACAGGTTTGGAATGAATGAAAAATTATGTGGTGCTTCCACATCATAATATGGAGTCACTGTTGACATCTGCATGCCCATTAATCTTGATGCCCAATTACCTGTAAATTGGAGACTGAGTGCATTTGGCAAGCAGCAACATCTTAAAATGTCTCCACACAAAAATATTCAGCTTTTTTATCTGCATTTGGCTGTCACATTCTGTTTTATAAATCTACTATGCATGTTTACATCTTCCTTTACCTTTTTCTGTGCCACCAAACAGTTCTACTGACAGGATTTCATAAGATGTTTTTCAATTAATGGGGTTTGTGTCAGCAAAAACTACATGCAGGCTTTGCAGGTCTTGAGTGACAGGTAAGAAGGTAAGAAATATGATGAAAAGGACATAGAAAATTGATGCTATGATACATACTGCTGTGTGTGGTACACTAATGGTTAGTTGTTGATGGGGAGGCAGAACAGAGTTTTTGACAAGTCTCTCCTTTAATAAAGCATATATGATCCTCATGCCAGGTCACAGCTCTTTAAAAATATGTCTACATCTATTAGGTATTATGTAGCTGGTTGAAACTGGGTTGAAACTTATTGATAAAATATAATAGAAAGGTGAAATCCCCAGAGAAGGTAAAATGCTCACCTTAAGCATTATTTTTAAGGGCAAACATAAACTGACAAAGCTTGAAAGGAAACCCATGGCATGATTTGGGCTATGCCTGAATTTGTCTAAAAGCTCTATCCTCTTTGTAACACTAGTCACCATATCCTTCAAGCTGCTGCTCTGGGATAGAATAGGAGTATCTGTCATTCTTTAACACAGTATCTGTACAAGGTTAATGAAGGGGCTCTTGCGATCATTTATACAATCACAACAGGGCTTCATAGGGCTCATTCCCTTATGAACTGCATCTCCAGCATCCTCCTTTACATACAGAAGATGGAAAAGGATTTAGTAAAAACCTTTGTGGAAACTACATAGTAGTGAAAAGTATTGCTTTTGGCAGCAGGAATAATACTTCCAGATATTCTTGAGTGTGTTATTCATTATAGTCTTGAACAGGAGGGAAGTTTTAGATAAAATACTCATAAGGCTAGACTATAACCTTTCAGGATGTAAGATAATATTTGAAGGATAATGCAAAGATAGCTGAAATATCCAGCCACTTTTCTGTGTACTCCTGTAGTATTATTTCAGCTAACAGCTCCATTTAGGGCACTTTACAGGCTGTCTGTATCAAAGGGACTGACACATGATTAGTATGTCCTTTCTTTTCCCTTTCTGGCTTGGATGAGGAAAAGAGAGTATTTTTAGTTTTAAAATGACACACAATTTGATGAGTCAGGGACCAAATTCGCTCTCTCTTCCTTGGCTAGTTATTGAGATATAGCCCCAAACACTAAAACATACAGATCTTATGCTCTTGGCAGCTTTGATGCAATGTATCCTAACATCAATTATTTGATTCAGAATATTGTATTAGGAAGAAGCTGGGAACCTTAGAATTTCCTTTCAGTGATAAATATATGCCAAAAATTTACCTAAGCATCATGTTTTGGAGCCCAACAACATATAAAAAAATATTTCTGAATGGAAAGGACAAGACACTCTCTACCAGCAAACTACATCTTTTCCCACAAGATACAGTCACTCTGTGCATGGGCAAAGAATTAATTTTTAAAGCTAGGAATGTTTTTTGGTAATATTTAATTACAGATTAATTGAAATCAAGCTAAATTAAATACTACAGGGAGGCTGCAGGCTGTGGCTACCTGATGGTTCTAAGTACTCACAGTGCCTCCACAAAAGCTAGTTAAGCATTGAACTGCACTAGATGCTAGTAGTACAAATAGAAATGATTGTATTTTGCTCCTGCAGATAATGCACAAGACAGCATATTCTCTAATGAGATACTTTGTGTGTAATAGAGAAAAATAGAGACTGAGTTTTAGATTTATTTCAAGTAGTGTGTGATTTTTGCAAGGGATACCATAAATGAAGCAGTTTCTTTCACCCAGTCCAAAAATCTGGATGGGGAAACTCTGATATTACACAGAGCTATATTGGGGGAAGATTTTAATCTCACAATTCAGTCAATACAGCTTTTGTCCCTATCACTAATGCCACCACTAATACCATTACTGTATTGTGCTGTCACACTGCCTGCACTGGTGTTCTTTTAAGGTAAATCCTTTCTATCTAGCTAGCTGTCAGGCAGGCAGCGCAGGCAGCCTCTTTCCTCTGCTCCAGTTACTACAGCAAGCCTTGTCCTGTGGTGCTGAAACCAAGAATATCTTCCCCTTAAAGCAAGAGATTTATTCTGTTATTCATACCACATTTTCATTATTGAGAAAAAAATATGATTCATAAAATATTACCCTATGGCAATATGCAGATTTTAATACTAATGCCATTTTATAAAAAAACACCCCAAACCTTTAAAACAGAAAAGATTAAACTCAAGCATGAATAAATACTAGTATCTGCCCGGAAGCTACCTCTGTGCCGTTTGTCTCTCATCTTTTGACATCCCGTGAACATCTCCAGAAAGTTGCAGAACATTTTCTCTTGAGCACATCATGGATATGGATGTGTTCAGTTGTCCTTCAGAAGTGTCTAGAGGTCTTGCGATTTCTCACTTACAAGGCTCTAAGCTGGCTGTATTCCACAACCAGGTTTTACACAATAATTAGGCAATCACTCAAATCACTGTTACTCAGTCCTTTTGTCTCAGAAAACATCTCTTCTGTGATACTCTGCCTGTTCCATTGACCAATAGAAAATGTGCATTCAAATCGGTCCTGCTTGTATAAACTATGACTGGCAACACTGTGCAATTCGAGAACTATAAGCCTTAGGTTATTCCTGGGTTATGAAATGTTTCTCAGCATGAAACATGCTTCTATGTTGAGATGTCCAACCCTGTATTTTTAAGTTTCCATTTTATTCTTGGCAATTTTATCTCTGGAAGGCAGCATAACTTCAGCAATTACACATCTCATTTCAGAAATATAGAAACCCATTCCATTTTCCATTTTAATGGTTTACTGGAAACTAGTTCATGGGGAATGAGGAGAGTGATGGTGAATGAATACAAAAAACAGCAAGACCAAATTACTTACCCGTGCTAGGCTGGTTCCAGAAGGGACTTTATATGGGACATACTTCCTGTAGATATGCCCAACTCGAGAGCATGGAACATCAAACATGCCACCTCCACACATCCACACCTGGAAAGCAGTAAGAAGGCAAGTGAAAGAATGATTCCTGGAAATAAATGAGGCAAAAAGGGCATTTTAAGTAATGGGTATGTGAAAATGACACATCATTCTGTACTGACCCCTCTCACAGTGATAGTGGTGGCCTTCTCAGTATGATGATAACTGGGATTAGGTAACATGGCAGACTTTTCTACCTGGAATCTCACTGTGTGAAAGCAGAGTATGTTGAAAATAAAATCATAACATGTATTTAGAATGCCTACCAATAGTCCTCCTGCAATGCAACCAAGATATTATTGTGTCTGTTGTTTTAAAACACCCAGGATGAAAATTTAAAGAAGGCTCTGTGAGTAAAACAGGCCATCAGCCAGAAGTAACCCCCCTGCAAAACCTGGCTTATTTTCTGAATAGTGAATACAGTGCTTAAATATTAAGGTGCTCTTCATTTAGTAAAGATTTTCTTTATTCTTTAGTAAGGACACTCTTCATTTTGTAAAGAAAAAGGGACAAAAATCAATTTACTTCTGATCAAATTTACATAACAGAGGAAGAAGAAAATGCCACTACATTTCATCATTAATACTTTGATACTAAAACAGATGGAACCATTTTAGTGGTGATCTTGGCAGTCCTGGGGCAATGGCTGGACTTGATGATCTTAAAGGTCTTTTCCAACCTAGCTGATTCTATCTGGAGTATACAAGTTTGATGCTACAGGTCTGAGCAACCAAAACTCAGTTGAGCTGCAAATACTTCATGGCTCTAAAAATTAAGCTGTTTCCTGATAAACAGCAAGTAAGATATTATTCACCTAGCATGGCTAGGCTCTACGAAGTGCATGTGAGAGCAAGGTTTCAGAGGAACTATGGCAATCATGCCAACCTATGGGCATGATTTTCTATGCTCTGGCATTTAGAGACACCAAACTCCAACATGGCTATTAGATGACTTATGCACCTTACTGACAACATTCTTAACTTTTTGATTTCAAAAAAAAAAAGCAGGTTGACTTTGCAAATCAGAAAAATGGAAAGCAGCATCAAAACTATCCCTGAAAACCCCCAAGCAGAAACCTTCAAACATCCTAAAACCAACCACACAAGAGTTTAACATTATTTCAGAGTAAAAACATTGGTATTATAAAAATTATTTCCTAATCCTGGATAAACAATTTCTGCTCCCCAGAAATTTAGAACAAAATAGCTGTTATTTCACATAGGGAACACTTACGGTCTCAGTTTTCAGCCTTTAGACTAAAACCAAAAACATCGTAAACCCCACTCCCAGTTTAAAAGAAAACCACTCCAAAGCTGGGAAAGAGAAAGGGCTTGTCCTTTCCATATCTCTTTAGGTGGACACATACACAGATGCTCATGAAACATTGCCATGAATCTGGATGAGAACTTAGGCCCCTGCATTACATGTATATGCAGGAATTTTAGCTCTGTGTATCTGATGCACTCTGGAGCAAAATGGCATGAAATCAG